>NC_138076.1:196632858-198080358 GCF_964212035.1 Myotis nattereri
TTGTTGAGTGCTGGATATTTTTGTATTCTTGAGCTTTTTTTCTAAGATGCAGTTAAGTTTCTTGAAAATAGCTTAATCCTTTTGAGGCTTCCTTTAAAGTTTTGCTAGTTAGGACCAATGCATCCTTTGGTATAGGGCTAATTCTGTTCTTCTACTGAGGCAATACCCTTCTAATTACTCTATTGATACCTTACAAAGTTAAATTACAAGGCTTTCCACTCTTGTCCTGGTCCTAAGTGATCTCTGAAAATTTGCTCCGTTTGTTCTTTCTCTGCCCTCAGGTAGTTTTCCTACAGTCATGTATTGGTCGATACTCAGCTAAAAACTAAATCTCTGGAAATCTCTCCTAAGCAACTCTCTCCTCTCTGGTACTCTGCCCTGCAAATTCTAGCCAGACTCTCAGCTGCTTAATTCAGAAAATCCATTAGGCTTCTCCTTGGTTCCTACTCCCTGCACCCCAGCCTGGAAATTCTCTCTAGGAAGCAAGCCGAGGCAATCATAGGGCTCACTTCATTTACTTCTCTCAGGGATCACTGTCATCTGCTGCTAACGTCTAATACCCCAAAACAGTTGTTTCATATATTTTGTCCAATTTTGAGTTGTTTCAGGCAGCAGTGTTAGTCTGGTTCTTGTTACTGCATGTTGGCTGAGCACTGAAGTCTACAAAACCAAGTCAGCTTAACTTTTATGAAAAACAACTTATAAAACTACAAACTGGAAGTTTTATAATAAGTTTAGAGGTGTAGATACATTTCATAGATAAAAAGTCTTGAAAACAAATGAGTTTTCTTATTGGGCACATCAAACAAAGAAACATTAAAAATAATTTAAACTATAAGCATTTCAACTATGTAAGTTTAATAAATAATTCTTTTATTATTGATTTCAGAGAGTCATAGCTCAGCGGCCTCCTGCATGCCCCCTACTGGCATGTGCCCTAACTGGGAATCGAACTGTGACCTCCTCGTTCATGGCTCGATGCTAACCACTGTGCAAAACCGGCTGGGCTCAGTAATTCTTTTTTAGTAATTTGTATCTTTTAATAGATAGGTAAGCCCTCACTATAACTCTATAATTTATTATACCTATTATAATTTTATTTATTTTATGCTTTGATGCATCTTTGTGTTCCCATCTAAAACCTTGTCTTATAGATTCTCAAAAATACCATATTGAAGGAGTGAATCAATATAGAATCATGGTAATATAAATATAATACAATTTTATTTATATGTTATGCATTTTGTTCTAAAGAGACTATGCTAGGTACATAGTATTTCATAATAAATTTTATCTTACAAAATATATTAGTTGTATGCTAATCTTATACTACACCCCACATGACTAATAAAATTTTACTTCTTAGAAAAAATGGATTAAATGTGTATTAATATTAAAAGACTCTTTGAGTGCCAAATTTGAACAGTTATATAATTAATTTACATCAACTGCAAGAATGACAACACATTCAGAGAGGAATCCCTGGAACTTTTGCCTAACATCTATAATAATAAGAGTGTAATATGCTAATTAGACCGGACATCCTTCCGGACATCCTTCTGGATGACCTTTGGGACAAAGCTGGGGCTGCGAGGGAAGCCCCAGTCCTGGGTGCCAGAGGAAGCCGGTGCTGGCAGGCGGGGGAAGGAGGCCTACTCTTGCACAAATTTTTACATCAGGCCTCTAGTAATCTAATAAAAAGGTAAATCACCTCACAGTAAAAACTACTTCTACATAAGAAAAACAGTTACATTTCTTCCCTACTCTATTTAAGCCTAATTAGAATAACATCTAGATCAAGAAACATTTTCAAATGTGTTATAAAGACATTATTTGTTTTATGTAGTTGTTTACTAGTGGTTTACAAACAGCATCTGGTTAATTCAGTGGAAGTTTGTTACTACACATCAATAATTGTTTATTGTTAGGTTGATGACATACCTAAGACCTACATGTAGAAACTGATATTTTTGTCTCCATTTCTACTGTTCATCAAGCTATCCCCAAACTGAAAACTCACCTATTTTTATGTTAATAAAATAGCATTGGCAAAAGCCAGAAAAGGAGATCCACACTTTAGTTTTGTACTGTCACCTCACTAACAAGGAAGGTTTTATGTCAATTGACTTCTGAAGCCAGTTACTGGCACCATTTAAGTTAAAGTTTTAGGTATTTGAGATGAAAAGCTCAAAGAGCATAGATTCCTTAAGTGACTACAGGTACCCTAATATTAATATGTTCTTGAAACAGGCTTTCTGCCTCCCTGGAGAGGTAACCTTTTGGAAAGTATGCAAGTTTCAGCTTTAAAAGGGCTTCAGTGAGTGGGAGTTCTGGTTTCACGAAGAGAGAAAACTTGACAAGGAGAAGATAGCATAAGTGACAGGTGGGCATCTGCGGGAAAGCAGCTGGTTGGTTTAATTTTAGAACATTTGTCCTTGACTGTGTCACTTTAAGTGGAGCACCTACTTGTCTTAGAGAAGTGTGTCTGTCTTTGGGGCAGCACCAAAATCCTTTTGCTTACACTCTGGAGCATTAGGCACCCTGCTTCATCAGATAGTCCACCTTTTAAAGTGGGAGAGTCTTATCTACTCAACTAGTCCTTCTAAGATAGGACAATATAACCTAATAAAGCTCTCAATGGAGCAAGCTGAGGAATGCAGTGCACTCAAGTGACTTACTTGTACGATAATAACCTCGATTTGTAAGTACACAAAAGCCTCTTTGCATGTTTCAAGGGCATATTTACAGTTTTAAAGTGATGAAAAGGCAGCTTCTTAAATATCTTCAGTGGGGTGGGCAATAATAAAACTGCAAGGAGAAATGAGAAACAAGACAGAAGACCAAAATAAAAATTAAGATGGGGGCTAAAAATAAATGTTAAAAATCCTCCAATACATGTGGAATTCTAGCTTTCCTTCGCCCTCAGTAGTTGCAACCATCGGATTTGAGTGTCAGAAGAGTCCTTAGCAATCGATGATCTTGTTGGGCAAGAGGAAACTGAGGCACAGGTGCTTAAAGTGACCTGCCAAAGCTCAACCAACAGGTTTGTGACAGAGCTAAAACTAGAATCCAGTTTCCTGGTCTCCAATGTAATAAATTTTCCACTGTATCCCATTTTATATGTGTTTTGCAGCTAGCCATTCCTGGATTAAAGTTAAATTTAAAATGTAGGGTCAAAAAAATATATCACTTATCCCACTTCCACTTGTCATCCTAATAATGGATAGGACTGACTAATTGTACCCTTGATAAAAGTAATGATACCTGGTTGATTTACAAGGATGCAATGAAGATTTTTTTTTTTTAATATCGGATGTAGAAATGCCTTGAAAAACAATGTTCTTTATAAATAAAATTGGTTTGTGAATAGCTTTTCCTGAGGACCTGCCTTGTTTTTGCCAATCTCCCATCTTGGGGACTGAGCCCTATCAGTGAATGTAGCCCAGTGGCTAGGAGCCAGATGTTGATTGTCTACCGGGCCAACTTCCCAATATTGATCACCTCTGTTTCTTATCACCATGCTGGTCACACAGTTTGGATCATTGATACCTTTGGGTTGCTTTACCTATGCTGGAAATTACATGCATTATCTCTCTGCGATTACTGCCCATCCCTTCCAACTCTTGCTCCTTCTCTTTGTACTGAACTTTATACTCTAGTCATACTGAACTCCATTCTGTTCCTGGAAAGCTCCGTGGTCTCTCTCTCCTTTTCTGGCCTTTGCCAATGCTGTTTCCACTGCCTGGAATACTTTTCACATCTAGTTGCTATGCCCACCCACTACTACACCCCTTTATTTGGCCAACTCAACCTATCTTTTAGGTGTTATCTTAAATGTTCTTTTATTCAGAAAGCTTTCTTCATCATTCCTCTACAATGTTAGCTTAGATGAGATGTTATTCCTATGTGCTACTCCAAGCACCTGTCATTTCCTCCAGACCTAGAACTTACAATGTCTATTTTAATTGCTTATGTTCCACTCTACACTGTGAGCACTATGAGGGCAGAGGGCCTGGTCTGCTTGCCTACTGGTGTATAGCTAATTCTTGGCACATATAAGAATAAACACATAAAAAGAATAAATACATATTTGTTGGAAGATCATACTCATGCTTAATGATTTCCAATTTCAAAAATTGTTGTTGTTTTTTTAATTTGACTTCATTCTTACAGTAAACCTATGGTATGGTTTTATTCTCTCCCATTTTTCAGATATAGAAACTCTGAAAAGATGTTAATTGACTTGTGTAAGGTCACCTAGCTAGTGAGTAGCAGAGCTAGTATTTGAACCCAGGTTACTAGAGTCCAAGTTCAGTGTTATTATCATTACATTACAGCTAACCTTGGTTGATTATAGACTAATTGAAGTCTTAAGCACATCTTCAGGGGAATTAAATGATCAGAACTTCCTTTCAGGAGAATAAATCTGGCCAAGAAGAGCCTGAACCATGGTGTAGGCGGTGGGGGCAGAGTGGGCAGAAGAGTCATTTGTTAGAGGCCAAAAATGAGTATCAAAACAAAAACTAAGAACAAAGGGCTAAGTTTTAGGAGGCACCCATGGTTAGAGGTCAGAAGGAAGCAAATGAGCCAGAAATAATGCCAAAAAAAGAATCATTTGAGCAGTGTAGAAAAATAATAAAAATTCATCGTCATAGAAGTCAAAGGAAGTGGGAATGCAAAGAAAGGAAATATAATTAATAATGGCAAGTGCAATTCAGGAGGCAAGAAAGAAAAGGTCCGGGAGTTTGGCTGGCTCACAGAAGACTTTTGAGAGCCTAAATAGAATAAGGGACAATTTATAACAGTTTCAAGAAAGAATAGAGAACAAGCAAATTAAAGCAAGAAATAAGTGATTGAAGAATTTTGGCCATTTGTTTAATCATTCATCAGTTGATAGACATTTGGGTCATTTACAGATTTTGGCTATTAAGAACATAAGTGCTATGGACATTCAGATAGAAGTCATTGTGAGAACACACGTTATTATTCATGGGTACTTAGGAGAAAAATTGCTAGGTAGTATGGTAAGAGCATATTTAACTTTATAAAGAACTACATGCAAGACTGTTTTCTAAGGTGATTGTACTGTTTTTGCATCTCTACTAGCAATGTATGATGAAAGTTTTAGTTATTACACATCCTCATCCATACTTGGTATTGTCAGTCTTCGTAATTTTAGCCTTGATAGTAGAATGTGAGCAGTATCTCACTGTGCTTCTAATGTGCATTTTCCTATTGACTAATACTGTTTAGCACCTTTTTATGTATTTATTTGACATGCATCTTCTTTGAGGAAGTATCTGTTCATCAAACTAAATAATTTTCTCACAGTGAAGGAAACAATCCTATATAATAAAAGCCTAATATGCTAAGTGTCCAGTTGGCTATTCAACCAATCAAAGCGTAATATGCTAATGATATGCTATGATGTGCACTGACCACCAGGGGGCAGACACTAGCAGGTGCAAGTGGGGCGGGCACCATCAGTGTGTGGGAGCAGCAGTGGGAGTGAGGCTGCCAGCAGACAGGGGACCAGGGGCCACGCGGAGGATGGGCCGAGAACCGCCCCATGCCCACTGCAATCTTGCGGCTCACAGTTCCTTTCAAGGTACACAAATTGTACATAAAACACTAGTATGTACATAAAACACTTTCCCTGACTGCATGCCATAGAGAACCATAGTTGGCAATGACAGCAGCCCCCCCTTATCCATGTTTTTTCCCCCCTTGGTTTAAGTTATCCTCGGTCAACCAAAGTCTGAAAATAGAATATTCCAGAAATAAACAATCCATAAGCTTTAAATTGCATGCAATTCTGAGAAGTCTAATGAAGTCTTACTCATCCCTCTTGGTCCCTTCCTGGGGTGCAGCATATCTACACTGTATATGCTTCCTGTCCATTAGCCACTTAGTAGCCATCTAGGCTATCAGATCAATGGCTGATATTGTAGTACTTGTGTTCAAGTAATCCTTATTTTACTTAATAATGGCCCCAAAATGCAAGAGTAGTTTAAACTTTATCATAGGTATGTATGTATAGGGAAAATCGGAGTATATATAGAGTTCAGTACCATCTGCAGGTTCAGGCATCCTCTGGAGGCCTTAGAACAACATATCCTTTGGGGATAAGCAGGAGACCATTGTAGTTTGACTTTAAAGCTAACTTTTTTTTAATTGAAGATATGTGTGCCTATTGAGGGTTTTCCATAATGCAAACCTAGAGTAAAATGTGCTTTCATCTTTTCATTTAGAAGCCTTAATCAGAAACAACCAAAATGTCCTGATTAAAGTTTTAAAAAAATATCAAACTTTAAACACTGTTGCCCTGGTGAGAACATCCTGGCTATCAAACAAATAAACTTCAAAGGGACCTCCCGACTTTCCCTAAACTACAGACAAATATTTGCTGTTACTGTTGTACTAGGTAGCATAGGGCCGCTTTGTCCTTCATTTGTAGGAGACCTTGAAGATAGTTATTAATCACCATCATGCAAAGTTTTACCACTAGAGATGGATCTCATTTACCTTTTCCCATTCAATTCCATTCTGAAATATAAGGATTAATTGCAAGAGATGAATTAAAGGTGAAAAGCAAAAGCTAAATTAGAAGGAAGGACTTGCAGAAATAAAAGCCAGTAACTGGCTTAAAATGTAAAAAGTAGATATTGTTTTCTCTATTTTGACCTACATTTAATGAATTACAGTTAGTTCAACTAAAAGACTGGTAGACTATGCCGTAACCGGTTTGGCTTAGTGGATAGAGCGTCAGCCTGCACACTCAAAGGTCCCAGGTTTGATTCCGGCAAAAGGCATGTACTTTGGTTGCGGGCACATCCCCATTAGGGGGTGTGCAGGAGACTGCTGATTGATGCTTCTCTCTCATCGATGTTTCTAACTCTCTATCCTTCTCCCTTCCTCTCTGTAAAAAATCAATAAAATATATTTAAAGAAAAACAAAACATGATACAGCCTCTTTAGAAAACTGCTTGATGCTTTCATATATATATATATATATATATATATATATATATATATATATATAGTAAACTAATTTATAGGATTCATAATGACAGAAAATAGTAAATACCATAAAAATCTGTTTATGTTTCCTTCTGTTCCAGAGTAGAGGTTATATAGAGAAGAGCTGGTAGTAGAGAATTTTTTTAGAATATTTAAATCACTGGGCTTACAGAGCAAGAAAGCCCACAATAGAAATTCTGACTTCCAAAGAGAAACAAATTAAATCTCATTCAGTTTCTAAAAATGTTTCTTTTTTATACTTAAAATTTTTATTTATTTATTGTTAGAGAGAAACATCAATTTGTTGTTTCACTTATTTATGCACTCATTGGTTGATTCTTGACCAGGGGTCAAATCTGCAACTTTGGCGTATTGAGACAACACTCTAACCAACTGAGCCACCCAGCCAGGGCACTTTCTTATACTTTGGATGAGAAAAAGACATCTCCAGTCTGAATAGATTGCAAACTTGGCTAATATAAATTCTAATTGTATCTCCCATCATCATTGTCATTTTTTTTCTCCTAAATGATGACAAAGCTGTGATTAAGTAAGATAAAATTCTGGGTCTGTGTGACATTAAGCCTTTTAATAAAGGAATTATTATCATTTACTATATTATTTATTTATTTATTTAATCATTACTTATTGAGGAAATATTTCATATGGTAGGTCCTCTGGATACAAAACTGAATAAGAAAAACAAACAATAACACTCATAGATTTCAGTTTTCCCCTAATTCTTGAAAATTAAGCTCTGTCAAAGTGATGTTAGAAAACAGCTCAAAATAATCTTAAATATTGGAGGAGAACATAAGGCTACTTAACCCAAATTTCTCAATACAGGAAGTCCCACTAGAATACTTGACATCCATTTAGTCTTGACTAGATTCCACACCCTCACCAGGGAGCATATTTCATTTTGTGATGGTTCTAATCATCAAAAAGTTCTTCTGTTTTACCCTGGCTGGTGTTGCTCAGTTGGTTGGGTGGTGTCCCATGCACCAAAAGGTTGCCGGTATTTTGATTCCTGTTCAGGGCACATGCTAAGAGTTGTAGGCTTGATCCCCAGGGAGGGTGGGGGCGGCATACAGAAGGTACTCAGTCAATGTTATACTCTCAGGTAAATGTTTTTCCCTCTCCCTTTCTCTCTCTCTAAAAATCAACAAAAAAACATAAAATGTTCCTCTGTGTAAAGCTGGAATCTGTCCTATGCAACTTCTAAACTTGACTTGCAGCTATACAAAGTAAGTTTATTTTATCTTAAATAAGGAAGTGCTTATTTAAGTCCAAATATTTAAGGGCAGCCATCAACTTACCTTTCATTCTCCATGTAAAATATCCACCATGTCTCACTTCACACACTTTCTAGACCAACTACCACTTTGGCTGAGTAGCAAATGACCTCTGTTTCATGTACATGCACAAATTACTGATGACATTATTTTCCAGACATTTTCCTCTCTAAGATGTCAAACAAACTCTAACCTCCATTTCTGAGCATCCCTTTTCCCAATTTTATTTTTTAATCCAAATATATTTGAAAGGCTTTTCTGTAACATAAGGAATATTCAGATTGTAAAAGACCTATAGTGTTTTCAATGCAGCCATTTGGGAAGAAATGGAGCTGAGTGGAGACAGGGAACTGAGAAGAAAAAAATTAGTCCTCTAAGAGAATTTCATTTTTGTAGCCTTTTGAGCACTCATCTCCAATAATCATGGAGGCATGACTACAGTTCTAATGTCAGTATTTTGGGAAGTGGAGAGGGCATGAAAAAGTTACTTCTACAATGGAATAGAATGTTGCGATATTATCTGCATATTTCCATAACATCTGTCATTGTATTATTTAGTCCATGAGAAAATAATATTTCTGGTTCCATGCCAACTAAACTGACAGGCAAACTGACAGGAAAGGCTGAGGTAACAGAGGGGAGGAAGGCTGTGGGGAGGTGGCAGCAGCCTAAATATTCAGCAGCCACCTATGAAACAAATCAGTTTCCCCTCTTCCTACCAATGAAGTGATGAAGGTAACTGGCTTGAAATTAACCAGAATATTTTAAACTAGAGGCCCAGTGCACGACATTCATGCACTGGGGGGGAGGGGGGTCTCTCAGTCTGGCTTGTGTCCTCTTGCAGTCCAGGACCCCTAGGGGATGTCCGTGGGGAGCGGGCCTAAGCTGGCAGTTGGACAACCCCTGAGGGGTTCTTAGCACTGCTGCGGAGGCGGGAGAGGTTCCTGCCACCACCGCTGTGCTTGTCAGTCTTGGAGACTGGCTTCTGGCTGAGCAGTGCTCCTCCTGTGGGAGCGCACTGACCACCAGGGGGCAGCTTCTGCATTGAGCGTCTACCCCCTGGTGGTCAGTGTGAGTCATAGCGACCAGTCATTCCGCTGTTTGGTCGATTTGCATATTAGGGGTTTATTATATAGGATGGCCTTTAAGGATAACTACTAGGGGACAGTTCCATAGGCAACCTATCTTCCTGGTTACACAGCACCTGCTAGACCCTATGAAGTAGTTAATGCCTTATCAAGTGGGCTTTTAAAGAAGAAAAGCTACAAAAGGAGCAGAAATGGCACATCACTGAATATCCAGCCTTGAATTTCCACATGTGCCTGGTGCAAGTGCTTGATAAACAGGTGCTTGTGAGTTATGATTACAATATTTCAAATTAATAATCTTGTAAATATGTTATGGTTCCCTAACTGACTTGAACAGGACCTCAAGAAAGGCTTTTTCAAGCATATTACTTTCAAAGACCATTAATCTTAACAACAAACCTGCCATACAAAATCACAAAGTATCTATTCTTAACAAAAAAATAGGGAATCCAGGTGAGGGACACGACCTGAACTCTCCTTGCTCATTCTAATTTCACTACAGAGCAACCTCTTAAGAAAATCACTTGGAAATTCCTCTTTCAGTCTGAAATACCAACAAGGTGTAGGTGGCTACATTTTTTTCAGTTTTGATAAGAAATTTTACTTTAGGCTCATTCTTGTATCTTATCATAACATTGCCATCTAAAAATATCTTTAAAAACTTATTTCCTTATCTAGTACTTGACATTCATAGTATAGTTTAAAAAGAATTTGTAGTGTCACAGTAGATTCGTAAGTCTAAAATATGGAACAGAGAGACATAAATTGTCCTTTGTACATCTATTTGTTCATTTTCTCTAAATCTGACTCCCTCCAGTTTATTTTTTACTACCTATGAAGATGACTGGGCTACTGCTTTAATAAAAAGCTATGTAATTTCTTATATTAACTTTACCAACTATTAAATGACTCAAACTCATGTTCTCTAACTAAATATCTGTCCAAAAGCACTAAGCAAGAATGTAGACCCCCTGATGCTCCTAGAAACATGTGTGTGTTACATGTCGTTGTCAGCTCTGACTCCTAGAGACCTAGGATGTCTGCATTGTCCTGTCCTCTACAGCCCCCTGTTCAGCTCCTATACGCACATGCCTGTGGCTTCTTTTATGAGTCAATCCATTTCATACTGGTTCTTCCTCTTTTCCTGCTGCTTTCTATTTTCCCCAGCATTATTGTCTTTTCTAAAGAACCCTGCCTTCTTAGGATGTGCCTGAAGTAGGATAGCTTCAGTTTTGTCATTTTTGCTTCCAGTAATATTTGAGGCTTAATTTGCTCTAGGCCCCACGTGTTCATCTTTCTGGTGGTCCAGGTTATCCATAGATGTCTCCTCCAACACTGTATTCAAATGAATCATTTTTTTCCCCTATCAGCCTTCTTTACTGTCCAACTTTCATGACCCTGTATAGTAATGCATAGCATTATGTCCTATATAATAAAAGGGTAATATGCAAATAGACCAAAGGGCAAAACAACCAAACAACCAGTCAAAGTGTAATATGCTAATGATATGCTAAGGCTGCTCAACCGCTTCCTATGACATGCACTGACCACCAGGGGGCAGATAGTCAACTGGTCAACCAGTTGCTATGATGTGCACTGACCACTAGGGAGCAGATGCTCTGACTGGTAAGTTAGTTTGCTGTGGGGGTCCGGAGAATCAGGACTGAGCAAGATGGGCCAGACATGCCCTGGAGCCCTCCCGCGGTCCCTCCCTGGCCCCGATTGTGCACTGGTGGGGTCCCTCAGCCTGGCCTGTGCCCTCTCGCAATCCAGTACCCCTTGGGAGGGATCCCGCAGGTCACTCCCCTTGGGAGGGCACCAGATGCAGGGCTCATGGCTGGTGAGCGCTGCTGCAGCAGCACGAGCCTCTCCCAATCAGGACGGATCGGGCACGAGCCCGTGGCAGGCACAGTGGGGCCGGGATAAACGGGAGTGGCAGGTGGGAGCTTCAGGCGGCATTGAACTGTGGGTTTCGGCTGGATCCCTGCAGGCCACCCACAGGGACCCCACCTGTGCACGAATTCTGCCTCTAGTAGTAATATAAACATTGACAATTAATCTATGTTAGTATGAGAAGCCACTAACTGATAAATGGTTTGTGTTCTAAAAAAGCCCACTTGCCTGGGCTTTAGAGTGCATTTTTATGTCTGCTTTTGTTTATTACTGTACCCCAAGAGCCTGAGATAATGCAAGACTCATAGTATGCACTCAAATACTTGTTGAATGACTGATGAACAACTTCACTGATAATGTAATCAAATAATAATAATTAGCACTTATATAGTAGCCACTTATGACACAGATGTATGCCTTATCTTATTCTTTCTGACATTGATTCAATTTACACATGAAGAATCTAAGTTCTCTAAATTAAAGTCATTTAGGCTACCCAGTGTGGGGCATGCAGGAGGCAGCAGATCAATTATTCTCATCATTGATGTTTCTATCTTTCTCTCCCTCTTCCTTACTCTCTGAAACCAATAAAAAATATATTTAAAAAACAACAAGATAGAGACTGAAAGAAGAGGGACTTCTTTGGCTTTTCCCTGCCTTCCCTTTCTTTGTCAGTGAAGCAACTTACATATGTGCAATGGTTATAAAGGACCACTCATCTTACACCAAAATTGAGGGTTTCTGTCTACCTAGCAGAAAGACTGTCATGACTAGCTGAGCAGTGCCCAGTCCATGACCTCTGCTATTGGAGTTGTTTGGATGTAAAGGATTTTCTTCAGTCATTTACTCACCCTATGGTATAATCTATGTACCCAGAGGTGGATGGGGCATTATAGAGCCCTGACACAAACCTTTAAATCTGTACATGAGTCCTGTCTGTAATATCACTCACTGGTGATCATTTAGACTTTACCAAAACATTTCCTGGATGGAAAACTAAAGGGAGCTCTCTTTGTCTTTTGGATACATCCAGTTTTTAAGAAAGTCTTTCTTTGGTCATATTCTTGCCTTCTGCAAGTATCAAAGTCCATTTAATCCCTCTCCAAATATCTGAAGAATGTCAGCAATGCCTGAGCATCCATAAATCCTCTCTCATAGGAGAAATATCCCAAGTTAATTGTTCATTTTGCAATGAGGTTTCTAATTGATCTCACCAGTCCTATTCAGCTTTCTCTAAATAGAAATATCCTTGGCCTGAACATAATATTCTAGCTATGCTTCAACTGGAGAACACAACAGAAGGACTATTCTCTCCTTTGTTTGGAACATTCTTCTTCAGCGTAGCCTAAGATTGCATTAGCTTTTTTGGTAGTCTTGATATATTGTTGACTCACATTGAAATTACAATCAACTGAAACCCTCAGGTCTTTTTCACATGAATGGCTGATAAGTCACACCTTTCTAGTGATAGTACAGTTGATTTTTAAAAAGAGGAATTTATGTTTAAAGCTATTAAATTTAATCTCGTAAGTTTTGCTCAAGAATCTTTCATACTGCTCCCTGAGTTGTCTTTCTGATTATGTTGTCCCTAGCAGCAGAAATGTTGATTGATCTCCACTACCCACAGGATCAAGTCCAAAATACTTGGTTCACTTGACCTTGCATAATCTGACCTGAGCCTCCAGAGCCAGCTTCATTTCCCCCATCCCTCTCTCTACCCCACTACCCTTCCATACTGTACTCTCTAGCCATTCTAAGAGTTGACTTTCCTTATACATGTGCATTTTCCCATGGAATTCCCTTCCCTACCTTTTGATTACTATTCATCCTTTACTTAAGAGACAACAATTTAAAAGTCTCGATCAGACTGTGAACTCCTTGAAGGCAGGATTATACCACAGTGAAGGTCAGGTAACAGGAAAGGGACATAGCTTACAAGAGTTTTGGTGGTTGTTTTTTTAAAGTTTTATTGTTGTTTTTTTGATTTGTTTTGTCAAAGAAAATAATATCGAAACCTTTCTCTTCAAAGCTAGTTTCTCCTCCCAACTCTAGAAATGCAGGTAATTTGGATTTGTCTTACTTGAAATAGCAGTTCTTACTTAGGGAGAGGGAGTGACAAGCTTGGTGGTTTATCCAAGTGAATCCATAGTGTCCAGAGGCACTGTCACAAGACAGTTGTTTTGCAGAATCACAAAACAATCACCTTCCACCCAGCACAGCATTGTGAAAAGAAGCCCAACTGGAAACACCAAAGAAGCAGATGCATGAGGGCCCTTATCTAATCATTTCCAATAATCTGATGAAAAATAAAATCCCCAAGGTAACTTTTACATGTACTTTCCACTGTTCTCCAATAGGCAGTGATAGGTTTGTATCTTTCCACATAATTTAGCTAAGTGAATGAGAGGGCAGTATAAGAGAAGAGCATTGGGAAAAGAAATCATGTGTGCAAGGGTCAGAAGGTAAGAACGAGCCTGGCACCTTGGAATAATACAAGTAGTTCAATAAATACCGCTGGAGGTGAGGGTATAAGAGGCAGTAATGGGAAATAAAGCCAAGGGGCATTCAGAAAGGGCCTAGCATGCCTCATTAAAGAATGTGGACTATGTTATGAGGGAACCGGAGAGTCACTGATGAGTTTTAAGCAGGAAAGTGCTATTTTGGATTTTAAAAAGATCCTTCAGAGTGTGATATAGAAAATATATTGGGACTCAAGCAAAACAGGCTGGAGAGACCATTTAGGAGAACATTAGTGCAATAATGTATACAGATAAAAAAACAGTGGTGGTTTGTGCCAGGGTAGCTGTAGGGGTGGAGAGAAGTATACCTATTCGAGGGAGACTCCAGTAGCAAAATGGGATAGGACTTGGTGAGTGACTGAATTTGGCTGAGGAGAGAAAGAAACTGAAATGGATCTCTGCTTTTCACTTTGATGGGCCTCTCTGTGTTAGACAGGTTTTTATTTTTATTTTCTCAGTGAGATAAGAAGCAAGCATTTTAACTGAGAGCAAACAATGGGTGTGAGAAGGGGTCTTAGGGAAAAGAGAGACACTGAGTCGCTAAAGGAATGAAAGAGAGCTGAAGAAAAAATGATTTCCAGGGAAGTCTGAGGGCCAAATTGGAGCTTGGAAAGCCTAAATTTGTAGAGCATTTCTCAGTATAAGTGTTATTATTTTTCATATTAGAGTTCAGCTGTCTGGCTGAAGAACAAGAAGGTGAACAGTAGGATTGATCTAGAATTGGGGTGTGATGGAAAGACAGGGGCAATGGAGTTGAGAGAACTGATAGAAGATTCCAGAGAGAAGATCATGGGAACAGGCTAGGTATCATGCTCATTTTTGGAGACAAATAGGTATTTTGGGACCAGAGAAGAGATAAAAGAAGTGGTCTAATGTGACATAAGTAAATGCTTGGAGGAAACAAATGAAAATTTGGGGGAGGGGGGGAGGAATGGCCAGAAGAAATAAATAGAAAAGGACAGGGTATGGGAAGCGAGGGAGTTGGGAGTTGGGGAACAGGAGTTGACAATCATCTTGTTCTTTGTTTTTGCAAACTATACCTCTTCACTATACCCCTCCCACAGAGAAAATCCCCCAGCGGCCTTACATTCGTCTAAACCAGCGGTTCTCAACGTGTGGGTCGCGACCCCTTTGGGGGTCGAACGACCCTTTCACAGGGGTCGCCTAAGACCATCGGAAAACATATATAATTACATATTGTTTTTGTGATTAATCACTATGCTTTAATTATGTTCAATTTGTAACAATGAAATTGGGGGTCACCACAACATGAGGAACTGTATTAAAGGGTCGTTGCATTAGGAAGGTTGAGAACCACTGTTCTAAACTTTGATAATCATCAGAGAGGGAGCTATTGTTACAAAAGGGTGTGCATCCCTTTGGGTATATTGGAATGGGAAACAACAAGGAGGAGGATTCCTGGAGAGTGAGCTGCCTAGTTCTTCTAATAGATCATTGGATGTGTTCTCCATTGACTTTGTTTTTGTTTTTGTTTTTTTGTGCGTTTTTTTTTGGAGGTGGGGAAGGGGCCAGAGGTTATATTTTTTTTTTGCCGGCGGCGGGGGGGGGGGTGGGGGGGTGGGGGGGGCGGTGGGGGAAGGTGGTCAGAGGTTATTTATTGGGACATGTAATATGAGAGAGGCATTGATTACAAAAGGAATTAATGGAAAACCCCAAAGACCTCAGAAGGGTTAGATTGGCTGAAATAAAAAATAATTCTTCATGAAGATTAAACGGTATAACAAAGTGACTACATTTTCTATCTTCAATTTTAAAACGAAGTCTCTTTCAATAGCAGCTGAAAGATACAGTGTTAGCTCAAATAAACATGATGTCATGCAGAAACCATCTGAATATTTTTCATACTTTTTTGTTTGTTTTAGGAATTGTGGTTATAAAGTATAAAGTGACATCAGCAAACTTAGTGATACCTGGAAAGACTCTGTTCCTCTGTCAGTTGCAAGACAGTTAGGAAAAGAAGATAAATATGACACAGAGAGAGGGTTGGTATTTTGTGTTTTTGTTCTTTTGTGTTTTTGTTAACAAGACAAACTATCCAAGAAATTAGTGTGTTCTATAGCGATTAAGTGAGATGTGTATGAAAGGCCCAGCACAGTAACTGCACATTATACTGTGATCTCTAAATGTTGGCTTTCTCTTCTCCCTCTTAACAGAACAATTAACCATTAATACAGTAAACACTAATTAAAACATTAATAAGACATATCTTGACATTTTAAACACTTAAATGAGATTTTTACATAGCTCTCATGCCTTAGGTAGACACTCTCCATCAAATTCTGCAAATCAAAGTTTACAACATACTAAGCAGAGAAAATGTGTACAATGCTATCTTTTAATTTCATTTTCAGTACTGTGATGACCCAGGGGCATTCCAAAATTAAATTCCTATAGTTTGAATTCTGAGTCTAAAAAGAAAAAAAACAACACACAAGTTGGATGAGTTAAAATGAATACAAGGCCCTTAAACCTGAAGAGATTTTTGAAGGCCCCCTAGAGTCAACATTTCTCTTTCAGCATGGTATTTTCAAAGATATCTTTCTCCATCTATACTGTTTCCTCTCTCTTTTCCGTCATCATCTGTTATCCAATCAGTGCTTTCCCTTTCCCGTATTTGTTTTGGTTTGTCTTTTGAAAGCTTCACGTTGCAGCTCTCATGCCTTCTCTCTCACTTGTCATTTTAAAATGCACACCTACTGTTCTGACTGTGGTAATTCAATGTTATTCAATTCATATTGCTGCTTAATTCAACAACTGTTGGGCAAATAGATTGGTGAGACTGGCTTGCGTGTAAACCTTGGCCATTTCAGAAGTGTTTTTGGTAATGGCAGTTTGATCCTGCCCTAGGCTCAGCACTTGGAGTTTCCTCTTTCCTATCCACACCCACTCCCTTGATGATCTCATCCAGTTTCACAGCTTTAAATATCATCTCTAAACTGATGACTCCTAAATTTATATATTTAGTTCAGATCTCTCCTCTGAGCTTTAAACGCACAGATCCAACTACCTACTGAGTGTCTCCACTTGGATATCTCATAGGCAACTCATACTTAATGTGTCCAAAAATGAGCTCTTGGCATCCCTCTCCAAGTCTGCTCCCCCTAGAATCTTCTCCATCTCAGTAAATGGCTGTTCTACTCTTCCCAGGTGCTCAGGCTAAAAACATCCTTACTACTCTCTTTCTCTCACACTCCACATTCAACCTTTCAGCAAATGCTATTGACTCTCTCCATAAAATAGATCCAGAACTCAACCACTCTTCACCATTTCCACAGCTCCCCTCTGTCCATGCACCATTAAATCTAGCCTAAATTATTTCAATATCATTCTAACTAGTCTCCCTCCTTCCCACTTTGATCTTTTCTTAGCTTACAAGTCAGAGTGATCCTATTCAAAATACATTGATTATATCACCCCTCTACTTAAAACCTCAAATGGCTTCCAGTGTCATTCAGAGTAAAAGCAATGGCCTTCAAATAATCACTTATGGTTCAAATTGGGACCAATTTAAAAATGAAAGGGGATGTTAAAAATAATTAACAGGCTTTAACTGATCTAGGTATAAATTTGGGTCATCCTGGGTATCTCCTTACCTACAGTACCCCATAATCTCTGACCCCTGACCTCACCTACTACACTGTACTTTGACCCTTCTGACTCCACACTAGCATCCGCACAGTTCTAAGGGCACCAGGCAGACTTCCTCAGGGCCTTTGTTCTTTCCCTAGGTGTGCTCACTGCTCACTTCTCTTTCTTTCAGGTCCTATTCAAAAGTCTCAGTGAGGCATTCCCTGAGAGCTCTATCTAAACATTAAAAACAACAACAACAAAACAGCCCTCCCCACTTCCTAGCTCCCTTCCCTGCTTTATTTATTTATTTTTTTATTTACACTTATCACTACCTAACATTCTATATATTTTACATTCTTTAGCACCTTACATTTAGAATATAAGCTCAAGAGCAGAAAATTTCAACTTCTCTGTATCCCCAACTCCTGAAATAGTGTCTCACACATAGTAGATACTTTACAAATATTTGTAGAAAGGATGAATGAATCATGACTACTTTGAAAAGATTAATACTTAGATGTATATCACCCCACACAGTTAATAAACAGTATTATGATTGTATAGTTAGTTCTTTTCATGTAATTCAATTCAACAAACGTATTTCGGACATTTTTGCCTTGTAGGGGAAGTGTGCTAGGTGCAGAGGTTGGAAGGGACATATACAATGATAGAAGGGACAAAGTTACTCAAGAAACAAACACTACAGGAGTAGAAGAGATAGGGGACATGATGTTTCAGCTACATGTGAGTGACACAAAGTGCATGGCAGTGCAGAGGAGGGAGAGATTACATTCACCAACTTTTCAGACACTGTAGTAACTTACATATTCTTTGGCATGATTCATTTCCCTCATCTTCCAGAGCCCCAACTTCTAATAACCCCATTATAATATGTAGGGTTCTCCATTACATGTATGCCCAGATATACCCGACTTCCAGGTGCCTGCTCCTCAACTGTTCTTCATTGTCCAGCCTTAATTTTTCAATGTAATCCATTAATTAATAACACAGCATTTAAAATCCTCTATCTCAAAGTTTCAAGACTATTTTAACCAAATAGTGGCAAAGTTGAACCATTGAATCAGACAAATACTAAGCAAAAAGATGCTAAACAGATTTTTTAAAATAGCTATAAAGAAGGCATTTTTGGAGGAAAAAAATCCTCTTTTGAAATCAATAAATCAAAGTTTATTGATTTGATCTCTGGGGTTATTCTAATTTTTATGTCACCTCTTTAAACACTTTTAATTGATAACCACCCTGTGGGTTTTCTTTAAACTAAAGGTATTTTTGGGAAATGCGCTGTTATAAATCTCTAGCCTCACCCGTATAGGAAAGGTATACAGCCCCAGGGAGTGGATAATTGAAGCACTCTAAACAAATATACACAATATTCTATTTTTCAAGGAAGTTCAACAAAATTGTAGCAGAGAATATACTTCAAAGTAAAACATTAATACATAGGATGACTAAGTTAGAAAAATTGCTTAAAGCAGTTACTGTCTTGATAAAAACTATTGTACTCCCCTCACCCCTAAAACAAACCAATCAAAACTATGCAAAGTGGTATAGAAGAACTTTGATACTCATTCACATTTAGCTCATTTTAAATGCTCTAAGTGCAAACAGTCTTTATTTGTTGTAGATAATTTTCCTATCAATGTAAAAACATCTACTTTTTTATGCAAAGTTCATGCAACCATTTACAAATTATCAGTTAAACAGTAAGTGGTATATAATACCTAATAATTGCTATAGCAATTTAATTTTAGTGTAGGATTTGGTGCTTTTTTATATTTTGGATTTATAATAAAGCTTAATCATATAAATGATTTTAAGGCAAGCTAATAATCCCAGCTCAGGTTAGCTATTATTTATTTGATTCTGAACAGGTTTCTTAGACTCACTAAGTCTCAGTGTCTTTGTCTGTAAAATGGGTCTAATACTAATTCTTGTGAGAATAAGGGGTACAGTGTACTTTACAGGGTGCCTGACACATGGAAGGCTTCAACTGATATTAGCTGCCACTAGGATTCCTGACCATTGATGCTGCAGAAATAGGCATGCGCAGATTTCAGTGACCAAAGAAACAGATGACCAATTAGAAAATAGTCCTACTCATGTACTACTTTGCTTTATCTTTTAAGTTTAAAAATCCGAAATATTGCTTAGCATATTATAACTGTAAATACCTGTATAAACCTGAGTAAGTCGTTTATCATTTTCTGAACACTTGTGCCATACTGACTTTATCATGAGGTATTGGAACATAATCTTTCCAATGGCCTAAAGCAGGGGTGGGGAACCTTTTTTCTGCCAACAGCCATTTGGATATTTATAACATCATTCTTGGGCCATACAAAATTATCAACTTAAAAAAATTAGCTTGCTATATTTGGTCAAACACTTAATTAACTCACCCCTAATGCCTTGGCAGGGCCAAACCAATGATTTCACGGGCCTTATATGGCCCATAGGCCGGATGTTTCCCACCCCTGGCCTAAATAGACAAATAGATACTTGAATCTTGAAAGGCATATTATCTGTACAACATATTGGGGAAATTAAGCATGTGCTATATCATGTTATTTAATAAATCCGTCTATAAATTGCAATATTTACTCTCTTCCCCAGGAGATTATAAGAACTGTGAAGGAAAGGAATGCATATAGTTTTTGTACCTTTCACACTACCTGGCATGGCACAAAGGAAGTTTAACCTAGCGCAGATAGCACTGGGCTTGACATCAGGAAGTACAGCTTTCAGCGGAGTAATTGTACACAAGTCAGTCACTTAACTTTCTTTAGGCTTCAGATTACTCATCAGTCATATGCTTTTCCATCGATGACATTTAGCTTCCTTTTCTCATTCTAAGAAACACTAGTCAGAGGGATTTTTACCAATGTTTGTCATTTTAACACACAACTTCATTTTCCCATATCTATAGATGGGAAGAAATGAAACCCTTAATTGCAGATTTTGTTCGCTCCTGAAAGCTTGCCGGGAGCTCAAAGTTCTTATCGTGGTTTATTCTATCAAATCTTTTAATCACTTTCAAAACAGCAAGCCCTTCCCTGCCATCCCTTAGCCTGTTTTATTTTCTCCTTAGTTCTGATTTACCATCGCACTCTGACATACTGTATATTTTACTTAATTATTTGTTCTCTATCTTCCCCTTCCCTCCACTGCAGCCTAAACTTCATGGGGACAGGAATTTTTATCTCTTTGGTTCACTGCTATATCCCCAGCGTCTGGAATGGGATCAGACACAGAAACTCAAAGATTACTTGATGAATAAATGGATGAATAAATATTATTTAAGATCTTTCATTAATCGCCTTTCCTCACCCTATTATTACCAACTCAGCTTCTCCATGTAGATCAGGGTTTCTGAATCATATCCCCTACCCAAGCATTTCAGTCCTCCATCTGTGTCATTTAAAGATATTCTCCTACTCACCCCTGCTTTTATGTCATTCTTGTGTTCATTCATTCAGTTACAGATTTATTAATTGCCTACTGTGGTCCAAGCAAATGCTGGGGATGCAGGGGTAAATAAGACCGATGCAATCCTTACCCTATTTAACAATCCTTGCCTAGTGCTTCATATGAGACCCAAACCCCCTCTGTTCTTGGCTTCTCTGTGCTGCTGCCTCCCATAAAATATTCCATATTCATAATGCCCTGGAAAAAAATATCCATGCCGTTTGGTTGGTTGCTATCCAATTCTGAATAGAGTTCTTCTAATAATAAGTTAATAGAACAGGGAGCAAGTGGTGCTAACTTCTAAGGAGATGACAACTACATCCCTTTAGAGTTGCTTTGGAGTCACTGAAACGATGCTGTTTCCTAAAGAGTGATAATTGAAATTTCAGTTCCATGAGGCCTGACTGTGTGGGCCCTAAAATAGCTTGCGACATCTCCCCACTTACTTGTTTTCTTTACCCAGAGCTAATCTGAGGTGCTTCTTTTCATCCTGAAAAAGCCTAATTAACCTATCATCTTTAGCTTCAAGGTGATTATTATCTATTGCTCCAACTAAATAGGAGACTAAGTCCCCAACTGACAGAGGGCCTTGATGTCTAACCATGCCAAGCACCAAGCCTGTCTGGGTCTTTTAAAAAAAATTGTTGAGGTATATTTGAAAATTAAGAATTTTTTACAGTGTACAATTGGATCACTGGATATATATATACTAGTACATTGTGAAATAATCACCATTTTCAAGCTAATTAACATATGCATCACCTCAGATGGTTACTTTTTTGCATGTGTTTAGTGAGAACACTAAGACCTATCCTCTTAGTAAATTTCAAATCTCTCTATATAAAAGCCTAAGAGACCATGACGACCGGTCGACTGAACGACTGGTCGCTATGATGCGCACTGACCACCAGGGGACAGATGCTCAACACAGGAGCTGCCCCCTGATGGTCAGTGCGCTCCCACAGCCAACCTCCTGTGGCCAGCCAACCTCCCGTGGTCCCTCCCCCAGGCCAGCGGCCCTGAGGGGCCCCGATGGGGGCCAGCCAGCCAACCTCCTGGCCCCAGTCGGCCCCATCTGGACTTGGGCAAGGTGGGTTCCGATCGGCCTCGATCTCCGGCCAGGCGGAGGGAACCCACCCGTGCATAAATTCATGCACCGGGCCTCTAGTATACAATAAAGTCTTGTTAACGATAGTCATGTTTGCTGTTCATTAGATCTCCAGAACTGATTCATCTTGTATAACTGAAATGCTGTACCCTTTGAACAACATCTCCCCTGGCTGTGCTTTTTGCCAGGATTTTGGGGAGCACTTTATACCTTCACCCAAGCATTTCCCAAGTTGGGCTCTGGGGATCTCTGGAGTTCTGAGAGAGAGCAACTGCAGTTCTAAAAAAAGAGGGTCCCATGGATAAATGAGTTTGGAAGTGTTTCAGCCTATATTTCCCACTTGGGGATACAGGATAAATAATGTGAATATGTATGTATTTATAAATGTTTAATTTTGTTAAGCCCAGTCAGTGTTTCCCAACCTGGTTTGGAATGGAACCTCTATTCCTAGAACACCAGTGACATCTCAGAGGACATTCCTGTTCTGAGGAATGTTGTTGGGTGAATTCTTTCTTACCTTCCTGTCATATACAAATGAATAACAAATTGTTATGAGAGTGAGCAAGGAGAGAGATATGCATATAATCTCTCTGTGAGCAGTTCTTGGGGATCGATAGTGGAAAAGAATATAGTTTTTATGGAACAAATAATAGACTTAAAGCCAGAAGACTTATGATTTAGTCCTTGCTCTATGACATAACTAACTTTTATCTCTGAATCTCAATCTGCCCTCCTATAAAGGAGACACATTTTAGGATAGCCCTACCCCATTCTTTGAAACTGCTGGTCAGTTTAGGAAGTGTTGTGTGTTTTTTTTAATATATTTTTTTATTGATTTCAGAGAGGAAGGGAGAGGGAGATAGAAATATCAATGATGAGAGAGGCTCATTGGTCTGCTGCCTTCTGCACACCCGGTACTGAGGATCAAGCCCGCAACCCAGGCAAATGCCCTGACCAGGAATAGAACCGTGATCTCCTGGTTCATAGGTCGACACTCAACCACTGAACCACACCAGCCAGCCAGGCAGTTTAGGAAGTTTCTTTATAGCAGACTTAACTTTGATTTTAAAAGTATTCTTCTGGCCCATCTGGTATGTCTCAGTGATTGAGCACTGACCTGTGAACCAGGAGGTCATGGTTCAATTCCTGGTCAGGGCACATACCCGGGTTGCGGGCTCGATCCCCAGTGGGGGACATGCAGGAGGCAGCTGATCAATGATTCTCTTTCATCATTGATGTTTCTATCTCTCTCTCCCTCTCCTTTCCCTCTGAAATCAATAAAGATACATATTATTTAAAAATTAAAAGTATTCTTCTGGATGGATTTTTAGGCCTACAATTTTAAAGTCCTCTTTCGGATGACTGGTGCCTTCAGTTCTGTAAATGTAGGTATCTGGTGTGTTAGACATGAAACTACAGGCTCTCTAAGGCCTGAAAAGCCCAAAGAAGTATTTTGGAATAAACAATGGAAATAAATTATGAGATATATTTATCTTAGCCTAAGTAGTAGGATAATATCTTGAGAAGTCTTAAGTCTTATATAGAATGGAGGAAGTTATAGGTCTGTAATATTATAAATAAGCAATAAATGAAATTTGAAACTACTTATTTGATACTAGATTCATTGGCTTAGTTTTCTCATCACTCCATTTCCAAAGGTATAGATTGATGATACAGAGGTGTACTGTGAAATTAATTCATAACTTAAAACTAATTGATACTCCAGAGCAACATAGAAGAGGTGGGTTAATAGTATTTTCTGGGAAGGCTTGCCCTGGTTTTTCCTTTGAGGAAGACTTTCTTCTACTCTCTAATTCAGGAGGGAAATACTCCTTCCCCAACCTGCCCTCTTAAGGGAGGAAATTCCAGATAGTTTAATGTACACTTAAAAATCTTGCTCTCGAGGGAATTAGGTGGCATTTGATGTTTTTTGTTTGTTTGTTTGTTGTTTGCCATTGAAATATGTCTGTTGAAATAACTACAATGAAAAAAATGTAAAAACTAGATTTAAAATGCGACTGTACATTGGAATAACTAACAGATTTTAGTCTTTATCTGCTTTAAATTTTGATGTAAGCATTGATGACAATAGTAGTTTGTGTTTTAAAAAGATAAGATCTTTGTTTTTACTATAGGTTAACTAAATGTTACCTTAGTCATCTCTAAGCGATTGCTGGGCCACTGTAATGCATTCAATATAATGTTTGCTAAGCAAGCATGCCTGCCATCTGGTTACTGAAACTGTATTTTGCTGCTTCATAGATACACATGGCCCAGTAGCACTGAGCTGTAGGAAGCTGATATCAGCCTGTGGATCAATTCCAAAGCAATTTGAGAGTTCAAGCCATTCATTTGTTTGCAACACCAAGCAAGTGTTCTCCACATAAGAAAACAAAGAGTCTAACTTATCTGTCTCTTTTTTTTCCTGGTATCTTTAAAAATGCCTATCATGGTAGGGTGCACATGGATTTACAATATTAAGCCAACTTTAGGGACCGTGAAGAAAAATGGAAAATAGTCTGTGTACTGTGTGTGCCACATCCTTTCATTCTGGTGCCAGTGGCACTATTCCTGGTCTGCAAAGTGCACACAGAAGAAATAGCTGGATCACATGGCAAAGTCCATATGTGCCTTTGGTAGTGGGGTGGGGGGAGAGTTTCCCAAACCCACCTTTTCACAAGGCCCCAGGCAAGCACTGCCCCCCCCCCCTACCCAAACCAAAGGCACAATTACTAGCACTGAGTACAGTGCCTGGGATAGTAGGGGCTCAATAAATGTTACTAAATACTATCACCAGGGAAATCTGCAAATAGACATATAGATGACTGCTAAAAGAGTGCCTCTCTTAGTTTCTGTAGCCATTGTACTATATGCATTAGATGTATGCCTAACAACTTGTCTGGGCTTTCTTAACCTTTATGCTATTGACATTATGGCTAATAGTTCTTTATTGGGAATGGGAGAGGTGCTGTCATGTGCACAGTAGGAAATTTAGCAGCATCCTGGATTTCACCTACTAGATGCCAGTAGTGTCCCTCTCCCCAGCAAAAACGTCTCCAGACACTGCCAAATGTCCCCTGAGAAGGGGGATGGTGGCAAAATCACCCCTAAGTTAACCACTTATTTAATCTGTGTTTATGACATGTACCAAAATTAGAAATTTCATACTTCCTCTCTGCTCTTTTTTATAAATCAATATTTCTGAAGGTATTTTATTCTCTTAATCTGCTTTCACCCAATTTTCTCTGAAATTTTTCATATATCTGGAGATATATTAGGTACATCCATATAAGTTTAAAAGATCTGTTTCCCCCTTAGGAGAACGGAAATATGAAACAAAGAGAAATCACCCTATATAGAAAAGGGACTAATAGCTAAGGAGGCTGTTTTGCAGAATAAAATTGGGATGGTCTTGGGCCCAGGATAGAACCAAGACCCTGAATTGGTTGATGTATCTGTGAGTATGGAAATAACTTTTGTATCATTAAAAACAAAATCAAAACTACCTTCGTTTGTTTGCCATGCACTCTTGTAATCTTAACAATAAAACTCCACTGTTATACAACATATCCTTCTGACAGATTTTTTTTCCTCCCTTGGCTTTATTTTTATTTACTTCCTATTTATGTTAACAGTTTCAGGAAGATACCAGCATGGGCTCCAGGAACAGGCTGTCTCAGTAACTCCTGCCCACTTAGAAGCACAGTAAGTAGTCCTTCTCACTGATTAAATTATTAGCCTTTCAAACCTCTTAAGCAGAATGATGATATTGAAAAAAGAAAAAGAAAAATTAAAGTCTTAGAATTCCAACTTAAACCCAGTCAGTGGGCAACCTGCTTGAAAATGACTACACATCCATGTCTAAGGGCGAGAAATAATTTATGACAAATAAAGCTCATGAAAAATTCTAATTTCATTCATGTTGCTACAAGTATACCTTCATACTTTTAAAAAAATGTGGGCTGGTAACATTTTTCTACCTTATGTACAGTGTAGACTTAAACGTGTGCCCTTACCTCTCCTCCAGTGCACGGGAAGGGACTGGAGTATCTAGAAGTGCAAATAGCTCCCTTCTTGACAATATCATCTTCCAGGCCAAAAGTAGCCGAGCAGTTAGTTGCAAAGTACTTGTAAGGCTTCCATGTCTTCCCAAAGTCCTGGGACCGGTCCAGCACCATGGCTGCCGGCCTGGGGGACTTGAACACCATAATTAGATGAGTGAAGTAGAATTCGGCTTCCAGGTCTAACTGGATCTTTTCTCTGTGCACATCCTCAGCAGACTGCCACCACGTGCGAGGAAACTTGAAGGACGAGTCTGCCATGGCAGCTGGCAGGTGAGCCAGGTGAGGCTGAGCAGCATTGCATTTGTCACATTTGGGCTGCCGACAAGTCAGATCAGTGTTCTCACTATAGAAGCAGTACAGTTCAGTGGCGTTCTGACCACAGGTGGTGTCTGCCCAGAGTTTTCTCCCTAGAGCCAAATTTCCCATCTGAGGGTTACAGGCTTTCTCACAGCGTGAACTCATTCCAGCTACTCCACTCAGCCCTGGGGAAGGGAAAGCATATGTTATTCAAGACAAACCCATCTGGAAAGCTCTTCTGTCCACCTAGTCCATCTTCAACAGTCAAGTTACCCCTAAAGAGCTTGAGACTTTCAGTAAAGAGGAAATCCTACCAAATTTGAGCATGAATACCACTCTGTATTTATACCTCATTTGTGTATGCAAGTGTGGGAGTGTGCATTTCATGCTCAGATGCAAAATTCACATGAAGGAAAATAAAATCACTTTAGGGAAAGGGCAAAAGGAAGGAAAGTGGGAACACCGGGATAAAGATAACAGGCCTAACCCTTTTCAAGTACTTTGCTTTCTAGACATTCTCTATATTTGAAATATACTTATTTGTTTTTGATATCATGACTTAAATAACACCCCAAACAATAATGTGTTTAAGGTCATCCAACTTAGTCTTTTAAGTCTAATTTCAGTCATTAGCATTATCTAACATATTTATGAGAATGCATTAAGGAGGAAATGTTGAATCTATTACATTGTTAAACCAAAAATATGAAGGGACAGCCCTAACCAGTTTGGCTCAGTGGATAGAGCGTCGGCCTGCAGACTGAAAGGTCCCAGGTTTGATTCTGGTCAAGGGCATGTACCTTGGTTGCAGGCACATCCCCAGTAGGAGGTGTGCAGGAGGCAGCTGATCAATGTTTCCTTCTCATCAATGTTTCTAACTCTCTATCCCTCTCCCTTCCTCTCTGTAAAAAATCAATTTTATATATATATATATATATATATATATATGAAAGGACGAATTTGCTAGGAAAAGCAATGTGAAATATTTAATCAATAGACAATGGGATCACATTTGGGAGGCAAAGCTAGAAACTATGGGCACTCAGATGTGCAATAGCTATTTTTAATATTAAGTAAATATAACCAAGAAAAAAACCCTCTAAACTGCCAAATGTCAGAGAAGCTTATTTGACATGCTCTCTGCCTCTTGAGTACTAGGACAGGTTATATAGTAGTTACCTGTTTGCTTAACAGGAGAATGCTTACAGACTGGCTGCCACCAATAGCACCTTTAAACATTATTTGTGAACTGAAGCACCTTCTTAAAGAAACATGCGATTCCAGCCAAACAAAGATCCAACAGACTTTAATGTTTCAAAATTACTTAAAATGATAAGCATTATCCACTTATTAACATCCCGACTATATATTATAATCCTTTAATTTGGGTTTCTTGTTTTAATTATGAATACTGTAAGTAAGATCATCTATTTTAAACATTAAAACAGACAGGGAAAGAAAGAAGAGGAAGTGAAACCCCAAATTCTGGCTAATTGAACGTTTGTGCTTCTGAAGAAGGAGCACCTCTGAACTGTTATCACAGCACTGTTGAAATGACAGCTTAGATTAAAACAGAGATATTTCACACACGGAGGATCAACAGCCCTGCATGGCCTTTGCAACCAAAAGAAAGGGATTCCTGAGGCATATTCTTTACACGTCACATCCAAGTGTGCATCATGCCTGGACTCTGGTTAGCTGGGGCAACAGTTGCTTGTGGCCAGGATCACCCAAACACACAATGTGCTATGACTCACCTGTAAAGCATTTCAGGGAAAATCATATACTGCCCGTACAAGTATTTTTGACTTTAAACACTTAGCTTGTGATATTTATTTACAACCTCTTGATTGCTTTCATGTTTTTGCTGTAACATGGTTTGGAAAGGGACAGGTTTATTAAAGTTCACTTTGTGGTTAGGGGAGCATGGATAAGTCCACACAGGGGGTGCATAAATAGGAAGAAATAAAGTAAAATCTCGGACCTTTAAGGCTCCTTGGGTAAAGTACTGGATAATTTTCAATGCACCTAAACTAACAAGAAGTACGGAAAAGATAGAAGCCAGATAAATAGTGGGTGGACAAGACACTTGGAAATCATTGCTAAGAAAGTGACCAGTCAAGTATGGCGAGGATGCTCCTATGAGTCTGGCTGGTTTGGGATGCAGATTCTAGAATCTAGAGCCTGGCTTTTACTGTGAGCCAGCATCTCGGGGCAGAGTGCAAGAAGCCAAAGGGAAGGGGAAAACGATGCTCGCTAGCCACCAGTCGGTCCCTCCAGCCCACACTCTCCGTTCTGGAGCAAGGGAGATGTGTTTGAGAGACCCGACAGCTGACGAGTCCCTCACTTTCTTTCCCTCTAACACACTGAGCTACACTTATGCCTAATTGGAAACCAGGCGACCGTCAAGAGGGAGGGATTGGAGCAGGAGGAGCTCCCAAACTTAGAAAGGGCGAGCTAGGAACGGGTGGCCAAGAGTAGCCCAAGAAAGCCGGGATGGGAGTGGGAGGGAGAGCGCATCTGACGACGCCCCTGCCGGTCTTCCCGTTCCCCAGACAGGGAGCAGACCCGCCTCCGACCTCCCGCGGAGCCTCGGCCAGGGTACCAATTCCCCAGGCGCGGTCAGCCCGCTCCTTGCAACCCAGAGCGATCACCGCTCCCCGTCCCAACCCGGGTCTCACTCCGTTCCAGCCATCGCCCCGGCGAGAGGGCACTCACCTCGCCCCGGTGTCCCTACCTGGCTCCGGAGTACTCCGCAGGAGGTCGGGCACGAAGGCATCTCTCCCGACGAGAGAGCAGCCCTGGCCCACGCGCGCCCAGGGTCGCCGGGCCACCCCTCCCCATCATTCCTCAGGCCATGAAGTGCCGGGGGATGGCGAGCTTGGTCCTTTGTTCCCTCACAAAGTGGAAAGGCAGTTTTTCACTAACCCAAACCCAGAAAGAAACCAAGGTCATGTATCTCCGGCAGGGCGCACCCACGATATCGGGTTATCCAAGGGCATGTGTAGCGCAGTTGCAAAAGAAAAAAAAAAAATCAATACTATTTTAAACTGCGGAGACCGGGGAAAGGAGGCGGAACATGGCCACTCATTTCATCCTCGGGAGCTGAGCTCGGCGCTCCCGAAGCGCACTCCCCTGCACCCCGAGTCCTGAGCGGAGTACCTAAGAGCGAGGGAAGAGGGGTGGGGGGCCAGGCGCGTCACCACCCACCTGCGGCCACCGCGGAGCAGCCCCAGAGCAGCAGCAGCCGCGCGCAGCTCCCCATGTCCGGGAGGAGCCGGGGAGACCGGGTGCGGGATGAAGCGCCAACAGTCCGCAGGAACCCGGGCTCTTTATTTCTTCCTTCTCCCGGGGTGCCAGGCGGGATCAGCGGTCGCCGGCGACCGGGAGCTGCGGGCCGGGGTCGCGCCGGGAGGCGGGGTGACCCTTGCACACTGGCCTGGAGAGGCCCGCGCACCTCGGGGGCGGTGGGAGCTCCGGACCATAGCCGGCCGGGCCGCGCTGCCCGGCTGAGCGGTCCCGCGGCTCCTCCGCCGCTAGCCCGGGCTCGGCGCTCGCCGCAGCTGCCGCTGAACTTTGCGAGACCTTTCACTTCCCGGCCTCTGCCACCGCCGTCGTCTCCTGGGCGTCCTCCTCCGCTTTTACCACCTCCTCCGGCTGCGGCGTCTCGGTCCAGTCCTTCTCCACCGGCAGTTCCATGGGATGCATTTTTATTGCACCGACACCGCGGCGCTCCGGTGCCAGCCCTCCTCCCCTCGCACCTCCACCCCTTCCTCCTCCCGCCCGCCCCCCCGCCCCCTCTCCCCCCCCCCCCCTCCCGCGCTCGCTTGACAGCCGGGTGGTGCAGCCCGTGCGGCCCGGTCGCCACCGCCGTCTGCCCCGGGAGGGATCCCTTCGTGCAAACAGCCACCCTCCTTGCCTCGCTGCCAGCTTGTCCCGCCCGCCTCAGCCCCCACGCGCGCTCCTCATCTCGGCCCCCCGCTTCCCTCGTGTCCCTCCCGGAGCTTGCCCTTCATCTCCCTGCGTGACCCCCCTGATGCCCTCCAGCACCCACACGCCTCCTCTGGGAAGCAATCTCCCACCTTCTCCCGGAACATTCCAGAGAGCAGTTGACTCTCTTGATCAGGTCAGGGCATGCCAAGGGGCTTAAAAAACCGCGAAACAGGCTAGCGCCTACTTCCCACATCCCCAGGCAAAACAAGCCCTCCCTCTCTTCCCGCATCCCCGCCGCCCCTTCTCTGGGAGTCTGAGGACCCGGAAAGGGCTCCCCACCCCCCACCCCCAGCCCAGCCAGGGTCATGGGCGTCCGAGAGCGCACGAACTGCTAAGTGGCGTTCCCTGCTTCCCTGACGCTTTGGGGGGCGGGGAGGACGTCTCGGCTGAACAATCAATACTTACTTTATGCTTAGGTGTATCCATTTTGATGTAAAACGTATTCCCTAATTGAAACTCAAGATACTTAAAAGGGTCACAGGACTACCTCTGGGCCGTTTAAGAACATCGTTGTCTAGAGACAGGGGCATGACAAAGAGCGCGCGTCCTTGGTCCTTCCAAGCACTTTCACTCTATAGAGTGCGTTGTGCTATGAAACAATAACGATGTGGAATGTTATGGGGAACATTTTAGTAGCAACCACAAGTAACTAATTGTGGATAGAATTGCTCAAGGCTGCTGTTTATGGGAGGAGAATAAATAGCACTTGAGTCTACGACTTTTGCCAGTTCTATGAAAACATTGTTCTGTGTACCGTACACTTCTGGGGAAATTGACAAAGTTAAGTAGAAAGCAATTTATTGCAGTGTTCATTTTGTGCCTTTGAATATTTTCCAGAGAATTAACTACTTTACAGATACCATTCAGTTCTGTGTGTTACTGATGAGGACAATTCAGAGCTTTGGGGCACATGTAGATATTATTTATGACTCAGCCGGGACTATATGAGAAGATACCTCCCAGGAGGATCTGGGGTGAGATCAGCATCTCCCATTTGGGAGATTTTAATATAATCTTATGGACAACACTGAAAAGTGGCAAACGTTATGAGACAGCAATTCGTATAACACTTTAGAACATAAAACCTTTGAGTTTTCAAATATTGGCAATGTTGGGGCTTTCTTCATCTTTTATAAATATGCTCCCAATGAAGCTACTAAAACACCTCTCCAAATTATTCTTTTTACCAAATAAATGATAGGAAATTATTACAGTCAAAAGCTCTTAACACCAATATTACCTAATATCCAAAGCAAATTTTTTTAAAAAAGAAAGTGCACACTTATTAATTTGTGAATTAATGATATATAGTAGTATATTAAAGCAAAACACTCTACCTCTCACTGCAAGTTTCAAAAGCATTTACTATCTGCATCAATCCTGCCTTGATAATACAAGAGTGGGCAAAAGTAGGTTTACAGTTATTCATATGGAAAAAGACATGCAGGTTATGATTAAGGGTATAAAATAAGAAGACAGTACAAATAAATAATACAATAATAATAATACAAGAATAACCTGTTTCATGTAATCACAACTGCAAACCTACATTTGCCCACCCCTCTGTATGCCACCTGATAACACTATAACTGGTTCTTGTTTCCTTTAACAAGACAGTAAGTTCCTTAATAGTAAGCCAGTCTTTTACACTTAGTCTAAACAAAACATTGTTTCTCTTATATTCTTTATTGTTATTAATGGAGAACACCTGCTGGGTATATAATAAGTTTTCATTAAATGTTTTTGACTGCATTATGTTAAAATTATTGCTGAATGCTAAGAACGGGGATTAAGAAATAAACAGTGAAATCAGAATGATGCTCCATATTCTAAACTAATCTGTACCTTTACAACAATACTTTATATATAAAACATTATATATAAATGATTAGCATTCTAACCAATTTCTAATTAATTTTATTTGGTTAGGTAGTCTAATTTAGTTCTAAATTCAAATTTAATTCTAACTTAGATAAATTTTCTTTTAATTTTGAAAGAGCTATCTAGGAAAGTTTTACCTACATAAGAAAAACTTTACTCAGTGATAAGTATATCAATGCCTATTATTGTGTTTTTGAAAATTCCAGTAATTTATGAATTAGTAGGAAGCTTAGCATACCTATGGAAGTTCAATATCAAGTTTCTAGAATGTTGCATAATTATCAAATTAACCTAGAATACTCCTGAGAACTTGGAAGAAAGCTAAAAGGGCCTTTAAGAACTAAAATAGATGGTAAAATGTTGATGTAGCAAAAATCTTATTCATGGGAGAGCTCTTTAGGACTTCACTTAAATTATTCTTACAATGTTAATAAGTTTGGTTATGCTGTTTTCCTAGGCCACAACATATCTATATATATAAAAGCTAAAGTGACTGTTACAACCAAACAACTGGAACGACTGGAATGACCAGTCGACCAGTCACTATGATGCACACTGACCACCAGGAGGCAGATGCTCAATGCAGGAGCTGCCCCCTGGTGGTCAGTGCGCTCCCACAGCCAACCTCCCGCAGCTAGCCAACCTCCCCCAGACCCTCCCCTTGGCCCCTACCCTCAGCTGGCCAACCTCCCACTGCCCCCCCCCCCCCCCCCCAGTCAACCTCCTGCGGCCCCAATCGACCCGATCGCCAGCCAGGCCAAGGGCCCCTACTCGTGCATGAATTCGTCCACTGGGCCTAGTTAGAAATAACAAATTAGAATGGAGTGGGATGTCATTAAAACAAGGAATGAGTTGAAATAACCTGGTATTAAGGAGAATGGGAGAACTATAAAAAATAGTCATAAGGACAAAAAAAATAAAAACAAAAACAAAACCCCACAGCAGTCTGAGGCCTTTTAGTGCAGAGGCAAAGCACAAAAGGCTGTAAAGGCATCACTCTATTATAACTTGGTCCACTGTGTGAGGCTCCTAATGGATCATAGGATATTCAGCATCAGAAGGGATGTTAGGGATCCTTGAGCCCAACTTCTTACCCTATCAGGAAATCTCTGCACAAAATCTCTGTCCAGTGATCATGCTGTTTCTGTTCTAGAAATTTCAGTAAATGAAAGCCTCAAAAGCAGCCCTATTCATTTTGGTACTGTTCTTATTCAACTGTGACATCTCTCTTCTTAAAATTCTACCTTTGTTTATAGTTTAGTTGTTTGCAACTACACAGAATAGGTACAATTTCTTTCTTAATAGGTATTCAAAGATAGTTTTAAAAATTAAATTTATTGGGGTGGCATTGGTTAATAACATTATGTAAGTTTTATGTGTACAGTTCTATAATATGTCATCTGTATATTGTATTGTGTGATTGCCATCCAAAGTCTAGTCTCCCTTCATCACCAATATATTTGACTCCCTTTACTCTCTTCATTCCTCTCCCTAACCCCTGCCCCTCTGGTAACCTCCCTTCTGTTGTCTGTGTTTTTGAGTTTGTTTTGTTTATTCATGTGTTGCTTTCTGTTTTATATCCCACACTAGAGGCCCAGTGCACAAAATTTGTGCACTGGGTGGGGGTGTCCCTCAGCCCAGCCTGCACCCTCTCCAATCTGGGACCCCTCAGAGGATGTCTAAAACCGGCAGTCAGACATCCCTCTCACAATCCAGGACTGCTGGCTCCCAACCGCTCGCCTGCCTGCCTGATTGCCCCTAACCACTTCTGCCTGCCAGCCTGATCGCCCCCTAACCATTCACCTGCCAGCCTGATCGACGCCTAACTGTTCCCCTGCCAGCCCAATTGCCCCCAACTGCCCTCCCCTGCAGGCCTGGTTCCCCCCCAACTGCCCTCCCCTGCTCGCCTGGTCCCCCCAACTGCCCTCCCTTGCTCGCCTGGTCCCCCCCAACTGCCCTCCCTCCCCTGCTGGCCTGATCACCCACAACTGCCCTCCCCTGCCAGCCATCTTGTTATACATGGGGGCGGCCATCTTTGACCACAGGGTGCAACCATCTTGTGAGAGGGTGTGATGGTCAATTTGCATGTTACCTCTTTATTATATAGCATATGGGAGAAATCATATGGTTCCTGTCCTTTATCATCTGACATTTCACTTAGCTAGATATTCTCAGAAAAAGTTGTCACAAATGGCAACTTTTTACCCTTTTTTATGGATACGTAATATTCCATTGTATGTATATATCTTCTGCTTTTAAATATATTTTTATTGATTTTAGAGAGGAAGGGAGAGGGAGAGAGAGATAGAAACAGCAATGATGAGAGAGAATCATTGATCGGCTGTCTCCTGCACACCCCCTTCAGAGGATCAAGCCTGCAACCCAGACATGTGCCCTTGACCAGAATTAAACCGGGGACCCTTCAGTCTGCAGGCTGAGGCTCTATCCACTGAGAAAAACCAGCTAGGGCTACATAGTATATCTTCTTTATCCCATTATCCAATGAAGGACACTGAAGTTGTTTCCATGTCTTGGTTACCATGTATCATGCTGCATGTTTTTAAAAATTTGAGGTCAAGTTTTGTTGTTGTTAGTTTTTTAATTCTCACTGAGGATAAGTTTTTATTGATTTGATTTTATTTTATTTATTTATTTATTTATTTATTTATTTATTTATTTATTTATTTTTTGAACTGTCTTTTCCTGAAATGTTGCAGCAAACAGAACAGCGACCATCAAGGAAAACTGTCACTCTGGGCTCCTTTTTGACCGCAGCAGCTACGTGGAAGCAGCTGCAGCTTCGATAAGGGCCACAGTTTTTATTGATTTTAGAGAGAGAGGAAGGAATATGGGGAGAGAGAGAGAGAGAAACATCAATGTGAAAAGAAGCATTGATCAGTTGCCTCCTATATGGGCTCCAACTGGGAATCAAACCTGCAACCTAGGAATGTGCCCTGACTAGGAATCAAACCCACAGCCTTTTGGCGTATGGGACAATGCTCCAACCAACTGTGCCACCCAGCCAGGGCTAAAGTCAAGTTTTATTGCTCCTCTTAATTAGTCTCTTTTCCAAGTGTTTGTTTAATCATCCATATGGCATGATTTCCAAACCTTTCACCATCTTAATCATCTCTTTCAGATATACTACAGTTTGTCAATGTTGCTTTTATACTGTGCTTCTGGAATACTCAACTTCATATTTGTCTGGCTCCATGTAGAATAAAACAGGAATATTAGTTCCCTTAAGTCTAGGACTTCTATTGCTGTAGCCTTAAAATGCACTGGCAGCTTTGTGATGAAGCAAACAAAAATCCCCTTTTAACATGTTGATGTCTTAACGATCATTAATAAAAGACAAAATATACTTTGTTGAACCAGAAGAAAAGAGTTCTATAAAATACATTTCAGGTATTAATCATTCAATAAATATAAAATTAAAGAAGAAAAATCAACAAAATCAAAGTGTAAAGTTTTTTTAAAAAAATGGTTAAATTTAAAAAAGAAATTGTAGCCGAAACCGGTTTGGCTCAGTGGATGGAGCGTCGGCCTGCGGACTGAGGGGTCCCAGGTTTGATTCCGGTCAAGGGCATGTACCTGGGTTGCGGGCACATCCCCAGTGGGAGATGTGCAGGAGGCAGCTGATCGATGTTTCTCTCTCATCGATGTTTCTAACTCTCTATCTCTCTCCCTTCCTCTCTGTGAAAAATCAATAAAATATATTTTAAAAAAAAAAAAGAAATTGTTAGTCCTGAGTGGGATAAGAATCAATTTTTTGGAGAACAACAAAAAAATCACTTCTATAGAAAATTTGACTCTTCAACAATACGGTATACACAAAGTATTACTATACATTTCCAAGAAAAGGAAGGACTTTGAAATAGTGTTTTTTAATATACGTAGTATCTCTCTTCCATGGAACTATAAACTATCTCATTTATCCTCACAGCATCAATGTATGGGAAGGGACAGAAATAGTTGTGCTCATTTAAAGAGGAAGAAAATTATGTGAAAGATGTAAGTGCCAAACTTATATCATCCAATAAGTTTACATTGGAGACAGGACATGGGTTTCCAGATAAAAAACAACAACAAAAAACAACCATTGCTTATCCATCAATTTCACATGAATACAATCTTATTAGAAGACCATTGGGAGAAAATGAAACAGAGTTGTTTCTATTGAAATAATTCTATATATTGTTTTCTGTCTAGTTTATGTCCTTCAAATGCCCGTTAGAAGCATCTGGGGAATTTCCTTAAGCTTTAACTTAAGTCTTCTGCCACTGGCACTGTTTCTTATTTCATGTGCTTCCTGGCTACAGCTGCTCGTTCCTAAGGAGTGAGAGCTTTTGAAAATACGTGTGCTCTTTCAGAAAGGTAAGCAGTACTTTTCTTAAAAAAAAAAAAAAAAAAAAAAATTGCACGCATGCTCTCTCATGTTTAGATTAATTATATGGAGACTAGAAAGTTCAAAAAAACAAGATCATTCTGTGGTTATTACAGAGATAGCTACTCTGGACAGCACTCTATTGGCACAAATTTTAAACACCTCTAAATAGCTCTTAGCTAAAACTTTCTACATATATTGCTATTTTTGACATGTAAGAAAAGATGCTTGGAGTCAAATTACCACTTCTTTAAAATGTAGGGCAATAGATAAACAATTACCAGAGGCCTCACGAGGATGAAAGAACAGTAAGCAATATGGGTGATTCCTTTTATTTACTTAACAGAGGCCTGGTGCATGAAATTTGTGCACGGAGGCGGGGTCCCTCACCCCAGCCTGCATCCTCTCCAATCTGGGACCCCTCGGGGGATGTCCAACTGCCCTCTTGCAATCTGGGACCACTGGCTCCTAACTGCTCACCTGCCTGCCTGCCTGATTGCCCCTAACCACTCTGCCTGCCTGCCTGATCACCCCTAACCACTCTGCCTGCCTGCCTGATGCCCTTAACTGCTCTCCCCTGCCAGCCTGTTTGCCCCTAACTGCCTCTGCCTTGGCTTGGAAGATGTCCAGTCTATCCGGTCTTATCCTTTTATTAGTATAGATACCTTTTATTAGTAGCATAGTGTTTAGGAGGACTATAAGGTCTGACTCCCAAGGTATGAATCCTGGCTCTGCCACCTACTAACTATGTGTGTCTGTGGGCAAATTGTTTAACCTCTTGGTGCAGCTATTGTCTCATCTGCCATATAGGAATAATAATAGTACCTAATTAGTAATGTTATTATGAATATTAAATAGTTAACATTTATGAAGTGGTAGAAAAGAGAAGACAAACAGGAAGCACTTTAAGTTTTGTTAAATACATAAAATAGCAAAATAAAAATCTGTCATATACATACAATCTCTTTTGACCTGCCCTGGGATATTTTGTATGTGTAATGTTTTCTAATTTTATTTTTTTTTAATTTTGTTTATTTCTTTTAAAATTATAGTTGACATAAAATATTATATTAGTTTCATGTATAAAACATACTGATACAACATTTACATACTTTATGGAGTCTAACATGTATATACTATGATAAGTGTATATATATGTTTATGTATATTATAAGTATGTATATACTTATATAAGTCTAGTAATCATCTGCCACTGTAAAAAATTATTATGATATTATTGACCATATCCTCATCATTTATTTTATAACTGGAAGTTTATACCTCTTAATCCCCTTTACTTTATTCGCCAATCCCCCATTCTCTTCCCCTTTGGCATCAGCAGTTTGTTTTCTGTATCTATGAGTCTATTTCTGTTTTGTTTTGTTTGTTTATTTGCTTTGATTTTATATTCCATATGTAAGTAAAATCAGCTTTGTCTGCCCTGGAATTTCATCTCCAGTTATATGTAGATATTTAATAGATAGATGCTAAATCGTTATCCTGGCTTAATTTTAAGTGCTGCTGTACATCTATAAAAGGCACTACACAGGAGATGAAAGGATGAAACAGCACAATAAATCTTCTCTAGCTAGAGGGAGAGGGGAATTGCCACTGATGGATCAGCTATCATCCAACAGACACAATATTGAGTACTTTGTAATTCTCACAACTCTTTAAGGTTAGGTTGTCACCCCTTGAACAGGAGCTCAGAGAAGTTAGACATCTGAGCCATTGTCACACAGCTAAGTGAATGGATGAGTCATGATTTGAATCTAGTGTCCTTTAAGTGGAATAGTCTTCCCATTTCCTCTTTACAGAGAGGTGGCATAGCAAGGCAGTTAAAGGAAGCATTCAAAACTCCACTGCCAATTTTCTCATGGATAAAAATACTCCTGGAATGTTGTCCAGCTTCACAATCACAGTGTAACCCATGGAGCAATGGGTTTAACCACCACCTACCTCACTTACCTCCAAACCTCACTTGGGAAATTCAGGACTGTATATCCAATTCTCAACTGTGTATCCAATTTGAAAGCTTCAAATTCAACACATTATCTTTCTTTCCTAACACATTCCTCCTCCTCTATCTTCTATCCTGCAGAATGTGACTACTGTCCATCTACTGGATCAATACAAAGAGAGCAGCGTTTTCCAAACTTCTGCAAAAACACTCCTGTTTAGTGAGATATACTGTCTTCTGAGGGAAAAGAGTTCTGTATTCAAATAGCCTTAAGATTAGGTTAAATAGGATTTCTCAGATCTTAACTATGCTAAGTTCATTACAAATCTCTAAGAAATGGACATAACTTTGTATTAAATAGGGTTGCATTCAATTTCAGAAACCCAACTCGGTAGGTTAATCAAATGAGATTGATTTCTTCACATGGTAGGAAGTCGGGAGGTATAGTCCAGTACATCTGCCGCCTCTCAGTGACGGCATCATGACTTCTGTGGTTTTCTTCCTCACAGTCACAAGATGCCTGCTCCACCTCCAGGGTTTGTGTCCCCATTCTAGGCAAGAGAAACGGAAAAAGAGAGACAGAAAGAGGATAAATGCCAGCTAAGTCTTAACAAGCTTTTCCAGCTGCCTCACCCACATGCTTCTATCTAATGATCCAGAACTGGTTACATAGCCACTCCAGACCATGAGGAAGCCTGAGGAGGTGATTATTTTAACTGGGCACATTGCTGCCCTTTAATAATCAGGATTCTATTAGAAAGAAAAAGGAGGTTAATGTTTAGAAACTAACTGTGTACGTCATCAAAAGTTAGCAATTTCACCAAGGTATCTGGCCCAAGCGCATTCTGCTAACATATTCTGCTGTTTCCTGTCATGACGGATGGAAGTCATTCTGCTTGGCTTGGCACCCAAACCTTCTGTGATATACTAGTTCCCTCCACAGGCTCTCCAGCTCCACCCACAGTCTCTGAGACCTGCAGTCTCTGAGATGTGTAACAGCACTTCATGCCTCTTGCTTCTGCACACTCTCTCCCTTTGCCTCCTCTTTCCTCCTCCCAGCTAACTCTGGCAGGTACTTGGAAATTTAGCTCAGACAATCACTGCTATGACACCTTTCTTTCTTACTCACTCTTCTACCAACAGGGGTTAGTTCTCCTCTATCCTCCCATGGATTACTTCATTGTCTTCACTTATAGTTTCTTTCTTATGTATTGAAGTGAGGGGAAAAACAATAAGCAAAATTATGTTTATGCTTTAATTATAACTATGGGAAACATACATTTGAAAAAATGCATGGACTATATGAAATATTAAAGGTGATTGTTTTTCTGCCTTCTAAACATTCAGCAGTACTATATAATTATTATGATTACATTTTTTTATTTATTTATTTTTACATTTTTATTTTTAAAATAAAACAACTTATGGTAGAATATGATAAAGCAGTACCTGAAGTAAGTGATTAGCGACAGGTAGAACACTGTGGCTCAGGAGGTTAAAATACTACATGGGCCCAGCCAGCGTGGCTCAGTGGTTGAGCGTCGACCTATGAACCAGGAGGTCACAGTTCGATTCCTGGTCAGGGCACATGCTCTGGTTTCGGGCTCCATCCCCAGTGTGGGGCGTGCAGGAGGCAGCCGATCAATGCTTCTCTCTCATCATTGATATTTCTATCTCTCTCTCCCTCTCCCTTTCTCTCTGAAATCAATAAAAGTAAATATTTTTTTTAAAATGCTACATGGTGGATGTGGACTTAGCTGGGCCCTAACAATTGGATTGGTGTGAAGGGATGTGGTGGCCAGTGTGGGTGAGCCTTACTGGTAATGGTCACATGAGTGCTCAGCTGTGAGCACACAAAGTGCCTCTGGAAGAGTGAATTTGTGGGATCAAGGGGAAATGGAGAGTAAAAAGTAGATTAGGGTCAAAAAGTTAAAGCCTCTGGTGAGTATGCCTGATTTGTGTTGGACAATTACATGATTATAGCCATCATTATCTAGAAATAGCATAAGATAGATTAAAAAGAGAGGATTTAGAAGGAGGGTTAAGAGTTATTCTACAAGATCTGGGTCTAAACCAAGGTGACAATAGGAAAATGGAAACAGAGAGAGGGATTGAAGAAAACAAACAAACAAATAAACAAGGAATTGACAGAACTTTATAATGGATCATGGGAATTGACAGAAAATAGGAAGAAGTTAGGAATTACTTGGCAGCTCTGAATCAGGTTAGTTGAAAGAAATAATTTCTTTTTTAATGAATAGGAAAATCAGGAAATTTAGTTGGTTTGTGAGGTGGGTTGGCAGGAGGTGGCCGATTCCATTTTGAACAGGTTGGTCAGAGGGAATGAAAGGCCAGCAATAGGAATGGAAGGTCTAGCAGACAGTTAACCTGGGTTTAGAGCTTAGCAGAGCAGTCAGGTCTCCAGAGACAGGTTTAAGAATCACTTACATAAAGTACGGTGGAAATAATAAGCAGAAATGAAATCTCCAAGAGGAGTGAATGATTTTAAGAACGTGTATCATCAATGTTATAACTTTACCTAATTTGTAATAATCGTGATGAAACATTTTTATTATGCGTAGGAAAGGCAGAGGAAAAGGCTTTGAAGTTATTTAAACCAAACGCCTTTTCTGACATAAGAAAACTGAGGTTCACTGAGATTGTACATTTGAGACCTATTGTCCCCTAGGCCCCGGTCCGTTCAAGATTCCATAGCTCCTTAGTTTAGTGACCGAGTTGGCATTGAACCTTCTCTGTGCCTAGTAAGACTCTCAGGTCAGCAATTGAGAGCACTGGGGTTCTACTAAATTGTTTAGCTCTTTAGCTTAAAATCAAAGAAATTATACTCCAAAAATTATAAGACCAATTTTTAAAAGCCCATATTCTTCTTATAAAGCAGCAATTTGATAAAAAAAAAAAAACCCACTTTTGCTATAAGTTGGGTTTCAAGATAAATAATATAGGACAATATTTGAGCTGCTAATTAAGCTAGATATGCTTCTAGTTTGATGTTACCTATAGGTCTTAATTCACTGGATGTTATCTAATCCTAAATTTGTGCTGCAATTTAAAACACAAGCACTTTTCTGAACATCTTTATTTCAGATCTCACAAGATTTCAATGCAATTTAGAGTGCAAATCTCTGGCACAATTTTCTTTAACCCTAAATTCAGTATAATGGAGCTCATTGTAGAAGAGAGATTCAGTTACCAGGAACATCAAAAGAACCTCATTAAGCAATGTCCAACCATAACACTATTATCAGAGCTCAAGGTTACAGTTTCAGAGTATTAATACATTTTGAAAACTATAAATGAATGATAAAAGAAATTGTAAGGCCATAGCCATGCAAGGTTACAACCAAAATAAGTTCATTTATGTTCCTGCAAAGTTCAAAATAATACCTCCAATGTTCTGCCTTAAACCTTCTCTACTTATAAATGCTATTTACTCACAGAAATATTCCCTACTAAACTTGAGGAATAAAAACCTTAAAGACAAAGTTAATACAAAAGTGAATACAAAGAAGGCTAGGCACTTTTTGGCAAAGTCTTAGCCCTTTTTTATCCATGCAATAAGTTTCTTTAACATAACTGTAGAAGATTCCTCATCATAAAGGAATAGTACACCATTACCCCACTCTCGCCCCTCCTTCAGGAATATTTGAATGAATGCAAGGTTTATTGTAAACTGAGAAGAAGGAATCTCCTCTAAAAATGATGAATTATTGTTAGAATAAATGATACTCCTTATGGACAAAACTCTCTTTGGTTATGAAAACATATAGAACTATATTAACACTTTTAAAGCAATATTAAAATGTATATTAAGGCCGAAACCGGTTTGGCTCAGTGGATAGAGCGTCAGCCTGCGGACTGAAAGGTCCCAGGTTCGATTCCGGTCAAGGGCATGTACCTCGGTTGTGGGCACATCCCCAGTAGGGAGTGTGCAGGAGGCAGCTGATCGATGTTTCTCTCTCATCGATGTTTCTAACTCTCTATCCCTCTCCCTTCCTCTCTGTAAAAAATCAATAAAATATATCTAAAAAAATAAATAAATAAATAAAATGTATATTAAGAAGAATTCTGAAGCATCAAGAGATTTTTCAACCTACTAATGACCCTATAGAGAGTTTACTCCGTGGAATTATCATATTCCCTGACTTCCCACCCAGCCAATAGGGGAAAAGAGGAGGTACAGGTTACTATTTCTTACTCTGAAAACAAAAACAAAAACCCAAAACCTGCAGACTTGAGATACGTTAATAGCTAAAGGCCATAGCTTTGAATTCTTTTCTCAGTCTCACTGGTGTGGTCCCGGATACGGCACTTTTAAATACACAGAGAGTCAAACATACTTACGGTTTCCTAGTATCCCCACACCCTCTTTTTGGCACTATATAAAAGGATATTTAATTGCCCCTTTACAAGACAAACTATTCTGTAATCAGTAAACAAATATCTTGAATATGTATATAATCCAAAGGGTAAGTAAATAGAGTCCTAAATTGAAATAAAAACTTTGCTATGCAGAACTGAATGAATTATCCTAATGTGCTTACTCTTGATAAGATTCTTTTCTAACATACTCATTTAATGCTATAAATTTCTCTCCAAGCAAATTAATCTTGTATCTATCCCACAAATTTTGTTAAGTTGTACTTTTATTTTTTTTTAATTCAGAGTATTTTTAAATTTCTCTTGAGATTTTCTCTTTGGTACATGCATTATTCAGATGTATGTTGTTTACATCCACATATTTGGGGAAATAAGAGCTATTTCTGATTTTTAGTTTTATTTATTATGGTCTGAGAGCATACCTCTTATAATTCCTCTTCTTTTAAACATATTAAGATATGTTTTATGGCCCAGAATATGGTCTGTCTTGGTGTATATTTCATGTGAGTTTGAGAAGAATGTGTAATCCTCTATTGTTGGGTGAGTAATCTATAAATGTCCACTCTGGCAAATTGAATGATCTGTTCAAGTCACCTATCAGTATATCCTTACTGTTTTCATTCTTTTCAAACTATATTCACTTTTAGCAACTAGTGAAAAAAAACAATGAACAGAAAAGTATATAAAAACTAAATAATGCTTAAGGCTTATATTATAGGAAACAGACTTCCATGCATGCTTTCCAGTAAGTTTTTAGTTTTTGTCTAGTACCTCTTTCTAACAATGAGGAGGATGTTTGAGAGGAAAAGCTGGGTGAGAAGGTGAGCCAGAAACACAGAAGAAAATGTTGAAAGGAAACACTAATCACGTCACTAGTCTGAGATGTTTCCATATTCTAAATGATGCTTTCATGCCTATTGTAGAAAAAAAGAAGACAAGCTTATTGAATGGGGATTTAATCTTTCTGTGTCTTGAAAATTCATAATTTTTAATGAAAAAATAACTATTTTTAAAATATATATATACTTTTACTGATTTCAGAGAGGAAGGGAGAGGGAGAAAGAGATAGAAACATCAATGATGAGAGAGCATCATTGATTGGCTGTCTCCTGCACGCCCCATACTGGGGATCAAGCCCACAACCCAACATGTGCCCTGACTGGGAATTGAATGGTGACCTCCTGGTTCATAGGTTGATATTCAACCACTGAGCCACGCTGGCCAGGCAATAATATAACTCTTAAAAAGAGCATCTATATTCTTGTGTGTTGAACTGACCCTGTAAAACACCACAAACGCACAGTTATAGAGTTGGAAAGGTAACTGTACTACAGAAAGTTTAGCTGATTAATAGAGTTATAGTTTCAAGCGCTGCTTCAAAGTAATCAGACTATTTGGAAAATCTTTTCCATAACAAATTTGTTCTTGTTTTATTTATTATTGTTTGTGTTCTTCCTTTAAAATGCAAATCCTGAGTTAATCTTACAAGCAAACATTGACTGCATACTTACATCAAGTCAGCTGTTGTATTTTAGTTATAACAATGCAAAAACGTGAAGCATAGGTTTACTTTTTAACTCCAGCCCTGTTCAAAGATCACTTATTGGCCTCCAAAGGAACAGGTGGCATGTCTGTTACAGTTTAACAAGAGGCCTTTGGGTGAGGTATAGTCATTCCGATACCTCTGGATGCTTTGGATGCTCTCATGTGTGGCAGGGTGCACTTGCTAAAACATTCTCCTCTCTAGATCTGGAAACCTAGCGTCTGTATCTCAGGCACTGGGCAGGTATTCCAGGCCTTCCTTCTGAGTCATAGATGAAAAATGTCATCTTGAGCTGAGACAGCAATTCCTTTGCCAAGAAATCACATTCTTAATTTCCTAATATTGACATAAATATTCCAGTTTTTGGTAAATAAGATAGCTTTTCTAATTGTAGTATATATCTGAGTATTCATCCTTTGATAACAGAATTTACAGAGATTATTTTTTCTATCACAGGGATCATTTATTATACTAGGCTTCCTAAAGAATTCCAGATTCACGTCAAATACCAGGAACTCCATTCTATTCCACTACTCACATCTACTGCACTGGGTTGAGTTGGAACTGTATTACATTTATCATTGATTTTAGGAGTATTTACATCATTAGGGAATTGAATTTACATTTTTTATGAACATGGTATAACTCTCCATTTAATTTTTTATTTTTTTAAATATATTTTTATTGATTTCAGAGAGAAAGGGAGAGGGAGAGAGAGATAGAAACATCAATGATGAGAGAGAATCACTGATCGGCTGCCTCCTGCATGCCCGCCACTGGGGATCAAGCCGGCAGCCTGGGTATGTGCCCTTGACTGCAATCAATCGAACCCGGACCCTTCAGTCTACAGGCCGATGCTCTGTCCACTGAGCCAAACCAGCCAGGCCTTTTAAAAAGTATTTTATAAGTTTTATTTTCTTCATAAAAACCTTGCCAATATTTTATTAGACTTATTCCTAGACACTATTTTTGGTTATTTTTTTTAAATGGTATCTTTTAAAAAATATTTCTAAGTCTTTGTTGGTATACTGAAATGCAATTGATTTTTTTGTATAGTGATGTTATGTCTAACAACCTTACTAAATTCTTGTTTTAATAATTTGTAGCTTTGATTTTTTTCCTGCATAAACAACCACATCATATGCATATACATACAGTTTGTTTCTTCTTTTTTAATTCTTATAACTTTTATTTGTTTCTCTCTGCCAAGTACACCAGCTAGAACATTTAGTACCGTTTGGATGACTGGTGATTTATTTTGTGATGTAAACAAAGTGTTTAAAAAGATTTTTTTTTTTTAACCCAGCAGTAAGTGTGTTGTATTATTTGAGCAATCTGAACTACTGCTAGACTCATTCTATCTTTAATCATTTCCCATTGCTTTACCTTTTCCACTAGTTGAATTGCTCTTTATACACTAAGTCTATGTTTTAAGTTCATGTTTTTTCATTTCCGATGGTGTATTTTTGTGAAATTTACTATTGATTATGAAATTAATTCCCTATAGAGAAATTGTGTTTCTCTTTTCATTCAGATTATTTCTTATTACTCATGGTTTCCAGAAAAAAAATTAAAAAATAAATTACTTTCAAAAGCCATGAGATCACTATGGGTCTACCTAACACTTCAACGAAGTGTTCTTCATTTCTTCCTATAATGTTTCCAGTACTTCCTAACACACAGGTTGCTTTTTTGTGCACAACATCACTCACTGTTTTTGTGAGTACCAGGTATTAGAATTGTGTGGTACATAATTTGCTTGCCTATGTATTTCACTTTTCTGTCTAATTAGGACTCTGAGGTCACTCTCAAGCAAGTAGTGATAATTTCCAAGTATCTGACTCCAAAAATAGCCCTAAGAGTGTTTCCAAAAGACTCTTTGGCTGCAAGCAGAAAAATACTATGTAGAAATTTTATATATATACACTAAAGGCTCAGTGCACAAAAATTTGTGCACTCGGGGAGGTCTCTCAGCCCGGCCTGTGCCCTCTCGCAGTCTGGGACTCCTTGGGGGATGACCACCTGCTGGCTTAGGCCCACTCCCTGGGATGGGCCTAAGCTGGCAGTCAGACATCCCTCTGGCAGCCCAGGAGCCTTCGGGGGATGTCCATTTACCAGCGAGGAGCAGGCCTAAGCTGCAGTCAGACATCCTTAGTGCTGCTGAGGAGGTGGGAGAGGCTCCCACCACCACCGCTGTACTAGCAGCCGTCAGCCTGGCTTGTGGCTGAGCAGAGTTCCCCCTGTGGGAGCACACTGATCACCAGGGGGCAGCTCCTGCATTGAGTGTCTGCCCCCTGGTGGTCAGTGTGTGTCATAGTGACCTGTCATTCCCAGTTGTTCTGCTGTTAGGGTCAATTTACATATTACTCTTTTATTATATAGGAGTGCCTGGCCAGCCTGGGTGAGGGGCTGATGGCTGTTTGCAGGCTGGCCTCAGCCCCTTCAGTGTGGGGGTCCTGCTGGGGTGCCTGGCCAGCCTGGGTGAGGGGCTGAGGGCCGTTTTCAGGCTGGCCATGGCCCCCAGCCACCCAAGCTCCCAGTGGAGGCTTGCTGGAAGCAGGTATCTAGGATTTATTTGTCTTCTATAATTGAAACTTTGTTGCCTTTTGCGGAGGCCACAGCTGGCTCAGGGCACATGGGAAGCTTGGCTTCCTCCATCGCCTGGGCAACCAAGCCTCCTGCTTGCTCCAGCTATGTGGCTGCCGGCCACCATCTTGGTTGGTTTAATTTGCATATAGTCGTTCTGATTGGCTGGTGGGCGTGGCTTAGGGTATAGTGAAGGTACAGTCAATTAGCATCTTTGTCTTTTACTAGTGTAGATAAGTGTAAGTGACCGACTATTTGACCATTCGACCAGTAGCTATAATGCACACTGACCACTAGGGGGCAGATGCTCAACGCACAGGCATGGAAACATGGAACAGACTAATGAATCTCAGAGGGAAGGGAGGATGGAGGAGAGTGGGAAGAGATTAACCAAAGATCTTATATGCATACTAAAGGCCTGTTGCATGGATTCATGCACCAGTGGGGTCCCTCAGCCTGGCCTGTGGGAATTGGGCCAAAACCAGCAGTCTGACACCTCCCAAGGGGTCCTGGATTGTGAGAGGGCACAGGCCAGGCTAAGGGACCCCACTGGTGTATGAATCCGTGCACCAGGTTTCTAGTCCTATATAATAAAAACCTAATATGCTAAGTGTCTGACCATTCAACTGTTCAACCAGTCGCTATGATACACACTGACCACCAGGGGGCAGACACTCCGACCAGTAGGTTAGCTTGCTGCGGGGGTCTGGCCGATCAGGACTGGGCGAGACAGGCCAGACATGCCCTGGAGTCCTCCCATGGTTCCTCCCCAGCCTTGATCATGCATCAGTGGGGTCCCTCAGCCTGGCCTGCACCCTTTCACAAGCCAGGACCCCTCAGGGGATGTTGGAGAGCCAGTTTCAGCCCGATCCCTATAGGCCAGGCTGAGGGACCTCACCAGTGCATGAATCCATGCACCCAGCCTCTAGTATACATATAAAAGCCTAAGCAACCTTCTGACCATTCAACCATCCGACTGGTAGGTATGATGCATAATGACCCCCAGGGGGCAGACGTTCAACACAGAAGCTGCCGAGCTGCAGTGACTTAGTAGCTGTGGTTCTTGGGTGCCGCACCCAGAACCAGAGAGGAGAGAGCCCGATTCTGGGGTGCGTCACCCAAGAACCGCCCTCCCGCAATCTGGGACCCCTTGGGGGATGTCAGAGAGCTGGTTTTGGCCTGATCCCCGCAGGCCAGGCCGAAGGACCCCACCTGTGCACAAATCCATGCACTGGGTCTCTAGTGTTACTATAATATCGCTTTAGTAGGGTAATGTTCTCCTACACCAAATCTGTATCGATTCAATGTTCTTTATTTTAGTTATGTAATTAAGAACATTGTCACTTCTGTTTATATAAACACAATTAGGATGAGGTTAAAAAATGGGTAGAGTTGGGAGGAATTCCTAGAAGAAAGAATCAGCATAAAACTAATAGTTACAACTCTCATTAGTAGTAATAATATTTGTGATGAGATAATGATAATGGTTAAGTGATAATGATAACAATGAATTCTAGTTGTTTGGCTTAGTTCCAAATTTAAGCTGTACTATGGCTTAGTTTCTACCATAAGAAAATTATTTAGAGAGAGGATCACATAGCATAGCTGCTACTTTCTCATTAAAAAAGGTCAGTTAATGATGAATGCCAAACATATAATGACACCACATTTTCAGTTGTAACTTCTCATCTCATGCCCAAGCAAGGTCAAAATTAATTTCATCTAATTGAAACCACACAGTTGTTGTTGTTTGTTTGTTTGTTTTAGAAAGGCAGGTCTTTATAAACTAAATAGGGCAAAGACAATCGCCAATTCATCCCTGTAATGGCACATCTAGAGCACTGACAACGTATAAGGCATATTAGGTTTGCTGCTACTGTGAGGTGGCCAGGGACTGCAACTGTGATGATTTTATCTTTATATCACCAGTGCCCAGCACAGAATAAGTTCTCAAAAACTATTTGTTGAAAATGGAGGAGGTGTTTGCAGCCGCCACCATACCTCCTCTAGCTCGCTGAGCTCCAGTCGAAGGAGAAGGAAGGTAAATGAGGAGGTCTCATACAAAGCTGACTGCCTGCAAATAGACCACCGAGGAAGCAACTGACTACCAAAGCTGCTCACAAGAGTGCGCCCTCTACTGGAGGGGTGAAGCAGCCTCATCGTTACAGGCCTGGTACCTTGGCATTTTGTGAAATTAGAAGTGATCAGAAGTCCACTGAACTTCTGATTCGCAAACGTCCCTTCCAGTGTCTGGTATGAGAAATTGCTCAGGACTTTACATCAGATCTGCGCGTCCAGAGGGCCACTACCGGTGCTTTTCAGAAGGCCAGTGAGGCCTGTCTGGTTGGCCTTTTTGAAGACACAAACCTGTGGACTATGCATGCCAAAGGTGTAATAATTATGCCCAACGACATCCAAATAGTACGTCACACGTGTGGAGACCAGGCTTACGGTGGGGAACATTTCATTCTTGTAAAAGAAATGTGTCTTCTTCCTATTATCCGTAGTTCCAAACATTGGATTCCCTCCCTCCATGGGGTCAAAAGATGCGTAGGCACGTGATTGCAAGTGGAAAGCGGGGGCCAGAAAGCAGGTGTTGGCAGTGTTTTCCTTTGCATTTATGTGTGAATTTGTAATATCATGCAGGGACATAAAGCATCATGCAAGGCAAAATGTTTCAGTGAACACGTTTCAGCAGTTCAACTTTATAACAATTATAAATAAACCTGTTAAATGTTTCTGGGGGGAAAAATGGAGGAAGAATGATCAGTTAAATTGCTATGTGACCTAGTTAAAAAATACCCCAATACACCAATGTCACATGTGGTTAAGGAAAATCTGTTTCTGAGTTGTTTTTGTGGGTGTGGTCCGCAGGCAGCATTGGTGACACATCACGAAATTTGGCAAACAGACTGAGAATAAGCGCTGCAAAGCGACCTCACTGTAACAGTTTGGGTGGGCCTGGTAGGCCAGTTCTCCTCCAAGCACATTTATTCTAAAAAGTTCTCATATGACTAAGAGGAAGCTGACAGAAATCAGATTTCATCTTTAAACAAACAGAAAACATCAAATATGTAATGGAAAATGTTGAGTGAGAATAAGAGGAAACATTTTTTGATACTTTATTATAACGTCCTTCCTCTTTCATTCCCTTTCACATAGTTCTCTCCTCCCTTTGCCCTCACCCCCTTCCCCCCCTACGCTGTAGGGCAGGGATGTTTTCCTATAATCCATTCAAGAGCACTGTCTTTGGAGGTTAAGTATCTTGCCCCAAATCACTTAAGAGCCAGAGCCAGGATTTGAAAAATTGGACTGCAAAGCTCCGGGCCATTAGCATTCTACTAAACTACATTATGCAATAGTTACATGGCAGGTAGAAAGCAAAATGTCTTAAAAGTCCGCCCCCTCCCCCACCCCATTCTGTCGTTAATTAGCAATTACCTTTCAACTCCACCAAAGATCTAACCTTCCTTACCATAAAAAGGCACCTAGAAGTTTCTAAGTTACCCACCCATATAAAACCAGAAAACACGAGAGATTCATAAATCTCCAGGGATAAAGAATAGAGGTGAGAGGAAACAGTGAGCATTACCTCACAATTAACCTCATTCATAAACGACAGTAATAATAACATGCGTTTTAAGTTTTAATAGAATTAAGTAAGTGAAAGCACTTAGAATAATGCTTGGCATATGAGCACTTCACAAAACTGAAGCATTATTTATCTTTTTTTCTATCAGATGCAGTGAAATCTTTCTTTTGCTAATTAGCTTCAAAAAAATTTCAGTATCATGATGTGTCTTCAATTTCTGTAGCCCAAGAATATGATTTGGATTCCCTCCCTCAATGGCATGTACTGTACTCATATTTTTGAAAACTCTATACAAGTTATTTGGATATTTCCTGTTTAATTAAATATAACATATAACCAGACATTCACATTTTAACAAAAGTGAATTAAAAGATTGTTGATCATGCTGCAAAGGCAGATGGTGAAATAGTTAAAGTTCAGATTCTGGCATTCTAACTCTAGTTTAGAATCCTAGATCTTTTACTCACTGAGCGTGACATTGGACAAATTATCTACCCTTTGCTTGCCTTAGTTTCCTCATCTGTAAATTGAGATAGTAAGAGTTGCTGTTTCATAGAATTTTTATGGAGATGAAATTAGTCATTACATATTGCCGGAAGCCGGTCCATCCTTGCTGCTTGACACAGTCGCTGCAGGAAAGAAACATCTGCACAGCATATGTTTCAAGGGACCTGGCGTATATAGCATACTGTTCTTAATATGTTTGCTCCCCTTAGCGCTGTGTGTTTTAACCAAGGTCACCTCTCTGAGAAAGGTTGTTTCCCCAGGTAGGAATTTTTCCCTGAAGTCAGGGAGGGGATGCCTCTCCTAGAAAGGTTGTTTCCCCAGGTAGGAATTTTTCCCTGAAGTTAGGGAGGGGATGAAACTCCTTAACTAAGTGCCAGGCGGGTAGTTAATCACTTCAACTATAAACAATCATGCTTAAGCTACATAATCTTTACTCCCTGGAATGGAGATAAGAAACGCCCTAACCTTTGTAATAGAAATTGACAGGATTAAAATCAACTGGTATAAATACAGATGTAACAAAACAATAAACAGCAGAACCTCTCTGGAGATCGAGACCAGAACTTGGCTGGAGATCCTGGCTAGGCTGCTGATCAACTGAACACTGTCTCCGTGTCATTCCTTCTTCGCCGACTCCGTCTACGCCTTTGGGAACCCCTGGACCTGCTGGGGCTGGACCCCGGCAACATATAAAGCTCTAGAAATAATGTCGCACACACAGTATGCATCTATGTGCATTATTTCTTTTATACTTTTTCCATATAGTTGAAAAGATATATTTTGCCATTGATTTTTAAAAAATTTATTAGTAAAGCATCCATAAGGAAACATTCAAATTTACCACTCTAAATACCTAAAATATATATAATATGTGGTTCGAATTCAAGCCTTTAAACTATCTGCCTACTTTTAGTACATTCAAATTATTGGTTTAATTCTGTTTATTCCTCAGATACTTAGTTGCCTTTTTTTTGTCTCAGCCTGTTATTTTTTCCAAAATCCAAGCTTGGTTTAAATTACAATCTACATATATATAAAAGGCAAATGTGTCCATCTGACCATCCGACCGATAGTTATGACACACACTGACCACCAGGGGACAGACGCTCAATGCAGGAGCTGCCATGATGCACATTGGCCACTTAAAAAGGAATGGCACTGTGGACCTGGCACTGACAAACCAACACTCGGCTTCCCCCAAGTGGTACACAGAGTGACACCCCACCAAATCGCAGCCAATGCTACCAACACCCCCTGGCGCAAAATGCAGCCCACAGACCAGCTCAGCCTTGAAACAGTGGCTGTGGGCACTGGGTAATGATGTCACGTAGCAACGCCTGGCTTTCTCTCCCTCACAACTAGCCTACTTGGAGTTTCGTCAGCCTAGGTCCCTAGGAACATAACTTGCTTTATAGCCAGGTACACACATTTTATAGTTTAACCAAATTGTCAAGCGTTTTCATGTGCCTCATCTCATTTGGTCCTCACAGAAATCCTGGAGTAGGTAGATAGGAGACTTGGTAGAATCCTATTTTCTTTTCATTAGCTGAAAAAAGAAGATTTAGAAAGTTTAGAAATTTGACCCAACTGAAAAGAAGTAAGAAATGGTGGAACTTGAAAATGATGTCAGGTTTTCTCACTGCACAGAATATAGTCAAACACTGTTGTAGTTAAAAATTTCACCCTTTGTTCTCCCTGCGTGATCTACAATAATAATCTGCTTCATGTTGATATTTACTGCTGTGTTGCTGACAATTACCTGAAAGATAAGTTGGGGTGCTTCACTGAGCTGGAAAGTTTAGCTAAATCAGAAAACAGGTCTAATTAAGCAAATTTATTCTATATCTATAAAAGGCTAAGTTGACTCGCACATGCGCGATACATATAAAGCTCTCGCTAGCACCAATTGCATGCCTGTATTTCGATATGTCATTGTCGATCGTGAATTTGGTTGACACTTCTATTATAGAAAAAGGGCAAATAGCGATATTAAAATATTTCTTCTAATTAATTTCCTTTCAATGTGCATGAATCCGTGCACCAGGACACTAGTGTTAATACAATTTTATAGCAAATTCCTTGACAAAGCAAACTGTTAGAATATAGAAAATGTGATAAATATTTAGAATATTTTATCTTTTTATACACACATGCTAAATGTCATGTCTTAGGGCTCAGATTAAATAAAACACATCTACATACTTTTTATTTTTATGCTTAACTTCTGCTTATGAAGTATTGAAATTAACAACAAATTCAAATCAAGCAGACATTCAAATGCTGCTTAATTTTTCCACTTCCTGCATGAATAGCTAAGAGATACTGCAATTTAAAGAATAATGACTAACCCCTTTTAAAAAAAAAATTTCCTGGTTAATTTTCTTCTAAACCCAAAGAAAAATATTAGGTTTTTAACATTATTCAGACATTCTCTATATAAAGAAAACTAGGAAACTCAAATTCTTTTACAAACATCTTCTAGAGCTAAGAATATTTTTTGATAAAAGAACAAGTGAATAATATATAAGTATTTTTGTAAGTTTAGAAACAATGGGTCTATGTAGATCTAGATTTAAAAATTCAATAAAATATTGTCTGTCATGTTGATATAATACTATTTTGTGAATTTTTGAATCTTGTCCCAATGTCTGATATAATTTACATACCTGCACACCAGATAAGTATAAGTGGCATTAGGGTAACATAACTGTGATAATCTCCTCTCAGAAAATAATATGAATAAACAATGTTTGCCATTTGGGTCACTCCTTAGAAAATGTCAGAAGCATAAAGAAAAAAGTAACTAAACTACAAACTCATTAAAAATTAACTTATAATAAAATCAAAGGGATCAGCTTTCTTATTTATAATTATGGCAAACATTACCCTCACATTACTAAGGGTATAGATAAGACTTTTATTTAATTACAGCTAAGTCCTCTCATCAAACTGAATATTTTTAATAATATATACAACTTTTAAAAACTCTACATATTTAAAATCAATTGACTATCCAAAGATTTGTTCCTCCCCTGCTTCCATTTCATGATTTACAAGGAATTAGCTTTAGCTCTCTTTTTAGAACATAGGTTGAAAAGGCATTTTAATTTCTATCTCAAAGTAATTTTAAAACCACATCAATTATTTTTCATGTGCAGCTGTTTTTTTTATCCACAAATTATTGCTCTAGGCATTTTTACTTTACCACACATTTCAGAAGAGAAGGAATGAAGGGGAACCAGCTAATCTACAAATATTTCACCAACAGTGGATCAGACAAAAAAAAAAGTGAGGGTGGAGGGAGTAGGTTATGAACCAAAACTTCTTTAGGAATAAAGACTACCTACCCATCAATGGTCTAAACATTGAATATATAATCCATTTGCATTTAATTATAACTAAAGAGTTCATTCCAAATTTACTCTCCCCCTCTAACACCCCCCCCCCCCGCCACTATTTATTCATTCAATAAGTATTTACTTATGTGCTGGAAAATATAAGCATAAAGCTATTCTCAAAAGGTTTACAATCTTATTGGGAATACAATAATTGCACATAAACCAATGAAAGAATAATATAAAGCAATATAATACACTAGAGACTGGGGCGCCAAGAAGAAGAAGGAAGAACAGGAGGAGGTAGGGGCGGGGGGAGGGGAGGAAAAAGCTAAAGATGATAAGATTTGGATACTAAAGAGGGGCAGGGAAGATACTGTCCAAAGCCTTGAGTGAAGGTTTAAAGTGAATAAGGAGTGTTGGATACAGCAAGAAGGCATGTCTTATGGGAGCAGGACACACAGAGGTAAGTAGAATATTAGAATTTAACACTGGAAGGGAGCTTAGCGGTCATCTTCCTGAACATGTAAAAATCTCTTTTATAACATCTCTGGATGGTAGCATTTAACATCTACTATTATGTTTCTTATTTGTTTAGCAAAAACACTTATTATGCTCCAGATACTATTCAAAAGACTTCACAGATATTAACTTGGGGTCTCACAACAACCCTATGACAGAGGTATTCTCACTTTACAGATGAGGGAATGAGGTAAGGAGAGGATAAGTACTTTGCCTCAGGTCACAGAGCTGGTGAGTAGCTGATCCAAGATACTCACACAGTGGCTGCCAAGTCCAAGCTCTGACCTGGTGTTCACCCTTTCCCAGGATAGATGGCCTCTCCACCTTTGGCGAGCTCAGATGATTAGACATGAGGTCAAAAACCTTCCAAAATTTTTCTTACATTTCAGCATTATTTGTGGTGTAAATTGCCTCATAAAGATTCAGGTTTCAAGCAGAGAACAACTGTGGATTTGAGTATAGTGAGTTAAAACAGTCACAAAATATAGTTATCTAGTACTTGTTTAATATTAAAACCAGTAGTGTCTGTGAGTTTTTAAAAAATTATCTTAAAATATATAATGTGAATCTAATTCAACAAATTTAGTGATACTGTAGGTAAAAATTATGTAGTTGATCTATTCACTTGTAAAAGTCTTTAAACAACCTAGTGACTCAGGATACTATAAAATATTAAACTACAATAAGTACTAAAGGCCATGGGATCACTTCAGAGGTAGATTTTTCTTTGTGAATTTGGAGAATGTTTATAACTAAGTGTTCTTCTTGGTAATCTTTAAAAATCACAATGCTACTTGAGGAATGGAGGCTGCAAGGACTGAGATAGGCTTCTAATCCCAAAGCCAGATTCACATAATGCTAAATATTGGATTTGCTCACTCATTCATTCAGTCAACATTGACTGAGGTCCCTCTATGTGCCAGGCATTGTTTCAGGCACTGGAGATTCCGTGCATTATTAGACAGGAGTGGCTCAGTGATTGAGTGTCGACCTATGAACCAGGAGGTCACCGTTCGATTCCCAGTCAGGGCACATGCCCAGGTTGGGGGCTCAATCTACAGTAGGGGGCTGTGCAGGAGACAGCCAATCAATGATGTTCTCTCATCATTGATGTTTCTCTATTTCTCTCTTCTTCTCCATTCCTCTCTAAAATCAATAAAAATATATTTTAAAGAAAACAACAGACAGGTTCCTGCTCTAATGACACTTAACATTCTTTGGGGGTTGAGGGATATAGGTGGGATTTAATCAGAAGGAGTTTAACATATTTTCTGTTTTGCCAAAAAATACTATATTGGATTTCTATCTGACCCAATTACTTTTATTTTGTTACAGAGAATAAGAAAAGACCGTAAGACCTTGAAATATGCTTACAACTTAATTTAAAAAAAGGTAATAATAATTTGAGCTATAAAGTCTATTTTTCCAGGAGAAGCATAAAGAAATGGAACCAGCTTTCAGGAACCCCCAGAACTAATGCTAACTCCCAGCAGTCCTCACTAAACTTCTCCCCAAGATGAGAAATTCTACACTTAAAAAAAAAGACTAATAATTTTTTTAAAGTGTCAAGAGTTAAAGTAAAATAAACACTTAAATTCAGCATGTGGTACTAGCATATAATAATAAAATATTTTATTACAGAATCATAAGTTGGCATGATGATCAAATGTTATTGTAAGATCTTGGCTATAGAACTGGAAATCAGTGTCTATTGATTAAGCCTGCCATGACTCATATAGGATGACTTTTCTCTAAGGAAAAAGTTGGTCATCAATTAAGCACTTAACAAAATAGTTTTTTATAAAGAGAAGTCAGATGTTTCTGAATTCTCACAAGAGCAAAGAGAAATAGTTAAATCAATAACTGAAGATTTAAAGATTTTGTTGGAGCCCTAACCAGTTTGGCTCAGTGAATAGAGCTTTGGCCTGAGGACTGAAGGGTCCCAGGTTTGATTCTGGTCAAGGGCATTTACCTTGGTTGCAGGCACAACCCCAGTAGGGGGTGTGCAGGAGGCAGCTGATCAATGTTTCTCTTTTATCAATGTCTCTATCTCTCTATCCATCTCTCTTCCTCTCTGTAAAAAATTAATAAAAAATATATATTTTTAAAAAAAATTTAAAAAATAAAGATTTTGTTGGATAAGTGGTTACATATTTTGTTGTGAAATATAAAAATTTTTCTATACAGTTAAAATTTTTATACTGATCATTTTGTTTAAGAAAACATCCTAGGTACATTGTCAGTTACAAAAAAGGATCAGTACCCAGGCTCTTTGCTTTAGGGAAATAGAACTCTGAGTTTTTCTTTAATTGCTCCAATAAAACAGCTACATGGAGCCCTTTAAATCTCTGATAAAGTCCTTATGTTCTTCTATATTTATTAGAAAGGGTTGTGGAAGTTTTTGGTGGTCAAATAATTAGAACCCAAGACAGATTCTGTCCTCTTACAGCAAGTTCCGTTTTTCACAAGTAATTTCACAATGGGTTCTATGACCGGCTAGGTCTATACATGGTCACTGCACCAGATCAGGACTCTCAAATACTCTTGGTTTACTTTACCATGGCCTATTATGTATAGTACAGTGCACAGTAGGAGAAAAATAAACTCTGGCACCATTTGGTACCATTCTCATGACATTGACATAATCTCTATAGAGCAAAACCACAATTTTTAAAAATTGACCCACCTATTGTAACTATGGCCTAAGTAGCTTAAATAAAAGGGTTGTCATGATAAGAATTCTGCTTGTCATTTACCACCTGATTTCAGTAGATTAGTAATCCTATATAATAAAAACCTAATATGTAAATCAACTGAACCACAGAATGACCAGTCGCTATGACGCGCACTGACCACCAGGGGGCAGACGCTCAATGCAGGAGCTGCTCCCTGGTGGTCAGGGTGCTCCCACAGGGGGAGCACCACTCAGCCAGAAGCCAGGCTCATGGCTGGCGAGTGCAGCGGTGGTGGCAGGAGCCTCTCCTGTCTCTATGGCAGAGGCAGTACTAAGGAGCAGCAAGCCGAGCAGTGAGGAACAGCAAGCAGGCAGGTGGTAAGGAGCGAGGGGTCCTGGACTGCAAGAGGGCGCAGGCTGGGCTGAGGGACACCCGCCCCCTGTGCATGAATTTCATGCACCGGGCCTCTAGTGTGACTATAAAGAACTGAGAGTCCCTGAGAAAAGGAGGTCTTTTGAGTAATGAAAGACTCTGGAACAAAGGAGATAAAGAGGTTTCAAGCTTATTTGATTTTTTAAAGCAGAAGGGAGATGGAGAGAGGAAGAGAGAGGGAGAGAGAGAAACATCAATGATAAGAGAGAATCATTGATTGGCTGCCTCCTATAAACCCCACACTGGGGTGCAACTGGGCATGTGCCCTGACAAGGTATTGAACTGTGACCTCCTGGTTCATAGGTGGACACTCAACCACTGAGCCATGCCAGCTGGGCAAGTTTATTTGATTTTGAGTATCTTTACACTATGTGGTAAAATTTCATTAACTTGTATTCATAAAATCAACCACTATCATCTATTTGGGGCTAAAGATTACTTTTTAAATATTTATGATTCAAGAAAACCAATAATAAAATTTAAGAAGTTCTTTTCAGTTAGGATGTATAAAATGAAGACACACAAATAGGCAGAAGAAATATTTTTAATTTGTGGAGCTCTTTCTGGGGTTTAGTTTGCTTCCCAGAGAAGAACAAGTTTCCAAATAAATATTTTAGCAAAAAATAAAAAGTGTTATTACACTTTTTCCTTTCTCAAATATCCTGATAGAAAAAAATACATAAATACTTTGATTGGTATCTCTAAATCATATGTATCCAAAATAGATATTTCCCAGGGTTGGTTAATACCTGAATTTTCAGGGTTAGTTTCCATACTATTCATTCCCATGTTAAATTGCTTGGCCGGAATCATGAGCAGGCCTCAGCTGCACATTCCGGTTATTGCCAGATTGAAAGCAGAGTTTATGGTAAGAAGCTTAGGGGAAGCACCTATCTTAGGCAGGGACCCCAAACTGGAGTCCATGCATGAGCTTTAAGGAGGTCTACAAATTTGCAGAAATTGCATGAAACAATTCTTATGTGTTTACATAAAAGTGTCCAGAAAAGTCCGTGGTTTTCATGATTATCAAAGGTGCTTATCCCCTGGAAAGGTAGCAATTATTGATTCAAGTCCTTGTTTATGAAAGACCCAGTGTGCCAATAACCCACGATACAATTCTGGATTAAGGAAACTGAAACGTTGTCCCCTCTCTGTTGACCACAAATTGAGTTTTGAGATTAGAGTCACAGCCTTCCCCTGGCAAACCCTTCAAATACCTACCTGTCATCGAAAGAAAAAAAATGTTTCAAATGTAATTTTATACATTTTGGTGATATTAAACATTTATTTAGTCTCTTGTATTCTTTGTTCAGCTAACAATATTTTTGCAACCCTATTACATACAGTAGATGTGGATAAAATGATGAACCAAAACAGGATGGATATATAGCCGAGAGCTCTCTCATTTTTCCTCATTCTCTATGTCATCTGGAGGAAAAAAGTATAAAACATGCTTGAGTTCATCTAATTTCAACTAGATGTAGTAAAGTGACATCTAGCGTTGGTTAAGTGGAAGTGAAACATGTGTCAGGACACTGGGTAGCTTTAACCTCTTTGGAAATAATGTTAAACTTGGTTTGACCTCCTCTTAGAAGCATAGTTTTGCTTTGTTATTTTTTAATATTTTAAAGTAATTTTGAAATAACCTGAATTTAAATGTTACTAACATTGTTCTTTCTTTTAAAAATAAGATATAGAAGTATAGAGAACAAAGTAACACTCAAAGTATCACCCAGTTTGGGAAAATCTTAATGTTTTGCTATATTTGCTTCAGGTAGTTTAAAAGTAAAACCTAACAGGCACATTTGCTACCCTGTGGACTCTTTCCTGATTTCTTTTTCATCCTCAGAAGTAACCATCTGGTTTATTATTTCTGTGACTGTTTTTATTACCTATATGTGTACCTATAAAATTTAAAACATGGCATTTTTTTTCTTTCTTATAGATTCCATACTGTATAAATCCCTTTGCAAATTGCTTTTTCTAACTCAATATTATGGTTGTCAGATTTATTCAGATTGGTCATTAGCTCTCATTTATTTTAACTGTGGTGTGACAATAATCTATCTACTGAATTATTCACAATTTATTTATTTTATAGCTGATGGACATTTGTGTGTGTTTTTTTCTCCAGTCTCTTGCTCTTGTAAACCTGGTGTACTAAACACTCTTGCCCATGACCCCTGTGCACACGTTTGGGAATTTCTCTAGGCTGTACACCTAGAAAGTAGTGCTCGGGTATATACTTTTTAAACATTTATAATATTGAGAATTTGCTCTCCAAAGTGATTGTATTAATTTACACCCTCAGCAGCAGTGTAAGAGCACTTACGTTGCTTCACATTCTCACCATTGGTATTGTCAGGCTTTTGAATGTCTGATAATCTGCCTGGTGCAAATGTTATCTTGTTATTCAATTCACATTTCTCTGATTAGTAGTAAAACTGAGCTTCTTTAAAAAATGTTTTTACTACCCGTTTCTTCTGTGAATTGCCTGCTCCTCTCAAATGTCTATTGGATTGCTGGCATTTTCCTTATTGAATTGTTTTTTATAACATGTTCTTGATACAAGTACCTTGTAGGTTCAATGTATTTCGAATATTGTTCCCCAGTTTATAACTTGACTCTTCACTGTTTATGGGGTCTTTTCACTTAAATGCAATCAACTTCATCAATCTTTCCCTTTTTATAGTTTATTTAAGAAATTCTTCATTAAGCTTTTCACCTTTACTTTCTTCTAAAAATTTTGATTTCCATATTTAGGCTTCTATGTTGCTAACTTTTATATATTGTATGAGATAGGGAATGTTTTATTTTTTCCTATCTATACTAATAATAGAGGAATATGCAAACTGTCCAGTATGCTGTCACAGTAACAGTAACAACCAGCAGGCTGCCTGGGGTGACCAGACCAGCAGGGGGGCAGCTAGGGGTGATCAGGCCAGCAGGCAGAGATAGTTAGGGGTGATCAGGCTGGCACGGGGGCAGTTAGGGCTGATCAGGCAGGCAGGCAGGTGAGCAGTTAGGAGCCAGCAGTCCCGGATTGTGAGAGGGATGTCCCAGACTGGAGAAGGTGCAGGCTGGGCTGAGGGGACCCCTACCCCCACCCCACATGAATTTCGTGCACCGGGCCTCTAGTGGTTAATAATTGTCCTGGCATTATTCATTCAAGAGACTATCCCTTCCTCATTATTTACGTTAGTCTTATCACCACGGTCACTCAAGAAATTAGTTGTAAAGTTTCTCTTGTACAACACTACTTGCAAAGCACCTTGAGTTTCCCTCAGTTGAGTCAAGTGCATCTAGTGACCTCCACCTGTGGGCCTACCCTAACTCACACTCTGAGACTGGTTTGCCATCTGCCTGAGAAATATTGGACAATCTCAGGGCCATTCTTCCTATTGTTCCCAGACTGTCTTGTGTTCTGATCACTAGTTTTCTCTTGGGGTATTCTGAGCTCTGAGTTAGGGTGACCAACCATCCCAGTTTGCCCAGTGTAGGACTCTTAAGTGTTAAAACTGAGACAGTCCCTGGCAAATTGGGATGGGATCGTTGTTCTCTTTAGTTCTTACTTCCATTTTTAGCTTCTTCCCATGTTGATCCCAGGACTCTTCAGTTTGGTGTTAACTCTGTGCTCAGCAATCATCTTTACATTGAATTTCTATTTGTTGAGCCCCTACTATGGGTCATAGACTGTGTGAAGCATTTTCACATATAGTAGTGCATTGAAAAGCTCCGTATGTCTTTCTTTTACACATGATAACTATTTAATTGGCAAGGATCACAGAATAAATGACACAACAGAATGATACAAAGCCTCTTTTTTTATTTATTTTACTGATTTTATTAAAGTTGTTATCCCCAGCGTGCATTGGTTTCCAGGTGTTTTCTGTCCTTCCTTAATACAAGTCTCCTCCTTAGCTGGACCTCAGTTGGTAATTCCAGGTAAATGTTCTCCAATTTAGTTGTATTTCCAGTCTGGCCCTGGGACGAACAAGGTGCACAACAGGCAGCTATTTGGCTGGTATTTTCTCTCTCTGATGACAGAAAGCCTTTTGACTGAAAATATTTTATTCCTACTACATTTGTTATCTTCTGAGCCTGAGGAAAATACAGCTGTAAACTGCATACAAGGGGCCCACACCTGCACTAACTGAACTTGTTGGTGGAACCCCATTATGCCTGGCCTCTTGCTATCCATACATTTTTGGTCTAATGTGCTTCCTGGTACATTTAACAGTAAACAAAATCAACTTCATATGTTATAAAGCACAAGTCACAATTCCATGTGTTACCCAAACAGCACAAACACCTCAAATGCTTCATTAGGATAAAAACTAAGAAGAATGATAAACATGAATATTATTGCATGGTACATCACACTGCCACATCTGATTATACATCTCCAGTCAAAATGTCACTGCACAGATGTGGGACCTTTTCATTTTTTTAAAATATATTTTATTGATTTTTTACAGAGAGGAAGGGAGAGGGATAGAGAGCTAGAAACATTGATGAGAGAGAGAAACATCGATCAGCTGCATCCTGCACACTCCCTACTGGGTATGTGCCCGCAACCAAGGTACATACCCTTGGCTGGAATTGAACCTGGGACCCTTGAGTCTGCAGACCGACGCTCTATCCACTGAGCCAAACTGGTTAGGGCTGGACCTTTTCATTTTAATGCATCTACTTTATAAACCATTCCCTTTTTCTAGCTTACTGAAATTTTTCATTTTAAGTTTTTCTCCTTTATTTTCTCCAAATCCAAAATGTTACTTTATATTATTAATACAAAATATTATTTGTATAATATTAATTTTCCAAATATTAACAGGACTTACTTAGGTGGTGGAGAAAATGGTGCAATTTGTTTGAGAAACAAATTTCTTTATTATAGAACTTCTCAGGTTTTTTTTAATATATATTTTTAATATATATTTTTATTGATTTCAGAGAGGAAGGGTAGGGAGGGAGAGATAGAAACATCAATGATGAGAATCATCAATTGGTTGCCTCCTACACTCCCCACACTGGGGATTGAGCCCGCAACTCAGGCATGGGGAATCGAACCATGACCTCCTGATTCATAGGTCAACACTCAGCCATGCTGGCCAGGCTCAGTTTTTATTTTGCTAATTTGCATTGTGACTTCTTTACACAGAGATAGTGTTGCATTTTCCAAATAATTTGACCATGAAATATTTTTGTTTCATAACTTCTCACCTGTTTTGGAATCCTACATAATAAAACCCTAATATGCACTCCACCGAACGGTGGAATGACTGGTTGCTATGACACGCACTGACCACCGGGGGCAGACGCTCAATGCAAGGGCTGCCCCCTGGTGGTCAGTGCACTCCCACAGGGGGAGTGCTGCTCAGCCAGAAGCCAAGCTGACAGCTGGCAAGCACAGCGGTGGTGGCAGGAGCCTCTCTTGCCTCTGAGGCAGCGCTAAGGACCCCTTGGGGGATGTCCGATTTGCTGGCTTAGGGGAGCAGGCCTAAGCTGGCAGTTGGACATCCCCCGAGGGGTCCCAGACTGCGAGAGGGTGCAGGTTTGTACCGGGCCTCTAGTATATACATAAGGAAATGCTGTTTTCATCTGTAATAGCACTATACCCTCCAGAGGGCAGCAGATACCCTTGGCATATGGCCATCAGACATTCATTAAACAGGCTGATAAGGGTCTTGGAACACATTCTGTTATTATTCCGGTCATGGATGTAAAATTTCTAATTACTCTAGCAGAGACAGGCATTGAGATTTAGCTTAAGGCTGATAGTAAAGTAAATGTGTGGCACTGAGACTAAAAAATAAACTAATTGCGTCTCTGATTAATCACAATTACATCATTGAATTACAAAATTCAGATCACAGGTCCCATTCTTTCCTTCTTATTTTCCTTTTTAACTTCAATAAAGCAACAAATATAAATCAAATGTTCCATAAGGGATAAAATGAAGTATTGAAATCAGTTTCTTTCCCAAGGAACTTACTAAGAGATTGGGTAGATATTTAGATAAGTGCTGGGGTCCAACCCCAGCAGGTCCAGGGGTCCCCAAAGGTGTAGACGGAGTCAGCGAAGAAGGAATCACACGGAGACGCGTTCAGTTGATCAGCAGCCTAGCCAGGATCTCTAGCCAAGTTCTGGTCAGGCTCTCCAGCGAAGTTCTGGTTAGGATCTCCAGTCAGGTTCTGTGTCCATGTTCTCTTGCTAGGTTCTCCAGGTTCTCCAGCCAGGTTCTGTAGCCATGTTCCCTCGCTAGGTTCTCCAGCCAGGTTCTGTCACCAGGTTCTAGTCAGGTTCTCTTGCCAATTTCTGTAGTCAGGTTCAGTCCAGGATCTTTTGCCATGTTCTCTCCAGCGAAGTTCTTCTGTCTCTAGGTTCTGTGTAGGTTCTGTCTTCTAAGTTCTGTCTTGTTACATCTGTATTTATACCAGTTGATTCCAATCCTATCAATCTCTATTCCAAAGGTTAGGGCGTTTCTTATCTCCATTCCAGGGAGTAAAGATTATGTAGCTTAAGCATGATTGTTCATAGTTAAAGTGATTAATTACCTGCCTGGCACTTAGTTAAGAGGTTTTATTCCCTCCCTAACTTCAGGGGAAAATCCCTACCTGGGGAAACAACCTTTCTCAGAGAGGAGACCTTGGTTAAAACACATAGTGCCACGAAGGTGAGCAAACATATTAAGAACAGTATGCCATATATGCCAGGTCCCTTGAAACAGCAAGCATGGACCGGCTCCCGGCAAATTCCCCCTTTTTTATTTTTTAAAAGCAGGCATTAAAAAGAAAAACCCCAAATGCTCTCTTGTATCCATTTTAAGAGTAGGATTGGCGCTTTCTGCTATTACCTGAGTCCTGATCTATCACCCCAGGGAGAGCTTGCCAATCCTGCACTTTCCTGGGGTGGAAAGGCTGCAGTGGGGTTAAGGATAAGGCTCCTTGGGCCTACCTCCTCCCATGCCTTTACATTTACCTTTCCTTCCTCAGAAAAGCATGGACATACTTCTTGTATAAAACGTTCTGACTGGGAGTAACCTTAATTCCTCTGCTAGCAAGCATATGTGTTAAAAGATCAATACAGAGTCTTCTTTCTTTGGACTCAGTATGGCACATCTTCTCAATCTAAGAATCAATACAGAGTCTTCTTTCTTTGGACTCAGTATGGCACATCTTCTCAATCTAAGTTCTGTACTATCCACCTTCTTACCCTACTTATCCTCTATAGGGGGGTCTGAAGTACCCTGGTGGAGTCCTATCCGTCCCAAATGTGGGGGTTCTCAATGGGGGGGGGGCTTACCTAGGGGAATCCTGTTCCAGGGGTTCCCAAAGGTGTGGATGGAGTCGGCGAAGACTATCCACCCTCTTCCTACAGTGGAGTCCTATCCATCCCGAGAGTGGGGCTTACCTAGGGGTCCTTGTTCGGGCGCCAGATGCTGGGGTCCAACCCCAGCAGGTCCAGGGGTCCCCAAAGGTGTAGACGGAGTCGGCGAAGAAGGAATGACACGGAGACAGCGTTCAGTTGATCAGCAGCCTAGCCAGGATCTCTAGCCAAGTTCTGGTCAGGCTCTCCAGCGAAGTTCTGGTTAGGATCTCCAGCCAGGTTCTGTGTCCATGTTCTCTTGCTAGGTTCTCCAGGTTCTCCAGCCAGGTTCTGTAGCCATGTTCCCTCGCTAGGTTCTCCAGCCAGGTTCAGTCACCAGGTTCTAGTCAGGTTCTCTTGCCAATTTCTGTAGTCAGGTTCAGTCCAGGATCTTTTGCCATGTTCTCTCCAGCGAATTTCTTCTGTCTCTAGGTTCTGTGTAGGTTCTGTCTTCTAAGTTCTGTCTTGTTACATCTGTATTTATACCAGTTGATTCCAATCCTATCAATCTCTATTCCAAAGGTTAGGGCGTTTCTTATCTCCATTCCAGGGAGTAAAGATTATGTAGCTTAAGCATGATTGTTCATAGTTAAAGTGATTAATTACCTGCCTGGCACTTAGTTAAGAGGTTTTATTCCCTCCCTAACTTCAGGGGAAAATCCCTACCTGGGGAAACAACCTTTCTCAGAGACCTTGGTTAAAACACATAGTGCCAAGAAGGTGAGCAAACATATTAAGAACAGTATGCCATATATGCCAGGTCCCTTGAAACAGCAAGCATGGACCGGCTCCCGGCAGATAAGCAGCACATACCTCATTGACTTTCACACCTGGCTTCAAATTAGAAATACATGGGACACTTTTAAACAATAATAATGCTGAAGTCCCACCTCAAAACAATTAAATTTGAATATCTGTATTTGGTTTCAGGCATGGCATTAGAAAGAATGTTCTCAGATGATTTAATGAGCAGCCAGGGTTGAGAACCACTGTACTAAGGTGATAAAATCATATTTTAGGTAAATGGTTTCTGACATTTTCAAAGAGGAGAAATTTGGGTTTCATTCCCAGGGGGAAATGTTTTAAGTGTATAAGAATACAAGAAGGAAATAATCATTCTTACATCCTCTGTCCAAAATTAGCCTTTGTTAATGTAACATCTGTATTCTTTTTTAGCCATCAGAATTGCGTGCAACAAAATCAAATAAAAATCCCATATCTTACAGTTCCTAAACTTAACTTCAGAAAACATTTCCTAGTCTTAGAGAAAAAGACATCTTTTTTTGCCTTCAAAAATTCATCTTCATTAATAAAGAGCCCAGTGCATTCCAAATAGATCCACTGGACCAATGGGTCTCATTTGGCAAAAATGAATTCTGTTCATTTGCTACCTGAATATAGCTAGCAGGCTTATTTGTGCAAAGACTAACTGATAAGGTGGAGGAGGAAAGAGCAAGAGACCAAGAAAATACTAATGAATATATATTTCCATTGTAAAGAGATATAGATGGTTGGGATGAGAAGGAAAGGCTATAATTATGGATTGGAGGTTTTCTTTATGTAAAATTAACTGGTTTATAGTGGGTAGTGAATGCATGGAAACGGGTCTCATTAAGATCATGTTCTTACGTGAGTTGTTAGTGACAATAACTTGATAGGACAGCTGTTTTTAGGATTGGAGATATCCTGAAGCAAAAGTCTTCGAAAATATAGTACAGGCTCAGTTCCTCTAAAAGCTGATAGATATTTTAGGCAAAGAATACAATCTATCTTGCAAAGGCTTTAAAAATCAAACAATAAATGCCTAGTTAGTTCTAATGAAGTGTTTTTGAGTGATCTAAGAGAAAATATTATTATCCCATTTTATTTTATTTATTGATTTTCCAGTGTTTTTTTGTTTTTTAATATATTTTATTGATTTTTTACAGATAGGAAGGGAGAGAGATAGAGAGTTAGAAACATCAATGAGAGAGAAACATCGATCAGCTGCCTCCTGCACATCTCCTACTGGGGATGTGCCCGCAACCCAGGTACATGCCCTTGACTGGAATCGAACCCGGGACCTTTCAGTCCACAGGCCGACGCTCTATCCACTGAGCCAAACCGGTTTCGGCTATTATCCCATTTTATAGATAAAGTATCTAAAATTAGAGAAATTAAGTAATTTTCCCAGGCTACAAGCAAATAAGAGGCAGACTGAGATTTGAAACCAGGCCGACTGGCATAAAAGTCTGCAGTGCTTAACTGCTACAAGTGTATTGCCTCAGAACTTATAGGGGAAAAAATTCATGCTGCAATACAAAAAACAGGTGTATAAACACATTACATATATTACCTATTCTAAATTTTAATGTCTCTAAAACTGGGATATTACCAAGAATTAATGGGGTCTACAATTATATATATATAATTGAAAAGTAATTTATATGTATTAATAATAATAAATTATAACTAATCTATAATTGAAAGCATAGTTACAATGGAAATGATATTCTTTATTTTAATCTTCATTTTTCCCAGTTATTAATTTAAAATATCAGAGAATCTATAATAATGAACGCATAATATGCTAATTAGACCAGACATCCTTCTGTACGAAGCCACAGTGGTGGGGGCCGAGGCAGAGGAAGCAGAGGCGGCAGAGGCCCCCACCCCTTGCACGAATTTCATGCATCGGGCCTCTAGTAATAGTATATTGAAGCTAGAAAGGCCCTTAAAATAATCTGTTTCAATCCCTTAATTTGACTAGTGCAAAACTAAGGCCTGGAGAGGTCCAGGGACTTGACCAAATATATGGTACCAAGTGTAATGTTTAAAATGTTTTGTTTTCAGAATTGCAGTAGCTACAATTAGCATAGCCTGATAATTGCTAGGACTTAGTATGAATAAACCTGACTATGACTTCTGGCCACTCCACGATGTCCTCTCCTCAACAGCCACTCAGCTCTGGCATCTTTTATGGAGTCAATCGATCTCATATTTGGTCTTCCTCTTTTCCTGCTGCCTTCTATTTTCCCAGCATTATTGTCTTTTCTGAAGAGCCCTGCCTTCCGTTATGTGCCTGAAGTAGGGCAGCTTCAGTTTTGTTATTTTTGCCTCCAGTAATGTTTCAGATTTAATTTGCTTTAGGATCCACATGAGATTAATATTTAACATAAGGAGAAAAACCAACTTTGAACACAACCATTTTAATGTAGATTACAGTAGTGTTTTGTTTTCCTTCACTGAAATAACAGCTAAAAAATAAGTCTTCAAAAGTATATCTAAAAAATAAGTCTTCTACAAGTACCATGTGATTTCACTTATATGTGAAATCTAATGAACAAAATAAACTAACAAAATAGAAACAGACTCATAGATACAGAGAACAGACTGACAGCTGTCAGAGGGGAGGGGGATTGGAGGACTGGGTATAAAAAATAAAGGGATTAAGCAAAAACAAACAAACAAAAAAATCAATCACAAAGAAAAAAAAACACCCCTCATAGACACAGACAACAGTATGGTGATTACCAGAGGAAAAGGGGTGGGGAGGTAGAAGGGGATAGAGGGGCGATAAATGGTGACATAAGGAGACTTGGGGTGGTGAATACACAGATGATGTATTATAGAACTGTACAATTGTAACCTATATAATTTTATTAACCAATGTCACCCCAATTAATTCAATGAAAAAATTAGAAAATAAGTTCTAAATAAGACTTCTAACGCTTTTGAAAGTTAGCATCATAAAGTAGGAAAAGCAAAGAATTTTCAGGTTGAAACCCAGCTTGACCCTGCACAAGTTACCTGCTCAGCTCATTTCTCATCTCAGAAATGGGGCTGTGACTACTAAATGGGTCTGTGTAGGAAGATTTCCATTATAACAACTGTGAAGGAGCCTGGCACATGGGAGGAAGGCCAAATCTGTACAAAAGCTAAATATCCATTAAATGGTTCTGGAACTAAGGAAAAAACCCACTGAACTTGGGAGTAAAAAATAATTCCAACTCTTTGGCATAAACCATGCCCCAAATTACTGTATTTTGTTAGCATTCTCCAACATTTGCAGGGACAACATTAAAGTTAAAATTAACATCTACAGAGCCCTTACATGGCCAACCACAGCCCTAACCTCTCCTCATTATTTAATCCCCAGAAAGCTGTGGCTAGTTTATCAGGCCACGTACAGCTGAGGAAACAAAGCCTTAGGAAGTTAAGAAACTGCCCGACACTAATCCTCACGCGATGGACGGAGGTTCTGAGTTCAGGCTGCCTCCAGGCTTCCCCACTTCTCCACAAGGCCTCAATACACAACATCTAAACTTAAAGCCCAAATTCACCTCCTTGGCGCTGCAAGAACAAAACCAAAACACAGTACTACTAAAAGTGTGTTTTCTCCAAGAACTGCATTAGGCATTCCAGATCTGAGCGAGCAGAAAGTCTGAACTGGGGAAGAACAAGTGGGATTCTGACCAGTAACACCATTGCGCTCTCAAGGATAGTCAGGGCGAGTGTAAAGATCCCGCACGTCCTTAGTTTATAAGTCCTGTTCACGAAAAAGGGCCCGCACCAGGTCTCTGCTGGCGATGCAAAGGACACAGAGGGACAGGGAGCTCACCGCACCATATTCTATTCTCCGCAGGACCTCATCTGAAATACATTCTGTACTTGACTTTGTTTGGTGCGTTTCACCTCCCTTAGTCTTGCTTCTCCCACATTTTTTTAAGTGGGTCGAAGTGAGCATTACAGAATGGCGAACAGTCAGGTAGAAGGGGACGATGGCAGAAGAGCCCCCAGATCACAGAATCTGAGGGAAAATGAAGAAGGAACTGGAGAGCCCCGAACTCGTTCTTCAGAAACCCCGCCGGCCTCACTACCGTCGCGGTCTCGCAGGGGGCTCCCTGGGAGTCGAGGCGCGGAAGGCTCCAAAGCGCGCAGCATCGCTGGTTGCTAGGATACACTGCTCACCATCTCCTCCAATCAGCACATACCTCTTTGCGTCCAATCATAGGAGCGGAAGAGCAATAGTCGGAGGTAAAAGGTCACGCTGCTTTTAGGCGGCCATTTCTCGCGGTCCGAGCTGGGGTAGGCGCTCCAGGCACCAGGGACGGACAAGAGCTGGGTCGGCGGCGAGTAGCCTACAGCATTTGCTCGTCGTCGCGATGGTAAGGAGGAAAGAGAAGGGATGGCGTCTCCAGAGAGACGGGGAGAGAGAGCGCGCGCGCGGGGGCTCCGCGTCGCTGGGCCTGGTGGTTGATTCGCGCCTTTCCCATTCATCCGCGTGAGGCGCTGCGCGGGCGGGCGGCAGCCCTTTCTTGGCGGCTCCGGGGTCTGAGGCGCGCGCCCCTCCCGCTGCCCCCCGCTGCCCAGGAGTGCCCCCGCTCCCTTCCCCTCGGCTTCGTTTTGAATCCGAGCCCGAGATATCCTCGCTGGCTGGGGCCGCAGGGTCGGGGTGAGCACGAGGAGGTGTCTCCCGTCCCACTTGGAAATGAAAGCCCGCTTCCATTCCATGCTGCTGGGACTCGCAGCGCTCTGAACGCAGAGCCCAGGCTCCGGAGCATTCCTTTGTTCATGTAACGAATATTTACCGAGTGCCTGCCACCTGCTGTGCTCGGCGGTAGGACGATGAGGTGAAAAGCACTGATGCCGACCTTGGTCTGGGTTAAGTCTGTCGGGCGTGGGAGACAGACGTTAATCAAACAACAGCAGAAATATATAGAATTACAAATAATCCGTGCTAAGAAGGAGGCAAGCCGGCTGCTGGAAGGGGGCGCGCGGGTACCTTGGCAGAGCGGTCAGGGAGAGCATCCCCGGAAGGGGAGGGGTTTAGCCTGAAACCTAAATGACGGGAAACGCAGCCCCTTAACGAGCTGGAGGGAGCGTGTGCCGAGCCCAGGAAACGGGAGCATTGGTTGGCCCTGAGGCCGGAAGTAAGGCTCGACCCCTTGGAGGCATGGACAGAACGCCAGTTTCTTGCATGAATGGTGGTTATGACTCTAACGGTTAGAGTCAGGCTAGACCTCTCAGGCCACATGGGGAGGTCTGGATTCTATTCCAACTGCAGTTGGGAGCCATTGAAGCATTTTCAGCAGAAACATGATGTGATAAAAAAAATAACAGTTGCTGTGTGGATAATAAGTTGGAGAAAGACAAGAGTGGAAACTGGAGACTCATTGGGAGGTGATTGCAGCAGTCCCCTTGTCCCTAGGTAACTCTGAATGTGCTTTTTTATTATTATTAAAAAAAAAAAGGTTTAGTAGCTAAGCTTCTTGGTTCTTTGGGCTGATGGGTAAGCAGACGGAGGAAAACAGTGTGTGATTACTACGGATACTACTGCTTTGCTGAATAAACAAACATTAAGTGATAGCTCACATGTAAGAGGCACTGAAGTCAAGCAAGACCCAGTCCTCGTTCCTAGGATTCGAGCAAAAGACAGTCTAGTGCCCCTGCTTCCCTCTGTAGTCGCATATTGGGAGTTAGTCTGACAGCACTGAATTGTTGGTTGCTTCATTCTTCCCTGCTTGTTCCATAGGTAGTCTCCTCTGCCTAGAACAGCTGTTTTTTTCCGCTTGGGAATCCATCGCATCCTTTGAAATGGGAGCGTTGCTTATTTCAGGCAACCTTTCCTTTTCTCTTAACACTGGATTGGGTTGGTCCCTTGTACATAGCATATCTCCCCGTACAACCTTGCAATAGTCTATTTGTATGTGTTTTGCCCTTCTCCCGCCTACTGTGAGCTTCTTGAGGACTGGGACTGTCACCTGCATTTTTTTTTGTAACGGCCTTTGCCTTTGTTTCTTTGTAACCTGGAACAGTGAGTGATGTTTAATAGCTCTTGTGTTTCCTAAGGAAATAGTGAATACTTGTATACATTTTGATGGTTGAAGAGGAAATTGGCTAACTGGGTATTTAAATATTTTTGATGCTCTTTAACAAATAAAAGTGATGCCATAAAAATTAGTGATTTGGTAACAGAGTAGGTGGCGGGCACTGAGCTCTGGAAAATAATTGAGTTCTTTTTTTGTTCTTTGTGCAGAGTTTGCCCCTCAATCCCAAACCTTTCCTCAACGGATTAACAGGAAAGCCAGTAATGGTGAAACTTAAGTGGGGAATGGAGTACAAAGGCTACCTGGTATCTGTAGATGGCTATATGAACATGCAGGTAAGCTAAAGAATTACAAAAATCACTAAATTGCACTTCTTTTTCTTCACCTTATTCCTCTAAGGTTTAGTGTGACGTATGAGAATGCAGTTAAATTGATAAAGCAAAAATTCAGGGGAAAAAGCCAAGATCAGGGAGGATGTGATGAACTGCGTATGAGACATGTTAAACCAAAATACAGCCCCAGATTTGACCCTAGTTGTTAAAAGTAAGAAGAGCTTGGACATTTGATTCCTATTGCCAGAACGGGAAAACACAAATTTGCAGAAAAAGAAAAACCTTTCTCAGCACTTAACTCTGAAAAAATTTTTTCAAGTAAAATTCTTACTTTAAAAAAAATTTTTTTTTATTGATTTCACAGAGGAAGGGAGAGGGAGAGAGATGGAAACATCAATGATGAGAGAGAATCATTGATTGGCTGCCTCCTGCATGCCCCCTACTGGGGATCAAGCCCACAACCTTGGTATGTGCTCTTGACCGGAATCGAACCTGGGACCCTTCAGTCCACAGGCTGATGCTCTATCCACTGAGCTAAACCAGTTAGGGCAAATTCTTAAGTTTTTAATGAATGCTGAAAGTACAACATCAGAGTAATTCCATAAAAGGATTTCTTGAGGGAAAAGACATATCAGCCAAGTGAATTGATCAGCTGACTGCATGTCTGTTACATCAGCTTCTGTGAATATTTCTGTGAACTTTTAAAAAATTGTGATAACAAAATGTGCCACTTTCACCATTTTCAAGTGTATGACTCAATCCCACATGAAATCCATACCCATTAAAATACAGTAAGTCCCCATTTCCGCTGTCTCCAGTCCCTTGGTATATACTGTTCTTTCTGTCTCTATTGAAGGTACCTCATATAAATGGAATCTTACAAATTTGTCCTTTTGGCTTATAGCATAATATTTTCAAAGCTCATTCATGGTGTAGCATGTATCAGAATTTCTTTTTATGGAAGTAATATTTCATTATATGTATACTCTGCATTTTAATCTATTCTGTTGGACATTTGGATTATTTCCCCATTTTGACTAGTGTGACTAATGCAGTGAACATGGCTATACAAATATCTGCTTGAGTCTGTTTTTAGTTATATATCAGAAAAGTAATTGCTGGATCATACAGTAATTCTTTGTATAATTTCTTGAGGAACAGCCATACTATTTTCTACCTGAACAGATGATGCTCATGTCCCCAAGATTTATATAGAGCATGGTTTGGCCTGTGCCCTCTTGCAGTCTGGGACCCCTCAGGGGATGTCAAGAGAGCTGGTTTCAGCCCGATCCCTGCAGGCCAGGCCGAGGGACCCCCCCACCAGTGCACAAATTCATGCACCGGGCCTCTAGTATCTCAATAAAAGAAGGGAGTAAAGAATACCCACCAAATATTTGGTTTTAAAAGTAATGTAACTTTATTCAACAATAAAGAATAATTTTTTTAAAAAGTAATATAAGTTCCTAGTGAACTTGCCAGTTTTGAAGTAACGTAACTACATTGATGATGCCTTTGAGTTTGTCCTCTTAGCACATATTTATTGAGTGCCCATTATATGGATTGTGATTTTTAAAAATTAAAAGTTTATTACCTGTATGTAGAAGAAAGCTAAACATTTTGATCTAAAATTAGAGTAGTATAGTTCCCTAACTATAAAGGTTACTTTTTCAAAACTTTTAAATGTTGAACATTTAACAGTTGAAACATGAAGGCTATATCAGACCTCAAGTCTCCGCAAATCCCTGTATAAAATATTTTATCACATAGTAGATATGTAACCCACAGCCAGAATAGTAAAGAAAATGTTGCATTTAAATACTTATGAATGAGTATCAAATCCCAGTTCCTAAAGTGTTTTGGATCAAAATAAAGTATAGTTGTTATAATACTTAGCTTTAGGCTTATAATATAGTGATTTTATATCTATCTAGCTACCTAGGGTGTCCCAAAAAACATGTTAATACACACCTTAACAGCTGATAGTTCAATTGCTGTTTCTTTTCAGCCAGACTAAGCTTTGAACAAAGGAGATTCATCCTAAAATGCTACTGGAAGTTTGAAAATGTAGTTGAAGTACAAACACTGCCTTTATAATTCTTCAAAGTGTGTCTCCCAAAAATGTATACACACTTTAACAGCTGATAACTCACTTAATTTTCACTCCTTTTCAGGTTTAACTGATTTGAAATAATGAGTGAAGCCAAATTAAGCTTTGAACAAAGAAAATTTATCCGCTAGACTTTTTTATGGGGATACATAAAAGAGAGTTTATGGTACAAAACTGGCAACAAAATGATTCTTGGTGCTTGCTATTCCATTCCTTCGCATTATCAGCAGTAACTGGACCAGATTTGGTCATCAGTTTGAAAGCAGGAGATGACAAAACAAATTATTCATGTCTGGAGATTTTTTCATTTTGAAAATGAACTGTATGTTAATAAACACTGACTTTATAATCATTCAAAGTATGTGTACATTTTTTAGGACACACATATATATGTGTGTGTGTGTGTATATATATGTATAGATATATATATATACACGGACACACTGTGTGTGTGTGTGTGTGTGTGTGTATGTATAGATATACACACACACACACATGCCTTAGAGTGATCATGATGAATCTAGTAAGCATCTGTCACTATACAGAGTTATAGTGATATTGATTATATTCCCTGTGCTATAGATTATATCCTAGTGATTACTTTATAACTGGGAGCTTGTAAGGTTACTCTATTGTCTAACCTCCTTTTTAAGAACATATTTTCCTGTTTTTTAGCACGTAATTAAAAAAAATTCTTCAAGACTTTGGTTTGGTGATGACTAATATGAAAGTATTTTAGCCATAACTTTTGTACATCCATTAGGTTCCTCAATATGATACTATAGTATAAAGTTAGTATTCCAAGAGAAGTTAATTTCTGCTTTGGAAAACTTTAGTCAACTTATTCATAATTTGGGAGATTTCCTTCCTTGACATGTTATTCTAATGTCTACTAGAAAGAAATATTACACAACTGAGAGATTTAAAAAAAAACTATGTTGAAACAATTTTTACTGTATATTCTACATACATCAAATGTTAACTTTTACCTAATATTTATATGAAACCATATGTACTACATTAGTAATAGAAAACTAATATTAATTATAGATAAATATGAGTTGATATAAAAAGGTCTCAGTTAACAAGTTCTCTCACCGGTTTTAGGTGTGTCTTAGCTATTTTCCTTCTGTATCATTAATATATTTTCTTTTTATTTAAAGCTTGCAAACACAGAAGAATACATAGATGGAGCCTTGTCTGGACACCTGGGTGAAGTTTTAATAAGGTAACAGAGCAGCAGTAGTATATGTAAGGAATTACTGGTGAACATTAGAAATAATCTGTGTAAAAAAACTAATTTAGTGCCTCAGTTTCAGAATTACTTTTTAAAAACGCTGTTAATTTACCAAATTATTCTACAACTAGACTTCAAGAGTCTGAAATTGTTAAACTTGTCAAAGATTTAAGTATTTTGGAGCTATTCATCCTTAAGATGTTTCTAGTATTGATATTAAACTTTCTGGTTTTAGCTATAACCTTTTTTAGTGGTTTTAATTAAAAGAGCTTGGTTTTTAATTGTAGTTGGGTCTGGCTGCTGCTAGGATTTTTAGTTAAACTCATTTTCTAGAACTAACTTTATACCTTCAAATTCTAGTCATTCCCTTTGGAAGATCATAAAGATACCATTTTATAACAACCACATGGTGAGAAAATAAGTGCCATGTGCTTTGTAAAAAATCAGTGGTAAAGCTTTAAAAAGAGAAAGGAAAAAATGCTATATTATAAATTTAGCAGTCAGTATTTTTGTAATGAAAAAAACCTAGTAAGTATAAATCAGATATTACATTGTTTCCAGTTGGAACAACAAAATGAACTGTTTTTCTGTTTACAGGTGTAATAATGTCCTTTATATCAGGGGTGTTGAAGAAGAGGAAGAAGATGGAGAAATGAGAGAATAGCATCTTTTGTGGGAAATTTCTTTTTATATATATTTCTAGACAATAAAAATTTGTTTTTTCAACTTGACTTGTGAACTATTACATGCAAAACTCAATATTGAAACAACTGAAAAATTATTTACAGAAGGAAGGCTTTAAAAGCTATCCAATTTCATTGAAGTTGATTTTCTTTCGTAAGCCCAATGTTCTTGCTTTTTTTTTACAAAGGAGAGTTATTTATATGCTTTATAAATGTTTATGAAGATGAATTACAGCCCTTTTCTTGTACTTATATATTAACTGAGACCTTTTAAAAGCAACTGCTTCTTTTAAAGTTTTTTGAGCCATTTTTTTACATGTATACAGTGAACTATTTTCTTTGTATCAATATATATATATATATATTTTTTTACTTAGTAATAGACAAATTACAGTGTACGCTTAAATAGTATACACATATAGCTAAAATGAAACATCAACAAAAATGAAAATGATTGTGGATATACAGCACAACAGAAATTGTGAACTGACATTTAGGTTGAAGACAGTTGGGTTTGTTCATTTAAGAGGATTAAGTTTCTGAACAGTACTCCTTAATATGAATTAAAAACCAGTCTCACAATTATGTTCTGAGACATAACCTCAAAGTCTTATGTCAGAGGATACCACTATTGCGGTTTAATGGTCATTAACCGTATAGTTACATCAATAAAATAACTTTGGATGTGTATCCCCAACTTGGACAAATCGAAGTATAGGTGTATAATGTTTAGAATAATACTTAGGCAATGGATAATAAAAAGCCTTCAACAAAAGGAAATAACTCCCCATTTCCAATCCTATAACCTTTGGAACAAGGGCATGTCTAAATCACATTGATTAGGCAAGCATATGGGGCAGAATATTGCCATTACTGTAAACCAGAATCTTTAAAATATGCCTAAAACATTTTGACCTTACTGCTTCTATTCAAGTGAAAAAATACTCTTCCTCTATTGATTTTACTCTTGTATCCTTGACTAAAAGTAGTCGATGTTTGCTATCAGATAACGGTTTTGAACGACAGACAAGTTTTCTTCCCAGCTGAAACAAAAGAAATAATATTCTTTAGAATAATCTTTTTCTATTGAAGTATAAGTAAAATACTAATATTAACTTGATTTTTCCAAGGAATAATACGGCCTAAAATAGTAAATAGTCAATTACATAGGGATTGATTTTTAAACATTCGTGAAATGGAGGCTCTTGGAGGTGTTCCCACCAGGATAGGCTTAGGGAAATCCTTAGTTTCACACCTACTCATTTTCTCTGGGGCATATACTCAATTATATCATTTTTAGTCTTTCCTTTGTAAACTTTTTGGTTTTGCTTTGACAGCTGAATTTGTATCAAATAGATGACAAAACTATGATATTCTATTGGACTTGAGATTTGATGAGGCATCTCTATTGTGTCTCAAAAGGAGCACTATCCCTATGTGAGACTGTCCTTTGCATTGCAGAATGTTTGACATTCCTGGCCCCAGTGAACTAAATGACAGTAGAGTTCCTCCCCATAATTATAGCAACAAAAATGCCCTTAGGGGAACGGAACCCCTGAATTCCTTTCCTAAAGTCAGAATTTTTTATCTGAGAAAATTTCCCGTGATGAAGTATCCCAACTGGGTAAGAACTATCACAGGTTTTCATACATTGTCAGTTTATCAGATCACCATTTTTATTTTCTATTTTCTTCCCAGGTTTAGTTTTCATTCTCATTTTTAGTCTGTTTACAAGCATTTGTTGAGTACCCCCTGTGTGCTAGGCAATAGAGATACAGAGGTCATAAAACTCATTCATGGTCTAGAACAGGGGTGGGCAAACTTTTTGACTCGAGGGCCACAATGGGTTCTTAAACTGGACTGGAGGGCCGGAACAAAAGCATGGATGGCGTGTTGGTGTGAACTAATATAAATTCAAAGTAAACGTCATTACATAAAAGGGTACGGTCTTTTTTTTTTTTAGTTTTATTCATTTCAAACGGGCCGGATCCGGCCTGTGGGCTGTAGTTTGCCCACGGCTGGTCTAGAAGGAAGGATATATTTTTAAATAATTTCAATTTTGTGGGTTTAGTGGAGTGTATACATGTGGAAGAATGATGAATGGTTAATCCTCTCTTGGGAGGAAGAGGACAAGTCAGGTGTTCATAGAACACCTGAACTAGAGAGATACAGACTCCTTAAGATGAAATGTTAATATAAATAAAATAAGGTAATCATTACCTTTTGATACACATATTTATAATTACCATACTTTGGAACTTTTTTCAAGTCCTTACCTCAAAAGGCTGGTTGTGAGGTGCACAATAAGCATTCACTATGGGTTAGCTATCACTGTGTTAACAATCAATTTCCACATTATCTTTGTAGATAGCCATGAAATTGGGTTCCTAGAATATATTTCAGACCCAGAGCTAGAGGAGGGAGAGTAGCATATGGAAACAAAAGGCCCTCCACACTCGGTGCGGAGACCGACCGGAAGCTCTCTGCCCAATCCCAAACTTCTTATTACAGGTGATCTTGCAATATACAGAACCTTGGCTTCCAGTCCTGATTCGTCTTTTATATCTGGAGTGACACTGGGGATATAATTTTAACTCCAACTATTAATGTCATTATTTTTACAATGTGAGGGTTAGAAGACCCGGTTATATGTAATTCTCTAGCTTCACTATTTCCATTGTTAAGTGAAAGAAGCAAGATTATCAGCTACCATTAAGAATAATTGACATAAATGCATAGGATATTTCCAGAAGGATGCAGATGAAACTGTTAGCAATGATTATTTCTAGGGCGGGGGGAACTAAGGATGACAACTTTCACTGACTACTCTTGTATCTTTTGAACTTTGAACCATATGCCTGTACTACCTATTCAAAAAATTAGTTTTTAAAGTTATCTGGTTTCGTGAACCTGGAAGGAAAAAAAAAGAGGAAGGGACAAGTTTCTTTTACTGAAAAGTAGGCCTAATGGAGAACTGTTACCCAGTAATTTGAATTATTCTAAAAGTAACAAGGAACCAGAGAGAGACCAATTGAAGCTGAGCAAGAAAGACTACTGAAGTTTTATCTGGATAAATTCGGTGAAGTAGATATTCTGTTTTTATACCACAGAAGCACTCACACTTTGATGTAGCTGGACCTATTAATAGCAACACACGAACCTTTTTCTTTGGTTGTGCTACTGCTCTTTCCAGAGCAGCTTTTAGCCTTTCTTCTTGGTGTTTTTGTTTTTCTCTCATTTTCTCTTCACGAAACCTGTCAAGAGGGGAAAATGTTCTAACTATAAGTCACAGAAAGTAAATGACCAATCTAAATATTTCCATTAAGGTTAAATGAAAGTAATAATTCATCTTCACCCATAACTATGGCTTTTGAATATTCAAGTGAAATCTCAATAACACATCCGATTTGTGTTGAAATGGGAAGAAATTGCATGCCACCATTTTGGAAGAAGTAAAAATCTATCCCCTCTTGGTCTAAATAAGCACCTCAGTAAAGCCTTCTCATCACTCAAACTCAGCACGTCACAGTTCATCTGTACAATGGCCACTTGAATTAACTTCCAGTTACCCAACCCTCCCTTAAGTCTTCTTGAAATATACAAAAAAGTACACCAGCCACAAATGTGTAGTTCAGTGAATTACCACAAAGTGCATTTTCCAGTTAATCTTTTTGAATGGTATTCTCAAATTAAGACCAACAAATGCAATTTGTCTTGTTTTCTTTCGGGTTGTGAGGATAAAATTTGATGACCTAGACCCGTGGTCAGCAAACCGTGGCTCATGAGCCACATGTGGCTCTTTGGCCCCTTGAGTGTGGCTCTTCCACAAAATACCATGTGCGGGTGCGCACGTACAATGTGATTGAAACTTCGTGGTTCATGCGCAGAAGTCGGTATTTTGTGGAAGAGCCACACTCAAGGGGCCAAAGAGCCGCATGTGGCTCGCGAGCCGCGGTTTGACGAGCTGCAGTTTGCGGACCACTGATAGACAATCTTTCTACTCCAATGCTCGATGCAGAATAGGCACTCAATAAGTGATAGCTATTTCATGGACATATTTAATTTTAAGAGTTAACATGTGTTAAATACTTTCATGCCAGATCAGATATTATGTTAGGTGCCTCCAAACTAAAATTCTCTGGATAAGAACAATAAACAATTGGAATTAGATTCATGTATCACTACTGAAAATAAGTTGTAATTATCCTTGGATAACTATTTTCTGCTGAAAAAAAGAAGTGGCCCTAGCTGTTTTGGCTCAGTGGATAGAGTGTTGGCCTGCAGACTGAAGGGTCCCAGGTTTTTAGTCAAGGGCACATGCCCAGGTTGTGGGCTAGATCCCCAGTAGGGGGCGTGCAAGAAGTACCCAATTAATGATTCCCATGATTGATGTTTCTATCTCCCTCTCCATTCCTCTCTGAAATAAAAAATATATGTTAAAAAAAAAGATACAAGTGTTATTAGTGTAATTATAGGTCATGTAATGGAAGGAGTAATCTTTATCTTAAAATTTTTAAACATTTGCTTTATATTTGATAAAACTTCTCAATATCACCTTAATCTATTCTGGGCTTCATTTTTATATGTGGGAAGCAGTATCCCACATGCACCAGTAATATAGTAAGCAGTAACAAAATATCTAATATTAATGGCTAATCTTACTATGTGCCAAACATGCTTTATTGCTTTTACATAGGTCATTTAATTTAATCCTCACAACAACTCTATAAGTCATTACTGCTATTTTACAGATAAACTGGAAGTTGCATCTGGTGAACTTTCTGATCTTCTGGTTCCTTTCCTCCTCAGTGCTCATGTTCCATTGGTAATGGCACATTTATTTCTTAACTAGAGACCCAGTGCACAACATTCATGCACTGCGGGGGGGCGGGCGGCCTGGGGGGGGGGGGATATCCCCTCAGCCCGGCCTGTGCCCTTTAGCAATCCGGGAGCCCTTGGATGATATCTGACTGATGGCTTAGGCCCGCAGAGGCAGGAGAGGCTCCTGCCACCGCCGCTGCACTCGCCAGCCATAGCCCGGCTTGTGGCTGAGTGGCACTCCCCCTGTGGGAGCGCACTGACCACCAGAGGGCAGCTCCTGCATTGAGCATCTGCCCCCTGGTGATCAGTGTGCGTGATAGCAACCGGTTCTGCTGTTCAGTCTATTTGCATATTACCCTGCAGGATCAGGCCTAAACCAGCAGTCGGACATCCCTCTCACAATCTGGGACCGCTGGCTCCTAACTGCTAGCCTGTCTGCCTGCCTGCCTGCCTGCCTGATGGCCCTTAAGCGCCTCTGCCTGCTGTCCTGATCGCCTCCAACTGCCCTCCCCTGCTGGCCTGATGGCCCCCAACTGCCTTCCCCTGCTGGCCTAATCATTCCTAAATGCTTGCTCCCTTATGCTGGCCTGATCTCACCCCTAACTGCTCCCCTGCTGGCCTGATCACCCCTAATTGCTTGATCTCCCCTGCAGGCCTGATGGCCCCTAACTGCTTGCTCCCCTGCCCGCCTGATCACCCCTAACCGCCTCTGCCTCGGCCCCTGCCATCGTGGCTTTGTCTGGAAAGAAGTCGGACGTCCAGAAGATGTCCAGTCAACCTGGTCTAATTAGCATATTACCCTTTTATTAGTATAGATAGTATTTGGTGAATGTGTTTTCCCACTAAAAAATAGTTCTATGAGGAGGGCAGGGCAGTGGGTTCCTCCCACTGTGTCTCTATGTGGTTATCTTTGCCATATAATAGAGACTTGCTAAATGTGGAATCCAAACAAATACAACTACTCATTAAGACATCCACTACATTTATATAAGACGTACTTTTGCCGTCGTTCTTTTTGTTTTATCCTCTCAATTGCCTCCACATTTTCTTTGGGAATGGCATCAATGAGATCACTCAGTTCCACCAGGCGAGACTCTACTTTTACCAGCTTTTGGAGTGGGTTGAGGCTGCCAACCTCACTATCTCCGATGCAGAATTTGTAGACTTGATTAATTTTTTTGCTAAGAGAGTCTATTAGTTTTTCCTGAGAGTGAGAAGAAAAGGAAAGCAGAAAACAACATCACATCACTATTTGCTTGTTCAGTAAATGTAAAGTTCTGTTTTACTATAGTATAATGAAAAGGCTTTTATATAATACTGTTTTCTTTAAAAGAAAAACTTCAGTGTGACTTAGAAGAGTGAGAAAATGCAGCAATGATATTTATAACAATTTATAGACAGATCATTGCTACAGTAACACCTTGGATTATTTTCTTTAAAAATATTTTATTCTAGGTATAAAAGTAATTGTGATTTTTAAAAAAATGTTTTTGTGTATCTGATTCCCTGGGCATTCATGTAGAGGTGACATACACATTTAAATCCTGTTTTGCCACTGCAATGCCTTTCCTTGCAGCACTGCAGGTAAGCCTCCCTTTTTTTGCACTTCTTAGTCTAATTGCTAAAACTGTAATCATCCTGTCTAATAGTTATTTGCATGCATGCCTTATCTCCCTGTCTAGACTGTAAGCACCTGGAGGGCAGGAGCTATTTCTTAGGTTAACACTTATACCTAAAACAGCACCTTGCACATAACTATGCACTTACTAAATGTTTGCTGAATAAATGAATGCATTCTCTCAGAGGAAAAGAACAGTTACAAGAAAACAGATGCCCTGGCTGGCCTACCAAAGCCTTTGGGGAAGTTTAAATTTCACTCTCTCCATTGGGAAGTCATGGCAGTATTCTAGTCTAAACAGAGGCTTAGGCCAAACCTTGCTGATCCCTGTACCTGGCTACTCCTTCGTTTTAACACGTAGTTGATATGCTCGAGCTTGTAGGTAACTTGTTTCGGGATGTGTTTCGGGACCGAAAGATAACTCTCATCCTCATTCTCTTCTGGGGGCTCAGCATTCGCAGTTAAGAGGGTCTCAATAAACTGCTGGGCAAGGTTAAGGTGTCTCCAGAGAGCATTCTGCCCGAATGCCTGCTTCTGCTCAAGAAGATGAGAATCACCATGAAGCCAAGGAGGAAAAAATAACACTCAAGACAGATGTGGCTCCTGGAGTCGTGGGACTCCGTACAGAGCCACCAACAGTTACAGGTCAAGATCTATTACCAGGAGGCGACTTCCAACAGCTTGTTTCTCCCACCTCCTACTTTAACCACCTTTCCAATGGTTCTATTTACCATAAAGCCCCCCGTTTTTCAAATTTTTTTCTATTTCCTATTTATATTAAAATATGCTTTTTAAAGAAAACTTAGGGACGTCTGAAATAATATAAAAGGAACAAGTAAAAGAACAAAGCAAAAGTCCTATTTGCCATTCAGCTTCTTTTTTTTCCTCTCCCTTTCTAAATAACACCTACTGTATTTCCCATTTATATTAACAGCACATTTCGTTAGAAAACTTCAGAAACACAGAAAAATGAAAGGTAAAGTAACCCATCAAAGGACGGAAGTATACATTGGATGCGAAAAAACAATATTGCTGCAATGTGAGTCATTTCAAAAATACATTGAACACTAGTTCTCAGAAAAAGCAACTTTAACATGAGAATGGTTAACTGATGGAAATTTCTGAAGGAGACTTCTTGAACACTTAAGCCTTTTAGAGATGGATGGGCAGTGGCCTTTTTTTGTTGTTTTTTTAAGTTCCTCCTGTCAAACGAGAGGAAAAGACAAGGAAAGATGTTTTCTTAAGGTAAGAACGGCATGAGAAATAGCAGCAGGGGGCGAGGTTAAAGAAAATACTCATGAAAAAGAGATTGAGGGCCTGGCTCGAACGAGCACGAGCACGAGGGCAAAGGAAAGGGGAGCTCCAGATGCAGGCCTGCACCGAGACCGCTGACAGGTTCTGGCGGCCGGCGCCTGCGGCGGTCCTGGACTGCGGGGAACCGGAGCCCCAGCTCTCGGAGCACCGCCCCGCCTCCCTGGCCCCCGACAGGAACGGGAAAAGATGGAGCTAGACCTGGAGCTGCCTCGGGGCACGGGCGGGAGCCCGGCGGAGGGCGGCGGCAGTGGCGGCGGCGGCGCCCCCCCCCTCCCCCCCCCCCCGCCCAGGTCTAATAGCGCCCCTCTGATCCTCGGCCTCAGGGACACTTGCCGGTGTTCCAGGCCGGGGCGCCGAGCGCGAGGTGCAACAGCACCATGTTCCCGAACCGCCCTGGCCTGCTGCTCCCAGCCTCCCCGGTCCGCAGGCACAGCCGCCCATTGCAGCAGATGCAACAGGAGGAGGGCATGGACTTGATCAACCGAGAGACCGAGGTGCAGAACGCCGTGCAGATAAGCCACTCCTGGCAGGAAAGTTTCAGCCTGAGTGACAACGATGTGGAGAAATCCGCCTCCCCGAAGCGCATCCGTTTCATTCCGGTGTCACCAAGCACCATCTGCCCCCACCCGGGGAATCGCGAAGCAGTGCTTTTCGCCATCCTTGCAAAGTTTTGTGAGTAGCCACGGATTGCCTCCAAGTCCGATTCCCAGCCAACGACCCGATTTGCTACTCGAAGAAGCCAGAGTCCCATTAATGGCATTAGACCAAGTGTTCTTGGGCCATTGAAAAGAAAATGTGAAATGGAGACTGATTATCAGCCAAAGAGATTTTTCCAGGGCATCACCAACATGCTGTCTTCTGACGCCGCGCAGCTGTCAGATCCTGGTGTGTGTGTCTGTCTTCTGATGCCCTGGATGGAAACAGCAGCAGGACTGGCTCTTCCTGTAACTCCAAAGTCAGCGCTACCACCGACTCCCCGGAGTCACCTGCCCAGGCGGCCTCTCCATTTATTCCAGTAGATGAACTTTCACCTAAGTGACTCACCCACCCATCCCTGAGACTCGGTTGTTTTGTTTTGTTGTTGTTGTTTTTTTTTGCAATGGAGAGAAAAATCAAGTTGGATTAAGCACTGAACTTTGTCAATTAATTTGAGGCTATTTCCTATTTGACCCCTTTTCCTTTTTTGGAATTTCCTGAACTGAACTGTTGGTATTCTAGAGAACTTTTATGTCAGGTTCCTGCGGATTACTTCAGTGTAGTAATATTTTCAGACGTTTCCCCAATAAGTGTGTTGAAGCATACATCTTTACGCTGCTAATATGTCTAAATACATACGTTATCCCTTGATTTAAAAAAAAAAATAATTGAGAGCTCTATTTATTTATGGGATGATTAAGTTCTGATGCAAATATAAATGTTGAATAATAATAATAAAAAAAAGATGCAGGCCTACTCTTGACAGAGAAACCAAATGTCAATCCAATCCCTGGAGCTGCCACAAGGTGGCAGGCCCAGCCCAGAGCTCGGAGGAGGAGGGGCTGCCGGGGGAGGTGTGCCTGCTTCCTGAGGTTCAGTGGGGCAGGATGGTGGAAGACTACCAGGATAAGAGCATTGGATGCCTTCCAACAGAATGGGAAGTGATCCGACCAGAGCAATAGATAGAAGGAATCATTGTTATCAAAATTGGATAGGAATGGGGAGATGTCTAGATGTCATTTAAAGTTCCTTTCCAACTCAAGGATTCTGTAAGCCTTATCCATGTCACATTCTACTGCGTGCTTAATGTAAACAACTCCCAACTGAACTGGATCAGTGCCCTATTGAAAGGAAAATTAAACCAGAGGTGACTACATTCTGCAAATTAAATGATGGAATAGCTTACATTCCATTTCATGTCCAATGAAAGTGAGCAAATAGCTGCTACACAAAATGGATGAATCTCAAACATAATGTTGAGAGAAAGAAGCCAGGCAAGCCAGGCATGTTACACGGTTCCATCTATCTCAAGCTCAGTGGTCACCTTCAAAAGCATGGAAGTGAGGGAGAAGTGAGGATAGTGGTCACCTTCAAGGGATGGCAAGAGGCTTCTGGGAGTGCTGATCATGGTGTCTTCCCTGATCTAGGGAGCGGTACGGGGCTGTGCTTACTTTGAGAAAATTCTTTGAGAGGTACACTTATGATTTGTGCTCATTTGAATATTACATGAAATCTATGCCTGAATTTAAAATTTTACTCTCAAAGTAATATATTGAATTAATGAAAAGAGTTTTTTAGGGGATTAAGTACAGTTAGGAGTGTGGAAGTTTTGAAAGAATAAAATTGATTTCATAGATCATAATTGACTATAGTGCCAAAGTAACTGATAATTTTGTGAATTTCAAAATTAGGTGCAACTGTTTATTTACTCATAAAAAATTATGTTTTGCAAGTGTTGAGATCTGAAAGAATGGGAATGGGAAAGCAAGAAAATTCTAAGAAAATAATACTTTCCCCTGACAATTTGTTTGCTCTCTTCCCCCTTCCCACCCCAGCATTTTACATCCCTAAGAGAGAGTGCTTTTTCCCAGAGAGGGTAATACATGAATGCCAAAATTACACCTGTGACCGCAATCTCAGTCCTTTAAAAGTAATTTTCAGATAAACTGTACAAGGTCGCCTCAAAGTTTAAGAGTACTGAAAATGCTACATTTTTTATAGCTGCCCTAAACTTGGATGGAAGGGGCTTGGTGGGAAGGAGGGGCACTATCACATTATCTGACATTTTTCATGTCAATCAGCTTCAGCATTATTTAAGCAAAATTGAAGGGTGAAAACAACCCAAGTATCCATCAGCAGATGAATGGATAAATAATGTGGTAAATAAATACAATAGAATATTTTTCAGTCATCAAAGGAATTCTGATACACACTACAACATGGATGAACCTTGAAAACATGCTAAGTGAAATAAGCCAGGCATAAAAGGACAGCTATTGTGTGATTTTGTTTATATGTGGTACCTAAAGTAGGCGGATTTATAGAGGAAGAAAGTAGACTGGGAAGATAGAGGAATGGGGAAATACTATCATTGTTTAGTGGATACAGAGTTTCTATTTGGGATGATGGAAAATTCTATAAATAGTGGTGAAGGTTACACAATATTGTGAATATATTTAATGCCATTGAATTGTAATACTTAAAATGGATAAATGGTAAATTTTATGTTATGTATATTTTATCACAATTTTAAAAAATGGTTTAAAAACCAGCATTGAAGAACTAAAAGGTAGCTAGCACCACACTTCTTGTTCTATCAGTGTGCGACCCGACCATATCCCCTCCTCACTCAGGGTGCTGTACCACCCTAGGAAGTGTGTGTGTGTGGGGGAAGGGGTGCTTTTGGTAACCCTGCCTACCAACAGGTAGGGAAGGACAATCATCGACTGATACAGTTCCCCCAAATCTACTTCTGCTTGAAAATCAAGTTCATAACCATAAATGTGATGTTAACCTCACATATCAGCATGAATTTTTATCTTGTGATTTTTACAAGAAAACCAATGCTAGTTGGAGTTGTGGGTCTAGAAACTAACCTAATCATTCATTCAACAAACATTTATTGAGCACCTCCTGTAGGGACACTAAACTTAGCCAAGAAGGGTAAGAAATCCCTGCCCTCGAGGGGTTTGCATCCAGCTGGGAGAGACTAGCATGTAAATAAGTGAGTACATTAGTGTGTGTTACAGGTCTTCCCATAATGACTAACTACACAAGCCCCGGAGGGCCAAAATTTATCATAAGCTCAGTGTTGGTCAGATATTCCACTGTGTTGATTCAGTCCTTCCTCTGTCAATTATTTACTCCTTAAATTTCTACCAAAATGATCACAGGCAGTAAGCTACTTCATATGTACAATATGAGTGTACTAGTATACACTCTGCCTAAAAGAAATGTTTTTATGGGGGAAAAATCTCAACATCATACTTGGTCATAATTAGAGCAACATTTTAAGAGAACCCCACTGCCAATTTGAATGCTTTGTGTCTTACTACGTAAGTGGACTGTTACGTACTGGCAAGATTATTCCAAGCTGGTTTTCTGCCTGTGTCATCAACCTGAGGCTTGCAGTTTACTGTTCATTCTCCCATTCCAGTGCTTAGGACTGAGGTAAATGCAAATTCTTGTCATGAGCCAAAAATAAGATTGCTATAGGCAAAGAATGCTTACCTGGGCATCTGAATTAAATTCTCCAAAACTAAATAGCCTGGACCTTAACTCCAGCTCTGCTGCTTTTTCCTCTTCTCTCACGCAGTTATCTCTAAGCACTTCCTTCTGCTCCAAAAGGAACTCGATGTTTGAATTTCTATGACAAAAGAAAGAGGCTTGTCTGTAATGTGTGGTTTGATGCAATAAACCATCACTCAGGAGCATCAACACTCTTCCAGGTCATGTGTTAGCAGCTTACGTCCAGCAAGCCAAACCCGAGATTATATGTGAAGACATTGCCAACACACACGCAACTTCTCAGGTTGAAATGAGAAGCATGCCCAGGGGCTGTTTTGAAGCACCGTCAGTCCGGAAGCATTTTCTTCCCCTCTCCTACTTCCCTGACTCCCCCAGCAGAGAGCAGCAAAGCTGAGGTGTCGGGAATTCAAGTTGTGGTGAGATCTTGTTGTCTGTGTTCCCAAACTAGGGTTCAAAATAGAGACCCCTGACTCCCTCACCTAGACATTCTGATAGAGATCTGGAGATGGGTTAGGACATGGGTCCCCTTTTCCTGCCCAACCACACCCACCGTCCCTCAAAATCATAGGGGCACCAGAGCTGTAAGGACTGGGAGAGAGGAGACATGGATTAAAAGGATACATGAGTGGTAACAGGTGGCTGTGAGAGTATGATTTTTAGGTTCATAACTTCTGAACAAGTTAATCTGTCCCAAAGTTCAATGAAGTTGAATGTTTAAGAAGATTGCCACCTTCTGGCCCAGACGACTTCTGAAAAAGCTTCTACACAGTTTTAGAATAGGTAGATACAAAGATCTGTTCTCTGCGACTCGGAGCTGTTTACCGAGATAGTAATAATATGAAATTTTACAATAGGAAGGAGTGTTGTGAGTCATCAAATAAGCCTCCTTCCCCTGACAGAAGTCCCTTTTATCACAGCCCTGATATGTTGATATCACATTACAAAATGATACAATATTTAAGTCACCAAGAAAAGCTGTTTTGCTGAGGAGAGTCACAGCCAAGGAAAATGCATTTGTTAGCACTAATTCCAAAGCATGGTTTGATTAGCCAGATGATAGGGCAAAAATGGGTGTGAACAAAGGCTAAGGCAGCAAGTGACCCTTCCGTTCTTTTGAATCTTTTATTATTGCTAGTTAGGAAAATATTTTGACATGCGAAAGGAAGTAGGGACTAAACTGAAACTAAAGCCAGTCTATTCTGTGTACATATAGCTCTTCATACAAGACAATGTAAATATCGTTCATAAACATTTCACCTTAAATCCAGAGAGACGACCAGGAAGGACCACTCGTGAATAAGTTGGTTAGAATTCGCGTAATAGGATAAATCTACTTGTTTTCAATGACTTACATTTTATCTTGTAAAAATTTTTCTCTTTTATTCACTTCTTCAAGGTTTTCATCTACATCTTGGGAATACTGTACCAAGGTCAGGTTCTGCTCCTCCAGCTCCGTGAGGACCTGAAGTAGCTCTTCTGGTTCTTTGAAATACAGCTCTGGCTCCTAGTGAGTCAATAATGAAGAATAAAATTCACTTAACACCATGCTGCCTAGGTACACGTGAGTTACCTAGAAAAACGCATTCTGGAATACCAGGCTGACTGTGAGGGAGGTGTGGGTGGAGATGGCAGAGGAGCCTTTCCACAGGAGAGCTGGCCTCAGGAAGGGGCTTTGGAGGTGGAAGGGGAGATGAAAGGCGTTGGGAAAGTGGAAGCAGAGGGTGAGGAAAAAGAAGCAAGGACGAAGCAGAAGAGGGAGGGCAGGAAAAAGGGAAAGGGGTCTAGGGAAAGGCAAGGGAGAAGAAACAGAAGGAATATAAAGATAGGAGGCTACATGAAGGCCATTTTCTCCCCTAATTTTAATTATTTTACATTTTCCAAAATTTTATGTGTAAGTATGCATTATTTTAAGTAAATTTAATTTTTATACACCCGTATTAATCATATTTTCCTATAGCCAGGGGGTGAAAACAACCTAAATGGCTATCAATGAATGAATGGATAAAGAAAATGTGCTATATCCATACAATGGAATGTTAATCATAAAAAGAAGGCAAGCCTGTCGCATGCTACAACATGGATGAACATGGAAGATACGCTAAGTGAAACCAGTCACAAAAGGACAAATACTGCATGACTCCACTTTTATGAGCTATCTAAAGTAATAAAACTCTTACAACAGTGGTAGCCAGGAGCTAGAGGGAGAGGGTTAGACGAGTTGTTCAATGAGTATGGAGTTTCAGTTTTGCAATATGAAAAATTATAGGGATCTATTGCAAAAGCGTGTGCATATAGTTAACACTACCATACACTTAAAAATAGTTACGATGGTAAATTTTGTGTTTTGTTTTTTTTTTACCGCCACGAGAAAAAAAAATGCCTTGGGTAAGGTGTGTTTTATATAATAATAGATGGTGTTTTAAAGTGTTTTTGGCCCTGGCTGGTTTGGCTCAGTGGATAGAGTGTCGGCCTGTGAACTGAAGGGTCCCGGGTTTGATTCCAGTCAAGGACAAATGGCCGGGATGCGGGCTTGATCGCCAGTAGGGGGGTGCACAAGAGGCAGCTGATCAGTGATTCTCTCTCATCATCAATGTTTCTCTCTCCCTCTCCCTTCCTCTCTGAAATCAATAAAAATATATATAAAAAAATAAAGTGTTTTGTGTTCCTTTTGAGTTTCTGTAGTCATATTTAGGGTGGGAGTTAGCTCAGAGTCAATCTTATAGCCATGAAGGGCTATTTTGTTGAAGGTCCATTTATCTTACAGTTCAGCTCCTCAATATATCTCAAGCCCTAATGAAATGATAAGCAGCCAGGAAGTGGCTATTTTTTACAGGAAAACTGTAGGTAATATGTCTCCCAAATTATTGCCTACTTTAGCATTTTTTTTTTTTTCATAAAATGTCTCATGACAAAGATGAACTATATATACAACTGAGGAGCAGTATAAAAATCATATTTTTCTTCTGGAAAGTTATGGAATATTTGAAATAGAAAATTTTAATTTCAAAAGCAGAAATGAATATTTTACCCAACACAATATTTAAATCAAGAAATATAATCTGGTTACCATTTCAAAGTCTATTTCATCATCTATCAAGCATTCCAAACTGTCTTCTGAACTTTCAGATTGGCTGTAAAAGAAAAAAGAAAAAGATGCCTGATTTCTGAGTCATTTTCTGTCAACAGGTTTGCTTTCACTTCTAAATTTTCTTTGGAACCTCAACCTAATTTTTGTTCAATAGCCTGCTTAGCCTTTTAGGGGACTGCTTATTTCAGGAAGCAATGGATTCCATGAGTATGTCAAAGAAAACTAGATTCATCCAGACAAGGGTGACATATGCAAACAATGAGACCACCAGGAAGAGCTATCCCAGACAGTACCAATTATTTGAGGTGCATCTGTAGAGTCAGGTAATTTTCTTAGAGAAACACATGACAACCTACATTACACATCCATTTTGTTCACTTTAACTCAGTCTTCTTGAAAAACTGAATGTGCCTTAGTGCTCAAAACCAAGCTTGTACCCCTGAGTGATACCATATTTGCTTTTTAAAGAGCAGGTTTTATTTTTAAAAATATCTTCCAATGAGAAAATGTGGGCTGTAGAGTGATAATTGACATCATTAAAGAATAATTATGTGGCTCTGGCAAAACTCTTTAAGAAGGATATATTGAAAATGATTGCAATATTAAAGAAGTAGGAACTTTCAAGTAGAGGTCAGTGATGATGGGGAAAGTGAGTAAATGGGTTGGAGGAGGGAGGACAGTTAGATACATGAAAGAATGAAATCATGGAAACCAAGATTAGAAAGGATGAAAGGACAGTCTACAGACTGAGAGGAAATATTTGCAAACCACAAAGTCACAAAGTACTAGTATCTAAATATGTAAAGAATTCTCGAAAAACCAAGATGGCGGCATAGGTAAACACCGGAAATTTCTGCCTCCCACAACAACTTCAAAAATACAACGAAAAGACAAAACGGATATCATCCAGAACTACAGGAAGGCTGGCTGAGTGGAAATTCTACAACTAGAAGGAAAGAGAAAAGCACACTGAGACTCAGAGGAGGTGCGGAAGTAAAGTGCAGAGGTACAGAGGCTCGAGAGCGTGCGGAAAGGGGCTGGCACCTGAGGACGTGGCTGTCTTTTTGAATCGGGAGGGAGTCACAAGCCCCCGACTGCTCTGAACTCCAGTTCCAGGAAGTCTCTGGGGACCCAGGACTCATACGGGGAGAAACTGGACTGTCTGGCAGCAGGCAGAACTCAGAACTCGAGGGCGACCTTCCCTCAGAGGTGCTTGCAGCAATTACCGGGACACTGAGACACGGGGCCCCTTAGGGCAGGGCTGAGGATCTGCCATAGTTGTTTGCTCCACCCTGTTGATTTCCTGAGACCCCGCCCCACCCAGGCTGCAGCAGAGGCTTTTGCATATGAATGCCCTGGCCCTTTGCAATCTGAAAATTACCTAACAAATTGCAGCTGGGCCAGACAGACCCAGAACTTCCAAGAGAAGGCCCAAGGCCCCACAGCAGCTTGCATTGCTTCACAGCTGGGCCTTATCTGGGCACCTCCAAACTCCAAAAAAGGAAGGGGAATCTGCAGTTCTCTTTGTAGCTCCTGCTGAGTAGCCTCAGGCAGAGGCTAAATTAGCACCTCCTTAAATCCAAGAGCCAGTGTACCCAGTGGTCAGAGTGGAACCATCCAGATCACAACTCCTCAGATCCATAAGGGACACACTCAGGGGGCAGACTCAGTGAGCACCAAAGCCCCACTGAAGCAAGTTTGGCCCCAAAAGGGTGTCTTCAGCACAGAAGTTCTCCCACTGCAGACACAGCTGATTCTCACAGCCAATTGGCCTGGAGGTCAATTCCTCCCAGTGATACCTACAACAATCAAGGCTTAACTACAACAAGACTGTGCACAAAGCCCACAAAGGGGTGCACCAAGAGTATCCACCTCAGGTAATTGGGGAGGCTGAGCCACTGGGCCCTATAGGACACCTAGCACACAAAGCTACTCTACCAACACAGGGAAGCATAAAAAATGTGGAGACAAGAAACAGGTCACAAATGACAGAAATGGAGGAAAGCAAACGACTGGATATAGAGTTCAAAACCACGGTTATAAGGGTTTTCAAGAATTTTCTGGAAAACGTCAATAAATTTAATGAGACCCTGGAGGATATGAAAAAAGACCAACTAGAAATTAAGCATACACGGACTGAAATAAAGAATAATATACAGAGATCCAACAACAGACAAGAGGATCCCAAGAATCAAGTCAAAGATTTGAAATACGAAGAAACAAAAAATACCCAACCGAAAAAGAAAAAAGAATCCAAAAATATGAAGATAGTGTAAGGAGCTTCTGGGACATCTTCAAGCGTACCAACATCCAAATTATAGGGGTTCCAGAAGAAGAGAGAGGGCAAGATATTGAAAACCCATTTGAAGAAATAATGACAGAAAACTTCCCCTACCTGGTGAAAAAAATAGACTTACAAGTCCAGGAAGCGCAGTGAACCCCAAACAAAAGGAATCCAAAGAGGACCACACCATGACATATCATAATTAAAATGCCAAGAGCAAAACACAAAGAGAGAATCTTAAAAGCAGCAAGAGAAAGAAAGCCAGTTACCTACAAGGGAGTACCCATACGACTGTCAGCAGATTTCTCAAGAGAAACAATGCAGGCCAGAAGAGAGTGGCAAGAAATATTCAAAGTGATGAATAGCAAGAACCTACAACCAAGATTACTTTATCCAGCAAAGCTTTCATTCATAATTGAAGGTCAGATAAAGAGCTTCACAGATAAGAAAAAGCTAAAGGAGTTCATCACCATCAAACCAGCATTATATGAAATGCTGAAAGGTATTCTTTAAGAAGAGGAAGAAGAAAAAGGTAAAGATAAAAATTGTGAACAGCAAATACGTATCTATCAACAAGTGAATATAAAAATCAAGTGAATAAAAAATCTGATGAACAAAGTAAATTGGTTAATATACTAGAACCAGGGGCATGGAACGGGAGTGGACTGACAATTCTTGGGGGGAAAGGGGTGTGGGGGTGCAGGAAGAGACTGGACAAAAATCGTACACCTATGGATGAGGACAGTGGGAGGGGTAAGGGCAGTGGGTGGGGTGGGAACTGGGTGGAGGAGAGCGATGGGGGGAAAAAAAGAGAAACAACTGTAATAATCTGAACAATAAAGATTTCATAAAAATAAATAAATAAATAAAATGATTTCTATTAAAAAAATAATAATTCTCAAAACCCAACAGTTAATCCAGTTGGAAAATGAGCAAAAGACATGAACGAACATTTTACCTAAGAGGATATAAAGATGCAAACAAGCTCATGAAAAGATGTTCAACACCATTAGCTACTAGGGAAATGCAAATCAAAAGCACAGTAAGTTATACACATCTATCAAAATAGTTAAAGTATGAAAACAGTGAAAATACCAAGTACTGGTGAAGAGGTAAAGAAACTGGATCCCTCATACATTGCTGGTGGGAATGTAAAATGGTACAGCCACTGTGGGGAATAATTTGGCAGTTTCTTTAAAAACTAAACTTGCATTTACTATCATCTCAGCAATTATATTCTAGGCATTTATCCTAGAGAAATGAACTATGTTACACAAAAAGTTGTATAAATATATTTACAGGAATTTTATTCATTATAGCCCCAAATTGGAACCAATCTAGATGTTCTCCAGTGAGTGAATAATTATGGGCCCAGTATGCTTCCGCTGCACAACTCTGCTCTCTCAGTGAGTGAATAATTAAATTGTAGTGTGTCCATACTACTCAGCAAAAAAAAAAAAAAAAAAAAGGAACCAATTATTGATATACCCAACAGCTTGGATCAATCCTCAGAGAATTATACTTAGTAAAACATCCAATCCCAAAAGGTTATATACTGTGTGATTCCATTTATATAACATTCTTAAAATTATAAAAATCATAGAAATAGAGAACACTTTAGTTGTTGCCAGGTGTTAGGGGAGGTGGAGAGAGGGAAGTGAATGTGACTAAAGAGGCAACATGAAGAATCCTTTTGGGTATGTTCTGTATTTGATTGTCTCTTGACTTTATTAATGGCAATATCCTGGTTGTGATATTGTACTACAATTGCAAGATGTCACCATTTAGGGAATCTGGGTAAAGGGGACATAGCGTGTTTCTAGATTATTTCTTATAGCCACATGTAAATCTACAATTACCTCAAAATAAACATGTAATTAAAAACAAAAGTGACTGCTAAATGCCGTAGTGCCCCTGGAATTCAGAGCACAGTGCCTGTGTTGACTTTTGTCATGTATGACTGTCGTGGATTCTGTGGTACTGGCTCAGATCCTTTCCTTGGGGCTAGGGTTACCCAACTTGGCCATCAATATATTTTCTTAAAGCTCCCTTGTGGTAGCCAGGGTTGAAACAAACAACAATGCTGTATGGTTCTACTACCTCAGTTTTGAATGATGTGGTGAATTGCAAACACATAGGCCAGCAGAGTAACATATAAACAGTTGGGCAGTAGACTCTGAGAGACAAAGACCCAAGATGCAGGTGACAGGCATTTTCTGCAAACAGCAGCTGCAGGCACTTCTCAGAGAACGCAGGGAGGCCTGTAAGAACTCAGTCACCTCAGGAGCACACAGAAATGGCAACCACGACCTCCAATATCTGTTATGATGGGTGTGACTACGTGGTAGTATATGTTAAAGAAAGGATAAGGGAGATATTTGGTGAAAAACAGTTTCCAAGAGAGTTCATCAAGTAAGTACTGTACTCTGATAAGGGTGATTCGCCATTCTCTACATTGGAAGGGGGCTTCTTGCGCTGTTTTCCTGCTCAAAATGTCCAGGTGAAGTCCATGTCATTGGTGATGGTGGAGGTGAAAAGAAATAACATATAATTAAAAATTAATTCTTATTATTTGGTTCAAGATACTCATTGTTCTGCATTGATATGCCCATTACTTAAAAAAATTAGAATTATAATAACAGAAATAGAAGCTCTTTTATTCTACTGAAATTGGATTTCAAGCATAAGAATAAAATCAAAGGCAAACTGGTGGGGGGTGGGGGCATTTGCCCAAAACAATACATGTCACAAATCAGGGACATAAATTGTGAATTAAGAGTCATGGTTCTATTTTGACCTAATTATATATGTTTCTAATCACTGGTTTTTTTTAATTGAAGGGGAAAAATGTTGGGCACTTCAATTGTTACATTGGTGAAGAAACCTATCATTGACACATACAAGTCACCCGTGCACTTGTTCCCCACATTTACATGCACTTGTTCCCCCCACGTCTTCATGCACTTGTTCCCCCATGTTTACATGCACGTGTTCCCCCCCACATCTACATGCACGTGTTCCCCCCACATCTTCATGCACTTGTTCCCCCATGTCTACATGCACGTGTTCCCCCCCACATCTACATGCACGTGTTCCCCCCACATCTTCATGCACTTGTTCCCCCATGTCTATATGCACGTGTTCCCCCCCACATCTACATGCACGTGTTCCCCCCACATCTTCATGCACTTGTTCCCCCATGTCTACATGCATGTGTTCCCCCATGTCTACATGCATGTGTTCCCCCCATGTCTACATGCATTTTCCCCCCACATCTACATGCATTTGTTCCCCCCACGTCTTCATGCACTTGATCCCCCCATGTCTACATGCATGTGTTCCCCCCACATCTGCATGCACTTGTTTCCCCATGTCTACATGCACGTGTTTCCCCATGTCTACATGCACTTGTTCCCCCCACATCTACATGCATTTGTTCCCCCCACGTCTTCATGCACTTGTTCCCCCCATGTCTACATGCACGTGTTCCCCCATGTCTACATGCACATGTTTCCCCATGTCTACATGCACTTGTTCCCCCCACATCTACATGCATTTGTTCCCCCCACGTCTTCATGCACTTGATCCCCCCATGTCTACATGCATGTGTTCCCCCCACATCTGCATGCACTTGTTTCCCCATGTCTACATGCACGTGTTTCCCCATGTCTACATGCACTTGTTCCCTCCACGTCTACATGCAATTGTTCCCCCCACATCTACATGCACTTGTTTTCCCCACATCTTCATGCACGTGTTTCCCCATGTGTACATGCACGTGTTTCCCCATGTCTACATGCACGTGTTCCCCCACATCTACATGCATTTGTTTCCCCCACATCTGCATGCACTTGCTCCTACCACATCTACATGCACTTGTTCCCCCCATGTCTACATACACTTGTTTCCCCCACATCTACATGCACTTGGTCTCCCCATGTCTAAATGCACGTGTTCCTCCCATGTCTACATGCATGTGTTCCCCCCCATGTCTACATGCACTTGTTCCCCACATATTATGTCCACACCTGATCCTGATTTGGAACTGAGCAGTGGCAAAAGTGGTCTCAGGTCTTTTCATCCAGTGTCTCCCAGGTCCCCCCAGATCATCTTTCCTTACACCAGCACTCTTAGGACTTTCAGTCACTCTTTCTCCTAATCTGACTTGAAAACACAGCAATCCTCACTCTCCCGCCCTCTTTTCCAGGTTAATAGGTCCTTGATCTCCACTTAGAGACGGGCACCTTCTCTGGTTTTACTTTTGTGAGTGAAGTCTCAGATCTCTTGTGTTACCTGAGCTCCTTTTCCCCCGGGAATGTTCTTCTAAATCTGATGTAGTCCATTTCTCACTGTGGTTTATTTTCCTGAATCCTAGAAATGGAAAAGAAAGAGGGAGGACCCACTTCTGAAAATGAGAACTTTGTTTTCGAGTGAAAGTAGCATTAGTGTAAAAGCTTCCAGGGACAGAAATATAAGATGGGGACATCGTAACCAATAAACGTATGATGTAGACAGCAAGGGCCGGTCTCTGGAGCAGGCAGACCTCCTCCAGGGCACGAGGCGGTCTCTATCTCCTGCATCAGTCGGTCATAACCTCTAAAGTCGCAATGTGAGCCATTCACTGCTCTGGACTCATTGCTGTCTGAGCATTCTCTAGTTAGATGGCAAGTCTGGGAGCACTGAATCTTAAGCTGTGAGATGCAAATGCTTCTCACTTTTTCTTTCCACTTGTTTTTCCTCCTGTCAAACATCATGTATAGAGTTTAACCAAGTGTCATCACTGTGCTCACTCAATATTTCATACACATGTGTCTAATGTAAACTCAGTAGTGAAAGACACAGGGGAGCTGAGCAGGAAGGCCATCCGTGATGTACCGGTAAATGCTTAACAACCAGCTCTCTGGGGAAAAATCCTCCCTGATTTGTTGTTGACCAATTTCTGTGATGTCGATGTTCTCAACCCAGAGTCTCAGAATCGGCTCTCTGAGTAGCCCCCTCCTCTCCAGGGCTCTGCTCTGCGCCCTCCCTGGGCCCCAGCTCTGTCCTTTCATCTCATGGGGACTGCTGGGCCCGCCTGGGCTCCCCCTTCCAGAGCTGCATTCTGTCCCCAGCAGCACCCGGAGGCCATCACGGGGCCCATCTCATTTGTTGCCTCTCTCTGAGGGGTTCCTTTGCATCTTTCCTGATGTCCAATGACTGAAAACTGTCCCTTCGTACATTTTTCAGGCTTTTAAGGCAGGAGGGTGTCTGGTTCTTGTTACCCCAAAGTTACTAGAAATAGAAGTCTTTCCTTGTGACCCCACTTTGATCACTTATTAAATTATTATCTATAGCCCTGGCTGGTGTGGCTCAGTTTGGTTGAGCATCATCCCCTGCACCAAAAAGTTGCCGGTTCAATTTCCAGTCAGGGCACATGCTCAGGTTTCAGGCTCAATCCCCAGTCAGGGGTATGCAGGAAGCAGCCAATCGATGTCTCTCTCTCTCCCTTTGCCTTCCTCTCTTTCTAAAATCAATAAAAACATATATTTTCTTTAAAAAATTCTTTTATATAATAGCACCTATTTCTGGTCCATTAAGCTGACTCCCAAACATTAGTACCATACTGTGTTAATTCCTAAGACACTGTCATAATATATTATATATCTTAAAGGATTAATAAGATATATAATTACCTCTGTCCTTCAAAAGTATTTATTTCTCGAGATGAACCTCAGAATCACTGTATAAAGTTCTCCCCAACCCAACACTCAAGTCCCTGACAAATTTTTGGTCACAGTTTTATTATAATTCCATAAAACGTATACATTCGTTGCAGAAATTTGGCAGCTTTACAATGTAAATCTTTCTTTCTAGAAACATGACATATTTCTCTATTTGTCAAATCTCCAGGTCACACAATTAAGGTTATTTGCTTTCTTGGATTTCATTTCCTTGCATGTTTTTTAATTAATGAAGTTAGCTTATTTAGGTTGATATGTTAGGTTAATAAATGGAATTAACTTTGTGTCCATTTTCTCAAATGGTTTTTTTAGGTTTTTATGGATGGGAGGTTCTAGGTATGCTATCTTATCATCTGTAAATAATATATTTTCTATGGCTCCATGTATATATTTTTACGGCTTTATATCTGAAAGTAACCTGAGTTTCCAAACTAACAATATATAATAACAGAGAGAGTGAGACTCCTTGTTCAGGTTGTGCTTGAAATAGAAATTCTGACTATTAATAATCAGCAAATAAACATTGAAACTGAACATTTTAGAATTACGGACACGTACTTAAATGGAAATGAAGACTGTGACTCACTTGTTAATATTTTGGAAAGATTTTCCTCTATATGTTCTCTGCTTTTTGACAGCTTTGCCCTTCTCAGCGCTTGCTTGATTTGCCAATGTTTTGGAGACAATTTCAGCAGAAAAAGTCCATATTTAATGTACTCTCTAAGGAGGAATTCTGTTTTTGATATTTCACTACTCAAAGGAAACAAAAATATAATTAGATAGATCTATGTGAAAGCATATTCACTGTTTGTAAAAAGATTTTACAAAGTTCATTGTCTTGATTATATATTGACTTAACAAAAATTCTAAGTATGGCCATAAAAATAGGAGCATCAATAAAATATGAGATAAGAAGAAATAACCAGTAGGAAATTTATTTGAATAACACATGCCCCAGGATATGCACAGGTAGGGTAGGCTGATGATAGCTTTACTCTACTTATTTTTTTCCAAGGGAAATGTTGTATTACATGTTAGACATAGGGAGAAATTAGAAGGTAGCAAAAGATGGTACTTGTGTGAGGAGAACAAAGGACACTAACACTCAGTGAGCACCTACTATGTACTGGGCACTACTCAGGACATGCTACAGATACAATTTCATCCTCAAAAGGAATCCTATATAATAAAACCCTAATATGCAAATTAACCGAACAGTGGAACAACTGGTTGCTGTGACATGCACTGACCTTCAGGGGGCAGAGATGCTCAACACAGGAGCTCATGGCTGGCAAGCACAGTGGCGGTGACGGGAGCCTCTCCCACCTCTGCTTTAGGCGGGCAGTAAGGAGTGAGGGGTCCTGGACTGCAAGAGTGCATGAATTTTGTGCACCAGGCCTCCACCCTTATCCTTCTAAGCCTTCCTTATTCACACACACACACACACTCTTCAATGCCCTTATTGATATTACTCCTATATCAGTATCTTCAGCTTCAGTACTTCTTTGGGACAGAAGCATCCTAAAGCCCCAGTGTGTGAGTGATATTCAAGAGTCAAACCTGGATGTTTTCACCCTGGCTGCTGTAGCTCAGTTGGTTGGGCATCTACCCGTGCACCGAAAAGTTGCTGATTCAATTCCCAGTCAAGGCACATAACTTGGGTTGCAGGCTCAGTCCCAGTAGGAGGTGTGCAGGAGGCAGCCATGTTTCTAATTCTCTCTCCCTCTCTCTCCCTTCTCCCTTCCTCTCTGAAATCGATAAAAATACATTATATATATATATATATACATATATATTTTAAACAGAGCTAATTTTGGCTAGAATCTCCCAGCTTCCAAGCAAAAGCTTCAGAGCCAGCCCCCCTTCCCTTTGTAAGCAGATTTCCAGCTCTCCCTGCAGAGGAGGGCCTCTGCGTGCCATAGAGAAGGAAGTAGATAGCAGGCACTTGCATCCCTGGCTCTGTTACCAGCTAGTTTTGCGTTACCTTCTGCACCTTGCTGAGATGATGAGACTCGAAAACAATCAGCCAGTTCGCTGCAGAAGGGCCACTGTGCATAAATACAGTACTTTATTAAACCACAGGCTGCTACTCTAGTTCTATAAATAGACAGAGCGAAGGAGAGAAGGGAATTCTCCCCCTTGGGAGCGCCATCAACTAGCTCCTAACATAGATGAGGCTACTGTGGCCAGAATGTGTTTGAAACATACATTTTGTTAGAAACAACTGGTTTCAAAGAAGCTGCCCTCCAGGCCATTTGCTGCATTTTAGACAAGCTGTTGTCCTTCTCCCCAAAAAGCTGGAACATAAGTTTAAGTCTAGGACCTGGTTGTAGAGCAGTGCTAACCATTCTCAAAAAGAAAAAAGTTCTAGCGTGCTTTGATTCCAAGATTACAGAGTCTCCTGAATCATTGAAATTACTGCCCAAGGATGATGACAGAAGGAAGCTTCTTTAAGATATTTAAAATGAGATCTATGTGACCATGGAAGAAAGCATCCAGGTTTGAAAAAACTAAATACTGTGTGGCAGGTGGTGTCATAATTTTATCTCAATTCCTTTTTTTTTTTGGTCATTATGATCTTGGTTTTTAATATCAATGCTAGGTTCATCTAAGTGTGAGGATAAATATACAAAATACTGCCAATTGTCATTGTAACATATTGTAAAATGAATCCCCATGGCGGAAATGTTAAAATGTGTGAAGAAATGCATCTTAGAGTGAAAGAGAAAAGACACTTAGAAAATAATTTGTTTTCTCCTAACATTGGTTTTCTTCTTTTCAAAAAATTTCTTGGCTTCTGTATTGACAAGTTAGAGAAAGGTTTCCGCCAGAGATCACTGTACTCTCCTGACACACAGTCAGAGACGATCTGCAATCAACAGATTACTCATTTTAAAAATGTGGTCAAGTGTATGACATCATCACCGAGAAGAGGTATTTCCACTCAGGTCTTGCTGGGCACAAACAGGACTGAATGGGCTGCGCACACTCGAGAGGAAAAAGCTGGTGTGCGGTCTCACCTTTTCACCGCCTGCACCTCCATGGTCGCTTTCTTGAGCTCCGCTGTCATTTGGAGTTTGTTTATAGTTTCATGTGCTGCACTGAAAAGGAACACATTTGTTAGTTTGTTTTGTGTTGTGTTCTGAGAAATGGGAAAGAAGAAAGAGGGAGGCAGAACGCGATGTGGCTAGAGTGAAAACACGAACATTTTAAGGGCGTCTACGGATCTCTGGTCGTTTTCTCGAAGGAACTCTTCAAAGGCAATGGCGTCTTCTTGGAGCTTTATTTCTGCCCTGTTGATTTGCCGTTCCTTCGTCAATATGTGCTTATCATACCTGGTGATTGTATTCCTTTTGTTTGACACAGCATACTGGGAATAGCGGAAACAGAAGTGCGTCGGGAACAGTAGTCACATTTCTGGCACACGCCAACAGTCTCATAAGAGAGGGGGAAATCACCTGCATTCTAAGTGGGCATTTGGGTTAGAAAGAATGGGATGCCCACATGGTGGGGCGCTGGCCTTTATTTGGGAGATCATAGAAGGGAGACTAATTCCTTTCTCACTTTTATGAAGAGGCTCAATATTGCTCCAAAATGGCTGGGCCCCACGAATCAAAAAATACCTACATGTTGCCCCAAAGAGCAGGCCCACCTGGTGTTACCCACAGTGTCCTTCCTATTCTCTCTGAGCATTGGAAACCGGGCTGTCAGCAGCCTCAAGGCTTCTCCCACAGGAAGTACCAAGGGAGAATCAGGTTCCTCTAAGCAAGAGTCGCGGAGCTCAACCTCAAAGAGCCCCATTCAAATCCCTGGATCTAACTTTGACATCACGCTTATATTTTTAAAAAAATATATTTTATTAATTTTTTACAGAGAGGAAGGGAGAGGGATAAAGAGTTAGAAACATCAATGAGAGAGAAACATGGATCAGTTGCCTCCTGCACACCCCCTGCTGGGGATGTGCTTGCAACCAAGGTACATGCCCTTGACCGGAATCGAACCTGGGACTCTTCAGTCCGCAGGCCGACGCTCTATCCACTGAGCCAAGCTGGTTAGGGCGACGCTTCTATTTTTTTAAGTACAGAATAGAAGGATCCAGTTGGGCTTTTAATGCCATGCATGGAAAAAAACTATAAATAAACAAAGCCACATACATTATAATATAAATTAACTAAAACTACGTAAATGAAATATTTTTAAAGAAACATAACCAATAATTAGATACTCCATCTTTATAAAAAAAACATATTTCATTTATTACTTTTTTCACCAAGTATTGAGTGACTACTGCATGCCAGGACTGTTTTCAGTGGTGTTACTAGAGCAATGAACAAAATAGATAAAATTGCTTTTGTGGGGCATACATTCCAGTAGATGGGGGGAGTCTATTAAAGGGGATGAGGAGTCCAGTGGGTAAGGGCAGGGGTTGCCATTATGTACTAGTATAGCCAAAGAAAGCCTCCCTGATATGGTGAAAATTAAACAGAGACTGGAAGGAAGTAGAACAAATCATGCATACACTGGAGGAAGGACTTCTAATGCTGTGTGGAGAACAGACTGACCATAGGGGGCGAAAAGTAGAAGCAGGAGACCAGTGTTTTGAAATTATAAGAATTCATGCAAGAGATATTGGTGCTATGGACGGCAGTGGCAGCAGTGGTGTGTGATCGTGGATATATTCAGAAGCAAATATGTAAAAGTATATTTGGGTATGGGCTGTAAGGAGGTGGAGTTGAGGATAATGCCACTATATTGGGCCCAAGCAGCTGCAGCGGTGGAATTGCTGTTTCCGAGACAGGGAGCACCACATGAGATGCAGATTTTCAAGGACAGCGAAGGGTATAGCAGGGGCCACAGTTTAGAAACGTGGCGTCTGAACTGCCTGGTGAGCATCTACTGGTAAGTGGAGATATTAAGAACTACTCACAAGTTGCATTTGTGAGTCTGAAATTCAGGGAAGAGGGTCAGGCTGGAGAAATACATTGGAAGTTGCTAATATGGAAGTGGAATTTAAACTTGGGCCTGGAGGAGGGTAGATGGCGCATAGGGTGAGAAGTGAGCACTGGACCCTCCCAACATTTAGAGATCAAGATGGAGAGAGGAACAAGGAAAGAATACTGTGAAGGAGTGAGCAGCCAATGACCTGGAAGAACCAAGAGACCCCAGCTGAAGAAAATGTTTAGTGATCCAACGGGCCACAATTCAAATTGGGCCGTAGAACGGTCATTGGCAACGATGACAAAAGTGTTTTTGGTGGAATGATGATGGCCAAAGCCTAGCTGAAGTGGGCTTAGGAGAGGTTAGGAAGGACAATAGTTCTGGGCATGTGATGGAAAAATAAAAGGTCAAGGTGAACATTTGGCAATGTTAAGCAACAAGTCTTCTATTTGACTATGGGGAGAAAAATTACTTGTACTACCTGGAGCAGAAACCTGTCTCTCTGGTCATTAATAAATTCATGGAGAGACCTTCTTGCGTCTGTACCTTTAAAGAAAATTGAAATTGACTTAGGTTTAGTTCATTTTCCCTCGAAGATGTATCAAATAAAAGCTATGCAATTAAATTGTTGCGTGCATTATGTATCTGGACTTAAAAATGAATTTAATAAGGGTAACTACCATTTATTTTGGGTCCATATTATTCCAGGAGTTTTCTTAGACACTTCAAGTCATCGTTTTATTTAATCCTAACAATAACCCCAATAAGGTCCTATCCGCATCCTGTATGGGAGGTCCTGAAGCTCAGAGATGGAAAGATGCTTGTCCAAGATTACACAGTTGAGGAGGACTATCTTTTAAATGAAAATGCCCAAATACCTTATCTGTAAAATCAGCAGAAACTGACAACCTGATTTCCATTGCCGACAGAGCCCAGATTGCCTTGGATAATACCGAACAAGTTTACTATTTCCTTTCTAAAGCCTACCCTACCCCATTGACCTTAAGTGACCAGTCGCTCTGTGAGTCATCTGCAACATCACACCTCCTAGCTGCTGTCTCAGAGCTGTGAGCGTGGCGGGGATTTTTGAAGTGAGCCATTTTGTGCAGAACTCTTTCTAAAACATGTCATGTGTCATTTAAAATGCTCTTGATGACTCAGGGTTCACCATGAGACTGCGGGGAACTGAAGACATGAGACACAGACTGAACCTACACCTGCCCTATCAGCGGTCCAGTCACTAACCTCACCCTCTCACCTACTGTTTGCTGCTTTTTCATACAATAGTGCAGAACAGGCACCTCCGAGAGCCTCTAAATAAGTTAACATGCTTCCCTTTCTTACACTAATTATTGAATCCGAAGTTCCTTCTTAAATGGTCTTCTTGTTCTCTGAAAAAAATTTTTTCTTCACAATTTGAGAAAGTGCCTGGACTTTGTGAGCTAGAGAAAGGTTTAAGTTATTAGAACAAATCCTGAATACTGATTTCCCTTCCTTCTTTCTTTCCTTCCTTCCTTTCTTTCTTCCTTCCTTCCTTCCTTCCTTCCTTCCTTCCTTCCTTCCTTCCTCCCTCCTTCTCTTCCTTTCTGCCTTTTTAAATTTAAAATATTGAGTAAGATTTATTTTGGAGGAAGATTTTATCAGTCCATCACCTGGTATTAGTCACTGTAGGCTTGTAAAGCTTCAAACTGCTTTGTCTCATTTGTGGGCACTTCTTATCTCATAGGTAGGAAATGGCCATGATGTTTTGATCCCCAGACTTCTCTCTTTCACAGACAATAATTAATAGCTTGTAGTATTTCAGCATGTTGCCTCCATAGGTCATTAAAACAGGTTATGTCTTTGCAACAAGAGGCAAGCTATTTAATTCTATTAGCTTACTGATTCTGGATATGTGAGTTGTATGGCCCAGACCATCAAAACTTCTCTTTAGAAAGACTTCTCTTAAATTCTGTTCTAGATGTAGATGTAGACCTAAATTTAAATAGTCAGAGCTATTTAACACTATGTGATTTTGGCAGTGACTTCCTTCCTTAGAGCCATGAAAATGATTACGGTCTATGTCTTGGGAAAGTATGCTTTCTCATTTAAAATAGATTTTTTTTCTCCGGACTCAACCCTCATGTACAACCCCCATCACCGCATTAGGAGACAGCACCCTTTGTGTTTCTCACCTCCAGAAAAGCCACCAAACCTGATACAAGTGGGAAATATTCAGAACAATGTTTTTAAACCAACAATCATTTAGACTTACCTTCTGTTATTCTTACAACAAGAGTGGGGTCCAGCCCAAACTTTTCAAACGAGGAAGCAGCTGCATCAGCGAATGCTAGTTCACTCAGGTGTGAACGACTCTTCATTCGAGATGAAAACGTTGACTTTTGGTGCAATTTCCTCCTGCGGTTCAGGTCTTTTTCCTGCCCAAGTGGGAAAATTTAAAAAGGTTTCTAACATACGAAAATAACATTGTCTTAAATTAGTGATCATATATAAAAAGACCATTTGCAACAAGTCCCTTTCTCACTACTGGTACATTGAACAAGCAATCTCAAGTTCTTACCTCTGAAGAACAGTGTTTAGTTTTCAGTTCCTTCTTGCATGAAGCAGAGCACAAGTGTAAAAACTTTCAACCTTGACTATAATATAAACGTGTGCATGACAAATATGAACCTGGAAAACGTTGCTCTGGCTTTTTGTGACAATCTCATGTTGCCCCAAATGTAGGGACTTAAAAATTCCCCTGATTTGAAAGAAATGATTCTGTGGGATTGAACATGCTATTTTTTTTAATGTCGGTAGACATTAAAAAAAAAAATAGCCTCCTGCCTTGGCCGGTTTGGCACAGTGGATAGAGCATCGGCCTGTGGATTCAAGAGTCCCAGGTTAGATTCTGGTCAAGGGCATGTACCTTGGTTGTGGGCACATACCCGTGGGGAGTGTGTAGGAGGCAGTTGATCAATGTTTCTCTCTCATCGATGTTTCTAACTATCCCTCTCCCTTCTTCTCTGTAGAAAATCAATAAAATATATTTTTTAAATATCTTTAAAAAAAATAGACTCCTGATTTCATGAATGTTTTTTTATTTTAAATTTTGGATAGTTTTAATCAAACTATAGAACACCTACACAAAACCATCACCCTACAGATGATCGATTATTGAGTATTCCTGGATATTTTTCTCATCCTTTATTTCTAAGAATAAGCAAAGCAAACCTTGTGAAATCTGAACCATACGATGTAAGTAGTGATAGGAACGGCAAGGCACACTGCAAAGTGAGCCTCATTGCTGATGTAGCTTCACACCAAATCATTCCAAAGTGACACCCTCTTCTCCACTCTTATTTTGTCTTTCTTCCCTGCTCCCCAATGCACACATATACAGGCTCTTATCTGTATCTGCCTGGCAGATTTTGACTTATTTTTAACAATGCTGCTTCTGTTTATCTCCTCAGTGGCATCTTTGCACGCACACACACCACCACCACCACCACCACCACCACCACCACCACCACATACCACCACACACCATCATCACCACCATATACCACCATCACCACCACCATCATCACCACCACATACCACCATCACCACCACCACCACCACGATCACCACCACACACCATCATCACCACCACCACCACCATCACCACTACCACCACAATCACCACCACCACCATCAGTAGCACCACCACCATCAGTAGCACCACCAGGATCACCACCACCACCACCACCACCACACACCATCACCACCACCACCACCACCACCACCACCACCACATACCACCACACACCATCATCACCACCATATACCACCATCACCACCACCATCATCACCACCACACACCATCACCACCACCACCACCACGATCACCACCACACACCATCATCACCACCACCACCACCATCACCACTACCACCACAATCACCACCACCACCATCAGTAGCACCACCACCATCAGTAGCACCACCACGATCACCACCACCACCACCACCACCACACACCATCACCACCACCACACACCATCACCACCACCACCATCACCATCACCACCATACACCATCACCACCACCACCACCACCACCACCACCACCACCATCATCACCACCACCACCACCACGATCACCACACACCATCACCACCACCATCACCACCACCACCATCACCACCACCACATACCACCATCATCACCACCACATACCACCATCACCACCACCACCACCACGATCACCACCACACACCATCATCACCACCACCACCACCATCACCACTACCACCACAATCACCACCACCACCATCAGTAGCACCACCACCATCAGTAGCACCACCACGATCACCACCACCACCACCACCACCACACACCATCACCACCACCACACACCATCACCACCACCACCATCACCACCACCACCACCACCACCACCATCATCACCACCACCACCACCACGATCACCACACACCATCACCACCACCATCACCACCACCACCATCACCACCACCACATACCACCATCACCACCACCACCACCATCATCACCACCACCACCACCACGATCACCACACACCATCATCACCACCACCATGATCACCACCACCACCACCACCACCACCACACACCATCACCACCACCACCACCACCACCATCACCACCACCACACACCATCATCACCACCACCACCTCCACCACACACCACCACCACGATCACCACCACACACCATCATCATCACACACCATCATCACCATCATCACCACCATCACCACCACCATCACCAGCACACACTATGATCACCACCACCACCATCACCACCATACACCACCATCACCACCTCTCCCTCTTCTTTCAAACAACCATTTTCTTTAGATTTCCTTTGTATGCCTTTATTACTGTATTTTATCAACTCTAAGATGCCACTTATTGTAAGATGCACTATTTTTTTATGCACTGCCAATTATGCATGACATCCCATCTATGTAAGCTGGAGCCCAATTTCAGGAATGAGAAAATGTGAAAAAATGTGGCCATTAAAATCAAGGAAATGCCCTAGCCGGGTTGGCTCAGTGAATAGAACATTGGCCTACAGACCAAGGGCCCTGAGTTTGATTCTGGTCAAGGGCACATAACTCTGTTGGAGGCTCCTCCCTGGCCCAGGGCCTGGTCAGGGCATGTGCAGGAGGTAACCAATCAATGTCTTTCTCTCACATTGATATTTCTGTCTGTCTTTCCCTCTCTCTTCCACTCTCTCTAAAAATATCCTTGGTGAAGATTTAAAAAAAAGTCAAAAGCATGCTTAATTGTGGACTATGCCTTTGGCATAAATCTGGTGTTCAGACCATTACTACAGTGAAAACACCTAACATCACCTGGTGGCAATTAATCAATGTGTTTCTCTCACATCGATATTTCTCTCTGCCTTTCCCTCTCTCTTTCACTCTCTCTAAAAAATCAATGAAAAAGTTTCTTCAGGTGAGGATTTAAAAAAAAAAAAAAAGAAAAGGAAAGGAAAGGAAAAGGATTACACCAAATTGTTATTATTGGCAGATCAATGATTTTCTATAAAAAAATAAATTTAAAAATCAAGGAAGTAGGGTATAGCCATACCTGTCACAGTGGATTGTAGTGGTGTGTCTGTCTTCCACCATAGGGGGTGATCATTAGGTCCCCACCATGGGCTGGATGCTGTTCTGTCGTGTGTGTGTGTGTGTGTGTGTGTGTGTGTGTACCCACAGCACTGTGTGGTGCACGTGTAAACATCTGACCCAGCAAAGTTCATAAAAGGGATGGATAAGGGGATATGTTTCTAAAATTACCTTTTAAAATCCTAGTTGAGATTTTAATAAAACCTTACCTTCCTCCTTGCTTCTATTTCATTTTCTTTGAAAAGAAAGAGATCTTTGAAAAAGATCTTATATGGTCTTCCCTTTTTGGTTGACTGATCGGTTCCTCTATCTATTAAGAAAAAAAAGAAGAAAGAAGGAAAAACTTCTGTCATCTCTCCTCTGCTAACCATCTGGCTCCCACCAACCAGGGGAGAGAGTGGGATCCATGGGAGGAAGGTCCAATCAGCCAGTCGCCGCTCAACTGGATGTGGGGCCTGGATCTGGGGAGCAGGAGCCATAGGCCATCTGTCTGTTTCCCATGGCAGTGAGCACAGTGCTTAGCGATTCATGAGGCATGAGACTATATTTGTGGTGTAAGTAGATAGGGGGCCTGTAACAGGATGGTGGGATATTTTGAGATATTATCATGTTGATTCTTCCCATCCCTACAAATACACCCACCATTACCCTTGCACCACTATTTCTGCCACAATAGACATATCCAAAACCCTTATAGAGATCCTCAGGCTAGACCAGAGTCCTAAAAAAAGTCGAAGATAACGAGTGCTGGCGAGGATGTGGAGGACTTGGACCCTCATACACTGCTGGTGGGAGTGCAAAATCGTGCAGCCACTTCGGAAAAGAGTCTGGCAGTTTCCCAAAAAGTTGAACACAGAGCTGCCATATGCTCTAACCATTCCCCTCCTAGCTACTAGTATATACCCAAGAGAAAAAACATTTGTCCACCCAAAAATGTGTACATGAAGGTTTACAACAGTTAACTTTGCTAAATCATTCACAGTTCTTGGCAAAGAAATATAAATTCTTTAGGAAAACAGAGATTGTTCAATACATGTATTCTACTGTTCTGAAACTTGTGTTTGTTTTAGTTAGGAATATATTTAGGAGTTCTTTTTACATCAGCATTTATATATTTTTCTCATTAAAAAGGAATAGTGCCCTGGTCAGTTTGGCTCACTGTGATAGAGCATTGGCCTGCAGACTGAATGGTCCCAGGTTTGATTACATGTCCAAGTTGCAGGCCTGATCCCCAGTGTGGGGTTTGCAGGAGGCAGCCGATCAATAATTCTCTCTCATCATTGATGTTTCTATCTCTCTCTCCCTCTCTCTTTCTTTCTGAAATTGATAAAAAAATATATTTTTTAAAAAAGGAATAGCTATCTAGTACCCCACTTCTTGGATGCATCATACTTTATATAACTAACCCCATACCAATATGGTTGATCCTGGCCTTTTGCTATTATAAACAATGCTGAGATGACTATTCTTGTACACACCTTTAAGTACTTATGCAAACACATCTGCAGACTAAATTGCCGACATGGCCCTATGTTAGGCAAAGTGGTTTCTGGTACTTGCCATGCCCAATGCCATCTTAAGAAGCAAGTTGCTCTCAGAAAACAACAGTTCACCCTGGAGGGGGTTCGCCTTCATCATCTGGAAGGTCCACTAAGTAGGTCCCTTAAGTTGTTTAATGCTTTGGAAAATATATCTTATAACAAGCACAAGTCATTTAGCTACAAACCACCTGGGTTCCTGGAGGCTGCATACATCAAGCCCCCATCCCCTTACGGGTGCAGAGATCCATCTTTTTGCTGATGCCCAAGACTCTTTTCTGTCCATAAGTTCCCTTAATAAACTGTTTAATTCTGGAGTTGTCAACCCCTATTTTTAAAAAATATTTTTTATTGATTTTTTTTACAGAGTGGAAGGGAGAGGGATAGTTAAAAACATCGATGAGAGAAACATCTATCAGCTGCCTCCTGCACGCCCCCTACTGGGGATGTGCCCGCAACCAAGGTACCTGCCCTTGACTGGAATCGAACCCGGGACCCTTGACTCCGCAGGCCAATGCTGAGCCAAACCAGTTAGGGTGTCAGCCTCTATTTTTAATCTTAGCCTGTCCTCCTTGGGAGATCGGTTCCAATATACCTTAGGAAATTTTCCAACACTCTATTGAAATTCTTTTCAAATAATTTGGTGGGCCTGACCAGTGTGGCTCAGTGGTTGAGCATTGACCTATGAACCAGAAGGTTATGGTTCAATTCCCAGTCAGGGCACATGCCCAGGTTGTGGGCTCCATCCCCAGTAGGAGACATACAGGAGGCAGCCAATCAATGATTCTCTCTCATCATTGATGTTTCTATCTCTCTCTTTCTCTCCCTTCTTCTCTGAAATCAATAAAAAATATATTTTAAAAATAATAATTTGGTGGTCTATTCTATAGGAATAGAGCCCGTAATTCTAACTTGGCACATGGGCACCAAGAGTAGAGACTATATATTTCAATCTCCCTTGGGGCTGGATATAGCCATATCAGACCAAGTTCTGGGCAAGGGGATGTCAGGAGAAGTGGTGAGTGCAACTTCTAGGAAGTGTCCTAAAAGGGAGAGACATGCTCCTCCCCTCCCCTTTTCTCCTCCTGGCTGGCGGGAATATGGGTGGGTGTGATCGCTGGCACAGAAGCAGCCACCCAGGATCAAGGATACAGGCCAGTGACAGCTTGAAGATGCCCAGCCCTGATGAGAGCAATATGGACCCTGGAATGCTTAGGTCCAGGCTTTGCTACCTAAGAGAGAAATAAACTTCCATCATGTTTAAACCCTGTTGTTTCACATATTTTCTGTCATTTGCAGCCAAATCTTTGCATTCTAAATACAGATCGGGCCAAATTTCCTCCAAAGAGAATTCCTATAGGGGGCCTGTTACCATAACAAACTTGTTGTTACCCAATTTTAAAATCTTTGACAAATTTACAAGTGAAAAAAAGTTATTATTATATACTGATAAATACTAATTCCTTGAATACTTGTAAAGAAGTGGAAGGGTAAGAAGGGAAAGGTTGGGGAAGGAAAGAAGAGGACAGATTTTCATAAAGCATAGCTATGCATTTCATTTATCATCCTATATAATAAAAGCCTAATATGCAAATTGTCCCCTCAGGTGGTTGTTTGACCGGGAGTTCGACCACTCGCTATGACATGCGCTGACCAACAGGGGGTGGTGCGTAACATGGCTGGCATTGGTGACGTGGCACTGGCTGCGAGTGGCAGTGGAGGCACTGCCAGCCAATGGACCCGGACGAGGGTGGGATGGTGGAGCAAGTGAATGGGCTGTGCCAGGCCAAGGTGGGGTGCCAGGCAGGGATATGGGGCTGCGGGGCTGCGAGGCTAGGGACACGAGCTGGGGCCTGATCCCCGCAGGCCACCCTGAATTCGTGCACCGGGCCTCTAGTAACAAATAATTAAATTAATGGTTTTATGTCATGAAAGACTGGCGATCTTGCTAAATGCAGCAGTTCAATGTGGCTTGAGAACTGAGAAGTAGAAGAGAACTTTCTTAGCAGGTAGTTTATAAGCTCTTTGCGTAGAGACCATGTCTGACGATTACTGGGTAGCACCCTCCTTTTCTTTCTCTCCCAGCCCGCTATGGAGATTAACCATAGTAGGCACAAAGCAAGAACCCATGGACTGATTTTTTCCTCACCTTCAGAAATCAGCGATATCGGCCAAAGGTATGATGACATTTTGTCTCCTGGCCCTGTCCAAGAAAAGAAAATACATTTAAAAATCCTATAAACTTTGCATAAAGCCACTAAATTCAATTGCCAGTAACTCCCAAATAGGCTTTATCTTATTTATTTATTTATTTATTTATTTATTTATTTATTTATTTTCTGCTTAATCCTCCCCCGAGGATATTTTTTCCATTGATTTTCAGAGAGTGGAAGAGAGGGCGGGGGAGAGGGATAGAAACATCAATGTGAGAGAGACACATGGATTGGTTGCCTCCTACACAAACACCGAACCTACAACCCAGGTATGTGCCCTTGACCAGAAATCAAACTTGAGACCCTTCAGTGTGGGGGCCAATGCTCTAACCACTTAGCACATTGGCCAGGGCATAGGCTTTATTGCTTTTAAAAGCAGTGCATACACAAAGTCTTTGACCCAGCAATTCTACTTCTAGGAACTTATCGCAAGAAAATAATCAGATCAGTGGGCAAAAAGTATGTACAATAATGTTTATTGCAATGCTATTTATTTATTCTTTTTAATCCTCACCCAAGGATATTTTTTCATTGATTTTAGAGAGAGTGGAAGAGAGAGGGAAGTATCGATGTGAGTAAAAAGGGCTGGTGAGAAAAATTGATTGACAATCTGTTGGGTTGAGTTCTGTAGGAGATTTTCTTAAATTTCCACTTTGCACCTATCTCCACTCCTAAGATTCTGCTCACCTCTTTCTTGTCCTACTTTTGCTCCTTCAATCCTTCTGTCCATCTGAATTCACTCTCCTCCCCATCCTCACTCCTGTTCCATTTATTCATTAAGTCTATCTGCAATAAGCACCTTATCATGGGTTCTGACACTTTTTCACTCATAGAAAAAGTGGATGTTCCCGTTCCTCTTCGCCAACTGTTAATAGCAGGTATCTGTTCTAATGCCACCTCTCCAGTAATTCATAGAACATGTAAATAGGATGAATAGTCTCTAAAAGTTGTTATATTTCTGTACTTCTATATATGTTAACCCCCCCACTGATTAATGAACTGATTGGCGAAGAATATATGAGGGAAGGAGAGAATCAGCTATTCCTAGGAAGGGATTATACAGTGCTCTGAACTAAACCAATATGATGTACCAACCAGTAAAAAAAAAAAAAAAAAAAAAAAAGTCAAAGCTGGTGAGTGTCTTTGTTGTGCAAAATAAAAATAGCATGGTGACTATCAAAGGGGAGGGAAAATGTTGAACTTCATAGCACATGACTGAAAATTCACATCTAAAACACATATTCAAGTCCACCTTCTGTCAGCTGAAGAAGATAAAGAGCTTAGAACAATCAGGGATTTAAACTGTTGCTGTGTGGTTGCAAACCATCACTTTTAGGCATGGCATAGGCTAGAGGCTAAAAGCATGGACACTCATTCTGCTCCTTAATCCTCACACTTCAGTTCCTGTTGGGACTGTTAGGTGAGTTAACATATGCCCCGCCCCGTGGACAGCATCAGGTGCCAAAGAGAAAGCATGCTAAGGAGGGGCGGTACCCGGTGTGTTTGAGAAATAGCAAGGACACTAGTGCCACAGAAGCACAGTGAATGAAGGGGAGTGAGAGATGAGGTGAGGGAGAGAACAAGGTCCCTGAGGGTCATTTATTCAGGGAAATGAGAATCGTAAAATGAATCACTCTGACTGCTGAGCTGAGAAAAGACTATAGAAGGAGATGGGAGTCCAGTAGGGAAGACAAGAGATAATGGGGTCTCAGGATAGTAGTGGAAGTGGTGAGAGGTGGTCAGATTCTAGATAAATCTGGAAATTAGACCTACAGAATTGGCTGATGGTTTGGATGTGAGGTATGAGATAAAGAGCCCAGGTGAGAAAGGATGGAGTTGCCACCAATAGAGACAGAGAAGGCTGTGGGGAAAGGAACAGTTGGCAGGATCAAAGCTTCAGTTTGGAACTTGCTAAATCTGAGATATTTATTAGACATCTCAGGAACCTAAATGTAAAGTACACTGTTCTTTCCTGCAAGTACCATGCAGGTTGATTTTTTAAAATTTTTGTATTCCTCTAACATTATGCAATTATTATGTGGTCGCTGAGTCAGGTCCTTTGATAGGTATCATAACAGGAGCAGCATCTGTGGAAAGAACCTGGCCTTTGCAGTCAGCTTTGAATCCTGCCTTTGATTCTTATCAGCTCTTTGTTTCTTTAAGCCTCTCCAGTGAACTCAGTGCACCTTAGGTTCTCCTGTCAAGTATGGATTCTACCACCTTTCCTACAGGCTTGTTGCAATTTTCAAACACAGATAATGTATGCAAAGTGTTTAGTCATAGCAGGCTGATAGGGAAATATAATTGCTCACATGGTCTTCAAGGTAGGTATCTGGGTGTGTCCTCTTTCTTGTCCTGTGAATAACTACCAGCATTTGAAAAGAACAGGAGGGATTACTGACAACTAGCTTTTGTGAGAAACTCTGAATTAAAGTTCTTGAAACCAGGGTCATTGCAATGTCAATGCAATTTGGGGAATCTGTCACAACTTAGTGCAGATCCTTATCATTCCAAGCTTCTGGGAAGCAGAGAAAGAGGAGTGGAGTTTTATAATGCCTGACCCTAAGTCCTAGACCAACGCTACATAAATGGAATAACAATATCGGCCAGATATTATTCGATGAAGTTTGGGTTTGAATTTCTAAACAACTCTTACAAACTCAAAAAAAAAAATGGATTTTCAGATTCCCTCAATATGAGATAAAGAATTTTATTTCCCAGATGCAAGTGAAAATTTAGACAGATTCTCTCAGATCTTTCAATTTTATTCCACCTCCTTCCCACCCACTTGGACAAATACTAACAGAAAGGGCTGTGAACTGTGTCCTCTCTCTAGACCAGACCTAGCACTTTTTTGTTTACCCGAGAGCTCGGAGCCACAGGTCCTTGGCCTGCCGGATGACCGTCCTGTGTGATCAGGTCAGAAGCAGGTCACAGTGATGAGGCAATTACCTTCAGCTTGACCTTTAAGGCCCCGCTGGCGTCACGCTAGCTATTTAGCGTGGACTTTTCTATTGACATTTCTGACTGCCCCTTTTGCAAACTGAAAAAAAATGACTGGAGGTCAAGTGGAAGGAAGATGGGGGAAAAGAAATCAGCCCATGTGAGTCAGATGACGTGAAAAGGACTCTGTAAACCAACAGGTGCTATAGGGATGTTGCTGTATCACTAGGGAGGAACCTGAGCCTTACCTCTATAATTAACAGCGACCAGGGAGAACGACAGTGCACTCTCTTCCTTTTTGCTTCTGCAAACCTCTTATTTGCAAGAGCTTTTCAGGCCATACTGTTTATCTTGACTGTAATTGAGTGCCCGCAGTTCACCCAAAGATATAAATCCCCTTAAAAAAAAAAGTACAGTTTATTTTAGACTTGCCAAGAATTTGTAAGCTGTAAGTACCTGGTGCATTCTGTGAAGTCAGGAGAGAACCTATTACTATTGAAATCTAATCTTTAACTTAATTTACCAGAAGACAAAGGGCAGGATTGAAATAAACTAATAGTAATAATAATAATAGCTCTGACTTATTTAGAGAGAGGCACTGGGCTAAGTGACTTACATTCCATCGTATTTAAAGCTCAAACAAGTCCATGAAGTAGAAACAATGATCCCCATGATATAGATGAGAAAACTGAAGCTCAGGGAAATTAATTTTCCAAAGTCAAATAGCACATAAGAAACAGAAATGGGATTAAGACAAGTTTATTGAACCCCAAAGTCTTCTATTCTCCTATGATTTCATTCCATCCTTTATAACTGCATAAATCTGCAAATATTACTTATAATTGCAAAACGTTACATTTGAGTCTTTAGCAGAAATTTTATAATATAAAATTTTAATATTTTTCTATGAATTAGTGTCTCTGTGTTTCTATTTCCCACTATTTCTACTTTTCTCTATGCCTCTCTCTCTATATTCTACCTTTCTTTTTAAAATGTGTATAGACACACATATCTGTTTGTGTCTGAGCTATTATGAATGATCTGTGGATTTTTTTCCCTTTTGGGTCTCTTTTACCCACATTGTCTACTGAGTTATTCCCTCCCTGCCTTTTTTTTTTTCCCCCTTGCTTTATTCTCTTTTCTACCGGACTGGTCTCTCTCTTTTATAAAAAACAATATGAAGCTAAAGTATAATCTTATTTATAGCATTCATCTAAAGGAATTTTTACTGTATGTACTTTGTACCTTAAAGTGACACTAAAGTGACTTTTATAGTTTGTTTTACAGCTCTGCCTGCTTTCAGGGTATGTTAGTGTATCCCTAAAGTGTCTTCCTTTTGGTTGTGGTTTGTGCTGGGCAGGGAAAGTGCCCTTGCAGGCCTAAGACAAGCTTCTACTAAAAGAATATGCGTCAGTAAAGTAATTAAGAAACTCCAGTTTTCACAGCAACTGACAGGCAGGAAGTCTGAGACGTAGAGAATTACAGACCACCTTCCTTAAACAAGCTTGATTCTGTCTCCAACCTTGGATGCAAATCGAGGGGTTAGCCCGACCAGATACAGTTAGGAGTGCGGGGGGCACAGAGCTGAAACCCGTCTCACCTCAAGGAGTTTGGATCCAGGAGCCTGTTCAACCAATCCGTCTAGAAAAGATTTCGGGGGGCGCGGGCGGGGAGGAAGGTGGGCGGAGGTGCCAATCGATTCTCTAGTCTCCGCTCTGTCCTCCCTCATCCTGGTCCCCCTTCATCTGGGGACCGTCTGGAGGGGTCCCGGACTGGAGCTGGCCAACCGAAAAGTGCCTGGCACCCGCCACCCCGCTTCACGCTTCGCGGCCGCGCGGACCCAGGAGCGACCCCCCACTGCACCTCCTCCTCTCCGGCCCCAGGTTCCTCTGCGGCGGCCCTCCGCGTCCCGGACAGCCCCCAGCCCCCTGGGCAGCGGTTCCCCGCATCCCGTCCCCTCCCGGGGCCCCGTCCCAGGTTCCCGCGCCTGCCTCCACCAGGTTTCTCCCCACTTTACCCACTCCGGTGCCCTCGCCCACGGCGACTCCCTTCCACCTGGCCACGCGATTGTCGTCGCAGCCCACCTCTCTCTCTCCCGGCGACCGAACTTCGGTTTCTTTGTCGGTTAAGTAGGGGAAATAATCTGTACCACATTTACCCGAACGTGGCAAGGCGACCAAAAAAAGAGGAGGTTCATTATAACGTTGATTATTTTTTAAAAATATATTTTTATTGATTTTAAAGAGGAAGGGAGAGGGAGAGAGAAACATCAATAATGAGAGAGAATCATTCATGGGCTGCCTCCTGCACGCCCCCTACTGGGGATCCAGCCCGCAACCTGGACATGTGCCCTGGACATGTATCCTTCAGTCCGCAGGCCAAGCCTCTATCCACTGAACCAAACCGGCCAGGGCTATACCATTGACTATTTTTTTTTTTTATCATTTAATCTGTAAATATTTTATTATTTTTTAAATTTATTTTGATTGTTGCAAGTATTACAGATGCCCCCCCTTTTATCTAATCTGTAAACATTTTAATATGTGTCTCTGAAGGTATACCATTGACTATTAATCAACATTCTGATCATTGGTACTATTATTGCCATCGCCAAGGTTTGGGCGAGTGGGGGAAGCGCGCGTTCGTCCTGGGTTTGGAAGGGCTGCGAGCGCCCGCCCCTGCTCCACCCTCCCGCCCGGCGGGCGGCGCCGCCTGCGGGCCTGCACCCTCCTCCGCTGTCCCTCCCGCGGCCACTGCCTGCTGACCGTCTCGCGAGCCGCGGCGCGCGGCGACATGGCGGGCGACCACCGCCTCCTGCTGGAGAACGCGCGGCAGGTGGTGCTGGTGTGCGCCCGCGGGGAGCGCTTCCTGGCGCGGGACGCGCTGCGCAGCCTGGCGGTGCTGGAGGGCGCCAGCCTGGTGGTGGGCACGTAAGTGGCTGCGGGTTGGAGGGACCCGTCCGACGGGTCCTAGCTGGCCGCTTTTTCTAGAAGGTGTGCGCTGTGGAGGGAAACCGGGTAAAAGCTTTCCCGAACCCGGCGAGACATTGGCTGGACTGCCTTTTAGGAGCCTGTTGCTAACAGGTTTGACGGTCTCGGGTTGTCATTCGGTGGAAAAAAACGGCACTCAAGCTGCACATGGCACTGGGACGCCTCTGCTGATAAAATATCATTGTCCAGCAATCAGAAGGGGTTGGGGCTCTTTCCAGGGCTTCTTGAAGTGTGGCCAAGGGGCCACCTGCGTCAGATGGCCTGAGATTAAATAAGTAAGTAAGTAAGTAAATAAATAAATAAATAAGAAGACAGATTTCAGACCGGCCACCTCCCCCCTACCTTCATCTCCAAATCCATTTTTTCTTTTCATTCCCAGCATCTCCGTGAGTGGAGTTCTGAGACCTGAATTTTTATAAATACCTCTTCCACTCCTTTCTTCTTTGCACTAAAGCTTGGAAACTATACGGCAAATGTTAGGCAAACGTTTCAGTGGTTCTTAACCTTCTGGCCCTTTAAATACGGTTCCTCATGCTGTGACCCAACCATAAAATCACTTTCGTTGCTACTTCATAACTGTAATGTTGCTACTGTTATGCATTGTAATGTAAATATCTGATATGAAGGATGGTCTTAGGTGACCCTTGTGAAAGGGTCATTGGACCCCCAAAGGGGTCGCGACCCACAGGTTGAGAACTGCTGGTTTAGATGGTGATGGTTTGGGGTAATAGGAAATTACCGTTCAGCCACCAGAAAACAAGGGCATTTTCAATTATTTTCCTTAAACCTTCTGCACTTCCTGCTAGAAATGAATAACAGAATAGCCAGTTTGGGAGGGTGGGCCTGGGGTGGGAATAAGGGTTGGACGCCAGTTTGAATTGGAGAGCTACGTGGCAGGGCTTGTGCAAGAGCAGTCAGTCAGTATCACCTCGTAGCTGAGCTGCTTAGGGTTGTGTAAGAGTTCAACTTTTAGGGACTGTGTTTCTAATTAACAAAGGGATCCAACCATTTCCAGCGTTACTGTTAAAATCTGTTAAAATCAGTTAGTGGAATTGCATGAAAGTAAGAATCCAAGACTAGCTGATGGCCACAATCTGGAGTCCTGAGGATTCAGGCCCCCACTATCTTGCTCTGTTGTGCAAGACCCTTTTGCTCCAGGCACTCCATCAACCCAGGGGGCTGCTCAATCTCTCATGGTGTCTATATTTCCACTAGGAAAGAGGAAGAGAAAGCAATCCTATTGGCTAAACTTAGTCACATGGCCACACCAGGTTGCCAAGAGACTGGGAAATGTATCTTTATTCTGGGTGATCATGTGTCCAGCTAAATTTTAGGAATCTAGCACCTTGAGAAAAGGGAACATTGGTCTCAGAGAACAACTAGCATTCTCTGCTACACATGAGTTGACCTTTTGCCTTACAGGTGGCTAGAGCCACTTTCCGAAAGACAGAACTTCAAAAAAGAAATACAGTAAATATTGACTGACACCAAGAGACATCTATAACATATTTTAAATCATTAGTCAGATTTCTCACAATAGTTCCCCAAACACTAGTAATTATTCCTTGATTTTTCTTCAGGGATGGGTTGATAAAAGCCATCGGTCCTGCTGATGTTATTCAAGAACAGTTTTCTGAAGAAACGTTTGAAGAAAGAATTGACTGTTCTGGGAAATGCATCTTGCCAGGTATCAACCTCTTTTCAGTAAAACCCCGAATTCAGTTTTAGTAAAATAAAAAAGAAGAGTAGTAGCTTGTTTTAAAGAGGGTCCTACAATGATATTAAAATATAATAATTATAATTTATCTAATTTCTACTATTAAATGGCTAGCTGCTTTACAAACATTTTCACATTGAATCCTTTAACTGCCGTGTAAGGTAAGATCATTATGGGCATGTTACAGATTAGAACACAGAAGTTCAGGGGTGAAATATCTTACCCTTGATTGCTACACAGGTAAAGGGCAAGCTGGGGCTCGGACTCATCCATTCATTCCACTTCTTCCCATTCACATAATGCAGAGAGACCAGGTGTGTTGTGTTTAGGTTAAAAAACTGTGAGAAGAATTTTATTAATGTGTTGTGTAGGGAGGGCAAACAGGGGAAACTGCTACTTCCACTACCAGAATATACTTTAAATAAGAATAGAATATGCAACAAAGGACCCATCTCTAGATGGAAAAAGGAAAGAAAAATCCCTAGAGATTTCACTGACGATGTACCTTTGGAGATTGACAACAGAATCAGCTTATTTACCATTCCCTCCTATATGATCTATGTTTTGTGGCTTTGTGTAATGATCTGAAACAAGTTTCACAAACTCTGAGTTCTGTGCAAACTTAGAAGCTAATATTTATCCATTTCAAGTTTGTATTGTGTATATCTGATAGAGCTTCTACCTTTTGGCTCTTGGGAGATAGAAGATAAAGCCAGGGTGAAACCTTATGAGAAAGCACAGAATACAATAGAAAGTGATCTGAATAAGGACTTTTTATTTTACTCCAAATCAGAACCCACTCATCAGTCACTTGATCTGTTAGGTATTTTACATAACCTGGAAAGACACCCTTTTCTGAATTGTACCAGGGTAAACAAAAGTCCCAAGTGATTGCTTTATAGTTTCTCTTTAATTAAAATATATTTCTTTCTTGAAGAAAGGTTTATCTTTCTGATTTCATATTTTTCTTTCTCAAGGTTGACAGTAGGGATTGTATGATTCTGTTTTCACACCCAGACTATCACCTTGGTGATATGATCATTGGTTTTGCTCAACTCAGGGTTGACATCCTATTTCAAAAGCTCGCTTGGTGAGCATGAGCTTAATGGGCAAAAGGAGCTGTATTTTTTTTAAAGGAATATTTTCATCTTGTTGAGTCACCCTCCTCTTTTAGAGCTGGCCTCTAAAAGACAAATTCTTCCTCTTCCACCCCCTCCAAGATGGCTGACCACCCTCATGCTTTCCAAAGAGCAGGATGTGTATTGGGCCTGCTACCTAAGGGCTTTCTGATTCTTAACTTTAAAAATGATTTGATTTCTTGATTACAGGTTTGGTGGATGCACACACACATCCAGTATGGGCTGGTGAGAGAGTTCACGAGTTTGCAATGAAGGTAATTGCAATGAATGATTGCAAATCAAAATGAAGCATAAACAAACAGACAAGTCTTTTTCTAAAGAGTCTGTGGGCTGTCAGGCTTTGCAACATAGATTTGACATTGTGTCTTTGCTTATGTGTCTTTTTAAGGATATTTTTACTGGCCTGGACTATGGAAAATAAATTAGAACAAAACTAACTATTTTATAACTGTCCCAAATCTTTATACTATGCACAGGGATAACAATCGCTCTAAGTATAACAGTTTTCAAAAAATTTTAACTGTAGAATCTTCATTCTAACAGCGCTGAGCTGCCTTGCTCACTAATTTCTCCTCTCTTTTCCTTCCCCCAACCCATCCCACCAGCTCTGGGAGCCTTTGAAAAGGCTCCAGGAAACAATTTGAAAATCACCATTCATTAGGGTCAAACCAGGAAAAATATATTGCTCATAACAAAAATAAAATACGTCTCATGTTGTTCTCATTTTTTCCAGAAAAAAATGAGATTTATTAAGAAACATAAAAATATCAGTCATTAATAAGATGTAGACCCTCAAATCGCTAGTTGGAGCCAATTTTACGTTGTTTGTTTTTAGCAGAATTTAGCTTTTAGAGCAGTTTTAGGTTCACAGCAAGACTGAGTGGAAGCTACAGAAATTTTCCGCATACCATCCACCCACTGCCCCAGTCTTCCCCATTTTCAACATCCTCCAGCAGAGTGGTACATTTGCTACAATGGGTGAACCTACATTGACACACATTATCACCCAGAGTCCATAGTTTACATTACCTTGGGTTTGGACAAATGTACAGTGACATGTACCCACAATTATGGGATCATACAAAGTAGTTACACTGCCCTCAAAATCCTCTGCACCCTGCCTGTTCATTCCTTTCTTCCACCCACCCCTGGCAACCACCAATCTTTATACTGTTTCCATGCTTTTGCTTTTCCCAGAATGTCATATAGTTGGAATTATACAGTATGTAGCCTTTCCAGGTTGGCTTTTTCCTTTTGGTGATACCCACTTGAGTTTTCTCCATACCTTTTCTTCACTTTGTTTCTGAGAAAGTCTGTATACTAACAGCTAAATTGCATTGTTTAGGAAAAGAAAAAATTCTCAGATATTGTGTACCTTCCTCAACACACTAGAGCTGCTTTTAAGACTTCTTTATTAAATCACAGGATTTCAGAGCCAACTTTTCAGAGCCAGGTTTCTAAAAAGCAACCTTAGAGCTTTGCAATCCAGTTCTCTCATTGCATAGACGTGGAAAGTGGGGCCCACAGAGGGAAGGGTGTCCATTGCCTTCACCTGCTCACCATGGCAGAACCCAGATGAACATGGCGGAGACCCCCGGCAGGCAGACTGCGTTTGCACCCCACTCCTGCTGCCCAGAGTAACAGGAGCCCAGTGGGATCCCACAAAGAGCCTCTTCATTTGCTTGAGCCACAGAGGTCAGGTCCCAAACTCTTGTGGCCAAATACTGAGGTCTCTTTGGTGGAGATTTGAATGGCTGCAGTGGGGCCTTCCCCTTGGGGCCTTTGTTTCCTTAAAGGTGCTGAGACATGGGCAGAGATTTAACTGGTATACACTGGGTAGATTGGATTGTTAAAAAACTGAAATACTTTTGTACCGGGTAGTAAATTGCCGCTGCCCTGAGACCAGAAGTCTCCACCACATCTCCCATCTCTGCCATCCCAGTATTTCCCTGGGAATTGCCTGCCCCCACCCCTTTTCTGATTGGCTAGTTACTACTAGCATAGAGATTGTGAATCGTTTTTGAATACCCCCCCTCCTGCCCCCCCCCTCCCCCCGCAGGTAGGTTCTGCAGACCTGCCTACAACCTCCCTGCATTTGCTCTGCCTAACGGTGAGCTGAGCGTTGTGTTCAGTTGGCAGGAGCCACATACATGGAAATCCACCAGGCCGGAGGAGGGATCAACTTCACCGTGGAGCGCACGCGCCAGGCCTCGGAGGAGGAGCTGCTCAGCTCCTTGCAGCAGCGGCTGCAGTGCATGATGCGGGCGGGGACCACGCTGGTGGAGTGCAAGAGCGGCTACGGCCTCAACCTGGAGACCGAGCTCAAGATGCTCCGCGTGATCGAGCGCGCCCGGCGGCAGATGGCCATCGGCATCTCGGCCACGTACTGCGGGGCTCACTCAGTGCCAAAGTAACCGCAGCCGGTGGGACCGCGTTTAACCCGGTTGGGCATTGAGGGGGCCGCTTTCCCCCACGGCGGCTCACAGCTTTAGCTCTTGCAGAGAGATCTGTAGAAGTCCTTGGGGAAGGTGTTCTGAGTCTGATGGTCAGTCAGTCATCTCACACGTGGTTCTAGGAAGGTGACCCCCACCAGACCCACCACTTTGCTAGTCCCCTGATGGTGAAGGAAGAAGAGATGCTCACAACTCCTTGGGTTGAAAAAGAGAGATGAGGATGGCTGTCTCCTGCTGCATCTTATGTCCTGGAATTTCTAGACCGGAAGGCAGTCCCGGAACTAAAAGATCCCAAAGAAATCCAGGACTTGGAAATTCACAAGCTGCTCCACTGTCTCAGTGCAGTTTTAGGTTTTGACAACTTAGCTATATGAATGCTACAGGCTTGCAAAAAATTATTTGAAAAAAAGAATTTATATATTTTATAAAATGTATTTCGTTTCGGGAACTCTAAAACAGAACATTTTCATGGTAATTTTGTGTTTACCATCTTCAGAGGAACTAAAGAAATTAACATTGAAATTTATTATTAAAAAGTGAAAACGAATTATGTAGAAAAGACGCACAAGTACGTACTTCATATTTCCAGTTACGTTTATTGTATGTCTTTAGCATTTACATTTCTGAAATTATTAAAGCTTGAAACTGCCCTAAGACTTCTGGGAAGAGCCTGTCTATAGAAACAGATTTTTTTCAAATGGAGTATAAGGTGTGTGATGGCCTGTTTTTTGTGGGTTTTTTTTTTTTTTTTTTTTTTTTGTAAAAGGACAGTGTAACATGGTAGAAAAGACTCAAACTTTGGAGTGGAAGCAGACCTGGGTCTGAATCCAGCTTAACTACTTCCAGTTGGGTGATTTTGAGGCATCTTCTAACTTTTTGAACATGAATTACTAATCTATAAAATAGCTACATAACACCCTATTTTATACGATTATCTTGAGAATTATATGTAAGTGGCCATCTCCTCTATCTACCCACCTGAATGGTTTTCACTGGATGAGAGGCTTCTATGTGCCAATTATGGGACTAAAGTTTTAGAGGTTTCTCCATCTGCCAATGAGCCTCTGAGGTCTGCGTCTTGGTGCCCAGTGATAAAGCCTGAGACTCAGAGTATGCCAAAGGACAGCTAAATCACGTGTCCAAAGAGTTAGGTAGCTAGCAAGCGGTAGAGCTCTGTGTGTATTTGACTTCAAAAGCCCAGCCCTTCCTAATATATAACTACCCCAGAATCTCATTGAGAATTTTGGGGCTTTCTACTAGCCTCTTCTTCCATGTCCCCAAATGGTGAGACAGGAAGCCTTAGGCAGATGCTTCTAGAAATAGTGTAGAGGAAGAAAAGGACAGGGTGATAGCTGGGGCCCAGGTAAGAGGCCTGCAGTTGGGTTGGCAGGGACGCCTTCAGGATGCCCTCTAGGTGCCCTTGAAAAGTAGATTCTGTTTTTTCAGCCAGATGACCTTGCTGGCATTCCCAAAGGCAACACCGGTGTGCCAGAATGGATGAGCCATTTGAGTCTCTTTGAATAGGGTCAGAGCATATAGAAGTCTTTTATCAATACCTCTGCTGTGTAGGCATGTCACAATTGTTAATAGCTTTGATTCTTTCTGTACTTTTCTGAGGCTTGAGGTTATTTACCTACAGTTTCTCAGGTTCTCCAAGCACCAAGAAACCCTTCTTCCAGTTAAAAAAATATATTTGCCCATGGAAATGTTCTTTTCTTCCCTCAGAGGAAAAACTGCTACTGAAGCTGCTGATGACATCATCAATAACCACCTCCCAAAGCTGAAGGAACTTGGCAGAAATGGGCAGATTCACGTTGACAATATAGATGTGTTCTGTGAGAAGGGTGTCTTTGACCTGGATTCTACCAGAAGGATTCTTCAAGGTGGAAAAGATATAGGGTTACAGATTAACTTCCATGGGGATGAACTCCACCCGATGAAGGCTGCGGAGGTACAGTTGACTTTTGGCTTTTCCTTTGTCAACACTCAGGTTATGGAAAACTTACCTAGTTTGTTCAAAGACAGGAGGGGCCTTCTGAAAAGATAGGGAGAGGGGAAATTTGTTTGAACAATGTGCAGATTGCTCCGGTTGAGCCTTGGAATTCCTGACCTCTCTTAGAAATTTACTTTTTTGCTGTTTTGTTTGTTTGTTTTTGTTTTTTAAATTTCAGAGAGGAAGGGAAGGGAGAGGGAGAGAACCATTGATCGGCTGCCTCCCACATGCCCCTTACTGGGGAGCAAGTCCGAAACTCAGGCATGTGCCCTGAACGGGAATTGAACCGTGACCTCCTGGTTCACAGGGCGACGCCACTCCGGCCAGGCTGGTAATTTACTTTTATTATCACCTGCTGGTGATGTTAGTAGGAAAGAAGTACCTTTGTGATCTCACTGATTAAATCCACAACCTATTTTGGTTGGTACAGAAAGCCATACTAGAGTCTATTAATTTCACATGCAGCTCCTAGGGTTTTCCGTGGCATCATTCAGATGAACGTGAGTGAAGCACACCATTAATAGCGAGGACATGATTTTCAAATCTAGAAGTCTTACCCAGATTCATTTATTTATGCTTTCAACAAATATTTGAGTGTCTAGTGTGTGCCAGGCACTGTTGAAGGCACGGAGAATTCATCAGTGAATAAGACAGCTCTTGAGTGGGGTGAGGCACTAAATGGACAACTTCCCTTGGGTATAAATACAGATGTAGATACCCCACATGTGTCTTAACCACATGTCCTGCTTGAGCTTTTAAAATCACTTCCAAATTGTGCCCTGTGGTTCCTGCCCCAATGAATGACACCATTATCTATTGCCTAAATCAAAAACCCGATCATTTGACTCCTCCCTCCCCTTCACCTATCACATTTCAACCAACCAACAAGCTCTGCCAATTTCCTCCTGCATATCTCTAGGTCCACATCTCTTCACCCCACGGCCTGGGTCCAACCACCATCAGCTCTCACCTGGATTCCTGCAACAACTGCTCTTGTCCCCAAGCTTGCCTCCACTTGCATCTGTTTCTGTAATCCATCCTCGTAGAGTATCTATCCCTCCTCTCTATTGCTTAAAACGACCGAAAGGCTTACCATTGCTCATAAGGTGAATTCCAAACTCCTTATATGCAGGCTTGCCAGGATCCAGCCCTAGTTTACTTCTCCATCTTCCTTTCTCTCTCCTCCCCCTTTTCACCACCTTCACCCTGTCTACGGTGGACCAGCCACATTAAACTACCAGCCCTGCACAGATTGTTTCTCTAATCTGAACTCCCCCTTGTCCAATTAATTCTAACTCCCTTCCGTGTTTCATCTTAGCCTCAGCTTCTCTGGGGTCCCCCCCCCCCAAAGCTCTCCAGCAGTGGGTTACAGCTCCTCCTGCACGTATCCCACCGTGTTGAAATTGCCTCTGCGATCCCTGCTGGACTGCAAACACAGGACTGCACCCATGTCTTACACAGCCCTGTCCCTGGAGCTTAGCGCAGTGCCTGGCATACCCATGGCCTTTACTAAGTAAATAGTTGTTGGATATTTGTTAAGTGACACCTGGAAGGGGTGGTCAACAAGATACCTTTGGCCGTAGAGAGTGACTGGTGAATTAAATCAATAGAGGTCAACACCCGGGATGAGCAAATCAAGTTTGGAAAAGTGAGGCTGATTCCAAGGTCAGAAAGGAACTCTTCTGGGGAGCATAGTCTGTCCTGTGGTCCAGACGCTCTTAGACCTGAGCCAGCTGCTGATGAGGGGCCTTCCCTGCCCTGGTGTTGCGGGGACTGCAGCTGCCCTGGGCCGCAGTGCAACGTCAAATATTGTCTTCTCTCCTTTCCTTGGAATATGTCTTCTTAACATACCACTTTTCATCCTGGGCAGAGAGAGGGAGAGAGAGAGAGAGTAAAATTGTCGAGATGAGAAGAAATCCACGTTAGTGGTTCCATGATCCTCATAGCATTGCCTCTTGTTGGTTTTTTTCTAACAATGTAGCCAAACTTTCCATCTGGAGAGAACTCAAGCTCAAGGAGTATTCTCAAATTACACACATGATCCACATTTTTAAAGTTTGTTTTCTTAACTGATTATCTGCTTTCACTGAGAACAATGGCATTCCAAGATAGATTTTTATTGTGATTTTATGATGCTATAATAGATTTTGTTATCAATATTACTCAGTGTATTATTCTGATTCATAAGTTCCATAACATTTTCTTTTTTAGCAAATGTCTGAAGAATGTCAGTAAGCATTTGTGTCGACAAATAGTTGTTAAAGCAGCACACTAGCTATTTTTCTTTTCTTTTTTTTTTTTTTTAATATATTTTATTGATATTCCACAGAGAGGAAGGGAGAGAGACAGAGAGCTAGAAACATCGATGAGAGAGAAACATCGATCAGCTGCCTCCTGCACATCTCCCACTGGGGATATGCCCGCAACCCAGGTACATGCCCTTGACCGGAACCGAACCTGGGACCCTTCAGTCCACAGGCCGACGCTCTATCCACTGAGCCAAACCGGTTTCGGCCACACTAGCTACTTTTCAAATGAATGTCCATCACAAACCTTTTATCCATTTTGGGGCTTGTGCTTGTGAAAGGTAGTAGACAGGAAATCTTCATAAGAGAGTGCTGTTTATCTTGGCAGGAAAAGCAGTTTCATGGCACTTTTTTAATTTGTTGTTGCTGTTGGTTAAATCTTTTTCTCTCTGTTCATTCTGCTTAGCTCGGGGCTGAGCTGGGAGCCCGGGCAATCAGTCACCTGGAAGAAGTGAGTGACGAAGGCATTGCTGCCATGGCAACGGCTGGGTGCTCGGCGGTTCTTCTGCCCACCACGGCCTATATGCTCAGGTGAGGTCGACCTCACCCCCACACAAGAGCTGCACGTACACGTTGTGGAGACACAGACCTCCAAGATGCCTAATTAATCTCATTGCCCTTCCAAATCCCTTAATGCAGATCAAGAAAACTTAGCTCATGAAAGGTGCCAATTCTGGAATGATGTTCAGAAATGAATTCTCCTGAGGAAGGAGCTCAGAACTAAATTGACCTTCAGTGGTGGGCGTGTTGAGGATGGTGGCTCTTTCTTTTTCTTTTCTTTTAACTAGTTTTGGAGTTTCTAATTTAAAGAAAAATTAGTATGCATTACCTTTATAATTAGAAAAAAATGAAGTAAGCTTTATACTTTAAAAAATATGCATAAGCCTTGACTGGGTGGCTTAGATGCTTGGAGTGTTGTCCCATATACCCAAAGGTTGCAGACTTGATCCCTGGTCAGGGTGCTTATGGGAGGCAACTAATTGATGTTTTCTCTTCTCTCTCTCTCTCTCTCTCTTTCTCTCTCTCTCTCTCTCTTTCTCTCTCTCTCTCTCTCTCCCCCCCCCCCTCCTCTCTAACAAAACAAACAAAAACATGCATAAGATATTAAGGATACTTAACAGTATTCAGAATCTGCATGAGCTGTTTTCTGAGAAGTTGAGTGTGGGTGCACAATTGTGTACCAGAATCCTCATAAATCCTGGGGGTGAGAGGAAAGAAGAGATGTCTATTCTGTAAAAATCTCTCCAGGAACTGTGCTGTGTGCCCTCTGTGGATTGAATACATTTAGTCCATCTTGTGTAACTGCTATTGCTCTAACTCTACCAAATCTGAGACCCTTCTGACCCTTTCCTTTGTGCCACCTGCATAACGACCACAAGTTTGTGGTCAGGGAGGCCGGCATTCAAGAGACGTTTTATCCTCTTACAACCAGGTGCTTTCTGTGAGGTTGGGACACCTAGTTTTCAAGGCGGTGATTCAGCAGGTATGGCCTTAGCACAGTGGTTATCGACCTGGAGTGATTTTTGCCCCTCAGGGGACATTTGTCAATGTCTGGAGACATTTTTTGTTTGTTACAACTAAGTGGTGCTACTGACCTCTGATGAATAGAAGCCAGTGATTCTGCTACACATCCTACAATGCACAGGACAACTCCACAACAAAGAATTATCCAGCCCAAGAAATGAATTGTGCAAAGGTTGAAAAATGCTGTCTTAGGGATTGAAAAACAAGGCTTTGAGTAATGGTTATAAGAGAGAAGAAAGAACGATTTCAGTGCTTTCCTGAAACTTATTATGATCATATACACACACATTAATGTAGACTACAATCAGGAAATATCAATCAATAATCACTTAATCTTGAGTTTCTGTTTCTTCTCCCAGAAGAAATAAGGGTTGGATATCCTAAGTCTCCTTCCATTTGGAACATCTATTCTGCAAAAGCTCCCATTCTGGATACTGACATCTTTTTCCCCCTCCCTTAGGCTGAAGCAACCTCGGGCCAGGAAGATGTTAGATGAAGGAGTAATAGTTGCTTTGGGCAGTGACTTCAACCCTAATGCCTATTGCTTTTCAATGGTAATTATTTTCAATATGCCTTTCAGAGCAGAGTATCAAACTTCTACCAAGCATATAAATTATTTTAAAATACTTCTTTTAAAATGTATCAAACATCAAAAAATATTTTCCTGTGTAACAAGAAAAAAAGATATAGATAGTAGTGTAATTGGATTTTTCTGCAGAGAGAAAAGAGAAAACGCCGTTTGCATTTTTTTCTGGTAGCCTTGGGCATTGTGATTTTATAATAAGCCATTTTTTCCCTTGGAGAATAGAATAAGCTCAAAGAAGTTTTAGTGAGTAAGCATGGAGGGGAGCTTTATTTTCTACACTAAGTGGTCTTGAAAAGTTGTAAATAACTATTAAATACACATGGGGGTAATCTTGATAATAAAGGATTTTTTTTCTAAAGCATAAGAACCTTTATGTGTAAGTTTAAATGTTCCCATATCAATCAAGCCATTCCCACCTACACATTTAATCACCATTATTTGTTGTGCTGTGTTGGAGAAATGTCCCAGGTAGCAGTTGCCCTCTTGTTACTTTCCTCTGATGCTTTTCTCTTCCATCTCAGCCAATGGTCATGCATCTGGCCTGTGTAAACATGAGAATGTCCATGCCCGAGGCCTTGGCCGCAGCCACCATCAATGCCGCTTATGCACTGGGAAAATCTCACACACATGGATCTTTGGAAGTTGGCAAACAGGGAGATCTCATTATCATCAATTCATCCAGGTGAGTGAATCCCCAAGTAAGCTGTTTTAAGCCTCTTGTGGGATATAGACCTGGTTTAAAACCCTTTTCCATGAATTATTAGTGTCAGGCTCTATTAGTGTAGGCTCAGAAGCTACCCAGTCCCGTCCATCTTCATCCTTTTACAACGAAGTCCCTCTACAAGTCCTAAACCGCGGGGTAGACTCCGTTTTCCGGTCTCTTCATCCACCTTAGATCTTTCATAGATCTCCAGGCTTCTGCCCTTCTACCTGGACTTTGGACTTGTGTCCTCTGGCATATGTTTTTGTTTTTCTGTTTGGCTTCTGACCTTCTGCTTACACTGGGCCGCACAGGTCCCAACTTCAGCTTGTCACCCTGATTCTGGGTCCCCAAATCCTCGCGTCAGTGTTCCTGTCCTGGTTTCTAATTACTCACCCGCAGTCTGCTGCCCTCTGGGTCTCCCACGTGACAGTTTGAGTCTTCTTGTTCTAAATCTTCGGTCCTTCACTTCTAGTGAGCCTATCCCAGCTCTTGGACCTCACCTTCAACAGAAGAGAGTGGCTCTGTAATTCTACTCTCTGTGGTCATAAATCACCCTCATTTTTTTTTCTTAAAAAAGTTTATTATTATTACTTTTTTGGAAAGAGAATGAGAGAGAGACAGAGAGAGAGAGAGAAGCATTGATCGGCCACCTCCTGTACATAACCTGAATGGGGATCTAACCTGCAAACTGGGTATGTGCCCTGACCAGGAATTGAACCAGCCAACTTTTGGCATACAGGACCACACTCCAACCACCTGAGCCACGCCAGCCATGGCCACTCTCTCTCCTGAAAACAATGTTGATGTTGTTACCATTTGTGCATTACTTAAGTAAAATATTTTAAGTTCAAATACTTAAATGGTATTATTAAACATTATTTGATTTATCATAGGCTAGTTAGTAAGTAATATGCCATTTTTTAAAGCCCAAATATCAATGACTAGGTATAAAGAAATTTTTAGAAAATGTATTTTTAAATTAGCATTTAAGGATAGTGATAATTTTGACTTGTATGTATTGAAGTAATGTTTGATTTCTTTCTAGATGGGAGCATTTGATTTACCAGTTTGGAGGCCATAACGAATTAATCGAGTACGTTATAGCTAAAGGAAAAGTCATCTATAAAAAATGACAGATCTTAAAGGAAAGAGAAGACTTTAATTGTATAAAATGCATCAATACAGTATGTTAGAAGTTAAAATACCTTAGTAGTTTACCAAAATGATGTCACTTAAACCTAAATGTATTTCATTGTCTTGTTAATCCACTTGTAAAACCCAAGGGATTAACTTATTTTAATTTAATATGCACCTGGACATAGAAACAGGTAAACCAATTGTGATGATAATCTCAAAACATTACATTATGTCACAAATATTTGTCATAAATATTCTGAAGATTAAAATTATGAATGATCACAAGAACGCATTTGTGGGTAAAAGCAGATTGACAATCAGGTAGACATGGCTTGAAAATCCCATTTTGTTTCCGCTTTTCAAATTTCAGTTTTTTTAACAATATTTAGTGAAAATTGGGGGATGGAAGGAAATCCAAGTGAGATGCCCCAGATTAAGCCTTCTAGAATAGCAAGTAGTTTTTCCTTTCCCCACCCAGTTTGTTCTTTCTAGAAGTTCATCAAATGAAATGCATCAGTGTCCCCTGAGGGAGAGTGTCCTTCCATTTCTAGTTTCCCTTCAACCTTAGCTCAAAATAGACTTCACAACACAGTTCAAGACTCACCATTTTACATACAGGTACTGGGGCCTTCTTGTAATGGATGCTTTTTTTTTTTTTTTTACCAAAAATCCAATAATGTAATTTCTTAAAAATTGCTTTTAAGTTTTTGATTCTTCACATCACAATTGTATAGAAAAGATGTCATAGCTTTAATAAATATGTGCTGTCATGATTATTGTTGTTGTTTCCTTATAGCCCCGGAGGTAGATCAGCGCCTTATCTATTAGAGCTTTTTAGGAAATAAACAAATTACAGAATTACTTATAAAGAGTAGATGATTACTTATATATATAAGTGTCCCCCCAAAATGTACACAGACACTTTGAATAATTATAAAGGCAGTGTTTATTAAAATACAGTTCATTTTCAAAATTGAGCTGTTAAAGTGTGTATGCATTGTTTTGGGACGCCCTGTAGTTGCTTCATGTAAGTTTAGTTGAAATCTTTTAAAAATGTTTTAATCATCTTTATGATCATAACTGTGTTATGAAACTTTACCCTACTTATGAAGAAATGATTTGAGGAATAAACAATGACTATCCAAATTATTACCCATTTCAGGTTAATGAGTGAGGATTTTACCATATTCAGTATAAATCAAATTAACCTACCCCTTGTTGGAATGTTAAGGGTAACAGGGTACATCACTGTCACCACCTAGTAGCCTGGGGTCACTGGCACTATCCCTCCTAGGCTTGGAGAAGGGTCTTGAGGGGGTGTGGGATCACCTAGTCCAGTGGTTCTCAACCTTCCTAATGCCGCGACCCTTTAATACAGTTCCTCATGTTGTGGTGACCCCAATTTCATTGTTACAAATTGAACATAATTAAAGCGGTGATTAACCACAAAAACAATATGTAATTATATATGTGTTTTCCGATGGTCTTAGGCGACCCTTGTGAAGGGGTCGCAACCCACAGGTTGAAAACCCCTGATCCTAGTCAATGGTTGGAATTTAGGATGAATGCGAGAGATGTAAGAGCCAATATTAAATATTAGGTCTGCCCTGGAACCCAAGACACACATCCTATTTCCCTCTAGGAGACACTCACTCAAAACAAATAGCATTCATGTCTTTTTTGAAGGAAAGCAGAAGAGGGTACCCACCAGGAACTGTCTTAGTCCTCCCAGGCCTTGCAACTCAAGGGATCTCTCTACAAATGCAGAACATCGGCCCCAACCCAGGCCTGCAGAAGCCCCCTGGTGATTTGTGTGCCCATTGAAGTCTGAGAAGTGCTGCAGCCCAAGACCCCAGCCAAACAAACGTCTACCCTGTTCCTCACAAACACCATCTGCCTTAGAGCACTGTTCCTTCTGCTGTTCCTCTCTTCTCTAGGTGGGAAATCAGAACTAGTGGCCCCCCCACCCCACCATGCTCCCTTACCTCAAATACAGTCATTATGTCATTGTAATAACTGTCTTTCTCTTGAGAAGTGAGTTAGTAGAGGGCAGGGACCTCGTTGTGTCCCCAGGATATAGTATGTGGGATTGGTTCATAGCAGGTGATCAATAAATGAACTAATGAATGGCTGCACAAGCATACAGATCATCATAGTAAAAATTACTTGTTAAAATACACTAAGCAGGCCAACCTCGGGATGCAGTTAATCTATTGATAGGAAAGAACATATGCGTCCCTTGATATAATGTCAAAGGATGATGCTCATGGGGGAGTCAAGTGTTAAAGTAAAACCAAGCGAAGAGACAGTTTCAAGGTTGGATGGGGGTGGGATTGCCATCCTCAGCTTTGGAGATTGGGAGGATTATGATGAGAGGGAAAGGTCCAAGATGGAACATCATGAAGTGTTCAGAAGACAGGTGATGAGTCCTCCTACAGTAGGGAGCTCAGGGGGGAGCTGAGACTGGAAGGTGAGGTCAGCTTTCACAGGGCTTTGAGTGTCAGGCTCACTGGCCAGAACTTCACTGTAAAGTCAGGGGAAGCCACCGGGCATTTTTGAGTAGGTTAGGACCAGGCCAAGAGTGTTGTTGTAGAAAGAGTAATCTGGCTTCCGTGTGCACAGCAGGCACTCAAATATTTGTTGTGCGAGTGGACTCTGGCAAGATACTTTGAACAAGCCCCTTGGCGGAGAGAGGAGGAGACCTTCTGGGCTAGATGTCCAGGTGGAAAGTGAGATGTGAACACTCTACTCTGTGCTCCACATTGGGCCGCATGCTATATTGACGCACCACAGCTCTGGTACAGTACCTCCCAAACAGTGGCCATGGAAGGTGGAATGCTAACAGCTACAAGTACCAAAATCTGACCAAAACTGGCTTAGGGAATGAGGAAGTTCATTGGTTCACCCTTGGAAATTTCACAGGAAGAGCAGGCTGAGGACTGGTTTATCTGGAAGCTCAATAATGCTAAAGACCCAGATTCCTTCCTTCCCTCTACTCTGCCATCTGGTGTTGGTGTCACCCCACGGCTACTAGTATCTTCTCCCTTGAGTCAGGATGGCTACCCACAGCATGGGTGCTCTATGCCTCCCCAATTAAGATCCAGCAGGAGGGTGAGAAAGGATGGCTGTTGTGGTTCTCAGGAGAGAAAACAAATTCTTGAAGCCTCTAGTAAAACTCTTCTCTGTCTCATTGGCCCAAATTGCAACCTCAGCCCTTCCTTGAACTAATCACTAAGCAAAGAGAATGGAATACCTTGAGACAAACCAGGCCTATGCCCTGAGCTGAAATGAATTTCCACCAACTCTTTTTTGTTGTTGTTGGTTTATGTGTTGTTGTTTTTTAAATATATTTTTATTGGTTTCAGAGAGGAAGGGAGAGATAGAAACATCAATGATGAGAGAGAATCATTGATTGGCTACCTCCTGCATGCCCCACACTGGGGATTGAGCCCACAAACTGGGCATGTGCTCTGACCAGGAATCAAACTGTGACCTCCTGGTTCATAGGTCGATGCTCAACCAATGAGCCATACTTGTCAGGCAGGTGTGTGTGTGTGTGTGTGTGTGTGTGTGTGTGTTGTCAATGTTTAAATTTAATAAATACCTTCAACAGAAGTAACCCCCCAAATGCAGTGATCATGTGATTTATGAGGTAATTAGAAGGCTTAATCTATACTAATAAAAGGATAATATGCTAATTAGACCGGGAGACCTTCCGGGAGACCTTCTGGACAAAGTAATGGTGGCGGGGCCGAGGCAGAGGTGGTTAGGGGCAATCAGGCCAGGAGTGGAGGGCAGTTGGGGGTGAGCAGGTCCGACAGGGGGGGCAGTAGGGGACGATCAGGCTGGCAGAGGGGGCAGTTGGGGGTGATCAGGCAGGCAGGCAGGTGAGTGGTTAGGAACCAGTGGTCCCGGATTGCGAGAGGGATGTCCGACTGCCGGTTTAGGCCCGATCCCCTAAACTGGCAGTTGGACATCCCTTGAGGGTCCCAGATTGGAGAGGGTGCAAGCCTGGCTGAGGGACACCCGCCCCCCAGCACAAATTTCATGCACCAGGCCACTAGTCAAAATATAATCATCCAGTGACCAGATCCAGAAATGAGGTACAAGTTTAAAGTAGTATGAAAGTTATCTTTTTTTTTCTCCTTCACAAATTTCAGGTCATGTATGAGATTTTATGTATGTGGTAGATTGATAGAGGAATGAGCCCCAAATCATATGTTCATGCCCTTGAGTACTTCTCTCCCAAGTTGACCTTGACTTGCTCTGAGCAACAGAAACAGCAGAAGCTGGAAAAGTCCTTGTACTTTGAGGTTTCCCCTCTGTCAGCAGGTGAAGAAGCCAGGTGAGCCTGCTGGGGAGGACATCACAGTGACTTTAACTCTTTGCTGCTACTCAAAGGGAAAGAGAAAGACTGAGTCAATCACATTTTCTAAAGATGCTTTTTCATGGGCAAACATTCATCGACTACATCTTTCAGAAACTTGATTAACCACAGTTAGAATAGCCTTTCCCTAAAGAGGTGGTAAACTATTTAAAAAAATCTAAGAATCCAGTGATAACATGAGACAATGAGTTTATTCTATATATACCTTGACATTCTCTTGAAGGCATGTGATGTCAGTTACTGAGAGAGCTCAATGACAGCCCTGGCTGGTGTGGCTCAGTTGGTTGGGCATTGTCCTGTACAAAGAAAGGCTGTCAGTTTGAATCCTGGGCACATACCTGCGTTATGGGCCTGATCTCCAGTAGGGAGTGTGCAGGAGGCAGCCCATAAATGTTCCCCTCTCACATGGATGTTTCTTTCTCCCTCTCCCTTTCTCTCTCTCTCTCTAAAAAAAAAAAAAAAAAAAAAAAAAATCAATTTGCTCCTGGGTAAGAATCAATAAACTTCGTGTGTGTGTGTGTGTGTGTGTGTGTGTGTTCACATTTTAGCAAGAAGAGCATCAAGAACAGGTTCCTCAGCCTTTTCTGCTCTCTGAATTGCTGTAGGCAGTCGTTCTGACTTCTGTCTCCACCTTCCTCTGGACAGGCTGCAATCTAGAGTGAAAACTATTGTGAAATATGCTGGTGGTCCCATTTTAGGCTGTAATCGGCTTAGTAATCTGGCAAGCGTGTCTGTCCTTGCTTAATCAGCTGTAGGTTTTAGAGTTATAGTTTCAGATTCCTGCACTAGATGTTCTTTCAACATTTGCATGGGAGGGGTGCAAAGTCACAGACAGATCTTAGAAACCTAGAGGGCATTTGACCTATCCTTCATCTTGGAAATTACACTTTTGCCTTCCTAGAAGGCCATTTTTTGGGGAAGAAACATATTGGGTAATACATCCTAGGGCCCCATCTGATTTTTGTCAATGGGGCTTCATGTTAATGGTCACCATTACAGAGAGGGGTTGGTTAACTTCTGAACAACAGATTCCTTATCTGTGAAATGAGGAGGCTTAACACAGGGCTATTATAAGAACGTGAATTGAGAAGGAGATTTGGCTTGAGGAGGTGAGCACACAATACAATATACAGATAATGTGTTATAGAATTGTACACCTGAAACCTATATAATTGTGTAAATTTCATCTCAAAAAATTTAATAAAATAAAAATAAAGAATGTGACTTGAGTGCTAACATATAGCAAAAAAGTGATCATACTAACCTCCAACTCTAGTTTAAGCATCGAGTTCTTTTTGGATATGTGTAGTGATAATTGATAAATATGAAATACGCAGTTCAGTAAGAGACACTCCAATAGAAATCTTTATATCCTTAATCCTTTTACACAGACCTCTTGTTGACCTAACAACTATTCTTTACTATGATTCCATTAGTAGAAGAAAGAGCAACTTAAAGACAAATTAAGATTTAAAAAGGGTTGTTTATGAAGATGTATTAAGGAACACTAGTCATAGCATAGTACAATCAGCCAGAGTTAACTAGTGGAGAACTTGTCAAAGCAAACAAACAAACAAACAAATAAGATTTTCCAAAGTCTAATGTTTTCAGAAAAATGCCATCAATCTGTTTCAAGATGTGAGTTGCTCTAATGTTAAGAGTAAAAGACCCATGCAGTGTAAGTGCTCTTCTCACCCTTAAGAGTGAGATAGCATTAAAGAAAAAAACAAAACAAAAACCTCCTATAATCCCTGCTGCACCTCAGACCAGACCAACAAGAATGCAGTGGGAGGGTTAGCAACCGTATTGCTGCCACCGGTCTAGCCAAAGTAGGTTTTAGAAGAACTGAATTATGTAATGAAGTGATCCACCTAAATAAAGTTCTCAGGCCTCTGCTTCAGCACAGTGCTGCTTGCTGTCGAACTAAGTACCATCTGATCTACATCCCACGGCAAAGCCCGTTAAAGCTCCGCTGACTCCGGGATACTGCTGGACTTCCTGCGCAGAGACTCCAGGGAGAAGGCCGTCGGAGAAACAGGTCTCGATTCAGGAATATGCTCCCTTCTGTATTTTTCGATGTATGGTGAAGCTACTTCCCACACCTGAGAACCAAGGATGAGACCGAAATGTTGACAACATTGTTTTCATATGCCATTAAACATCTACCTCACCTGAAGACAGAACATTATCTGATGAAGGCAGTTGTAGCCGCTGTTTGCTTGCTTTTATGCTAAGGCATTTAACACACGATCAGTGTCTCTGGCTGCTTTCAAAGCTTTTAAAGCACAAAGTCCAAAACTTCTCTGAAGTTACCATGAAGGCTTTCAGCTGCTTGCTCTTCTAAAGCCAAACAAGCCAAAACCCACACAAATCCTAGAGAATTCGGTGTGGACAGAATTAAGGAAAGTTGCTCAGGGTCTGACTGTGTGTTTTCTCAAGCAAACCTCGAATGATAAAAAGCAGTGGATTTCCTCATCTGCTCTGTTTCCCTGTCTCGTGTGCTCTGTCTCTGAGACCCTCAAAGTGGCCACTGGACCAGCAGCACCAGCATCACTGGGGACAAGTTGGAATGTCAGCCCCACTGTGTCCAAATCTGCATTTTCACCCAATTTCCAGGAGACCCACAGGCACACTTCAGTTTGAGAAGCACTGCCTCAGGCCCAGCAATCTGTTCTCTTTCAAGCATAGCACCTTCTCAAATGAAGGCCCTGTTCTTGGTTTATAGCTACTTGTTGTTTTTTACCTGATTGCTGCTGACAGCCAAGGGGCCTTTCCCTCCACTGCCCGCCCCCCCCCCTCTTCTTTTGTATTACCTTAGAAAATGTATGAAGATCAAAGGGAAAAATCCTTCCCCAAGAGCAGAGCAATGATTTCAGGGGAAATCAAGCAATTCTAAGCAATAGGATATTCACAAATTACTACAAAAGGTTTAAAGAACTTTAAAACATGAGTCAGCATGCTAGGCAACTGTCTTTATCCGATGAGTCTATAGTCAATGCAGCCAGAGGAAATCAGTAGTGAAGGGAACCGTATGTCACCAGGGTGATGGGTAGGACACACCAGAGCACCAGACAGACTCACAGCCCTTTGAAGCAAAAACCTGAAACTTTGTTTTCTCTCCAGATCTATGCAGGCATTGGACCAGGTGGTGGTGGTAATGGCATTATAAGAAGAGACAGTGCCCTATCTGGTTTGGCTCTAGCCACTAGAGCTTCGGCCTGGGGACTGAAGGGTCCCAGGTTCAATTCTGGTCAAGGGCACATGCTCAGGTTTCGGGCTCAGTCCCCAGTGGAGGGTGCGCAGCAGGCAGCTGAATAATGATTCTCATCATTGATGTTTCTCTCTCTCTCTCTCTCTCTCTCTCTCTCTCTCTCTCTCTCTTTCTCCCCCCCCCCCTTCCTCTCTGAAATCAATAAAAAGATATTTTTAAAAAATGATAAAGTACTTTTGAATGAAAGAGTACATTCTTGGTGAAGGGGATCCATGAACCTTTCATCTCATTTTCTCTCCGCAAATACTTGTTCCAAAGCTCTGTTTAAAATTTATTTTTGCTTCCAATCCTTAGACACTCAATGTTTGGGTGCCACATGGGACACCTAAGAGTTTATCCAATAGCTTCTTGGTGGCTTTGCAAATTGCGTAAGTACCCTTTTGTTCATTCCAGGGAATAGCCAGAAAATGAATGAATAAGACAAGGTTTCTCCAGGACCCACTCCACTTTACTTTCCCGTAATGACCCCAAACCAAGAAAGAAGCCGAATAGTAAGCTTGCCTGTTGGTCGACAAGCAGTCTGTGCGCTGCCTCGATGTCTGGAGCCATGAAGCGATCTTTTATCCAAGGCCTGCAGAGAACGCAAACCAAGTCATCAGCCAGACATGAGCACTGCCAGGGCTCACGGTTCTGAGACGGTGTCACTTCCATGACGACAGACTTTACCTGACAACCGAGCGCACCAGGTCATAGACCTTCTCCAGGGGAGTGGTTGTCCTCAGGGGGCGCAGGAACTCGATGCCCTGGCAGGCTGCCAGCAGCTCGATGGCCAGCACTGAAACGAGAAAGGAGGAGGGGTGACTGGTGAAAGTCCGACCTCCTGCTTGAGGGCTGTGAATGACAGAAGTGGATGGCCATCTTGGATGCATCTTTAATGGTGAGACGGGGGAATGAGTCCAGGTAAACTCTGTTTTCCCCTTCTCACCTCTCCTAATCGCAATGGGAAAATCTGTTCGCTATTTCCACCTTTGTGTAAGTTTCCTTTTGTAGTTAGTCTTGCTGATCCCTTTGGCCTGAAATACCTGGCACGCAGAACTTCATCAAAGGATTGAAGGAGCCGATGAAGAAGCAAATGAATCTTTGGTTGCCCTGGAACTGAGTCTACAGTTGTTTGTATGGAAACTAATAAAATGATTAATCAATAATAATACAAGAATAAACTTCATGTTTTGTGTACTCCCAACTGTAAACCTACTTTGGCCCCACCCTAAGTAATATCCCTTTCGAGCTTTCAAACTCAAAAGCTACCAAGTCCACTACAACTGAAATTCTAGAAATTGGGACTTAGATGTCTTGCACTCTCATCTCCATGCATCTCAGATCGGTTTATTTTGTGCACACCCCTTTCCTTACGAAACTACCATTGCACTTCTCCCACTTTGCCGGCCCTACTGGTTGTTCAGGTCCTCATCTTAAATACTTCTTTGGAGATGCCTTCTCTCATGGCTTCAGACTCTAGTATTTGGTCGGAATTTTGTTACGTGCTACAAAAAGTTGCCAAGTTGTTGTCCAATGTCTGCCTCACTGGTTAGACCCTAATTTCCAAGCTGGCAGAGAGGAAGAATATCTCCTTCATGGGTTAATCCAGGCAGAATCCTCCTCTTTCTGTGCCCCTTATGCGATGAGGAATCACTAGGCGCTGTAATAAGGCAGATCCTTATCTTGCGAGTTTATATCCAGCACCACTGGGTTCCAAGATTTGTAGGTATTTGTTTAAGATCTGAATCGAAGCAAACTTAACTGATGGTAAACATGCTTGAAAATACCCATTCTTTTTCTAAACTGCACCTGATATAAATGTATAGAACTGCATCAGATGAGCTAGATCTATAATTTGGACCTCTAGGCCAACTTTATTGTCATGTAAGTATCCGAGGACCATGTCCGTGCCAAACACACTTCTAGGTATTCTAGATCCATCTGGGGATGTGATTGAGGCCTGATTTGGACAAACCCACTGTACAGACACTGAGATAATTGGGAGAATTTATAAATTATACCTCAATACAGCTGTTACAAAAAAAGAATATTTAACTCTCTCATTTATCTTAAAATAGTGATAGACTTTTATCAGCCAACTGCTTTAAATACAGTTGCAAAAACTTAGGAACTTAGAACATAAGTACTAAAGGGAGGCAATTTCTCTTAAAAACAAAAAAACAAAAACAAGCAGTAATTAAGAAGTCAGGGAGCAGAGGGCCTAACATCCTGTGAAGTACCTTTGCCAAAATGGTGGGATCTCAGGCTTGTCAAGTCTTTAGGGCCAACCGCCACGTACAGGAAACGCATAGGACAGAGAGCAAGTTAAATGTAACACCACAAGGAAGCTAACAGGTGAGTCCAGAATCCCGGTCTCTATCAGCAAACTGACCTGTTTTTTTCAGCTGGTCAGTGGAATGAAGTGGACTGGGGGGGGGGGGGGTGAAGTGGGGGGAGGGGGAGATGGGACAGCTCTGGATGAAAAGAAGCTTAAAACCTTGACCACCAAATTTAAAATGTGGCTCTTGCATCCTGATTTGAACAAACCCACTGTACAGACACTGAGATAATTGGGAGAATTTGAATGTGTACTCAATGGTGATACCAAGACAGGCTGTGATGATGGCATTCTGGTGGCATCAGAATTTGTGAGAACAATATCATCTCAAGCCCCACCTGAAATGCAACATTTGCATTTTAATGAGATCTAGTGATTCATATGCTCGATAAAGTTTGAGAGACATCAATCTAGGTAATTTCTAGGATCTCCTCACCTCCCTAAGATACGTATCTCTGGCATACATCAAGCCTCCTCTGGTGACACAACCAGTCAAATTGTCCTCAGGTACCTGGAAGTGAGCACGTATCTCCCTGACATGCTAAATGCTTTCATTGTTTTCAACTTGGCGTTAAGCGTTAAAGTATGCAGAAAGAAAATTATATAATGGATTTCTTTGAAAATAGGTTGAGAAGAGAAAAAATAAAGCAAATGTACTGTTGAATCAGTGAGGTGTGTATGAGGTTCATGGCACTAATCTCTACCACTTTGAATATGTTTTGAAAGTCTTGTGTTGTTGTTTTAAAAGCCAGCAGATGAACCAGTTTAGGCAGCAAGAGTGGTTCTGAATCTCCAGCATGAGAATCACCTGGAGGGCTGGCTACCTCCGGATTCCTCTGCCCTGCTCCCTAGAGTTTCTCACTCTGCAGAGCTGGGAGGGGCTTTGAGGATCTGCCTTTCTAACAAGATCCAGGTCATGCTGATGCTGCCGGTGGGGACCCCACTTTGAGGACCACTGGTGAGTCATTCATTTATCAGTGAGGCCCAGGATCCCGGCCTGGCTGGGGTTACCTTGCTCCACGTGCTCGATGACCCTGAGGGCCTTCCTCGCTGCCCATCCTCCCATGGAGACGTGGTCCTCCGTGGCAGCGCTGGTGGAGAGCGAGTCCACAGACGAGGGGTGGCACAGAGCCTTGCTCTCAGAAACTGCAAGAGGTCAGCGCTAGTTAATTATGTTCGAACGGGAAAAACTGCCCAGATGACACATATTTTCCCAAAGTGCTCCATGGCACCCACCCCAGGAGCTTTTGGTGGTTATCCAAGCACCACATGGTCCAAAGTTACTTTGGGAAAGGAACCATGTTGTGTTTTCCCTAACATGAGAAAGACTCTAAAGCTATCATGAGTTCTAACACTGGATGGGAACCCAAATATCACAAAGCCAAGTTGAAAACAATGAAAGCATTTAGCATGTCAGGGAGATACGTGCTCACTTCCAGATACCTGAGGACAATTTGACTGGTTGTGTCACCAGAGATACATATCTTAGGGAGGTGAGGAGATCCTAGAAATTACCTAGATTGATGTCTCTCAAACTTTATTGAGCATATGAATCACTCGATCTCATTAAAATGCAAATGTTGCATTTCAGGTGGGGCTTGAGATGCTATTGTTCTCACAAACTCCCAGGGGATGGCTCTGCTTTTGGTCCAAGGATGATACTTTAAGTAGCAAGGACCTAGGTTACAGAATTCCTTCTCTCCAGCAGGAGAGGTCAAATTCAGAGTCAGCCCCCCCCCCACCCCCACCCCCGCTTTCTAGGATGCTGAGAGTGGCTCTGAGTGAAATGTCACTGTTCTGCATGCTATAAGGAGCCTACCCGAGATAATCTAGCTAAATGGGCTTGCCCAAGACTTGCAGGTCCCAGCACTGCAACCCAAGACCTCTAAACCAGCTACACGGATCAGCAGGCTGTGGTGAGGCTTGTTCAGAAACATAACGTACAAGGGGCCAAAAAAAAGAAAAAGGTTCATTATAAGGAAAGCAAGCTGAGCAACGCCATTAGGCAGCTTGGGAAGCTAACATTCATACGGGGCTTCCAAAGGTCTATAATATTCTCTAGAAATCAACTACCTCCCCCCCCCCCCCAGATTAATAGGAGAACCGGTTGCCCTTTGAAAGGATATTTTAATACGCAGGTAAGTGAGCAAGTAGAAGATATTGGACAGAGGAGAAACTGAATTCAGTGGCCCTTTGTTGGTTATTTGTGTTGAGTTTTAGTGTGAGGCTTAGATGATAAAGGGATTAGGAGGAATAGCAGCTATATTAGTTCTAAAGTTTTACCTGCATTAATTCATTTAATCCTCAAAACGGCCCCACTAGGTAAATTTATCATGCCCATTTTACACAGGAGTAAACTGAGGGCAACAGGACTGAGACTTGTTCCTTGTCACACCGTAAATGGCAGAGTCAGGATTCGAACCCAGACTCCATGCTCTCAGTGAAATACATGCTATCCTGCCTCTTGGGCAGGTTTGCCAGATAGAAATACAGGATGTTCAGTTAAATCAAATTTCAGATTAAAAAAATAGAAGTTTTAGTACAATTATGTCCCAAAAAATTCAAATTTAACTGGATATCCTGCATTCCTATTTGTTAAATTTGGCAGCCACATTTTAGGATTAAGTATTGATTAAAATGAGAACCTCTATCATTGAAATGAGAGCACAGATTTGAGAGCCAAAATGCCTGTCTTTGAATTCTCTGCTTCTTATTAGCTGTGCAAGTGCGGGTAAAACACTTAACTTCTCGGATTTCCAGGTATTCATTTGTAAAATGGAGGTGATAATAAGTACCTGCCCCATGATATTGTTGTGACGATTAAGAGAGTGACTATAAGTGAAGCCCATAGCACTTCCTTGTTGCATGTTGTAACCACATGTGTAGTGGTTGGTATACCTAATGAAATGTATCCAACGTTTTATTATTTTAGATCAGTTCACATTTCATCGTTAACTATGAACATCTTTTTCTTTCTGATGGTCTTCAAATTGAGATTGGGGGAAAAGTTACAAAAATAAAGTTCATATGATGACAAATTGTTTCCTGCAGAGAAGTTGTGGAAACCTCATTGTTTACAATCTCACTTGTGTATTATTATGTGTCAGTATAATATTGTTTAGGTTTTGTCTTATATGTTTTTCTTAAAAATATTAGACAACCTGCTGTGTTTGTATGAAGAGAGGTAGGATGCAGATGGAGGTGTTGAGGAAATTAGATCTCATTCAAAGATAACAGTCGATATTTTCAGATAAAATGGAGGGGCCCTTCAATGGACAGGCTTGGGCAAAGGGCAGTGTCCTTACCCAGGGCTGCGGCTGTGCAGTGGGCTATCATGAATCCAGAGTTCAGACCGCCTTCAGCCACCAGGAAGGCGGGCAGCTCGCTGAGGGAGGGGTTACAGAGCCTTTCAATTCTTCTTTCGCTAATCGCAGCAAGTTCATGGACACCGATGGCCAAATAGTCCAGGGCCTGAAAGAGCGTCTCAATTCAGTTGGCCTGTATTGTAATATGCTTTCAGGGGCAGCAGCAATTCTAAAAATAGCTTACTTTGGCTGGGTATTCACCATGGAAGTTTCCTCCGGAAATGGTCTCTCCCCGGCTGGCAAAGACCATCTTTCAAAATAGGTTAAGGTTTGAACACCCTGAGGTGGCAGCCCTTGTAAAATGTGGAGAGAGAGTCCCCAAGCAGTTGTTGACATAAAGGGACACACACACAGACACCCCCCCCCCCCACACACACACACACAATCTTGAAGAAGAATTGTGTATACCCAAGTCAAGGCCAAAGAAACACAAGGCATAAAAATGCTGTTTTCTCTTGAGATTAGAGATTCTCAAGTGTCATAGCTGTGCTAATCTGGTGGGTAGTAGTTGCTCTTGAAAAGTTTATAACCTGAAACTAAGAGCAGAGACCAGACACCAGTGTAAAAACAAATTCTGTTTCTTCAATGGGCCCTGTGAGCTTGTGCTCCATAGAAAACCTGCTGACTGGAAGACATTGCTGCTGCCCAACCAGCAAATTGTCTGGAATAATCAATTTTGGGAAAACTTCCAAGCAAACTCTCTAACACAGTGATCTGTGTCAGCATTCTCAGCAAAGGGCCGCCAAGAAATCATTGTAAACTCACTTAGGTCTGAGGCAACTTCGGACTCACCGAATATTCATATTCTCAGGGATCTTTGCATTCCATCATGCACTTTACTTAAACCAACAGACAAAGGCAGTAATAAACCCTTCTTCCAGGTTCCAAAGAGCTAATTTTTACCTACTGGGCTAAAGAATATTCGCTACCTATTATATCAACCAGGGACTCATTCTGTGTGAGAACGGTTCTGACTTCCAAAGAGCTGGAGATGCACGTGTTACATGATCTTCATCAAGTCTGGAGTTGCCCTTTTCCATGTATTATAACCGCACGCCTGTTCTTCTCCATGAACCTACCCCAACCACAGGCATTTGGCCTTCTCTCCATTCTCTGAATCCTTATAGCGAGTGATCTCTGCACCAATTTAGAACATAAGCATGTTCTATTGTTCTTTAGCTCCAAATTTGTTGGTTGGCTATTCGATTATAGCAATTAGAAGTTAACTTCCATCATATCTAGTAAGTAGGTAATAGGTGCTCTATCTGCAAAAGAAACCTTAGGAAAACATTATTTCAGGTAACACCAGTATTGCAGGAGAACTCCCAAAGAGTAGGCAATTGGAAATTCATCAGGGATTAAAACCCTTTCATTAAATAAAGAACTTTTGGCTGAAATTTTTGCTGAGGTAAGTGTTGGGGGGAGAATTTAGTACAGAATTATTTCCTCTCCCATTTCCAATAACTTAATGTTTGTGTTTTGTTTTTTTTTTTACTCTCTAAGATATCCTTTCAACCTACATTATGTAAGTGTCTAATGGATATGTCTGCTGTACAGGACAGATAGGTGAGATACGACTACCCGGAGTTCAGGAAAACTACTCCCTTTGGGAGGTGGGATGGTGTACAGGTGGGTTAGTGAGTTGAGGATTATTTAGTATGGGTTTGACTTAACTGTGAAACTATCCGAGAGGACGCAAAACCCACATCCTGAAGTAAGCTCTCCAGAGAAACCTCACACAGCTACTGTGGACCCATGTGCTAGCCCAGGCTGCGAGCTGCTTTCAGGGATGCTGATCCAGCACTCTCCCCAGGGCTGAGACTTGAGGCAGACATGGGATAGGAAAAACAGATTTCTACAGGGTTTGGTGGTCTTCACAGGTAGTATTGTCTCTGTGGAGACTTTGCCAGTGTGACCCCTGAGTGATCGCATTCCATGGCAGAAACAAGATGGCTCTGAGATACCACACCAGGAAAGGGAGTCAGGCCCCGTCTTTGAGAAATGGAAGTGTTCTTACTCTTTTTTGTACAAACACAGAAAACACCGATTTGAGTCAAGTCCATGTCAGAAATAAAACCTCGGGATATGGAAAACCATGCCTCTTTGACCAACACTTTGGTAAATGTTAAAGGTTGCTTCTATCTAAAGCATCATGGCATTACTGGAACCAGGAAGGTGTACATACATGCCACCTACCCTGGTCTCCACAATCACACCTGGCACGTAGGTCTTCCTCCTTCTACCAACAGCCCCAGCAGTGGGTTTTAGGGAAAATGTCTTCATAAAACCTCTCAGTCAATGCTGGAAATCCACCCCATTTCATCGTTAATGGGCCAATTTTGAAGCTTCGGCATGTTCCACTCTGAACCTGAGATTAGGTTCGGAGACCTACCTCTGCCACCTCCCAGCTCGGATCTGGACAAAGTCCCTTAACTTCTGAGCCTCAGGTACTCAGTTTATGAAATGAAGTGACCGGAGGCAGGACAGAGCTGCTGCACGGTGATCACTTCAGATCTTAAAGTTACCAGCTGAAATTCTATGACTATAGTTTAGTAAACGTCAAAAGATACAGGATTATCTGTTGCGCTGTTTAGTTCTGTGGTAATCAGTTTCTTCACAAACGCTATTGTGTCATTCGCCACACCATGGACCTAAAATACAAGAGTAAATGAGTTACTACATGGAAGACTGCCTGTCAGATAGAGTCTGATATCCCTGTTAGAATGCAGGATGTTTGGAAGTGGTATGTATTCCTATAGCAGATCTAATTTGGCAATTCTTCCCCGTAGACGTTTTTGATCTACTAGCTAGAATAGAACTTGCTGAGTACAAGGATGTGAGTCCCCTAGGGAGGACTCTTTATGACACTGTAGACTGGAATTTGACACAAGCTGAATACAGGGTGGGGCAAAAGTAAGTTTATAATTGTGAATAGGAAAATCAGGGAGTTTATTCTTGTGTTATTGAACAACCATAAACCTACTTTTGCCCCACCTTGTATTGTTTCATTCTTGAGTTAATCTCTCATTCAACTAATTACCATATGCAAATGAGTTGTAAAATCGATACAGGATACCTCATGCTAACCCAAGTCATCTGCATTTTTTATTTAAAGTTAAGCCTCGCAGATTTATTTACCATGATTTAGGTCTGCCTATTAAATGCAGCTAAGGTATACCATGAATGGGGAGTTGAATTTTTATTGAACATCTCTGGCTGGCTGGTCCTAGTTCTATCTAACAGGGAGAGCAAGTAAAACTCCACTAACTGGTTAAAATAATGTTGTTACTAAGAAACTGAAAAAGTGAGGGCACTAAACCAACACAGCAAGATGTCTGTTGGACTTCTCTTCAAGGTTGAGCAAAGCAATTCAAAAGCTTATTACATGGACTAGAAACGACAATAATGGGACAAATGGAAGTATGATCTAGAAAATTTTTAATAGAAGCTGTAAAAAAAATTGGATTCTAATTGACCATTACATGATTTTCTAACACCTCCCTCTTTTTCTGCTTCCCACCTGCATTGAGAGAGAGAAAGGACACTTTTGTTTGCTGACTTACCTGTGGACAGCAGCGCAAGGTGTACGCGTCCTGCACGCGGTCACAGAACCTGTGACTCTCTGTGGAAAGGTGAAGGAGACAGCAGGGAACATGTTATCAATTTTTCCCCACAAAACACAAAACCAAATAAGCTCACTCACACAAAAATGCCCAGACCTGCTATTTCTGATGGGTGGTGATCCGAGTCCAAGAGTGACCGAAATCGAAAAGCAACTTCAATTTGCCCAGGATGAGGGCGAACAGCATGAATGTCTAGAATTGTTGAAGGAGAAAGAGCCTGAGCAACTCTTATATTAGAACGAACTACCATGGATGCTCAGAACCATCCACGGAGCTGACACAGCCCTCAAAAGGCCCAGGGTCCTAACCACCACCGAGCAGTAGAAACTTATCTCCAAAAGCACGATATTCCTTATTGTCTTTACTCTTTGAAATCTCCAAGTGCAAATTATGTGTTGAGAATTCAACTACTGGGAATTCACTCAAGACACTGGGCTACCCTAAAAAGATTTAGGCTCGTAATGGAAGGGAGCTCTATAGTGGTCTAATTTAACTAAGTGATTTTGAGACAGTTTTTTTATCCTACTATCTATAATAATAAAAGGGTAATATGCTAATTAGACCGGGAGACCTTCCGGACGTCCTTCTAGACACAGCCATGGTGGCAGGACAGAGGCAGAGTCGGATAGGGGCAATCAGGCCAGGAGGGGAGGGCAGTTGGGGGTGATCAAGCTGGCAGGGGGGGCCAGTTGGGGGCGAGCAGGCCGGCAGGGTGGGGGCAGTTGAGGGCAAGAAGGCTGGCAGACAGAGTGGTTAGGGGCGATCAGGCAGGCAATCAGGTGAGAGGTTAGGAGCCAGTAGTCCCGGATTGCGAGAGGGATTTCTGACTGCCAGCAGTCAGACATCCTCCGAGGGGTCCCAGATTGGAGAGGGTACAGGCCAGACTGATGGACATCCCCCCTAGCACAAATTTCATGCACTGGGCCACTAGTATATAATAATAGTCTTTTAAACCCACTACTTTCTTTTTTTTTTTCTTAAATGTATTTCTTTATTGATTTCAAAGAGGGAGAATAAGAGAAAGATAGAAACATCAATGAGAGAGAATCACTTCCTGCATGCCCCCCACTGGGGATCGAGCCTGCAACCTGGGCATGTGCCCCTGGCTGGAATTGAACCCAGGACCCTTCAGTCCACAGGCCGACACTCTATCCACTGAGCCAAACCAGCTAGGGCATCAAGCCCACTACTTCCTAAGTAAGCTACCACTTCTGTTGTTCCCCCTCCGTCAGTTTTCTAAAGGGGACCAAACTGAATCCTACTGTAGTTCTAAAGCTCTGCAAACAGTTTCCTAAAACAGCACTTAGTTTGATGAGAGTCAGACCTAGGTGATCTGGGGCAGGTTACTTAACTATCAGGGTCAGCATCTATTTATAAACCAGGGTCATTTCAATTGTCGATTGTGGCAGAATTTAGAAGAAACTGTAGCAGTATTGGGCACACCATAGGCTCTTGAGTTTTCTCTTTCTTCCCTACCACTCACCCCCACCCCTCACATGTCTAAAGACCTCAACCAGCCCACCCCACCAGCTCTGGTTGAATGAATAACAACCAAACAGAGGGACCATGCTGACCGGTATCGAAGGCTTTGGTGGTGCCCTTCAGCACCTCCAGCGTCAAGGCCGCCACTATGTCAGCCTGTCGTGCAATAGCACTGGCTCTCTCCACAGCTTCACAGCCCAAGGAGGTGATCATCTGCGTCCCATTGATGAGCGCCAGACCCTTTGGGGCAGAGGAGAGAGGTTGCCTACTGTATTTCTCTAACAAGCCTATGTACAAGTTGATTTAGTCTTTTGCTCTCATGAGAGGAAAGTTAGCCAGTCAGTTAAACAATGTTTATTCATGTTTTCTGAAGTGCAGGTCAGTAATGATTATTTAAGCACTTTAGGACTAAGTGCCATCCTACATGAAATTACTACTATCAATCTGGCAAATAGAATAGCTGTTAAGTATCCCCATTCTCAAGGCAGCAGAGCAGCTCCAGTGTGGAAGGCATATACAATCTTAATTATGCTACATTTCTTCTTTAATTTATCATCATTGTAGACAAGATACACTAAAACATTTCTAGTCCAATACTCTTGGCTTAGAGAATCCTAATAGATGCTGGATTAAAGTGCCTCTAAAGGATCTCTAGGGATCCCAATTTAAAGTTTAAGTTCTTAGGTAAGAGAACCCTTAAGCATTTATGGCATGAAGAATTTTTTTAAATATTGATGGAGGAGCTGTTTCTTCAGTGATCAACTTTCAACAAACATATGAGCCATTTTTATTTTAATAAATCACTGAGACTGGCATTAAGACTGAAAGTAGTGTATAAATGAAGACTTGTTGACATGGACAAATTTCCCTTAAACATCCTTACCTCTTTTGGCTTCAAAACTATTGGTTTCAATCCATGGGCTTCCAGGACCTAAAGAATGATTTAAGAAATTAAAATGGGTAACAATTACTAATTTAATGAGGAACCCAATAAAAGATCTTTCAGCCCAAAGGTCTGTCTTATAAAAGACTTGAGCCCCAGTGCATGGATTCGTGCACTGGTGGGGTCCCTTGGCCTGGCCTGCACCCTCTCGCAATCCGGGACCCCTGGAGGGGGGTGGGTGTCGGCTAGCAGGTTTCAGAGACAAGGTCTATCCTCTAGGCCAGTGATGGCGAACCTTTTGAGCTCGGCGTGTCAGTATTTTGAAAAACCCTAACTTAACTCTGGTGCCATGTCACATATAGAAATTTTTTGATATTTGCAACCATAGTAAAAACAAAGATTTATATTTTTGATATTTATTTTATATATTTAAATGCCATTTAACAAAAAAAAAATCAACCAAAAAATGAGTTCACGTGTCACCTCTGACATGCGTGTCATAGGTTCGCCATCACTGGTCTAGGTCCTTTGTGTTAAGTGTCCACGTTAGTGACTCACCTTTCTCCTGTGGCTTCCTGAGCACATATGCACACCTGTGCTGTGCGAAGGCTGGGCTTCTGACTGTCTGTCCATAATCCCTACCTCCGAAGCTTAACCCAGAAAGTCCTCCTATGTATCTAAACACTGGCAGATACATTGGTTGTCAGAGCAGGGCTTCTCACTTGTTTGGCAAGTGTGTGGGCACCAATGAAGGGGGTATGGTTGGCCTAATAGATAGGAACAGAATCCTGAGGGGAAATGGGCCAAATGATCTTACTCTGAAATAAAAGAAGTAAAAACAGTCAATAAGTTAAGGTCCCTCTAGGGAAGAAGGAAGAGAGAGCCTGCACCATTTGCTATGTCAATTTCTCAGGTTATTAGACCACCTATTGTTGTGGGTGTTGGGCTGGGCCTGGTGTGGGAAAAATGGAGACCACCAAGCTCAAGGGCAATTATAGTAATAGAATGTTAAGTGCTCCAGGAGGTAGGAAGTGGGTACAGTCAGTGAGAAGTAATCAGGTAAGATGCTAGGAGAGCACAGAGGAGGAAAAAGGAGAGTTGCGGGGGGGGGGTTAGGGAAAAGAACTGGAAGAGCAGAGAGGGAAGTTTCCCGGAGGACTTAGCAGAAGGAGGAACCGGAGTGAGTGGGGAAGAGAAGCATGGACCTGTGCTGGTCCCTCTGCCTAGGACACAGCACCTTCCAGCTGCAAGGAGCCTCCAGCTTCTGTGATGGAGAACCCTGGCAGGGAAGAAGGAGGAGAACATGACAAACAAGGCTCTTGCCGCCACTTTAAGTTCAGACTTTCTCCTAACGACAGTGAGGAGCACTGTAGTTTTTAGCCAGGACATGCTCAGATTTGCTGTGTGAAGGTGGCCCGGGGAACACTCTACACAGAGAAACGATCAGGAAGAGTGTGCATGGAAGGAAGGTGATCTGGAACCTGTATCCCCATAAGGATTATCTGTTTCATTAACTTCTCCCTTCTCCTTGGTCCTCGACCCTTTGCTTACTGTTAGGGGACCTCCCAACAGTAGATCTGAGGTGGCACTTTAAATAATTCTTTGTGCTGCTCTGATGGAATATGAGGATGAATGAAGAAAAAAAAAAGCTTTATCAAACGCAAGCCTTTCTAATTAGCCACGTGGTGGGAGCTTTCAGGGAAATGGAACCTTCTTTCCCGAGGCCATAGAGCAGTGGTTCTCAACCTGTGGGTCGCGACCCCTTTGGCGGTCGAACGACCCTTTCACAGGGTTTGCCTAAGACCATCCTGCATATCAGATATTTACATTACAATTCATAACAATAGCAGCATTACAGTTATGAAGTAGCAACGAAAATAATTTTATGGTTGGGTCACAACATGAGGAACTGTATTTAAAGGGCCAGAAGGTTAAGAACCGCTGCCACAGAGTGAGTGCTATGATCCACAGCTTAGTCCCTGTGAGACTGGCAACTAAATAAACCTGCAATGACGTGTGACCTTCAACTAGGCACCTGAATTGTTTTGGGTGCTGAAGAAATTCCTGGGATCAACACTGGCAGCTGTACCTTTTCACCAACGTGATCACCAAGTCCAGAGGCTGACAGCTGGGTATGGAAGCTAAGAGCCTTGTCTAGTTTGACTTCTAAGCTACAGTTTTTTCATCTATAAAATAGGGATAACAGTGGCCCCCTCACTCAGATACTGTAAAGATTAAGTGTTATAAAGCATGCTGGACACCTGGTGTCCAGCCCAGGGAAAATCCTTCCGATGAACATTGTTGTTAAAGTCTTACGTATTTAGCATCAGCCCAGCCACTCTTTGGAGACCACATCTTCCCTTCTCCAGTTAGCCCAAGAGCAAGATGAGAGAGTGGAGCAAGGTCTCCACTGGCACCAACGGTTCCTTTCTCTGGGACATAGGGCAGGCAGGAGGCTAGGAGGGAGTAGACAGCAGTTATTCCAGGAGAACTTCATTCTGGTCAAGCTCACTTTGCCAGTGAGACCCACCTCTCCCAGTAGGATCTAGTACAAATGCCTGGAGAAAGACAATTACTCAAGGACAACAGAAAGCATTATAGGTTTTAGCCAAGACACAGTCAGATTTGCTGCATGAATGTGGGTGAGGAACACTATACATAGAGAAACAATCGAGATCAGGCTGCGTGAGGGAAAGGTGATATGGAACCCATATCTTCATGAGGATTAACTTCTTCCTCTGTGGTCCTCTGCTCCTTCACTTATTGTTACTGTGCATGTTCTAATCTGACCTAGAAATTTCTAGAATTCCAGCAATGTATCTTAAAGACATAATCAGGTACTAGCTGGTTCATTATAGCCTTGTTCCTAAGAATAAAAAGTTAGATATGATTTAAATTTGGAATTAAGAGATTTTCTTCTGACCAACAGTTGGGTGTGGCCATTCAAACCTATTGGAGAATGTTTGGAAACATGTAAATATTGACTTTAGAAAAGTGATATAAAATGTTCCAGAAGGAGAAAGTTCACCAAAGTGTTGACGGAGTTTTCTGGGAGGTAAAGTCATAGGCAACATAATCTCTACTTGTACCAGATTCCTAGTCTGCCATTTCACCACCACGTATAAAAGGACATGTACTATTCTGTAGGAAGTCCCCAATAGGTTTCTAAGTAAACTCGGACACCGAATAGCAGTGTTTTTGCTAATTGTTAAATACTGTCAATAGGATTATGCAGTGCCACCCACAGGGCAGCTTCCAGACCAGAGTTCACCCTGGGAGATTCTCAGAACTCTAGGGCCCCAGAAGTGCCATCAGATCTACCTTATGGGACATGCCCAACCTCAATGGAGGGTAATGGAGGGTCAGTCAGGGATCCATTGCATTACCATTAAATGCTTCGATAACTTGTTTGAGGGTCTCCAGGGAAATGCCACTGTATCCTTTGGCTAAGACATTGATCCTTAAAGCCAAGAGCATCCGACATCTCTCAGGGATTAGTGGTTTCCCAACACCTACAAAACAATTGAAAAACAAAACCTCTTCCACCTCCTGACTGCCTCCATCTCTCAAGTCTTTCTTCACTTCTTAACTCAGAGTTGGACTGCTCTCCCTCCTCACTTTCTTGCTTCTTAAAGACTCATCTTCCAAAGGTGAAACCCCACATTTGCCTTCTCAGTTTCCCTTCTTGGAACACTTCAGCAAGCCCCCACTCCCCACCCAACATCCTTAGAATAGTGTCCAGACTCCTCAGCACAAGTTGCTTTGCAATCTCACCTCATCCTGATGAACTCATTCCCTGACTTTCAGCCCTAATTTTGTGTCCTGAGTGCACCACTCTCAGCATCACTGCTCCTGTCCCAATCCCGTCCCTCTACTTGGCCTATTCCTTTTTCTGAGATTCAGCTGGAAGGTGGTCTTGTCTGCTGCTTTCTGCTTCCCTCCCTCCCCCGAAGCACCCAGTCCCTGGAATATATTGGCTGTTACAGGATGCATCACACTGTACTTTATTCAGCTAACCAAATAAGATCTAGGAGGTACCCAACATTTCGAATGATTTACCTGAAGAATGTGAACGTACGAGGTTGAGCTGGAGCTCCCTGAAAGAGAAAGGGGAAAAAATCTTCTTACTGTTACTGTGCACGTTCTAATCTGACCTAGAAACTTCTAGAATTCTAGCAATGTATCTTGAAGACGTGACCAGGCACTAGTTGGTTCATTATAGCCATGTTTCTAAGAACAAAAAGTTAGAAATGGTCTAAATATGGAATTAGGAGATTTTCCTATGATCAAAAGTTGTGTGTGGCCATTCAAACCTATTGGAGAATGTTTGGAAACATGTAGATATTGACTTTAGAAAAGTGATATAAAATGTTCCAGAAGGAGAAGGTTCATCAAAGTGTTGACAGGGTTTTCTGGGAGGTAAACTCATAGTCGTGAAAATGGTCCCTCATCTGGGGAAGTGAGGGGAGGCAGTGGAAGAAACCAGCAAGCCTATAAGTTCAATACCAAGTCGTGTGTAAATTAACCCGAGCCTCATCCTCTTCATCTGTAAATTGTGTCAAATGATATCTCCCTTGTTGAAAGGAATCTGAAAAAGGGGGGGGGGGGGTAGGTGGCATGTGGATGTGTGCGAGCAGGAGCCAAACTTACTCTAGCTTATTGATAGGAATTACAGTTCTGGCAAATTTTCCAAAACCTGTAGTAATGCCGTACACAACTGGAATAAAAGACAGACACCATCCAATTAGATGCAGGACGTATTTTTTTTAAGTCTATAAAAATAATTGTATAACACAAAGGGGGAAAGATACCCGTTTTTTCTTTTATGATGCTGTCTATGACTTCCCTGGATTTTTGCACCTTCTTTTCCGCAGTTGGGGTGAGCTAGGAAAACATTGGTCAGAGAGGAGCACGTGGAAGATGTCTACTTGTGGCAAAAAGGGTCAGAGGACGTCCGTCCCTCCCTCCCCCTTACCTTTATTTTGTAGCGTCCCTTGCCCAAGTTGACCAGGTCCTCCGTGGTGAGGCTGTCCCCATCTAATTCGATGTACTGCACAAAGGAAGGGGTCTCCGTGAGTCTGAACAGCTTAGCTGCTCGAACAAGAGATAGGGAAGCCTCAAGCAGAACCAAACTTGGCCACTTCAGAGATTTTATCACTGCTATTAATGTGCTAAGATAAAAGACACCTTACTTAAGAGGAAGCTGAGTATGGACTGTTTTTCTAGTGCTTTTTCCTACAACATGGAGCTGAACAAAGTCCTGTCCTAATTGGTAGTGTTTGCTCATCAATCTTGCTGGCCCTCCTCCTCCTTAAATGAGGGGGACTTCATTTTCTTAACGAAAAGAGTGGTTTGCCGCTTACCTTTTCAGGCTCTCGGTATTTGCTATACCTGAATCCAGGTAAAGGAAATTACTACTGAGAAGTGTAGCACAGCCCCAGCCCCGTTCCTGGCGGGAGCACTCCCCCCCCCCCCCAGTACCCCCAGAATCTGCAGGAAAGGATACAGGTAAACTCCCTCTGGTTGCGATGGAATGAAGTCAGGAGACATGGCATCCCCTTCTATAACTGAAACAAGAAGACAAGAAGGACCCCTTACACACCACAGCGGAGAGCCCCTTTGGCCTTGCTGGTAAAGCAAGGAAGTGCCGGCCCTTCAATTGCCTTTGAATTCTATCAAAATGGCTGCTTTAAAGTGACTTCAGATACTTCCAAGTGCTCTTAGCATCTTTACAATGAAGGAGAGCAAAGGGCAGAGATGCAGGTGCTGGGGGTGGACCCTGGTTTAAATGAAAGTTCAAGATCTAACCCCCACCTCTGTCCCATCCCAGCTTTATTTTGTTTGAAATCTGAACTCCTCTGTGCCACAGGCCTCTCATCTGGTGAAGGTCTTTTGAAGGGCTTCACCTTTAAGTTTATAAAAATAGTTACATACACCACTTAGTGGTTGAGCATATGAACAAGGAGGCCACAGTTCAATTCCCTGTCAGGGCATATGCCCGGGGTTTGGGGCTCCATGGGGTGAGGGTGGGGGTGGGGGCTTGGGGGAGGGGGGAGGTGCAGGAGGCAGCTGATCAATGATTCTCTCTCATCATTGATGTTTCTCTCTCTCTCTCCCTCTCCCTTTTTCCCTGAAATCAATAAAAGTTTATATATACATATATATATATTATATATATTTTAAGTTATATAGGACAAAGTAATTCAATTACTGCGAAGGGATTCAGACCTGCAGTTCCGAGCTCACATCTGCTCTTGGCTTCTTACTAGCAGCCTGACTGACTCTGGGTAAGTGGCGTCCTCTGGGAGCCTGTTGCCTTGTTGTAAAAGGTGGATAGACCTGCCCCCACCCCCGCCCCCTTCTCAGTAGGGTGGGTGAGGACCGAAGGCCCCCAGAGGCCTAGCAGCACCTGCACAGCCAGCAGGTGGGGATGGCAGCCCAGCCTCCCGGGATGTGTGCTGCATCCATTCGCGCCTCTCCCCTCCGGCCACTCACCCACTTCCACGAACTCATTGTCCTCCAGGGCCACCTCCAGCGGGTCCTCATTGTCCAGCAGGCCCAGGCCCTTGCAGCGGCGCACCAGAAAGTGCACGTCGTCCACCGAGGCGAAGCCACCATTGTCCGGCTTGTTCTTGATGTACCTGCGCACGGCCTCGCGACCCAGCCAGCCCACCGTGAGCTGCGCGTCCTTGCAGGGCACGGCCAGCCATTCTCCGCGCACGTGCACTGTGTACCTGGGCATGGCTCCCGCTGCTCCTGCAGCCCCTGAGGCTACCGCAACCAGGCCGTCTGCAGGTGACAGTCACCAGGAGCCGACAGTTTTATCTAGCAGCGGCTACCGAGGTGTGGTGGGTGGGGAGGGCGAGGATGGACTTTCAAAATATGCCACCTCCCTTGCCTTTACCAATTCACGCGTTGGACAAATATTTATCAAGGCCCCAGGGTCCCTTTGGGTTTTTGCAGTTGAGCTAGAGGCCGGAGAGGGGGATGCAGGGAGGTCAGCCGCCTGCACACCAGCGATGCAGCCCTACGGCAGTAAGGCCTGGGGGTCTTAGCGCCCTTTTCTTCAGGCTCCCCGGTTTCTCCCTCCCGGGTTCCTGTCTGCATTCCCTTCCATTAAGAGCAACTTATAAACACCATGTTCCTGTCTTTATTTGGGATTACTCAACTGTGAAATAACCTGCCGGCCAAGTGTGACACCGGGAAGTGTGGCAATCCTCACTCACTTGTTTATTCCACAAACAGGTGTTGAGCAAGGCCTCTGTCACTGCTAAGGTTCTCCCAAGCTGCTCCTCCACAGAGGGAGACTGCAAAGGCCAGAGATCATTTTCACAACTTTTCAAAGGTCACCGTCTGGACCAAGAGCCAGGGCTTGAAGGTTAACAGCTCAGCCAGCCCTGGGTGGAACTCCTGCTCCGTGGCTGGTAAGTTCTTAATTAGCCGGCTTCCTCCTCAGAAGGGAAAGGGAATAAATGCCTCACCGCAGTATTTGCCATATCTGCCTGGGATCCAACCCTGGGCCTGCCTTTTATGAACTGTGACCTCTGGCAGGTCGTTTGACCTCTCTGGGCCTCAGATTCTTCATCTATAAAATGGAGATATTGATAGTGTCAATTGCAAAGGCCTGTTTGGTGAGAGGACTGAGTGAGTTCACACACGGAAAGCCCTTAGAGCTGCACCTGGTGCACCGAAAACGCTACCGACGTGTTTGTGACTACTATTTGGACTGCAGTACTCTATAAACCTATTTTGTTTTATAGATGTTCTTTCATCTTTGTACATGAATATCCCTAATCCAGTTAAGCATCTTCAACACAGATAACTGCTCCCTGCACCCAATTCATTGCCACTAGTATTAAGAAAGTGTGAAGAGCATGAAAAAGATCAAAGAAATGTGGGCTAGTTTAGTAGTGGGCACTAGTTGAGCAGCATTTTGGTGGTCAGCCAGTTTCTAGAGATTTGATTAACACAATAGAAAAAAAAAATCCTAAAAAGTCTGTTCCTATTAAAACAGATTTCTGCTGGGACTAGAGACACAGTTGCTCACAGAAATCAGCCATACCGGCATCTCTTTCTCTGGCAGCTTCCGGAATGTGTACAAATAAAGAGCTAGCATGCCTTGAGCCTTATTGAAACTTGCACTTGAGCCACCCAAGTTCTAACCGCATTCTGGAACTTGTCATCTCCTGAATTTGATACACATAAATCTTCCATTCCAATACCCACCTTCTGGCCAAGCCTTATAGCCTTGCAACCCCCTCCCCCAACCCCCCAATTTACTTCGGTCATCTCCGCCCTTAGGACTTGACCTCTAGTTGGTTCCTTCTGCCCTGCACCTCCTACCTGCTTCTTCACTTACTTTCCTAGGAAGCCAGTCCCCTAGTTGCCCACCTGGACCACTTTCTTCAACACTTTGAAATTTCTTTATAACATTAAACCTGTGCCTACACTCTGAGTAAAACCCGACCCCTGTGTTCACCCAGGGAGAGGCTCTGTTACAGGAAGTCCTGTGATGGTGCAGATGGTGGCACTGCCCTCCTACTTGCCCGCCCACTTTCCAAAACATTCACCGCCTCGAGGACCTTTTCAAATTCTCAGAGGACCTTACCTCCTACCTCTCAGAAAACAGGCCCTTTGACATGAAGTAGCTGAACTTTCTGCTCCCTTCCATTCACTCATCCAATAAATATTTCTTGGAACACCTGTTATGTCCCAAGTACTGTGCTACATGCTGGGGATGAATAAATACAATGCATTCTCTGCCTTTATGGTGCTTACTCTCTGGGGATGGATGCAGACATGTAAGGAAGACTGGTCAAGTCCAACTATTCCCTGTGCTGTGAGAAAACCCAAACTGAGCCCAGCTTTTGAGCAATCCCAGGCCAGACACGGGACATGTGAGGGAAGAAGGCTCCAGATGATAGCAGCTACCAGCAAATTGCATCACACCCAGAGATCTGAGGCTCAGGCCCTAGACCAGGGGTGGGCAAACTTTTTGACTCGAGGGCCACAATGGGTTCTTAAACTGGACTGGAGGGCTGGAACTAAAGCATGGATGGACTGTTTGTGTGAACTAATATAAATTCAAAGTAAACATCATTACATAAAAGGGTACGGTCTTTTTCTTTTTTAGTTTTATTCATTTCAAATGGGCCGGATCCGGCCCGCGGGCCGTAGTTTGCCCACGGCTGCCCTAGACACAGTAGAGCAGAGATAAGCTATTTCCACTGGTTATGTCCAAAATCATGACCCAAACACCCACAAATGTATACCCTCACTTGTTACTCTCTCCATCCAGAACACACCTCCAATAAGATCTTTCTTGTTCCTTGACTCATTTATGCTTTCTTTTCTCCAGAAAGCATTCCCTAAACCCCTTTCTCTGGGCTGCTTTAGCGTGCCTCTTCTTTAGCATTTTATAGGAATTACTTACCTTTGTTCACCCGGAAATTATGTGTATACACCAGCCTGGCACAAAGACACTGAACAGATGCTTATTAGCTGACGTGAATATAGACTCCACTGAGCTGGCCCCAGGTAAATGTTTGGACGTGTGTCTTTAGCGCCCTCTGCCTTCCTCATAGCACCCTTCCACACCACCCTTCAAGGATCCCTTGTCACAATTCACTTTTAGTATCACTCATCAGTGATATTGAAAAGTGACATTAGCTTGGACACGTGGTCGGCAAATTGTGGCTCGCGAGCCACATGTGGCTCTTTGGCCCCTTGATTGTGGCTCTTCCTAAGCCTTAGGAGCACCCTAATTAAGTTAATAATGTACCTATCTATATAGTTTAAGTTTAAAAAATTTGGCTCTCAAAAGAAATTTCAATCATCATACTGTTGATATTTGGCTCTGTTGACTAATGAGTTTGCCGACCACTGGCTTAGACTACGTGGTGAGTTTACAGGGCCAGCGATGCCTTCAAAAGGATCATGTGGATTCGCGGATCCACAGTCTAATCACTTAGAACATGATTATAGACCAGGGGTCTGAGCTGAATTCTCTGCCCTATTCCTGGCATGAAGTTTTGAGAATCACACTGCAGTGTACATCCATGTCCAGGGAGAGTGAAATCAGCAGACTCAGGATTACAGACATGGACAGGAAGTTCTCTCTCTGATATCTGCCCCACCTTCGGGGTATTTGCTATCTGTTTTCTTTTTAATATATTTTATTGATTTTTTACAGAGAGGAAGGGAGAGAGATAGTCAGAAACATCGATGAGAGAGAGAGAAACATCGATCAGCTGCCTCCTGCACATCTCCCACCGGGGATGTGCCCGCAACCAAGGCACATGCCCTTGACCAGAATCGAACCTGGGACCCTTCAGTCCGCAGGCCGACGCTCTATCCATTGAGCCAAACCGGTTTCGGCTGCTATCTGTTTTGAGACTTGTATCACTCCATCAGCACTTTTGGGGGGTACTTAACAATAATATACCCCACCCACATTTATACTCAAAAACACCATTCCTCTTTGCTAGAGTTTATTTGGCCAGGAGTAGACCCAACCTGGCTCAGTCTCATTTCTGGAAATTTGGAATCAAGACAGTTTCTCCACGTGGTAAGTTAAGATTTACAACAGTAAAGCTGGGGCAGCCAGACTATACAATGTGGACTAGAGAAACAGAAATGAGGCCAGAGTATTGATGGCTCTGCAGTCCTGGGTGCCAGACTCCTTCTGTCTGTCCACAGGCTCCGATAACCTCCCTCTACCTGTACCCTTAAAATAACCATCCTATTCCCTTTCTGACTTCTAGTCATTTCGGTTGCTGTCAGTTACAATCAAAGAATCCTAATGAATTGATTCCCAAACTGTGTGCTGAGGCACCCTAGGGCACTACATGGCATCCACAGGCATACTTTGTTACTCTCTTACTTGGATCAAGTTGTTGTACTGTTTTTAACATTTCTTCCCACATGCTCTATGATCTATGTGGGTGAAGAATGTTTGCTGACCACTAAAGAGTAGAGGCAAGTTGAACAGACCATCAAGAGACTGATGGGAAATACTGGTGTTCAGGGTGGTTCCCAGACCCTAAGGCACAGGAGAGCAGGGTGAGTCCAGTGGATCAGCAGGGGACCCAGGCATGAGGAGCAGAGGGGTCCCCTAGAGTTGACACACTTTGATAAGGGAGTTCATCCTATATCCACCAGCTGGGTGATGAGCAAATCCAACAGAGTGTTCACACTATAGTTACTTAAAAGGCAAAACCCTAATCATACTGAATTCTTGGTGTGCAGCAGATTCAAATTACAGAACTTAAATTTAACAGGTAAATATGTTGACATATTTTGTGATCATACTGGGAGAAAATAAATATGAAACTGAAAATTTTACATTTATAAATCAAAAAATTAAACATTTAGAAAATTCACTTTATAAAGAACATGCCATTGGGGATTTGGGAATAGGGGGGAAGGTAGCTCAGCTTTATTTATGAAAATCACTGACAAAACAATAAAAAGCCAAACGTAAAAACATTTTTAGTTACAATATGAGCTGGAGTTTATATTTCTTTATGAATTCAATTTAAAAAAGAGAAGCACTTGACATGAGCATCAGACAGGTCCTTAATCCACTTTTAAATCCTTGCCCACCAGCATGGCAGTCACAGGGTGCATACTTGCTTTGTGCTCTTGGTAGGTACAGATGGCTTGATCACGGGACTTGTCAAAGGCAGCCAGGTCCCTACAAAAAAAAAAAAAAAAGAGAGAGAGAGAGAGAGAAGAAGAAGAAGCATAGCTAATGATTTATTTTGTTTTTTTGGAAAATTTTAAATAATCATAAATATTTGTCATAATATCCTTTTCTCAGAATTCCTGCCAAATCCATAGTCAAAATAACTTCACCGAGATATTTTTCAATGTATCTTGGAGTCAAGCGTTCCTGTATGTCAACCAACTACTCTTTTACCTCATTGCAACATTTGAATAAAAAAAATTTGACTTTACTTGCTCAGTGCATCTTCAGACATTTTTCTTGACCATGCCTACTCACTAGTTATCTTCTACTTGCTTTTAAAGATCTTTCTGTGTCTATAAGATTATTTTTGATTTATTTACTTTTCATCACTGTCTAACCCCATTTGGCCCATAAGAGATAAATCATATATAATGCTTCTTAAAAAGTTAATGAAATTATCTCAAATTTTAAATATTTGCAAGTATTAGTTCCTATACAAAAATTCTATCTATATAAGTGGTTCTCAACCTGTGAGTCGCGACCCCTTTGGGGGCCGAACGACCCTTTCACAGGGGTCACCTAAGACTATCAGGAAACACATATATAATTACATATTGTTTTTGTGATTAATCACTATGCTTTAATTATGTTCAATTTGTAACAGTGAAATTGGGGTCACCACAACATGAGGAACTGTATTAAAGGGTTGTGGCATTAGGAAGGTTGAGAACCACTGATCTATATCCTTTAACAAATATAAATATGTATTATTTTTAGATTTCATTGTACAAAGTATTTTAGCAACAACAAAAACATTTATTTAATATTGTTTTTCTTCCTCATCCTTATATAAATTCAAAGCATAATTTGATTCGGTTCTTACTTGAATAAGGGTCGTGTGAACTTCATTCTTCCTTGTTCAGTCACCATTTTTAGAGCCAAAGGAATTGCTTCCTCCCATTTCGATTGAATGCAGAGTCGCAACCATCTGAAAGCAGGATTTTAGTGGATATGGGGTAGGAAAGGAGGAGGAAGAAGCAGGATATGACAGGTATATATGAAAATAACTTTTGTAATGATAAATAATCCTATTATGATTACACTGTACACCACTTTATTCTGAGAATTTCAAATACATATACAATTTAATAATTGGAGAAGAGAAGGAAGAGGAATTTGTTTTTTTAAAAGATCATATGTTTTAACAGGTCTGGAGTAAGTAGGTGCTCATGTACCTTATATATGCAATTTCTGAAGGAATTAAACTTTGGTTTAAGCCTCACACTACAAATCTAAATTAAGAAAGTTTAACCACATAACAGAATCAGAGATTTCTAACCATTCTCATTTCAGAGTTACTTTAGCGAGTTGTGGGAGAACGCCTATTTACCACTGAGTCCTTAAGCCTAATCATTTTTAAAGGCAAGAAAAGCTTAGAACAGATTCTAAAAAAAAGATTAATAATCTTACAGAGATTGCAACTATTCCTTAAAAAACGCTGTAATTATTTATATAAAAGCAATAAATTTGACCAGGATGTCTTAGGACTCTGCTTTCCCTTTCTCCACCATTGAAACTAGTTTTCTACTTTCTTCCACAGAGACAAGTTAAAATGATGTACCTGAATCGTATTTCAGAATTGTTAATGGCATTGAAGTTGTACACCTCTTGCATTCGCTTTATGTGCCCCAATGGAAGAGGTGCCTAAGAGCAAAATGAAAAAGTATAACGTATCATTTCAACAGGATTCCTTGGAAGAAAGGAGCTGGAGAGAAATTCTTAGCCAGATTAAAATCCTAAATATTTTCTAATATAAAAGAAAGTTAGATAAAAATAAAAGAACCAAATGCACACAAAAATAAATTTTGTGCAAACTTATTCTGGATAAGGATATTCTACCAGGAACAAAGGGATAATTTAATTTGTGGAGTACACAGAGAATTAAATGAGGATTATGGCCCTCAGACTTTTTAGTATATAAATTATTAACTTTCAGATTCTTTCTGATATATTTCTTTCAAGTTCTTCCTGATATATTTTAAATTTATTCCATTCTCCAGATTAAATCACAGTTTCTTAATATTTTCCTCATGAATTCCCCCCCAGCTTTATCTTTGCATATTTCCTCTGAAATCTCTTTTACATTATCTACAGCCCTACAAAAACAAGTGTTTTAACTTTTATATTACAGACTCCTTTCAGAATCTGATGGATCATATGGACTGGACTCTTTCTTTGTGGAAAAAACAAACAAACACAAAACAACAACAACAACAACAACAACAACAAAAAACAAAACAAAACACCACCGCATTTACCATATAAACACAAACTTCTATATACAATTTCCCCTGAAATGGTAAACTTCCTGTGCCCATCTTAACCCATCTTAACAGGGAGGGTTTGTGTGACGAAAAGAAAGAAGAGTTCAGTTTGGACAAGCGGAGTGTGAGGTGCCACTAGGTAGATGGTAATTCTCTTCTCCAGCCATGACCTCAACTTACAGAACTCACTCCACACTCACTCACCATCTCTGCTCTTACTGACTGCTAGATCCTTCCAAATTGTTTAGTCTCAACTAAATTCCAAGGCCGCCCTGGAAGGTCAGCCAGTGAAGATCACCCCTAGGCCCCCTACTCTCCCCCACGTTTGCTGTTCCTATTTCCCAGTCATCCCGTCATGTTTTCCTTCTTCCTGGTCCTAGGCTGCATAGCGGTGCTTACAGACATTTGTGAAATCATGATGACTTGATGTACTAAAAATGGATTCTCTAAGGTCCCTGTTGCCTTGAAATCCCATTGCTCATTTTGCTCATTTCATAGGAAATTCTGTTCAACGTCTCCTCCATCCCTCTCAAGGTCCTTAGACTTGAGAGCTCCCTTTATGTAACAATAAAGACCCAGTCATTACCTACCTCTCAAAATGTAGCTTCTCCTCTCCGTGAAATACTGCTTTAATTACCTGGGTTTGAAACATTCAAATCTGCATAGATTCTTCCCTGGTAACCCCCAAATCCAGTGTCACAAAACCCTATGCTTTCATCCTGTATGATGTCCCTCTCATCTGTCCTGCTCCTTCCCTTCCCACCTGCCCCTCCCTCACGCCAGGTCTTCCTGTGAGCCTCCCTCCTAACGCCACCACCAATGTTCCTCATGTCAACCCAGCCTTCCCATCACCAGCAGAGTAATTTCCATAACCACCATTGCATCAAAGGACTCTCCTGTTAAACATGTTAAATCCTTTCCTACTGACGAGCACAAAATCTAAAATTGTCAGCACTCAAGACTTACCCCATCAGACCCTACCAGCCTGTCCAGTGTTGCCTTCATTAACTCCTTAACCAGAGCGATGACTTACTCCTGCAGCACGGGGCACGCTCCGTCACTTGCTGCCCCTTGGACTTGACTTTTTCCCTCCCTGCTAACACTGCTCTGCTCAAAGCAAGCCCCACTCCTCCAAATCGTTCCTTGATTATGCCATTTGGGAGTCCTTCTTCCTAATCAACTTTTTCTCAAATGATACATAAAATATACCACCTTTTATTGCTAACTTTTGCATGTGTGACCTTTCTTACTAGATTATAAACTTTTTGAGGATATGGTGTATTTCTTATTTATATTTTTATATTCAGCACAATACTAAACATACTAAGCATTCAACAAATATTTTTAAGTAAGTGAATGAATTTTATAAATTATTTTTTTCTATTGGTTTCCACATTAACATTTCTTCCAGGTTGGGTTCAATGTAAATGCTGTGCCTTATGCCCATTCTAATTCCTAATGTTTTGAGCTAGTACTTACTTTCTGAAGCATCTGTGCTAAAAATTCATTCAGCTGATGAGAAGAGAGATCTTTCAGGTCTGCTGAGCTGAATGAACTTAAATCATCTTCTTTGGCCTATAATAAATGTTACTTGGTTATTTCCATTTGTGTAAAATTTAATATTTATTGGTTTATCTGACATAAAAGTAAAATTAAGAAAAAGACAGAAATATAAGAATATGTAAAATTGTAAAAAATAAAGCCTTAGCTACTTTATTATTTCTGAGATTACATCACTATGCCTTCTAAAGTCAATATTATTTTTTAAAATTAGACTGTTAGTAAGAGTGGAAGAAACTTTTGACATCCTTTGTACCATTCATGTTAGTCTGTCCTTTTAAAAAATATATATTTTTATTGATTTCAGAGAGGAAGGGAGAGGGAGAGAGAGATAGAAACATCAATGATGAGAGAGAATCATTGTTTGACTGCCTCCTGCACGCCCCCCACTGGGGATCAAGCCCACAACCCGGGCATGTGCCCTGACTAGGAATCAAAATGTGACCTCCTGTTTCATAGGTCGACGCTCAACCTATGAGCCACACTGGCCCAGCTAATCTGTCTTTTATTACAGGGATCTCAGCTAAGAATTCAGAGGGAAGAGAAATAATTATTTTTCTCCTCTGTAAGAATTATCCAAGATTTGTATTCACGCTGGTTTCTCTAAGGCAATGGTTCTCAACCTTCTGGCCCTTTAAATACAATTCCTCATGTTGTGACCCAACCATAAAATTATTTTCGTTGCTACTTCATAACTGAAATGTTGCTACTGCCGTAGACCAATTCCAGCATGTAATAATTTCAAGAGTTTCATTAAAAGGTTGATGAAACTTGGGGACTCAACCGGGTTGAGTCACAGATGTAGTCATCTGTTGGGAATGGCTAAAGGCATTTCCCCAAACCTGAATAGGAAACTGATTGTGGCTGCCAGACAGTTAAAGGGCATCTTAATCTACATGTTATTGCCTCCTACTGGCCAAACACCTGAACAGCTGTAGGCTAATCCCCAAACTGACAATGCTTCTGTACCCTTTGAAACCTTACCCTTTGAAGTGTATTATCTCCACCCTGCCTTAGGAAAAATTGTGTGAATAAAAGCAAGGGTCCTAGACAAGGAGGGACAGTCTTCAGTTCCTTTAGCTGATGGTCCTCTGACCCCCAATGCCTTTCAAAATTATATCTCGTCTCCGGACTCTTTATTAGTCTCTGGATTCCTATGTCATCTGCGCACAGCCTTTTCCAGATTCCTGAACCCTTCTTGATGCTGGGACATGAACCCCGGCATAAATGGACGCCCGAAGTGGGACTAGAGTGACAACAATAGCTACTGTTACGAATCGTAATGTAAATATCTGATATGCAGGATGGTCTTAGGTGACCCCTGTGAAAGGGTCGTTTGACTGCCAAAGGGGTCGCGACCCACAGGTTGAGAACCGCTGCTCTAAGGGTTAGTTTCAGTATATACATGAAGAAGCTGTTCCTTAGGGAGTTTCAAAGATGTGCACAGTGATATCAACAGAGCCAACGTGCCTCCACACTTCCCTAACAGCGTTAAACAGTACCCAAGATTATTTTAGATTTCCTTGGTATGTGTAATGGCTATATTTGAAGTAGCAGCTTACAAATGATTTATGAGGAAATGAGAAAATGCAGATATTTTTGCATACTTATTTTAAGAGCTTAAAAGAAACAAGAAAAATCAGAACCCCTGACCCACCACCTTCATGTGTAGAGACATATTTGTACAACTCAAATAGGAGTCAAAAGTCACACAGTATTACTCACAGTAATCCATCTTTGACTTAAGGCAATACAAGCATTTGTCAGGGTCATATCATAACTGCAAAGATAAAAAAATATTAGAGATTGAGAAAAATGCACATGCTTTTGCATAAATGCAATTTTGAGGTTATAGATCTATTTATAGACTTAAATTTCAAAGTTATTTTTAAATAAAGACAAAGATATCCAGGGTGCTGGGAATAAGGAATAGTCTGCCTGACTTAAATATGACTGGCGTCATCCAGGAACTCGGAAATCCAAGTGGATACCAAATTAATGAAGCTCCTGATTACTCTTTGAAGAGTGTGCCAGAACATCTCAGGCAAGACTGAGTAGTAAATGCTGGGTAGTAAATGCTGAAGGAGCTGGGGCTCAGCTGGGCATATTGAGTGTTTACTGTACGGCAGGAGCAATTCTGGGCACTCGGACAGCAGACAAACAACAGAGTCCTTGCTCTCATGGATCTTACATTCTCTTGTTCCAACCACCGAACCATCCAATAAATCTGCAAGCACTTACGTGACAGACACTGTTCTAATCACTGGGGAAATACTGGTTGTCACAAGAGACCCTTGGGAGACTCTGAAATCATGTGATGATAATTTCATTTCTCTTTTTGATGTTTTACAATGGAAGAAACCGTGTAATGTATGCAAAATTCTTGCAAAACATTGCCCTCTTCGTCTGTAAGTCATGCTTGCTTGCTGTGAAATGTTTCTATTAGAGATCAGAGGGTACCTGCCTTAGGGCCCACACAAAGTAAGTTTTGATTAGAAGTTACCATTGAACCTGCTTCAGGAGAGTTTGTGTTCTAGGGTGACGGCTGTGACCTTTGAGTCAGCTGCCAGTTTACCGTCACAGAGTAGTCAGGCTGTGGACTGTAGGCAAACCCTTTGGTCTGTCCTTAAGACCAAATGGGATCAGAGACCCTGGATTGCTCAGGCAGTAAATCACCTTCAACTAGAACATTACTTAGCACTGATTTAAGAAAAAACACACCAATAGACAGGACAGTAAAAACCTTTGGATGGTCTGTTTCTTGGTGCCCTGAAATTTCCTTCTCAATGTAATGAAAAGAACAAGGTAGGGATGATTAGCTCAAGGAGGGAAGCAGCCCTTACTTATGGCCAGGTCCTACGAAAGGTACTGAGCAAAACCAGGTATGTGTGAGCCCGGCTCTCACGGTGCTTCAATGTAGTAAAGGAGAAGATGTTAATAATCACACAAGTCAGTGTGGAATTACTACCGTGGCAACAGCTATGAAGAAGCAACTCAAGAAAGCCTCGCACTGAGATTGGAATGAGCTGGGTGAGGAGCACTCCATGTAGCAGGAACAGCATTCCTGGCTAGAACATGCGCGAGTTTGCATCCTCGTGGAAGACCAGGATTCGGGTCCCTGATTGAGGCAGGTTCTTAGTTTAAAAGTCTCTGTATTGGAGATGAGACAACCAGGGTTCGAATCTCAACTCCTATTTCTTATTTGTTGTGTAACCCTGGGCAAGACACTTTACCTACTGAAACTTCATTTGCCTCCTCTGGAAATGGTAACTTATAACACTGTTATCATGATTAGCACAATACTTAGGTCATTTTTCTTATTGCCGATGTTTTCAAGGAAAGGGCAGTATCTTTCTCTCTCACCATCCTTGTGCAAAAAGGAGGCACTAAATAATTACTTGCAATGAATTGAACTGATTTATATTTAATTATCACGGAGACTGTTCTTTTGACCTCAGGGTTAAGGTTCAAACTCCTAAGAGCTCTGCTCTCATCACTAACTAGTCACAGCGTAAGGAAGGCACGAAACCCTTTCAGCTAGTTTGAGGAGCTTCAGGATTTGGGAGAATGAGAAAGAAACCATCAGCAGGGTCAGCACTGACGTGGGTTTTACAGGAGGCAGGCCAGGAGCGTAGAGCCAGGTGTTCCAGTCGACTTGATTGAGAATATCAACCTGTGAACAGTAAGAACACCCAGTTTTCTACAGAACAACTTTTTCTACATCTAAATCTCAAACAGACTTTTAGGTACTCAAAGTTATAATTTATACTGACATGTCAAGACAATTTCTAAGTCTCTTTTCTAAAATAAATTCATATTAATCATGCTCTGTTAAATAAATATGAAAAGTCCATACAAAAAAATTCTAAAACACTATCACAGATGTCTCAGAAATAGGATAATTCTATACATTAGTTCACGCTGTTCAGATCACATTTTAAATAGGAAAAAAAAATACAATAAAAGATTGAGCCTCAAAACAAATTTTAAACCAATATTACTATTAAGTAATTCAAGTCAGCCAGCAAACAGCTGTTAAAGACATACTGGGCATGAAAAATAAGAGTGCTCTTTAAAGCCAACCTTATCTTTAAAGTGAGAATACAGGAAGTCCTTCCAGTCATCAGTGGTTATGCTCTGGTAGGAAAATTTCTCAACATAAGCCTTCAGGAATCCTAGGAAAACCTCTAAAAGTTAAAAAAAAAAAAGTCTATTAATGGAAAGGTAATTATTTAACATTTTTTTCTGGTGCTTGGTATTGTACCGTTAACCACAGAGAACATTCAGAAAAGAGTCAGTGTTCAAAAAAGGTGGTAGGACTTAAGCTGGAACTTGAAAAATATATGTAACTTGATTGAAGGGAGAAGAGAAATCCTAATTATCGGTAAAGGGATCACACAATGAAGACACCGAAAAGTAACACACAGCACAAGTTCTAAAGGCAATGACTCAATTAAGAGAGAAATATCGGAGGGGCAGAATGGGCCCAGAGGAGGAAGGGCTTTCAAAGTCCTTCAACAAAGGAGAATACCTACACGCCCAGCAACGGGGAAGGTTACATAAACTCAGCACGTCCATACCATGTAATACTAGGATGGCATTAAAAAGTGTGAGACAGATTTGTATATTCTGATATGGGAGGATATATGTGAAATATTGAATTGAAGAAATGTAGAGTAAGTATGTAGTATGATTCCTTTTCTGTAATCAAAACAATTATATATATTTATCTGTCTATTTGTTCATTTACACTTTTTTTAAAAAAATATATTTTATTGATTGTTTACAAAGAGGAAGGGAGAGAGATAGAGAGTTAGAAACATCGATGAGAGAGAATCATCGATCAGCTGCCTCCTGCACATCTCCTACTGGGAATATGCCCGCAAGCCAGGTACATGCCCTTGACCGGAATCGAACCTGGGACCTCTCAGTCCGCAGGCCGATGCTCTATCCACTGAGCCAAACCGGTTTCGGCTGTTCATTTACACTTTGAAAAATATCTGCAGCCATCCACACCAGACCACTAATAGTGGTTATCCCTGGGGAGTGGAAAGGGTCACTGAGCAACTCTCACTTTTTACTCTTATAAACTTCTATACCACACACATTTTTTTTCAATGAATATGTAATATTTTCCTAACTTGTAAAATACTGATGAGGTGGTGTGTGTGCTTTTTTAAGTCAAGCAGCACAATTTTGAACTTGGTGGTTCAAGATTTTAAGTAGAGAGGTAACATTAGAAAATGATACAGATTTCTTCAGCAACTACATACAGAAGGAACTGAAAGAATAAAATGGAGCAAAATCAACAGTTCAAAATTCTTCCTTGTTCTTCATGGTACCCCCAAAAAATAATTTCAGAAAATGCCAATGACTTGCCTGGTCCTCCAAGAAGCTGCTCAAGGTAAAAGAGTAAAGCAAAGCCCTTCTCATAGGGAACTGAAGAATATGCGATATCAGGGTCTACATTCGCCAGATCAACCACAAGTTTGGTGAAAGGATGTGTATCCCCAAAAGTCTTTATCTGCAAGACACAAAGTTGGATGAATGTTCAAATATGAAGACTAGTTACCACCATGCAAACAAACTAATGAGGAAGTATTACTTCCCACAGTGGCACATTTTAGGGGAGTCTAGAACATACACAACTCAGAGACTGGAAACTGTAGGATATGCTAGCATAAATTTCTGGAAGCCTATTAATGGAATGGCTACCTACATAATGTTCCATGGTATTTCTTGCCCTGTAATAAGCTTTATTCTTTGTAAAAGACTAGAAAAGTGTTTCAATGCCTGGCCAGAAAATTCAGCTTTCAGGAGATAGCACTTTAAAGTAACAAATATACCAAATAAAATTCAAACACAGTAACTGACTATTTTACTTGCAAAGACCTAATGAGGTCCTACTGGTCATGAACACATTTGGGGCAGAGTCCAATAGAATATTATACCAGGATCTGCTAGATTTTCCACCCTGTGAAAATGATTTTCTTGTTTCTACTGAGGAAAGGTGCTTTCAAACCTAAATTTTTGAACCCCTATACAATTTCGGATGACTGCTTTTAAAAGTATGACTCATTTACCGAATTCTGTAGCTCTCCCCATCCTCCCAGAGCATGAAAGTGTCTGAACCTTTCACCGAACAACCGTCCGCAAATGTGGCGTTCCAAGTACACAGTATGTCCTTCATTTAACCTGAAAAAATTTATTTTAAATAAAAATAAAAACAGTGACACAGCTGAGAGGAAAAGGCATTACAATCAACAAGGTATTTCCTTTTTGGCTTTTCTACAAAGTAAAGCAATCGTAAAGCATGACCACTCCTGTCTAGGTGGCTGCCCGGGGTGCTTCCCTGCATCCAATCCAGAACAATGGGAAGCCTGGCCAAGCAGAGGGCGGCAGGGAAAATTAGGCCATGGTTCTGGTTTTATGTGTCCTAAGCTGTGACTATCCCAGGAACTAAAGAACAAGCATAAACCGAATACCTCTACTCTACCTAACACTGCGACAAGTGTTACAGAATTAAAAAAAAAAAAAATCTGTGCACCAAAGAGGTGATACCAAAGACAAACAAGATATACACACAAAACAATTCAGAGTGGTGGGAGGCAGGAAAAGAAATTAATATGAAGAACCAATAAAAAGAAAAAAATCTTACCAAAAGTGATCCCAAGTTTTGTTGGTCACTAGATTTCCTGTCCAACTATGAGATATTTCATGTGCAATAACCTAAAGGAAACAATGGATGCAATTAGTAGTAAAATTCATTACCTTATTCTAAAATAACTCACTATGTAAATGTAAACATTCTAGTTCTTTCAATTCTAAGTTCATTTTTTTAAACATTTAGCTGGGAGGTTCACGTTATTACTCAGTTCATCAAAAAATATACAATTTAGCAAAAGACAAAAAAGTGTAACAGTTTAAAAAAATTAGGAACAAAAACTCATTTAGAAAATATTAAATTAAATGGATACATCACTTCATTAAAAATATTTAATGAACATGTGAAGAGATAAAAACCATAAAATGTTCTTAAATCTGCTAAGGATTTAAGAATGGTTAATGTATTTAACTATTAATAACAATTAATGTAACAATGTTTTACAACAAGAATTCTCAAGTATTCTTTTATAACCGTATCTTTTTTTTTTTTTAAATATATTTTATTGATTTTTTACAGAGAGGAAAATGAGAGAGATAGAGAGTTAGAAACATCGATGAGCGAGAAACATCGATCAGCTGCCTCCTGCACATCTCCTACTGGGGATGTGCCCGCAACCCAGGTACATGCCCTTGACCGGAATCGAACCTGGGACCTTTCAGTCCGCAGGCCGACGCTCTATCCACTGAGCCAAACCGGTTTTGGCTATAACCGTATCTTTAACATAACAATGCAATGGATAGTTTTAAATAGTTTAATATTTCATGAGGGTAAGACAATGACAACAAATGTTTAACTTACATTGGAGAGGGACTTGTCACCTGCCTAAAAAAGAAGAAAATGACCTTAGTAGTTCAGTAATCAAATTACAGCCTATATCAAGATGTACTATTCTGGCATTAACTCCCTGGCATTGTATTTCTGCATGGCATGCCTAAGAGTTCAAAACAGACATGTATTTAGAAAATAAAACAGAATATGCAGAACTAAAAAAACAGCATAATTCTTTCCTAATCCCAGAGAAATTTTCCAATACCAGCAGGGCCAGTATTCTTGTCTCTAATTAACTTCTGGGAGACATTTCTCCTACTTCCATTTTTTATATGTGCTCTTATTTACCCTTATTTACCTTCTTCCTCTCTATAATCCACAGTATGTTTTTAAAACTGTTATAGTGTCTCCTCTGATGTATTTTATTTTCCTTATTTAGTTGCTAATCCTACTCACTGGGTTGTAGGAAGGTAAAGTGAGGGTTTTTTTCCTTTGTTTGTTTGTTTTATACCAGTACCTATATGCCAAATGTAAATGGTATAGTTTCTTTGTCTGGATACATAATTCATCAATGGATTGCTGTTACACAGCACCCCACCCCTTAAAATCCTAAACAGCTTACACAAAATATTTTTTTCTCCCAAATGGCCAAATTATTTTCTTTTGAAAAATGAGATGATGATAACCACAATAAACAATAAAATTAGAAACAAGCGTCATATAAATAAAATATTTTAAAAAAATTATTGGAAATCTAAGGTTCTCTATTCCTAGGTTTATATTTGAGAAGAACGCAATTTCAAATGAAAAATATGTACACTTACCAGCAGAGTAGGAGTTACAAAAGTGAGGCAAGGATTTTCCATGCCGCCATAAGGGAAGGATGGTGGCAGGACCAATAGGTCATACTGCCCCCATACGTATGGGCCTCCCAGATCTTCTGCAATTTTAAGCATAGTTTCAGTCTGGAAAATTAATGCATATATATTTGTATGTCTTCATTAGCATAATAAATTCTTAAAAGTATATATAGCTTTCTATGAATCTTATAAGTTAATGATGCTCATTTTAAATGAAAACAATACAAAAAAAGGTAGCAGATGCAAATTCACATAAAATAAGATGTATTTGATTCTTTTATCACATCACCTAACACCATCACCTTTCATACTCAAATTCTTAAAATGACCGTCTACCACAATTGTTAAAAAGGGTGACTAACCTCAGAAAATTCATAAGCTGACTTTTCCACCTGCTCTTTCTCAGACCATACCAATGTTCTCGGGCCAATCTGCCTGCAAAATTAAAAAGCCTATTAAAAAGGAATTCAAGGCAAATTACGCACCTGGCTCTAGGAGAGATTTAAAGCACTGTATACAAGTCTGGACTCCAGTAGGAGTGTGAGTCACCATGTGCTCAGGGCAGGGCTGAGGTTAAATGTCCTCTCAGAGACATAAGCCTGCTGCTGTGTGTGCAGCAATGGATCTGCAGCTCTCTAAAGAGGCACAGTCTGGGCCAAAGGTTAGTTTACTGGCTTCTGGTAAGACATGTGGGATCTAGTTTCCTCCCTCAGTCTCACAACTGTAGAAACCCACTTGCAGCTCACTAAGAGATTCTTCCAGAACAGGGGTGGACGTAAACTTTGTTATGTATTTAAAGGCTGAACACTCTTCTATAAAAGAAACAAACAGAAAAGGGAGGAAATCCTGTGACATACTACAACATGGACCAATCTTTAGGATGTTATGCTAAGTGGATAAACCAGTTGCAAAAGGACAAATACTCTATGATTCCACTTATGAGGTATTTAAAGTAGTCAAATTCATAGAAACAGAAAGTACGAGGGTGGTCACTAGGAGCCAGGGAGAGGGAGACGTGAGGAATTGTTGCTTAAAGAGTATAGAGTTTCAGTTTTGCAGGACGAAAATGTGCTGGAGATTTGTTTCACAACAATGTCAATGTAGCTATTACTCCTGAACTGTACACTTAAAAATGGTTAAGATGTTAAATTCCGGGTCCTTTTTAAACCACAATAAGAAGGAAGAAACAAATAGAACTCTATATCACTTATATAGAGCTTAAACTAAAAAATACTTTTTCTCATCTAAAATATGTTATATAACACAAAACTCCAAGCAACAAGACTTGCCTTGATATTGGCCCAGAGAGGAAGTGAACTCTATGACAGTGCTTCTCAAACTTTCATGTGCATACAAATAACCTGGGAGCTTGTAAAAATACAGATTCTGATGTAGTAAGTTTGGGACAGGGGCCAAGAATTTGCTTTTCTAAACCAACACCCAGTTGATCCTAAGCTATTGGAATGCAGACCACACTGAGTAGCAACAGTAACCAATGCGATTCAACATAAATTTAATGAAAACCACAAATGTGAGCTACAGATGAAATTTCAAATGGTCTAGTGGCCACATTTTTTAAAAAGCAAAATTAAATAGATAAAAATAATTTTAATATATTTTGTTTAATCCAATACATCCAAAATATTATTTCAGCCTGTAATCAACATAAAAAATGAGTAGTGATGTGATTGGCATTTCTTTTCATACTAAGCCCTTAGAAATCCAGTGTGTACTTTACATTTACAGCACATCTCAGACCTCATGTGGTCAGCAGCTGCCACACTACCGAGTACGGGTCTGTGTTGTGAGCTCACAGAAACCTAGATCTGTTTGGGTCCTGGCTCTGCCATTTCCTTGCTATATGACTCTAAGCCAATTACTAAAACTCACCAAGCACTGGTAAATGGGGGAAAAATAACCGTATCTACTTTACAGAGATGGGAGGATTCAATGGGATAATGCATTGGAGATGGTTCATAATAAGATCTTTTAATTGGTCAGCTACTAAAAAAATAAAGTAAAAAAAAATTGCCAGCTACTGTGACAGTCATTATAATCATCATTTAGTGAATGGCTTCCCATTGGTTAGGTCTGTTAATCCTCACAAAAAGCCTTTGAAATCCATATTATTATTTCTAGCTTTTAGATGAAAAAAATGAAACCCACGGACATAGCTAGTAACTACTGGAGCTAGGATCAGAATCTGTGTTTGCCTGACTTCTCTATCATGTCCTTATTTCTGGCAATTTAGGGAGTGTAGTTACTAAAGATATTCTTACTTTTTAGTTATTTAGAAATAAACAAAAAAATTAAGGAAGGGCACTCTGTATATTGGTAAAATTTTAATAAAATATCTTATATGTCTTGAATATTTATAGACTTCCAAGTGTTTTCATATCTTTTATCTCCTTTGTTTCACATAAACACCCTATGAAGCAGGGAAGGGAGATATCATTACAATGACAAGGAGGCTATGAGAAGTGACTGGTCCAAGTTTCCATTATAATCCAGACCTCTAACTAAAGGTAAGTGCATGCTCAGTCTATCATACTTGGAGAATCTAAGCAGTCAGTGACTGGTAAAGGTTTTTTAATTTAAAATTAATTTGTTATCTCTATATATAAAAGCCTAAGCAATCATTCGCCCATTTGACTGGTAGCTATGACATGCACTGATCACCAGGGGGCAGATGCTCAACACACAGGCATAGAAACATGGAACAGACTGATGAATCTCAGAGCAAAGGGGGGTTAGGGGGGGAAGATTAACCAAAGGTCTTATATGTATACTAGAGGCCCGGTGCATGGATTTGTGATCTGGTGGGGTCCCTTGGCCTGGCCTGCGGGGACCGGGCTGAAATCGGCTCTCCGACATCCCTCGCAGGGTCCTGAATTGCAAGAGGGCGCAGGGCAGGCCGAGGGAATCCGTGCACCGGGCCTCTAGCATTTTATAATTAGATTTTAATGTTTCTAGAACTGTCAGCTTGATATGTTAAAAAACACACAAATGGCCGACTAGGTTATCCCAAACAAATGTTCAAGATGCCTAAGGTTCAATCTTTCTGTAAACCTCAAAATTTGTCTAAAAGCTCACCTGCTTTCTAAAGCTCCAACAACTAAAGCAATCAAGTAGCAGGGAATCGGGACCTAAAGGGGGCAAACAAAACACACCACATGCTTGAATTAGTGTTTGAAAATGTTACAAAGTAAGACAATTTGTATTAAAAATAAGTGAATTTCCTTTTGAATGTCCAAACAGTAGTATGGATTACTTTCCTTTTGTACTTCTCAAATAGTTCTTATTTTTAAGAGATCAAAATTGTAATGTACAACATTTCAAAACATCTATTTCCCTTTTATTCCATTAGGAAGGAAGGCTTCTGAAATGTGAAAAATATATTGCACAAGATATATTTTAAGCATTTCTCAAAAATTAACCTCTAAGACAATTGGACCCTTCTTTTAGGTTTTTTTCTTGATTTAAAAATTTTTTTTAAAAGCCTCATTTTTCTAAACCACTCCTGGTGTAATTTAAGAGAAAAACAAAATAATTCAGCAGTAAGAAGATGCTGAAGGTTTGGGAGCTTGGAATCTCAGAAGCTGGGGTGGGAGCAAAATTGTCCACTGTGCTACATAAAAATTTTAACTTAAAACAACTGTACCAGGATGCTTTTTTTTTTTTTTTTTTTTTTTTTTGGCCTAAAACTGCTCTTCCATTTTTAAACACTAAAGGACCACAGTCTGGTACCAGGGCAGGAGAAAGTATAATAACTTAAAGGAATAGGAAACCTGCTACTAACTGGGATGAGGAAAAATGGGGATCTGGCATGCCCCCTACTATGCCTATCTAGCAACCTCTTTCTTCAACATGACACTATAAGTAGAACAAAATATTTTAAAAGCACAAAAGAAAAAGAAATGATGAAAAAAGGAAAAACAAGCCGCTTTCTAAATTCTGAAATATTTCAAAAGCAATTTTGCTCCCTGGATAGGTAAGAGCTATTTATAGTTCAACCACCAACTAAATAGGAAAATCCAGACCCTAAGAACTTACTTTTTGGCTGAATCTGTATATTTTCCTGCTCGGATCTCCTGGGTCAGGTGCTTCTCCATCCCGAATGGCACTCATAAGTGCTACCAGTTCTTTAGGGACAGACACCTCATGGACAAGAAAAATCATTTCCAGTTTTAAGTAAAAGGTCCTATGTTTCTTGAACTACTTATGTAACATAACCTTTTCCCCCCAATTTGTGACTATCTATATAATAAATAGACCCTGAACCCAGTAAGTTCAGATGTATCAGCTTTGTAAATAGAATTAGCAATATGTAAAACTGGCTTCTTTAAAAGCAAATGTGAACTATCTATCCATTCATCCATCCATATTAAGAACACTTGGTAGAAACTAAATTAAAATCCCAGCTCTGCCACTTACTAACTGCCTGGATTTGGGCAAAGAACCTCCCTGAGCCTCTGTTTCTCCATCAAATGAGGCTAATACTTTATAGGCCTGCTGCAGGGAATAAATAACACACACAAAGAGCCAGCACCGTGCCCGGCAATGACAGCCACCACCACCTCTCCCCTCTATAGGTTCAAAGGCTCCTACATTCACTTTAGGACAGACAATACAGTTTGGAACAATTTTATATTTAAAACTTAAACTTGGAGTTAAAAAATAGAAGAAGTTTTAAAGGGTCATTGTATGAGAAACTGAAAGTTATTGCCAAGAACTGTAAAATAATTTTCTCTGGAAATTTGTATGGAAAAGATCCTTCTGGTGCAAACGGTACAGACACTTAAACGTGCACCCCAGCTCCATGCTTCTGAAAGTTTTGTTTCTAGTGAGTGCCAGAATCAGGACTATCCTCTGAATATTAATGATCCAGCGAGCACCCATTCTAGTAAGAGCTAGATTTTTCTTGCATGGTCTAGTACTCAAAGCAGGCAGGCACAGAATCGGAAGCTCCAGAACCAAGTGCTATAATCACCATGGACCCTAGAACTATAAGCATTCAGAAAATAATTTGGTTCTGTTTCCTCCCTTCATTTACACAGTGATATGTTATACGGTGTAGGCTGGTTGTAGGATGATCTGGGAATCAAGAAGGCCCCATAAACACAGGTTAGTCCTCAATTCTATTGGCTCGGTCCAAGTCCGTGGTCAGCAAACTGCGGCTCGCGAGCCACATGCGGCTCTTTGGCCCCTTGAGTGTGGCTCTTCCACAAAATACCACGTGCGGGCACGCGGACGGTGCATTGAAACTCCGTGGCCCATGCGCAGAAGTCGGTTTCCGGCCTGGTGAGTCTATGTTGAAGAAGTGCCGTAGATATTTGGCTCTGCTGACCACTGGTCTAAGTAGTCTGGCCTCTGGGATAGTATTGATTTACTAACTATAATTCACCTTTTCCTGAAAGGATTAGCAGTACCCAGGACAAGAATAAGTTGGAAATGTATAGAAAAATTTGTCATATATGCCTGTCAGATGTTTATATGGGTATAGAGTACATTCACAGAAGTTTTATTCTGCAAATGTCCATTTTTTAAAGTTTAAAAAAAATTGTTCCTATAATCTTATTTTTAGGTGCAGAATTCGGAATTCTTTTTAAATTCAGAATGCTACTCATTTCTCTTTTTTTTTTTTTACACTTATGTTCAAAACTGCCTTTAAAACAGAAATTCAAAATGAGGTCCACAGCCTCTTTTGTACATATTTCAGGTAGAATTTAATTAAACAAAAATTCAATGCTTATCTCTGCTTATCATTTATATTACATTTACTTACATGAATCACTTAATTCAGTGAATAATTTGTGGTATTTACCTCTGCACTGTAGGTTAACTTCACAGAAGGCGTGTCCTGGCAAGGGAGAATTGCTCGGCAGTGGATGGCCTGGGAGGAGGAGAGAGAACAAGAAACAGTTGGTTCCCTTTCTTATAAACCAAATCACTACCAAAAAAAAAAAAAAAAAAAAAATCATTAGAATTGCAGCATTGTCCTTAGACACATTCTTTTTAAAGATAAAAACACATCTCACAATTCTTGGGATCTTTTAAAGTAGCAAAAATGTATTTGCCAGTTTAAAAAATCTGATTTTCCATTTTAATGCATGCTCAATGATGGCATTTCAGGCTGGAAAATAAAGCAGTGCTATGCAGTGTTTCCTACTCTGTGCTCTGAGTAACAGTAGTGCCCAGCGAGAAGCTGTTAGGAAAAAAGGGCTATTTGGTGAAATACACTTGGGATCTTGGGGAGTCACTAGGAACATTGTGTCCTGAAGCCTCTGAAGAAACCTAAAATAAAGAAGCCTGTTTTCACACCTTTTTTTTTTTTTTTAACATGAAACCCATTTTTCTCTGGTGAGTAATAGCTAATGGGATGCCAGTGTTCTGAGACACAGCTTGGAAAACGCTGCTTGAGTCTTGATGTTTCCAATCTTGCAACAAACCCTGAAGGTAAAAACTAGGCAGAAAAGGAGGAAGAACAGTCTCTCTCAATACCATGCAGGCAAGTTCATTCATGAAATATGTAAAGTGTTCCTTTGCCTCCACATCAGTCTGTCATCAACATGGGTTCCATGGAGAAGGGTGGCAGAGCACCTACAGTTTTAGGTCTTGGCCTGTTTACAACTAAGTCTGTATTCGTTGCTGGTGAGCAAAGCAACCCAGCCTTATTGAGAGTCTACTGAGCCTAAAGGAATGCTGATACTAATGTTCTCTCTCTGCCACTGTTGTAATTCATAGACAGACTTCATGACACCACGAACTTCCTTAAAACCCCAAACTCCTGCCCTTTTCACTTCAGATCTAGTAGCTTCTCCAAAGATATGAGATCCCAACTGACTTCTAGATGAATGGAGTAGAACCAGAAGAACCACCTGGTTCTCTGGCCCAAAATGAGGTTTCAAGACCATGCTTTTTAAGTTCTTTCACAGGCTCTGGTTAGGTGACTCGGCAATGCCAAGGAGTTATTATATGCATTTCACTAGATAAGACCAAACACAGGCAAATATGCAGAGAGGACAACTGTAAACAAATTTCTCAACCAAAATCGTATTTACATGCTTCCTATGAACTGCAATAATTTCTGAATTTAACTGAAATCTCTTTCTTCTATTTCAAAAACTGTTGCCAATAAGAAATGGAATAATATTCAAAATTCACATTCTTATGGCTCACGAATCTCACAGTTCCTGCCAACTTTAATTTATGGACACTCTATAAGAATTACTTAGAATCAGGTATTACTAAGAGAGTGCACAGCTTGTACATTCTTGCCTAGAGCGTTCTCTTTCAGTTAAATCTAAGGGTTTCTTAGAACTGTATGCCAAGTTCTAAGTTAGGTGCTGGGATATCAATATAAATATGACCCAGATAGTCCAATCTAGGTAGACATGTTTTCAAATTAAAGAATGTTTCTTTTGTTAAAATAATATGTGAATCCATTAATAGTGAGAGATAGAAATGAAAATGTTATTTTTACAATAGAAGATTAATTAAATTGCTATCTTAGGTAAAACCCATGTATCCATAAGACTACTGTCTACTTTGCTTCATTCAACTTCATGAGCTGGGAATAATAACTCATTTTGAATTCTTTTTACCTGGCACTGACTAAAGAGATATGGGTGCTCCTTCCCGGAAGTTTGTTCAGGAGTGAGCCACTGCAGGGCAGAAGATTTTGGCGATGTTTCAAAAGAAATTTCTATAACCACTTCTTGATTTCTATAAGAAACAAACCAATATATTAGTACAGTATAATTCAATCTAACTAAAATCTGAATTCATAATATCAACAGAAATAATATTGTAACATTATTAAATAACAGAAATAATATTTTACGTGGTCTTGTGACTGATTGAGAGTAAGCTCTAGAAATGTCACGTCCTAAGTGGGTAAGTTTGCCTCTCACATTCCTACCTGAATGCCAGCCTGCATCCTTTTCATTCTACCAAACTAACTGCTTATGAAGATGTAACAGGAACTAATATTAGAATACCCCAGCTTTTTATGTGTGAGGTACAATGTAATCTTTTATGATTGTGGGAAAATGGAAGAAATAATTTTGAAACTTGGACTACACAGCAGTGGGTCCAGAGTATAATGTATTGCAGTTACTTAACTGCAAACTGTTCCTAAATAAGGTTAAGTCAAGAAATTGAGAATAAGCTTTTAGAAACATTTAGAGTCGTTTTTGTTTGTGGAATCTAGTAATAAAAACTGTGTGCTTGGATTAATCTCTTCTTCCCTGTATTTCATCTTTATTGCATTCAACAAAAGTATCCGTCTGTGGCGGATTAGAAATAACAAAAACTAATCCTTCGCCCCAGTAGTTTGAGCAGCACAGACAGTGAGGAAACAGCAAGACAGTGCAGGGGACCAGCAGCCATGCTTGCGTTTGAGTCCTGACTGCCACTTACTTGTGCTAATTATTTGGCCTCCGTATGTCATAGTTGCTTCACCTGTAGAATGGGGTTAATGACATCCACCTCACAAATGATGTGTGGGTTTTTCCTTTATTTTTCTTAACTGGAAAGAGAAGTCATGGAAACTTGGCCACTAAAAGGTGGGGAAGATCACCCTTGTGCTAGGCCAGTGGTTTTCTGCCCTTTTCTCTTCCCCAGTATATCAAGGAGTGGAATATACTCCTAATATGACAATTCTGGCTGCCATTTCTTGAATAAGTTACTTACTTCGAGTTTTCCTTTCCTCATCTGTAAAGTGCAGATCCTACCCAGAGGGTTACTGTAAGGATTAGGTAAAAGATTGCATCTAAAGCACTTATCCCAAGATTATGACATAGAAATGGTTCTCTGTTTGTCACTGTTATTATTCCATTAATAAAAGTGGCTGGCCTCTTGGTAAAGGTGAAAAATGTGCAGCTTGCAAAAGCTTCCCAGGTGATCTTGAAATACCTCCTTAAGATAGCATGCTCCCACTATCACATTTTACTAGATATTGGTAACATGATGAGTAAAGAAGTAACAGTTATCAAAAGTCCTATTCTTGAGTATTTTATGCAAAGAATGTCTTTAGTATCTTAAGAACATATAATTTTCACTTATATGAGCTTCAATCTGAGTAACAGATCAGTGGGCATAGTGTACCAATTACTTCATACACACAAACTAAAAACAGAAAAGAAAAAAGGTTTAAATTAATAGAAAATATATTCCTCTATTATTTAGCTGTGAAAGAGGGTAATATTCATACTTGCTCAGAGCAATGGGAAGAGAGATTTCCATGGGTGATCCTTTGTAACTTTGTCTTTCTCCAAGGACATATTTGACTTCTTGTCCATTGATGACCACTTTTTCTATTGTAAGGTCCTTTGTATCCAAAATCTAGAATTAAATTAATCCTTTTAAGTTATAAGAAAACTAGAGGCCAAGTGCAATCAGCCCCAATCGGGTCAGATTGGAGCTGGTCCTGTCAGGAGGAGGAGAAGGCGGGAGGCTGGCTGACTGGCCCGCCCCAGTCAGGGCCAGGCTGGCTGGGGGTAGGGACTGCAGGCCGATGGGGATGGTGGGGGCTGATTGGGGGTGGGGCCAGCCATGGGGAGGGGATGTGGGCTGGCTGGCCCCGCCCTAGAATTGGGTGGGTGGGGCCACTTGGGGGCCAGCAGCCTGTGGAGGGGCCATGGGTGGTTGGCTGGCCTGCCCTGCCCCTGATCAGGGTGGGGGGGCTGATTGGGGGCAGAGCTGGCTGGGGGGAGGGGCCGTGGGCCAATTGGGGTGGTGGAGGCCCATCAGGGATGGGGCTGGGCGGGGGGAGGGGCTGCAGGAGGTTGGCCAGCCGGACCCAACCTCCAATTGGGCTGGTTGCTGGCTTATATATATATATATAGATAGCTTTATACACCAGAGAAAACTAATATTAGAAATAGGTCAACTGCAATGATTACAGAGTAGAACTAGCTGCTTATGGAGAGTAAGACACAGAGAGTAAAATTCAGGAATTAAAGGAGGCAAAAGTTAGCATAAGCCCCCTCCCTCGGGACCCAAACTTCCTGAAAATTTTTGGGTTCTAAAAGTTTTTTACATAGTGGTAAGTCTGGGATAGTCACACAAATCTGGGGCTTTTAGTAAAAGTCAAACAAATGTCTGTGCTTCTATCTCCTAAAACTTCTCTGCTATGAAAAGATTCATCTACAACTTAGGTTTCTGTTATCATGACTCAATATATCTTACCATGTTTCTTCCTAGAATTAATATAGTCCAACTCCTATGCACTTAAAAAATTAAAACAAACCTTGGCACTTGTTGGGCAAATAAACACCGTAATTGCTGCTGTTGTGTATCTACAGAAAGCCCAACTTGGTATGGCAACTCTGACCCAATGACCTACAGGATTGGGAGAGCATAGCTACTTGCCATGGCTGATTAAGGACAACTGCTTTGGCCAGGAAGGAAGTGACAGCAAGTATGAGTCTTTTCCATCCCAATAATCCCCTATCTGAGCCCTGAACACCATACCCTTTGTCTTTCAACCATTTCTGGTTCTAGAATCATCAAACTTTCTATGTCACAAGACTATTTCATATTTTTAAAACTTCACTTGATGCTCCTGCTCACTCTGATAACTATTGATTTTTGTCTTTCCTTTCTTAAACTCCAAGGGCAATCTATGACTGCTATATCTGCTGGAAGCCGGTCCATCCTTGCTGCTTGACACAGTCGCTGCAGACAAGAAACATCTGCACAGCATATGTTTCAAGGGACCTGGCGTATAGGGCATACTGTTCTTAATATGTTTGCTCCTCTTCTTAGCGCTATGTGTTTTAACCAAGGTCACCTCTCCAAGAAAGGTTGTTTCCCCAGGTAGGGATTTTTCCCTGGAGTTAGGGAGGGAATAAACCCCTTGACTAAGTGCCAGGTGGGTAGTTAATCACTTTAACTACGAACAATCACGCTTAAGCTACATAATCTTTACTCCCTGGAATGGAGATAAGAAACGCCCTAACCTTTGGAATAGAAATTGATAGGATTAAAATCAACTGGTATAAATACAGATGTTACAAGAAAATAAATCACAGAACCTGGCTGGAGATCCTGGCTAGAGAACCTGGCTAGGCTGCTGATCAACAGAACGCTGTCTCTGTTTCATTCCTTCTTCACCGACTCCGTCCCAACATATATCTACTTCATCAATCTCTCCTCCTTTCCCTACTTCAATCTGGCTTCTAGCTCCACCGCTAGTGAAAGGACAGTCTTTCTGATCCACAGGTCTTTTCTGTCAGTAAGTAACCCTGACCTCTGTCTACTCATAGCCCTCACGGACCACACAATCTGTTTAAAGTTTTTTCTTTGGCTTCACTGATTTTACCCATAAATGGATCTCCTACTGGTCTAGTACTTTTCCCTCCCCCTCCCTTCTAACTCCTAGTTATGGATATGTCCCAGTGTTCCAGCCTTAGTCCATATTCTTCACTCCCTACCGCTGAGTCATGCCCACATCATCAACTAATACCACTGTGCTGATTAACACCAGTCTGTTTCTACAGTTGTGGCCCCTCCCCAGGACCTCAGCTGTATATTTCTAATTATTTGCTTAACATTTTCATGGGAAATATTGCCTCATTTTCAATAGGCTTCTAAAAATGAAGCTACCATTATGTCTCCCAACTCAGCTTTCTTCCCTGATTTCTCTATTCTGTTAATGGAGCTCCTCAAGGTCCCTAACTTTTTAAACATTCAAATAATCTACAATCTATCCCACTTCCCAATCCCACACAGCCCATTAACAAGTTATTCTTTCACAGTGTGCTCACACTTCCTTTTCTTTCCTTCTACCACTACCCTAGGTCTAGCCCTGCCTTCGAACTGCCTATAGTCTGATTTCACCATCTTTGGCATCTTTTCCTTAAAATCTGGCCTGGAATAGCATGGGGAGCTAGAAGGCCAAGAAACATGGGGAGTTAGAGGCTGGTTGTCTTGCCCGGCTGGTGTGGCTCAGTGGTTGGGCATTGACCTATAAACCAGGAGGTCACGGTTCGATTCCTGGTCAAGGAATGAATTGCAGCTCAATCCCCAGTGGGGGATGTGCAGGGGGCAGCTGATCAGTGATTCTCTCTCATCACTGATGTTTCTGTCTCTCTCCCTCTCCCTTCCTCTCTGAATAAAAAGAAAAAAATTTTTTTTTAAAGTGAATGTTATTTAGGTTTGCATTCCCAGGGTTTAGTATGGTGCCTGAAAAATAGTAGATGTCAATACATGAAGCACATCCCAAACCAAGAAAAAATAGAAAATGCTTTGTTTAAGCTGTATAAATCAAGTCCTAAGCCTCAGCTGAGGACTATGTAACTGATCCCCACTTTGCACAGGCTGCTGGGAAGTAGTTCCATGTCAATCTTGGGGCCCACTTCTGTTTTTGTGTCTGGGCTTTACAGCATGTGTATGCTTCTCCTATCCTTATTCTCTCTTCCTCTAACTTCTTTACTTTTAGTCTTATTATACTGTATCTGTTGTTTGAAGCAGCCTCAAATTCTTTCTGCAACAAAGCAGGGCTTAAATAAAAAAGTGTTATGCCTCATTATTATGTCTCTATTTACATTTTCTACGTTTTATTTGCAGGGTGCTATAATTAAAAAAAAAATACATACACAAAAAACTAGGGGGTTATGCATTAAAACCAAAATGGATTTGATTCGCAGCGTAGCCTGGAGAGTTTGCAATCAGAAAGAGCTATGTTCAATTCCTGCCTTCTGCCTCTTATTATTATGTGATCGTGGCCAAGACACTAAAAGCTCTTTTTAGCACTGAAAGAACACCTACAAGTTGAAAATGTCAATAAGAGAAACAAATGCTTGAAAGTAATCACAAAGGAGTACTACACGTCAGTGCTAGTAACAAAAAGCTCCAGAAGGATTTTAGAAAAGCTGGGAATTCATCCTATTAGAACTCCTTCCGCATTCCTCAGCAGCATGGATTCCAAGAATGCAAGATGAAAAGAACACACGATGTCCTCACCCAGTCCTGGCACTGGGTCCCTCTATGGGTGATGGTGACGGTGAGATGTGATGCCACCTCACCTTGAAGATACACTTAGCAGGACTATCACTGCAGCCATATTAAGCGTAGGTACTGCTTTCTAACGGAATTTATCCATTAATTCATCATACTTTTGAGTGTTCTTTAGATGCCAGGTACTAGTTAAAAGCTGAGGTACACAGAGACATGAAACACCATCCCCACCTTTAAGAGTCCATAATCTAGTGGAAGAAACAAGTTAACTCAAATAAACAAAACTAAACTCTTGGTCTCAAGTTATTGTTACAAATAAGCAAACAATAATAAACAGATGTCACTGTACTATAACTAGCCTTCCTTGTATAACATAATTATAATTCCAGGCTCTAATTGACTAAATAGGCATGCCAACGAGAAATCATAATCTAAAAATCTTTTCCCTAGATTTGGGGGGGTGTAAAAACAATGAGCAGATTTTTTGATTGGGACATTCTTTTCAAAATGTAGGCCTCCTGATTCTTGCTTACTGATGGAGCAGAGGTAAAACTTTATTTTTTACAAAACAGGTAGAGTGCAAGGTCTTAAGCAGTGATAAGCTATCAAAATTCACTTCTTTTAGTCCAGCTGGTGTGGCTCAGAGGTTGAGCGTCGACCTATGAACCAGGAGGTGACACGCCCATCAGGGCACACGCCCGGGTTGCGGTCTCAATCCCCAGTGTGGGACTTGCAGGAGGCAACTGATCAATGATTCTCTCTCATCACTGATGTTTCTCTCTCTCTTCCTCTCTGAAATCAATGAAAATACACTTAAAAATTTGTTTCTTTTAATAAAAGAAGAGGTTGCATTGAAACAGGACTTTAGCTCAGCCAGTCCTGCCCGGGGAAAGTTGCCTGCTATAAAAGATAACATGGTACTTCCAGAAGACCAAAGTACAATGTATAAGGAAAAGGTCACTTTCTTGCTTATAATGCTTTTATTTTCTTCCTTATAGCACTTTTGGTAACTACGTATCAATACATAGAGGAGTCAACCCATTTTTCAAATCAGAGTCAGTCTAACAAAATGTCAACGGACAAAAGTAAGAAAGTTATGTGCTATATTAGTTCATATCAATGAACTCAAAATATAGGCCTATTACACAAGTAGGAAAAAGGCATGAAAACCACAAATGCTGACCTAAACTACAGTAGATATCACCACACTACTTTATGTAAAATACACTGTGGCTGGCCTTTTCTGTCCCTCTCTGACTTCTAAAATGTCTATGGAATTCTCCAGGTGGAAAGGTACAATCCAAACACGATCAGATAATTTGAATGAGAACACTGAAGGCAGGTTATGCGGGTCGGATAAAATTCTATGAATCTAAACAAGTTTTCCGTCACTCAAGGAGCTGGAGAGCTTGCAGAAGTACATCTTTTCTAAAAAAGCACAGTCAACAGTCGCTCTTTGGAACCCGCAACTAATAGATTGAATGGAGACATCCTTAGAAAGCTTGAATGGCCCACCCAGCCTTCAATTATTAGAAGAGAAGGGTGGCAAGAATCAAAGGCAGGCAGGGCGATGGCCCTGGAGAAAAAGAGCTGCTTCTAGAGTTGGCAGAGACTGTAAGCTGGGCGGAGAGAGGGGTCTGGTGCTGGGCACCCCAAGGGGTTTGAGAACGACTGGCAGTGAGACGGAGGGAAGGATCCTGCGGTCCCACGGGGTGAAAATGAAGGTGCCTGGGAGGGGAGCGTGGGATCAGGCACTTAGATGAGAGTGTGGGCTGAGGACGGTGCACTGGGGACGGGAAGAACTCTGGGGCCCGAGAAGGGAGTTCTGGGCTCCGGGCCGAGGAAACGGGGAGGCTACGGGGTCCTTAACGCTGGGAACTAGGACTATGGGGGTGAGGGGGTTCTGCCCAACTGAAACCTGAGCGCTGGGCGAGGAGCGCGGCGTGGATGTGGCACTAGGATGTGACCGGGAACTGGGGGGAGGCGGAGACACAAGTACGGGGCGAGGGAAGGGATGCCGACCTGGAGGTGGGGTTGGGAGGGGGGCGCAATAAGCTGAGGGGGGCTGAAGAACAGGGCGTTGAGAAAGGAGTGGGAGCTAAGGAGGAGGTGCAGAAGAAAGGGCAAGAGCTGCGGGGGATCCCCCAGGGATGCGCGGAGCAGACGGGGGCGTGGGGCTGGGAAGGGGCCGCAGCGGGGTTCGGGGTGGAGGCGGGCGCCCGGCGCTGGGCGCGCGGTCCACTGTACCAGGCTGCGCAGATTGTCCTCCTGAGCCTGGACGGTGAGCGCGGCGGTGCCCGTCAGCGCCCGGCGAGTGAAGTCGACGCTGCAGCGCAGATGCAGATGCTTGGTCCGGCAGACGGACGCCGGAGTGGCCAAGGAGCACGTGTCCACCACCGCTGGCATGGCTCTGGGGAGTCCCGCAGCACCCCGATCGGCACCCCGACACTCACACGGCTGGACAACTGGACTGCGAGCGAGAGGCGACAGGAGGGAGGTTAAGAACTGGAGGAGGGATCCGCGGCGCCTGCCGGGAAAGGAAGTTTCTTACTGTCAGAGGAGCGGGGAGGACGGAGGGAAAGAAACTACAAGTTCGGTGATGCAGCGCGACCAGGCGGGCGCTTTGCACGCTGGGAGTGTGTGTTTAGCGGAGCGGAGGAAGTTCCAGATTGCGCCTGGGTCGGGGGAGAAGAGAAGGAGGTGGGAGAGCGGGAGCAGATGGAAAGAAGTGCAGCTTTCTTTTTAGTTCCGTTTAAGTTCGGTGGAAGCTGTAATGACCAAAAAAAAAAAAAAAAAGTAAAATTTATTATTGACTGTTGTGAATGGTGCGAGTCGGGCGGGGGTGAACCAGAATAAGTAGCATACCAGAAGGGTGCCAGCCATGTGCAGTTCCTCGTTAGTATAGTGGTGAGTATCCCCGCCTGTCACGCGGGAGACCGGGGTTCGATTCCCCGACGGGGAGATGCGAAAGTGCCTTTTTTTTCGCCCTCTTACGTATGCATGAAAATGAAAATATTTGTACAAACGTTGTACAAGCCAGTGTGTAAGAAATAACCCATTATGATCTGTTTTGTTGCTGGTTTGCCAAAAAAGTGAGCTCATTTCTGTCGGTTCTGTGTGTGTGTGTGTGTGTGTGTGTGTGTTAGTATTTATTATGTACATTTCCAAGCCCCAGAGATTTAAAACAAAATGTTGATTCCTAGCCTAGAAGTTTAGGAAGATTATTTCAAGATGCTGTAACGAGAGAGTCCTGTCATATGAGTGTGCACTGGCCACAAGGGGAATGCAGAGCTGGGACATGTAGCTCAGCTCCAGAAAAGGTGAGGACGGATTGAGGAATGGCTTGCCTTTAGGATGGGACCTCAGAGTTGAAACTGGAAAACTCGAAGAGTAGGGGTCTCAAAGGACTTTCAGCAGCTGGGCCTTTAATCCTGAATGTATGAATGGGGGGCCCTTGAAGAATTTTAAGCAGAGGAATGACATGGTCAGATTTATGTTATCAAGAGAACACTGGTAGTATTCAGACAGTAGATGTAAAAATCAAAGGCAGGAGCGTTAAGAAACTGTTAAAATAGTCCAGGGAGAACATGCTGGGGGCCTGACATAGGAAGGTAGTAAGGATAGAGAGGAAGGAAGGCTTGGAAGATATACTTAGATAAATGGATTCTCAGATTGAGGAGGAGCCTAAAGTGATTCTTAGGTTTTTGGCACCAATGGCTGGGTGATCATTAATGAGAGAGTCTATACGAGGAGGACAAATTTAGGTAGGAAAGATCTAAGTTTAATATGAAGTTTGAGAATATAAGGGGATCAAAGTGGAGATGTTTATGAGCCACCTGGTGTGTCTGTGAGTCCACAGCTCTGGGGATGTTTGGAGTAGACATGAAAACATCACATAATGTGGTAGCTGAATCATGACCAGGGGTAAGTTCAGTCCAGGGAGTGTGTAAAGAGCGGTGAAAAGAGGTTGGAAGCTGGGAGAACACCAGCATTTAATAAAACAGGGCTGGAAGTTTGGGGGAATACTTTCACAATCAAATCACCTTCAATTTTATTTGTCAATTATACCTCGATAAAGCTGAAAATTTTTTAAAGGAGTGGGGACTAGAATAAGAGGAAGTCATGAAATAAACTAGAGAGGGCCAACCAACAATGTCATCATATACAGCCCAGAGAGCCATTGAAATAAAGGGTAAAGAGTCTCATTTGGATTTATCAAAGGGTTGGAGATGGGGAGAATGGCGATTTGGTTGACTTTCATCGTTTGGTTGAAGGTGTATGCGGGCAAGCAATGGGTTGAGCAATAAAAGAGAAGAGGGGAAATAGAACATAGGCTGCTCTGCCAAGATGCTTGGCCAATGTGGGAAGGAAAAATAAAAGAGGAATAGAGGGGAATGTTGAGAAAGTGTTTTTTTAATTTTTTTTAGGGAGAGGAAACAACATGTTTGAATGTAGAAATTAAAGGGTTTCTAGAGAAAAGGAAAGATTTATAAAGTGTGGGAATAGTTGAGGAATTGAGCATTGGAGAGCGCTGATAGCTCCATTCTGTACAAAGTGGTCTAATAATCAAATTTGGCTCTAGCACCAGAAAAAGATGCTGTACATTTGGGTATAAGGAGTATAAGGAGGATACTCTTATACCTAAATGTATAGACAAAAGGAAATAAAACAAAAACATTTCAAACTGTGAAATCCAATACCTTACATCTGTATCACCTCCATTGCATAGGACCTAACACCATGACATGATTGATCGTTGTAAACATTTTTTGAGGCCTAAAAGTGTTCTGGGTGTTACCAAATATAGGGTGACAAATATGATGCAATAGAATTGATACCACTGACTCCCAAATATAGTGCACAAAATTAGCAGTTCACAAACAACAGGAGTGTTATTCATATGCAATGGTGGATTGAGAATAGTTTTAAAAAACAAAGTTTCCCATTGCTTCTATAAAATGAGCATGATATCAGGGTGTATATATGAAAGGAGACTTTATCAAGCATCAAAAAGATGACTTATATAAAGTTTTATGAAAGGAAATAGTACATATATTCAGAGGGCTATATGAACAGGAAGTATTCCAGCTCTACTGCTCAGCTGGAAAAGTTACTTAATCCTTCTAGGCCTCAGTCCCGTCAAGATAAATGCAATACCTCTGCCTCATGGGGTTGTTGAAACGATTAAATCAGATAATGTAGGGCAAGTGCTTAGCACTAAGCTTGACATAGAGTTAGCATTTGTCACATGTTAGCTAGTAGTATTATTTTGGTTGGCTTTTATTTTGTTTATTTTGATCATTTTCATACTTATTTTTTCTTGTTCATTAGCAAGAGTTTTTAGGAAGATCTGGGAAATGAGAAGCAACCAAACATGGGAAATGAGGAGCAGATCGCACTGAATTAGGCCTCGAAGGAGCGTTTACAACATTAGCAATGGTCATGTTTTTGAAATACATTAACATTTAGGAAATTCAGGAAGTTGCCGTTGGTGCATTAACACTTTCCTTAAAAGGATACACAGACTTTTCATTTTTCCCTTACTTCACACAGCCCTTTCCTTTCTTTAAGTAGTTAATGCAATTTTCAGATACTAAGGGCATTCTAGGACACTGCAGCTACCTAGCATAGAGTTGGGGAAGGCTCTGTCCTACGTGTTGGATAATTTACTCCCTAGCACACAGCTATACAAAGACCTAAGATGGCATGATGTTAAGATGAAGGCCAAGGCCCAAGGAGAACTATAAATGAAGTTTTAGAGAGACAAGGTCTATCCTCTAGGCCCATGGTCGGCAAACTGTGGCTCGCGAGCCACATGCGACTCTTTGGCCCCTTGAGTGTGGCTCTTCCTAAGCCTTAGGAGAACCCTAATTAAGTTAATAACAATGTACCTACCTATATAGTTTAGGTTTAAAAAATTTGGCTCTCAAAAGAAATTTCAATCGTTGTACTGTTGATATTTCGCTCTATTGACTAATGAGTTTGCCAATCACTGCTCTAGGCCCTAGAGTTAGGGAATGTCAAGAATAACAATATAGCGTTTGAAATGGGGCTTGAAGAATGAGCGGGATTTTAATAGGAAAAAATGGTAGGGGCTATGAATTGAACATGGAAATGTGAGGTGGGCAGCTTTCCAGGTAGACATAGTAGCAGGAATCCAGGCATGAGGCCAGAAGCAGAGATGTGTTTGGGAAAGAACAATTTTGGGGGTACAGAGCCCTATAAATTAGTCCAATGCTTCACTTACTCCTTAATAATCTGTCGTCTTCTTTCCTCTCCAGGTTATACATCTGGTGTGGCAAAGACCATTAGCTGTTCCACAACATCTGTATTTCTTTATCCTTAGTAGTAAAACTCTCCTTGTTTAGCAGGACACATGGCCTCCCAGAAGACTACATTTCCCAGCCTTTTTTGCAGTTCTAGCCAAGGTAAGAGGAATTGTTAATTAGACCCTTGTAGGTAGGGTTCTTAATAGGGACTTTTGGACTTGTAAGAAGTGTCCTTAACAGGGACTTTTTACATATATTGATTGATTTCAGAGAGGAAGGGAGAGGGAGAGAGAGATAGAAACATCAATGATAAGAGAATCATTGATCAGCTGCCTCCTGCACACTCCCTACTGGGGAACAAGCCTGCAACCTGGGCATGTGCCCTGACCTGAATTGACCCGTGACCTCCTGGTTCATAGGTTGATGTGCCACCACTGCGCCAAGCAGGACTTTTTTTTTAACCTTTCCTCTCTTCTGTTATCTGGAATGCAGAGGTAATGGCTAGAGCTCCAACTGCCATGCTGTGTCATGAGGTTGGAACCATGTGCTGAGGGTAGTGGAGCAGCAACATAGAACCTATGAGCTGGAAGTAGCCAGGGCTCTGGTGATCATGCAACTCCCCTGTGGACTGCCTACTCTGGGTTTCTTTTCCTTGAGACAGAAATAAACTTCCTCTTTAAGACAGTGTTATTGTGGGGTTTCTCATTCACAGAGAACTCAGCCTTTACTAAGACACCTGGTCTCGGTTGGATGGTTCTGTCAGTTTGGACCCAGGTACTTACCCTTGTCTAGTGATTTGGCACCACTTTATTGTGGACTATTATATAAGTTTGAAAAATCTTATTTACCAGCTAGGTCTTTCTTCCCTGTATCTTGTGTGTTCTGCTAGAGCATTCTTTCTAGTTTAATCAGACCTCTATTCTGCCTAAAATCCTTCAAGGTCTCACCAATATCTTCAGTAGATATTCTCCATTTTTATTGGAAGATGTGATGGCCTGGGGGTGGTTTAGCCAAGAACCTGTACAACCTGGGCAAGGAGATAAATTGTGAAGAGGTGGAGTCAACATATCGGAGCTCCAGTGGGGCCACAAGATGATGAAAATCAGGGTGCATGTCTGAAAAGATAAGGAGCAGTAGGGGCAGAGTGTTTGACAGAATAAGATTATGGATGACTTTCTATTGTGTAAAAGGCGGAGGAGACTGAAATTTGCTCATATCTATGTAAAGTATTTCTGGATTCTCAAGAAAATCCTGGCATGGTTTACCTGTGGGAGGAAAAGTGAGACAGGCTAGTAAGGCTGACAAGCAGGATAGGGAAACTGAGGCAGACAGTTAAACAAGCAGTTTGCAGCCATCTAATAACTGTAGATGCCAAGCAGTTTGCAACCATCTAGTAAATCCTATCTTCCCTAAACCAAGGACGCCTAAGAGTAAAAAGTTTGCACTTCTCCTTCCCAACCAGAGGGTAAACAGCTTAAATCAACCTACTTAGGGAGACAGAGAGCAGAAATCCAACTAATGCCATTTGCCAACCACACCCAAGGACAGATGAAGTTAAGGGGATAAATCTCATTTTGGCACATCAGCATAAAACTGATGAATATTCTATTGAGATCCTCCCCTAGGACCTCCCCTAAACTCCCAGCCTTTAAAACACCTCAAAACGAAGGTCCCAGCACCTGTCCTCCCTCCCAGGAGCATGCTTGCACCTGTCCCCTCCCCCACCTCCTCTTCTTCCCCGACAGGCAAGCATTTCCTAAACTCTAAGGGACCCCATGAGGCTTGCAACCAAGGCAGCAATGGGCAGCAGTCATTCGCCTGGTTAACCCCTGGACCTGTCCCCAAGGCCCCCTTTTCTCTGCCTTCGCAGTGAGCCAAAGCAGTCCAGCCTAGGCTCATTTCCCCAGCCCTTCCTTATTTCACTGTCCCCAGCTTTAATAAACATCCTCTAAAATTCACCTGGACTCCTGTTGGGAAATCTTTCCTGCACAAAGCCAAGAACCCACACACCACCGGCTGGCCCTAGGCAGACCCACCCAGGGCCAGGCCCCCTTTCTGGTAACAAACGTAGGGTGGCTAAGAAACAGAAGTGCGAATAGATGTTTCAACTGAGTAACCTGTTACAGCCTTTGGAATCTTGATGTATGTGACTATATATTACCTATTCAAAAAATTTGATTGATCAATATTTTTAAAAATAAAGGTCACCAGAACACAAATCTGCAAGTCAAAACAGAAACAGCCTCCTGGGACTCCCCATGGAGCTCTCTAGCAGGGGATCCTTCTAGCCCTGCAGTCTCGCCTCCAAAGGCCATGCTGGATGAAATTTGTCCAAGGAAGTGCAACTTGTCTGCCTCCTGCTGGTCTTCCTTAGGCTGGAAGCCTCTACTTACCCCCACCTCCTCCCCACACTTGCTCCTTGGCAGGGTTCTCCTCCCCCTGACAACTCTGCCTCCCTTCCCTGCACTCTGGGCTAGAGTCTATAGAACCTCTTTCCCTAATGGAACAGGGTGTCTAAGACGCCATTCATGTCTTCCTCCCAATGAGCGAGAAATGATTCCGGCCACCTTCTTTTTCAGGTAGCTCACAAAAATGGTTGAGGCAACCCTGACCTATTTCTGCATTTTTCTCTTAAGTCTGTTTTTGCTTGTGTAAGAATTGTATGTTTATATTTATATCTTTAGTCTATTCTTCATGTCAAGAAAAGGTTTGGGCAGCTGGGCAGGCCAGAAATGCAAGGAGCACAAGTCAGAGTTCTTCCAAGGTTGTAAAATAGCATCAGTGACCTCCTGCCCCGCCTGCCCCCACTCCTTCCACTTCCTGTCTCTCTCTCTCCCACATGGTTGACAGCAGACAGGGTCTGGTAGAGAGCCTCGCCAGGCCCTGCATCTCCTTCCACACAGGTCTGTCTTTTGTTATTCTGCTTATACCCTTGGGAGGGACTAGCCTGAACAAGATCGATTGTCAAGCTGTGCTGGGTTGGATCCAGCCCAAGAAATCACTGCTGGTCATGTGGCCTTCTCTCTTAGCCGCAGGGTGTGGTTAAGAGACCAGCTGCTTCAGTGTCTCCTAAAAGCCTCATCAGAAATGCAGATCTCATGCCCACCCTGAAACTGGACCGGAACACAGATCCCCAGGTGATCTGTGTGCTCAAAGGATACTTAAGGGGTTGGAGGAGATGCAGGGCAAGAGTTAATCAAACATGTCAGGCAACCTCTGCCAGAGTCCACAGCTCTGGACCCTCAGATCACTTCTCCCTTAACGCCCCAATGTCGTCCCCAGCACAGCACCTACCACGCTGCGTAAAGGTCAGCTTCCTGGTCAGTCTCCCCTACCAGGAGGAGTGTTCTTAATTCCCAGACGGTAGGTTTGTTGTCCCTCTCGGAGCATGTTGTTCGAATTAACAAATGTGTAAATGAATGAATGAGATTTTATTTGAGGTTCCAGGCATCCTTTTAGTCAGTGCTTTACTCTGTGTTGACTTTGGGGCGAAGAGAAAGCTACCTCCAAAGCCCTTCCTTGTCCTCCAGTGTCACCAGACAACATGTTTGCTTGTGACAGAGGATGCCCTACTGCCTTCTTGATAATGGTAAACAATTTCAAAACATTTTTAAATATGTTAGGTTTGTTATTATTGATTTCAGAGAGGAAGGGAGAGGGAGAGAGAGAAACATCAATGATGAGAGAGAATCATCCATCAGCTGCCTCCTGCACGCCCCCTACTGGGGATTGAGCCTGTAACCTGGGCATGTGCCCTGACCTGAATTGAACCGTGACCTCCTTGTTCATGGGTTAATGCTCAACCACTGAGCCACACTGGTCAAGCTCAAAATATTTTTATTGAAGAATTCTATCTAGAATATGAAATGCACATATCAGAAGGGTATAACTCACTGAACTGTAAACATTAAACACAGTGCAATTGTAAAGGAGCGCAATGCTCTGTCTCTGACTCCATCGTGTTCAAGCCCATTGTTCCCACAGCCTTGAGGCTAGTAATTCCTGCCTTGTTTGGCATATAGACATGCTAATCATCAGAGGAATTCTGCTTGAGCTCCAGTTTCCCAAAATCTGCTCTTCCCACTTCCCCTTAACTTGCCTTAAAAGAAACCTGAACTATACCTTTGGAAGATGGATTTGAGGAGCTTACTACACCTCCCATCTTCTTGGCTGGCGCCTTCTCAATCTATGAACCTTCCCTTACTCCAGACTCCGATGTTTTGAGTTTTGACGCCTTGGGCACACAGACTTTGGGCCAGTAACACAACCAGCACCCAGATTAGATACAGAGCCCCAGTAGGGCCTCCTCAAAACCCTCCCAGTCTCTAGATATCTCATTCCCCAGGGGTAACCACATCCTGACTTCCAATAACATATTCTATCTATTTTGCCATTTATATATTCTTTCCACAAATGGAAGCATACAGTAGGCACTCTCATGCCTGACTTCTTTGGCTCACTGTTTGTGAGATTCCTCCATATTATTATGTGCAGTTCCAGGTTGTACAGTTTCATTGCTGACTAGTGTCAGATGTGTGGATATACCACACTTTACTTATCCAGTCTATTGTGGGTAGACATGGGGGTAACTTTTAGTTCTGGGTTATTGTGAATGGTGCTGCTATGGGCATTCTGGAACACATTGTAGAACACGTGCTGCTTTGAAATTTGGACAGCTTAAGCCATGCCAAACCCATTGTTTTGGGATTGTTGCACCAAGCCAAAATTCTTGGATTGCAGCAACCCAAGTTCTGTAGTCACGGACATAAACCCAGCAACCCCCCAGCTTGAGTTGGGGAAAGGTGAATCAAGCAGGGAGGGGAGCTGTTTTCATGTTACCAGAAAACATTTTTTCACAAATGCTGGTCTAGATCATACTTAATCTTCCTTTTAGTAACTTCTTTTTCTTTTCTAGGTGTGCCTGATTGCAAGATTCAGCCATACAGGTTGTTTTTTTCTGACTCAGGGATTCCAGCTCTACTCATATTTTTCCTGGAAAGTATTTTGCCAGAGCAGGTATGTCCACCTTTTGTTCTGATTGTCTAAAGCATGAGTGGGATTTGACAAGTGTCCACAGGATTCATTCTCAACAGCAATATTTCTGTCTTGTGTTGATTGGCTTTGAGTCCATTTTTTCTGGTTTTGCCAGCAGAGCACATTATTGCTACTTGCCTGTAAAATATGTTTTCAGCAAAGACCAAACTAAAAGGCTTTCCTTCTAAACGTAATTCTCATCTACAAATCCATGTTTGAGGAACTATCTACTATTTTGTCATTTCTTATAAAAGGCCTCTTACTTGGGGTTTGGAGGTGAACAAACTCGTGTAAGAGATTCACAGAGTTGATTCTCTCTTCCTTTCTTCTGCAGTTGGTATCTCAGCATTTCTCAAGCGGAGTCACACACTTCCAGGTACCCACTCACCTGGCTTCTGCCTTCCTCCAAACTGCTTCCTCTGGGCTCCCTGCGTAGCCCCTTCTTCAGCCAGCCTCTACTTCCTCTCTCACGGACACACTGGGAGGCCCTCCCCACTCACTGCTCTCACCTCTGTTCCCTGACTCCAGACAAAGTTTCCCAATGTATATTCCTCCTCTTTGGTCCTTAATTTTTCTTAATTGTAACTTTATACACACACACACACACACACACACACACACAGTCAACCCTCATTACTTGCAGATTTCATACTTGAGACTTTTCCTTCTTGCTAAAAACTTACTTGTTACCCCCAAATCAATACTCACAGCTCTTGGTGGTCACTTGTGGACATAGGCAGAGCTGTGAAAAATTTGACTTGCCTGAGGCTCATAGTCCCAGCTGCTTAGTTCTCTTGTTTCTGCTTCTTATAATGTAAACTAGATGCCCGGTGCTTGAAATTCGTGCACGAGATGGGGATGTCCTTCAGCCCAGCCTTCACCCTCTCCAATTTGGGACATCCCTCTCACAATCCAGGACTGCTGGCTCCCAACCACTCCTCTGCCAGCCTGATCGATGCCTAACTGCTCCCCTGCTGGCCCAGTGCCCCCACCTGCCCTTTCCTACTGGCCCCGTCACCCCCAACTGCCCTCCCCTGCTTGTCTGGTCATCCCTAACTGCCTTCCCCTGCCAGCCTGGTTGCCCCTAACTGCTCTCCCCTACATGCCTGGTCTCCCCCATCTGCCCTCCCCTGCAGGCCTGGTCCCCCCACAACTGCCCTCCCCTGACAACCCAGTGGTTGCCCCCAACTGCCCTCCCCTGTGGGCCCAGTTGCCCTTAACTGCTCTCCCCTGCTGGCCTGGTCACCCCTAACTGCCCTCTCCTTCAGGCCTGGTCCCCCTCAACTGCCCTCCCCTGCCAGCCTGGTTGCGCCCAACTGCCCTCCCTGCTGGCCTGATCACCCACAATCGCCCCCCTTGTGGGCAGCCATCTTTGACCACATGTGGGTGGCCATCTTGTGCAAGGGTGTGATGGTCAATTTGCATATTATCTCTTTATTATATAGGATGTGTCTTTTTTGTGGTCTATTTAGTGTCTTTGTCTTTCACATTTTTGTGCTTTTTTGTTGGTGATTTTGCTGTTTAAAATGTCCTTCAAACAAATGCTGACGTGCTGTCTGGTGTTCCTAAGCACAAGAAGGCTGTGGTGCGCCTTGTGGAGAAATTATGTGTGTTGGATAAGTTTCGTTCAGGCATGAGTCACAGTGCTGTTGGCTGTATCTTAAACTTTAATAAGTCAACAATATGCTGAATAATGTGCCTGTAGACAGAAACACACATAAAACAAGGTTATGCATTGGCTGGTTGATGAAATACTGAGGTTTTTGGGACCCTACCATATTTTTCCTGGGAGTAGTAGTTCAGGATTTGCTCATTCAGTGTTCACAATGACTTTATAGGACACAATCACTGCACATCAGTGTTTTCTGCCCACACCCCAGTGATTGCTGTGTGCACGCGTCCATCCCTCTCTGGAAACTCCTCCTAAATGAAAGTGTGCTGGGGTCCAGCCCCAGCAGGTCCAGGGGTTCCCAAAGGCGTAGACGGAGTCGGCGAAGAAGGAATGACACGGAGACAGCGTTCAGTTGATCAGCAGCCTAGCCAGGATCTCCAGCCAAGTTCTGGTCTCGATCTCCAGAGAGGTTCTGCTGTTTATTGTCTTGTTACATCCATATTTATCCCAGTTGATTTTAATCCTGTCAATTTCTATTACAAAGGTTAGGGCGTTTCTTATCTCCATTCCAGGGAGTAAAGATTATGTAGCTTAAGCATGATTGTTTGTAGTTAAAGTGATTAACTACCCGCCTGGCACTTAGTTAAGGAGTTTCATCCCCTCCCTGACTTCAGGGAAAAATTCCTACCTGGGGAAACAACCTTTCTAGGAGAGGCATCCCCTCCCTGACTTCAGGGAAAAATTCCTACCTGGGGAAACAACCTTTCTCGGAGAGGTGACCTTGGTTAAAACACACAGCACTAAGGGGAGCAAACATATTAAGAACAGTATGCTATATACGCCAGGTCCCTTGAAACATATGCTGTGCAGATGTTTCTTTCCTGCAGCGACTGTGTCAAGCAGCAAGGATGGACCGGCTTCCGGCAAAAGTGTCAGGTGTGGATGGATAACTGAAGAGGAAAGTACTTCCAATGAAGTTGATGGCTAAGAGCAAAGTCGGATACCAAAGGCAAATTTGGAAAAAATAATTTACACTCCTTGAATCCTCAGATGTATTTCCAAAAAATGACCCCATCACGTTTTATACAAGGTGTTTGTGTGCATAGGGGCTGTCTTCACCCTGGCCTGGTCATAGGGCAGGACTCGATGAGGTCCCCTGTTCCCTAGAAGTGGAGGAACTAGCAGCCACTGAAAGCTCTCTTTCCATCTTTACAGTAGCATCGCTGAGCCGTGAACATGACACACCACCATGCCTGACACACCAGCCCTGAGACAGGAGGAAGGAGGATACCAATCTATGACTACCAGGGAGTGGGGATCACTGGGGGCCTTCTTGGGAGCTAGTTACTCCATGAGGTCGGCATCATTATCATCCCCATTATGTAGAGGAGGACACCAAGGCTCTGAATAATTAGCTCAAGTCACTCAGTTTGGAAGAGGCAGAGCTGTTGGTCAGACCCAGGCAGTGTGGCCTCAGAGCACATCCTTTTGGGGCAATGCCCTTACCCGGGCCTCCCCACAGGTCTTTTTTCTTTTTTTATAACTTCCTTTCTTTCCCCTCCTGCACAAAACATTGCGAATAATATAGATTTCCTTTTGCTTAGATCATTTCGAAAGTCATTGTTTCTTAAGGGTGGAGATTGGAGGGTTTCCAAAGAATGAAATATAATGAGAACATCTGTCCAAAGCCCCCAAATGTATACACATTAGCTAATTAATCAATTAACAAAATGTAACTCGCAGACTGAATAGCAAGACCATTGACCCAATTTCAGAGCCCGACCTTTACAAAATGAACACAAGGCAGAGTATACATTCTATCGAATACCTTTCTTTTGTGGTTGTTTGGGTTAGGTTGTTGGCTGAGCGGGCTAAATTAAGCAACATTTTGCAAAAGTGAGCCTGTAAGATTAGGCCTTAGGAAACAAAAGCCGGAAAGAGAAGCTACATTTCCCATAAAATGTGCAACTGTAGGATAACAGCTTATGACAGTGTGACTGGCTAGAGGGCAATTTATATATAAGAAGGAAGGGGGTTCCATACTACATATAATGCCACCTCTATAAATGATCATGTGAAAGGTAAAGTTTTGTTGTCCTTTTGTTGTGATTTTAAAAAATCAAATTAGCACCCTAGCCGGTTTGACTCAGTGGATAGAGCGTCAGCCCATGGACCAAAGGGTCCCGGGTTTGATTTCGATCAAGGGCATGTACCGCAGTTGCAAGCTCCTCCCTGGCATGGGCCCTGGTCAGGGCACGGGCAGGAGGCAATCAATCGATGTGTTTCTCTCACATTGATATTTCTCTCTGTCTTTCCCTCTCTCTTCCACTCTCTGTAAAAATTCAATGGAAAAATATCCTCAGGTGAAGATTAACAAAAAATAATAATAAAAAATAAAAGTCAAATTAGTACTGCATTGCACGAATTAATTGTCAGCCTTTTTAAAAAAAGATATATATTTATTGATTTTAGAGAGGAAGGGAGAGGGAGAGAGAGAGAGAAACATCAATGATGAGAGAGAATTATTGATTGGCTGACTCCTGCACACCCCACATTGGGGATCGAGCCTGCAACCTGGGCACATGCCCTGATAGGGAATCAGACCATGACCTCCTGGTTCATAGGTCGATGCTCAACCACTGAGCCACACTGTCTGGGCTGGAAGCCATTATTTTAAACTAGGTTAAAGCAAACATTGATCAATAAAGACATTTTACTTTCTTTAATAACTAGAGGCCCGGTGCACAAAATTTGCAGGGTCCCTAGGCCTGGCCAGTGATCAGGGCCGATCTGAGGGGCGACTGGCAGGGTGATTGAAGGCGGGGGGGGGCACTGGCACCTGCCTTGGCTGGCCTGGGGCCTGTGGGCTGGGGGCAGCTCCTGCATTGAGCGTCTTCCCCCTGGTGGTCAGTGTGTGTCATAGCGACCAGTCGTTTGGCCAGTCATTCTGCTGTTCAGTCAATTTGCATATTAGGCTTTTATTATATAGGATTTTTTTTAGCACTTTCTTGGTTTAGGCCCTATTTTAAGTGCTCCAGACATATTAACACCTTTCAATTAATCCAGATAACAACCCTACGATGTAGGTTCTATTGCTTGTCCCATTTTGCAGATGGGAAAACTGAGGCACGAACCCTACCTTGGTTTACACTAGCATCACTGAGCCATGAAGCTAGTGTAACCAAGTTAGTTCAGTTGCTAAGTCACCTAAAGTTAAGTAACCAGCCAGGATCATACAGCTAGTCAGTTTCAGAATTGGGATCAATATCAGGCAGTATGGCCCCAGAGCCTGGCTTTTCATCAAGCTTTTGCCTGGTACAAAAAGTACGGATCTACAGTTCATTCTCTTCTGTCTTACCCCTTCCCCATCTGCCCCGCAAACTCCTGCTCTTTTTTCAAGAGCCAACTCAGGCTTACCCTCCTCTATGGATCCTTCCATGACTTGCATACAGAATTGGGTACCCGTTTCTCCATGTTCTCAACATGTCTTGCTCATACTATTGAGGCATTTGCTGTCTTTTGTCTACTTAGCTTCTAGTTTCTCTTTTCATGGGCTACACCTCATGTAGCCCAAGTCTGGCCAATCAGAGCACCAAGGAGCCCAGTTCAGAGACAATCCTGTGATCCAGGTCTGTCTAATCAGTGAATCCTGGAACACGACAGGAACTTCCGGAGAGAAACATACGCATCTCCATTGGAAGCTTGAAGCTGCCAGCAGCCTTCTTACCTTCATGTGGTACCTGAGAATGAAGCCAAAATGAAGAAACTCAGAAAGCAATGAGAGGTAGGGAATGTCACTGCTGATGTCAATTGTTTGAGCTTCTGGATCTCGCCCCCCTCAATTTAGAAGAGACTCTTCGACTTCATGACTAACAAACTCCCCCTTTCAGCTTACACCAGTTGGAGTTTTCTATTATTTGCAACTGAAAGAATATTAACCAACAGATACATTCCACTCCATGTCTACATGGTTATATCTATTTCTTTATGCCACCGTGTCTCCGTACTTGTCCGTCATTATTTGAGGGCAGTAGATGCTCAGTAAATACTTGTTGATTGAACTTAGCTGAAAAGTGGGTTGGAGGGGACTGAGCCTAGAGCAGGCACTTTTAGGGGGGCTAATGAACTAGTGTAAGATGTGATCAAGGGACTCAACCAGGTTGAAATGTGGGATTGAAAGGGAAGGGACAGAGACACAGAATTAACAAGGCAGTGGTATGAGTGGGGTCAACAGTATTTAGTGTGGGTGCACCCCATTCTGTGTGTTTGTGTCTGTGGGTTTCTGTAGGCTTCTCTTTACCGGCCAGCACTAAATTAAAACTTAATTGTACTAGCTGGTTACTGCTTGTCTAACCCATCTCCGGTTTATCACAAGTGGAAAAATGAATGTTAAAGAATCAGAGGCTCACATATGAGCAAGTGAGCACAATTGTCACACAAAAAAGAACTTTTATTAAACACCTTCAGGTCTCCATAGGGATAGGGCCAGGAGCACAAACTGACCCCCACACACAACAGTTTGCACTGGCAGGCAGCTTCTGGACAATTTTTAAAATTTCATTGATTTTTAGAGAGAGGAAGGAGGGAGGATAGAGAGAGAGAAAAAAACCAAAAACATTGATGTGAAAAAGAGACATTGATCAGTTCCCTCCCATACACACTCCAACTGAGGATCAAACCCACAGCCTGGGTATGCACACTGACCCGGAATCGAACCTGCCACCTTTAGGTGTACCAGTCGATGCTCCAACCAACTGAGCCACACTGTCCAGGGCTGGATAATTAGATGGAGCATCAGTTGTGAGCAAAGGCCCGAGCAAAATGGAGATTGGTAGGTGAAGTGGTTCTTGCCTTCTCTAACCACCAGCCACGTGGACACCAGGAAGGAGACCCTTGGAAGGTGTAAGTGATAGCACTTTACAACCAGCTCCAGGACCCAGTGGGAGGGAGGAACAAGGCGCCCTTTTGTTTTCATCACCTCATTCAAAAAGGAGCCAATCCTATTGTGACTTAACATCTGATCCTGCCCCAGGGACAGGCCAGTAGGAAGGAAGGGCGCCATCTGTTTTGCTCTGGGATTATTTCACTTCTGCTCTCTGTCACTGACCTGTAAGATGGTCTCTGGCTGACCTGTGCCCTGATCAATCTTGGGGAAGACCCCTTTGTCCAGGATAAGAGATCTATAGGCTACTGTCCAATGGAACTTTCTGTGATAATGGAAATGTTCTGCCTTTATGCAGTCCATATGGTAGCATCAGCCACAGGTGGCTCCTGAGCACTTGAGATGTGCCTAGTACAACTGAGGAACTAAATTTTTAATTTCATTTAATTAATTGAAATTAAAATTTAAACAGTGACTAGTGGCTGCCATATTGAATTGCACAGCTCTACAGTTTTTTCTCTCTCTCCCCTTGTCTGCTCTGTCTTTTCCTCATTTCCCCACCACCCCTCTCCCTCTTGCTGAAATAGGTCCTGTGACATGTGGACTTCCTATTTTTAAAAACCCTTCCAGTCTGGGCCAGTGCCTGAATCCAGTGGTTGCACAATGAGTCAGGTGAAGGTGGCCTCTTTTAGCTGAAGAGAAAGGTGATAAATCAGAAGCAGAATCCAGAATAACCCGCAGACACCAGCACCCAGAATGGGATGGCACCCAAGCTAAGTGCTGGTGACACCACTTCTATCACTGCCTTGTTAATTCCCTTCCCTTTCACTCTTCAACCTGGTTGAGTCCTTTGATCACATCTTGCATCAAGTTCATTAGGCTCCCCAACAGTGTCCCTGCTCTAGGCTCAGTCGCCTCCAAAACACTCTCATTCATCACATTGTATGCTGCCATTTCAAATTATTAGTATTTTACACAATTCCTTTAAACTGGTTACTTACTGCTTACTTGGAAGAAAGTGTAAGGGCAGGCAAAGCATCTGTGAAGAGTCGAGGATCCAGGCTCCCTGGTTCAAGATCTGACTCTCGCTCTTATTAGCTACTATAGGCTCTTGGGAAAGTTACTTTCTTGGTATCTCCGTCTCCTCCTCTGTAAAAAGAGATAATAATACCCAGAGGATTGTGATGAAGCTTAACTCATTTTTCTGTGTAAAGCACATAGGATAAAGCTGGGCACATAGTAGGCAGTAAGCAATTATTCACTAATATTAGCTTACAGTAGTATCCTTCCTTGCATGTGAAGGCACTCAGTGGGTTTGTGGGTTAAGTATGTGGCCACCAGGTGGCAGTAGTGCCTCATTTATGAGGACTGAACTAAAATACCACACCAGCAGAGATCCATTGAAACTCTCTTTTGAAGTCCCAGAGGCACAGTATGAAGAAAAGAACTGAACCTCTTCTCGCTCCTGCCCCTCCTTTTGCTCTAATTTCTGCCTTCTCTGTCCTGTAATGAACCATTTCTCTTTTCCTACTGTATTAGTCTGCTCAGGCTACCAAAACAGCAGGCTGGGTGGCTTAAACAACAGACATCTATTTTCTCAGAGTTCTAAAGGCTAGAAGTTCAAAATCAAGGTGTCTGCAGGATTGGATTCCAGTACAGCCTCTCTCTTGGCTTGTAGTTGGCTGTGTTCTCACTGTGTTCTCTGTGCATGCATAGGGAGAGAGAGAACTTGGTATCTTGTCCTCTTCTTATAAAGTCACCAGGCATTAGATTAGTGCCTCCCCACCCCATGACCTCATGTAACCTTAACTAACTCCCTAAAGACCTTATCTTCAAATGCAGTCATATTGGGGGTTAAGGTATCAACATATGAATTTTGGGGGTTGAGGTACACAATTCTGTCCAAACATCACTTTTGTTTTTAATCTCTAGCCTCATAGAACTGGGAATAGATTACTTTACATGATAAAAGAGACTTGTGCATTAGGACCTTGAGATGGGGTGATTGTCTTAGATTACTTGGGTGCCTTACAGGGAGGCAGGAGAGTGAGAGTCAGAGAAGGCAGGATGATGAGGGAAGCAGAGGTCAGAGAGAGAAAGGGGAAGACAGAGATTTGAAGATACTATGCCACTGGCTTTGAAGGCAAAGGAAGGGACCAGGAGCCAAGGAATGTGGTAGTATCTAGAACCCAGAAAAGGCAAGGAAATGCATTCTCTCCTAGAGCCGCAAGAGGAATGGAACCCTGCTGACATCTTGATTTTAGTCAAGTCAAACCCATTTTGTTTTTGGTTTGTTTTTTGTATTTTTGGGTTTTTTAAACATTTTTGTTAATCCTCATCCATTGATTTTCAGAGAGAGTGGAAGGGAGGGGAGAGACACAGAGAGAAACATTGATATGAGACACATCGATTGGTTGCCTCCCACAGACACCCTGACCAGGGGCGGGTTTTGAATCTAGAACTGAGTTACGTGCCCTTGACTGGAATCGAACCCAATACCCTTCACTCTACAGGCCAATCCTCTAACTACTGAGCCACACCAGCTAGGGCAAGTCAGACCCATTTTGGATTTCTGACCTCCCGAACTGTGAGAAAATTAATTTGTGGGTTTGTGTTTTTTTTTATACCACTAACTCTGTGATAATTTGTTAGAGTAACAATAGGAAATACTACAGGCAATGTGGTTGTCAAGTCCCTGCAGGAAACAAGTGGCTCATGTATAGGCTTTAAGTGACAAAAAGTTTAATAGAGAGACTGTGTTTCACAGAGGTGTGGGTAAGGGTTAAGGGATGAGGAAGCACCAAGAAGTTAACAGCAGCAGAAAGCCGGTATCTTCCTGAGGTCTGAGGGGCACGGGATAAAAGAATGGTGTTACTGGGCCCAATGTGAGCCGGAGTCAGGAAGAGGCCGCCCAACAGTAGCTGTGGCCATGAAGAATGGACGGTGGGTGAGGCAGGTCCCCTGAAGCTGTCTTATGTACAATAAGCTCCAATGGTGAAGGATTCCTTATAAAAAAACTTGTGGCCCTAAGATTCATGATGAATTCTTTCCTCAACTTCTGAGGTCAAACCAGATCATATTAACACGGACTCAACGAGGAAGAAACTCCCTTAGATCTAGGTGTTTGTGTGCCTTTAACTCTTGGTCTAGCTTTTGCTTCCTTTTGGATATGTAAAAATGCTTTCAGTGATTATGACTTATGCTTATTTCAACAGACATCGTTAATGGAAAAACATTTATAAATGGATCATAGGGTATGAAAAGCAACGCAGTCACCCGTGGGTGTTTAAGCCCATCTAACGGGCCACAGCTATAAGCTGAGCGCCACCACACGCTGCGGGGCAGTGACCCATATTTCAGGCAAAGTAGCAAAGGGGAAACTGAAAAGTCCCTTTCGTTTTAATATAGGAGTGGCTACCCTAATCTCGCAAGTCATACCCAGAATCAGTTGGGAGAGTGTGCAAGGCGGGGGGAGGGGAAATGGGTACTTTGATCTTTTCATAGTTTCCCTCTTGGTAAATAAACTTGTATTTTCAGGCCAAATCTCATCTTGCAATTTCCTGCCAAATTTAGTTCTCTGTAAAGCCTACCTTTGCCTTTGCCTTCTCTGCCCTCAGGCATTCAACAAACACTTTACCTTTTTGCTTTTCCAGATTTAAATTAAACGTTTTGGAGAAACGAGGCATGTGATAGGAGTCTCTGCAGCCTTCCCTGCGCATGACATTCGTTTGGCCGCTGTTCTCTCCCAAACTCTTCCACTGCCTCCTGATTTATATTAAGCACAGCTACGTTTGATGGTTTAGAAGTAATGTAAGTGAAAACAGCTTGATTCACTAGGAAAAATAATAAAAGTCAGAATCAAATAATTACAAGCGAATTAGAAGAACAAACTCGATTTTGTCACCAATAATTTTGAGAATTAGTTAGATTGTCATTTGTTATTACTCTGTTTCCATTCCTTCAGCCAAAAGGAGTTCTAAGCACATTTGAATCTATTTTATAGATGAAGTCAATGAATTTAACATGATAACTTAAAAAAAATTTTAAAAATCTTACCCTGGCCAGGTAATTCAGTTGGTTGTGAGTTCAATCCCCAGTCAGGGCACATACAAGATGTTTTTCTCTCTCTTGTCCTTCCTCTCTAAAATCAATCAATCACTTTTTTAAAATTAAAAAAAAGAAATTAAACCCAGATAAATTACATAGTGAAATCACATTCATTTGGATCCTACCCATAGTTACCATGATTTGGATATGAGTTGGTTTAAAGTGTATTTTTCCAGGCTTTATTAGGAAAATAATGTAAGCAAGATGTCAGTGTATTTAAGAAGTCAAATAACTTTGGAGCATTTGAAAAAGCTTTGATATTTTTAATTTGCATATAATTCAATTATTGTGACAACTGATTATCAATGATCCTGACTTCATTGACATTTATATAGGATTTTGTACTTTACAAAAACTTTTATGAGTCATAATTTTTGTTCTTACTGTAGAGAGACATTTCATTCAACAAGTGTTTTATTGGGCACCTATTATGAGTAAGGCTAATTCAAATGATGACAAGAAAACTCTAGGTTTAAACCAAGACCTCTACCCAGGTTACATTCACTTTCTCACTCCTACCCCACCCCAGTGCCATCCCACTAGATATTGAACTTGGAGGACTCTTTAAGAACAGGTGTATGTCTTGGTTATCTGACTGTCCAGAATGTCCAGTATCTAGAACTGAGCTTGGCACAGAATATATGCTCAGCAAATATTTGTTGAATGAAAATCTGCTGACTCCCAGTCCAGTGCTCTTTTGCTACAACACTGCTAACACTTTTAAAGACAATTGCTGCGCTAAGGAGTATATATCATTTAATCTTCAGGGGAAAAAAAACCCTAAGAAATGGATAGCATTATTATCTTCATTTAATAGTAAGAAAAAAAACCTCAGAGGGTTAAAAAGTCACTTGTCCAGGGTCATATACCTAACAAGTGGCAGAACCAAAATTTGGGTCCAGGAGTGTTTAATTCTGATCCTGTGCTTCACTACTACCCTATACCACCTCCACAGCTGACTCTTAACTGTTAGCCATGTGCTAAAATGCAAGGTCTATAAAGACAGGGGTATTGCACTTTGCTTTGTTACTGTATTTCCAGAGCCTGGATACTTGGAACACTTTGGTATCAGGTATACTCTAAAGACATGCACGTTGAATAGATAAACAGATTATTTAATTAAAGATGCTTTGATAGGACCTCCATTTGGTACCATGTTGTTTGACGTCTATTCCATGATTGCTCATAGAAGACGCTGTGAGGCTATTGCCTCCATCACTCCTGTTTTTCAAATATGACTCAAGGAACAGGCATCCTGTTCCTGCTCCAGGGTAAAATCTTGGTTGATCTAAACCAGGGAATCCCAACTTAACGTAGTTTGGCAGTCACAACAAGGAAGAGGGTGATGCTACTGACTACTAGTGGGTAGAGCTCAGAAATGCTGCTAGACATTCTACAATGCACAGGACTACCCCCCTGCCCCCAACAAAAATTATCCAGTCCAAAATATCAGTGATGCTGGGTATGAGAAACCCTGGTCTAAGCCAATCACGCTGGTCCCATTTCTCATGCAGTCATGTGAAGTAATTCTGGCCAATGAGACAAGAGCAGGAATCTACTAGGGGATTGTGGCAGAAATTGTTAATTACTTCTGCTTACTCATTTCCCCCATCTTTTCTGTATAGTAGTATTCCTCCACTGTTGGCTAGGCACATGCCCAACTATAGACTACACTTCCCAGCCTCACTTGCTGCAAGGTGTGGCAATGTGACTAAGTTTTGGCCAATGAGATGTAAAAAGAAATGAGTCTAATAAAGAGATCGCTGTTCTTTACTTTCCCTCTTTTCCTCTTTCTGTAGAAAGGGAGATGGTATTGGTGATCCAAGTTGAAGCAAGAGCAGGACTCCAGGAGATGGCAGAAAACAAGAGAAAGATTTAGCCCTGACCAGTTTGGTTCAGTGGCTAGAGTGTTGGCCTGTGGACTGAAGAGTCCCAGGTTCGATTCCGGTCAAGGGCATGTACCTTGGTTGTGGGTACATCCCCAGTAGGGGGTGTGCAGGAGGCAGCTGATCCATGTTTCTCTCCCATGGATGTTTCTAACTCTCTATCCCTCTCTGTAAAAAATCAATACAAAATATTAAAAAAAAAGAGAGAGAGAGAGAAAGATTTACACTGGGACTGGTAAAAGGAGAAGAAAACAAACATTTCTTGTTTGAGCCACTGTATTTTCAAGTCTTTTGTTCAGCAGCTTAATTTGTACTCTAATATGGAGTGTTTCTGGCTGAGATTTTCCTCTCAGATAAAATGCACACACATAGGAAAGGACCATTTGTCCAAAGGATGTTGTGAGGTTTGTGTGGAATGTCTGGAACCAAGGCTGCCACCGTGTAACCATGAGATGAGGAAGCCAGAGGGTCAAACTGACCTACTGAGCGAGAATGGCGTGGGGTGGTTGTAAAACACCTGAGTCTTTCTTGACATTGTTGAACCACTGAAGTAGCTAACTTTGCTTCCTCCCTACTTCAGGGCTTCTTTTAAAGCAAAACAACTTAGTAAATTTTCCATTTCATTTTAGCCATTTAGAGGTGTGTGTTTTTAAAATTATAGCCCTATTCGGATTTCCTTTATGTACGCAAGCATAAAGATATTACATGTTATTATAAGTATGCTCAGACTTTTTTGTTGTTGTTGTTAAACTTTTTTTTCCTACTAATTTATATTGCCTTCCCTCCTGCTTCCTACTTCCTTCCACCAAGTTCATCTGAATCTGTGGGGTTTCTATACCTGAAATTAGTATGTTAGGGAAATGTATACTATCAATCACTTGTGGAAATGAGGGGGTGGGGCAGCAGCTACAGGTCCCTGTAATGCTTTCTGCTTAGAAACTAGAAGAGCCCCTTTGGCAGGTGGAATGAAGTTGAATGGGAGGCTCAGCTTCCAAGAAGTAAGTCCTAGGACAGCTGGAATTGTGTAGCCTGTGATCTGCAGGGGTCTAGGGAATGCCGTTCACATGTCAATGGTGCTCCCTAGTGTTCCTGAGAGTATAACCTCTAATGTGGTCAGCCCAGATTAGAGGGGGCCCATGTTTAGTATGATAAGCCAATTATTTCCATCTACTTTGCTGCCACTAAAGCCTCACTCATAGCCCTTTCCTAATTACAATGCCCAGACACTCCCTGAAGCCACTTGGCTCATACTAACAGGTTTTCAATGTGGACAAACTCTTTACATCAGCAGTTCTCAACCTGTGGGTCGAGACGCCTTTGGGGGTCGAACGACCCTTTCACAGGGGTCGCCTAAGACCATCGGAAAACACGTATGTAATTACATATTGTTTTTGTGATTAATCCCTATGCTTTAATTATGTTCAATTTGTAACAATGAAATTGGGGGTCACCACAACATGAGGAACTGTATTAAAGGGTCGCGGCATCAGGAAGGTTGAGAACCACTGCTTTAGATGATCTTAAAATGAGAGCAAGGCTGTTCCCTGGGGGCAACGATAAATCCTCTTAGTTCCCTTCGTGACAGATGACATAAAAACGGGCCTTGCTCTCCCTAGGAGGGTTCTGCTTTTCACCATCTGTGCACCTACACTGAGGGGCCAGTGTAAAGGTGAATTTCCATTCACTTCCTGCTGGCATCTGGCTCCTTCTTTTGGGCTCCCCTTGAATTGTTTGCCAGACCAGCCAATTAGTCCCCTCACCCTTCCTGAAGCTTCCCAGGAAGCAATATCACAACAGGCAACCCCTTCATTATGCCACTTCTTCTGAGCACTGTGATTCTAAGTGCCCTCAGTTGGAGAGAAGCTAATTTGCACATGACTCTTTAACCCTCCTTTGAAAGACTTCAGTCTCAAACACACACACACACACACACACACACACACACACACCATCAACAATCTAACCCAAGGTAGGAAAAAAAGTGAGCATATGTGGCATTCAAGAATAATTTAATAGTGAGACATAGTTTCAGATGGACTGTAGTTTAAAGAGATCACTATTTTTTTTTTTTTAAAAAAAGTACTTTTATTGATTTAAGAGGGGAAGGGAGAGGGAGAGAGAGATAGAAACATCAATGACGAGAGAAAACCTTTGATCAGCTGCCTCTTGCACACCCGACACTGAGAATCGAGCCCAAAACCTGGGCATGTGCCCTGACCGGGAATCAAATCCTGACTTCCTGGTTCATAGGTCGATGCTGAACCACTGAGCCACGCAGGCAGGGCAAGAGATCACTATTTAAATACAATATGGAAGGAAAACACAGGGACTATATTTCCTGATCCTCATTGCAGGACATAATATAGACTTTTTCCTAATTTATGAATTTGTTAAGATGGAAGAAATCATATAAGGCTATAAAATTATATTAAGTTAGACATTTCACAAATGACCTTTGTTAGAAAAGAGTATCATTGCGTTGGCAGGATCCTTTGTGCCCGCAAACCCAGGATGAATGGTGTCCTTCCAGGTGAGGCCAAGGAGATTCTCCCAGTTCTATTCATGGAAACATCAGCCTTGTAACTTGTACTAGGGTTCTTCACCTTTAAACATTTTTGTCTAATGCCCAAAGCACACATGTTTATTCAGAGCACCCATTTGAATAGGTTTACTTCTCTGATTCCTGAGTGAAGTGTCCATAGGCTGGACAGAGTGGTCGGCTGTTTTAACTCCCTGGACCATGGGAGCAATGGAGAGATGTCTGGAGGGTAAAGGCATTTGTGGGTCAGGCTGTGTGCATGGAGGGACAGACACATTGTGTTCCCCCACTTCTCTGCTGTTGTCACCACAGCTTCTCTGCTGTTGTCACCACAACTTCTCTGCTGTTGTCACTACAGCTTCTCTGCATCCCGTGCACATGAGCGAGTGGAAGGGAAAGGCGGAACTCCGCTTGATGGTTGGGGTGGCAGGTCAGGCCTGGACACAGGATACACCTCACTGAGGACAACCTCCAACCTGAGGCAAGCTCATTTTCACCTAAATAATCACAGGACTGTTGTACTTCAGGGAGTTTAATATAAGCAAGGCACTTAGACCGGGGCCTCATATATGGAAGGCAATACCTAAAGGTCAGAGGCTATCATTTGCATCTTCAGTGTCTTGCGCGCACGTGCGCACACACACACACACACACACACACACACACACACACACACTCCATACACGTCTGGTAAGTAGATTTAAAACTCTGTGCCACCTTGGCAGCTCACACTGTCTCAGGAAGACCTTCCTCTGGGTTCATTCTTTATAAAAAGGCAGTGCTCGCTCAACACCTGACCCCTCCATCTGGAACAAAAGGGACAACCCTTGTGACTGTGTTTAAAGTGGGGAAGCTCCTGGCTTTGTGGTGAGCTGCAAAAAGAATTAATGAGGCTGGAAGCAGCTGGATAATCAAAGTGCTACAGTTCACTGCATGGAGGAAGCAGTTGTCTCCAAAAATGCGGTTGCACCAGATTTTACGCACAATAAGGAGGTTGGTCCCGTGGAGAGGAGAGAGGCAGGGGCTCCTCTGAGGAGGAACTAACTCCTTCTATAAGTCAGGAAACCTCAAAGCTCTCAGTGGCCCAGGGGAAGCCCAGCCCCTCCCCACAGTGATTCTTTTGCTCCCTCGGAACCCGGAACCCGGAAGCTCAAGCCCAATTGGGCACCTTTTTGGTGTGCCTTTCCTTACCTTCTTCCCCAGTAATTTCACAAGACACTCCTTCATGCCCGGCGACCTCCTTCCCCATTGTTTCACAGCCTGGCAGCTTCGGCCAGTTCTCCCTGGTAAGCCCTGCCCTAACATGCAACCTGTTCTGTCAACCAAAGACTCACTTCATTTCCACACCTGTCTTTCTAGGGCCCTGTAATTGTGAAACCTTTCTTTTGAAACTCAATTAAAACTGTGCAATCAGGCTTGTACGCCAGTCTTGTCCAGGGGCTCCATTTTTTCTTTTAGTTTTCAATTACAGTTGACATTCAATATTATTTTGTATTAGTTCCAGGTGTACAGCATAGTGTCAGAAGCCCTCCGTTTTTGAAGAGACAAAAGTAAGTTGCTGGGGACTGACTGACTGTTTAGTGGGTATGGGGGTTCTCTTCGGGGGTAATGAAAGAAAACGTTTTGGAACTGAATTGAGGTGGTGGTTGTGCAATATTGTGAATGTACTAAATGCTACTGAATCGTACACTTCAAAATGCTTGACTTTATGTTATGTGAATTTCACCTCAATCAAATCATGAAATATTGGCCCAGATTCTCAGGTAAATAGGTTTGAGTAAATGGGTATAAACGGAGGAAAGGGGAGCCAGCCAGGGAGCCAGTGGGGCTCGCCCTCCTCACGCCTACAGTTCAGGGACCAAAGGGGCAGTGGAACCACAGAGAACGCGCCCAGCTGCACATCTGGCAGACGTGTTCCTATGGTGCAAAAGGGCTGGGCAGGCTCATCACTGAGGCACCCACTTGCCATGGAGCTCAGGTTCCCTGAAGGTTTAATTTTTATTGCAGGACACATTGCTTTTTTTGTGTGAAGAGTCTCTTTGGCGACAACTTGCCATTCAAGTTCTCTGCCTTAAATTGTCCATCCCATAAGCAAACACTGCTCAGTCGGACAACCAGCCCTTGAAGGGTTGAAAGGCTAATTACCAAATAGAGGAGCCAGCATTCAGGGAGGGTTGGTTTCCTTTCACTTCTGCCTTCTGTAGAAGCTTCTAGAGGCACCTTGCACCCGGGTCAGAGGAAATGCAGGGTGCCTCATTTAATTTGAATTTCAGATAAGGGAAAAGTACTTTTTAAGCATATGTATATCTGATGCATTATTTGGGACATAATTATATTAAAATGTGTTCATTGTTTATTTGAAATGTAAGGAACATGCTCTGTTTATTTGAAATGTAAGGGACATGCTCTCTCTTTATTTGCTAAGTCTGGGAATCCTATGAATAGATCTCTGAAATTCTGATCGATAGGATTACAAAGGACAGACAGGTTGCAAGTTTGGATAACAAGTAGATGTTCTCCTTGGGGCACTCCATCGGCCTTGTCCCTGCCACGACTCAGTCTCCCAAACGATTGTGCAGCTTCCAATATCGCAAGCCTCAAGTGTGTAACAGATGGCTCTGGGCCTGGCTTTGTTTGCTGATACCTTCCCGGTGGCAAAAGTAGCCCCTATGATTTATACCAGGTGGGAAACAGCATCGTACCTTCCAAATGGAAACAAGGGTGATTGGATGGAGTGGAATGGGGTCAAGCTCAACCCACTGAGCCACCCTCGCCTTAAGGAGAGAGCTGTGCCACAGAACCCATTTCTGGTAAAAACAAACAAACAAATAAACCAAACACACATCCCAGAGAGTAGCTAGAAGATGGCCATTCTGGATTTTTCTACTGCTTTTGTCCTACTGGGTTATTTTAGGGCAAGGAGAGTTATGTGAGGAAGTCTAACCGCAGTGGAAAGGGCTTTTATAAATAGTTAACTCACACACCTGATTATGTTCCCCTGGCTGCAGGCTGGACAACCATGATTTTTCTTTAGTTTCTTTTTTAAAATTGAAGTACAATTAACACATATTATTATGTCAGTTTCAGGTGTACAACATAATGATTCAATAATTGTATATTTTGTGAAATGATATCACCATAAGGCTAGTTAACATTTATCACCACACATAGTTACAATAAATTTTTTTCTTCTGATGAGAACTTTTAAGATTTACTCTCTTAGCAACTTTCAAATATGCAATACAGTATTATTAACTATAATCATCATGTTGTATATTATATCCCATGGCTTACTTTATAACTGAAAGTTTGTACCTTTTGACCCCCTTGAACCAATTTTGTATCCCCACCCCCACCCCAGCAACTACCATCTGTTTTCTGTATTTATGAGATTAGTTTGTTGGCTTGTGGGGTTTTTTTTTTTGGTTTTTGTTTTTGTTTTTTTAGATTCCACATATAAGTGAGATCATACAGTATTTGTCTTTTTCTATCTGGCTTACTTCACTTAGCATAATGCCCTCAAAGTCTATCCACATTGTCACAAATGGCAAGATTCTATTATTTTTTATAGCTGGGTACTATTTCATGTATATACACCACATTTTCTTTATCCATTCATCCACTGATGGACACTTAGGTTGTTTCCATTTCTTGGCTATTGTAAATAATGCTGCAATGAGCATGGGTGTATATATGTATATAATTATATTTATATAATCTCTTTGAGCTAGTGTTTTCATTTTCTTTGGGTAAATACCTAAAAGTGGGATTGCTGGATCATGCGGTAGTTCTATTTTTAATTTTTGGAGAGACCTCCATTCTGTTTTCCATAGTGGCTATTCCAATTTACATTTTCACCAACAGTGCACAGGGTTTGATTTTCTCCCCATCCTCACAAACACTTGCTATTTCTCGTCCTTTTTTTTTTTTCTGCAAAAAGCTTTATTGTTTCATTTGGTCCAATGCATGGGAGAGGGCTTCAGGGTGGTTAAAAGAATAGCTAGGTCCTGGATTGTTTGGTTCAGTGGTTAGAGCGTCGGCCTGTGGACTGAAGGGTCCCGGGTTCAATTCCGGTCAAAGGCACATGCCTGGGTTGTGGGCTCGATCCCCAGCGGGAGGGCGTTCAGGAGGCAGCCATCAATGATTCTCTCTCATCATTGGTGTTTCTATCTCTCTCATCATTGGTGTTTCTATCTCTCTCCCTCTCCATTCCTCTCTGAAATCAATAAAAATATATTTAAAAAGAAAGAAAGAATGGCTAGTAGTTTCGGGAAGAGGCTCAGGTAAAAGCCATACACCAGGGGAATGCAGAGGGGCCTCTCTTTGGCTCTGGGCTCCAAAGGCTCCTGGTCGTGCTTGAGGGGGAGCCTTTCGAAGAGATACTCGCCCACCCCAGCCTGGGGCTGGCCAGCCTGCGGAGGTTAGTCAGGTGGTCACCTATTTCCTTGATGAGTTTCACCTCCTCATCCAGGAAGTGGTTCTCCCGGAAGTCATAGAGATGAGGGTCTGCGCAGGAAGAACCCAGGCCTGCAGCTCCAAAAGGTCCTGGTTCAGGTTCCTCTCCAAGGCCAGGGTGGCTTCCATGGTGTCCTCAGTTTTGCCCCACTCATCTTGGGAGGCTTCAGCACGTCCTGGAAGAGAATGCGGCCACCACGCTTGTTTTGCATCTTTAAGAGATGCTCAGCGCCCTTGCGCTTCTCCGCCAACTCGAGGAATAAGTGGCCCACACCCCCAGAACCACAACCTCAAGGCTGAAATAGAAGCCCAGAGAGAGGTAGGTGTAGGAGGCCCACAGAGGCAGGTTGGCCAGGCGGTTGACCGCAGCCTCCACCTCGGTGGAATAATTCTGATGAATTTGGGAGCTCATGGTTGTTTGGCAATAAGGAGTTAAGGTAGAAAAAAACAAACCAGTGTGTTGGCTGGTCCCAGAGGTGGTTCTGAAGGTGGTGACTGGATGAGACACAGGAGGGTGGCCAGAAGAAGAGGCGTCCCTGGGTCTGTTCCATCCAAACACTGTTGAAGCAAGAGACAGATCCAGGACCGCCGAGGGCACTGCCTATTTCTTGTCTCTTTGATTATAGCAATTCTAACAGGTGTGAGATGATATCTTATTGTGGTCTTGATTTGCATTTCCCTGATGATTAGTGATGTTGAACATCTTTTCATGTACCTGTTGGCCATCTCTATGTCTTTGGAAAAATAAAATATCTTTTCAGATCCTCTGCCCATTTAAAAAATCAGATTGTTTGTTTTTGCTGTTGACTTCTATGCGTTTTTGAGTATACTGTTTTGAATATTAATCCCATATCAGCTGTATGATTTGCAAGTATCACATCCATTTAGTAGGCTGCCTTTTCAGTTTGTTGATGGTTTCCTTTGCTGTGCAGAAGCCTTTTAGATTGATGTAGTCCGGCTTGCTTATTTTTTTCTTTTGTTGCCTTTATTTTTGGTGTCAAATCAAAAAAATTATCACCAAGACTGATGTCTAGGCGCTTACTGCCTATGTTCTCTTCTAGGCGTTTTATGGTTTTAGGTCTTAATATTCAAGTCTTCAATCAACTTTGGGTTAATGTTTGTGTATGGTGTAAGAAAATGGTCCAGTTTTTTCAACACCAATTATCTAAGAGACTGTCTTTTCCTCCATTGAATGTTCTTAGCTCCCCTGTCGTAAATTAACTAACTATATATGTGTGAGTTTATTTCTGGACTCTCCTTTCTATTCCAGTGGTCTGTGTCTGTTTTTATGCCAGATACCATGCTGTTTTGATGACAAAGCCATGCGGCTTTGTAATATATTTTGAAGTCAGGGAGCATGATGCCTTCAGCTTTGTTCTTTTTGTCAAGATTGCTTTGGCTATTTGGGGTCTTTTGTGGTTTCATACAGAGTTTAGGAGTGTTCTATTTCAGTAAAAACTGCTGTAGGAATTTTGATAGGGCTTGAATTGAATCTGTAGGTTGCTTTGGGTAATATGGGCATCTTAAAACAATATGAATTCTTTCAATCCAGGAGCACAGAATATCTTTCCACTTATTTATTTGTGTTTTCTCCTATGTCTTTCATTGAAGTTTTATAGTTTTCAGTGTTCAAGTCTTTCACCTCCTTGATTAAATTTATTTCTAGTTTTTTTGGGGGACTGGGGGGGGTGCATGGACAACCATTACTAATGCCCACTTGCTTCACCTAAGTCCTAGACTCAAGTACTGACCAATAGAGAGCAAAGAACTCTCTGTCGACTTCTAACCCCAGGAAATGATTGGCAAGACTGGCAACAAAAAGCACTCTTCCACTTCATCAGGTCCACCATTCAGCACCTTCGCTTCATTTGCTTGAAGACTGAAGGAAGTAAAAAGAGGAAAAAGACTTGACCCTCATGGTGGGACTCAGCCATGCCCATCCTACCCTGCAACGTTCAAACAGCTCAGCTATGGGCTGGGGTGGACGTCTCCCTGGTGGAGGCAGTCTGCCAGACCCCCTGAAACACACAATGCTTTGGCTCCCTCTCAAAAACACCAACACTCATTGCTGACAATGTCCCCACCTTCCACCCGTCCCTACCCACCCCTTCCTGGAAAATGTGAGGGAGGAGCGGGAGTGGGCCAATTCCAACACCACCTGGCCCTCTGCTGCAGACCTGGCCGCTGGCCGGAAAGCGGCCCTGGCTCCGTGCACAGACAGCCCCTCCGGGACGTGCGCGGGCAGCACATCCTTATTCTCACAGCTCTGGCTTCCTGTGAGGCTGTGCAGTCACCTCTGTTGGCTCGGGTCTCTCTGACCTCAGATGATATGGGAAACGGAGGCCAGTGGGTGAAATTGGGAGGTTGAGCTGCGATATGCCACTATCCGGCCTAGGGTGGGACCCTTGGTCCCCAAGGTCCCCAAAGAGGGAGGGTGACTTCCCTCCACACCCAGCCACCGCACAGCCTTCCCAGGGGCCACGGGCCTCCCCGTCTCCCCGTGTAGCCCTGAAAATCTATGCCTCCGACTGTGGCCCAGTTGCCGTCAGAGGTAATCCGAACCTGGCCGAGGAGCTAACACTCAATTCTTTGTCTACTGCTTCAGGAAGTCTTAGCTCCCTTTAGAATAGCTGGGTTTTGGAGACTTTGGGGGTGGGGGTGGGGGGAGTATAAAAGCATACTTTCAGAGGTTTGCTCACTCAACAGCCCCGTGCCGAAAAGTCACACGGATGCCAGCAGCACGGGCTGAAACCGTACCCTCGAGTTGGTTTCCACTAATCCAGAAATCTCGTCAGCACGCCGTGTTTCTCTCCAACAGTCCGCACTGGAAGTGACTCTATCACATTTGCCTGGTCAGACACAGCACCTGCGGCCTCAGCCAGCTCCCAGAGGGGAGAGACTGCACACGAAATCTGGCTCACTCAGTATGGTCCTTGAAAAGTCCAAACAAAACAAACACTTACAGAGTAGGAGAACCTGATGATAAGACAGGCCTTCCTTCTTTCATAGACCCGGCGGAGTAGCTCAATTTCCTGCTCACTCACACTGTTCGGGGCCATTCAGTTATTCAGGTGACAGATGAGAGATGTTTCTCTCAGGTTTTCTCTAGCCTCCCCCCCCCCCCGCCCCGCCCCCCTTTGTGGAGGCGCCTTTATGTGCCACTTACCAATTTCTCCTGGGGATCCCTGTTTGTCATCCTCCTGCTCAGGAATGTCCCAGGCCTGACGGTCCCTCAGGCCTCCGTGTGAGTGTCCCTTCCTCAGAGACGCTGGTCCTGACCACCTACAGCAAGCTTGGCTTAGCTTGTCCTGGTACAGTGTCTTCCTCTAAGGCAGTGGTTCTCAACCTTCCTAATGCCGCAGCCCTTTAATACAGTTCCTCATGCTGTGGTGACCCCCAACCATAAAATTATTTTCGTTGCTACTTTGTAATTGTAATGTTGCTACTGTTAGGAATCATAATGTAAATATCTGATATGCAGGATGTATTTTCATTTTTACATATTGAACATAATTAAAGCATAGTGATTAATCACAAAAACAATATGTAATTATATATGTGTTTTCTGATGGTCTTAGGCAGGGGTCCTTAAACTTTTTAAACAGGGGGCCAGTTCACTGTCCCTCAGACTGTTGGAGGGCCGGACTATAGTTTAAAAAAAACCTATGAACAAATTCCTATGCACACTGCACATATCTTATTTTGAAGTAAAAAAACAAAACGGGAACAAATACAATATTTGTATTTGCATGTGGCCCGCAGGCCGTAGTTTGAGGACCCCTGGTCTTAGGCAACCCCTGTGAAAGGGTTGTTTGACCCCCCAAAGGTTGAGACCCACAGGTTGAGAACCGCAGCTCTAGCGTATTTACAAGGGACATTTTCACATCTAATGTGTGATGATGTATTTACTGGATAGCTCCTTTCTAAGCTCTAAGTTCCACAAGAGCAGCGCTATGGGTTACATTGCATGTCCTCCTGCCACTCCCCAAAAAACACTCTAACCCCAGTACCTCACAATGTGGCCTCACTTGGAAATAAAGTAGTTGCTGATGTAATTAGCTAAGATGATGTCATACTGGAGTAGGGTGGGTTTCTTGTTTTCATGCCAGTACAGTTTTCTCCCTTCTACGATTGTTCCCTTTCTTCTTATTCACATGGTACAGCATTTCTTGTGATGCTAGGAAGCATGTCGCATATGAAAAACAATACATTCTGTAATTATCATGCTATTTTGCAGAACCAAATATGCTAAAAACAGCCACTCACATACTAGGCCCTTAATAAGTATTTGTTAAACCGAATGAAATGAAACTTCTCAGACTATCAAAATGTTACAAATTCTGATAAAATAGTAAACTTTGGTTTTACAATTCTTTTTCAGAATGTAAGTGAAATGTGCCAATAAGTGACTTTCCTTTTAGAATGTGGCATGCCTCCTCCTTCCTTTCTTCATCCTTCCCTTCCCTCCCCTGCCTCCCCTTTCTCCCCTTCCCTTCCTTCTCCTTCACTTCCCATTTTCCCCTCCTTTCTTCTTCTTAGGATGATAAGACACCAGACACAGCTAATTTTGCAACTATTCCCTGGGTTTGCTCACTCAACTGTATAAAAATAGGTCTCCAGCCCTGGCTGGTGTTGCTCAGTAGTTAGAGCATTAGCCCACACATAGAAGGGTCGTAGGTTCGATTCCCAGTCAAGGGCACATACCTAGTTGTAGGTTTGATCCCCAGCCCTGGTTGGGGCACCTGCAGGAGGCAATCAATTGATGTGTCTCTCTCACATCAATGTTTCTCTCTACCTGTCTCTCTCTCTCCCTCCCTCCCTTCCACTCTCTAAAAATCAATGGAAAAAAAATATCCTCAGGTGAGGATTAACAGCAATAGCAACAACAACAAAAAAGGATCTCCATTTTCTGCAATTGTGTCAAAAGTCTCCACCTTTCTTTTAGTTCTATGAAGCTACACGCTTAAAGTTACCTGGATATTTGCATACCACACATTGTCCTGGGTTTGTTTGAGGGATTCTAAAGCAAATAAGATTTTTGGCTTTCAAGCATACATGGCACTAAAGGAATGGAATTTAGGGTTGGCCAGGAGACGGATCAGACTAGGTATTTATTAATACCTGAGTGTACTTTAGGATTAGGGTCTGGCTCTTACAGACTCCAAGACGTTCCAATTAAAGCTAGGAACACTGTCCTGAGTGTAAGTTGCTTTCCATTGCTGCTACTGTTTTCTGCCAAGCTGTAGTTTATGACAGATTTTTGTCTGTTCTCAAGCAAATAAGAGTAGCCAACGTTTATATAGCACCGTTTTTCCTGTATTAGGCACCAGGAACCATTTTTCATATTAACTCATTCAATCATGACAACAAAGGCAGGCTGTATGAGGGTAATAATAATAATAGTCACTGTAGCATATACCCCTAAATTGTATTGGTTTAGCCCAGTGGTCGGCAAACTGCGGCTTGCAAGCCACATGTGGCTCTTTGGCCCCTTGAGTGTGGTTCTTCCACAAAATACTGACTTCTGCACATGGGCCACGAAGTTTCAATTGCACTGTACATGCGTGCCCACACGTGGTATTTTGTGGAAGAGCCACACTCAAGGAGCCAAAGAGCCACATGTGGCTTGTGAGCCGCAGTTTGCCGACCACTGGTTTAGCCCAATAGATTGGTATTTCTCACTAGAGGCCCAGTGTATGACATTCGTGCATTAAGAAGGGGTCCCTCAGCCTGGCCTGTACCCTCTCGCTGTCTGGGACCCCTTGCGGGGATGTCCGACTGCCACGGAGGTGGGAGAGGCTCCCACCACCAATGCTGCACTCGCTAGCCGTGAGCCCAGCTTCTGGCTGAGTGGTGCTCCCCCTTTGGGAGCACACTGACCACCAGGGGGCAGTTCCTGCATTGAGTGTCTGCCCCCTGGAGGTCAGTGTGCATCATAGTGAGTAGTCATTTTGCAGTTCGATCGATTTGCATATTCACCTTTTATTATATAGGATTGTGTATAACTTTGCCAGTAATGGGTAGGAAGTTCAGGGTCCCAAACTCCTTTCATCTGTGGGTCTCCTATACCCTAGAGCCCCAAAGTCCTTCTTGCCCAGCCAGCCAATGGGGAACAACAGGGAGGATTACTCACTGGAAGTTTTTAATGGGTGAGGCTGAGAGCAGTGAACATCTTCTGCCCATGCCATTTGCCAGGACTCAGACTCATGGCCTCACCTAACTACAAATGTTGCTAAGAGATGTAATCTAGCTATATTTACAGATAAAAGAGGAAATGGTTTTGGTGAACACAGATTCTGCCAGAGTCCACCCTTTAGTTACCAAATATCCTCACTCACCTAATGCTGCTTCTCACCCAGACAACACATTTATTCTCCCCCACCCCCCCCACCCCCCACCACCACCAAGAGAGACAACCCAATGTCCCTTACAGTTACTGCATCCAGCTGAAAGCCAGGACATTTGGGTCTTTGCCATCAGGATGGAGTGTTTGCTTGATTGTCCGCTGACCTCTGAACTGAGAGGACAAGCTGCCTTCCTGCCCCAGTAGTGCAAGGACAGGAGAAAGTGATAAACATGCCCAGTGGGAAAGGGAAGAGTGGGAGACACACGGCCGGCATCCCTGGTGATGGTGAGGTCCCGACGGAAGGTAGATCATGCAGTGACCCTGTCCGGGGGCAGGAGTAAGCTCCTAGGCTGCACCCTTTTTATTGTACCCCAATTTGTCGCTCTGGGAGGAGTTTCCTGTCCTTTGCTCTCTGTCCGCCTCTGCTGTCTAGAAGGTTCCTCTCTAATTGTTATCCTCCTCAGCCACCTGGGAGCCTATAAGGTGGGCGTGGGGAGCCCATTGCCTTGGAGGACTGCACAGCTCTCGAGGCTCACGTCCCACTTGTGCAAGTTCAGAGACTTGAGGTTCAAGGTTCTCACTGTCAAAGGCCCTTTAAATCTGGGCTCATTTTTAATTTGGCAATATGATTCCCTAAAAACCTAAAAAGCTTTCATCTTTGCTTCCCAACAATTTAGGAGCAAAAGTTCATACCCAAAGCTTGTTCCAATAATAACTTTTCAAGCTTCATTTGTTTATTTGCTTCCTCACCTCTCTCTCTCTCTCTCTCTCTCTCTCTCTCTCTCTCTCTCTCTCTCTCTCCTCTCATTAATAGCAGCTATCTTGAGACTCTAAAATAATAGGCATGGATGAGAAGGTCACATCCTTAATCAGATCTTTGTGAGTCAAAGGGCCTTTGTCTCTGAAATAATACTGTTTACTATTCAGGACCCAGAAGGAATAGGCTTTTATAATCTTTGAGACCCTGTGTGTCTGGACTCTCTCTAGCCTCTTTCATTTCTGTTTGTAAACCAGCCCATTCTTTCCTAAACTCACCTTGACCTCACTAACAACAGAAACATGCCAGTGATTGACTCCTTAATTATGTACCCATGGTGCCTCACTCACCTCATGGAGTCCCTGCCCTGGGGAAAGGTGATGTGTCCTATTGCTCTGACTCCTCACCACTTCCCCTGAACTACAGGCTCAGTGGGCACACTTACTGCCGTTGAAGAAAACAGATGTTTTACCACTTGATAAAACAGACTTCCTTCTTTCTAGCTTCTTGCCTCACTTTCCTCAATAATGACTACTCAACTGCTAAGCCAGTGCCCCACTAGTCTAGGTTTTTATTATGGCAGCATTCCACTTCCAGATACCAACTTTGCATTGGTTGGTATAACACTAGACACTGTAACAAACCCCAAAATTTCAGTTGCTTAATCCAATAAAAGTTATTTCTTCTCAGTCAGGTCAGTGTAGGCACCTTCTACCTGGTGATTCAGGGCCTCAGGCTACTGCCACCTTGAGTTCTGCCCATGCCTTGGGGCCATGGAGTCCTTTGCATCTAGACAGTAGGTTAGCAAACCCACAGAGGATGATCTATGAAAGGGTCTTAGAAGGCCAGGCCTGGAAGTGGCATACCTCAGTTCTATCCACATCCCCCTGACCAGTGCTCAGTCATGTCCACACCTCATGCAAAAGAGGCTAAGGACTAAAGTCTAGTCATGTGTCCAGTGGGAAGAGGCACCCAGCTCTGGTGAACATGAGACAGCCTCAGTGATGAACGGACACAGCACCGTGGACCTGTGCCACAAGCGAGTGAGTCCTCTGTGCCTTCACGGCACGGTGGTCTCTATAAGGTAGGGATGTTCCCTGGTGGAAGTCTAAGTGCTTGATCACATCTGAGAGGAGAGGAAGGCCTTTATTTTTAAACATAATAAAATAGGTATTTTAATATGTAAACATTCAGGCAAAAACATCTCCGTGAATTCCACTATCAGATGATGCCACCCCATTGAAAACCACTGAACGGCAGGACATTGTCTGCCTTTCTCTCTCCGACCTCAATACCCACCGAGCACTTCACTCTGCTCCAGCTTATCCTGACCTGCCTACGGTTTCCGGAGCACACAAACACCTTCCTGCCAGGGTCTCTGCAATTGCACTCTTCCTTCAGGGAGCCACAGGGCTCACCCCCTCACTCCTTCTGCTCTTTTGCTCATATGTCTCTCTTAGCAAGGCCATCCCTGACCACCCTCTTTAAAATACCAACCTCTCTCCCCAGATAGCACTTCCAGTACCCCACCTCCCTTAGTTCTCTTGGTGCCACTTATCATTTGACATATGGGCATTTTATCTCCAGGAGGCCACAGATTTTTACTATACTTGTCTCCATTGTATAGGTGGAGGCCTGGTACATAATATTTAATAAATATTTGTTGAATGTGTGAACACAATTAATGAGGGGTACATACAGCAATCATGGCGTTACTTCTGAATCACTTGCCTCCATCCCCCTGTACCTCGCTCCCCCCCCCCACCCCCACCCCAAAACGTTTCCTCTCCCACATGCTTGGTGCTTCCTACTGGATACATTCTTCATCTCCTAGTTTAATGCTTGTTCGGGCTTTCTCCAACTTTGGCGTCACATCGGGATTGCGGGTTTGTCTCACTACTTGGTAGTGATCATATTGTGACAGCTCCCTGGAAATGCCCATCTTGTCCTCCTTCTTGCCTTCTACTCTGTCTCCCACCCCTCCACCTTACCAAATACTCCATCTCTTTGTCCACAAACATTCAGATCATAGTGTGCAGGAATTAGGGCAAAAGATGATGGTGGCTTGGATTAGTATGGCAGCCGTGGAAGGAGTGAGAAGTGGTCTGATAAGGGAATATATTTTGAAGCTGGGACCTGTAAGATTTTTCTGACAGATTTGATGTGGAGTGTGAGAAATGCCCTCACATTTTCCGCCTGAGCAATGAAAGACATAGATGTCATCAACTGAGAAGGGAAGCCTATGAGTAGAGTAGGTTTGGGGAAAACAACAGAAGTTAGAGGACACCAACTATGTGCCAGGCACTGTTTTAGGCACCAGGAACTTACACTGGTCTGATATTGAGCCTTCTATAAAGCACATCCACAGAAGCTGAGGCCAGCAGGGGCCATTGCTTGACATGTAGGATTCCAGCTAGAGTGTAAGCCCTCTGATGTCAGGGATCATGGTCTGGCATCTGGATCATCTTTGTCACCCACTTAGTGCATGCATGGTAAATACCTGTTGAATATAGGATTCACTCTAATTCCCTGGGTGATTCAAATTAAAATGGAATAAAAAGTTCACCCTTATGTGCAACCATAAAAGTACTAGAATAACTGTTCTGATTTTAGACAGGGGTTTCTTTTAGTTCATTCTACATATACTTATAAGACTCTGGCACCTCCAGTCCAAACACAGTGTGTTTTATTTCTTTCTTTTTTTTCCTTTTTTTTTTAAATTAAATCTTTATTGTTCAGATTATTACATTTGTTCCTCTTTTTTCCCCCCCATAACTCCCCTCCTCCCAGTTCCCGCCCCACCCTCCGCCCTCACTCCCCACCCACTGTCCTCATCCATAGGTGCACGATATTTGTCCAGTCTCTTCCCGCATCTCCCACACCCCTTTCCCCCCAAGAATAGTCAGTCCATTCCCTTTCTATGTCCCTGATTCTATTATGATCACCAGATTATTTATTCACTTGATTCTTAGATTCACTTGTTGATAGATGCATATTTGTTGTTCATAATTTGTATCTTTACCTTTTTCTTCTTCTTCCTCTTCTTAAAGGATACCTTTCAGCATTTCATATAATACTGGTTTGGTGGTGATGAACTCCTTTAGCTTTTCCTTATCTGTGAAGCTCTTTATCTGACCTTCCGTTCTGAATGATAGCTTTGCTGGATAAAGTAATCTTGGTTGTAGGTTCTTGGTATTCATCACTTTGAATATTTCTTGCCATTCCTTTCTGGCCTGCAAAGTTTCTGTTGAGAAATCAGCTGACAGTCATATGGGTATTCCCTTGTAGGTAACTGGGTTTCTTTCTCTTGCTGCTTTTAAGATTCTCTCTTTGTGTTTTGCTCTTGGCATTTTAATTATGATGTGTCTTGGTGTGGTCCTCTTTGGGTTCCTTTTGTTTGGGGTTCTCTGCGCTTCCTGGACTTGTAAGTCTATTTCTTTCACCAGGTGGGGGAAGTTTTCTGTCATTATTTCTTCAAATAGGTTTTCAATATCTTGCTCTCTCTCATCTTCTGGCACCCCTATAATTCTGATGTTGGTACGCCTGAAGCTGTCCCAGAGGCTCCTTACACTATCTTCGTATTTTCGGATTCTTTTTTCATTTTGCTTTTCCAGTTGGGTGTTTTTTGCTTCTTTGCGTTTCGAATCTTTGACTTGATTTTTGCGCTCCTCTGGTCTGCTGTTGGGTGTCTGTATAATAATCTTTATTTCAGTCAGTGTATGCTTAATTTCTAGTTGGTTCTTTATCACAACATCGAGGGTCTCATTAGATTTCTTGTGGATCTCACTACATTTATCGGCGGTCTCACCAGTCTTTTCGAGGGCCTTACTAAGTTTATCGGCAGCTTCTAGACAGTTCTTGAGAGACCTTAAAAGTGTGGTTTTGAGCTCTATATCTTCCATTTCTGACATTTGCGTCCTGTTTCTTTGTCTCCACATTTTTATATCTTTTCTTGGTGCACCCCCTAGTGGTCTTTGTGCACAGTCTTGTAGTTAAGCCTTGATTGTTGTCTGTAATACCAGGGGTGATTTGACCTCCAGGCTAACTGGCTATGAGAGTCAGCTGTGTCTGCAGTGGGAGAGCTTCTGTGCTGGATCTCTAGGGCGGTGCTAATCTAGCCTTTGCCTGAGGCTATCTGGCAAATGGCTCTGCGCAGGGCTTGGGCGAGGCGGGTCTCCGGGGATCTACAGGGCGGGCAGAGCGAGCAGTTATGGCGGCTCTCAGTTCCGTCCCTAGGGGCTCTGCCTCTCAGAGTCCCAGCAACCACTGCAAACCTCGGAGAGAAAGCTGCCTTCGAGTTCCGACCGAAGCCAGACAGTCCCGCTTCTTCCGTTTGAGTCTGGGTCCCCAGAGACTCGCCCGGATCTGGAGCTCAGAGTCTGAAACTCCCTCCCGAAAACAACAACCGCGCCCTCCGCCGCCAGCCCGCTCCGCGCGCGCACTCTGCACCTGAGTATTTCACTTCAGCACTGCGCCTCCTTTGAGTCTGGGTATGATATTCTCTTTCCTCCTAGTTGTAGAATTTCCACTCAGCCAGCCTTCCTGTGGTTCTGGATGATGTCCGTTCTGTCCTTTAGTTATATCTCTGAAGTGGTTGTTCGAGGCAGCAATCTCCGGTGTTAACCTATGCCTCCATCTTGGTTTCTCCCCTTATTTCTGAATCCATAGAGCCTAGCATCTAGGAGATAATGGTTGAATGAATATATTTTTGTGTATTTTTATTTTTATGGTGGTGTAATCACAGTATCCATTTCATGTTTCCTAATTTTTACTTACTATTTTATAATATATTAATTATTATACATATATTTTTCATTAACTATCATTTTTTATGTCTGTGTAATAATGTATTGTATACAGATAAACTATGATTCCATGATCTATTTCCTCATTATTCAACATTTAAGACTCTTTCAATTTTCAAAATAATAAATAAGACATCAATGAACATTTTCCTTAATGTAGCTTTTGTACTTTAGGCTATTCCAATAAGATGGTAATATTTCTTGATCAAGGATTGTGGTAGACATCCTATATAATAAAAGGATAATATGCAAATTGACAGAATGGCAGAACGACCAGTCGCTATGACATGCACTGACCATCAGGAGGCAGTCGCTCAATGCAGGAGCTGCCCTCTGGTGGTCAGTGCGCTCCCACAGGGGGAGCGCTGCTCATCCAGAAGCCCTGAACCGGGCTCATGGCTGGTGAGCACAGCAGCGGTGGCGGGAGCCTCTCCCACCTCCATGGCAACACTAAGTATGTCCAACAGACAGCTTGGGCCTGCTCCCCGCAGTGAGGGGGAGCGGGCCTAAGCCATAAGTCAGACATTCCCAGAGTGCTCCTGGGAGAGGGCACAGGCTGGGCTGAGGGACGCCCCCCGAGTGGACGAATTTTGTGCACCAGGCTTCTAGTTATTAATATTTACCAATGTCTGTCTCTCTACTCCTTTGAGGCATGCAGAAAACTTTCATTTCTTAGTCTCCTTGACATTGGGTAGGGCCATGTGACTAGTTCTGTTCAATACAATGTGAGGGGAAGCGACATGTAAACCCCTACCTCTCTACCAACCTGAGGGAGGCATGTTGAGTGAACATGAAGTGAACCTTTATTATGGTAAACTACTAGGATTAATTTGTTACCACAGCTAACTTAATCTACCCCAACTAAAACATAGACTTTGAATGTTATCATGAATTAAAGTATATATTGGATAATTGCACAATGGCTGGTATATAGTAGATACCTAATAAATGAATTAATGCGACTGGCTGCCAATAATACATAAAAATACAAATTTCATTGCTGTATTAACAGTGGTGGATTTATTATCTGATTGTTCTTGCCAATTTAATGGGCAAAAATATTGTCTTGGCCAACAAGAAATTGGCCAATTTCTTTGCTTCTTGATAAGGTTAAACATTTTTTTCATCTGCCATTAGCTGTTTCTTTTTTGTTATTTGTTCAAAATCGTTCATTCATTCTCAATAACTATTTATTGACTACCTTCACTGTTGTGAATATTAGGGCTGTAGTGGTAAATAACCTTGCTATTATAGAACTTTTATTCTAGGAGGGGAAAAAAATTGCATGTGAAAATGCTTAAATATTTTAGGTAATGGGAAGTGCTATGAAAAATAAAGCAAGGTCAGTGTCTTAAAGATAGACTGGATGTGTTTTCACATAGGGTGGTCACACAGCATCTTTCTGATAACATCACTTTTGAGCAAAGGGAATGAGCCTAGAAGGTAATTGGGGAGAAGAGTGGTGAAGGCTGTGGACTAGCACATACAGAAGCCTTAAGGCAGGGGCATACTTGACCTTTTGAGGATACAGCAAGAAGCCAGTCTGGCTGAAGCAGAGTGAGTGAGGGGAGAGGTGTAGGAGTTATTAAGGGAAGATGATAAGGGCTAGAATATGTAGGATCTCCTTGTCCATTGTTATGCCTTTTGACTTTTCTTTGGAGTGATTGATATAGGAGCCACTAGGAGCTTTTGAGTTGAGGAGTGACATGATATGGCTTACTATTTAAACGGATGGCTCTGGCTTCTCTGAAGATGAGAGGATGGGGGAGCAAGCAGGAGGAGACCAAGTAGGAGGCTATTGCAGTGTTTTGATGCAAGGTGATGATACTTTAGAGGAGGGCGACACCGTGAATAAAGTGAGAAGGGATCAGATTCTAGCTATATTTTGTTGTAAAACTAATAGGGTTTAATGATAAATTGGATATGGGGGTGGGTGAGAGAAATGAAGAATCAAGATTGTGTCCAAGGTTTTTGACTTGAGCAGCTAGAAGAGTGTAGTTGCCATTTACTTTATTGCTTTATTGAATTTGGTATTTTTAATGGCTCTGGAAAAGGCCATGTCAGAAATCAAAGAACAATGTACTGGGGTAGACACAATGCTTCTCTCCAGATACAGGGGCAGAGTGATTGCCGAGATCAGCCATGGTCTGAGTGGGGTCCCAGCACAGTGCAAGTCCTTGGTGTCTTCTCTGGGCTCCTTCCATCCCTCTTTCACTTCCGTGAACATGCCCTCTGTCATGACTGTCTCTGTTGGCATCATCAGGGTATTCAGTGGCATGCAGATGTGCAAGCTGTGGAAGCCAGAGGAGCAAATAAGCACAAGAAGGTGGCGCTCTTCCTCCTACTCGAGGGTAAGAAGATGCTCTGGGAAGAGGCCCAGGCTGGCGATGACCCCACCTTTGTTAAGATGCTGCCAAACAAGGATGCTGCTATGCCCTCCATGACACAACTTAGGAGGCAAAGGAGAGCATGAAGGAGATCTGGGGCTGAGACCCTGAGTCTGAGCACCTTACCATCAGAATGATCTGTGCCAGCTCCCAGGGTGCCATCAAGAATAAGCTGAGGGGATCAAGCATGAATTACAAGCAAACTGCTAGGAGGAGGTAAAGGACCGCTGGACGCTGACAGAGAAGCTGGGGTGCAGCGTTCTTTCTCCCTGTAGTGCAAGCCTTTGTGAATCCAGCCCCCTGCCTGGGGTATCTGGCAGCCCCAGACTTACCAGACCTGAGGGGTTGGAGGGATTCCTGTAGGGGGAGGGTGATCCCTTCCCCTCAGTTGGCAAACAGACCCCGCACTTCACAGACATTCCTCCTCCCTCCATCCCTGATGATTCAGGCCTTTCTAAGCCACTTTTGATCTTCTGATCCTTCTTGAATTGAAGCAGACCAAGTGCCCCCTGGGCGGTGCAGGTTAGGGAGCGTCTGGACTTTTTTCATTGACACCCTAGCCCCCCACTTTCTTCTCCCTCTCCCTATGTTGCCAACTTCTAACCACTATAGTGACCCTGGCTCATCTGTTTAGATCAATGGTTCCCAACCTGGGGCACATGCCCCACAGGGGGGCAATTTGATTTTTAAGAGGGGCAATTCGAGAATGGGTTATTAACAGTGATTTTCTTTACATTTCTTGTGGTTCTAGGGGCCTCATATATGGTATATAAATATATATTGTGACATATTTATGCATTTCAGTTCTCTATTATATGTTTTGAAACTTTATTTGCTATTTTTTCATATTACTTCATATTATTATTATTTTTTTAACAATTTCTTGGTGATTTCCTCCTCAGTACTTCAACTGTTCTTTCGTTCTTTTATTTTTCTCTTTCATGGATGCCATGTTCTTTGGAAGCTTGTTTAGACCAAGTTAATGGCCTTTTAGGCTTCCTCCATGTGAATTAGGAGTTCACTTTTTAAATAATAAGAATTATATGTCCATCAGGATTTTAAAGATGCTTAGGTGGGGCATGGCCAAAACAAGGTTGGGAACCACTGGTTTAGATCTATGTAGGAATGGAGTGTTGGGGAACGGACTCCTCCTGATCTGACTGGTCCTCCTCTCCTTTTCCCCCAAGTTTCAGGGGAAAGCAGATCAGCAAGGGATCTTCCATTTAAAAAACCCACAATTAAAAAAAACCCCAATCATGACTTATTGCTCAGGGCCACAGTGATTGGCTCAGAGATGGTCATATGACCTTAGATCAGTGGTTCTCAATCTTCCTAATGCCTCGACCCTTTAATACAGTTCCTCATGTTGTGGTGACCCCCAATTTCATTGTTACAAATTGAACATAATTAAAGTATGGTGATTAATCAGAAAACAATATGTAATTATATATGTGTTTTCCAATGGTCTTAGGCGACCCCTGTGAAAGAGTCGTTCAACCCCCAAAGGGGTCGCGACCCACAGGTTGAGAACCACTGCCTTAGATGATCCAGAGGTTCAGGACTTTTATTTAATAACTAGAGACCCGTTGCATGAATTCGTGAATGGATGGGGTCCCTTGGCCTGGATGGCGATCAGGCTGATTGGGCAGTCTCACCCAGTCCTGATCTGGGCTGATAGGGGCCGGCAGGCCAGGGAGGGACCAAGGGAGGGTTCCAGAGCATGTCCAGCCCTCTCACCCAGTCCCCATTGGCTGGACCCCAGCAGCAAGCTAACCTACCAGTTGGAGCATCTGCCCCCTGGTGGTCAGTGAATGTCATAGCCACCGGTCAAGCTGTTGACCAAACAGTTGACAGATCAGTCGGACACATAGCATATTATGCTTTTACCAGAGGCCCGTTGCACGAAATTCATGCACTTGTGGGGGGGCGGGGGCGGGGGGCAGTGTCCCTAGGCGGATTCCAGGCTAGGGCCTAAGCTGGCAGATGGACATCTCTCTCGCAGTCCAGGACCCCTTGCTCCTTACCGCCCACCTGCAGCAGAGCAGAGGTGGGAGAGGCTCCTGCCACTGCCGCTACACTCGCCAGCTGTGAGCCGGGCTTCTGACTGAGCGGCGCTCCCCCTGTGTGAGTGCACTGACCACCAGGGGGCAGCTCTTGCATTGAGCATCTGCACCCTGGTGGTCAGTGTGCGTCATAGCAACCGGTCATTCTGCCCCCTCGTTCACATTTCTCCTTATCCTCTTCGTTTTGCTGGTCGTTCCGCTGTTTGGTCAATTTGCATATTATGGTTTTATTATATAGGATTAAATAGGATTTGAGACAGCTACTCTTTTTTTATTTTTTTATTTTTATTTTTTGCTAGAGATGAACAAGGAAGCATGCTCTCTCAGGCATCTAGAAGTCCTTATGCTGCTTTGAGGGGAAGCAGCCTTAGGATGAACTTGACATGGAAAGCAGAGAAAAGAGATAAAAAGCAAGCGGGGCCTTTTGTGAGATGGTTGAGTCACTACGTATATCCATCCTCACCTGAAATCTATCCAGAGACTGTTCAGTTACATGAGCCAATAAACCCCGCTTTATTGTTTATGCCAGTTTGGACTGTGTTTTGTGTTACTTGCCACCAAGCACATCCTGACTGATAAAAGCAGCTTTCCAAGTAAACGCCATCCGGGGGTCGCAGGCAGAGCGGGCTCACCACCTGGGATCTCAGAACACAGGAAACAGTCACCCCAGACAATCTGCAAACCATTTGAGGCTGCGGATCGGGGGGTTACATCATGTTCTGGGAGAGGAAAGGCCACTGTCAGCGCGCGTGCTGTCCAAAACCCCGGCGGAGAGGCTCCCGGGCGCTGTCAGAGCCACAGGCATCACCTGGCATCACAGGATCACAGCTGCTCCCCAGCAGGGAGGGCTGGGCCTTCTTCCTGGAACAGGGGGGGCTCTTGCAGTTTGCTTCTAGACATGGAAGTGTTTGTGGCTGTATTCACCCATTGCTGGAAGCACGGGGTGGAAACTGATTCTGAGTGTGGAGTCTCCACGAATACCCACATCCTGCTTCAACATTTGGCTCTGAAAATCCTTTACCGGTGTGTGCTCCTTTTGAGACAATTTAGGTTTGTGGTGAGCAGGATGGGCTACGGAATCAAATGTCCTGGGCCTCCCTCCTGGCTCCCCTGGGGTTGGCGAACACAACAGGGGTTCCAGGGCTGGGGTCGGCCAGTAGATACGGCCCCTGCACGCCAGCCTCAGCAAATCCCCTGCGCAAGGCAGTGACTGGAGATCTTAGCGAACTGCTGTATGGTGGGCTTCCTGGGTCTGTTGTCCCCTCATTGTCCTGACTGTCATTGAGATTGAAAGGAATTCTAGTCTAGTGACCAACATCTGCAGACTAGTGCAAATTAGCCTCTCTGGGCCTCAGTGCCCTCCTCTGTGAAATGGAGATTTTAAAAAAAGTATATGTCTCCTAGAGGTGCTTGGAGGATACATGAGCTGCTACGGGCAGTTTTAGTATAGTGCCTGGCAGCAGTAAACATCAACTCTGAGGTTGACTGTAACTTGCTAATAAGCAATAATACAGAGATACCAAAGGCAAAATAATACAGAGACACCAAAGGCAAACTGAGTTGGGAGAGAAGAAGGAGAAATGCATATGCAAAGCAGAGAGTGCCCTTTAGTGTCTGACCAGAAAAGAGAATGGTTGGGTGCCCTGCAGTCGGGCCCAGTCTTCTCTCTCCACCCAGGGCGGGGTTTCTGGGCTGGAACCAGCGAGAAGGAAGGGGAAGCTCAGCCACCTCCTTCCTGTTGAGCCTCCCAGGCCGGCAGCCGGGGTGGTTTTTCCTTTATGCTGCATTGATCCCACTCCTCATACTAACGGCCACTCCTCACTTTTTACCTTCACTTTAAGTCTACAGAACCCATTCACATTTCTCCTTATCCCCCTGATCCCCCCCCTACTCCCACTCACAGAAGGGGAGAGCAGCTTCTGTTAATATCTTGCAAACGCCATGGAGTCTTTTTCTTCTTTATAGTTTCAAATTTCATATTTTTTCTAAAATTTAAAAATGTATTGCTACATTTTTCTTATGTTTTAATAATAATGGGTAATTCCCATTGAGCGTGACATGTGCCAGGCACTGTTTTAAAAGCTTTATATGTGTTAAGTCATTTGCTTCTCACAACAGCCCAATGAGAGAGCTATTCTTACTTTTTGCCTTTTACAGATGACATCGCCGAGGCGCAGTGACACGCCGTGATAAGGTGTAAACTCAGGTGAGTTTGGTTCTGTAACCAACACATTACTATGCTAGTCTTTATGTTCATGGTAGAACTTTAATAACACCAGCAAAGCAAAAGATAGAAAAAAAATGTTTTAAAATTCTAATCCCAACACTCAAGCTATAACTACCATTTTCATCATTTGATGTGTATTAATGGTGACAAATCAGGCAGGAGATGGGGATGGAAGGGAGGGGCAAACATCAGAATTATTGGGTCGGCTTTTAAAATACACATATGCTTAAGGTGTTTAACCCAAGCAGGAGGATTTGGGGGAAAAAAAAATTAGGTGATTCTAATAACCAGCCTCCCCCTTCTGTTGCCATGTTCCAGTTGCCCCATCCATCTCAGTTGAAAGCCACTGGTGTATCTTCCCAGTCTTCTTTCTATGCTTAGCTGCATAAGCATGCACATAAAGACACGGTTACAGATGGCAAATCAAACACTAATAAATGGCAGTGGGGGAAAAATCAGGGTAAGCAGGAGACGCTAACGCGTGGTATGATAAAATTCCGAACTGCTCTGAGTTCCCACTGTACCTAGCAGGCATGTTCGTAAGACAAATACCACTTTCCACGTTGGAACCTGATAGGGTTTCTCAGCATCAATGGCCTTTCTTGTCGATGTGTTGTTTTGTGATTTGGCAGGTGGAAGTGGCCAAGTTATTCTCCTGCCCAGGTTCTCCCTGGGGCCTTGTGCGCTGGGCTGGTCTGTGATTTACAGTCTTCCAGACACAGCCCCGTGCCAGGGCGCTGGACAACTGCCCATGCTCATATTAGTCTATTATTCCCCATTCAGGCCAGCACAGAGGCCAGGGGCAAACCCCCCAGGATGCCTGGTGAGTTCAGGAAGGAGTGAGAACCTGAGACAAGGAAGGAAGAGCCAGAAGGAGGTGCTTCTTAGCAGCCCATGGCAACAGCTGTGACACTTCCCAGGTATTGATGGACTCTCCTGGTTCCTCCCTGGACCCAGTGCTCCTATGGGCAGGATGCAGGTCTGGTTATTTTGTCTTCCTCTTTGTGTCCTGATTGGCTGGAATGGCTCCTGGAACAGAGAGAGAGCAGCTTCTTGTTGGGATGAATAATGGGCATGGCTGTAGCTAACATCAAAGGGCTGTTCCTTGCCTCCAATGCAGAGTCATAAGACAGAAGTTTCCTTTCCAGTCTTCACAACAACCCTATAAGGGAGAGTCTAGATTCTATTATCCCACCCAGTCCCCCACCCACCCCATTGTAGAGCTGAGGAAATAAGGCCGAGAGAGTTAGAGCAACTTGCCCAAGGTCATGCAGATAAGTGGCTAGCTGCAATCAAACCCAGGAAGCTGAGCTCTGGAGTTCAAATTCGTAATCCCTGCTCTATGCTACTCCCTCCCCACTTCTCTCTCCTTCAATTCAGTGGTCATAGTGACCACCTTGAGGTCTCACTTTATCATGTCACTCCCCTGATCAAGAACTATCAAGGCAACTCCCCAGTGTGGCGTACAAGGTTGCCTACAGTTGCCCCAGCCACCTGATCACTTCAGAGGTGGTAGAGTTTGATCCTAAATGTATTGACAAGCTGTGCAACCCTGGGTATATCACTTCACCTCTCTCCTACCTGTGCACCAGGACTGTGAAAGGGGGGTAGTAACAGTACTGACCTCACACGGCACTTACAGGCCTCAATAATCACCGACCAGAGGAACCGCTTAGCAACCTAGAACAGGGCATGGCAACTTCTTCTACAAAGGGCCAGATGGTAAATATTTTCGGCTTTGTGGACCATACGGTCTCTGTCACAGCTACTCAACCCTGTTGCTACAGAGCGAAAGTAGTCACAGACAATAGGGAAAAGAATGAGTGTGGCGGTGTGCCAATTCAGCCTTCTTTATGGACACTGAACTGTGAATTTCAAATAATTTTCATGTGTCATGAAATATTCCTCTTTTTATCTCCCCCTCCCTCCCCCCCACCATTTAAATGTAGAAACCCTTCTTAGCTACGGACACTACAAAATCAGGTGCCGGGCCTGATACGGCCCTCAGGCTGTAGTTTGCTGACTCCTACTTTGGAACCCTGTCTGGCACAGTGGAAGAGCTTAACACATCCAAGAGAAACAGTGTGAAGTAAGGAGACAAAGTAGGAGTTTGTAAGGTGCTTAGTGAAGGCTTGACGTGGTGGAGATGTGTGGATGGAAGAGACGGGCCAAGTGTGAGAGACTGTATTGAGGAACCAATATTTGCTAAGTACTGACTGGCCAGGCACCGTTTACTACATATCTTCCCATTCCACCCTCACACTGACCCTGCACCTTCCTATTTACAGAGGAGATGGAAGAGGCTCAGAGAGATTAAGTAACGTGCCCAGAGTTGCACAGCTTTTAAGTGTTAGAGTCAGACTTTGAACCTGGTTTTTATAGAACAGCAACGACTGTGTTCTTTCTACTATACCATCATGTACTGAACACATATTTATTGCGAGCCTAGGATGTGCAAGGTGCTGTGCTAGGTCTGGGAACACAAGGGTATATAAGATTTAGCTTTGACCAAATGACGTGAATGGTCTAGTAGGAAAGCAGGCAACTAAGCAATTACAACTCAGGGTGAAAACTCCTATGATAAGAACACCTGTCGGGGTTCAGAGCTGAACCCACACTTGGGACACCAGCGGAGGCTTCCTGAAGGAAGTAATGTCTGAACTGAGACTGCAGGTCAACAGGGAAAGACCCAGGAAAGCATGACATGGAATGGTAACACTAAGCTGCAACGTCTTGCCTGCTTAACCAGGTTGTCAGCTGGTTTCCCCAACCCTTGAGAAATCTGTTCTGAGATCCGAGGCTTTTGATGGTCCTAGGAGGGTCCCATGTCTTCCGCCCTTAGATGTTCCTGCCTCCACATCTCTCATCCTGAAACGCTGTCAGAGTTTTGCCCCCACAGCTCCCTGGAGACAAGACTCAGCCCCTTCTCTGTTTTCCTCATTACTTACTTCAAGTATTCCGTGAGTTTAGTAAACCTGACCCAAGGTTTTGGTGGGAGGAGGGTGTGCCATGGGGAGGGGTCACCTCTGTAGCGCAGGATTTCCGCCCTCTCCTGGCCCCCACTTCCTCCGGGAGTCGCAAACAAAATCCTCCCTTTGTCTCGCTGGGAGTGTCCGCCTCTGACCCTAAGGATCTCGGTTTCTACTTAGCCAAATATTTTCTCAACAAAGACAGCTCTACCTTCCTAAAAGGAATTCTGCTGAATAACATGTTCTTCTCTTTATGCATACATTGTCCCATTCAATCCTCCTCGCGTGCCTCCAGATCAGCTGTCATTGTCCCCATTTTACAGTTGAGGAAACTGAGTAACTAGTCCAAGTGATGGTGTCGAGTGGAGCACACGATGGTCTGAATCCCAAATCTCCCTTCTCAGCCACTCTCTATTCTGCTTCCCAGTACCGCTCTGACTGGATCTGGGGAAGGGAAAGAAGGGATGGGCTGGGAGAGAGCAGGGAAGATGAAAATAATCAGAAACTGGTTCCATAAGGGAATATTATTTCCCCCGAAGATGCTAGTTATGGGCTCTGGTGCTCAGTGAAGGGAGAGAACTGAGACCTGGCTGCAGGCTCCCCAGAGCCTGGGACTCATTCCACTGGCTTGGCCGGAGAACATTCCTGAAAGTAGCACAGCCGTTCTTTGATAACTGAGCAGACACTAAGGAGACAGGGAGAAGAGGAAACAGGAAATGAGGAGAGAGGAAAGGAGGCTGAAGAGAGACGGTGCTATATTCAAAAAGGCAATTTGGATGGAAAGTGAATCATGCAAGTGCAGCCAGGAACTCTCGGGAAGCGCGCATGGGCCAAGGTCTTGGCCCGTTTCTTCTTCGGAGAGCTTGGTTCCAAGCCGGGGAAATGGGGTTACTGTGAAGCCAAAGTCTCAACCTGTGAATCAAGGCCTCCTTGTCAGCGCCCCGAAGAATTTGGGGACAGAGTCACTAGCAGAGTCTCGGGTGCTTCAAACTTTGGACATGGTCCACATGTGGGTATGTGAGAGCCGTGGCAAGCGTGTGCCCAGAGGAAGGCTTGACGTGCAGTGAAGAACAGGGCGCCCCGCCTTCAGGAAGCCTTGAGCAGGAGCAGCAAAAATGTGCTTCCTCTTCCCCTCCCTCCAGCCCTGAAGGTCACCCTGGGCTGACCAACCCTTCCCCCACACCCTGGGGCTTGAGTTCAGTGCCCCTTACCCCACCCCAGGCTCGCTGTCCCTTCAACTGAATGAGGCCACTCTTTACCATCTCTCCCCATCTTTGTACTTCTGCTCTCAAAGACAGAGGAAACCAAATGCCACTATCACAGGAGCAGACACTGACTGGCCCCGGTAGGTCCATGGGAGTGGCGGTGGGTAGCCCTGGAAGTAGGGATTTCTCTCCAGTCTCTATAGCAAAGATTGCTCTGAACAGCACCTGGTCCTGGTGTGTGGGAACTGCTGAAGGGCTGTTAGCTCTTGTTCTTGACTACAGCCCAGCTTCTAGGTGTGCCAGAGCAAGTGAGGGAATGAATAAGGTGGGGATTGATGGGGCCTTGAAGGTTAAATATATGAGAGGTTGGGTAGGCCAAGAGCATGTACAAAGGTCCAGGAATAGGCATTTGCAAGGTGTCTGCAGAAATGTGAGTGGACCAGATGGAATAGAAAGAAGCATTCCTGCAGGCAGTGGGAGCAGGTTTCTAACTCTTAGGGCCAAATTCAAACTCTTAGGGCCCTAACTGCCAGGCTAGGCTGTTTGAATCTTATCCTATAGGCAGTGGGGAGCTTGATGATTTGGATTTTAACACAGACATTATTACTTTGCTATCATAGTAAAGCCTTGGTACTTAATTGAACTTATACAAAGTCAAAGGTATAAAGTTCAAGTTGAACTCCTACTTTGCCCTTGGGTTCTGTGTCCTTTCCTCCCTTTCCCCTCCCTTCCCACCTCCCCTCTCTCACTTTCTCTCTCTGCATTTTCCCAATTCTAAAGTTCTGTGCATTGTGTCTTTCCTGTAGTTCGAAACTAATTACCATCTCCTGGGAATCTTCACATCAATTGGCAAGAAAGCTGGAAATGTGACAAGTTCTGTGTGGTTGTGTTTTTTTTCTTTTCTTTTTAAAGCAGGATTAGCCGCTTATTGTACATTCTGTACGGAAGGGAAAGTGTCTAATTTCTCACCTCTGGGGTTGTCAGAGCTCATCCTGTTCTACCAGAGACTTAATTTATACTGCCAGGGTTGCCATGGGAGAGTCCACATGAAGCTCTAATTTGAGTTACCTCTGGTTCCCACTGTCCCCAAACCTGATAGACCGATGGTTTTCAACTGGTGACCAATTTGACCCTCAGGGGACATTTGGCAATGCCTGGAGATATTTCTGGTTGCCACTACCTTGGGTGGGGTAGAGGGTAGTGGTCTACTTACATTGGGTGGGAGGGGGCCAGAGATGCTGCCAAACGTCCTACAATGCCCAGCTCCACCCCCACAACACAGTGTTTTCCAGCCCAAAATGCCAGTAGTGCTGAGGCTGAGAAATCCTGCATTAGGCGGAAACCTCTGAGCGAGGAAGGAAATGGAATTGAACTGAGTCAGTATCTGTGTAGAAAGGATAGGGATGGGGCAGGCTGACTGACCTGAGGGAAAGATCCACTGGGAGGAACTGTTCTGACAAGCACTTGGCATCAGAAAGAAAACCAGGATTTTTTAATAACACTTTTTATGAGCAAATGCAGTTTGCCTGTTCTTAATTAGCTCCCCTATGGAGATATTAAAATTTCAGCATATTGCCCCTAATGATAATTAATCAGCCAAAAATGTACCACTAGAAGTCCCCACTTGAGCCGTTTCTCTCATGTTGGTGATGTTGGAGAGCTACCAGCATGAGCAGCGCAGGCTGGGCTTATTTGAAGTCCCTTGTGGCTGAGACTTCCAGGACACGTGGGTTTAGAAGGGAACAGGCACCAGACATCCATTCTGGTGGGTAGCACCTAAAGCATCTTTTTATCCCAAGTGGTAAGTCGTTGAACTTGATACTCTGAGGAAGAAGCTGGTTAATTATTAACTCAGTTCAGAGGAGCGAAGAAGACTCTCTGTTCCTAGTGGTTCTCTGGATCAGTAAGTTCTCACACGGATTCGATGGTCTTGGCTCTCTCCACAGTTAGCTCTGCCCACCAGGCTCCGTCCTTAACCTCATCCTCTCCTGTCTATTCTCATTCCCTTGTGCTTTCTCATCCAGTCAGAGGCGTTGATCCTCTCCGTAGGCAATGGTCCTGCATGTGAACAGGCAACCCCATGCATTTCCCTGGTCTTTGACTCTTGCCTCTCCTGGAGGACTACTTCACATTTTCCTTCTCCTCAAACTACCTTCCCCATCACTCTGCACTGATGACCTCACTTCCTATTTTTCTCAGAAAACAGAAGCAACTGCAAGAAACTTGCACTGATTCCACCACATCTCCTAGCATCTGTGTCCTTTTGCTCACCTGTCCCTCCAGTTACCATGGTCCCAAATCTAGAGTCCACTCCCTCTGCCTACTCACGGGCATCACTTGCCTTCCTCCTCCCGAATTCATTTCCTTCACTGCTGTCAACGGATCATTTCTATTAACTTACTTCATATATATATATATATATATATATATATATATATATATATATATAATCTTCCTTGATTCTACATTTCCCTCCAGCTATTGCCCAATATTCAGCTCCCTTTAACAACAAAAATGATCTCCTAGTCCTTTCCAGCTCTTCTCCCTTGGCCCTTTTAATTTATGCTCTCATCCCATCTAACACCAACACCTACTCTGGCCAAGGTCACTGTGACCTCCACTTAGCCAAATGCAATGGTTAATTGTCAGACATTCAGCAGCATGGACCCATGGCTCACTCTCCCTGCACACTCCCGACAGCTTAGAGAGTGTGATTGTTCCTTAGCAGTGAAATGTCTTCGGCCAGAGAGACTTAGAGTTAATTACAGATGATGAAGTCAATCAAACCCACAGTATTAAGGTGTGCTGTGTTTTTTTTCGTGTAAAGTTTGAAATAATCTGTGTGTTTGATATTTTAAGTACTCGCAGTGTTTAAATGAATTTGGTATATTGGAGAACAATATGCTATATTAAGAGACTTCTGTAAGAGACAAAAATAAGTTTGTAATCAATTATGGAACATTTAAAAGAATTTTGAACCTATTACACTATACTTGTAAGTTTAATTTTATTAGTTTTACAAGAATGGTCAAAGCAGTCATAAATTTTCTTTCCAGTCAATTAATTTATAGTTAGCTAATTAGCATAGAGGATAAGAACCGAAGTCTGGATTCTGGAGATGAATGTTATGGTTCACAAAGTATTTCAGATATTATTAGCTATGTGACTTTGAGAGAATTATCCTCTGTACCCCAGTTTCCCTGTGTGTGAAACAGGGATGACAAGAACATGATATATCTCCTAGAATTTCTGTGAGAATTAAATGAGTTAACAATGTAAATAGTTTAGAACAGTTTTTGAACATAGTAAGAGCATAAGTGTTAGGTGTCATTGAAAAGCAAATGAAATATACTAAATTTATAAACACAATTAAAAACGTTTTAAGTTGCTAATTAACTAAGTCTAAGTGGAACCAACCCTTAATAAAAGCCTCCCATAAAGCAAGTTCTTAAGATTTCCCCATATAAATAGCAGAATAAGAAATGTAAAAATGACTTACAAGCTTTAAAAAAAGAAGTAGGGTTCTAAATGTGTTACTCCAATAAATGGTATATAATTTACAAAAAAATAAAACAACCCCAAAGTAATACTTTTTGTGTAATGAAGTTCTCCTGTGGTGTATTAGAAAATTCACAAAGGCAGAAGGAATTCCCAAGGAGCCCATGCATCTTCTAGTTGCCTCTGCGCTCCTCAGGGGATTAGGGTGTGAGCTGGGGCTTGGCTCAGTGGGCGTAGCCCTTAGCCCAGGTTCCCCTTCCCACCCACCCCGAGTCTTAGCAACTCCACTTAGATCAGTTTACTGTGTGGGTTTCTACCTAAGAATTTGGTTTCCAAGGGTTTGGGGTCCAATACAGTTTTAAAATATTTTGTTTTATTGGGATGATTGCATCATTTTCTTTAAGGTTAAATATCTGGAAGATCACGAGGATCATAAACCCAAAAGGAATGTGTCTTTTAACCAAAGCCACAATACTGACTCCTTACATGATTGATAGGAATAGGAAAATCAGTGTATGAATTCCAATGATGAGGCTCTGTGGTTAGCCCAAGTGTCAGAGTAGGATGGGGCTTCCTCTTATCACACAGTGACTGTTGAAAACCAAAAAGCATTCACTTCTTGCCCAGCCGGTGTGGCTCAGTTGGTTGAGCATCAATCCATGAACCAAGAGGTCCCTGGTTCGATTCCTGGTCAGGGCACATGCCCAGGTTGTGGGCTCCATCCCCAGTAGAGGGTACAGGAGGCAGCCGGTCAATGATTCTCTCTCATCTTTGATGTTTCTATCTCTCTCTCCCTCTCCTTTCCTCTCTTTCTAAAAATCAATAAAAACACGTGCGCGCATGTGTGTGTATGTGTGTGTGTGTGTGTGTGTGTGTGTGTGTGTGTTTAAAAGAAAGCATTCACTTCTTGCACTAATGACAATCGGGTTGTCAAATCAAACCATGTGGTCATTGAGCAGCAATCACCATTGTCTGGTGCTTGGGAAGTGTACATTGACTATGTAACTTGATATGATGCTGAATTCTCATTAATTCCTAAACTTTTCATTTTTAAGAATGAGGCTCTGCAAACTTTTTGTGTAAAGGGGCAGATAGTAAATATTGTAGACTTTGTAGGTTCTTTGGCTTCTGTTGCAACTACTCAACTCTGCAAGTTGTGTCACAAAATCAGCCATCCTATCTAATAAAAGAGAAACATGGTAATTGGCGTACGACTGCTACCCTTCCCATTGGCTAATCAGGGCAATATGCAAATTAACTGCCAGCCAAGATGGCGGCCGGCAGCCAGGCAGCTTGAAACTAACATGAGGCTTGCTTGCTTCAGTGACGGAGGACTCCAACGTTCCCCGCCTGCTGCTGCAGGCCTCTGAGCTGGCAGTTTGAAACATAGTTACAAAAATAGAAGCTAAACAAAACCCCAGAAACCAGCTTTCAGCTAGCCGGGATCTCAGACCTGGAGTTGATACAGAGTTTCGATTGTAGAACCTAAACAAACCAGATACCTGCTTAAAGGAGCAGAGGCCTAAGAGCTGGAGCCTCAGAGCTAAAGCTGGCTCAGAATTAAAAAAAAAAGAAAGAAAAAAAGGAGCAGTTGGGAGCTTCAGTCCCAGCCTGAAAACAGCCCTCAGCCCCTCACCCAGACTGGCCAGGCACCCCAGTGGGGACCCCCACCCTGATCCGGGACACCCTTCAGGGCAAACCAGCCAGCCCCCACCCATGCACCAGGCTTCTATTCTATATAGTAAAAGGGTAATATGCCTCCCTGCACCGGGATCAGCATGACAGGGGGCAGTGCCCAAACCCCCTGATCGCCCTGTGGCTCTGTGTGTGACAGGGGGCGGGGCCACAACCTCCCTATCAGCCCTGCTCTGTTCCTGACAGGGGAAGGCGCCCCAACCCCCTGATCGGCCCTGCTCTGTGCCTGATAGGGGGGAGCTCCCCAACCTCCTGATCGCCCTGCGGCTCTGTGTGTGACAGGGTGCAGCGCCCCAAACCCCCACCCCACAGGCCCTGCTCTGTGTGTGATGGGGTAGAGCCATAACCTCCCCATCGGCCCTGCCCTGAGTGTGACAGTGGCGGCGCCCCAACCCCCTGATCGGCCCTGCTCTGTGGGTGATAGAGGGCAGCGCCCCAACCCCCTGATCCGCCCTGCTCTGTGCGTGACAGGGGGGAGCTCCCCAACCCCCTGATGGGCCCTGCTCTGTGCATGACAGGGGGTAGCACCCCAACCCCCTGATTGGCCATGCTCTGTGCGTGACAGGGGGTGGCGCTGCAACCTCCCCATCGACCCTTCCTTGAGTGTGACAGGGGGCGGTGCCCCAACCCCCCAATCAGCCCTACCCCGAGCGTGACTGAGGGTGGCATTGCAACCCCCCAATCCGCCCTGCTCTGTGCATGACAGGGGGCGGCGCCCCAATTCCCCAATGGGCCCTGCTCTGAGCCCGACCAGGGACTGCACCTAGGGATTAGGCCTGCCCTCTGCCACCCGGGAGCAGGCCTAAGACAGCAGGTCGTTATCTCCTGAGGGGTCCCAGACTGCGAGAGGGCACAGGCCGGGCTGAGGGAACCCCCTCGCCCCCGAGTGCACAAATTTTTGTGCACCGGGCCTCTAGTATATAAATAAATGGGCATGGATGTTGCAGTAAAACTTTATTTATAGCCCTAACAGGTTTGGCTCAGTGGATAGAGCATCGGCCTGCGGACTGAAGGGTCCCAGGTTCGATTCCGGTCAAGGGCATGTACCTTGGTTGCAGGCACATCCCCAGTAGGGGGTGTGCAGGAAGCAGCTGGTCGATGTTTCTCTCTCATCAATGTTTCTAACTCTCTATCCCTCTCCCTTCCTCTCTGTAAAAAATCAATAAAATATATTTTTTAAAAATCTTTATTTATAAAACAGATGGTGGGGCAGATCTGGCCAGCAGGCAGGAGTTTGCTGGCCCCTGCTTCAGATTAATCCTTCACTTTCTCTTTGATTTTGATTACCAGATTATTTCTCAATAGTCTAGCTCAATAGATTATTGTTTTCTGCCTAATTGATGTCTTGAACAAATGGCTTTGGTCAATGGGATTATGGACGTGTACTCTCCTGCACCTTGCCTTTCAGCCAATGAATCATCAGGCAAGTAGAGGATTCAAATGCACTTATGGGGTTCAGCTTGCTCTTTTGTGCCTCTAACATTACGATGAGAAGGAATACTACTCCCAGACCCCCAATTGGACACATGTGGATCACACCTAGGCCCTGAGTTGAAGAGCCAACCTGGATTAGCCAAGCCTCCACTGGCCCACAGGTGAGTGAGTGAGTGAGTGAGTGAGTGAGTGAGTGAGTGCTTTACATTTATTAATTCGTTTAATCCCTATAGTAAGTCTATGATGTCTGTATGTATTATTATTCAGGTGAGGAAACTGAGGCATGGAGAAGGTGAGTAATTTTCCCAAGGCCACCTGGCTAAGTGGTCACACAGATTCAAATTCAGCAGGTCTGGTTCCAGAGTCCGTGGTTAACTACACTTTGATATTGTCTATTCTAATATAACCTATTACATTTTAAAAAATGAGTGGTTGTAGTCCACTAAATTGATTTCATGACCCTATGGTTTCAAAAGCCTCCTCCGAGGAGTTATTCTGTGAAAGCAAGAACTAAAAGCCACACTATTGCTCAAGAATCTTAAAGACAGAATTCCCATAGTTGGATTGTGTTCCTAAGGCTTGTCATCATTGTCTTGCCCCTGACCCCCAAGAAAAAAGCCCTCTGAATGTGCTCCTTTGTGCCTCCGTGGTGAGGAGCTCTGCAGATAGAATAATGCAGGCCAGACATTCTCTCTCCCTCATTCCCCTGCTTCCCCCCAACTCCCAGGTGCTGCAGAGTCAACAGGAATTCACAACTTCCTGACCAAAAAGAATGACTGTCACCAGCATTTCAGGGCAAGCAAATGGCTGCTTCCTAGGGCTCCCTGGGGGCAGTTTGAGCCTTGGCTTCAATGAAAAACTTGGGTCTAGACAGAAAGGTAAAGTTTGATCCAAGTACAGGAGTGTCGGAGGAGTCCAGACCACCCACTGGATCAGGTCAGGGAGAAAACCTCCGACAGTTTTAGAACTTGATTGAAATAGAGGCTAGAATTGTAGCATTACAAATTTGAGATGGAAGTGGTTATACCTCTCAATCCAAAGTATGCAAAAGGCCAGCCTTGGGCCACAGAATAGCTCCTGGATTCTTTTGTTGTTGTTGTTGTTGTTGTTGCTGTTGCTGTTGCTGTTGTTGTTTTTGTTGTTATTGGTGGTGGTGGTGTGTGTGTGTGTGTGTGTGTGTGTGTGTGTGTGTGTGTATGTGTTTGACACAATATAAAAAGTATTTTTCCAATTTTATTGAGAAATAATTGCCATACATCACTGTATAAATTTAAGGTGTACAGCATGATTGTGTGTGTGTGTGCGCGCGTACGTGCATTATTTTTCTGAACCATTGGAGAGTAAATTCTGACATGATGCCTCTTTACTTCTGGGTATTTCAATGTGTATTTCCCGAGAATGAGGCCATCTTTTACAGTGTAGTAACAGTACTACTTTCACATTAGGAAATTGAAGTTGATAGGATATTATTTTCTAACTAGAGGCCCGGTGCATGAAAATTCATGCACTGGAGCGGGGAGTCCCTCAGCCCAGCCTGCCCCCTCTAACAGTCTGGGAGCCCTCAGGGGCAGGAGATGACCTGGTGATCAGGGGAAGGTGATGCCCCATCACACCTCTGCTGCTGCCACTGCTGGCAGTGCAAGCCTCGGCCGGCCCTGGTTATCTGAGCCTCAGGTGGCCCTGGGTGGCTGGGCAGCTGCCATCCAAGGCTTGCCTGTACCTCAGGCAGGCCCTGGGCAGCTGGGGAGCTGAGGGGACTGGGGGACTCCGGAGGCAGGCACCTGAGGGTGGGCCCGGTCTTGCCGTGCACCTGCCACCCTGGTGGGGCTGAGGGGACTGGGTGCTCCCAACTTGTGGCTGTGGGCACCACCATCTTTAAGGGTGTGGAAGTCAATTAGCATATTCCCTCCTCATTGGCTATGGGCACCACCATCTTTATGATGGCGTGAGGTCAATTAGCATATCCATTCTTTATTAGATAGGATTTACAGTCCTTATTTGAATTTTATCAGTTGTCCTAATAATTTCCTTCATAGCAAAAACAACGGATTTTTCTGGTCCAGGATCACAAATCACATTTAGTTATCAGGTCTCCTTTAATCTGTAAGTGTCCTTCAGATGCTGTTTCATGATGGATGTTTTTTAAGAGTGTGGAGTAGCTATGTAAAGACTGTGCCTTAACTTGGATGTGTCTGAGGTTTCCTCATGTAGAGTCAGGTAATGTATTTTTTGGCAGGTTTACCACAGAAGTAATACCATTTCTTTTTAATGCATCTTATCACAAGATACATGCCAATCTATTCCATTCCTTGCATTGTTAACTTTGATCATGAAGGTGGTGTCTGCCAGGTTTCTCTACTATAAAATAACTATTTTTCTCTTTGTAATGAATAAGTAATTTGTCACAGATACCTCCTCATCAACCTTTTACTAATTTTGAAATCCCATTGATAATTCTTTCTAAATCAGTTATAACTATGACACCAAATGGTGATTTTCTTTTCTTTGGGCAGCTTTATTGAAGTATGATTGACAAATAAAAGCTATATATATTTAGAGGATACAATATGATCTTTTTATATACATATGCACTGTGAAATGATCAGTAGCATTAAACTGATTAACATATCTATCAACTCACATAGTTGCTATTTGTGAAAGCATTTGAGATCGATCTATTTTCTTAGCAAGTTTCAAGTATATAATAATACATTATTATTTACTATAGTAACCATGCTATGCAGTAGGTCTCCAGAACTTACAAATCTTATCATTGAAAATTCATACCCTTTGACCAATATCAAGCCCCTATCTCCCAACCAAGCCCCTTACTATGAGTTCAACTTTTTTTTTTCAGATATCACATATAAGTTAGATCATGCAGTATTTGTCTTTCTGTGTCTGGCTAATTTCACCTAGCCTAATGTCCTGCAGGGTCACACACGTTGTCAAAAATGACAGGACTTCCTTCTTTTTCATGACTGAATAATATTCCTCACTGTGTGTGTGTGTGTGTGTGTGTGTGTGTGTGTGTACACAGGATTGCTAGATCATATGATAGTTCTAGTTTTTAATTTTTTGAGGACCACCCCCATACTGTTTTCCATAATGGTTGTACCAATTTACATTCGCACAGTGTACAATGGTTCCCTTTTCCCTACATCCTCACCAACACTTGTTATTTTTTGACTTTTTGATAATAATTATCCTAACAGTTGTGAGGTGATATTTTATTGTGGTTTTGATTTCATTTTATGATGATTAGTAATGTTGGACATCTTTTTATATACCTGTTGGCCATTTGTTGGCTTTCTTTGGAAAAATGTCTATTCATGTCCTTTGTTCATTTTTAAATTTGTTTTTTTTGGGGAGGGGAGGGGGTTATTGCTATTGAGTTGTGTGAGTTCCTATATATTTTGGCAATTAGCCCTTTATAAGATATACAGTTTGCAAATATTTTCTCCCATTTCATAGATTGCTTTTTCATATCAATTGTTCCTTTGCTATACAGAAACGTTTTAGTTTGATGTAGTCCCACTTGTTTACTTTTGCTTATGTTTCCTGTGTTTTGGTGTCAAATCAAAAAAACTAATCATTACCAAGAATAGCTTCTTGATTCTGATGTTCAACTAGAATACCCTGAAACTCACCTACTTGTTTCTCATTCTTACCCACGGGCTCTTTCTCAGTCATATTTCACCCATCCACAAACACACACAACAGTTAGAGGAATCCCCCATTTCTAAATTCAGTATCTACTATCTATTCCTGAACTATCTTGATTTGAAAATGTATCTATCCTATTAAAAGATTTAAAGAACTCTATAGAGAAATCAAATCTATTAAGGCAGTTAAGTACTAAGAAGAATAAATAAGGATGGAGAAAGGCTGAGTGGGAGGGCTGCTGTAGAGACTGTGTTCAGGGTTAGCATCTCTGAGCTGAGACCTACAGCATGAAAAGGAGACTGACAGTGAAAATCAGGGAAAGAAGGTTCCACACCAAAGAAACTAATAGTGCAAAGGCCTGGAGGCAGGAATCTGCTTGGGGGATAAAGAGCAGTGTGCCTAAGGATGCCGAGACAATTCAATGTGGGAAAGAATAGTCTGTTCAACAAATGGAGCCAGACAAGTGGGTATCCACACATAAAAGAATAAAATTGGAACCCAAATCATACCATATTTAAAAATTAACTCAAAAGAAATCATAGACCTAAGTGTAAGAGCCAAAATCATAAAACTCTTTAAAGAAAACATAGGAGTCAATTTCTATGACCTTAAGTTAAGCACAGCCTTTTTAGACATGACACCAAAAAATATAAGTAACAAAAGAAAAAAATAGATAAATTGGACTTCATAAAAATGTAAAACTTTTGCACTTCAGTGGATGCCATCAAGAAAATGAAAAGATAATCCACAGGATAACAGAAATATTGGCAAATCATATATCTGATATGCATCTGGTATCTACAAAATATAAAAAACTCTCACAATTGAACAACATAAAGACAAACAACCCAGTTACAAAATTAATCTGAATAGGCATTTCTCCAAAGAAGATATGCAAATGGCCAATAAGCAGAAGAAAAGATGGCATGACCTTGTTAGCCATTGTGGAAATTAAAATAGAAACCATAATGATTTCAAACCAAGATAACTGTAATTTTAAAATATAGATAATAATAAGTATTGATGAGAACGTGCAGAAATGGGAATGCTCATGTGTTTGTTGCTGGTGGGAATGTAAAATGCTGCAGCCACTTTGGAAAAAGAGTCTGTCAGGTCCTCAAAATGTTAAACACAGAGAGTTACTGTATAATCCATAAATTCTAATCTTGTGTTCACCCCAAAGAATTGAAGACATACGTGGATGCAAAAAAAGTATACACAAGTAGTTACAGCAACATTATTTAAAGTAACCAAAAAGTGAAAACAACCAAAATGTCCAACAATTGATGAATAAAATGTGATCTATCCTTATAATAGAATATCATCTTATCTAATAAAAGAGAAACATGCAAATTGACTGTACCTCCGCTACACTCACCAGCCACGCCCACCAGCCAATCAGAGCGACTATATGCAAATTAACCCAACCAAGATGGCGGCCAGCAGCCATGGAACTGGAGCAAGCAGGAGGCTTGGTTGCCCTGGCGATGAAGGAAGCCAAGCTTCGCCCCTCCGGAGGCTGTGGCCTCCGCTGAAGGCAACAAAGTTTCAATTATAGAAGATAAATACATTCCAGATACCTGCTTCCAGCCAGCCTCCACTGGGAGCTTGGGTGGCTGGGGGCTGTGGCCAGCCTGCAAATAGCCATCAGCCCCTCACCCAGGATGGTCACACCCTCATGGGGTGAGGGTCCCTGCTGGGGGGCTTGGCCAGCCTGCAAACAACCATCAGCCCCTCACCCAGGCTGGCCACACCCTCATGGCCACTAACCCAGGCTGGCCAGGCACCCCAGTGGGTACCCCAACCCTGAAGGGACTGTGGCCAGCCTGCAAACAGCCATCAGCCCCTCACCCAGGCTAGCCAGACCCTCATGGGGTGAGGGCCCCCCCTGGAGGGCTTGGCCAGCCTGCAAACAGCCATCATCCCCTCACCTAGGCTGGCCAGGCACTCCAGTGGGGACTCCCACCCTGAAGGGTGTATGGCCAGTCTGAAAGTGGCCCTCAGCCCCTTATCCAGGCTGGCCAAGCACCCCAGTGGGACCCCCACCCTGATCCAGGATACCCTTCAGGGCAAACCAGCTGGCCCCCACCCATGCACCAGGCCTCTATCCTATATAATAAAAGGGTAATATGCAAACTGACTCTAACAGCAGATCAACTGGGAACAACTGGTCACTATGACACACACTGACCACCATGGGGCAGACACTCAATGCAGGAGCTGCCCCCTGGTGGTCAGTGCACTCCTACAGGGAGAGCTCTGCTCAGCCACAAGCCAGGCTGATGGCTGCCAGTACAGCAGTGGTGGTGGGAGCCTCTCTTGCCTTCCCAGCAGTGCTAAGGATGTCCGACTGCAGCTAGGCCTGCTCCCCACTGGCAAGTGGACATCCCCCGAGGACTCCCAGGCTGCCAGAGGGATGTCTGACTGCCAGCTTAGGCCCAATCCCCTGAAGGGTTCCAGACTGCGAGATGGCACAGGCTGGACTGAAGGACCCACCCCTGAGTGTACAAATGTTTGTGCACCGGGCCTCTAGTTCAGCTATAAAAAGTAATAAGTACTGATACATGCTGCAACATGAAAGAACATTGAAAACATCATGCTAAGTGAGAGAAGCCAGACATAAAAGACCAAACAGTGTATGATTTTGTTTATATGAAATGTCCAGAATAGTGAAATCTATAAAGATAGAAGGTAGATTAGTGGTTTCCTAGGGCTACAGGGCAAATGGGAAGTGACTACTAACATGTACAGTTTTTTTTTTCAGAGTGATGAAATATTCTAAAATTGATTGTGGTGCTGGTTGCACAACTCTGTGAATATACCAAAACCCATTGAATTATAGCAATATTACACAGGTGAATTGAATGGTATGTGAATTATATCTCAATAAAACTGTTATATAGAAAGAGAACAAGAAAGAAAGGGGAAAAGAGGAGAGAAGGAAGGAAGGAAGGAAGGAAGGAAGGAAGGAAGGAAGGAAGGGAGGGAGGGAGGGAGGAAGGCTAAAGCATGGGCATTGATGGGGGTTGTAGGGGATGAGGTCGTCATGGCAGAGGGTAGGTAGGAGAAGAAGCAGAAGCAGTCATCACATTATGGAAGGACTTTCAGGTCATAATTCATTTTGGCTTTTATTTCTATTGCCATGGGCAGCCATTGGAGGGTTTTAAGCAAAAGGTTGATGTGATCTGATGATAAAAAAAATAACTCTGGCGCTTGCTACAGGGCAGGATGGCAAGCCTGAATATAGGGAACTGAAGTTGTCAGGAAGGTTCAGGTGAGAGGTTCTGCGTTTTGGACTTGGTCATCATAGTGGGGAGTTACACACTCTCATGGCTGATTCCACCATCTACAAGTAGACTTCATCCTTCTCTCTGTTTTTGACCCATATTTACTTCCTCCTATATCCCCTTCAGCAGAGAATTTGATAAAATTAGTCAAGACCATCACCAGCTATTCAGCCTATTCACCATGCTTGATTTAGAAATGGAACTAGTTACTGAATTCAAGAACTCTTTATGAAGCAGGAGGGAGAACATGTGGAGAAAGGGATGGTGACTTTTCCCAGAAAACATCAGAAGGAGTTCATAGTTGCAGTGGTCAATGCAACTAGAACATGCCCAACTGAGGTTTTAAGGTCAGAAAGGCCAAAAATGAAAAAAAAAATTTATTTTTATTTTTGAGTTACAGTTAGACAGGAAGTAACAGTGTACATTCATGATGTTTATAAAGAGACCTGCAAGGGATCAAAAGAAAACACACAGCTCACTCACAGCACCTCTAGATTATTGAGAGATGAATCACTAACATGCATATAACCACCCAACCTGAGTATCAGCTTTTTCTCCAGGCATGTCCGAGTTCTAGCTTCTGAGGGCTGGTTACTGGTGATGCCCAGAAAGTATCATGTGACACGGTCAGTCTATTTTCATCTAAAACACCAACCGAGAAGTGCTCTTCTCACCAAAGTGGACATAACTCCCTTCTAGGAGATGATCTCGGTGTTGTGGGTCCTGCGGCTTACCCAGTTTGGGAGAACCTCTTTAAGGAAAAGAGCACAAAATTACAAGTTCAAATTTAGGTATGTAATGAGTATTGGCTAAATTTAAACTGTTGACACATACCACAAACACCAAAAAATCCATTAAAAGAACAATATTTTATTAATTAATTAACTACCTGAGATATCTTGATAAAACTATTTTTCTGTATAGTTTTGACTGTATACTCTTTCTTGAAACTTCCCATATGACAACAGTGTTGTAAAATGATTATCTATAGGAAATGGGGAGACAATCCTGTCTTTCCTTTTACATGTTATTTTTTTTCCTTAATGTTGGTGGTTTAGCAAGGTTTCTTTACACTTCAGAATCCCTTGTTGGCAATATCCTCTTAGTCTCTTGAGCAGGCAGTGCTTTTGACAGCAGCTGCCATAGAAGCTGGTCAGATTCAGCCAGGTCCTTGCCACTCCCAGGCTCTTATCAGTCCAGAGTGGCCATGAAGCTTGGCCACAGTAGCCTCTGAGCTGAGAGCAGAGCAGCATCTTGTTCAGATCTTTCTTCTTTAGATCAAAGAAAGCATTGGGCCCTGCGTGCTGGGTGGATGTGAATATGGTGCAAGCAGCAAGCTCACACTGCCATGGGGCAATGGGTGACCTTTAGTCTGGAATCAGCTCCCTGCCTCCTACCTTGGGTTCCTGCAATCCTGGTGGAGGAACCCTTGGAGCCTTGAAAGAGACCCAACCAAACGCGTGGCTCTGAACATTAAACTCTATTAACTTCTCAGTAAATCCACCTCTCCAAGCCCCAGTTGTCATCAGTAGAGGTGACTGTGACCAGTGGCGAGGAGGATCATTATAACCTTGTCCACGGCAGAGAGAACCCAGATAGAAGACGGCTCCAATGTAAGAGATGGAGGGCTGTAGCTATATCTAAACTTTCATTGCTATTTTTCAAGCTTCCTTTAGAAATCAACTTATAAAAATACAATGAAATAGTAATTCAGATAGTACCTAGAGCATGTGCATAAACAAAGATTGAGACTCACTAGTAAGGGAATGGCATCAAGAAATAGACATTTTGAATTGACATCTTAGATAAGACCATGTGCAAAATGTACAAGTAGATCCAAAGCGGTCTAGATCTAGTCCAGCCGTGGGCTAACTACGGCCCGCAGGCCGGATCCGGCCTGTTTGAAATGAATAAAACTAAAAAAAAAAAAAAGACCGTACCCTTTTATGTAATGATGTTTACTTTGAATTTATATTAGTTCACACAAACACTCTGTCCATGCTTTTGTTCTGGCCCTCCGGTCCAGTTTAAGAACCCATTGTGGCCCTTGAGTCAAAAAGTTTGCCCATCCCTGATCTAGTCCCTTAGCCACATTTCTTAGTGTCATTTATCACTGGCCAGTTAGTAGAGAAGAACTAAGAATTATAGTAGTGTGATAATTTATTCAGTACTTAGTGTGTGCCAAGCAATGGTCCAAGCACTTTACCTATATAATAAAAGGCTAATATGCAAATTGACTGAATGGCAGAACAACTGGTCGCTATTATGTGCACTGACCACCAGGGGCAGATGCTCAACACAGGAGCTGCCCCTGGTGGTCAGTGCGCTCCCACAGGGGGAGTGCTGCTCAGCCAAAAGCCAGACTCACAGCTGGTGAGCACAGCGGCAGTGGCCAGAGCCTCTCCCGTCTCCGTGGCAGTGCTAAGGATGTCCAACTGACAACCTCAGCCCTAAGCCATCAGTCGGACATCCCCCAAGGGCTCCCGGACTGCGTGTGAGAGGGTGCAGGCTGGGCCAAGGGACCCCGCCCTGGAGTGCACAAATTTCATGCACCAGGCCTCTAGTCTCATATAATCCTCAGAGGATAAGCCTGGTCATTCAGCTGGGTTGTCTGGCTCCAGAGCATGTGCTCTTTACCACCTCATGAGAAGGATCATTCTCATCCCCACTCTATCCAGTAGCTCATTACACAGAAACATAAAGCAAGCTGTATATAGTTTACATTACAGCGTGTGGGGTGAGTTTTATGACCAATGCTTTGGTGATCTTCACTAAGTCCCTAGTTAAAAAATCTCAGGTACTGTTTTATTTGTGTGTGTATCTATCTATCTATCTATCTATCCATCTTTCTATCTACCTATCTTAAACAATATATAAATATATTTTCTCCTGGATGAAAAAATACCTAAATTACTAAAGTTAATAATATTCTGGTGCTCAAAGGGTTAGAATATCAGTTAGGATATCAATTTGCCTACTGTTACAAAGTCAAAGTTATAGTAGCTTAAACAAGTAGAAGTTTATTTTTCTGTCGTGTAACAGTTAATGCATGAATAGTCCAGGCTAATGTGATGGTTCATGATATTAGAAATCCAGGTTTCTTCCATCTTGATTCTCCATTATCCTCAACAGAGGACTTCTGCCTCATGATTAAAGGGGCTGCTCTAGGTCCTGCCATTATGTCTGCATCCCAGGAAGAAGGAATATGGTACAGAAGGTGGAGTTATCCTTTCCCCTTAACACCATGGAGCAGAAATGGCACATATTATTTCTGTCCAAATCACTTTTGCCCACATACCATCAGTCAAAACTTATTCCTTACCTCACCTAAGTGCACGGGATGCTGGGAAATGTAGTCTTTAGTGAAATAGTCATGGCTCTGGCTAAAACTCAGAGGCTGTATTATCAAAGGAAGAAGGGAGAACTGACCATTGGGGCACAGCCAGCAATCCTGCTGCAGGGACCCAACCAGGTCAGCAGGACCTTGTGTAGGATTGTGCCTTGACAAGGCTTATTTCTGATTGAATGCATATCATTTTCTATTCCATCAATGATTTTACTAGTTTCCTGTACCTTTTAAGAACACAAGAGATTTACTAGTTCCTGACTTCTAATGTGAATATTTACAGAGGAATATTTTTCTTAGCAGAGAAGCTAAAAACTCCATAGATGACAAAAATAATCTACATTCCTGCTCCCACTTAGGGTGTAAGCATAAGAAAGTTGTCTATACACAAGAGAGCCCAGGAAACACACCAGCTTGACACTCCCACAGCACATGGCATGAGGCTTCACTGGATCCAGTCCTTTCTATCAGCAGTTCAGTCAGTTCACTTGAAAATGGAAGGCATCATGTCTGTGCAATGCTGGAAACAGCAAGATGACATCTTTCCAACCCTTCCCCCCATCCCCTCAGCCCTTGCCACATTCAAGTGTAGATATTGAGTTGCCATTGATGCAATCATACACTCCAGCTACAAATAGCACCCTGGTGGAGCAAATTGAAAGCCTCGGACCATTTCCCCACCTTGTTTACTCTGGTCTGAATGGCTGGATCTGTTTACATCCAAGTGTGTATTGGTATCAGTGCCAAAGATCCCAGCAACTCATAAAACCGAGCTACTAAACATTACAGTCAATGCACAATGCAAGGTTGACTCGATGACCTACCAGCATAATATAACTTACAGGTTAAAGTCCAATGTTATAAAATTACAGGCTAGGTCCAAATGACTCTAAAACCACCAGTCAACTTCATAATATAATCAATCAATGAAAATCCATCAAATGAGTTGTTTAGGAAACTAGAATGCATAAGCCATACAGCAAAACAACTGAATTTTTTCCTCATCAGTGAAGTGGCTGTGCCCTGTGAAGACATAGGCAAAAAGAAGGATAAAACCAGGGGGCTCAACAAGTCATCATGACTAGGACCCTGTCTGTGGTCAGGTTGAGACTTAACCTATTTTTGGTAAACTTGAGTAATGGGCATTGAACTGTCTTCCTCTGAAGTCCGTTCCAGGGTCCAATTAGGAAATGCTTTCGTATTCATAACCACCATTGTGCTGCAATCTAAGCCCATTTCCTATAATTTGCTCCTCCGTGGAGATGGAAAACAGCTGGCCTTTTTTCTCCTTGTGATAATCTTTTTTGTTCAAAGCACCCTCAGTCCTCTTTCCCATGTTAAAAAAAAAAAACACACCCAAATTCCTTTTGCCTGTTTCCAGAACACTCTCTTTATTTTCCAGAGATTGTTGTGGTTTTTCTATGGATTTCTCCATACCCCTTTTAAAGTGTGAAGCCCCACACTGCGGGGTTTAAGATGGCCTGGCTCTGTGGCAGAACCCTGCAGGACTCTGTCTCAATCTCTGTATCCCACATTCTCAACCACAGGCCAAGTTCAACTTTTAGTCCTCAGTGGCCTTCAGGTCATTTTCATGATCTGTAAGCCTCACTAATTTTTCCCCAATAAGGATTCCATTCTGCTCTTTGAAAACTACTTCCCTTATTTGTCCAGGTGACTTAGGACATGACTTCCCTCCTCCAAAACAACATGTCCACCCACCTTGGTGTCCTCTGTAACCAATAAACACATTCTAAATGAATTACTCCAGCCTCAGACCAAGATTAACAGTCCCAAACAAACACACCTGAATCACCAGTGACTATGTCCCCTTGCTGCCTGCTTCAGAGCATGAACAATTCCACATATGTAGTTGGGTTCACTGGTTATTGCCTAGAGACCCTAGAAGGAACAATAAAGACCCAGCGTTGGGCCAGACCAGGGTTTCTCAACCTTAGAGTATTGATACTTGGAGCCAGAGAACTCTTTATTCTGAGAGGCTGTGCATTGTAGGGTGTTTAGCAGCATCCATGAACTCTACCCACTAGATTCCAGTAACAATCCCCCGCCCAATTATGACAATCAAAAATGTCTCCAGACATTGCTAAATATCCCTTGGGGTGCAAAATCAACTCCCTGTTGAGAACCACTGTTCCAGATGTATGACTTCCCTTCCCAGACAGAACGTAAATTCGTTCAAGGAAATGTGCTCACAACAGGATCTCATTCTTTACTACCCAGCATCCTAGGAACTCTTGGGCTGAGCACTCATAATGCTGAGGAGGTTTTCCATGTTATCTAGTTATATCCTTTGAGATGAACATGATCACTTGCATTTTATAGATACAGAGTGGTTGAGCTCTGCATGCAGTACCACATAGCTACCAAGGGGCATATTTGAACTCAGATCAGCCAGGATCCTCAGCCCCTACTCTTTCCATCATCTCATACAGCCTCTTCTCTAGATGGGTGGATGATTTGTAATTATTGAAGTCATCCTTTCCCTTTGTACTGGACGGAGATTTCATCTTGTAAGAACTCTGTAGTCTTCTTTAAATCAAATCTAACACTGGTTCTCTGAGGTGGCCCAGAAGGGAATCCCTGTGGAGAACCCCTGGCCGGGGTTGACCTTGAAAGATATGGGTTTATTTTATTGGTGGAGATGGCAATTCCCCTGTAAGCCTTAAAAAGCTGTTCCCTTTTCCCAGCTTTCAGAGTTTCACTTCCCCTGCCATTGTTTCTACTCACACCATCCTCATACCCAGGCCCGGATAGTTGAGGGCAGTGGCTCATTTGAGTCTTGTTTACTGGTTTTCAGCACTGTCAGTGGCATAGGCTTATATTTGCATAAAATGTTATAATTCCCAAAGCACTTTCCCATGTGCTGTCTCATTTGATTCCTGGGTGGCAGGATTATCAAGATGAAGAAAGCCCTGGCCCTGGCCAGTGTGGCTCAGTTGGTGGGAGCTTTGTCCCATACACTGAAAGGTCAAGAGTTTGATGCTGTCAGGGCACATACCCAGGTTTCGGATCTGGTCCCTGGTTGGGGCGTGTAGGAGAGGCAACCGATTGATGTTTCTCTCTCCCATTGATGTTCTCTCTCTCTCTCTCTCTCTCTCTCTCTCTCTCTCTCTCTCTCTCCCCCCTCCCTCCCTCCCTTCTTCTCTCTAAAAATCAATAAATATATCCTGGGATGAAGATTTTAAAAAGAAAGAAAACAGGGGCAGAGGAAGGCTCTAGATCACCCAGCTGGTAAATGGCTGGGAGGCCCCATAAGTAGGGGTAAGCTCCGGCCTCACCTCCAGAGCTGGTTCCAGGGGACATCCGTTTGGTGGTGTTCTTTTTATAAAATCTGTGCTTTTATAGTTGTTTGCCCTTTTGTTTCACTGTTTCTCTCCCAGATCCCCCGAAGTCACTCCTCACTCACTCAGTCTCACCCATGCCTGTCTCACTGGGCTGAAGTGAGATCCGGTGAAATGCAGCATGTGAGCTACACAGCCTCCCCCACACAAGAAGGGTATTATGACAAATTTAGTATATGATGTGAAAAGGGCATCCTGTTCGTGCAGACCCTTTGTTCCTCGGATTTCGTTCCCATTGGCTTTTTTCTTGCCAAAACCCTGAGCTCGAAGAAACGCACCTTCCTGCAGCCTGTTTTCTTTATCTCGCTGATTTCTCTCCTTCCTTCCTTAGAACCCTGAATGTTATCATTTGGTGGTTATTTCCACCGAAGTTCCTGGGCACTTTGCTTCAGAGATGGGAGAAGTGTGAATATGTTTGGGGGCTGTGCAAGACTCAGGACGGGGGAAAAGTTTACTACAGAGGAGACAAAAAGAATTCTTGAAAGAGCAGTCCTAGAGAAGATAAGAGTAGATGGGGTCCCAAGAACAGGAGCTCTTAGATAGGGCGGGGGTGGGGGTGCAGAAATAAGATGGGTGTGGACATAGACAAGTTGGGATTGGGGTAGGGGGCGCATTTCAAGGCCCTAATCTTAGTGCAGTCAGGTGCTCAGTGAAGTTGGGCGTTCTTCAAGGCACTGGTTGGTTCATCAGTACTCAGTGACCCCATGCAGGTTGAGAGGGGGTGATCGGTTGAGTGAAGGTTGTTGGTTTGGAGGGAAGGTATTGGAAAAGAAAGTTATGAAGGAGCAGAGCACCTGAGTTGAAACTGATGGTGAAAGGAATCCAGGCTGGGCAGGAAGGAAGAGAAGAGGGTCAGTAGACTGGGGTTGAGTCCTCAACAAGAGAGCTGAGAGGCTAGAGTCTTTGTGATTTAGCCTCAAGACTAGAGTTTAAGATTTCTAACAGAGAACATTTCTCAGGGATGACGAGGCCCACGTGGTGACACAAGTGGGCTGTCCAAGGACAATAGAGGTGAGGGCCACCCACTGCACCTTGTCCAGATTATCTCCACCAACCCTCCCAGCTTCCCCTTCGCCTTTGCCTCTCTCCTCAGATTTCTTGCATGTCTTTTATTGTGTCTCCCCAAATGGCTTTGACTATTCCCAACATTTACCCCACCTTTTCCATCCTGATACAGTGGAACCTCAGTTCTTGAATGTAATTGTTTCTGGAAGGCTGTTTGAGAAGCAATTTGTTTGAAAACTGAATCATTTTCCCCATTAGAAATAATGTAAATTGAATAATCTGTTCCAGACCCCCAAGTGATTCCCTTTTAATCTTTCTTATACGTAGTACATGTCTAATTTACTGTTTAATCTATTAACAAACACTTATTTTCTTACATTTATGAGACCACCCCCTACTAGCTTTACATGAATCACTTTTAGCACTCCTTCCGGAGGGGGGTGGGGAGTGTCTTTCAGGAAGTCAGCAGGCAGCATCTTCACTTTTTCGCATACCATTGCCTTCAAAATGCTATTGCCAGCTAACTGCTTTTTGTGTATCCAAATTAACGGCAATTTTTCTCCCTCTTCAATGGCCTCTTATCATTGTTTTATGAGCACTTTCACACCCTTGGCAACGTCAGTACTCTTGATGGCTTCTTTATATTTTAAATGGTCCATTTCACTGGCAAAAGCAAAACAACTCAAACATATTCACAGCACAATTTCCTGAGATGTTAACAAGGTGAGATTTAATGGTAAACTGACTCATACTGGCACAGTCTCTCCTTTGTGTGTGGCCTGAGAGACACTTTATGCCATGCTTAGGTACAGCATGAAAGGATTATTAGGTAGAGAACCAAGGTTTTGCTGGAGAACCAACGTTTTGTTCAACAACTGAGACATTTTTTCCATGTGAGATCAGAGCCGTTCGAGAACCGAGGTTTGACTCCCAGGCATGCCCTCCTTCTTGAACACCTACCCCAGAATACATTGCTTTCACCCAGCTGACCTTGGCCTCAGGTGGGATGTGGACTGGCCCCCTGGACCTTGAAATGACCGAGACAATGGCAGTCATCTGGGTGGAGAGGACGACTCTAAGGCAGGGGTGGGCAAACTTTTTGACTCGAGGGCCACAATGGGTTCTTAAACTGGACCGGAGGGCCGGAACAAAAGCATGGATGGAGTGTTTGTGTGAACTAATATGAATTCCAAGTAAACATCATTACATAAAAGGGTACGGTCTTTTTTTTTTAGTTTTATTCATTTCAAATGGGCCGTAGCTTGCCCATGGCTGCTCTAAGGCATGAATGTGGGGAGCTGAGAGCTTAAAATAGTTTTTCCCACTTGGACTCAAATTCCTATCGGAGTCAAGCAGATAAATAAGCAAGTGATGCTACCCAGTGTCGTTGACAGAAACTCTTGGGACCCAAGGCCACCTGATGGACACGTGATGGATCTCCGTGAGACAAGAGTACTCAGCTCCAAAATTGTTTCCATGCAGAGATGTGGACTCAGGGTTGCCAGAGCTTTTCATCATTTAAGAGAAGCCAGAAACCTAAGTTTGGAAATAGAGTCTCCCAATGTTCAAATGGTGACAACTCATTCAAAAGAAAATGCTCAGCACCTGTTGGCCACGTGACCTCTGATGGTTGAATTTCACCTGTGGGTTACCTGCTTGCCTGGGTGATAGTGGGGACGGGGTGGGGGAGAACAAGGAGAAAGCTTGTTTTCCATCCTGGAAATGGGGGCGCAGGAGGGAGCTGGGGTGTCCCAATAGGGGGATTTCCTATGAAGGGTATAATTCCCCCCTCCCCCCAACTTGGACTCAAGAAACAAAGTTGATGACAAATGTTACATCTTTTTTTCTCTCAACATTTTACGTTTAATTTTTAAGCCTTTGGAAAAGTTGGTTAAATACACAAAGCTTTGGTTGGTGCTATTTTGGAAAATTGAGAGGTAAGCAATGAAAGGAAGTAAAACTTCCCTGACAGAGCCCTCCTTTGGGGGAGCTGCACTCCTTCGGGGTGGTGGCCAGTAGGCTTGGAGAACCAGGACAGGAGCAGCAGGTGTGAGGCACACCTGGGAGAGGGAGAAGGCATGAGAAAGAAGGAGGAACCGCTGAAATGGGGACTGACCTGCTGAGACCCAGGGTAAATCACTAGAGAGGGGGGACTATGATCCCCAAAGCTGGTGGAGGCTGAGAAATGGAAAGACCTTCACCATATGTTGCTAGGTGGAAAAGCAGATCATAAGAAAACATTACAGAACAATCCCTTTCATGAGAAACCAATGAATATTTATATGACTCTATGTGCCTGGGGAAGGTTGTATAAAATATTAAATGTGGCTATTATTAGGTAGGATAATGGATATGTTGGTAAGGTTACACAACACCCAGGGATTTGGGGGAGGGGGGTAGTATAAATGGGGTTAACATTCTGCATCTACTACTTCTTTTCTAAGAGCTTTACATGTATTAACTGACTTGATCCTCCCTACAACCTTATGACATTGGTACTGTGATTATCCCCCATTTTATTATTGATGAGTTAAGGAAGGTGTGAGGAAATATAATACCTTGCCCTCGGTCATACACCAGTAAATGGTACAGCCCTCACTGGAATAGGATAAAAATGTTGCAATCGTTGTTGTTTATGAGGAAAGAAATTATCTCCACATGTGAGCACTTACTTGAAAATCTGTGTGATGCAGTATTTTTTTCCAAGTGATAGTTCGGGGATTCAAAATTTCTCACCTGATTGTAACCTAATACAAACCAAAAGTTCCTTGGTGACATTACCCGAGATGATACTTTCTGCTTTCTTCTCGATCACTGATGGTCAGGACCCTATTCTTAGTCCTGACTTCTTTCCCATCTATTCATTGGATGCATTTTAATAGTGTGTTTAAAGTCAGTATTTACCACTTTGCTACTTTTATTCTTTCATTGTTTACCTCAACATATACTTACTTGTTTATGAAAAAGAATAAGTTAATATTGAGTTCTTACCATGTATCAGGCTCTACCAGTGGTTCTCGACCTTCTGGCCCTTTAACTACAGTTCCTCATGTTGTGACCCAAGCATAAAATTATATTTGTTGCTACTTCATAACTGTAAATGTTGCTACTGTTATGAATCGTAATATAAATATCTGATATGCAGGATCGTCTTAGGCGACCCCTGTGAATGGGTCATTCGACCCCCAAAGGGGTCTCGACCCACAGGTTGAGAACCGCTGCTCTAGACCTTATCAGCTAGGTGCTCTGATTAGCCTACAGATACAGACTATAAGGCACAGAGAAGTTAAGTCATTTTGCCAAAGCCACTCAGCAAGGAAACAATGGGATCAGGGTTTGAACTCCAGTCTGTCTGATTCCAGATTTTATGCCTTTAAAGGCTACACTCTACTGCTTGCTCTATTCATTGGCCAATACTGTAAGGGAATGGACAAGGCTCCTTTGTCCTGGGCCTCAGAGTATGCGTGGACATCCTTGAGGCATAAGGCTGCCTGCCTTCCCTGCCTGGCACTATTACTTTTGGCTAAAAACCATGGCAACCTGGAATAACCCAAGTCCCTCTGGCCCACATTCTTGGCATGTTTGCCAAGCCACTATGTCTCACTTTGCTGATTACATCACTACCCTGGTCCTGAGCTAACTCAGAATCTCCTTCTCTTCGCATTTATGTGTAAACCTTTTCAGTCAGTCAGCCTGTCAACATAAGTTTTCCTTTGGCTGTATTTCCCCTTTGCTCCCATTCTGGCCCTCTTCTAACTTTCCATGTCTCTTCTGGCGCTCGGTTTCCCTTGGGGCTTGGAAAACCCAGGGCTGACTTTGACCAGAAACCCTCTGCTCATTCGGTCTGCCAGCCTGCTCCTGAAGACACCCTTCCCTTTCTGTAGGACAGAGCACCCTTCTATCAGATCACACTCCTGTGGAGGAACGGAAACACGTTCCTCCAAACCACGTGCCCAGGGAGACGTGTGGGGCATGCCCGCTCCTTACCCACCCTGCTCAGAGATCTAACGTTCCGCCTGGTGTGCTCGCTCTGGGTAAGGCTGGTCAGTATCATTTGGGCAATTAGGGGACAGGAGGCAGTTAATATTCTGGAGAAATATATGGCGATAACGTAGGGCTGCTTATTTAGTGGGTAGCCACCTTCCAGATCCACTGAGTGATTGGACAGCCATTTTCTCCCCAAACACTCTGGTTTTATCTTCTTCCCTGGTAGGAAAAGGTATGCTCTTAAAAAGGCTCCTTTTAAGGAACCAGGAACATTCCTTTCTAGCTACACCGTACTAGATCCCAAAGACCCCATCCCTGAACTGAGAACAACGTGAAGCAGTGGGAAGGGTGATGATCAGCAGGCCAAGGTTATAGAACTGGCTCTGCTGGTGAGCTGTGTATGTTGAGTAGTTACTTACACTCTTTGAGCCTGAATATCTTTTTACGTGAAATGCTAGTAATAATCCATGCAGGAAAGTGATTTCTACATCATCAATGACAACGCAGGTGTGAAGTCATGTTATTCCACCAGGCTTCCTATCTTGGAGGGCCATACTTTGAGACTGCTACCTCGGCTTCTAGGAGGGAATTTAAAATCCTCAGGCAGCTGGTTTTAAGGGTAGAAGTGATAAGGAGCAGATGGGGATGTGTGAGGCTGCCCCAGCCCTTCCCATTCATGATATGGACAATTACATGCTTCTTAATCTTAAAAGTACAATGCAAATACAATTTCAAGATGTCATACCAACTTCCCATCTAATTGCTACTTTTAAATCCCTTCTGAATGGAAATTCTAAAATCATACCAGATTAGAGTCTATTAAATTGTAATGTGAAATTGAACCAAAATTAGAAAATATATATTTATGCATATGAGATATCTATATGAATAGTCATAGTATTCATTCAAGTAGATATTCATAATGATCACTTTGTAAGAAGCAGATATAAATAATGAAGAGTGTTTATAAAGGAACACAGTGAATTTGTAGGCCTTTCCTCAGACTTACTCTTACACTAATGCTCTGTAGACCCCTATAGTTGGCAACAGAAGCATCTCTAGTGTGATGAAGCGGAGGAGTAGGAGCTAAGACAAGAAGGAGTTGTTTGTCACAGGTCTATCAGGGAGGGGTGTTTTTGACTGCAAGTTACAGTAAGGCCAACAAAGTGGCTTAAGGCATAAGAACACCTATCATTTATTTAAGAAATCCAGGATTGATGTCTGTGCTTTGACAATAAAATCCATCAAGGACCCAGGCCTTTACATTCTCTTCCTCAATCATCTTCTGCATCTTGTTCTCACATTTATCTCCTCATGCTTGCAAGGTGGCTGCCACTGCTCCAAGTATCCTGTCCCAGCAGGACAGCATCCCCATCAAGAAGGAAAGGAGGTGGGAGAAAAAGCACAAAAAACCCCACCTTCACTTCATGTGACTCTCTCATCAGGGAATCAAATCTTTTCCAGAAGTCCCCAGTAGACTCTGCATTATTTCTCGTAGCCCAGATTTGGGTCACATGTCAGCGTTGGTCCAATTATGGGTGAAAAGCAAGAGGCTTCCATTATGATTGATCCCTGGGGCTGCTTTTAGGTGGACAACCCACAGTGTTAGCCACAACAAAGTAATCCAAAAATGGGCTTACAGAAATCAAGGGATTTGGGTTAAGTGAAAGCACACACATTTTTAAAATGTAAAGTAGATGCATGTTTTATTCATGAGCTAGAAAATAAGAAACAAATGTACAAAAAGATGTACTGGGAAATGCGAGGCAGAGAGTACACAGATCACATCTGCAGAATGAGTGTGTGCCTTCTTCTAGCAGGTGAGCATCCTGGAGGCAAGAAAAGGGAAAAATAGCAAGCAAGCATTTATGGCGATGTCTCTACCGAAAAGAATTAATATCCAACTGACTGGTCTCTCAGAAAAGTGTTGGAATGCCATGGGTGTCTGCCTGGTAGCCTTTCTTTGAGCATCTGCCTTCCTATTTGCCCTATGAGGCTCTGCTCTGCAGTCAGTTCCAAGACTCCAATGTCATGGCCTCTAGGGTAGATGTGTGACCATTCACTGAGCCAGTTGAATTCTCCATCCTGGGTGTGAACCTGTAGCAGAAGCACAGAGGGGTGAATGCGTTGGAGATGTCATTCTATGGCAATGCCCACAGAGAAATTCAGAACTTCCTGCTACTGGTCATCCCTGCCTCCAGCCATTCCCAGGGCTTCATTTTTCAGCTCCTCCTTACCACTCACTTATTCAGCCCCCAAATATTTCTGGGCATACTGTGTGTGCAGGGCACTGGCCTAAGTTCTAGAGCAGGGGTGGGCATACTTTTTGACTCGAGGGCCACAATGGGTTCTTAAACTGGACCGGAGGGCCGGAACAAAAGCATGGATGGAGTGTTTGTGTGAACTAATATAAATTCAAAGTAAACATCATTACATAAAAGGGTATGGTCTTTTTTATTTTTTTTAGTTTTATTCATTCAAACGGGCCGGATCTGGCCCGCGGGCCATAGTTTGCCCACGGCTGTTCTAGAGATAGAGCTACAAACAAGAATGACAATATTCCTAGTCTCATGGAATGAGCAGTCTAAATAGGAAGACCAATGATAAGCAAACTAAAAAATAATTGCACACTAGACAAGTGCTATGAAAGAAATAAGTAGGGTGGTATGATAGAGACCAGCTGGGGAGGCCACTGTAGACAGGGGGTAGGGGAAATCTGAATGAGATACCCACAATCTTCCCAATGATCCTTCTTTCTTTCTTTTTTAAAATATATTTTTATTGATTTCAGAGAGGAAGGGAGAGGGAGAGAGAGAGAGAAACGTCAGTGATGAGAAGCATTGATTGGCTGCCTCCTGCATGGCCTCTACTGGGAATGGAGCCCACAACCTGGGCATGTGCCCTGACCAGGAATCAAACCATGACCTCCTGGTTCCTAGGTCAATGCTCAACCACTGAGCCACACTGGTTGGGCAATCCTTTCTTTATAGAAGGGTCCGTTTCCATTGCTTGCATTCAAACACTCCTAACAGACGATGAAAGAAAGGGAATTCATCAGATCTGATCACAGCCTGGAAACACCAGCTTCTGCATCATAAGCCCTTCTGGCTCTGAATCCATGTGCCCAAATAATCTCTTGCTAACGAGCTTAACTTACCAAGAAAAAAGCTCTAGATAATATATTCACACATAGATACCATTAATGTAGGGGAGAGTTGCTCTGGATGGCAGATGGAGGTCTTCTTGCTACTCCATATTCATGAAGGAGCTTTCTGGTACAAATCTGACCTGTCTGAGCCTGGGGAGAATGAGTCAGTTCTCCCAGGGTCTGATCTCATCCCTGAATGAGATGATGACTTCCGATGGACAGAACTGAGACCAGAACTTTCTAGCTGGGTAACTCAGCAAAGTATCACAGCCAAGAAGTCTAGCTCGGAGACTGCACATCTCATCCATCGTCTTTAATACTGGAGGGTAATTTTAAAGCCATCTAAGCCTCATGGTATTAACGATGAAACCTGGGCCTGAGGAAGCGAGGGCTGGTCAAAGGTCACACAGCTAGTGAGTCTTGGGGGCCTGGCAAGGACCCAGATTAATACCTCAAGGCAGCCGTGCCTCAGCGTTTACCTGGGTCAGGAGCCCTGGCTCTGAACCCCAGCTGCTTATAATCACAGAATAAAGCATCCAAAAATAAAGCATTTAAAAAATATATATATTTATTGATTTCAGAGGGAGAGGGAGAGAGAGAGATAGAAACCCGGGCATGTGCCCTGACCAGGAATTGAATCTCCTGGGTCAGCACTCAACCACTGAGCCACACTGGCCGGGCAGATAAAGCATTTTTTTTTATTCATGCATGGTGACTGAGGACCTAGCATAGGATGGGAGATGCGGCTGGAAAAGTAGATTTTAGCTGGATGGGCCTTGAATGTCTTGCTATAGGATGTAGACTTGTCCTTAGACAGGGGAGCCATGGAATTTTTCTTTTTTATATCTTCACCCAAGGATATGTTATTGATTTTAGAGAGAGAGGAAGGGGGGGGGTGGTGGATAGAGATTGAGATTGAGTAATTGCTTCCCATGCACCTGTCTAGACCAGGGATCAAACTTGCAACCTTTTGATATACAGGACAACGCTCCAGCCAAGTGAGCCACCCAGCCAGAGCACCACTGAAATCTTCTTAAGCAAGGGAAGTGATGTGATCAGGAGTGTTTTAGAGACTCTAATCTGGAGCAGGATTAGAAGGCATGGAAACAGCTCAGGTGAGAGAACTAGGGCAACGGAAACACAGAGAAAGAAAAACATTTCAAAGCACTGCAGTGATAGCAATAGGCTTTGGGGAAGGAGGAGAGGGAGGGATCTAGTTTGGGGCTGTCCAGGCAGATGAGAAGAAGAAGGACCAGAGAAGTGGTACTGGGAGCGAGAGGAACTGGGGACAGAGGTGACAGATTCAGTTTTAGCCTAGTTAGTCCCAGATGTCAGTGGAACATTTACCTAGATGTGTAAGCCCTGGACCTGCTAACCCACGGTTTGCAAAGTAGCTATACATGGGGAGGAGATGTTTTTGGAAATCCGACTGAGAACAAATGGCAGAAAGGAAAGAAGTGGTTTAAATAAAGATAATTTGATTGGGGTAGGAGGTGATAATTTGAAGGGGGTGCCTGGGGTACAGCAGAGGAAAGAGGAAGGATGCAATAAGAATTGTAGGAGGAGCCATGCTGGTGTGGCTCAGTGGTTGGATGACCTATGAACCAGGAGGTCACGGTTAGATTTCTGGTCAAGGCACATGCCTGGATTGCAGGCTCAATCCCCAGTAGGGGGCGTGCAGGAGGCAGCCAATCAATGATTCTCATCATTGATGTTTCTCTCTCTCTCTCTCCCTTTCCCTTTTTCTCTGAAATCAATAGAAAAAAAAAAATTGCAGGAGGAAGCAGGTTAATACCAGCCAGAAATAGGCAAGGGACAAGAGTAAGCACAAAGGAAGGAAGGGAAAGATGTGAGGGTGTGGACGGGAAGAAAAAGTGGGAGATGAAAGATTTAAGTGTGGAAAGAACACTGTCGGAAGAGCTACAGGACCAGCTCTTTTTTCAGCTTCTTTCCCTGCCTCTTAGAACTACTTGCCTTGGTTATTTTACATCTGCATGAAAAGGGCTTTATGACAAGGAGCCTGCCTGGATGGGGGCTGGGGGTGTCTCCTGGTTAGTGGGTGTTCATCACTAGTCTTTACAGAGACCACTTCTACCTTTAAAAACGTGCTGGGAAAACATGGAAGGTATAGGAGAGGTGCTGATATCTGACCTCCTCCTGGTATTTTTCTTTTTCCGTCTTCCTCCTCACCTTCTTCTTAGTTTCACCAGTCAAAAGGGCAGAACTTCCTGTCTGAATTTTAAAGCCTCTGTCGCCTTGATTTTGTTCCTGGCTCAATGGAGATGAATTCCCAGTTGAAGACAAACAATTGTGCCTTGTGAACCATCATCAAGCGTTGAAAAGAACCCAAGCGCTTTTTCGAAAACCTGTCTCAGGGAAAATTCCCAGTGGCAGAGGGGCGGGAGGGTCAAATGCATCCTGGAAGGAGGAACTCTCATAGAATGTAATTGTCTAAATGAATTCGCAAGAGTCAAAAATGTCTAGTAAGAAAAGGGAAGCAAAGTTGATTCCAAAGAGAGTAATAGCATTCCACAGACCGCCCCCCCCAACACCCCCAGCTGCAATATTTCTTGATATTAGACAAGTTGCGCACGTCCTCTCAGCTGGCTGGCTGGCAGTTTACATCCGTGATCACTGGCTGTCCAAGTGTCCAAGTCTCTGTCTGAATCACAAACACTGCAGCCAAGAGTTTTTTGGATAAACTGACATGCTGCATGCCCAGCCTCCTGCCTCTTACTGGGGTGAAAAACTACCTCAGCTTCTCACATTACTGCAGAAAAGCAGAGTTCCTGCATCTAGGAAAGCGGGGGGGGGAAAGAGTTTCTGGAAATTCCACCCTCAGGATGGAGTTTACCTCTGCTCATAGGACTGACGCTTAACAAGGAGCGTCCAAACAGTGTGGGTCCTGTGCAGACCAGCTCTCCCGGTCCCTTTTGTCAAGTCTCTGGAGAAATGATTTTTCAGAAACTGTGATGCTCTCCTCTCCATTGTTTCTGCCTGAAACAGACACAAAACAACGTATTTATCATCAAGAATAAATATTTAGTGAGTGCCTATTGCATGCCGCCCAATTGGGCTCACCACTGGTGTGAAATTATCTTTTAAAAGTCAAAGCAATTTGAAATGCACTTACTTCTGGATACTTGAAGTCACCTTGAAATGTTGTAAATTCAGGGTTAGATGCCAGTGTCACAAGAAGATAGTTTCTTTTTACTTCCTAAAGTAAAAAATGTTTTAAGGATTCCCTCTTTACAATATTATTTTTAGAATTCTTTATTAGATACTTAATTCATCCAAAAGTATTTGGAGGGTGCATTATGTATCAGACACTAATCTGGATGCCAAATGATTCAGTGGTAAACAATAATAATTATAGTTGGTATATTTGAGTATTTTTTTAAAATATATTTTTATTGATTTCAGAGAGGAAGGAAGAAGGAGAAAGAGATAGAAACATCAGTGATGAGAGAGAATCATTGATTGGCTTCTTCCTGCACACCCCCTACTGGAGATAGAGCCTGCAACCTGGGCATGTGACCTTTACTGGAATTGAACCAGGGAACCTTCAGTCCGTAGGCCAACTCTCTATCCACTGAGCTAAACCATCTAGGGCTTGAGTATTTTCTAGGTACTCATTGTGTTAAGCATTATGTTAAAGGTTTTATGTGTATCATTAATTTATTCCTAAAACACTATAATGTAGATGCTATTAATATTATTATAAACTAGAGGCCCGATGCATGAAATTTGTGCAAGCGTAGGCCTTCCTTCCCCTGGCTGCTGGCACCGGCTTCCCTCTGGCACCCAGGACCCCGGCTTCCCTCACAGCCCCGGCTTCTTCTGGAAGGTCGTCCAGAAGGACGTCCGGTCTAATTAGCATGTTACGCTTTTATTTTTATAGATTATTACATATTAATAGTAGACATCTTAATGAGGAAGTTAGGGCACAGAGAGGTTAAGATACTTGCCCCATGCCCTAACCAGTTTGGCTCAGTGGATAGAGCATCAGCCTGCAGACTGAAGGGTCCTAGGTTCGATTCTGGTCAAGGGCATGTACCTTGGTTGTGGGCACATCCCCAGTATGGGGTGTGCAGGAGGCAGCTAATTGATGTTTCTCTCTCATCGATGTTTCTAACTCTCTATCCTTCTTCTTTCCTCTCTGCAAAAAATCAATAAAATATATATTTTTTAAAAAATACTTGCCCCAGGTCACACAGCTAGCAAGTAGAGGTGCTGCGATTTGAATCCAACAGTCTGGGCCCCGTGCCTGGGCTCTTAACCACTTGGAGAACCTCTGCCCTCATGGTATAGATTCCTTTGCAACACACCGTGGCCTCTGAGGCGTGCGCAGTCCACAATTTAAGGGAATCAACAAAATAGAAAAAATGGGCACTAGATTTAGAGTCAGTCCAAAGACCTGGGCTCAAAATTTCAATACATCATTTAACCTTTTTGAGACTCAACTTTCTTATTAAGTTAAGAATAACACCCCTGATGGAAAGTCTAAACAACTCATGGATATGAATTTTCTCTCTGGACTTTGCAACACTGCACTCCTGCAAGGGATTGTGTTATTAATTGCTTTTTTTTTTTGGTCTGTGAGGTTGACTGCAGCTCTATCAGCCTGGATGCACTGGTGATATGGAGACTCATTACAAGGTGTGACAGTAGTGAGGCAGCCCCAGATTCATCTAATGTGAAGCTGAGCTCCTAGAGTCCTACTTCATCCAAGTGTTAGCCCTGTGACTATAGAAGACATGTAGCAGAGAGGATTTTCTGCTCACACAGGATTGTTTTTCAGTAGGAAGAGAGCATAGGTTCAAAGATGCTCAAATTTAAAATAATTAGAGCTGAACTGGCAGCTTCACCCCAGTAAACACCTATATAATAAGTGGTCCAAGTTGAGGAAATTTTTAGACAGTATTCATGTGGGACTGGGAAGTGTTTCTGTCAGTATGAGCAGTAAGACCTTCACCGTAGCTGGTAGGAATAACCTTTGTCACCTATTAAAAAAGACATAGAAGGTAGAGCATTTTTTTAAAAATGCATAAAACTTTATTCACAAACCTTTATATAAACTAATTGTTCTCCTCTTTCTATTCTGGACAAGTTACACACTTCCCTGAGCCTCAGCTCCTCATCTATGACATGGGGAAATGATATTTACATTGCAAAGCTGTTAGTAAGGTTTGAGATAATACAGCTCAAACCTTTGAGATAATACAGGCTGCTATAACAAATGACACCATAGACTGGGTGGCTTAAATGACAACATGCGTTTCTCACAGTTCTGGAGGCTGGGAAGTCTAAGATCAAGGTTGGCAGATTCGGTTCTTGGTGAGGGACTTCTTTCTGGCCTGCAGATGGCCACCTTCTTGCTGTGTCCTTACAAGGACACTAATTCCACCATGAGGGCCCCACCCTCATGACCTCATCTAAACCTAATTACCTCCCCAAGGCCCCATCTCTAAATATCTTCACATTGGAGGTTAGGGCTTCAACATATGATTTTGGGAGGGGGACACATTCAGTTCATAGCACATGTAAAAAACTTAATACAGTTACTCATAGGTGCTCAATAGATAATTATTTCCAGCTTTGGGGGTGGGGAGGAATCAGGATTTTTGCCCTTTTCTCAGACATCCCTAGTTGGGCCTGGGCTGCTTCAGGTAAGTTGCTGCCATAAGCAGTTCATATCATAGTTTGTAGCAAATAGCACAAGCATTTCCTACTCTTGATTAATGCCTGGGCATAGTGTGAGAAAAAATAACATTTAAGGGTTGATTTAAAATATATTTTGCCCCAAACTAAAGTGATACCTAAGTTCCTATGCAACTATAAAACCAAACTGAATTAAGAAAAACCAAAACTGATGCTTGCAATCACTGTAACTCAGCATGAAAACATTAGTGTACGATGCCCTGGCCGGTGTGGCTCAGTTGGTTGGAGCATTGTTCTGTACACCAAAGGGTCATGGGTTCAATTCCCCATCAGGGCACATACCCAGGTTTCGGCTTTGATCCTGGTTAGGGGCACATGGGGAGGCACCCCATAGATAGTTCCCTTTTACATCAATGTTTCTTTCTTTCTCTCTCCTCTTCCCTTCCTCTCTCTCAAATCAATAAAAAACATATCCTCAGGTGAGGATCTTTAAAAAAACCAATTGTATAAAACTAAAAACGTTAGTGTGAGAGGTGGTGTCTGCATTAACCTAAATCACCGGCCACAAGGAGACCATGGCTCTGACCTCCCACCGCCAGTTCTTCTGTGCGCGGCCCCTACTTTGCTCGTTCATAGTGTTCTGTGGTGTCATGTGGCTTTCACAGGCATCACTTATGAATCACTTAGAAGTTAACCCCCCTCATGTTCCTTTCTCATTAGCCCCAGGTAATTACAGTGATACTACTTTGTGCCAATGTGACAGTGAATGCAAACACTCACTTGGGCCCTGACATCAAACAACAGTCCCTTTTGATGGGATTAGGACTCAGTGATGGCGAACCTATGACACACGTGTCAGACACACGAACTCATTTTTTTGGTTGATTTTTCTTTGTTAAATGGCATTTAAATATATAAAATAAATATTTAAAATATAAATCTTTGTTTTACTATGGTTGCAAATATCAAAAAAATTTCTATATGTGACACGGCACCAGAGTTAAGTTAGGGTTTTTCAAAATGCTGACATGCTGAGCTCAAAAGGTTCGCCATCACTGGATTAGGTGATCATCGAGGTGACCCGGGATATGCTAATACTAAATTTTTAAAGCTGTCATTGAAATTGAAATAAATAGACTAAATTTTAGAATTATCTCAGTAAACTTTTAGGCCTACAGAGATATATAGATCTTGGTTTGAGAACATTGATGTGATCCTTAGGCCTGTGAGCTTTGCCCTCAGATAGTCTGGATTCAAATTTTTTAAAAACATATTTTTGTTGACTTCAGAGAGGAAGGGAGAGGGAGAGAGAGATAGAAACATCAATGATGAGTGAGAATCATTGATCCCCTGCCTCTTGCACGCCCCACACTGTGGATCAAGCCCGCATCCTGGGCATGTGACCTGAATGGCAATCAAACCGTAACCTCCTGGTTCATAGGTCAACGCTCAACCACTGAGCCATGCAGGCTGGGCTGGGTTCAAATTTTGCATCCCCACGTGTGATACTGGAGGAGTTCACTCATTTAGTCATTCAACAAACACATAGTAATCACCTACAGCACTCTAGGTACTTTTCCAGGCACTGGGGCCATAACTGGGTACAAGACAAACAGGTCATGCCCTCTAGGCCTTACATTTTAAATCTAGTGAGCAAAGCACTTAAACTCCTCCCCACACTAAGCTTCTGTGTTTATAAAATGGATAATAATTGGACCTAACCAGAGAGTGGATGGAGGTCTAGATGAAATGACGCATGTTTAGAAGGTGTGCTGGGTTTTCCTGTTTATTCTCCTAGTTCCACTCCTCACTCTTCTCACCCTGCTCTGGGCTTCTGGTTGGGCTCAGCTATGAGGCCTCTCCTGGTAGAGACCAGAGGATGGGGAAATGGGGGTGGGGTACTTATGCCCCAGTCCTTTCCTGCTGGACTCTGGTAGGAGTGGCCAAAGCTCCTACCATGAGACCCTCTCCTACAGCTTCAGCCCTTCCAGAAAGTGCTCCCTGCCACATCTCACCATTCCATTACTCCTCCCCCCTATTCCATTTGAGCATCCACCAGTGTCCTGCTGGAGCCCTGCTCCCCAATCATACAGAAAGCGTGAATCTTGTGTCTGTGTGAGTGTGTAAAAACTAAAATATCATTTATCCATTGAAACTCAGGATCCCAGTGAAAGCCAAAGAGTCTATTTCAAACAAATATATAAATCTGACCAAAGAAGAATGAGCAAGGCCTAAGTGATCTTTCTGCTGTAGCATCATCTCCATGTAGTCTTTTCTAGCAACATATTTACCCAAAATATAACTACCCAGATAATAAACTGCATACGGTGGTGTCCTAGATAATAAAACTAAAATTTAAAAGCATTTACAGAAAGCACAAATCTTATTACACAAAGTTAAATGTGCAAGAAGAGTCATGTAGTCTCTCTTTGTTGCATGAAATTAAATTTGCTTCCAATCTCCCCTTCCACTGGGTTGGCAGGATCTGTGGTGGCAATTCTCTTCTCTAGGGTCTTTCTAGAATGTGCAACCATCTTTTTTGGCCTCCAGCATCTCACTTCTGCTGCTGATTCCCTCCTTGTCCAAGTCCATGTGCAGGTCAGGCTCTGCACCAAACAGTGTCTCCTCTAAAGGGGCACCATTCACATCACAGACCCAAACTAAGGTTTTTGGGAGTGTGTGGGTGGGCACGGAGGCTACAAGCCTGGAGCAGTGAGGGACACATAGCTGTGCACACACTTGGTGGACAGCATGCGCGCGTATACACACACACACACACACACACACACACACACACACACACACACTTGCTGGCACACAGGGCCATGCCCTGCCCCAGCTTACTCCAGCGGTATTTTCCCCCTGCCCCCCAGTCCTTGGCGGCCCCTTCCTATGTGTCTGTCCCTCTAAACCTGACGGAGTCTCTTCACCTACCAGCAGCCCCTACTCAGGTATACAGCGCATAAGTGAACAGGAGAGAGTCCTGCTATCTGAGCACACAGTCAGGCTGCTGCCCAGCAAAGGCTCAGGAAAGACTAACCAGGGAGAGGTGTTCCGACTGCACAGCAATGGTGTTAGTTCGCCGGGACTGCCATAACAAAGTACCACAGACTGGGTGGCTTACACAACAGAACGGTTTTCTCCCAGTTCTAGAGGCTGGAAGTTCAAGATCAAAGCACTGGCAGGGGTGGCTTCCTCTGAGGTCTCTCTCCTTGGCTTGCAGATGGCCACCCCTTGCTGCTGCTTCCTGTGGTCTCTCTTGCGTGTGGGTTCCTGTGGTCTCTTTGTGTGTCCAAAGTCCCTGTTCTCACAAGGCCACCAGTCGGATCAGATTAGATCCCACTCTGTGGCCTCATTTTAATTTAATCATCTCTTTAAAGACCCTCTCCCCCAATGCAGTCCCATTCTGAGGTCCTGGGGGTTAGGGCTTCAACATATGAATTGGGTAAGGGGACACAATTCAGCCCATATCAGTAATATACTAGCTTAACAATAAATTGTTTCATGTGAGGAAGAGGAGTCCTTTTTCTAATTAGCATAAGAACACCAGATGGACTAGCGGTGGCCCAGCTGGTGGTCCCTTGAAGCTCAGTGATTCCAGGCTTCTGTGTCACACTTTGGGGTAGAAACCTAGGGCCTGGGTCCAGTCCCCCGCCCCCGCCCCCTCCCCACCCCCCCCAGGGGACCAGGGAACCATTCCCCTCTCCGAGTCTTACCAGCAGCCCAGCTGCCAGAGAATGGGGTTTTGTTTCCACTACCAAAAGGACTTTCTGACCGTTGTCCCCTTTTCAGTCTGGGGAGCTGGCCCATTCTCCCTCTCTCCTGCCTTTTCCTCCCTTCTCTCCTCTGCGCAGTCTCCTCCAGGAGCTTAGTCTTTTTGTAAAAGACAAGCAGATACATGGTTTTCAGTCAACTTCAGCTTTGGGCTCTGCAACACCGACCTCTCCCTGCACAAGGACCCACAGCCACTTCTCTCTTAGATATGGGGGTGGAGAGAGAGAAAAAGCAATGAGGGGAAAAGTCAACTTCTCAATGAATTAACCTGCCAGATCCGGAAAGATGTTAGCATAGTGCCTGAGAGAGAGAGAGAGAGAGAGAGAGAGAGAGAGAGAGCTCAACAACGTGGACCACCATTGTTTTTATTAATGTGACAGGAGGCCCAATGCACAAAATTCGTGCATGAGTAGGCCTTCCTTCCCCCGGCTGCCGGCACCAGCTTCCCTCTAGCGCCCTGGATCCAGGCTTCCTTCCGGCCACAGGCAGGGACCCGGGACTAGGGCTTCCCTCGCAGCCCTGGCTTCGTCCGGAAAGTCATCCCGGAAGGATGTCCGGAAGGACATCTGGTCTAATTAGCATATTGCACTTTCATTATTATAGATTACTAGGGGCCCAGTGCACAGATTCGTGCACCTTGAAAGGAACTGTGGACCACGAGGCTGTGGTGGTCACAGGGGCGGGTCTTTGCCCATCCTCTGCGCCTCCGCCCTCCCCCTCCCACCGTGGACCCTGGTCCCATGTCTGCTGGCAGCCTCGCTCCCCCCACCGCCGCTCCTATGCGCTGATGGCACTGGCCCCACTTGCACCCACTGATGATATGGAGCGAGTGGGGCCGGTGCCAGCAGCGGGTGCAAGAAGGGCAGGCGCCATCAGCAGGTGCAAGCGGCGGCTACTGCCCTAATTGCCCCTCAGGAGCAGGGGTAGGTGGAGAAGCCCTCAGGGGCGATCAGGGCTGGCCTCTCACACCTGCTGATGGCACCAAGCAATCTGGACCGGTGCCAGGCACTGGCAATGGATGTGAGCAGCAGCTCTGGCACCGATAGTGGGTGCAAGTGGGGCCAGCACCAGCAGCAGGTGTGAGCGCCGGGTGGGACCATGGCATGCAGGAGCAAAAAATTTTCAGTAACCACCAGAGGCTTGCCCTGATGACAGCAACCGGCGCCCCACTTGGTCTGGCGACCCCGCTCACCGGCTCCACTATCCTGCCATGGCTGATGCCCACCATGTTCCGTGCTCTGCCACCTGCTGCCAACGCCTGCCATGTTCTGCGCATGCCCTCTGATGGTCAGCACACGTCATAGTGACCGGTTGTTCGGTTGTTCAGTTGTTCCACTGTTCAGTCTATTTGCATGTTAGCATTTTATATATATAGATTGCTCTCATCACAACAGTGTATGAAGCAGCAACCACAGCCTGTGGTCTGAGGGAAGAGCAGAGGAGCTGGTATCTAAAACAGTGCTGTCCAGTACAGCTTTCTGCCCTATCTGCGCTGTCCATGAGGGCAGTCAGTAGCCACCTATCATCCCTGAGCACTTGATATGTGGCCAGTGCAAGTTGAAGTCTGAATAGCAACCCAGCAAGCTGCTACCCTGTGAGGCAGGGCAGATTTGTAAGATTTTGTAGCAGCAGACAATAGAGAATGTCTGAGAATTTTCTTTTCCAAATAATGTAACAATTCCCACTTTATTTCCTAGCCTTGCCCTGAGCCCCCTTTTGCTTCTGTATCCACTACAAACACGGGGACTGCACCCCTGCAGTGTCTACCAGCAAGCCCAGAAAAGCCAACAACAGCATCTGGAAGCCCCGGGGGGTTTCCATGTCGAAACCTTGACGTTCCCAGCTCATTCTGCACAGCAGGAACGTCAAGGGGTGACGCTGTCCTTTCATGCTTTCGGTTTGCAACACCCCCTTTCCCAAGCTTTATGTGGCATCTTAAGAAATATAGTGGAATCCAAATTACTTTGTTCTCATGCATTGCCGCCGACTTGCATGCCACCTCTCAAGACCCTCTGAGAAGCTGCAGGACACGACTCACAGCCCGGCCTGGGAGCCTCACATTCCACACCCGCGTCCCAGCTGCCAAGGGCTATGAAAGTCCTTCGAGCACAATTAGGATTTTTTACTAGATGCCTTAATGGTGTGCCCACTGGAAATGTGTACCTTGGCACGGCTGGGCCTCCAGGCTCCCGTCACCTTCTCACTGCAACTGTAATTGGATGTCAGCCCCTGGAAAATGGGCACCTCTTATCATTACACCCGGCATGAATTGCCCGTTCTGTGGAGGAGCAGGGCTTGCCTCCGACGCCTGCAGACATAACAGAGTGCTCTCCCGTGGCGGGCTGGAATTTTCCCTCTCCTCATCTTCTGTCCTTTCCAAATTATACAATTTCCTTGGAGCCACATGTTTTGAAAGTCTCTCATTCACACACCTTCGCAAATACTCTCAAGCAGAATGTGTGTGTTTGTGTGTGTGTTTTAAAGCTACACTTGGCAAATGCGTGGAGGTGAATGAACCGGATGGCCTCTCCCTGTGGGAAGCAGGCCTCTGAAGCCCTGTCGCCTACAGGATATAGTGTAATCTCATCCATAGTAGTAAACGAGGCCCTTCGTGGTCTGGGTCCTGCTTATGTTCACGGCCTCGTCTCCCTCCGTGACGAGATCGGCCTATAGTTCCTCACATCAACCCTACTGCTCATCCCTGCATGTCTCTGCCATGCTATTCCCCTCCCCCAGAAGGCCCCCTCATCGACCAGGGAACCACCCTTCCCTGACACCTAGGCCAGCAGGCACCTCCCTGGGAGCTCTTCTCTTCCTCTCTCAGAGTTACCCCGCCCTCTGTGCTGCTTGGTGCTCTCCATCTTACGTATTTCTTGTGTGTCCTGTGCCTCTCTGTAATGCATTTTGTTTCCTGGCTCCTCTCTCTCTCTGCTATTGGGCTGTGAGATCACCGAGGGGTTAGTGGGTGTCTTGTCCCTCTAAACTTCCAGAACCAAGGATAATGCCCGGCTCATACCCGCCAATCACAGCCCATTGTGGAACTGAATGGAAACAAGTAGAGAAAAGCATCCGATGAGACAAGGTTGTGTATCTCCCACACTACATATTCTCTTCGAAACAGTTTTGTTGAATCGACTTGAATCTACTTGGCTCTGGATACAATTTTCATCTGCACATTTAAAGAAAAAGGTGTAAATTACCTAAGAAATACTTTATGCCAAAGCTCAATAAATGAAATGAAGTGAGGAACCAGCAAGGGAGGAAATGAAGAAAAGTAAAAAGGTGTGGAAACATTTATTCCGGGCCTGTCCTCCAAAGGACCAGGTGAATCTGACTGTGTCTCTCCACCCACTTGAGCCCACCCTGGCCCAGCCCCACCAGCTCCCACTTGGACCTCTGTGGCAGCTCCTCTAATTGTTTCCTCCTGCCTCGTTATGGACCAGATATTTGTGTCTCCCCAAAAGCCATATGTTGAAACCCTCACCCAGGGTGATGGTGTTAGGTGGAGCTTTTGGGAAGTAATTAGTTTAGATGAGGTCATGAGGGTGGAGTCCCCATGATGGCATTAGTGCCTCTCGAAGGAGAGGAAAGCGCACAGCTCTCTTTCTCTCTCTACCACGTGAGGACATAGCAAGAAGTGTCTGTCTGCAAGCCAGCAAGAGGGTCCCCCCCAAAACTACATCTGATGTCACCTTGATCTTGAACTTCCCGGCCTCCAGAACTGTGAGAAATACACGTCTCTCGTTTAAGCCACCCGCCTCTGGTATCTTGTTGTAGCAGTCTGAGCTGACTGAGACATGTCCCCCACCCTCCACTCCAATACAGAAGCTAGTGTCAGCTGTTACCAATACAGGCAGACCTTGCTTTATTGCGCTTTGCTTTATTGCACTTCATAGATTTGCATTGTTTTACAGATTGAAGCAAAAGGATTATGACTCTCTTTATTGCAACATTTGCTGTATTGTGGTGGTCTGGACCTGAACCCACAATATCGCTGAGGGATAGCTGTGTGAGTCAGATCCAGCCATTGGGCCTTAACTGCCTCCAACGAGTTCCATTCACACTTGAATATAACCCACACTCCTTTTCCCCGCCTACGAAGACCTTCCATGATCTGACTGCCACCTCCTCTCTAGAATTCTGTCTTTGCCCTCTCCCTCTTGTTCACATTCCAGCCACATGAACTTCTTACGGAACCCACAGGCTAAGCCTATATGTGCTGCTGCCCAAATGGCATTCCTGCAGCCATTGGATGGCTGGCCTTTAAAAAAAGACATCCTGCCCTAGCCGGTTTTGCTCAATGGATAGAGCATCAGCTCTCAGACTGCAGGGCTGAGGGTTTGATTCCTAGTCAAGGGCATGTACCTCGGTTGCAGGATCAATCCCCAGCCCTGGTTGGATTGTATGCAGGAGGCAACCAATTGATGTGTTTCTCTTACATCAATGTTTCTCTTTCTGTCTCTTACTCTCCCTTCCATTCTCTCTAAAAATCAATGAAGAAATATCCTCTGGTGAGGATTAACCAAAAAGAAAAGAAAAAGGAAGACATCCTGGCATTGAGACCTTCCCTGGCTTCTATAGCTGTCACTCACAGTCACTTTCCATCATGTTGTCTGTTTTGTTTCCTTCACTGAAATTTTCAGGACCTGACATACCTTCTTGGTCATTTGCTGATTCATTCTCTGTCTTCCCCAACGAGGCTCCTTGGGGACAGGAACCTCACCTGTTTTATTAGCTGCTCTATTCTTAGCTCCTACAGGAGAGACCGGCCCAAGCAGTGCTCAGAAAGGACTGGTCATTGAAAGGCTAGTATGTGCCTGGCACTGTGCTAGACACTTCCACAGACAGTGTTTCACGTAATCACTTCCAGGAGGGTTTCTTTAATTAGCAGAGAATTGCCAATGATTTCCAGTGTTTTGACATACCTGGGTGAGTTCATTCATAAGTAGTTTCTTTGAAGTAGAAGTGAGTCAGAGAGTGTGACTTCAGACCCACCGTCCATCCACATCAAAGTATTTATGGATGAAGGCAAGGGCAGCAAAATTAATGCGGCCTTAAAACGGAAGCTGCGGGGAGCTGCAACCTAGGGAGCTGTAACCAGTGACAGCGCCCCACCTGGTTCTGCAGCACACTCCTCATCACTCAGCTCTGATGCGCCCAGAAATCGTGCTAAGGTTTCTCCAGCATAAAGCAGGGTTAGTCCTACCAGCCCACCCCTTTGGACACAATTTCTAAAACACCGAGTGTCCCAGAAGCAACATTTACCATGAAGCTTCGGTTGTGCTGTCAGAGGGAATCACAGACTTGTCTTCAGCTTTGAGAAGAGCACCAGACTTGGAATCGAACACCTGGGTTGGAGTCCAGATCCTAGCGCTTAGGCCCTGGGTGACTTCGGGCAGGTCACTTAATCTCACCTGGTCTGTTTTTCTCCTGTGTAAAGGTTAGGCTTGCTCCATCCACCTCAGAAGTGTGTTCTAAGGGTCAGAGTTAGAATGGCTTTCTGCAGGAAAGTGTAACACTGGGAGTCCCCTGCGTGGCAGTTTGTTACTGTAACTATTATCAAGATCCACTCCCTAAAGGTATCAGAGAATGATAGATTATTAGAAATTATGAATTCAAACTCTTTTGTATGACATATGTTTATATGTTACATGGCTTATAGAAACAACATGTTTTTTATTGTTTCCCATTCACTTGAGAAGAGAACACTAATACACATACGAAAAGCTAACCATAGAATAAAGAACCAAATGAGAGCTTTGGACAAAATGCTGTGGAAGTTTGGGGTGGTGCTGCGGGTACTGAAATAGCCTCCTGCCCCCTAAGACTCTCTCCTCCTCAACCTACCCGATGTACTGGCAACTGAGGCATTTCTCTAACAAAAGGTAGTTTATTTATTTTTGAGGAGTGGGGGTAATAAAATTTTATTTTTTTTCCAATTATACTTTATGTTTAATGTTATCGTGTATTAATTTCAGGTGTACAGAATAGTGGTTAGACAATCATATACTTTGCAAAGTATTACCCCCGATATTTCCAGTGCCCAACAGATAGCACACATCGTTATTACAGTATCATTGACTGTATTTCCTATGTGTACTTCACATCCCCATGACCAGTTCCACCCAGTCACCCAGTGCCCCTCCCCTTCGGAACCATCAGTCTGTTCTCTGTATCTATGAGTCTGTTTCTGTTTTGTTTGTTCGTTTATATTGTTCTTTAGATTCCACATATAAGTGAGTTCACATGGTGTTTGTCTTTCTCTGACTGACTTATTTCACTTAGCATAATATCCTCTAGGTCTATCCAAACTATCGCAAATGTAAGATTTTGTTCTTTTTTTATGGCTGAGTAATATTCCATTATATATATATATATATATATATATATATATATATATATATATGCTCAATGTCATTAATCCCCAGGGAAATGCAAATTAAAATCACAATGGGATATCACTTCACATCTGCGAGAGTGGCTACCATAATAAATCAATAAACAAGTGTTGGTGAGGATGTGGAGAAAAGGGAATCCTGGTGCACTGTTGGTAGGAGTGTAAGTTGGCACAGCCACTATGCAAAACAGTATTGATGGCCCTCAAAAAATTAAAAGTGGAACTGTTTTATGACCCAGCAATTCCACTTCTGGGTATATATTCAAAGAAACCTGAAACACTAATTGGAAAGAATTTATGCTCTATATTCATTGCAGCATTTTTACAATAGCCAAACTATGGAAGCAACTCAAGTGCCCATGAATAGACGGGTGGATAAAAATGGCAGTTTAATCAGGTGGTTACAGATGCAGCCTTTGGGCCCAGACTGCTTGGGTTCTAATCCCAGCTATGCTACCTAACTAGGCTCTCTGTAAAATTGGGGAAGTATCAGTATCTTCTTCCTCTTAGGGTTGCTTTGCAGATGAAATGAGTTATGTAAAACTACTTAGCATCCTGCGATCCTGTCAGGCATTTTATAAATACTTGCTTAAATTAAATTGCTCTCTGACCCTATCGCTGGCCTAAGCAAAACTCTCTCACTGGGTCTCATTTCTACCAAACAAGGCCCCACCCATAGCAGGTTGTCAAGTCCTCCATCTCAGCCACTTTGTCTGTGCTCTTCTTGTCTTCAGAGTGTGACTCCTCCTCCCAGAGTTGGAAGTACCCTCCCTTGTCTCTGAACTCCTACAGAATCTTGTCTCTGTCTACGGCCTTTCCATTCTAGTTCTTGCGGTCACTTTATCCTCCACTGCTAGACCATGAACTCTTGGATGGCAAGGGTTATGATTTATTTGACTTGTATACTTTATAAGATCCCAAATTGGCCCTTTGACCATAATAGGTACTTCGTAAATGTTTGGTGAATGAATGAATAGCAGATGTGGTCAGAGGGTGGCATCACAGAAATGAGAGTTGAACTGTGTCTTGAAGGGAGAACAGGCTTTAGAACATGATTATTTTGATTGTAGTGTAGTGATTGAGAGTCTGAACCACCTGGGTTTAAATCCTGATTTTTAACGTTTGCTAGCTCTGGGAAAATCGCCTCACGTCTTTGTCCTCGGTTGTCTCACCCATTGAACAAGGGTAATAAACATACTTTCTCCATGGTCTTATAGTGTGAGGATTATACAAACTTAGTGACATCCCTTGCACACAGGAGTGCTCAGTGAACCACAGCCGTGATTACTATTATCATAAAAGTAATAAATGCTTCTCGTAAGAGGCCTAGTAATACAGTAAAAAGTGGATTCTTACCCCACAGACATAGCCACTGCTGTTCCACTCATTCATTTTTATAAATGAGGACACTGAGACCCGAAGAGGTTAAATAACTTGCCCCAAGGTCACCAAGGATTAGAAGTCAGGCAGTGAGTCTCCAGAGATGGGAATGATCATTAGGGCAACTGGTAGAAGACACATTCTGGAATGTTCCCCTCCTCCACCTGCACACCCCTAGCTACCATAATGGATCACAAAAATCTCTGTCTTTTAATAAAAAAAATTTACCCCCCAATCCATGCTCCATTAATTCAGCCAGAATTCAATCCAGAGAAATGCTACCACAATAAAAGCTCATGGAGCCAGCAGGTCCTGTAATGGCCTAGATCTGAGAGTCTTACATAGAAATCAGTCATGCTGTCGCTGTGGTTGAGGACCCGCTTTGATTTTGCTAACGAGTCTGCTTTCATGGTCGCTCCTAATCCCTTGATGTTTGCTCCTCTCCTTTTTAATGTTGACTCCGAAGACTTTAATAATTTCACCATGAAAAATGGCCTTTCATTGTGCATTTCTTCCCACCAGGTAGTGGTAGCCTTTGAAACACACACTAACATTTCTCCTTACCTTTAAATCCAGTTAATGCTAGTGTCACTAGACTTGATCTGGGCAGGGTGAGTGATGGTGCTCACGCTTGTGCTTTTGTAGTTAACTTTCCTCTGAGACCTGTAGAAGGCTTTATAAACATTAGCTAAGCCTCAAGCACCTCGGTGACGCAGGGAAAGGCTAGGGGGAAGAAGAAGATGCTCCATATGCTAGGTGTGTGGCATACACCAGAAGTGAGACTTACACTTTATGTTTTCCATTTTGATCTCTTCAGTGTAGACGCAACCAGAGAACTGCACTGAAGACATATTGGTATCCCTGCACCCTTTCTTCTCTCGTTTAAAACCTCAGCTGTGGCACTTGCCCCTCCGGCCCATTCTGTGGCCCTCTGGATCCTCCCTCTGGACCACACGGAAGCCTCTATGCAGGGTCTGGATCCACCCTACCACCCTTCCCTAATGCGGAGGAGGGCAGGCTTGTCCCCAGGATTTCTAACCACAGTCACATGGGTGGAAAGAGAGTGGAGAAGGGACTGCATGTTGATGAGAAGGGATCCAAACCAGCCTTCAGACCAACCTTGTTCTGTTAATATGATACCTTGACTCATCCAAGGCAGAACCTCCACCTTCTTGTACTCACAGGGTGGCCCTGTGGACTCCATTGATCCGTGACTCACCTCATCTTAGGGAAATGGGGTGGAGGGGGGTGAGGGCCTTAGAGGCTGTAGAACCTCTAGGTGTGTGATTGATGTGCCATGAGAAGGAGGATGGCTGGGGTGTTAGAACTGACACCCCGGTGAAGTGGAGAGATGAAAGCTGATAGAATCCCGGCCAGGGAACTGGGGAGTTCAGGGCTCTGTGGCAAGGGAGATGAGAACCTGGAAAACCAGGCAATTACACAAGATTGAGGTCAAGGTCAAGGTCATGTCAGAGGCTAGAAAGGCAACACAAGATAGAATAACCCAAATAGACCCCCGGAACAGGCTCTGGGGAAACAGTTCAAAGTTGTTGAACATGGAAGAGCAATGTGGTTCGCTTGAGAAAGCCAGAGAGGACTTGGGTGGAGGTGGATCTTGACCACTGTTTTTGGTCAGGGAAAAATCTGAAGCTGGTTCTATTCACAAGGGACTTTCCTCCCATAGCACTTCCTTGTCAAGTGCCTAAGGCAGTGATGGCGAACCTTTTGAGCTCGGAGTGTCAGCATTTTGAAAAACCCTAACTTAACTCTGGTGCCGTGTTACATATAGAAATTTTTTGATATTTGCAACCATAGTAAAACAAAGACTTATATTTTTGATATTTATTTTATATGTTTACATGCCATTTGACAAAGAAAAATCAACCAAAAAAATGAGTTTGCATGTCACCTCTGACACGCGTGTCATAGGTTCGCCATCACTGGCCTAAGGACACCACCTTCCTTCTTGGAGGCTTACTAGTGCCCTGGGAAATTGTTTGGTGGTTTGATCACAGTGGGTAAGTTCAGCTGTGACAACATAGCCAAGGCTGGGGGCATAGTCAGTTGTTATTCCCAGCTAAATAGACAATGAGATGCCTTCTTGGATGCCAGAGGACAAGTCAACTAGTGTAGCCCTGGGCATGGGTGATACAACATCATGTGAGTGGGTAACGGATGGCCTGAAGGGCCTGTTTCTGCTCATGCTCTGTAGCCCCTTCAGATCTGGCCCTTGTGGCTCAGACCTCACCCATCATTCTCTCTACTCTGGTTCTCCTGAATTCTTGAAGCTCATTTAGCGGGGCTGGTGAGAAATTTTGTTCTCACTTGTGATACTTCTGCCAAATGTTTGATCCTTTCTGTGGGTCTTTTTCCATTTCCTTAATGGCCTAAGCTTTTGGATTAAAAAATCAGGAAGAGTCTTTTCCAGGCTCTTTTTTTCCACGGTAACATCCTTTCTCTGAGGCAGTTCGTACAGAAGAGCCCAACTGCTTCAAATGGAATAGGGACACGAGGGAAACGCCAAGACGAGAAAGGAAATATTGGGATTACGGGAACGCACTGGTTAATACAATACAAGGATGTGAAACATCTTTCTCCCATAAATCTAATGCGGTAGAGATTGGTCACAAGGTGGTTGTCTCACTTGGGTGCAAAAACGGTCTGGGGTGACTCTGGGCAGACCTGCTGGACTTCTGTATCTGAAACATCAGTTGGGTGCCCCAGGATGAGCACAGAGGGTCTGGCTCCCACCAAACACAGCCACGGGAGTGGAGGAGCAGGCAGGTCTGGGAGCAGCAGCTGCCCCGTGGGCCACCAAAGACCCATAGGAAGAGGGAATCTGGAGAGTTTCTCCCTCAAATATCCTCACGTAGCAGAAGAGCCACAAACAGCTACCAGGTAAGCAGTGGGTATGAGGAGCTGGATATTCTCAGAGACTGGGTGGGGACAGAGCCTCTGACAGAGGCAGGGCCCTGGATGGAAGACGGTGTGGCCTGGGAAAACCAAGACCCCACTAGAGCAGAACCCAATTTCTTTTTTCCTGGTTCCTGTGCTCTGGAGGGTAGTTAAAAATGGGTTGTTTTCTGATTCCGTCCAGTAGCTGAGGTTCTGCGTCTAAGCTCCAAGGTGAAGAGTTGACGTTGGAAGGAAAGCTCCTTCCGTTTGTGGATGATTGCCATTTATACAATTCCTATGTTTAAACTTTATCCATAGGCAGGAAAACAACCAATTTCCTCAGAATATAATGATCTGAGGTTGAGTTCGTGTAAAATGAAGGATCTAGGTGGACCGTGACTCTTGTCCAAGTGGACTAAATAGGCTGAACTGATTTAAGTGGAAAATACTGGGTCAACCACAAACACACCATGATCCTTGAGAAACGGACTTAACCTTCCATGTGGAGTCTGCCTTGTCCACCAGCCACATACCCTCTCGGGCAGCTGTTAACATGAACCCTTCGATTTTATGTGAGAGTCTGTGTGAAGGATTTTCATTCTGAGAGTCTGCCATCGACAGCACACACACACACACACACACACACACTCACACGCACACGCACACGCACCACACGTGTGCGTGCATTTGGAGTCAGTCGGGGTCCACAGCCTGAAAAGGGGTGAATGAGAAAATCAATCTGAGCTCCTGGGATGCAGTTCACAGCAGTCACCAATCCCAAACCTCTTCACTTAACTTTGATTTATGGCCAACTTTGAAAGATGTCATTTGTTGTAAACGCAGAACACATTCGTTTCGGGGGTGAGCGGAAATGTCCCCAACTTCTGGTGGTGGCGGATACATCTGAAAAATGGAATCGAATCAATTTTGCTCCCCAGGGGGACAGGTAGAGGATTCCTGTTTCCTGCCAATTCAGTTGGAAACAATGAGGAGAGAGAAAAAAAAAGCGGAGCCCTCCCTTCTCTCTCTGGCCTTAGACGTGAACTCTTGATAAGATCCCGGAAAACAAGCAGCGTTTTCACCGGCCGCTTGCCCTCTTCAGCTGAGAAAACAGCACGAGCCCGAACTCGGAACCGGGGCCACCTCTATTGTGAGCGTGGCCAGGCTGACTTCTCGTCGCCAACCAGCAAATCACAAAATGACTGAGATAAGGAATATAATAACATGTTCACACGAACCTTACATTCTTACCTCTTCTATAGGAAAGGATATCCCTGCAGGAAGGAGGAAGGTGGGGCCCCGCCCGTGTCCCACAGCAGGGCTGGGACCGCATTGTCCGGGCCTTTTGTAGGGACACAGGAAGAGAGTCCGGAAGTTTCTACAGGAAAACAGAGAAAAGTTCAAACATAAACAGCATCCAAAAAAATTTACCAACAGTGAACTCGACTTCCTCTCTGGGCCTCCATGCGTCCCTGGACCTCTGGGCTGGCAGATTGTAATCTTGGGACTGGGTTCACCTTGGTAACCTCCAGCCTGGGTGATTGTGCCGTGTTTCTCCTTAATAAGTTAAAAGGCTGTGTTTTCTATGGCATCGGAGACACAAACAACCTCGTCCCAGAGCCTGTATCCTGGCCTGGCTCGAGTCTGTCTGTCTTTTCCATTTGTCATTTCTGGGGAGGGTCCGGCTTCCCTGAAGCCCCGGGCGGGACAGGGCGGCTCCCTTTCGGGAGGCTCTGAACAAAAGCTGAACGTGGCTGAATGGCCGCTTCCTGTCACAAGGCAAAGGCTTGGGTTCGGCTCCCCCCGGTTTGGGCCAGAGGTGCACCTTGAGAAGCTCACTTGCAAGGAACGGTGAGAACTGTGTCCCTCCCGCTCTAGTGAGGGCTGGACTTTCCCTCCCACCTCCCTGCACCCTCCACCCCCCAGGCCGCAGAATCTCTGCTGCCACAGGGCTCTCTGGTCTTAGGGCTGAGTTATGAACACCACAGCTCTAACAGGGAGAAGCAATCCCATGGTGAAGTCCGAAGGAAGATGAGAACAGAGAGCGGCTTGGGGGGACCCCTCCCCCTCTTCCTAGTCCTTGTGCATGAAACCCAAGGCTCCCCTTCGCCTCCGGCGGCAGGGATGGGCCACAAAGAACAATGGGAAAATGTCACCAGCTCCCCGATGGGGACTCAGGGACGGGGTCTTCTCAAGGGCAGCCTCTGAAGTGAAAGGAGTCGCTCCCCACTTTTCCCACTGATGCAAACAGCCCTCCGCGGAGTGTGGAAGCCGCTTCCAAAGGGCTCTAATGGGGCCGCCAGACGCTGAAGGGAGCGTCCTTACTTCCCAGACGGGCCAGTTGTACACTGCAGGAGCAATGATTCCAGCGAACAGACAGACTTCCTAGAAGATGCCATTATGGGAAACTAAATCACTCCCTACCACCCCCCCCAAAATAGCTCTTAAGCCCAAGGATCTTTCAGAGCCCATCAGAGGAGAGAGTTCTGAGTGGACTGCTCGAGCTTTTTAGGTGATATCTTTTTCTGAATTGCTTTTTCCAGAACAAATGACTTCCATTATGTCCAGCCAGGGACCAATTCTTCACTCAAGTATGTAAAGCAAAATAGGGCTTGTGCTCCGGATGTGTTACTCACAGCAGAAACCTTTACTGACGGCCGCCCCAGACCGGTGATTGAAGTGTGTTATATAAAGGCCCGGGTCCAAGTGAGAGGGTGAACTTGACCTCTGGAACGAGTCTCAAACGCTGGTTAAGATGTATTCAGAGTGCTATGTCGCACGTAAGGGACACTGGAATTTTCAGAAAACAGCTGACGAGAGAACCCGTTCACACAACACACATTGATGGAGCAGCTGTTGCCTACACCCTCCCATTCGTTTATTCCTGTATTTATTCATTTATACAGGGGTGGGCGAACGTAGGTTTACAGTTGTTCCTATGGAAAATAATACAATAATTAATAAATAATAATACAAGAGTAAACTCTGTGTTTCCATACTCACGACTGTAAGCCTACTTCTGCCCACCCCATCTAATAAGGTGCCAGACCTGGGGTTACATTTTATGGACAGTCAAGGTGGTTGTCAATACATTTCAAGGTCTTGAAAACCTTGCTGGACACTCTGCTGGAGAGCCCCATCCCTGGGCCAGGTGTGAATCCTGTCCACTGGTTCTCAACCTTCCTAATGCCGCGACCCTTTAATATAGTTCCTCATGTTGTGGTGACCCCCAACCATAAAATTATTTTCGTTGCTACTTCATTACTGTAATTTTGCTACTGTTATGAATCATAATGTAAATATCTGATATGCAGGATATATTTTCATTGTTTGGGACCCACGGGTTGAGAACTGCTGCTAGTCACTTGCTACATTTCAATGTGTTAGTAATCCCCACAGCTGTTGCTAACACAGGCCTGAATACAATGATGAACTAGAATAAGCATGTCAAACTCGTGGCCGGAATGCCTTGTTTATTTGGCCTGTGTTAGCCTTTGAGTTTGACATGCTTGCACTAGAAGCCAACAGTCTAGGGCCCGCTGCTCTAAATTAGGTGTTACTCACAGAGAGACATCGACGATGTAAGGGCTTTGAGTCTCAAGCTGACCTGAGCCTAAAGGCCTGCATAGACCCCAGGATGTTCTTGGTTCTCACTGAAGGGAAGCAGCAGGAGGCAGGAAGGCCCCTCTGATCAAGGCTGGTGTGAGATGGGGCTGGGGACAAGCAGTGGAGTTGTGTTCAGAATGATGAACCAGGCCAGGGACTGCCTGGGCTCTGGGTGCTCTGTCTCCCACCTGGCCCAGTGCGGGTGTAGCTGCCTGTGGAAAAGGGCCTGACACACTCTGAGACCAGCAGGTGCCTGAGCAGGGGGTGTTGGGTGAGCAGGATCACTCTGTTCTGAGCTCCCACCTCAATGCTGGGGCTTCTTGTCACATATTGAGATCCTGTTTAGGCCTGTCCCCAGGTAGACTCCAGGACCTTCACTCCCAACTTTTCTTCCCTTCTCTACCTTCCCAGAAACTGAATTCTGAATCTTTGATCCCTGCCGGCCAACTCCTAGTTAGCAGACACCCAGCTCGGTCTCCCCTGGACCCTAATGTTTTGTGTCTGCCTTCTCCCCAGTCTTCATTCATTCATTCATCATTCAAACATTCATTCATTCACTATGGATTGAGCACCTGTCATGGCCAGAAGGTGCTGGGGATATAACAGTGACCAAGGTGGACATGCCCCTGCCCTTAGGGGGCTAATAATTTGGCCAAATAACAGAAAGGTAACAAATTGTTCTTGAAAGTTCTTCTTAGATAATCATGTTTAAATATAATACTTTAGAAGCTGGTGTTCTAGATTGAGATGTTAGACATTTTTTCCCCATTTTTTAATTGTCCAAATTATTTATAATGTTATGTGCTTGTTATATTCTAATTTCATTAATAATTATATCTAATTGTGCTGTTATAATTTTATTAGTATTGTTTATATATTTAATTGTTAAAAAACTTTGAACATATATAGTTAGAAATCCATAGGCCTTGAATAGCAACCCCATCGACCAGATTAAGGCTTCCTGAGGATGAGAGAGATTCAAGGCACAGTCTCCTCCCGGTGGTGGTAGGGGGGTGGGGGGGGGGTGGGGGACCTAACTTAATACTGACAGTAGCATTTCTAGAGGAGGCTTGCCCTGTTTCAGGCACCATGCTAAGCATTTTGTATGGATCCTCTCATGTATCACAACCCAAGAGTTAGTTACAATATTATCCTCAATTCACAGATAAGGAAACTTAGACTCGGTGAGGTTAAATAACATTTTTTAGGGGAAAAAACCTTTTCATGTTTGAATCTGCAACTTATTTGGCTTTGCTACACCTAAGTGCAAAGGTGGTAAACAAAATATTTAACGAGCATGGCATGGACACTAACCAATCAGAAGAGATGCCAGGCTGTGGAGCAGAGGCAGGTCTGAGGCCAGGGCCACTGGAGGCGGGGCAGGGGAAACAGAGGGGCTGGGATAGCCAAGTCATGGATGGGGCTGGCTAGGATAGCATCTGTTCATGGGCTATTAAGGGGGTGTTTGAATATGCCAACAACTCAGACAGCCGTACCTGTAGAGCCCTGCCCAGGTGAAATGGACAAGTGCCCCCTCCTGTGGGCCACGGAGTGACTGCTGGGGCAGTTGTGTTCATCAGCAAATTGGAGAGTTACTAAGGGTCAGGTTGACTTTTACAAAGTCTTAGTGTAAGGGGATACGCGGAGATGGTGAGCATAGTTTTATACAAGCTTTTAGGTTACCGAAAGCTTTCTTTCCTGATTCTAGACCACGGTACCCAAATCAGAAGTCTATGGGCCTAATTCAGCCTGCAGATGTTTTATTTAAACCCTACAGTGATTTCTCACTTTAAACAGCAAAAGCTAACATTTCTGTAGCACTCTAGGTAGAGGCATGTATATGCTTTCCATATGTTAACTCAATCTACATCAAACCTGCGAGGTAGATACTATTTTTACCATACCCATTTTACAGATAAAGAAACTAAGGCACAGACAGGTTGAGTAACTTGCCTAGAGTGGCACAGTTAATTAATAAGTGGCAGAAGTGGAATTTGAACAGAAGCCGTCTGACTTCAGAGTACAAGTTGTTGATCGCTATGCCCCTCTGCCTGCCTGGTATGTCTGAATTCTGTGCCGACATTTGAAAATCAAGAGCGGTAAGATAAAGATCCAGACTTATAGCTTGTCAGATTGAAAATCAGCAGTTACTAGTATAACAGCCCCAAGTTTACGCTCCCTCGAGGTAAAAGTCAGCCCCCTCGATGAGGGGATGCATTTCCCCAGGTCCCACCATTCCCCGCTGCCTTCCAACACGGAGGCTGACAGCCATTGTCCGTTTGTCATCAGACTAGCACTGTTGTTTCCTTACGCATGGCCCTCTTCACTCATTTGTGACCTGCCTGGCCCCTGTAGACATTTGTGACCCTCAATTAGACTCCTCCTAAAGACAAGATGCCCACCCTGGCTGTGTGCTCAGCGGTTAGATCATCGACTCACACACTGAGGGGTCTCAGGTTCCATTCCCGGTCAAGGGCATGTACCTGGGTTGCAATTTCAATCCCTGGCCCTGCTGTGGGGCCACGTGGGAAGCAACCAATTGATGTGTCTCTCTCACACTGATATTTCTCTTTTTCTCTCTCCCTCCCTTCCACTCTGTCTGTGGGGTGCGGCTGCAGTGTTTTGGCCAGGTTCAAGCCTCGGACTAACGAAAGGACAGGGTCCTCTCATTGCCACGTGCAAGTCCCAGCTGGAGGGCGGGGGCCCTCTCAGCACAATCATAGCCAACGGCTGTGGTGGTAAGCTTGAACCTATGGTCTGAACACGTGGCCCCACGTGCCTTGCATGTAGTTGAGTGCATGTAGTTGAGTAGGGTTGGAACTCACGAGAATGCTGTAAACAACGTGGTCTCGCCCGTACTTTGCCTCGTGGCATCTGCTATAAAATAGAGACATGGCTTGTGGGCGCTGGCGCTGTCTCCTCATCAGGGAGCAGCGTCCCACCGAGACCCAGCTTTCATTCTCTTATTTGTCTTTCCTTAACCCTTTCACTCCCCCCCCACCCCCCCGCCACACACACACACTCAGTTTACCTTTGGCCGCAACACTCTCTAAAAAGCAACAGAGAAAATATTCTGCGGTGAGGAATAATAATGACAAAATAATAATAATAAACACAAGATATCCTTTTGCTATAACACATATAATAGGACGTGCAGAAGTGTGTGAGGAGCTCCCTTCTCTTGAATTGATAGCAGTGAGGAGAGAAACAAAGCAGTGATGGGCAAGTTCAAAGCAACTCCTGGAGAAAGCTTGTCACATTGGGAAGAAAATCCTTGATCTCCTCAACCCAAATCATGTTAAGACCTAAATTTTCAAAGGAAAAGCAAAGCAAAACAATCTGATTACTAAGCTAAATTCCCTACACCTACAAATAAATTTCTATAAAAGTCCAATGTTATAAAAACCATTACTATAAATCAATATAATTAGCTTTTAAAACTCACCTATTGGAATTTTCACATACAGATGCAAGCCATCACCTTCTAGGGGCCCCCCTGGGAGATACGCACTTTCTCCCATGATGCCTCTGCAAGAAACATTTTGGGACTCCCGGTGGGGGCTGATCTTCAAAGCAATTTATAAGCCATGGAGTAAAAGTCAATCTTCTTATTTTATATTCACGTCTTGTTTTTGATCCAAAATAGTAACATCCACCTTTTCACCATTATTTAAATAATACTCTTGTTCTAAATTAAAATCCATTAAAGGATGAATATATGTTCATACTGAGAATAAAATAATTAGCAACAATGTTTGGAGGCAATTCCATAGGTGTATTAGTGACAGGGACATCATGGACATAGAACATAGCCTCTCAACGTGACCCCCTTAAGTGGGCCATTATTTTAAAATATATATATTTGTATTGATTTCAAAGAGAAAGGGCAAGGGAGAGAGAGATAGAAACATCAATGATGAGAGAGAAACATTGATCGGCTGCCTCCTGCACACCCCACACTGGGGATCAAGCTTGAAATCCGGGCATGTGCCCTGAACGGAAATCGAACCGTGACCTCCTGGTTCATAGGTTGACGCTCAACCACTGAGCCACACCCGCCAGGCAGGCCATTATTTTTTTAAGTATATGTTGATGTGTTTGTTTAAGGAATCAGATAAGAGAAAAGTAAATATCTAATTCTATCTTTTAATGTGTATATATGGTTACAAATAGAAAGCATGTACACGGAAGCATATACACAGAATAAATGATCATCATTTCTGGGTAGCACGATTACACATGCTTTTTATTTTCTTTATTACTATCCATTCAAAAGAACTCAGTGCTGATAGCAGTATGTTAAATGTTAGAAATACAGTGTACAGATTTCTTTATAGCTTTGTGTTACAGTGAGAATGTATGTTTTTATAATGATAGAAAGATCACAGCCGACTGGGCTCTGCCTTCTGCTTGAAACACAAAGGAAATTCTCTCTCTCGGGCATCCCCTAAGCCGGGGGCGGGACAGCCACAGTGGAGTGGAAATGGTGTCTGGTGGGTTTCTGTGGAATGGGACTGAGGTTGCTCCCCACTTCCTCTTGTCCTGTGTGTGGCATCCAGAGGATATACAAGTTCCTCAGGATGCACTCTGAGACAGCTGAGCATGCCAGCTTGTGAGCCTGTCCCAGCAAGCTAGGAGATGGCCTTGTTGCCATGGCTGGAGGGTGGAGCTGATCCTCCGAAATCCCAGACAGGGAGGCAGTGCAGCTGCAGGTGTCATGGGGTCCCTGAGGCCAGCAGGGACTGAGCTGGGTGTGGAGGCAGGAGGAGATCCCTGGGCCCTCCCAGAGCAGGGCCTGGGCAAGGCCAGTGTCCCAGGCCCAGGGTCCGAGGCCAGGTGGGAGGGGGCCTCCTCCGTGCAGGGCAGCACGCCTGGGCCCTGCCCAATGCCTGAGGACCCCTGAGCCACCCTCCCTGCAGCCAGACACACCTCCGGAAGGAGGACTGCGGGAAAGTGCTTGAGATGGAAGGAAGCAATCCTGGTAGGAAGTTTCAATGGTGCATTAACGGGTTATTTGGGGGAAAATAGCTTGTTTTAAACTGGAAAAGGCTGTTGCCTTCCACTGGCAAGTTTAAAGGTTGGTTTTTACCCCCACCATCAGCAAGAGAGGGAGCAGATGAAACCAGTTACCAAAAAATTTAAAGTACTGTTGAAAACACCTGAGCGGTAGTGTATCTTTCCACTCTGCTGGGCAAGTATGTAATTATAATCGTTGCGAGTCCTGTGAGGAAACAGCCCCTAGTGCCTGGAGTGCGCTTAATCAGGGCACCCAACACACACAACACAGACTGGCAGGCGGCCCTCAGGAACAGCCTCCAGGAGGAAGTGATGGGACAGCAGAGGGTTGGAGGAGGGGCCAGGTGAGCTGGGGAGAGCACAGGGCCCGGGAGAAGGAGGCTGGTCCTCTGGAGGACCCAGAAGGTGGGTGGACAGGTGGGCTGAGGCCAGCCTAAGAATAAGTCAAGATAGGGACAGCAGGCACAAGAAGTCAATGTGGGCATCCACAGCTAAGACAGTAGAGACCACCACAGCTGCCGCCCGTACCTGCCAAAGCCTATGAGCTTTCAGGGATTCCTGTGCCCTGCCAATCTCTCCAAACTTCTGAAGGGCTGTCACAGAACATGGCTCCCCTTCTAGAGGGGCTGAGCCAGAAGCAAAGGGGCCAAGGAGACTGTGAGAGACAAGAGGATGCGGGCTCCTGGCCAACTCTGGGTATGTCTCATCCACCATGTGTGGATTTCTCCTGGTGGCATCACTGAGAACTCTCCTGGCCGGTGTGATGGTCCAGAACAACAGCAAGAGCAGACAGAATCGAGCCGCCTTCCTCTCCGCGGCCAGCATCTGCTCTAAGCCACCAGCACACTTGCCCGAGACCATTGCAACGATCCCATTATGGTCTTTCTGCTCTCACTCCACTCTCTCTTTTTAGAGCTGTTTTTACACAAGAAAAAAGACATGTCTCTTCTTCGAGGGCTCCCCATTTTGCTTTTAACAAAATCAAGAGACCTCCCATGCCTGCAGGACTGCAAGTGACCTGGCCCCGGCTCACCTCTCCAATGTCATCCTGTCCCAAGTGTTCATTCCACCCACGCACATTCCCTCCTGTTGGTGTCTCGGCTGTGTCCATTCTTTCTCTGCATCAGGGCTGTTGTCCTTCCCGTTTTCCCCCGGACCTCTTTGTGTCTTCTGTCTAAAATGGCACCCCTCCTACTCACATTCTATCTTATCGCTCTGCTTACACCTTTTATAGCACTTACCAATCTGATGTTTCTTTGCTTGTTTATTGTCCATGACCTTCACTAGAATATTCCTTGAGGGCAGGGTGTTTACCTGGAATAATGCCTGGCCCAAAGGAGGCACGCAATTAATACTTGTTAAATAAGTGCATGAATACACAAATGAATGAATGGATGGATGAATGAACCTTTGCGTGGGTCTTAGTAATGGAATGACCCTGGACCACAAACATTTTCATTATAGGATTGGTACTGGAGGGTGTTGATGGACAGAAGACAAAAAGGGAGGCGGGAGTATCTGAAAATAGATTGTTTGCCCATGATCTTGTGACTGAGGCAGGTGCACTCAGCTAATCTTAATAGAAACACTAAAAGAAGTGTTATCTCACTAAAAAGCACTGCTTTTGACTGGGGAAGTTAAAAAGTTTTCTAGATACAGATTGACTTTAACAGCTCAATAAACAGTATTTGGGCATTTACTGCCAGGCAAAACACAGAGTGTGTAGAGATGAACAAGGCTAATTACAAGTTGAGAAGTAGGAGAGCAGCCGGGAGGAAATCTGAGAACAGTTCCCAGGAAGAAGTGACTGGCTCCACCTGAGGAGGGTGGGAAGGAGCTGGCCAGGAACTGTGCCCTGAAGGTAAGCATGGGTATTAGCTGCTGAAAAGGCTGGGGGAGATGAAGGCAGAAATAAAAATATCAGCAAGGAGGTGTGAATGGCCAAGATGTGATGCTGGATAAGTTGGTGATGATGTCCTGATGGTACAGTAACTGCCAAGCTTGGAATCCTTGGCAGGTGTGAGCCACCGAGTGCAGGTAAAGCATGTAACATCAGAGGGAAGAAGGCAAGATCCAAACCCTGGGTGGAGCCAGCAGTGATGGCTGGAGCAGAAGGTATGGACAAAAGGGGGGGTTCTGTGGAAAATAACGTCACACGATGGTCGGATCATAAATTCCGGAATGGGCAGGTCATGGTGGATCGTCACCCCCCAAGCCCATAACTCCTCTAGTGAGAGGTTTTGAAGCAAGCTTTGACCATTGCATCTAAGTTGATAGACCCTCAAGATGTCAGAAGTAATATCCCTCAAAGGCTTAACCACTTGTTAACTATCCTGTAATCCAATACCCACTTCCCCCCACCTCCATGTAATCTTCCTTAGGTTCCTTCTTTAGTTTCAAATGCATAAAAGAAGCTGCAAAACTATGATTCTCAGGAGCATTTGAGATCGTGTTTGCTGGCATATGTCATCATTTGGGCTCAAATAAACATAAAGATTCTCTGCAGGAATGGACGTTCTTACATGGACAGAGGACTGGTGAGTTTGCCACCAGGAAAAGAGGAAAGAAAGAGCTATAAGGACAAATCCTTTGGGGAGGCCAGAGTTTAAAGGGCATACGGAGGAAAAGGAATCAACAAAGAAGTGGTCAGAGAAATAGGAACTAGAAATAGAATCTGGAGTTTTTATGTACAGAAACTACCTTTCAGTGGGCTTTCCCACCTCCCTCTTTGCAACACCATCCTGTTTGCTGCTACTTATTCAATGCCTGTCCATGCCACTAGACAGGAAGATTCAGGAGTGCAAGAAATGTTTCTTTAAAATATATATATTTTATTTCAGAGGTGGAGAGAGAGATAGAAAGAAAAATCAATGATAAGAAAGAATCATTGACTGGCTGCTTCATGCATGCCCCCTAATGGGGATCAAGCCCGCAATCTGGGCATGTGCCCTGACTATGGAATTGAACCGTGATCTCCTGGTTCATAGGTCGATGCTCAACCACTGAGCCATGCAGGTGGGGTGCAAGAAATATTTCTGACTTGTTTACCACTCTATCACCCAGATCAGGTCTTCTCACCTAATAGAATGTATGGAGGGATGGATGGATGAATAAGCATTTTCAAATTTTGCAGAGTTAGAAAGACTAATGACTGTAAGTAAGACCTTGGATTTGGCGATCAGACACAAAAGTGACATCTAAAAGACAGTTTTAGGAATAGGGAGAGCAATAATGCCTATGTCATGTATGTGGTAGTTAGGAGAATTAAATGAGCTAATACTTTGTGCCCAGATGTAACTAAAGCTCAGTGAATATTAGATGATGATTATTATTCCGGATAGCCTTCTCTTTCAGAAGCTATTTTGGTGAAATAATTCTGTGTGTGTGTGTGTGTGTGTGTGTGTGTGTGTGTGAGAGAGAGAGAGAGAGAGAGAGAGAGAGAGAGAAATAATTCTTTATGGTCTTATTATGTCTAACAGATTGGCTTACTACCCTTCCAAGGCCTACTAGAGACGTATTGCCTTAAAAACTACCACGACAACAAAGCATATTTTATTAAACGGCTGCAATAGAACCCAGTGAAATGAGATTTTTGCTGTCAAATCTAGCTGTGGCCTGGGAGCCCAAAAGGCTCCCAAGGGACCAGAAGATGGAGTGGAATCTCCTTTCCTATTAAGGAGACTCATAGAACTAAGGCGGCTACAGCCAGCCCTGGAAACAGAGCCCCGGTGCTGTGATTGTGCAGGTCACTAATCCAAAGAAGGAAGCCTGCCTGAGAAGGGGCGTGGCTCCAGAGGCCTGCTCTGTCACTAGGTTTGGATAAAGAAGATAGAGGCTGCAGGGGGAAGAGGTCCTTGAAGTGTGAAAACATTGGCCTGAGGGGCAGGAGACCTGGGTTTCTATTCTGGATGTTCCATTCCCTCCATGGACTTGACCAAGTCGCTTAGCCTATGTGTGTCTCAGTCTCCTCATGTTTCTAATGAGAGGACTACATGAGCCTCCAGGCCTCTGCAGCAGATTGTTTACAAAGACGACCACAATTTCTCCCACTCCTGCATGTTTGCTTCCTTTGCAATGTAATTTTGCTTTTTCTCCTGTCAAGAGGTGGCATCTATTTCCTCTACCCTGGAATCTGGGCTAGCTCTGTGACTTTACTTGACTAACAGAATGCAGTACAAGTGACATTGTGTTTGTCTAAGCATTAAGAGGTGTTGCAGCTTCCACTGTCATTCTCATGGAATGATGCTGTGGCCATGTGAACAAGCTAGGCTAGTCTCCTTGGAGAGGAACGATCACGTGAGAGGGAGGCTCAGCTAGGAGAAAGCACCAACCACCAGACATGTGCATGAAGCCTTTTTGAATCATCCAACCCCAGTTAAGTTGCCAGATGAGCTCAGTCACAGAAGTGATCCCAGACAAGACCAGCAGAGGAACCGCTCTGCTGAGTCCAGCCAATATTGCTGACACACAGAATCGTGAAAAAATACCTTAACCCAATAAGTGGTGGTTTGTTACATAGGATAGCTGATACAGCCCCCTTGATAGCTGACCAGAATCCAATTTTATTGCTCTGAAAAAGGAATCAGACTGTAAGGTCATTACTTGTGTGCTAGTGTTTGCTGCAGAGAACTCAAAGGTTATATGACTATTTGATTTCCTCCCATCCTCCCCCAGCTGTTGAGCATGAAGGCCTTCTCTTCCCTGCACTGTTGTTTATGGACCTACTAGACCTTAAACTCTTTGCCACCTTTTCTTAAGATTTGGCTTGAAGGACACTGAGCAAGGTAGTAAGTGGTTTGGTGACTCAGTGGTCCTTCCTTCTGAACCACTGAGTTGCCAGTTCCCTCTCTCTGCTGGTTCCAGGCGATGTTTATTCATTCTTTCAGGTGATACTGTGTGAGCAGCTGCCATGTTCCTGGCCCAGCGGAGGAAGCGATGTGGTGAAGGTAGGTCTGGCCATGGAACAGATGGGTGAGGACCCAAGTGGTCTGCCTGGAGAGGGGTCACCCATCACCCCTTCTCAGCAGCTTTGCTGTAGTATCTCATGCATCTGCCTCAGAAATGACCCTGTCCTAAAGGCACAGTTTCAGAGTTGGGGGAGCTTTTAAGGCCCAATTAGTTCAGCGTATTTAAAGATTATGCATATGGAGAAACTAAGGCCTGAGATGTTAAGGAGAAGGAGCTTACGGTAAAATTAGGCCTAGAATTCAGGCCTCTTAGCTCCCGATCCAGAGTCCTTTGTATTACATTCAAGTCCTCTCCAGGTTCCACAGCCTCCTTCCTCCTGATTTCTGAGTTCACTCATCCTCTCAGCCTGGTGTTTCAGTGTTTCAGGCACAACAGATTCCTCCTCTGGCTCAAGATTCAGACATTACCTGTGGACTCTTTCCTCAGATAAATTCCAACCACCAAATGATAATGGGAATAATAACCACAACACGCATTCAGAATGTATTTATGGAGCTCCTATCATGTGCCAGACACTGCCTCAGTTTTGGAATTACAGTGAAAAAGAGAAACAAGAACTCTACCTAAAAGGAAATTTATGTTCTTGAGGGAGGTATGGCAGAGAATACACAAGAAAACAAATAAGAGAACGAGAGACTGGTGTTTCAAAAACTCAACAGGAAAATGGGATAGAGGTGACTGGACTGGGGGATGTATGATCAGGAAAGGCCTCTTAGACAACATGACATTTGAGCTGATCCCCGATCGGAGAGGAGCCAATAGCTCTTCAGGAAAGGAAGAGAGCAAAGGCCCTGTGGTTGGGACCAACTTTCCTTATTTGAGAACACAGAGCAGAGGCATGTGTCTCTTGGAGAGTGCCGGGGTCCAGCCCCAGCGGGTCCAGGGGTCCCCAAGGTGTGGACGGAGTCGGCGAAGAAGGAATGACACGGAGACAGTGTTCAGTTGATCAGCAGCCTAGCCAGGATCTCTAGCCAAGTTCTGGTCAGGATCTCCAGCAAAGTTCTGGTTAGGATCTCCAGCCAGGTTCTGTGTCCATGTTCTCTTGCTAGGTTCTCCAGCCAGGTTCTCCAGGTTCTCCAGCCAGGTTCAGTCACCAGGTTCTAGTCAGGTTCTCTTGCCATGTTCTATCCAGGTTCTGTAGCCAGGTTCTGTCTCTAGGTCTAGGTTCTGTCTCTAGGTTCTGTGGCCAGTTTCTGTCCAGGATCTTTTGCCATGTTCTCTCCAGCGAAGTTCTTCTGTCTCTAGGTTCTGTGTCTAGGTTCTGTGTCCTGTTGTCTTGTTACATCTGTATTTATACCAGTTGATTCCAATCCTATCAATCTCTATTCCAAAGGTTAGGGCGTTTCTTATCTCCATTCCAGGGAGTAAAGATTATGTAGCTTAAGCATGATTGTTCGTAGTTAAAGTGATTAATTACCCGCCTGGCACTTAGTTAAGGGGTTTTATTCCCTCCCTAACTTCAGGGGAAAATCCCTACCTGGGGAAACAACCTTTCTCAGAGAGGTGACCTTGGTTAAAACACATAGTACCAAGAAGGTGAGCAAACATATTAAGAACAGTATGCCATATATGCCAGGTCCCTTGAAACAGCAAGGATGGACCGGCTCCCGGCAGGAGAGAGCAGTAAAGAGAGAAGAAGGAGACAGAGAAGGAAGGGAGGCAGAGGCCAGAGCATGCAGGGCCTTGTAGGCCATGATAAGGAGTCAGGGATCCATGTACTTGAGTGGATACGTTCTAATATGACACAATTTACATTTTTACAAGATCAATCTGACTGCTTGGATGAGGGGAATTGGAAAGATGGTTTATTGAATGCTAAATGTGTCGGGCACTTTGTGTAGTTTAGCTCTAATCCTCCCAACACTTCAAAGTAGATTTTATTTTGCCCATTCTATGGATGCAGAAATGGAGACTGAAAGGATAAAAGAACCTTCCCAAGGTCATCGAACGGATTTGAACCTAATTCCACTGTAGCACGTGGCCTTGCTAAGATGGTGGTTCCACCCCTGTGCTAATATATTTTTCTGATTATCACCATGTATTGAAGGGTGAAATTTTAGAGCTGGAAGCTACAGATTGGAAGCTCCTTGAGGCAGGGCTCATCTTGCCATTTAGTTGTGTCATAGTCCCTGACATATCTGATGAATGAACGAAAGAATGTATGTATGTATGTATGGATGGATGGATGGGTGGATGGGTTTTTTGAATCACCCGCCACCTCAGGTCTACAATTTTCAAAACAGAAGATTGTCTTTCCCAAAATCACACGGCAGGAGTGGAACGAGAGCCTGCGCTGTTGAACCAAACCATGCTGTCTCCACTTTATCTGGTTAATACAAGGTTGTTGGTTTTAACCTACTACTTTAGGTTGGCAAACTCTCAAGGTCAGGCCCAGTGTCTCTTTTGTAGCATGCCATGTTGGGAGCATGTGGAGCCTAGAGGGAGGTTCAATCTGGGGCTTGTAAGTTATTCACTCAGAAAACTGAACTAAACACATCAAATTCGCATGTGATGGGAAAGGACATCTTTAAGGTCTCCTGGAGGAGCTTGACTGGAGTTTAGTATCTAAAGAAACAATGTTCAAACAGAACTGGTTGTGGTCAGGATGGAACAGGAAGAGAAAGGCCATCGTTGGCGTGAGTGTCCACCAGAATGAGGGACAAGTGGGAAAAGGGACTTTCTGGTTTTTAGAGAGGACCTTCTATGCTAAGATTTTCACCTCCTGGTGCTTTCATTGTTAATCACCAAGCAACAAATTTTCAAATGTTAATTTGGCTTTCTGGTTGCCGAAGGCATCCTCTGGACAGGAGAAGAAGTGTGTCAGTCATTGTGAGGAAGAAATGCTCTCCGTCATAAGTAAATCCTCTTGCAGATGTTCCAAGAAAATTGTGTCACCAAGAACCTGGTCTTCCGTGGGGGTCAGGCATCTCAAAGTTGAGATAGGTATAGACCACTGCCATTTTTTGAGGGCCTGGGTATATTAAAAACTAAACAAAAGTCAATCATAAATCTTGAGGTGTATTTTAATTGCTAACATTCAAAACACAATGCGATTTATTGTGCTAGTGACAATAGCATTAAGGACCTACAGAACTATCAGTGCCTTGTAAGCAGTGTGGTTAGAGGATGGGATGTGTGTTTAAAGATATGTGATGGCTTCCTTCTACTTTCAGTTTTGTCAGGCTGTCTCTGTATGAATCAGATCATTTCGCGATGATATCAGAGCTAAATATGGGGCCTTGTGTGGGGAGGCCCAAGGCCAATGGCCATGCTCAGAAGTGTGGGTCCATCTGAACCTGTCCTCTGAGGCTCAGACCATCACCAAGGTGACGTTATCCATGGGCCACCAGCCACATCAGCCTTCCCTGGTGACTCCCTGACCTTGTCATGTCCCCTCCTTTAACAACAGCACGTGCCCCACCACGGTAAGTGGAGCAGCCGGCTGTGTACACAGTGAGAACTCCTCAAGAAACCTGCTGCCCGACTGGCTGATAAATCAAGCCACGATAAACAAAGCTAGGACATTCAAGAGTGTCTTTTCAACATCACATTTGGGGAAGACAGAGTTGGGAAAGCGCTTGGTGAAGTGGTAGACAATGTGAAAATGTAGGGGGGTGTTAGGGACACTGATCACACATAGACAGCCAGACACTCTCCCTTTTATATGATGCCAACTCTCCACGGGCCTCATCTGCCTCCTGTGATCCGTCTTTCCACGCCCGGTCCCCCCCCCCCCCCCCCCCCCGTGTTTAGCTTTCCCATCTGTGCATCGCAAACCATTCATGGCTCCCGAATTCAAATGGGCGGGCTGCAACCACCTTTCCTAAATGAATACAACAGGATGGAAAATATCGGAATAGGTCACACAGTAAATGTAAAGAAAAAAAAAAACACACGATTGTTTTGTGAAACCTGTTTCAATTGCATATGTGTGTGTATTGGGTTTAGATGTAAACTTAATTTCCTACTGTGGGTCGGAGTGAGTTTTCAACCCACTGCTCTAGATGGCAGGTTCGAGTGCCCCGCCTTCCGCCGAGCGGGCTCTGTGACATGGGCTTCCTAGGCAGAGTGCTATGCATAACTGCGGTAGGAGGTGAACCACGCTGAGACCATCCAAGACCTATACAGCATGTCAGGGTCTTAGGCACTCTCTTGTTTTACAGTTTTATGGGGGAACAGGCCGAATCTAAGAAAGGCAATAGGATCAGTTAGTGAAGGAAGCTGCCCTCCATGCAGTTTCTCTGCCTCTTCTTCCTGGGTTCTTTCTCTTTACTTTTTTTTCATCCTTTATTGAGACACAGCAAAGACTGGGAGGGAGGATCCCATCTCCAGCAGAAGACCTGGATTTCAGCCCCAACTCCATTACTTGCTGTGTGGCCTTAAACTCACAAATTGCTTACCAGCTCCACTCCCCAGTCGTGTCACATGTAAAACAGGATTCATGCCACAATTGAATGTATCTATTTAAGAGCACTTTTTCGACTCTGAGGCATTATACAGTGGGGCCTTGACTTATGAGTGTCCCGACTAACGAGGTTTTGAGATACCAGCTGTCTCTCGGCTGATTTTTTTGCATTGAGTTGACAGAGTAATTTGAGTTAACGAGCTCCTTAATGAGCTCGGTCTTGGAACGAATTAAACTCGTAAGTCAAGGCCCCACTGTACCTGTTTTCTAATAATTATTCTTTGTTTCTTGAGTTTCCATGGCATTTATTCATGATATAGATAGTGCTGTGGGGACCAAGGGGATGACTGTAATATTACCACATCTGACCCCCTCAAGAATATTCACTGACACTTTCCAGGGAGAAGACACTTCTCCCTTCTGTCCTCAGAGCCCTTGCAGGGGCCTACAGAAGTGGGTTCATTTAAAGCTAGTTCTTTTAAAAATATATTTTTTTTTATTGACTTCAGAGAGGAAGGGATAGAGAGAGAGAGAGAGAGAGAGAGAGAGAGAGGCAGAAAGAGAGAGAGAGAAGAACATCAATGATGAGAGGGAATCATTGATCAGCTGCCTCCTGCACACCCCACACTGGGATCGAGCCTGCAGCCGGGCATATGCCCTGACCAGGAATCAAACCGTGACCTCCTGGTTCATAGATGCTCAACCACAGAGCCTCACTGGCTGGGCTAAAGCTAGTTCAATAGCAAGACAGCGCCCCAGCTTCCTTTATCTCCAAACCACGTGCATGGTTCCTGAAAGCAGCCTGCAGAACGCAGTTTCTCTTCTCCTTCACCTTGGTTTGCACCCATAGCCTCCTAGGCCGGTGGGTACCTGAGGCCCTATGAGTGTGTGTGTCCCACTTATGACAGAATCTGACTTTGACCAGCAGCTGGTAAAGACAGTTTCTCAGTTGTATTCATCCTGGAAATTATGGCAGCGACTCACAGTTTTGGACACCCTATCACCATGGTGCCATCTCCCTTCCTTTCTAATGGTACAGTGTGGATTTGGGGTGAATGTATGGATACAAAGTATTAATGGATTTTAATAAATTTTTGAATTTAAAAAAATCTAAATGTTGAATCAGGTTTTTAAAAAGTTGTTCAATTATAGCTGACCTACAATACAGGGTGGGGCAAAAGTCTGTTTACAGTTGTGAGTATGCAGACCAGAGTTTATTCTTGTATTACTTACTAGGTGTTGTATTATTTGTTTGTATGACAATGGTAAACCTACTTTGCCCACTTTTTTTATATATATATATTTTTTATTGATTTTTTACAGAGAGGAAGGGGGAGAGATAGAGAGTTAGAAACATTGATGAGAGAGAAACATCGATCAGCTGCCCCCTGCACATCTCCAACTGGGGATATGCCCGCAACCCAGGTACATGCCCTTGACTGGAATCGAACCTGGGACCCTTCAGTCCGCAGGCCGATGCTCTATCCACTGAGCCAAACCGGTTTCGGCACTTTGCCCACTTTTTATTATATGGTTTCAGGGGAGGAACATAGTGGTTAGACATTTATGTAACTTACGAAGTGATCCCACCATAGGTCTAGTGCCTACCTGGCAGTATTATTATTACAGTATTATTGACCATATGCCTATGCTGTATGTACCTTATGTCCCTGTGACTTTATGTCCCTGCTTTGTAACGGCCAGTTTGTACTTCTTAATCCTTCACTTGAATCAGCTTTAATTCCTTCCATATATCATTGATGACTCACATCGCCTCCTGGTGATGGTTCACATGTTTCAGTTAGTGCTATACAACATCATTTACAAAACTTTATTTATATGATTCCTATTATTATCAATGAACTGATTGATTCAGCAACAAAAATTAGCACTTTCTTTTTGGCAGGCATTAGGGATTTAGATATAGGATGCATGGGGGATAGGTATATCAATAACGCTAAGTGATAAGGTTCAAACGCTATGCAATGGAGTGTGCAAAAGAAATGGGCCATGCACTTTATCTGGTGCATCTTGGAAGACTGCTTGGAGGAGGTGGAGTTTGAACTGAGTCTAAAGGATGAGTAAGATATTTATGAGGGCTACCTGAGGAGAGAGGTTGCCTGGGTAGAGTTTTGGAGAAATACCCATTCCTGGGCTCAACCTCAGAATCTTGGGAGTGAGTCCTGGTACATGTGGCTGTGATATGAAACTAGAGCTGGGAACCATCAGAAAAAAAGGCTCAGGTCTGTTCAGAGACTGGAGAAAGGCTTGAAAGGCTGCCGGAGGGACTGGGACAATGCAAGCCAGCTATTCTGCACCTCATCAGAAGACCAAGTAAGAGGAATTAAATAAAGCACAATGACTTGATTTCCTGTGAAGATAATGTTCCTGGATGTGATATTTGTTATAGACACCAAGGACCTTCTTTAGAATAAGAAAGAAAATGCAATTTAAATCAAACTGGAAAACAAGACAGAATCTCACTTGTCTCAGATGGCCTATGCCAGGGTTGACATGCTTTGTCTGTAAAGAGCCAAAAAGTAAATATTTTCAGCTTTATAGACCATACAGTCTCTGACAGAACTATTCAACCATGCCCCTGTAGTGCAAAAGCAGCATTAGACAGTGTGTGAGTGAGAGTGAGAGTGCTGTGTGCCTATAAAGCTTGAATTTCTATAACTTTTACATGTTACAAAATATTATTGTTCCTTTTATTTGTTTTCAACCATTTAAAAATGTAAATTCTTATTGTTCACAATAATCAAGAGGTGAAATCAGCCTAGATGTCCATCAACAGATGAATTGTTAAAAAAAGTTATGGTATATACAGATAATGGAACATTATTCACCCTGAAAAGGAAGGAAATCCTGTCACGTGATACAATCTGGGTCAACCTTGAGGACATTATGCTAAGTGAAATAAGCTAAAACTCATGATACTGTATGATTCCATGTACATGAGGTATCTAAATAGTCAAATTCACAAAAGCAAAAAGTAGAATAGTGCTTGTAAGGGTGAATGAGGAGTTGTGTTTAAGGGGTATAGAATTTCAGTTTTGCAAGCCAAAAAAGTTGTGACTACACTTAACATGCTATGGTACCATGTAGTTAAGAAGATTAGATAGTAAAGTTTATGTTACGTTTTTTACCACAATTATATTTTTTAAGAAAGGAAAAATCAATTATTCTTCGCTTGAAAGTCACATAGAAACAGGTGCCAGCCCTGTGGGCTGTAGTTTGTCAACCCTGGTCCCTGGATGTCCAATCTGAGGGCCAAAGGGATGGTCCAAATTAATACTTCTCAAATGTGCCCACTGAAAGACCGCTAACAACACAAATGGGAGAATGCAGGCTCCCCGCCGTTTGCCTGCAAGTCTATAAATTTCTTTTAAATACTCTTTAAAAAGAAGGTCATGAAAGCTTTTGAGTCCTAGTCTATAACATATTGTTTTAATGTAAAATTGGCATTCACTGTAAAAATCAGTAAAAACCGATGCTCACTCGGGCTCATAGAGGGCGAGTGACTTAGTCAAGGTCACGTAACTAGAACAAGTCAGTATGGGACTGGATCCCAAAGTTCCTGCTTCCAAATGTATACTTTCCACCAGAGTGGGCTGCCTTCCCATCAGGCTTTGGCTATCCATTCCCAACTCTAACCCATATTCCCTCAATATTGAGGCAGTCCTCGAAATCATGATGGCTCACCACTTTTGAATTTCTACCAAAACTCATCAATCCATAAATGTAATACCACCAAGTCCTTAGTTTCATATATTACTTGTTTTGCTGTGTTCTAGAATAATTTGATATATTCTAAAACTCAGTTTTTTTTCTCCGCCCTATCTAATTCATCTGTATATATAATCTGTATTATTTCTCATTCATCTGTATGTATTTTTTTAACCTTTCATAGCATCCCATTCTGTTCTACACTGTGGAATGTTTAAGTATGAGGGACCTGAGATGTGTTTTTTTGTATACCCAGCATCTATTTCCCCTTGTATTATTTGTTCAGAATTTTCTCTCCCCACCCCCGTACTTTTCCCTGTCCCATTGACTTTAGACTTGGCCATATGACTTGCTGTCCCCAATAGATTGTAGCCAAAGTGAACGTGTGCTAGTCCTAAGCAGAGGTTTTAAGAAGCATCATCTGGCCTTGACTGGTTTGGCTCAGTGGATAGAGCGTCAGCCTGTGGACTCAAGGCTCCTAGGTTTGATTCCGGTCAAGGGCATGTACCTTGGTTGCGGGCACATCCCCAGTGGGGAGTGTGCAGGAGGCAGCTGATCAATGTTTCTCTCTCATCGATGTTTCTAACTCTCTATTCCTCTCCCTTCCTCTCTGTAAAAACTCAATAAAATATATTTAAAAAAAAAAAAAGAGGCATCATCTGTCTCCACTCCTGGAGAACCAGCTGCCCCAAGTCCAGCCTGTCTCTCAGAATGAGAAGATGTATGAAGCAGACCTGAAACCAGGCAGCCCAGACCCACTTGTTGTAAGCCACTGAGTGGTGGGTTGTTTGTGACATAGTGTTATCCCAGCGAAAGCTAATACGTCCCTTCTTTTGGAACTAGGACTTTGATTTTTCTTCTGGAGACCCAGCCCTCCTCCACTCTTCATCCATAGAGTTTAGCTGGCCTGACCATCCTCCACTCTGCCCCAAGCACCCTCCAACACACCACACTAACTCCAGTCTCAGGAATGATCTCTGCTGTTCTTATAAAAGCTGAGAGAGCTTGGCCAGCAGAAGTGAATGACCCTAGGCCCTGTCACCTGCTATAGAGGGCTCCTAAAGAAATCTTACTGATAATCCATATAATCCCAACTCCTGTCTGTTTTACAACAAAGCCATAGAGAGAAGAGTGTGGAGCACACAATATAAAATGCCACCCCTCTTGGCTGCTTTTTGATAGTGGGAAGGAAGGCATGAAAAGCAGTTAGCAGTTGTTATGGACTGAATGTGGTATCTCCCCAAAATTCATGTTGAAGTCCTAACCCCAATGTGATGGTATTAGGAGGTGGGGACTTGGGGAGGCCATTTGGTTTCGATGAGGTCATGAGGGTGAGGCTCCCATAATGAGATTAGTGCCCTTTATAAGTGAACCTCCTCTCTCTCCACCCACGTGTGCACACTGAGGAAAGGCCATGTGGGGACTAATGAGATGTGGCCATCTACAAGCCAGGAAGAGGGTCCTCACCAAGAATCCAATTTGCTGGCATCTTGATCTTGGGCTTTTCAGCCTCCAGAACTGTGAGAAATAAATGTCTCTCATTTAAGCCATCCATTCTATGGTATTCATTATAGCAGCCCACACTACGATAGCAGTGTTCCCTTAGAATGCAAAAGACAGAAGCTGTGGACACCTAAAAGTAAAAGTGATTCCCATGCCTTTAGGAAGAACAGAGTCAGCTCTGAATTCCTCATTCATATGAAGGACGGGTGTGGACATTCTAAAACAGAGATTTTCAACCTTTTTCATCTCATGGCACATATAATCTATCAAAATATTGCGACACACAAAAATATATATTTTTGCCAATCTGACAAAAAATAGGTATAACTTTAATTCATTCATACCAGGCGGCTATTGTGTTGGCTATTGCCATTTTTGTATTTGACAACCTAAGGAAAATAGGTCAGTGCCCCTGACTAAATAGTCAGGTATTGCATGTTTTAAAAATTCTTGTGGCACACCAGTGTGCCCTGGCGCACCGGTTGAAAATCGCTGATTTAAAAACACCAGAAAAACTTTTAAGTGTTTCTTTCAGAAGTAGTTTAGACAAGGAGGCATTTCCTCAAAACAATTCATCGGCCTGATAAAAACACATACATACACCCTGTATGTCTTACTTATTAATATTCCACAAAGATTTGTTGTAAAAAAAATGCAATAAAAAGCATGAAAGCCACTGGTTGAAAATATACGTGTTTGGCATTGTTAAATACTTAAAAAAAAAATAAAGCAACATGGCGTTCTTCATTGTGTGTGTGAGATTTTATTTCTCCTGGATAAGGATAATAAATACGTTCTCCCAGTCCACAGCCAGCTGCGTGGTACCGGGACACGGAGTGAACTCCGCTGAGTGACAGGACAAGCCTACTAGGGATTAAAGCGATAATCCCTAAAGTGGAAAATTGGCTGTGAAAAATCAGGGGGTGATCAACAGCCCTCTTCCCCATAGCTTCTCCTCGGCCCTGTTCTCCTGCCTTGCCCTACCCCCTGCCCTTCTCTGAGGTCTGGTCGCACCTCTCCGTGAACATCCACACCAGCAGGAAGCAAAGGTGAACTGGCCTGTCCTTTGAGGCAGGTGCCCCTACCGGAGCGCAGGGTAGGGGCCCGGTTAGATAAGACTAGATACAAAATACAAGCCTGGCCTTTAGAGGCCCACAGTAGGCAAACAAACACTCTCTCTGAAAGATTACAAAGATAAACAAATAAGTGGAGGAAGTCTGAGAATGCGGTCCTTAAAGGACTCACTCCCTGACCCCAGGGAATCTGACTTAATTGGTTTGGTTTCCAAACACTCCCCGGGTAATTCTAAATTAGCCAGGGCTGAAAACGTCCCCAGACCCGCTGAATCAGGCAGGAACTCCGGCCGTTGAGGCCAGGCAGCCAGTGTTTTCACGAGCCCCCGCCCCACGTGCTGCGGTGCACGCTCAAGTTTGAGAACCATTGGTCCGAGCTGCCAAGGAGTGGAGGCTTGGAAATGGAGGGCTCTGGAAGGTGAGCAGTTGGGGCTGGAGCACAGGGCTGGGGGTTCGGAAGTTAGGCCCCCTCCCCCTTCTTCTCAGGCTCAGGGCCGTGGGCAAGCTCGCCGGTCTGAGCTGGGCCTGAGCCCTGTGGGGTGGGCCGTCCCTGAAGGATATTGCGGCGAGGGGTCCCGTTTTGAGACCACCGAGCCTCCCTCTTAAGCCTCAATCACTCGGCCCCGTGGTCACCGGTCGTTTCCCTCCGAAGCTCCAAAGCAGGCGGGGAAGGGTAGGCCAAAGTGAACGGCCAGAAAGGTCTCTTCCAGGAGAACCCTGGCTTCCAGTTTATGGCTTCGCATCCTTTTCCCCAAAGTGGGCCCCCTACTCTGAGCGCTGGCTTTAAAAAAAAAAAAAAAATCCCAGACCGAAACCGTGTCTCCGTTTCTGCACACCCAGTATCTTCTCATCCTAAGCAATCACACCCCCTCCCACGACAAAAGCAGCCTTTTCCCCAGAGCAACCAAACCCTGAACCCCACTCCCGATACTCCCTCCCCCAACGCTTTCATCCCGGCGGACAGAAAACAGCAAGTTCAGCGGCCTCCCCACTTCGGGCCTCGCCACTTAGGCCAACTGGGCAGGCTCGACCCCACTCCAGTGCCCAGCGCAGTCCCCAGCGCAGGGACTCCTGGGGGAGAAGAGGGATCCCCGGTTCCGCCTCCAGCGAGGGTCACCGCCCGAGCGCGTCGGGGGCGGCTTCCCTGGGTTTCTGGCCGAGTTGCACCCCCGCCCCCCGTGGGGAGGGGCTGCGGCCGCTGGGAGAATCGTAGGGTCTGGTGGCTCCTCCCCTGGGGTGGCCGAGCAGGAAGCGGGGCGCGCGGCGGGCGGGGGCGCGGGGGCGCGCGGCGCGGTGCGGGCGAGTGCGCGGGGCCGAGGCGGCGGAGTATGCGCGGGCCTGGGCGGCCAGCCCCGGCGCACAGCCGCGGCCGGGGCGCGCGGCGCGGGGCGGAAAAGCCTGTTTACACAGACTGCACACCGCCTGGGGAATAATGCAGTAAAGGAAGTGAGCCGGCTCGGCCTGACTGCTCCAACTTCCTGCTCTCACACACACCAGAGGGGAAAAAAAAAGAGGAGCGAGAGAAAGAAAAAAAAAAGGGGGGGAAAAATCAGGATCTCATTACAAGAGCAACAGACCGTCTGCAGACGCCTGTCAGCATGGAAAGTCGGGGGCTTTCGCCCGGTTCCTCCTAGAAATTCCCCCGAAGAAGGATCTCGAAAGCTCCCCCACATCTGGGTAGGTAGCAGGGCTTCTGCCTGTTGCTGGGACAGTTGCAAAGTTTCGTGGGGGGCGGTTTTTTCCCCCCCTTTTCTTTTCTTCGGCTTGGTGGGGGTTGGGCGGTGGGCGCCGCGGGATGAGCTGCGGGCCGGGGTTCGGGGGGAGGCCGCAGGGAGGGGGCGCAGCCGGGATGCTCGGGTGCCCGCGCCGCCGCCCACCCAGCGGGAGCTCCGCGCCGGTCCGCGCGCGGGGCCGGGGGCTGCCGCGACCCTGCCCTGGCGGTACCCGGGCCCTGAGGCTGCGCTGAGAGCCCGGAGGAGGGGCGCGCTGGGGGTGTAGGGGACGGTGAGGTTGGGGGACCTTAGGAGGAACGGTGACTGGAGCAGGCTGCGTGCCCGGAGGCTGGACCACCGCTGACCTGCCAGCTGGGGCGCCCCTTGGGGAGGCAGTGGCACTGATGCTCGGATTCTGGGAGGGAGACGGGAGTGGAGAGGGCCGGCGGAGGGTGTGCGGCGCGAAGGCGCAGGGCTGGAGGCCGTGTCCCCGCGCTCGGCAGGTGACCCCCCGTCGGGTCACCGCCCCAGGCGCACGCCCAGCCGGACCTTTAAAAGCCGGCGGAGCCTTGATGGACACTGTTGTGGAGGACGGGACAGTAGCTGGTCTAGGCAGCTCCAGCTCCCGAGGAAGGGGCTCTTCGGCTTCCAGCGGAGTGTTGGCCTGTAATGCCACTGCACTTTTTGGGGAGGGGGAAATGAACAGTTTTGCAAGAGAAAAATAAGAGGTCTTGGTTTTAATGTTTTCTGACCTGAATCATCTGAGGACAAGCTGCAGTTAGGCAGCGGGTGGGGGTGGGAGCAAGAAATGTTATTTCAGAAACTGCAAAAGGGGCTTTTTCGGAAAAAAAAAATAAAACGAGTGTCGGGAGAGTTTCTGGCTTGTCTGGAAACTGCAAGACTAATTGCCATGCGCTTCCGCTTTGAAACTGGCAGCAGACAGCATCTTGAAAATGACTCACTAGAGGAGCTCACAAAGAAACTGTGGTTTGCTCCTTCTCAGGTTTATGTATTTGTGCCTTTTACAGTTTCCTTTGTAGTGTTGGAGGGGTCCCCCGCCCCTTCCCCGCCGGCCCCCTCCCAGCCTCCCGCGTTTGGAAGCCCCTGGCCGGTCTTTAACTCCCCCCCACCCCCAGCACCCCAGGCGGGAGGGGGGTGAGGGGGAGGCCGAGTTGTTTTTGGAGTTGGCTGGGGAGAGGGTTAAAGGGATTCTGCTGCTGCAGGGGGAAAAAGTTCCCTGAATTTTCCACTGGCTGCTGCAGGAAGAGAGAGCCCCTTTAGTCATTGCTAAGTAATGTCTGCACACACACCAACTAATCTCATTAGGAGTTTCCGCTGCTCCGCACAGGAGGGGTTTTGTGCAGCCACCGTCGGGCGGGCGAGCCCTGCGCTGGAGAGGGGAGACAAGCTACGGCTTTATTTACCTCGAGGTGCAGCCGCCAGCCGAGCCTTTGCAGGGTCCTGTCTTTGAAAACTTTGAAGTCACTTTGGATTTCGGACCTACAGGTTTTTCTTTCCCAGTTGTGTGTGTGAAGTTTCTATTGCCTAAGCAGCTCTACACACCCATCCTCTCTCGGCTGAGCTTCAGTCTTTGTTGGGGGGGGGGAGCGGGGGGAGGACGCGGAAGCGATGGGAAACCAAGCATGTTCCAGGCATCTATTAATGAGCTCAAATCGGTTTCTGAGCCTCATTGCCTTGTTGCCAGACACAATACCCTCTGATCTGCCTCCCTTTCTCTCTCTCTGTGTGACACATTTATTTGGGAAAGGTCAGTTATGAGTTTCAATTTATGGGCATTATAAAATACAAATTGTGTTAGGAGGGCACATGGGTCAGACAGTTAAGAAGATGGTCCATAAGTGTTTTTAGAGTTTCCAGTAATGATCCTGCCTGCAAAAACCCCTGATGGTATTACTATGCCAAATATAGCAAGGGCCTTCTGGCCTCCCCCCCCCCTTTTTTTTTTTAAAAAAAAAACCCTTTATATGATGGAGATGTGTAGAGTTACTAAAAAGGGTAAAGAATTTGAAGGAACCCTATTGGAACTGTAGGGCTCCTTTATTGACAAGGATGTTCTGCTGTCTTGAGGGTTTCTAAGATGTTGGCTTTTTTTTTTTTTATGGTAGCAAGGCATGTCCTAAAAACAGCCTAACCAGCCGGACCAGGTTGAGTCAGTGAACAGGAGTACGGGATGTCCCTAACACTGTGCCTGGCACAGGGTAGGTGCTCACTAAATTGTTGCATTGAGAGCCGTGAGTAGGATAACAGGACTTACAATAAATAGATAAGAAAAGAAGCTTTGCGAAGCTAACAGCATTCTGCATGAGCATTTCTTCAGGACGGAGGTTGTAAATATTCTCTCAAGACTCCATTTCCTTCGAAATTAAAAGGAGGTAATTAGAAGTCTTCATTCCAATAAGTTATTATGTGGCTAGTTCTCACCTGGGAGTAATTTTGCCTCGCAGGGGGCATATGACAGTATCTGGAGACATCTTGGTTGTCATAACCATCCGGGGGTGCTATTGGCATCTAGTAGGTAGAGGTCAGGGATGCTGCTACACAGCCAACAACATACAGGACACCACCCCACCCCCCAAAAAAGAATTTTCCAGCCCAAATTGTCAGTAGTTTCCAGATTGAACAACTCTTGTTTCCCATTAGTGACGGTGATGATGATAACTCTTATGTGCATTCATTCAGTGAAGAGGACATGTAAAACTCATCAGTTGCCCTTTTCTGCCTCATATATAACACATATGCACGGATTTTTTCTCCCTCTTTTTGGTCAGTAATATGCAATAGCGCAACATGTAAGTGAAGACATTGTGGCGGTGTACCTGTTAGACCGTCTCTGAACCTCACTTCCTTGGTGCTAATGCTTTTTGGACCAGAATGGCAATAGCCCAGAGAAGGGAGAGCAGTGATATATTTTTTTTCTAGCCCCATTTGAATTTTAAAGTTTCTTAAACACTTACTAAAGTCCTCCTCTCTTTCTTATTTAAAAAATTTAATAATTCAAAAGTGCTAGTATACAGTAAATGTAACTCTGAGGTCATATATCGGAATTTATATTTGTAATAAGTTTTTGGAACTTGGATCTTTTCCTGAAATTGGTTTTAAAGGACTTCCAGGCAGTGCATATAAATTTAAAAAACTCCTTTCCTAGCTGTCAGATAATGAGTTTTGTATGTTCTGTGCTACCCAATTATATTTATAGATCTATCTGCTTCAAAAACCAATATGGTTGCAGAGCATTCCCTATTGATAAACCCAAACACTTAAAATAGCTTTGCTCCTTTGCAGCCCTAGAGAGTGACCTGGCCATCTCCATGTTTCTCAGGCCTGGGGTTCCCCATTAAACTTTAGAAGAAATCTGTTCTCTGTCGGTTCTGGTTGTGCCCTGGCTGCAGGCAGCTGGCTTCTGCCCCTTCTTAAGGGCCTGCACCTATACATACACGTGAGTGGCCCAGGTCATTTGAATGAAGGCCCCCACTCCTGTCTGATTTTTTTGTATGTTTCAGGCAAGAGTTGTTGTTGTTGTTGTTTTTTTTTTAATGCCCTAGTTATCCATAATTCCTCTTTGCCTTCATAGTTTGAATTATAATACACTTGAGACCACACTAGCATAACATAATTTTGAAAGGTGAGTTGTTGTTTTTTCTGTTATAAAAATATGAATGTGAATTATCATAGGGAGATTTAGAGAGTCACTAAGAAGAATATCTCCCATAATCCCACTGTTAACGTTTGGTGTATATTTTTCTCGTTTTATAAATGCATGTGCGTGTGTGTACATACACAGATATACACGCACATGCACACGTGTAACCTTTTTAATTGCAGTCACACTATGCTTTCTGTTTTGTAACTCATTTTCACTTTACGTATCATGCAGCATTTTAATAACTAGTATGAAGACCAAAGTGACCACACATAGAGCTTGTATTTATTGATCTAATAAATGTGTTGATTCAACAGTAGATTGACATAATTTCGACATGGACATGTTCAGTGTTTTTGTCTTTGTGGCTCCGAGTAATGTTCTAAGAATGCTTTCCTCTTGAAAGACTGAATTCATATGTGGTGTGAAATTTGGGATTTTGCTGAGTTTCTCTATGATTTAAGAATGAGTCATGATTTGCAGGAGAATATCAAGATGTAGTAACAGGAAGTCCAGGACACTACACATCAAAATAGAATGTTCAGTGATGAAAAAAAGAAACTAGGTTAAACCAAAAATACACCTTGAATTTACCTAACTATAGGAGGGGGGAGGAGGTGCCTCTTGCACACATTGACAACTCTTTATTTAGCACGGTTTCATTTGATACCAGTAGAGTTTTCAAACTTTGAAGTTGGTATTTTAAGTGGGTTTTCAGCTCAAGGTTTGCTATTGCCCATGGCCAGTTTGAATTGAGATCATCCAGCTTTTGGGTTGAAACCACGGCAGGGAGACCATGAAAACGCTGTTTTTTTGCCACCTTGCATGCAGCCCTAGTAAATTGAGTTGTCAGCCTGTGTGTGGGTAACCTTCTGTTAACAAACCCTAAAGGCCTTCAAAAATGGTAGATTATTTTGTCTTTTAAGTAACGATTCCATGCAGATATTTGACTCCGCATGACTCCTATCTGCACCAAAATAAAAATGGCCTTTCATCCATTACTGGAAACTTATATACATGTCAGCAGTTTAAAAATAAACTTTGAATTGGTCATTTCGATAAATTGCAATTTGGTCTGAACTGCCAGGAGAGGTTAGCTCACTGACTACTTTATGTGTTTTTAATTCCATTTTCTGGAAAGTAATTACGGAATTATTGTAAGAATTGAATGGGATTATTTTTAATATGGCAGTGAGATTTATTTGTATATTTTTAAAGACATTAAGGTTTTGGTTATGCTAATGTATTCCAATTTGAATTGGACAAAATGAATTTTATTTATTACACACATGCTCTAAAAAGTTCTAATGCACACACATTGTCTTAAGTATTCTTAGAGCTACTATATCTAGCAGAACCTAAGTTTCCATGCACAAACATGGGAGTGGTGGGGTATGATGCACACTTATCTGATGCTTCCTCTTAGACCTCTAGAGAAAGTATCTGATAAGTATGCATCAGGCCTACCCCATCACTAGTGTTAGGGGTCTTCTGTTGCAAGCAGCAGAATAAGGAATCTGAGACCCTTGGTGCCCTTTTTAGAAAAAAGTTGAGGTAAATAAAAAAAATGTGAGGTATAATTTGCACACATGAAAACACCGATTTTAAACGTTAATGTATAAACTTGTGTCATCCCTACCCCCTCCCTCCAAACTGAGAATATTTCCGTTACTCCAAAACATTCCTGGCTGGCTTTTTAAAAAATTATATTATGACAATTTCATGATTCTACCATGTAGGTTATTCAACCCCAGAACATCTTGATAAAATGATGCAGTATTTTTATTTCATCTGTATGGTTAAAAATAAATCATGAGATGGTGTGAATTTCCTTATTATATGATAAGAGGAAGTGTCCCTTGTACATTTTTTTATCACTTAAGTTAGCCAAAAGTAATACAGGGTGTCCAAAAAAAAAATGTACACACACTTTTAATCCATTATTAACTCCAAAGGGTTAAATCTGAAAAGAAACATCAGTCGAGCTACCAGCTGTTAACATGTGTATACATTTTTTGGGGGGACACCCTGTATACATGCTGCAGGGAAAAGTAGATTGCCTCCAAACCACTTGGGTTGAGAGGATATCACTTCATCTTCCTCGACCTCAGTTTCCCTGGCTGGGGGATGAAGTGAGTCAGAGCGGCTTTCAAGGCAAAGTCTGATTGTACTACCTTTTTGGAGTAAAGAACTTGAATTCTTCTGAGAGTTGTGAAGGTGTAATGTGAATTTTGCTGTCATCCCCAAACAGCTGACTTTTAGACATATACAGCAATTTAAACTGCTGTTTTGGGGTGGGAAAAGGGGTTCCCCTTCAATCCCATTTTGGCCCCTTATTGAATGGGGATCACCTGTGTGAGGGTCAGTGTCAGCTGCTGTCCTTACCTCTCCTCCTTTTCTTGAGGGTTGTGACAAGCACCACAGTTGCCTAATTCTGTGGGGACACCAGGTACTGACTCTGGGTTGGGTGCTGAGTAGGCCCAGGGAAGGTTTTCATCACCAGGTGAAGTCCCTACTCCTTCCTTCCCAGAGTCTTTGAAACGATCTCCATCCTGGACGGCAGTGTCTGATGCCCCCCCCCCCCTCCGTTCCCTCTCACCCCCTCCCATTCCCTTCTCCACCCACAGACTAGAGCAGCCCTTTAAACACAGACCTGACCTTGGCTCTCCTCCACTTAAAACCTCCCCGTGGCTTCAGCGAGGATGAACACCTAAGCCCTTAGTGTGAGCTCCCAGCTGTGATTGGGGCCAGCCGCTCTAGCCCTTCCTCAGTTCCTCTGGTATGTAATGCGGCCTCTGTCCACTGGGCCTTTCCCAGCGCTGTTCTCTGTCCTAGGAATTCCCTTCCGTGCCCCCCGCTCCCATCAATTTTTCTCACGTTGCTTTGTCCAGCCAATTTGTAGTCATCAGCTCACCCATCTCTTCCTGGAGGAAGCCTGTGCTGGTCCCCCAGACTAGATCTCCCCTGGTCATCTGTCCCTGGTCTTCCAAGCCCTCACCACAGTCTAGTCATATGTGTCTTCATGACCCGAATTCTCCCTCTCCAAATTCTTACTTCCCAAACACAGGTATTGAACAGTTTCAGATAGGGATTCTGGAAATAGGGCTGGTGTCCCTCATTATTCATGAATGCTTCTTATCTCCAACTCAGGAACCAAGTGCCATATCCCTCATTATCCAAAGTCACTGTCCAAACTCTTGAATCCATTCAATTCAGACAGGGAGGGATACCTGTACACGTAGGTGTCATGATGGGTTTCATATCTGTCACGCACATCAGTCTGTAAGCTCCCTCTGGGCCTGCATCTGTTTTACTCCTTCTTGTATTTATCCCAGCACTTTGTCCAAAACCTGGCACTCATTGAATTAAAAACAATCTGAAGGGGAAACAACTTGCCAGAATAGCCCATTCCTCTCCCCCCTCCCCGTCCCCCGCCCCGGTCCCCACTTTGCCATTGAACTTGACAAAGCACTTTGTCGACATGCATAAATCCAGCTCTTTCCTAGACAGTAAATTAGTTGGATTAATAACAGGCGTATCTTTTGGTTAACCCATAAAGACAACCAAAAAGATCCTCTATAGAGAATATCCCGTTTTCTAGAGGTTTTGTCCAGACTTTCAAGAATAGTAGATGTACAGAGGTCAGGTTAGTTTGTTAAAAAACCTTAGCCCTGTTGTTGATATCAGTATTCCGCAAAGAATGGTTGGTTCACAGTTAAATAATTCATAGGAAAGTATAGCGTGAAAGAAGTTCTTTCCGTAGTAAAATGAATCATTCTGTAGCAACCATCATTAAACCTTTATCAAGACTTTAATTGATCAAGTCTTCATAGTTCCCTTGGGCTGAATTCCATAATACAGGGTAGGGCAAAAGTAGGTTGACAGTTGTTTGTATGGGAAATAACACAGTAATTCGTAGATAATCACGCAAGGGTAAAGTGTGTCCAGCACTCACAACTGTAAACGTACTTTTGCCCCACCCAGTGCCCACCGCTCTAAGTTCTTCTTCGTTTATACTAACACCTGTGTGGGTAGCTTTTGTCTTTCTGTCTGTAACTTTTGGTAACTTATGAATGACATTTCTGATTGAGTTTTAAAATTTAAAAAAAAGATTCTGTCTGGAGATGATGAAAAGATGAGTGACAACCTAAATTGTTTTTGGGGAAGTGGGGCAGGACCTGTTCATTTCACTGGGTTTTGCCAAGGAGCCGTTGGTTGATCATCAAAGCTTGGTTTACCAGAATGTGTGACTAAGGAGCGTTTTCTCCCTGCACTTAATTGTCAGCAGAGAGAGATTAAAACAAGAACAACAACAGCAGCAGCAACAAAACAAGCCCTGGAATTGATCCCGGGGGTGACTGCAGGGGTTCCCGCACGCTGTCTACCTGTAAGTTCTCACCGTCCTCAGAATGACAGCACCAGGCCCAGAAGGGATCGCATGCTCATTAGGCAAGAGAAGGGCTGTAGATGTTAGAACAGCTCCCAGCACTGATAGTGAAGAAGAACACTCCTCTGGTGAATACTCGGTGAACTGGAAATCTTACTTCTCAAGTGTCTCCTTATTGGAGTTTGGAAGGTATGTCCTCAGAGCCTAATATACGAGCCCTCATTTTTGTTGTTCATTTGAAAATGAAAGAGAGAAGCATTGGCAGAGAGAGAGAGAGAGAGAGAGAAGAGGGGAGGGGAGGGGAGGGGAGGGGAGGGGAGGGGAGGGGAGGGGAGAGGAGAGGAGAGGAGAGGAGAGAGAAGAAAGGAAGGAAGAAAAGAGAGAGAGAGAGAGAGAGAGAGAGAGAGAGGGAGAGAGAGAGAGAGAGAGAGAGAGAAAGAAAAAGAAGAAAGAAAGAAGAAAGAAAGAAAGAAAGAAAGAAAGAAAGAAAGAAAGAAAGAAAGAAAGAGAAAGAAAGAAAGAGGAGGGATGTCTAAGAGTGGGACAGTGTGATCTCGGTTGTTACTCCTCTATGCAGAGCCCCTCTTGTAGGGTTTGAGCCCTAGCTCTGTGCAGGGGACAGCAGCATAAAGGAATGTTTGTTAAACATTGCCCCAACGAATCTTTGCTTCACTGTAAGAGCTCAGGAGAGAACTTGGGTGGGTGTATTTGCATAATTTTCAGGAGAAGAGAAAGCTGGGATTCCTGATCATGTCAGCAAGGCCTGTTAAGAACGTAGAAGAAGGGACAGGGACCCTGCAGTGTTATTTGGAAGACCACCTGGAGAGGTGGCCCTTCCATCTTGTATGGCCTTGCAATGGGAACTCTCTGGAATCTAGAGTTCCTGAGTGTAGGTAGGGAAGTGATGTCTGCTAAGGTCCTCACCTGTTTTCCAAGCACCAGACGGTGAGCATGTAGACCAGAGGCTGTTAGATGGGAGAGCATTGCTTTTTTTTTTTTTTATCTCCTAAGGATATGTTTTCTTATTGATTTTATTGATTTTAGAGAGAGAGGAAGTGGGGGAGAGAGAGACAGACAGACAGACAGACAGACATTGATCGGTTGCCTCCGGTAGGCATCCTGATAGGCATCCTGACCTGCCACCTATGTATGTGACCTGACCGGGAATTGAACCCGCAACCTTTTGGTATCCAGGATGATGCTCCAACCAGCTGAGCCACCCGCTAGGGCTCTGCTTTTTTTCTTTTTCTTTCTTTAAAGCCTTTTAGAACAAATTCTCCAAGTACCATTCTGGGTCAGGATTGGAACTGATTAAACGCCAGGCAGAGCTATGTCATCAGCATCAGCGCTCAGAGTGTAGCAGAGGGCAGCGGTGCCTGTGATGGGCTGGCTTCATCTTTGATAGTTGAGACAAAAACCGGAAGCAGTGCTCAGTCAGCCACTCAGAGTTCTTTGTGCCTAATTCACTTGTGTAGACATTTTAGCCCCATTCTCTGTTCTGCGTGTACGACATGTGGATAAGTTGAGTAATTTTGAAGAGTGTTAATAACTCCTGAAAGGGAATCACTTCCATGACAAAAGCGGGTGCTGTTAGAAGATGCCTCGAGCCACACGGAGTGGCCCGCGTGGCCTGGGCCTCTCCAAAGCTCTGAGCCGCCGCGCTCAGATGTGAGGATGGCCCTGTTTTGATTCAAATCAGAGCTGAACCACAAGAACGGAACCCTCCTCCAGGCTTCGCCACATCCTTTGCTTTATTTTTTTTAAAACCTAAATATTAAGAACTAATTTGTTTGTAGGAAAATAGAAACTTGACGTAGAAGGTCATCCATGCACCAAAATGATGAAAATATAGAAGGGGGGGGGAGGACCATTTATAGCGGGAGCTGGCTGTTGTCTTGTCCCGCTAATACAATTACGTGGTACAGTTATTGGAAGAGTAGGTAGGGGGACAAGTTGTACGTGACATTTCTAAAAGGACCAGGCCAGGTGAGTGGGTGGCAGGTTCCTGCCTGGGAATTCAGGGCCATGAGCACACTCTGGACTATGAATCTGATGTTTGATGTGAATGCCACCAACAGCCATTCTCTGTGTGACACGAATGGACGGGTCATCGGTCTTCCAGTTGATGGGCAGTTTTGTTATTTTCTTCATTTATTCATGCAGTTTGGGGGTCAGTTTTTAAAAATTAGGTTTTAAGGATAAGGCATTGGGAGAAGGTCATTTCATTTTGGCACTGTCTCTCTTTGCCACCGTTTCTTTTTAGGAGTAACTGAACTCAACAGGGACATCAAGATATTTTTTCCTGTGTTCCAGGGGGTGGAGTTTGCTTGTACATCAGGCTTAATGTTAAAGAGACATGCAGTTGAAAAGTGAGATGGCTTTTGCTTGTCATTTCCCCTTAGTGCCCTTATATTTTTGTGTCCTGTGAAAGAGGACTTTAATAGAAGTTGTTTTAATTTAGAAGAAACTCTGCATTTGGCATTGTCCTATGCATCTAGACTTGATATCCATGTACAGAGATGTGAGAGAAATATATGCATATGGAGAGAGTAAAAGCAGTAAGAGGGGTAGTTCCTACCTTCAGGACTCTCGATGCAGCTGAAACGCCCACAGATGTCCACCACATGAGCAGGTGATGATGTTTTGAAGACTGCAGAGTCACTGTCTTTTTATAGATCCCTCCAAAGTGCATATATTATCATGCCAGATTTATATATACATGTTTATGCCCAGAATTTCCATGTCCTAAATTGTACAGGAGTTTTGCTGAGAAGAACACCAAAGAAAAGCAGTGAGGCTAATGTGACCGTGGAATCTAGACACCTGGAAGTGCCCAGGTCTTGCTGAGGTGACCACACCTGCAAGGTAGCTCTTTCTGCTTCTGTAAAATCTCCAAAGGAGATGTCACAAACCAGAAATCCATACCGCTTTTGCAAGGGTCGTGTATAGAGTAGGACCCAAAGATTACCCGATGTCAGTATTATCTAGCTAAGTCTTGACATTGCCCAAACCGGCACATTATGGCACATGTTAAATTTCAGAAAAAAAAAAGGGCTGGGGGAGGTTTAAATACTAATAGCCATTTGTAAATTAGCAGTTCAAATATGCTATATTGTAAAATTTTAAGACATCATGTATGTCTAAACAATGTCAAGATCAGCTCTCTGGCATATACTATTTTAAAAAGGCATCTAAATCCAGCCAGTGTGGCGCAGTGGTTGAGAGTTGGCCCATGAACCAAGAGGTCACCACTTTGATTCCTGGCCAGGCCACATGTCCGGGTTGCAGGCTCAGTCCCCAGTAAAAGGCGTGCAGGAGGCAACCACTCTATGCTTCTCTCTCATTGATGCTTCTATCTCTCTATCCCTCTCCCTTCCTCTCTCTCTCTCAAATCAATAATAAAATTTAAAAAACCCCATAAAATACATCTAAAATAGTTTCAGTGGATTTACTCCAGGGAAGAGGGAAAGATAACTTTCCCAGGAATGCTGATGTTGGGGACAGTTTTCTTTCATGACTTAACCATCCAGAAATGATGGAAGGAATGGTACTTTATCATTTTAAGTTCAGTAGAGAAGACCGGAGAGTTCACAGTTTCTCTGGGAAGACCATGGCTCCTCACCCTCTGCAGGCGCCCGCCGGGCCTTTCTGGGAGGGAAAGCTGGAGGCAGAGGGTCAGGGGTTCCCGTTTAGTAGCTTCATGTGCCAGGCATGCCTGAGAAGCAGGCGCTGGGGATGAGACATGATCTGATGGCAGTAAATGAAGAAGAGAACAACTGCATGGACCTCTGGGGGCGCTGTGGGGCCTGGGTGGCTTTGGTAGGACAAGGGAGCAGCAACAGGGCTCACCCTGGAGGGAGTTTGGGGCGGGAAACCGGAGATATGGGCCATGAGGGGAGGAAAGTGCAGATGTTGGTGGGGGGCCAGGGAAAGGGGAGGGTGCACAGATGTCACCTTTCTGTCCGGAAATGCTTGGCGCTGCAGCAGGAGGGGGATGCGAGCACAGCACCGCGCTGCACATGTCCCGGCCCCCAGGGTCCCTTGCGGATCCTTCTGAGAGGATGGGATGGTGTCTGGCCCACACCTGACCTACCTGGGACTTATTCCTGCCCGACCGTGGCATCAGCCCCGGGTGTGTGCACCCATGTGAGAGTGATGGCTGAGGTCTGTGCGGGTGGCGATGCAGGAATGGCCAGAGGGAGGAGAGTGCCATTGTGAAGCAGACATGTTGCGGGTTGCTGTTGATGGACAAAGAGCAGTGTCCAGATGTTTAATGAGAAGAGGTAGGACCTGGGTTTTCTTTCCTTCTCTTAAACATATTTTATCTGGCCTTTTTCTTTTCTTTTCTTTTTTTTCTTCTAATGTTTCCATTGGGTGGTGCTGCAGGAATTCCTACCTTTTGCCTTGGATCTCCCCTTCCCAGAAAGACGCTCTGAAGCATAATGGGCGGAAGTCCTGATTTAGAACGATTTTACAGTTCCAGCACAATAGGAGAGTCTGGAGGATGCTCTGGCAGGAAACGGCTCCGTTCCTGGATGTGGAAAAACCACCATCATTTCGTATCATGCAAAAGTGTCCTTGCCGCATGGGGCATACCCTTTCGGCTTTCACCAACTTGTTTTTCAGCAGAGAACAGCGTTCACGCTCATCACTAGAGACGATGATTTCATCCTAGTGGCAGTGGTAGGGAAGATTTCCTCTATTTTCAATTTTCGTGGAATTATCCTCACAAAGTCCCTAAGCAAATAAACATTATCTGATGTGAAGACGAATCAGATTTTAAACATGTGTCTGTTAAGGCTTTATTGAAGTTGGAGGCACTTCCCCCTTCTTATTTTAGAGATCATTTGCACAAGATAATTGGTCAGAAGATAACTTAGATTTTTACTTTCAAAATACTTTTAATCATAAAAAGGCTTTTAGCTTGGTAAGACTTAGGTGTGGAGGGGGAGGGTTGGCCATCTCCCTGCTTTACAGAGAAAGAAGTTGAGGCGGAGAGAAACTGGCGTCCCTGCCCGAGATCGCCTAACTCTTGTAAAGCTGTGGACAAGATGAGGGTGTCTGTGTTCTGACCCCCTACCCTTGGGCACAGGACCAAATTTTATTAATATGAATAGTAAAAAGAAAAAATGTAGGTAAAAGGTTTTCCATTCAAAAGCCTATGAAATGTAAGGATCAGGGGAGTAGGAGATGGGGGAATACCCACTGGAAATTAGGAAGCAGCTCCTATGGAGCTCAAATTTCAGGACAGTTAGCAAGATTTTAAGTGCATTTTACTGAATGCACAACAGTGTGTGTGTGTGTGTGTGTGTGTGTGTGTGTGTGTGTGTGTGTAGATCCTCCATGAAATCCCAGGTATTTCTTTCTTAGAACCTGAAACAGGGCTTCCCCAGAGGTGTTTGTTTTTATTCATTTTTATTTATTTATTTTTGTTCATTCTCGCCCGAGGATATTTTTCCATTGGTTTTTAGAGAGAGTGGAAGGGAGAGGGAGAGGGGGAGAGATAGATAGATAGATAGATAGAGACTTTGATGTGAGACACATTGATTGGGTGCCTGCCACATTCATCCTGACCAGGGCCAGGAATTGAACCTGCAACTCAGGTACGTGCCCTTGACCGGGACTTGAACCTGAGACCCTTGGGTTTCAACACAATAGAAGAGTCATTGATGATTCTTCTTGAACCTGAGACCCTCTAACTACATAGCCACACCAGCCAGGGCCAAAGGTGTTTGCTATTAAAGGGGACACTCAGAGCCCTGCTGGGTGCTAGGTGCCTCACTAGGAACTGTGGAGTAGTGTCAGTGCGGTCCCCAGCCTGTCCCTGCCCCATGGGAAGTCTTTCTCATACATAATTCATGTCTTCATCCTGTGAAATGGGCTCAGGCGCTGGGCCCCTCCCTGGGCCCAGGCTAGGCCACTTCTGACTTTTATCATCTTGTTTCTCTGTCCTGTGTACACACACCGTGTTGGGGGTTGGGGCAGGGGGGAAGAAAGGGGGAGGGTATGTCCTTTCTCTCAAGAGCTCACCTTCATTCTTTAGTGTTGGATGTACCTGGAGCACAGCTAAACCCATATACAGATCTTTTTATTTTTTTTTACATATTTCTAAACATGTTTTTTATTGATTTCAGAGAGGAAGGGAGAGGGAGAGGGATAGAAACATCAGTGATGAGAGAGAATCATTGATCGTCTGCCTCCTGCATGCCCCCTACTGGGGATTGAGCCGCCACCCAGGCATGTGCCCTGACCGGAATCGAACCCTGACCTCCTGGTTCATAGGTTGTGATGCTCAACCACTGAGCTGCACCAACCCGGCTACAAATGTTTTTAAAAGGGAAATTGTTTTAAAAACAAAATGATGGGATGGGTTCAAAGTCTGTTTCTTAAAACAGCCAATTGGGACAGTTGGAGTCACCCATGAGGCAAAGCCAGAAATAAACGAGGAAATTTCCTGATTTGAGTGGGAATGCCAGTGCCCTCTAGGTTAAAAGGAGACGCTCCTCTCAGCAGCAGTGAGGTGTGCGCATGAGAATGAGACCTCTGCTGGAGGGAGTGCGCGTGGTGATGAAGAACCTGGACTTCGGAGCCTGGGCAGGAGATAGGAGGCTCTGCCCATTTACTCCTGTGGCCAGGAGCCTCATTTCACCTTCGGTCCCAACTTCCTCACGGAGTATTCATTTAGATAGCGTATCGACGGCACTCGGCCCAGTGCCTGGCACATAGGGAACGTTCGCCAAATGGTAGCATTTGAAAAGAAAAGCTATTGAAAGAAGCAGTGCATTTTTAAAAATTTTTTGGTGTGAGCCTTCATTTTGAGAATTCCGTGGAATCTCAGAATTGCTGGGGGAAAATGTAGCTAGCATCTCCCTTAGTGTAGGGCTCTTTATTTTAAATTTATAAATTACTTTGAGGGTTTTATAAACCCTGCTGAAGTTGTGTATGTTTTGTATGAATATATCTTTTCTTTTTCCCCCCCTAGAGAATTTCAGATTCTCATAAAGGTCCATCCCTGGACCGAACACAGGAAGAAGACCCTGCCCTGGGGGTGTGACAGTGTGTGTGTGTGTGTGTGTGTGTGTGTGTGTGTACATGTGTATCTGTATCTTCTCTGTTGTGGTTACATGCTCTAGGTTGTCTATCTAAAACAACAGTTTCACACAGTTCAGCCTAAGGTGACACAGTGTGATGATGAGAGAGACTGTGATGAGTTATGACTCTACCTCATGTTCATCTGTTAGGTATCAAAGCCTCCCAAGTTAGAAGTCACCAGGCAGCCTTGTACCAGTAGTCACCGTATTTACCCGAAATCACCTGCTGTGTACAGTATTATGAAAGTCATGAGTCTTCACTGGAGACTGAGTGGTAGCTTTATCCCATCGTGTGAGTCATTTTTCTAGTTCTGTATTCTTTTGATCCCGATGACTACTGTTAGGAGCATTTGCTTAGTATTTTTTTTTTTTTTAGAATAAAAATACTTAGAATTAAAAAACACTTAGTCTTGCTCAGTATGTTTTCCCCTGTAGAATTCATAGGGCTAATCATTCTGGGGAGCAAACCTGCCTCGGGGAGATTTCTTGGGCAGCGAGTGGTGTTCTTTCAGAGAGCAGGGTCTGGCCGTCGCGTTGAGGGTTAAAGCAGAGGTGACACACAGGCAAAATGAAACCAGAGCTGCAATTACAAAGTGGGGCAGATGTAGGAGGCCAGGTTTCCTGTGGCCCATTTTCCAGTTTCCTGCCTGCAACCTGCAGAACAGGAAGCCGGGTGTTACCGGCTCTGAGAACTGCAGGACGACGTGCTCCGGGCCAGAACGGAGACACACGCAAACAGCACGGACAACAAAGACACTTGCAAAGAAAGTGAACGTTTGGGTCTTAGTCCAGGAATGTCTGGGAAGGAACAACCCATCTGTTTAAAGAAAAAGCATTGTCAATAGTGTGGCGAAGGCCTGGGGCGGGGCGGGGGCGGGGTGGAGAGGGGCAGAGGTGGGGGCCCGTGGGGGACATCTGTAATGCTGTCAACAATGAGTAAAATAAAACGCACAACAAAAAAATGAAAGAGTATTGTCAGCAGAGCCCGCATGTCCACAGGGGACTCTCTGGGGGCGCCTGGGGGCTGGCTGTCCCGGGTTGTAGGAACCTCTGATTTTTACAGCCTTACTCATCTCTCAAGACATGGTCTGCTTTTTCATCCACTGGGTTACCTGGAAAGATCTTCCCTGCCATGCCCAGGACTGCTGAATCTGTTTCCTGGCCATGTTGATATACGAGGGAGGTGGATGTGGTTAACCGACGGGCTGTAATGAACTACAGCCTCCCTTTGGGAAGGCTGGGTGACCAGTTGGCTGCTTTGATCTAGCAGGCTTGTGTTCCTTTAACTGCCCAATAAAATCGTGCCTGATGCTTTCAGAGAAGAGATTACATGGTGATGTGTATGCTGAAGACTGCGGACCGCACACTTCTTGGTGTGTGTGTGTGTGTGTGTGTGTGTGTGTGTGTCGCTACCCGATGTGAGGAGAGGCAGGGCTCAGGCGATCAGAAGACACCGGAGAAGTGGACACAACTATCATCCTCCTGAGGGGAAAAAAAAGAGGAAAATGGTTTTGTGTCTAGGCTCCTTGACACATGGTAGAAGAGTCTCTGAAGTCTCTGAAGTCATACGTTACAATCCCCACTTCAGTGGTAAAGAAATTAAGATCCAGAGAAGTTGATTCACTGCGCACCGTTTTCTTGAATGCTTATTGATGCTGGTGGAGTGGTGGCCAGCAATCAAGAGCTCCAGTTGTGGGTGCCGTGGTGAAGGCTTTCCAGAAGGCATAAAAAGGCAACACATAAGCCTCGTCAAAGGCTTATAATGGCCAGGGCCCAGGGCTGAGCTGGTCCCATACACCAGCTCATTCCAGTTAACTTGCTTCTTCGAGGTACAGGGAAAGAGGTGTGGGCTTCTGGGACAACCAATTATTTGTTTGCCCTGTGGATTGATCCCCTCTTCATCTCCCAGCCCAGGAAGAACACACGTTGTACCAGGAATGCCAGGAAGCTTTGGGACGTTGCCGAATTAGGGATCAAAGAGGTACCCATCGGAGTGGGGCCTAGGATGGGAAGAGGTGCTCTTGCACTCCCATGTGGGATCAGAGGGCTGGTCGGGCAGTGGTGTGGTGGGGTGGGGTGGGGTGGGAAGTGGCATGAATATACGGATGTGGGAGGAAGTAGAATGGCTCAAACACACTTTCCCAGCCCAAGTTGATGTAGCCATCGCTTTACTTTTCCAAAGGAAATTCCCACAAAAAAAGTCACCTATGAACCAACCAATTGACTTGTTTCTAACGTGCCCAGAGATAACACAGGGTTTCAGAAGGAAAGAGGGGTGGATCACAAGCACAGTAAACGACTATGTTGTTATTACAGTGGCATTCAGTGATTTCCCCTGAAAATGCTTTTTCTTTTCTCAGGTGGAAGAGTTATTTGAAAAACATTGCAAACTGTGAAGGGTCAATACTATAAGTAGGCTGCGCAATGGGGCCTTTCCCTCTCTTTTCCTGCGCGTTTTACTCTTTAGAAAATGGGCAATCTGTAGGGATTCACAGAACGAGTGAGAATACAAACACTTGTTAATAGATAAAAAGCTTTGAGGGGCAAGAACTTGACCTCACAGAGTAGCATTTTTTTACATGCAGTTATTGACAATAATTAAAATATTTTTGAAAATACATTTCCATAATCTTAGTTCCACCTACAAAAATAAAGATTTCAAGTATGGGCTGCGTAGTTACCAGGTATTATCCTTATTAACGTAATTCCTGAAAATTAGTCTTTGCTGAGTTACCGCAGACCTCGGGTAATACATATTGTTGTTTCCCAATTCCTTCATTTTAAGAGCAGGGTTTGTTTTATATAAGGAAATGGTTTCTGCCCTTTCTCTTGAACACTGATAATGTAATGGTACAGAAACACTCAGTAGATGCTGCTCTAGACAGAGGACTTGGACAGGGGAGTTGAATTTAAGAGAATTTTTGCTATGAAGTGTTCAAATCCATCCTTATTTCTCTAATGTGAAAGTTTTAACAAGCAAAAAAGACCGGTACTTACTGAGCGCCTGCTTTATTTACTGCTTACACAGTTCTCCTTTCCTTGGCCTCTCTCATTTCTGACTAATGTTGTTTAAGTCGGCTAATTTCTTTAGTTCCTACAATGCATAAGCCGTAGAAAATGAAAGATAGTAATTCTACTTCCTCAACTCCCACCTCAGTGTAACTTTAAAAATGAACTCAGGAGCACGCAAAGAGAAATGTTAGGTTGCCATCAATAGAAAGAAGAACAAATTAGTGGGTATTTGACTTCTAAGAATGGAAGCAAAAAAACCTCATGCTTTGCATAAAGATTCCGGCAGCCCCATCTCACATTAAGACGTCTGGCGCCACCTTGTGGCAGACCGAAAGAATGCCTGCTTCCAAGACCAGGAAAGCAGCTTCTAGGAGGGAGAGCAGGAGGGAGGAGGCAGCCTGAGAAGGGGCTCCCACAGCCCACAGCGGCAGGGCCAGGTGTTGCGGGCTTGACGCTGAAAACAATTTGGGGGAACCCTCTTTGTGCAAAAAAACCCCCCAAAAAACCTCCTGAAGTTAGAAATGTAATCACTAGGGCTCTTAGACTTGTGCAAAGTGGTGGTCCCTGAATCAGCCTCAGGGTGCAGGTTCAGGTGACAGGGCGATGCTGGTGGTCCTGGGGTAGAGCTAACTCTCCCGCCGGCCCCTCGAGGGAGCACAGTCACCCTGAGACACTTCTGTTCTTCAGGCTCAAGGGGGAGGCTGTCGGTGTGTAAACTGCAGGCCCCACGCTGCTGCTGCTTCCTTGGCATTTGTCACTGCTGTTCCCACCCCTGCCTTGTTATAACGTCTGCCTGGTTCCCTCCTTGATTAATGGGTAAAATTAAATCTTTAACCGTCTTCATTTTTGTATCTATCAGAGGGCCAGGATGTTACCTAGTGTGAAAATCATCATTATTATTATTTGTTTATTGACTTCCGAGAGAGGAATGGAGAGGGGAGAAAGATAGAAGCATCAATGATGAGAGAGAGGCACTGACTGGCTGCCTCCTGCACGCCCCCTGCTTGGGGTTGAGCCCCAAACCTGGGCATGTGCCCCTGACTGGAAATGGAACCGCGACCTCCTGGTCGATGATCAACCACTGAGACACACTGGCCGGGATGAACATTATTTTTTAGCAAAGGAATTTCTCAACTCTAGTTTCTCCAGGAGGCCTTCCAAGACGTCTCGCACATCCCAGGCTCCTAGCCCCTTCACCGGCTCTGGCTGCATTTTCCCATGAAGTCAGTATCAGGTTCTAAGGGGCTCCTTTTCCCGTCAGAGCCATGACACCTTAAAGTGGACTGATCTTCGTAGTGTATAAGTGCAGAGTTTGATTTTGCAATTGCAATACCCTGTGGAATTTCGTGCATTCAGAATAACCTGCTGTGTTGTTAAGTAGTCACGTTTGCTATGATGTATGGCCTGTCTTCTCCCCCTGAAGGCACGCTCCGTGGGGACAGTGATCTTCATCTCTTTTGTTCACTGATATGTCCCAAATACCCGGCGTCTGGACATGAAATGGTCACTCAAAAAAAAGAAAAGAAAAGGAAGGAAGTGATGAGAATTGAGTTTTGGAGAGCATAGTAGTGTAAACACATTTTACTTACAAGTACCTACGTTGGCTCAGTCCTTGACATAACCTTTAGGGCGTGTTGGATGCGTTTCCACAAAACATCATCTATCCTATGTAAAATGAATTGTTAATCTGAGTGGAGGGGGGGGGGGATGTGTGTTGTCTGTGCAATTCATTTTACCGTCCTGTGAGAATTCTAAACCTTGAGGAGCCTTTATCGAAGGGAGAACATAATAACAATTTTAATGAAAATCATTTGTCAACATGGGGAAACCTGTTAATTTTCCCCCTGTGCCTTTAAAAGGAGATATGTGTGTTATTCAAATTGGACAGCCTGTTTTAGATGATCTAACTAGACCCACTGCGGCAAGATCTAAGGTATATATTACAAAGGGAGAGCAGTTGGGGCAAATAGGAGGTAGCCTTGTTCTCTGGAGAGGCCTGGAGGCGGGCCTGCCAGCTGCTGTGACTGTCCTGTTTGGATAGCTCTGGAGTGTCAGAAATGGTGACCATTCATTGCAGGCTATGCCACCGACCGAGGTGAAGTTACTGTCAAGTGCTAAGGGGCCCCTCTTCCTGTCAGAGCGGTGACGCCTTAGAGTGGAGTGATCCTCTCAGATATCTAAGTGCAGAGGTCGGCTTTGAGTGGCATTACAATACCCGATAGAATCTCACACATTCAAAATAAGGTCTGGACAGGGGGGAGGGGAAGGAGAAGCATTTTCTAATGAGCAGAAATTTGTTTTGGAGGAATGTTTTTAAAGCATTTATATAGCATTTCGTTCATGTGTTCGATGTATTTTCACTTATTTTTTTTTTAAAGAAATTTTTTATTGGTTTTGAGAGAGAGAGGAAGGGAGAGGGAGAGTGAAACATCAATGACCCAGGCTGCCTCCTGCACACCCCCTACTGGGGATAGAGCCACAACCTGGGCATATGCTCTGACTGGAAATCGAACCGGCAACTTTTTGGTATATGGGATGATGCCCAAACAACTGAGCCACACCGGCCAGGGCTCATGTGTTCTCCGTATTTTCAGTGGAGAGTTTTCCAAATGAGCTCCGTGAGGCTAGGCTGATGAAACATTTTAACTTAAAGCTGGCCTCTCTTTGCATAATAATGCACACAGCCTAAATCTCAAGTATCAACACTTTCTCCAACTTTTTATTTAATAGGAGCCAGAGTATACTGTCGGAGTCACTCATATTCCTCATAACACCTGCATGTTAAGACACGGGGCTTCATTGAGGAATTAATCTGGGGAAAAAAAACACACACACACAAAAAAAACAAACAGATTTTTTTTTTTCCTGGTGAGAGAGAGCTTCATTTGGATGAATTTGCTAATGTGTTCTGTGCTGGCGGTTGTTGGAAGAGCATGCTCCCCAGTCACGATGTTGGATTCTTCCTTTTGCAGTGTCCCAGAGGGAACAAAATCTGTAGCTGGCAGGGGCGTGATAGAGTGCGAAGCGTGATTGTATGCAAAAACAACTGTGCAAATGATGACACTTAATCACGATTAAAATGAGTTAAGGTTTGAATTAAAATCAAAGAAACACAGCGAGTGCTCTTGCATGGAGAGCACAGCGGTGACGTCAGCTGGTGGCCCCTGCCCTGCTGTCACACACCCCCACCGCCCTGCCCCTGCTCCCCCCCCCCATACACTCTCACATTTTAATCCCCCCTAGGGCTCTGGCCAGAGGGTGTGGGAGGGTCCACAGCTGTCTTTGGGGCCCACTCTATCCCAGGATTACTTCTGCCAAGTGTTGAAGGGAGTGACAGATGTTTCTAGATGTGATTATTAGCTCACTGGGAAATATTTCTGAGACTCATCTCTGAGTCATGTGTGACGGGGATTTTCAACAGTGAAGATTTGTGTGCTGTGCAGTCCTCGAAACTGGTGGACCAACCAGGCCAGAGGGGTGGCTGGAGAGAGCAGGGGAAGCCAGAATGAGCCTCCTTAGGCAGGAATGGCTTGATGCCTTAGTCACCTCCGGTGGAACCGTGTTACTCACATTTAACTCTTCTGAGGAAGCCTCCAGCCTTCAGTGGTGGCCCGGCTGTGACATGTCGGCCTGGGAGAACCCAGGGGAAGGGAAAGGAACGTTCCACAGCCCGCCCAGCCACCAACCAAGCTCTACTGGCGTGTGAGAGTTTGCGGGCAGCTCTGTGGTTCTTGGTTCACAGCTCCATGCCTCCCCTCGGCCCAGTTCCTGCATTCCAGAAATCTGGGGAGGGGGGGCCCTGATCTGGAGGTCCCCATCTCCACCACTTGCTTGTCTTAGGCCACGGCCATTGTGCATGTGGTCATACTGAGCCCAAAAGAGCCCTTTGAGTAAAGACATGGTCAGCCAATCCCTTTGCATCTCGTAGAATACTTTTTGTAAAGTGCTGGTGATTGTAAATGTAGGCACTATAGTGTAAAGACATTGCACCCCAGTAAAGAGAATTTTTAAAGCAAAGACATCGGGCATTGTAATAGTCAGCTTTTGCTGCAAAGGTGCCGTGTAACAAACTGCCCTTAGACTTGCTGGCTTACAACAGCATTTCTTTTTCTCCTGGGTTGGCTTCAGGGATGCTGCTTCAGACTGTGGGACCTGAGGCTTGGCTCTAGGCTTTGGGTTGAGCTCAGGTTGGGCCCATGTGCCACATCTTGGAGCAGCAGCTTCACAGTGGTGATAGGAGCACAGGAGGAAAAACATGGGAAGCCCCTGCAAACTCAGCTCAGAGTCATCACGTTGTAGCTTCTACCCCCATTCCATTGGCCACATCAAAGCACTTGGCCACGCCCAAATTTCAGTGGGATGGGGAAAAGTACCCCAGCCTGTGTAGGGCACTATTGCACAATTATGTGAACAGGGAAAGGAGGGAAGGCATTTACCCAGCCTTCTCCATAGCTCCCATGCACACCGTGGCAACGCCATGAGAAGGGATTCCAGGAAGCTCAAGGAGCTCTGAGGAGGCCTGCGTGGGAGGAGCACCGAGTGTAAAATGCAGAGAGGCGTTTCCATGGCCCTCCTGTCCCATCTGGAACACAGTGGTTCATGTCCATTGCAGGAGGGGAAGGGCAGGGGGCCAACCACTTTCCCCTGGCCCCCTGCGCCCTCACCTTCAAACCTCCTGGCAGCCCCCTGCCCTTTGGAGCAGGTTCCTCTGAGCATCCCCTTCAAGTTTCAAAGATATTTTAAAAGTGACATTCTGAAGTACGTAGCTAAAAACACACCAAAGAATTTGAGACAACTGCTAGCAATTCTTAGTGCCAATGATGAGAGGAACGCCTGTGGCTCATCTACAATAAAAGGCCAGTGGCCGTAACGCCATAATGACCAACCGACCGGTCACCAGGAGGTGCACTGATGGGTCTTGCGTGATTTCGTGCGCTGGGCCTCTAGTCCTCTGATAACTGGAGGGTGGTTCTTGTCAGGAGCTGGAGCCTATGAGCTGCTGCGTATCACAGCAGCTGTGCTTACAAGACTCGTGAGAGGCAACGGGGGTTTTGATCCCACAAGACAATGAATCGCAGTCTCGCAGACGGAGTGGCCATTGTGCGGAGGGTTGATTTCCCCTTTAGAGGGCCATACATAGAATGCCGTGTGGGTATTTGAGAACACTCCTCATCTGCTTTCCTTCAACTGAGAAACCCAGGTTGCTTAGAGAAACAATGAAATGTGTTCCTTTGGCTAAACATGTGACAGGCAATGAGGAAATGACTACTTGTTGGATCGCTAGGTGTTTTCACATCCCTGGCCACGTGGAAAGGGAGAAAAACAAGTGGCCAGCCTGAAAGCTGCCCCTTTAAGAGGGTTGCACGAGAGGAGTTGTGGAGATGGCCACAGTGTGAAGCAATGATTCTGGCTCCCAGGCCTCCCAGGGCGGGAACCCTCACTGATCCTGGGGTCCAGTCACACCTCCTAGGACGTCACTGTCCCCTCGTGGCTGTCTCAGTTCTTGCTGGCTTTGTCCCCAGCTCTCAGCTTGCCCATAACGCCTCTCTTCCTGCCCGAAGCTCATTTCCCACCCTCTGTTAGTCCCTGGCCTCCTCGGCCCAGCACCGACGGTCACCCCCTCCTGCCCACATGGGAACCCAGCGCACGTCCTGTGTCCAGTCCCCGCAGCTCATCTGAGGTGAAGCGTTTGAGTGCAGCCCAACCACCTCTTCTTTTCTGGTTTGATGAGTGTCGATAAGAGAAGTGGATATTGTCATGGTTATTGTCGGGTTTAGAATCAGTACCCGTTGCCACGAAAGTCCTCAAACGCCTGAAGGTGGGGAAGCACCGAGGGAGTGGGGGGAACTGTCCTCGAGAAGGCCCTCTTTGAACGGGGTCCCGGTGAGCGAGTAGGCATTCACCAGCCTCCCAAGCCAGGGAACAGCATTTTAGGCCGAAGGAACAGCACTTACGAAGTCCACACCCGAGTCGAAGGGAAAAGATAACATTTTCTAGGTTTTCCTCTCATGGCGGAGAAAAAAAAGTGCTGTTCCCGCCTCCGCACGAGTGACGGTGGGGTTTGACCTGCAAGCTGGCAAATGCCTGGCAAAGTGCGGAAGCCTCTTCCAGTGGCAGACACCTGCCGGCTGGCGCATGCTGCATCCGGGCACTGTGCTGGGTTGTCAGAGTGCTGGGAGGACAGAGTGAGCCCACGAAGACCCTTCCTCGCGAAGCTCAGCCTATAGTCACCCCGACTGATACCCCCAACCTCATGATCCCAGGCCCCCACGCAGATGCACGTATCAAGGGGTCCGGCATCCATAGCAATGAACGGACTAGAGACAGACCAGCAAAGGAGTTGATAGGATGGGTGGACACAGACACTAGTTGAGGCAGGGGGTGTTAAGTGGAGAATCGTTTGGGGTCTAACGCTGCAGGTGGGCAGTTCGGGCATCATTTTTCACTTTATTTCCAACGCAACCCTGTCACCTGTGGGGATGTGTTGTGAATACGAGGACCACAGGGCTGCCCTGTATTTCTGAATCCTAGCTGTTTCCAAAATGCAGCCCAAGGCACCCGATTCAGAGTGGCCTGGTGGGCTGGACATAAATGTGAGGGTATTGGGTTCCCGGGGAGGGGAGAGGGGGCACTGAGGGTTCACCGGCACCCCTGCCCCCCAGACTTGCCGTGTGCTCGGCTCTGACCCACCCCTCCCTCCCTCCCCAGGTATGGAGAGTGCAATCACGCTGTGGCAGTTCCTGTTGCAGTTGCTGCTGGACCAGAAACATGAGCATCTGATCTGCTGGACCTCCAACGATGGTGAGTTCAAGCTCCTCAAAGCAGAAGAAGTGGCCAAGCTGTGGGGACTCCGCAAAAACAAGACGAACATGAACTACGACAAGCTGAGCAGAGCCCTGCGCTACTATTATGACAAGGTAGGCCCTTGCCGGACTGGAGGCTGTGGTGGGGAGCTGGAGCGGGGTGGGGGGTGGGGGGGCCTCCATAGTCCATGGTTGAAAGCACATAACCATGTACTGTGAAGCAAGTTAGAAAATCAAATAGAAGCGATGTATGCAGTTTTGGGTGGTTTTTTTTGAGAAAAATGGCTATGGAGATTTTTTTTTTTTCCGGAAGCCCTTTGGGTATGACTGCAGGTCCAATTCTATGCCTTCTGCATTTTCACCTGTCATAGCTGCAGGCCTCTGTGGGCAACAGAAATTAGATGTGGGTAGGTTGTGGGGCTTCCCTCACGGCTGCTGGGGTGACAGGATGAATGTTAAACTCTAGAAAGTCTGTTGATCTCATCTGGTTTGTAGTTCCCACACCTGGGCCTTTCCTGGGGGGATGGTAGCTTGGGCGTTTTGTTTAGTGCCTCTGGGTCGTCATTGATAAACCAGGATCCTACCAGTCCTGGCTCAGGATCCCTGTGAAGACGCAGCAAGTGTCATGTGGTCAGTGTTACTTAAAACCAAGCATGTCAAACTCGCGGCCAATGGGCCACAAACCTCATTTATTTACAGGAGTCCTGAGGCCCACTGCCCGCGAGTTTGACATGCTTGCTTAAAACAGTGCTCGGTACATGGAGTTCGACACTTCCCTAATCCAAAGAAAAACGATGTTCCTTTTTAAGTCACAGCATCGTTGCCAGAGCCAGGACAGTTGTGCATTTTAATCATTTCTGGAAAAAGCAGTCAGTGTGCCTACTAGGGCAAACAAACAACAACAACATTGCTCTTTAGGGGCAATCGCTTCAGGCCTGGGATTGTTGACCATTTCTGTGTGGCTCTGTTGTTGCTGACCATGTAGCCTCATCGACAGAAAGACTTGGTCGTAATGAGGGAGAGCTTCTGTTCTGGTTTTACTGGTCATATCGAAAGGTGGATTAAAAAGTGGCTTAAGTATTAGTTCCCGATCTATATTTAACGATTCCTCCTGCCAGCCTCTTTGGAATTCAGGACAGAAGGATTACACGTTTCAGGAAGTGGAGGCCTCGTTAATTATAAAGGTTCCTTCATGCAATCATAATGGCACATGATTGTGGCATTGAAACGTTCGAGGTGCTTTCCTTTAGTGTGGCAACTAATTAGTCCCGGCTCAGTGCAGGGTCCTACTAAGATGTGAAAGCACGTCTTGCAAATGGCGCTCGCTGCCTGCAAGCCTGGCAGACGGTCTATTGTTTGGGGTTTTTACCCAGGTCCTAGGTTGCACGATGGGAATTGGGACCCTCTGAAGGAAAACAGTCGTCTCGCCGGCTGGCAGGGTGCCCGAAAGCCTGAGGCTTTAAAAAGAAATCATTGTTTTAAGATAAGGTGTCAAAGGAAAGGAGTCCTGCCTCCGCGTCTGGGCCTCCGTTTCACCTCTGGACGCTGGGGCTGAGGACCCCGGGTCGTCAGCAGGAAGGGAGACCGTGGGCTGGAAATGACACGAAGAGACGGGCAAAGCTATTGCTGCTGAGACCACACCTGGTCTCCCCTGAGCAGATGTTTTTAATCTCTAAGGAAAGCCATTTCAGAGGCCGCAGTCACCGGCACTGGGCTGAGGGCTCCCTATCCTAAAACTACAACACCTCCAAGACAGCCCCTCTGGCATCGTCTCCTTTCTCGGGTGAGGATGCGGGGCTTTGGTGAGAAACGTGCCCATGGTCCTGCAGCCAGGAAGCCAGGAGCTGGGATGCCCACGTTCCAGGCCAAAGGCCCACGCCCCGCCTTCGGGGCCTCTCCTTTTTTACTCTGAATCACCTGAGTTCCAGGTGCCCCGTCAGGCAGCGCAAAGTGTATTGCAACCTTAGACGTTCTTTGTTGATTATCAAGCACTTCAGCACTGAAAAATCCATTGCACACGGGGTGTCAGGCTGCACCCAGGCTGGGGATCCCAGTGGCCAGAGAGGCCTGCTCCCTGAAATTGCCCCTTTCCTGTCCTGCTGGGGCTGAGCTGGAGGTCTGGCCTCGTGACCTCTGAGCAGCAGCTGGTGCTGACAGTGAGTGCAGGGGCAGCTCTCGTCCTGTGTGTCGCAGGCTTGGCCCTGGAGAAGGTGCCCTGCATCCAGCCATGGACCTGCGTGCATGTGTGCGGGTACACAGTACAAGAATGTGTCTACACATATGTACACACGGCTGTTTTCATCTTCCTCCTGAAATGTTCTCAAGTGATGAATAAGCGTGATGGTTAGACACCTGACGTAGTTTAAAGTGAGATGAAGAGGGAGGAGGGGGAGGAGGATGAAGGAGGAGAGAGGACAGGCTGAGTGGGGAAGGAGGAGAGAAGAGGAGGAGGAAGAGGAGGAGGGAAAGGAGGAGGAGGAGAAGAAGAAATGGCAAAAGAAGGTTACAAAAAGTACCCTGCATTTTACGTTTTAGGTGAATACCTTTCAGTTTTGCCAAAGTTACTCTGTGTGTAAATGGAACCATATGAAATTGCCAACATCTGGCCATTTTTGACCCACAAAAATGGCGATCTTAAGTGATCCAGGCTCTCCCCTAAGAGATGGGCTTGAGGAGGGTCTTTGTGAATGTGAGGGCCCTGGCCACCTGGTGTGCCCCACTCTGCAGCACACATGTGTTTCAGTTTCCCAACACTCTGGCATGACCTTGTTTGCCATTTACTGTCCTCCTCCCCCTCCCCCACGTCCCCCTCCCCCTTCAACTCCCTCTCCTCTTCCTTCGCCCTCCTCCCTCCTCCCCCCTCCCCCTCCCCCTCCCCTGACACTTATTCCAAACCTGCTCTGCACTGGTTGTAAATTAGGTAACTTCCTACCTTGACGGCTGTGTTCTTCCTTCCTGTTTTTTTTCCCTGTCATTTGCGAGCCACCGTCTCTTCACTCTTGGCTGAAATTGCACATCCCTGGGTTTGTCCTAATAGGGAAGTTTCCCTGCCACAGTAGACGAGCATGAGCGTGCCATTATTTTTATATGGTATACGTTATATTTTTAGCTCATTCCGGAATACTAGAGGTGGGTAGAGAAAAGGAGTGGAAAATACGGGCAGGACTTGGCTGAAGGCATCGGAGGAGGGTAACGGATGGGCTGATAGCGTCAGGCTGGGCTGAGGCACTTGAATCATCGTTCCTCCCAAAACCTCCCCACCCTCCTCCAGCAAGGCTGTGACAGCAGGAACTCTGGGCTGGCGTGTCCGGGTTTGAATCCAGCTCTGACTCGGTGCTTCGCCTAATCTCGCTGGGTCTCAGCGTCCTTTTTGGTAAAATGGGTGTAATAGAGTCTGCACTGTGGGCCTGTGCTGGGGATTAGCCGAGTTCACACATTAGCTGAGAACAGTGCCCCAGACACATCAGGTGCCACAAAGATGAACCAGAGTAATGACAGAGATGCTCTGTTCCTTATCGCTCATCGGAAAAGCTCAGGCAGGTGCAAGGGAGGAAATGGGGACCTTTGTCCTGCCTTCCGGCACGGGCCACACAGAGAGGACAGCTCGCGTCCCTGTGAGCCATCGGGAGCGCTGGGTTGTGCTTGTTAATGACTGAAGAGGGATGGCCACAGGTTCTTTACCCAATAGCCTATTTTTTTTAAATATATTTTTTATTGATTTTTAGAGAGCGAGGAAGGGAGAGAGAGAGAGAGAAACATCAATGAGAGAGGAACATCATTGATCGGCTGCTCCTGCACGTCCCCCACTGGGGATCGAGCCCTCAACCCAGGCATGTGCCCTGACCTGGAATTGAACTGGCGACCTCTTGGTTCCTGGGTCGATGCTTAACTGTTGAGTCACACTGGCCGGGCCCAGTGGCCTATTTTTGTCTGTGTTGGCTGTTCTGAAAATTCAACTACGAAGATGTTTTCCTATTTAAGTGACTCTTCCTCGCCCCTCTGAACCAAAGCGCACACTGTTCTGCACACCCCAGTAGGAGCGAGTCTCCATCTCTCCTGAGTGGCCGGCGTGGTCCAGGCTGGAGCCCCGCTGTCCCCAGGTCTCTGAGCCGAAGTTCACCCATCGGAAAGCGGCCATCGTAACAGCACCTTCCCTCGTCGGTTTGTGTAGGATTAAATGTGACAAGAGGCGCTCAGCACTGCCAGGCACTTGGTGGCACACAATAAATGCTCCTCATGTCTGCTATCCGTGCTTATTAACGTGCTGCGTGGCCTTCACGTGGCTGTGTATATAGCTGGCTCCCGCACAAAGCTGTCCTCACGTGGTCTCCTGGCTCACCCACTTTTACGGCTCTGGGACCTTGCGCAGGCTCTCGCATGCATTAGTTGCTCAGTTCATGTTAAATGAATGAGCCAGCGGACCACATAATGTGGTGGACACTACCCAAACACAAATCACTCAGATAAATGTTGACGTTAAGTAAGTGTTACAGTTAAACACACGCATTGTACAGTATTAATTTCCGAGGGCTGCTGTAACAAGTGACCACAAAATGTGTGGCTTGCAGCAACAGATATTTCTTGTCTCAGACCTGGAGGCCAGAAGCCTGAAATCCAGGTCTCGGCAGGGCCATGCTCTGAGATTCTGGGTAGAACCCCTCCTTGCCTCTCCCTGGCTCCTGGCGGTCTAGCTTGGCCAGTAGCTGCATCGCTCTAGTCTCCGCCTCTGTCCTCACATGGTATTCTTCCTGTGTGTCTCTCTCTTCAAATTTCCCTCCTATAAGGACACCAGGTCTGTTGGACTAGGGCCTGGCCTAATGACCTCATCTTAAATTGTTTGCATCAGCAAAGACCCTTCTTCCAAAGAAGGTCACAGTCACAGGTATGGGAGTTAGGACTTCTCCATTTCTTTTTGGGGGGTATCCTTCTAACCATAACACATACCTCTAGTTCACATACTGCTGGGTTTTCGTTTAGCTTTTCAGGAGTACACACAGAGGGGGATCCTTGGAGATGATGGCTTGATCCAGCAAATCCTCGGGGAAAATTGCTCCCCATGACAGAGGCAGCAGCTAGATTCAGCAGCAGGGACGGAACTAGATTCTGTGACAGGCACGTTCCAGTGTGCCTACCGTGTGCCAGGCACCGTGCTGGGTCCTCAGGGAGGAAACAGGTGAAGACACCGAGACCTGCCTGGGAGGGATTCAGACTCTCTGGGATCTCAGCGGTAAAGGACTTAGATGGGAAGCAGAGCTGAGCCTGGTGGCTGCAGCCCCCGGTTAGCCATGGCGGAGACCTGGTGCTGGCCTCTGAGGTTCCCCACCCAGCCTGTGTGTCTGTGGCTTGCTCATTTCCCGGGCACAGGGAAGGCTGGAGGGCCTGGGGTTTGCAGCCGAGCATCGCCAAGGACTGCTTCTCCCACTTCGTTTTTGAAGAGGCTGCTGGGCAAACCCAAATAAATGGCAGCAAAGGAGTGCTTCCCAGCCCTGGATGCCCCTTGCTTTATGCCCGGGCATGGACTGAAGGTCCCTGTTTAGCTTGGAAACATGCAGGTTAATGGGAGGACGCCTGTGTCTGAGTCCACGAGGGGCAGACGCCTGAGCTGGTAGAGACCTAACGGGTCATGTAGTTTGTGCCTGAGCATTCCCGTTCCTCCTTCCCAGGCAGCCGTCTCAGCCTCGCGCCTTCGGAGGTGGGTTTGTTCGTTGTGGTTCTGACCGGTTGAATTTGGGGGTAGGGTTTATTTTTTTTCCTGAAGTTTAAACTGACTCTTCCAGAAGGTACTTCTATAACCCGGTATTGATCTCTTTCAGAGGGTTTATTTATGAACATGTTAACAACCCTTTTCGCTCCTTAACCACATCGGACAGACTGGGTGCTTCAGTCTCTCATCCCGGGGGTGCTCAGGTGGAGAGGAGAGGGGTCGGTGCCCACAGCACACCTGGAACTGGCCCCGTTGGCTGCCCACACGCCTCGCGGCCCAGGTCAGAGGGGCACGAGGAACTGCTGGGTGCAAGGCATTCATTGGCTTCCAGATGAGCTCTGGGTGGTTTTAGTTACACACCCGTCTCCAGCTGGCGTGGCCCCTTTCCTTCACCTCTGCCTTCTCCTCCATCGTTCAGCCATTCCTTCTAAAACATACCCACTCCCCTTGAGCGGCTCAGCTCCTGGTCGGGAGGCAGACATGCCAACCAGCCATAATAGAGCGCGAGGTAGCAGACGCTAGCTGGGTCGTGATTCCAGCATCTTCCAGGAGAGACGGGGAGGCGGAGAGAAGGCCACCGGGAGCTCAGGAACCAGATCTGGAGGAATGAGGGTGACTGTACCAGGCTGACAAAAGCTGGGAAAGGATCTACCAGGCCAGCGAACAGCATGTGCTGAGGCAGGCAGGTGTGTGACTTTTCAGCCACGGAGGATTTATTTAGGGAACGAGGGAGAGAGGGGTGTGGAAGAGTGGGTGGGAAATGGAGCATGAGGTGCCTCATGCCAAAGAGTTGGAACTTTATGGCGAGGGCAACGGAGAGCTAATGAAGGGCTCTAAGCAAGGGAATGCCATGACCAGATCTGCATTTTAGAAACAAAGATCTTTACCTCCTCTTACTCTTCTCGGCATCGATCGTGTCCCTGATCTTTCTGGCCAATTCCCACAAATGGATCTCTGTCTGCTGGCTGAGTTGGCGCCACCCAGTATCAGGGCCGGCAAGCCCCTCTCTAGCACTGCCTGGGGGGGGGGGGCGGGGGCGGCAGAGAAGGAAAACGGGGGAGTCTGCCTGCCTCTTGCATATGCCCAGCTACTGTCTTGTGCTCATAGAAGCTGAAGCCAGGACTCTCGGGTTGCTGCAGAAGGAGACCTGGAAGCTTACACCATCCCTCATCCTTTTTCGGTCCAACGTCCAGCAGAGCTTTTGTCCTTCTTGTTGGCAGCGAACACTCATCCCGGCGGGAGGCGGCAAGTGTTGCCAGCTCCCCTCCCATCGGGAGATCGAAATGTTGATATGATGAGAAATCCTCCCGTCTCCACAGCAACGTCCCTGCTCCTTCTCACACTGTACCAAACAGTCTTGGTTTTAATTGGAAGGGGTTTAGGGGGAGAGCAATCAAGACAGAGCCACTGGCAGCAGATTCCTGGAAGTGGAACGCATCCCCTTCTTAGCCGAATTGGATAATTCATTTAAAATGGGGTGTGCAGTCGCGACAGGAGGATGTTCGCATGACTAGTACATACCTGATAGCGACCGCCCGTGCCAGGAAGCCGGACCCGGGCAGAATTTTTTAATTCCCCAAAATAAATTTTGCAAAGACAGAATGATGTATTGGCTGCCAGAGTGGAGAAAGAACCCAAATCCGGTAAGCGTTTGTATCCTGGAACCTTCTAGAACACCTGTGTTGTTTGCCAAGGAGACCCATCTCTTCTGGACTCCATTCAGGATGCCTTGTGTGTGCCCAGCCCTGGGTGTACATGTGGGGGGCCCTGCTGTGCTTTGCTGGGTGTCTTCTCCCCCCTGTCCCCCATGTCCTGTCAGCAGCTCAGATGGTCTGAAGCACAACAGATGGCAACTGGGCTCTGCCTGGGGGCTGAGGCGAGAACCAGGGCCTGTCTGCAAGCCTTTGGCCCTGGGAGCTGCCTGGAGACCTGTCGGGGAGCTGGCGGCCGCATGGAGGTCTTCCGGTCTCATCACGTGGCCTGGGGGAGAGCAGCAGGCCCAAGGGGGCGGGGCTGCAGGGGGCCCGGCATGTTGGTGGAGGGTGCTGCCTGCCTTGCACAGTCTTCCAAGCCAGCCTCCCTGTGGCACCCAGTGTTCCCCCCAAATAGGCAGTTGCTAAGAAACACCCCGAGTCTTGGGAGTACCTTCCACACGGTTGATAAGGCTGCCGTGCTCAGCGCTCAGATGCCAGCGCTCGGGCAGCCTGGCCAACTCCAGTGACGTCAGGCTGCGGCCCAAGCCCACACCGGCGTGCTGGCACGAGCGTTCCTGCTTCTTTCTGGGCTTCTTGCTGCAGGACATTTTAGTGATTGTGTCAACACACTGACAACACTAACCTTCACATCTTACCACCCTCCACCCACCATCTGCCCACTGGCCCAGCTGCTCCTCCCCGCCGCCTGCCTGGGCTCCAGACACAGTTATCTCAGTTCCTGCCCCAGGTCTGTGACGTAAGGAGGGGAGCTCACAGGCCTGTCATCATGGTTGGTAATGGGCCCATTTTAGAGGTGGGAATACTGAGTCTCAGAGAAGTTAAGTAACTGACCCAAGACGAAGTAGCTGGTAAGCGGCAGAGCTTTCCACCTAGGAGCCTTGAACCCCGAGTCCATGCTCAGGATTATGAAGCAGGAGAATCACATAGGTAGAGAGCCATGGGCCCAAACCTGAACCCCATATTCCCAATAGTGCTGATTATTACCCCAGGGCAGGCAGAGAGAGGAGGCCAGCCCCCCAGTATATGTTGTTCAAAGTGACAAGAGAACACCTCCTGGCAGCACTCTCAGAGCCAGCTGAAAACAGGAGGCGATGGTTCTGGGGGCCTCCGAACCCCCCAGACTTCCATGTATCCAGATGACGTTTCCTAAAGAAAACCAGACCGGAGCTTAGCTCCCTGTGGCCTCTGGGAAAGACTCCAAACTCCTTGCACCATCTGGGTCCCACCTGCCCTGCAACCCTCACCCGCATCTACTGGGACCTCATCCTTGCCTGACCGGTCCCTCTGCCTCTCCTGCCGGCCACCCCACTCATCCTCACACTCCTCTCTGCTCCACTCCTCCCGCTGGTGCCTGCACTCACTGACCGGCGCCCTTCTTTCTTATCATGCCCAGCATCTCTGCAGCCTGGGGCCTGCGGTGCCCAGTGAAGGTGGAGGAGGCAGGTGAGTGAGCCTGGGGATGAGCAGACATGCTGCTCCGTGGCACAGAAGGAAGTCTGTCATCTTAGAATGTCATGACTGGCAGCACCTAACCAACCATCCTGCCCGCCTGCCCCTCTTTGAGTGAGTGAGGACCCAGATGGAAGGTGATTTTCAAGAAAATTGGTGGCAAAGCCGCGGGGATGAGAGCACACTCCCCGATCACCTGTGGCTCTGACTCCCCCAGCCATCTGCCAGGTGGCAGGTGGCCACTCCAAACTGGAAGCTGGCTGCTGGCAGCTCCCTGCCTGGCAGGGAAAGCAGAGGAGGACGTACTGGGGGAGCAGTTTTCGGTTTTATTTATTAACACTCCAGAGGCCTTTAATAAAAATACCCTTGGATGTTGAAAGAGAGTCGGGAGTGTTCAGTGAGGGTAAAAAAATGCTGCTAACGTTCATCCCGAGCCCCCCTGGGCCGTGAGTCCCGCCAGGCGCCTGTCAACATCGGCGATTTCACGCCAGGGGGTGTGGAGGCGGGCTCCCGCTGCAGCCTGTGGTGCCAGGGGAGACAGACTTCCCAACTCAAACCACAAGGAAACCTCCCCCGGGAGCTGGCCAGTTCCGAGCCAGAGCTGGAGCCCTTTATTGCGGCTCGCTATTCTTAGAAGTTGGAAGTGGGGTGAGTGGGTGTGTGTGCGTGTGCGAGTGTGCACGCTCCAAAATTAAACCTGAAGCCCAGGCTTTGCCCAACCCAGGGCCTCTGGCAACGTGACAGCAGGCTGAGCCCTCAGGACACTGTGCCTCCCGCCCCAGTCGACGGAGACTTTAACAAGTAGGTTTGAGGGCGTAGGTTTTCTGGGGCTGCTATAACGAAGCCCCACATACACGATGGCTCAAAACAACAGACGTTAGCCCTGGCCAGCTTGGCTGAGTGGATAGAGTGTCAGTTTGTGGACCGAAGGGTCCAAGTTCGATTCCAGTCAAGGGCACATGCCCGGATTGTGGGCTCGATCCCCAGTAGGGGGCGTGCAGGAGGCAGCCAATCAATGATTCTATCATCATTGATGTTTCTGTCTCTCCCTCTGCCTTCCTCTCTGAAATCAATAAAAGTGTATTAAAAAACAAAACAAAACAACACACATTTATTCTCAGTCCTGGAGGTCAGAAGTCTGAAGTCAAAGTGTGGGCAGGGCCGTGTACCCTCTGAAGGCTCTGGGGCGGGTCCTTCCTGGCCTCTCTGGCTTCTGGTGGGTCCTGCCTCTGTCTTAACGAGGCCTCCTCACTGAGTCTGTGTCCTTTCCTCTTAGAAAGATGCCAATCATGGAATTGAGTGCCACTCTCACTGCAGTCAGATCCATCTCAACATCCTTAACTGATCACATGTGCAAAGACCCTATTTCCAAATGAGGTCGCATTCTGAGGATGTGGTGGGTGTGGATTTTGGGAGGGCACGCACATTCACTTCACTGCCCGGGAAGAGGCAGCCCCAGGGAGAGGCCGCTCCAGTAATGGGCCCCGGAGCCCTTTCAGAGCTGCTCTGTCGGGCGGCAGGTGTGGGGTGAGCCTTGCCCACAGCCAATTCCTAGCAGAGCCCAATGCTGCCAGCCAGCCGCTCCGTGCCCCCTCAGGCCCAGAAGGCTGGGGATGACAGGAGGCAGGGGCTGCCACTGCCCGGGCCAGCACCCGTCGGACGCTCCGGGGACAGAGGCCGGATTCACTTCCTCTCCTGTTCCTCTGAGCCTCACCAGGAGAGCATCTTCCGTGTTTGCTGAGAGAATGTTGGCCTGTTAGGGAGGAGGGACGCTGAGCATGACTCCTACAGTGAGTTCTTGTTCTGACTTTGGAGAGAGGACAGTCGGGGTTTGTGTCGGGAAAGGGTGAGTCAGACCGTGGTCTGGGAGGGAAACCAAAGGAGGCGCTGAAGACAGGGTGTTGGCTGGGAAGCTGGCAGCCTGAGCTCACTTACTCGTTTGTGAACGCAGCTTGGAGCCCAGGGTCCCTCCTCTGGAAAGTGGGCATCGGAGTGGTGAGGGCTTACGGGAGATAGTGCATAACCTTCGGTAAATGGCAAAGCCAGGTCCCATGGCAGGAACTGAGATGACTTGAAGGCCAAATGAAATGGACAGACAGTGTGACATAGTGAGGGTGCTCTGCAGTGACATCATCGCTTGCTAAGGGAAGTTCCCCTGGGCCACGTTTTGAGGACCTGCACGAATTGGGCACTGACGTATGTTGTTCTTTTAGAAAAAAGTACCCAGTGAGGCTTCTTTATTTCCCTTTTAGAAGTGAGCAGACCGAGGCCTGCGAAGTTCAGTACCCTTCCCAAGGTCATAGGAAGTAGAGAAGCTGGGATTTGAACCCAGGTCAGTGCACATCACATCTGGGCCTGTGCCCTTTGCGAGCAGCTCTCAGGTGGATGCTCAGAGGAGCCGGTCAGCGCTTCCCTGAGCTCCTGCGAGCACCTCTGCCGCTCCTGGGGGCCATCACCAGGCTGTGTGTGTGTGGACATTAGCTTCCGGTCGTTTTCACGTCGTCCTTGCCTCTTGGAGGTCACCCACTTAGAGGTGGGCTTTCGATGTTCAGTCTTCTGGCGTGGGACCACCAGGTTCCTGGTACCTCGTGCAGGGTACCCCATCAAAGCAGGCACCTCCTTTACCTGAGGGTGGGCAGAGGCAGTTCTATTCCTGGTGAAAGAACAGGCCTCAGGGAAGCCGGCCTTCCTTCCCAGGAGCTAGAAATACCCGAATGACAAGGACCATGCTTCCTACACCCAACACTGGTTTCCCAGGCACCCTGGGCTACCCCACGAGTGCTCTGGCATGCAGCGCCCATGAGTTCTGACGGGTTGAGTTAGCAGCAGCCTCTGAGCCAGCAGCAGCTGCTTTCTGGGAGAGGGTGTGATGGCGGAACAGGAGGGCTCGGTTTTGGCTCTGGATAGGATTGAGTTCAGACTTCAGCTCCACCAGTGACTGATTCTTTTTCTTTAAAAAAATAAAAGTCATTCTCAGCTGGTGTGGCCCAGCCATTGAGCGTTGACCCATGCACCAGGAGGTCGCTGGTGCGATTCCCGGTCAGGGCATATGCCCGGGTTGCAGGCTCAATCCCCAGTAGGGGGTGTGCAGGAGGCAGCCGGTGGATGAAGTTCCTCTCTCGATGTTTCCATCTCTCCCTCTCCTTTCCTCTCTCTCTAAAAATCAATTTAAAAAATATTTAAAAGTAAAGCTGACATTGCCAAGAAATGAAAATATATAGTCTGAATTTGATAAGTAATACATGTATTACACATATATTTAAAAATGTGAAAATGCAGATAAGCAAAAAAAGAAATTACAAGTCAATGGTAAACCTACCACCATTAAATTTTATTACACATCTTTTGAGATTAATTTTTCTTTCTCCTTGTATTTAATATACACGGTAGGGCAAAAGTAGGTTTACAGTTGTTCATATGGAAAATACAATAATTAAACAATAATACAAGAATAAACTCTGTGGACGAGGCCATGCATATATGGGGGGGAAAGGGAATATATGTCATACTTTCAACAATAAAGAATGATTTTTTAAAAATTACAAAAAGCCCTAACCAGTTTGGCTCAGTAGATAGAGCGTTGGCCTGCAGACTGAAGGGTCCCAGGTTCGATTCCGGTCAAGGGCATGTACCTTGGTTGCGGGCACATCCCCAGTAGGGAGTGTGCAGGAGGCAGCTGATCGATGTTTCCCTCTCATCAATGTTTCTAACTCTCTTTCCATCTCCCTCTCCCTTCCTCTCTGTAAAAAATCAATAAAATATATTTAAAAAAATAAAAAAATACAAAAAAGAATAAACTCTGTGTTTTGTGTACTCACAATGGTAAACCTACTTTTGCCCCACCCTGTATACTTATTTCATTAAAATAATAGAAGATCCCATGCATGTTTTTTTTTTTAACCTAATGTATATTTAAAGACATGGGCACATGTTAACAATGCACTAGCCTCTAACGTAGCTGCAAGGTATTCCATTGGAGGGCCCACCCAGTAGTTAACCCAGCTCTATGGGGTGGAGAATTGGGCATAACCTCACTTCCAACCAAGAACCTCAACTTCTTCATCTTTAAAATGGGATCATAGTGCCCATGCGGCAATGTGTGTGTACAGTACATCCAGGCCCCCGTAAATGCTTCTTTCCTTTGCCCTTTCTGGCCGCTGGTTCCTTTCATGTAGGAAAATGAATGTGCCCAAAATAACTCCATCCCACTTCCCCACCCCAGGATCTCGGTGGCAGGCAATCAGGGCAGCAGCCCGCATGGCACTCCCCCGAGGCTGAGCCCGACTGGGCCACTGCCGACACCACAGAGCTGGGGTGCTCCTCCCGTCTGGGCAGGCGTTTCCTGCTCCGAGCACCGGGAATGTGGACATCAGCCGGTGTCTGGTGAGTGTCTGCACCACTTGTCGGGCTGGACGGGGGGCACATGGATCCCGCGATTGTTCACATCTGCGGCCCCCACCCCTGAATGAATTGGAATGTGTGAGGTTTTCTTCACAGTGGATGTCAAGCGCTGGCCACGCCAGGCATGTCATACTGTAAGCCTTGTCTGAACCCAACTAAATAAAACATCATGTTTCCCCTGCTTGGTCGAGACCTGTAAACCAGATGTAATTGTGCCTGCCATGGGCCCATCTCATCACCCAGAACTGGATAAAGCGGGAGAGGGCTGCACAGCCTTCTGGGAGGTTTGGTTTTGAGCAGTCAGTTGTCATTGGAGCTGATAGAGGGTGGTTTGTTTTGCTTTTGTTTACAGGGGAGAATAGAAATAATTATACTACTACTAAGAGCAAATAAATATTGTGGGCTTATCGTGCGTGGCTGTCTTAGGCCTTCTGCTGTAAGCGTCCTATGAATTATCTCCCATGAGGCAGGTGGTAGGTCAGTACCCATTCTGTAGATGAGGAAACTGAGGCACTTAGCTGCTAAGAGACAGGGGTGGCATTTGCACCCAGGCAGTGACTCAGGCAGTGGCCGCTCTTGTGACAGGGTCCAGCGGGTATTTATGGAAAGATCCACCCCCCTGTCCCCTGTATCGAGCCCTGCAGTGGGTGCTGGGTTAGGAAAGGGCTGGGCTGTTTGCTTGGAATCATCTTCTGCATGTCCTTTCCTGCCTGCCTAGTGAGCTGCTGACATTTCTCAGCTTGGAGAACAAGATAGGAAAGATGCAAAATCAGAGAAAAGGAGTCCTTCAGCTCCTGGGAGCCCTCAAAGGTGGAAAATTCAGGGGGGCTGTAGCGGTACTGGTAGGGACCCATGACTGGTCCAGCTCCTCCTGGGGCAGGTGCAGCCTGGGGGCATGGAGCACTGGTGGAAATGAGAGCTGGGATAAGAAGTCTGAGCACAGGAAGGCCCACTCGTGACCTTAGATCAGTGGTTCTCAACCTTCCTAATGCCCGACCCTTTAATACAGTTCCTCATGTTGTGGTGACCCCCAATTTTATTGTTACAAATTGAACATAATTAAAGTATGGTGATTAATCACAAAACAATATGTAATTATATATGTGTTTTCCAATGGTCTTAGGCAACCCCTGTGAAAGGGTCGTTCGACCCCCAAAGGAGTCGCGACCCACAGGTTGAGAAACGCTGCCTTAGATCAAAACCAGTGCCAGGCCAGAGCCGATGTGGAATTACAGTTTGTTAAGCTCTTGTAGCAGGTGTGAGGTGATAGGGGTTTGCATATGGCCCCGCTGTCTGAATGGGGGTTTTCATTTTTTAAAGGCCAGCAAAATAGCACACGCAGGTGTACGAACAGGACGCAGTCACATGGGGTTGTGACCAGCCTGGGGATTAGCCACAGAAAATCGGGGCCCTCGAGAGGTGAAGCCACTGGCTTCCTGCCCGGGTCAGTTCTCTCCCCGGGGGGAGTCACTCACCCAACAAACATGCAGCTAACATGATCCTCAATGACGTCAAAATTAAAAGGTAAATTCAATTCCATAAGCATCTCTCATTACCTAGTACTGTATACAATTTTTTTTTTTTAAATCACAGTAGTTAACAGACATTTCTGATGTATCCACTGCATGGGATTGCTGGACAGGAGAAGGCAGTGGGAGGAGGCAGTCAGTGTGTGTACATGTATTGGAGCACACCCCAGGACGCATCGGTTTTTATCCCTAGGTCTGTGACTGGCATCGGGGGGGATGGAAAGGGGACCCGTGCTCCCAGTGTCCTGCATTCCATTCGGGCGAAGTAACACAGGGAGATCCTCCCACTGCCACAGGTAGCTGGTGAGTCGGGCAGGATTCCTTTGCCTAAGTCCGCCCACCGTCCTGCTCACACGGACTGCTTCCCCTTTAAGCTCCTGCATCCTCAGAGCACCCACTGGGACATGGGGATGGCGGGAGCAGTTCCGGACCCGAGCTTCCACTGACGCCTGGGCCTGCACAGTAGCTGTTACTGTCGCCCCCACCGAAGGTGGCCCGTCCTCGCCGCCTGTAACCGCAACACGAATGCGGGTCAGCAGTCCACACTGGTTGTGAATACGCACTTCCTGGGAAATGATGACCAAAGAGCTGGTCCTGTGTGTGTGAAGGGAAGCAGATGTGCAGCTGTCCCCCTGAAACCACGCTGGAGAGAGCCACTCAGCTCGTCAGACAGACAGCGTTGTATCAGGTTACCAGGCAACTGTAGGCAACAAATACTTGTGAGTCTGGGAGGAAGGGGTGAGCAAATCAGACTTTTCCTAAACATCCTCATCACTTTCCATCATAAGAGCCCATTCCCATGTGCTCTCGTATCCTGAGCTATCTCACTTGGCCTGAGTCTTGTATCGCTTTCCATTGTGGCCAAGTGCTCTGGGGTCAGGCTGCCCAAGTGCTAGCTAGTGTGTGGCCATCGGTAATTTATACCCCCCCCCCCTCAAGCCTCAATTTGCTCCTCTCTAAAGTGGGGACAAAAGCCTGGCCAGCATGGCTCAGTGGTTGAGTGTTGACCTATGAACCAGGAGGTCACGGTTCAATTCCCAATCACAAGAATAAACTCTGTCTTTTGCGTACTCACAGTGGTAACCCTACTGGGCACCCGCCCCCCTTTCTTCCTCCTCTGGGTCAGCTCTGTAAGTTGTCCCCATCTTGTCACTGTAACCATTCCCTAAAAAGCTCTCTTGGCGGAGGCCCCGGCTACTGACGGGCCCTTCTTGCTGTGGCCGAGTTCAGTGCCGTTTGAGGCATCTCCTTATTTTGCACACAGAGGAGGTTTGGCTTGTTAAGGCAGTCACCACCCAGCCATGGAAGGTTCGCACGTCTTTCATGTAAACCTGTAATGTTCTTACGATTTCTCATGTTCTGGATGGACCCTGAGGGCATTATGCTAAGTGAACTGAGTCAGTCAGAGAAGGACAGATACTGTATAATGTTACGCATACTGTATGTGGAATTTAAAAAACCAAAACTCATAGAAACAGGGAATAGATTGATGGTTTCCAGGGACTGGAGGGCTGGGGGAGTGGTTGGTCAAAGGGTCCAGACTTCCAGCGATACAGTGAATAAGTTCCAGGCATCTAATGTGCAGCATGGTGACCAGTTAACAATATACCGTAATATACTTGAAAGTTGCTAAGGCAGTAAGTACATCTAAAATGTTCTCCCCACAAAAAGGAAGTGGTGACTATGTGAGGTGATGGAGGTGTTAACTAACCCAGCTGTGGGAGTCATTTTGCAATATATAAGTGCATCAGATGATCACACTGTACAGCTTAAGTGCACACAATGTTATATGTCAATTTATATCTTAATAAAGCTGTGTGTGTGGGGGGCAGATTCCTCATGTCCTGTTTTCAGAACAGCTTCATTGGAGTATGATTCAGATATCTCCCAGTTCGCCCATTCAAGGTACACGATGCAGGGGCTTTGGGTATATCCACAGAGTTGTGTGCCCGGCATCACAATATTAGAACATTTCCACTACTCCCTCAATGCCCCCATCACACCCCCAAAACCCAGGAGAAGACTAACCTACTTTCTGCCTATAGATCCGTCTGTTCTGGATATTTTATTTAATTTTATTATTTTTTTAATCCTCACCCGAGGATATTTTTCCATTGATTTTTAGAGAGAGTGGAAGAGAGAGGGAAAGACAGAGAGAAATCAATGCAGGCTTCTCCCCTGACCAGGGCCCTTGACCGGAATCGAAGCCGGGACACTTCGGTCCTCAGGCCGATGCTCTATCCACTGAGCCAAACCAGTTAGGGCTCTTCTGGATATTTTATAGAAACAGAATCAACCGTATAACATGTGGCCTTCTGTGTCTGGCTCTTCACTTGGCACACAGGGAGCGTCCGAGTCGTAACAGGTGTCAGAACTTCATTCCTTTGAAGACTGGAGAATCTATTATGTGACTATACCCCATTTTGTTTGTCCACTTGTCAGTTGACAGTCTTAGGGGTTGTTCTTTATTTTTTTTTAACCTGTTGTTACGAATGTTTAGAGAGAGAGCTGAAGGGAGAGGGAGAAATATCAATGAAAGAGAATCATCCATCCGCTGCCTCCTGCACGCCCCCTCCTGGGGATTGAGGCCGCAACCAGAGCATGTGCAGTGATGGGGAATCGAACTGGTGACCTCTTGCTCAACCAACTGAGCCACACCGGCTGGGCCTCTGTACGTACTTTTTGATGCACCAAGTCCTGGCTCTCTGCCTGCGATGCCTTTCCATTCCCAACCATTTTTTGAGGAGGAGAGGCATTTGTGTCGTTTCTCTCTCAGCCCCAAATTACTTCCTGGTTTGCTTGTGAAGGTAACACCTGCTCAGACATTGTGTTCTGAATCCCATAATAAAATTAAGGGCTGGTATTAAACACACACACAAAACAGTCTACAAGACCTGCCAGAAGAAATGATTCCGACTGTGGTTTCTTTTTTCTTCTGTGTAATTATTTAGGCTCTAACAATTCGCTCAGTTTAGATGAGTGCTCCCCCGGCTGAGGATAAAGTAAAGTTTTCCCTCAGGAGGAAGAATGTTATGAGCGAAGAACAAAAATACGTTAGAATTTTAGCAGAGGAGCACACCAGGCGAGGATCCGGTGGCACTTAAGGAGGTTGCCCTCATTTTACCCTTTCCTGCTGGAGGCTGGTTTCTCCCAGGCCTGGTGCATCGCCCATGGAGATGCTGCCAGTTAGGCCCCGGTGGAACTAAGTTCGCAAATGTCTCTGAAGGTTTGTCAGTGGTTTTCAGGGTCTCTGGTGTTGCGTGTAGGATGAGGTCAGAGGGAATAGGCGGGATGCGGTGGGGTCAAGGGCAGGCCCCGGTGCTGGGATGAATTGTTCAGCTTTGACTCTGGCGTGCCAGGCGGTGAGCCTCCGGCGTGCGGTGAGGAGTGATTTTGCCGGGATCTGTGTTGTTGGGGTTTCCAGTGCTGACTCATGTGTCGCTTCCTTAAATGCCTGCCCTGAGGCATTCCTTCTGGAAATCTCTGTAGCGTGGTATAGATGCCCTTCCCTCCTGACTGCTCGCTAAATTCTCTTCTGAGACGTAGGGTCCAGTTAAGAGCAGGCAAGTTAGCATGCCCTAATGTAACCACAGGGAAGGAAAAAAAGAGTTATGTACCAAACGAGGACTGTAAAAGGAACATCAAAATTTAATTGAATTTCACCTCTCTTGTATCTTGGAAAGTTGCTGAGAGAGCAGATCTTACAAGTTCTCATCACCAGGATAACTAGTTTTGTGACTACACGCGGCTGTTAACTAGTCTTGTGGTGATCACTCAGCACTATGTGCAGATATCAGATCATGTTGTGCCCCTGGCAGTAAGTACGTCTGAAATGTTCTCCCCACAGAAAGGAAGTGGTGATTTGTATGTTATATGTCAGCTATAGCTCAATTTAAAACAAGATTTATCTCTACGGAGGGGTTCTTTGATTCCCCCAAATGTGTGTGGGAATGTGAAATAGCCTGGGCTTTGGCATGAGTAGACCTTGGTGGTTCTTGGGCAGAGAACGCCCCACCTCTCAGCTCAGGTGATAGGGATGAGGCCTTCCACCCTACAAGAGGGTCAGTGTGAGAGCAACTGAGGTAGCGTGTGTCCAACACCGGGACAGAGGGGGCACCCACAGGAGCTCCTTCTAAAGCTCTTCTCCCCCAAATGGTTCTTTTTAACCTTCACTCATACCCAAGTTTTAGGAGGAACCATTTGTAAGGAAACCGAGTCCTTTCCCATGGGATGGCGCTGCTAGCTCCCAGTGCTGGAGGGAGACCACCTCCGTCTCCCTTGAGCACCTCGGACCCCCGTGAGCATTTGAGAGAGGTTTGCTACTGTTCCGATTTAGCACAGCTTTTAATATGAAGTCGGTTCGCCCAAAGGGGGCAGGAAGACGTTCGCAGTAATTATTGGTTTACATTTAAACCCTCGTGTGTTTGGACGGGAGCCATACACCGAAGAGCCAGAAGCAGGTACTAGCAACTTAGAATACAGGATGAATGCCGCAAATATCAAAGCAGACAATTTGCTTCCCCCCCAGCGGCTCTCCTGGCAGAAAATTTAAAAAGGAAGAAATGGCTGCATGATTTAAGAAAACATTGTGGGGTTTGGTGATAATAACTTACGTTTCCATAATGCCTCCCAGCGTACGGAATGCTTTCCCATTATTATTGCATTGAATTCTCACGAGTCCCAGAGGTAGGTAAGACAATACTGTATTATGGTGGAGGAAACCCTGTCTCTACCACGTACCTACCACGTGGCTGTGTGGGTTATGTAAGCGCTCTGAGCTTACTTTCCTAAGTTTTAAATGGGAGTTTAATAATACCGTCCTCTGAGGAGTGCTGTGGAGATATAGGAGATAATGCATGAGCAGTGCCAGCTGCAGAGCAAGTGCTCAGTAAGTGGCAGCTGTTGTTGCATTTAGGTCGAGGCAACACAGGTGAGGAGACAATCAGTTTGCCGACGATCACACCATTAGTAACCGGCCAAACTTCAATGCAAACCTGATTCTGTCCCCAACGTTAGTCCTCTCTGCAGGACACCGTAGCCAGGCTGTGGGAATGAGAGTATTCAGCATAATCCCATTCTTTTTTCTTTCTTTTTTTTAAAATATATTTTTATTGATTTCAGAGAGGAAGGGAGAGGGAGAGAGAGAGAAAGAAACGTCAATGAGAGAGAATCATTGATTGGCTGCCTCCTGCATGCCCCCCACTGGGGATAGAGGCCACAACCTGGGCATGTGCCCGTGTCCGGAATCGAACCTGGAACCCTACAGTCCACAGGCCACTGCTCAATCCACTGAGCCAAACCAGCCAGGGCCAGCACAGTCCCATTCTGAGGAGGCCCTTCCTCCATTTCGCTGGGGCACTGACCTTTCCGATGTCTTCTTTTGTGTGATCCACAGAACATCATCAAGAAGGTGATTGGGCAGAAGTTTGTGTACAAGTTTGTCTCCTTCCCGGAGATCCTGAAAATGGACCCCCACGCCGTGGAGATCAGCCGGGAGAGCCTGCTGCTGCAGGACCGGGACTGCAAGGCGCCGCCCGAGGGCCGCGAGGCGCACAGACACGGCCTCTCAGCCCTCAAGAGCACCAGCCGCAACGAGTACATCCACTCAGGCCTGTACTCGTCCTTCACCATCAACTCCCTGCAGAACCCACCCGAGCCCTTCAAGGCCATCAAGACGGAGAAGCTGGAGGAGCCGCCGGAGGACAGCCCTCCCGTGGAAGAAGTCAGGACTGTCATCAGGTTTGTCACCAATAAAACCGACAAGCACATCAGCAGGCCCGTAGTGTCCCTGCCCTCCACGTCCGAGGCCTTCCTGGCCTCGTCCGTCTCCGCCAAGATCTCCTCTTTAATGCTGCCAAACGCCGCCAGCATCTCGTCCGCCTCGCCCTCCTCCTCCCGGTCCCCGTCCCTGTCCCCCAACTCGCCCCTCCCCTCTGAACACAGAAGCCTCTTCCTGGAGGCCGCCTGCCATGACTCGGATTCCCTGGAGCCCTTGAACCTGTCATCGGGCTCCAAGACCAGGTCTCCGTCTCTCCCCCCCAAAGCCAAAAAACCCAAAGGCTTGGAGATCTCCGCGCCTCCGCTGTTGCTCTCCGGCACCGATATTGGCTCCATCGCCCTCAACAGCCCGGCCCTGCCCTCAGGATCCCTCACCCCAGCCTTCTTCACCGCACAGGTAAGAGCCCCGCCAGACTCGGCTCAGCAGACGGGAAGGAAGGGCCACCAGACCACCTTCCTTCTGCCTTCAAGGAATAATCCGAGGGCCCGTGGGACAAAGTCCTGTGCGAACGTGAAGGGAAGTTACTTTCCCACCCCCAGATCAAGGTATCCACAGGAGAAAAGGCGGGAGATGGGCTACAGGGGATGCTTGGTTGGTTTCTTGCTATTTGTGGCCCTTAGAGCAGGTCCAGTGATGTCCTGGGGAAGGTGGAACGGGCCAAGTGTCACTTGAGATGGCATTGGGGCTTTGTGAGATTTTGATGCCAGCGTCCTCTCTGGTGGGGAACTTGATAAGGAGCCGTTTGTTCTCTGTTGATGAGAAAATAGATGTAGCCCTAGCCAGTTAGCCTCAGTGCATAGAGCGCCGGCCTGCGGACCGAAGGGTCCCGGGTTCAATTCCAGTCAAGGGCACGTACCGAGGTTGCAGGCTCCTCCCTGGCCTGTGCCCTGGTCAGGGCGTGTGCAGGAGGCAAGCAATCGATGCATTTCTTTCACATCGATATTTCTCATATTTCTCTCTGTCTTTCCCTCTCTCTTCCACTGTATCTAAATCAATAGAAAAATATCCTCAGGTGAGGATTTAAAAAATACATATATATTAACTGTTGCGGCCCTTGCGATGGTCAACGTGGAGCTGTGGGTCCTGTGGTCCCTTATAAGTACTAACAGTCAGGATGACAAGGGCCAGCCCAGCACTGAGAGGAAGAGTCGGGGAGAGCAGAGCTACCGTGAGGAAGCCCAGGTCCGTGTCCGGAGGGAGAAGACAGCAGACGTGTGGAGCTGGGACGTCTGCGGCGCGAGTAACTCGAAGGAGAAGGCAGATGCTCTTTCTTGTCCCGCTGGCAGTTGCCGGGCAAAGGCAAAGCAGGTGCCTGGTGTTTTCTGCTTCCTCTGGGTAACTGGGTGCGTTTTGGCTTCGGGGTCACAGACCTGGGCTGCGTTCCTGGCGGGGCCGCGTGGTGGAATGTGACTGGGCACTTGCCCTGGAGCCTGTTTGCACGCCTGTGAAATGCGTTACTGTGAGGACTGGATGGGAGAGCGGCGTGTACGAGAGCTCGCTACAGCTGGCAGGTGCTGTCATCATGGAGCTTTGTGGCACCAGGTGGGAGCAGGAACTCTGTCTCCTGCCTCTACTCATCGCGGTGATGTCCTTGCTGGCGTGAGCAGCAGCAGCAGCAGCAGCATCCTATATTGGAGTTTTCTCGTGGGCCAGGCACTAACACTTCGCATGCGCTGTCTTGGCTGTTTTTCAGCCCCATGAAGTAGACACTGTTATTGCCCCGTTTTCCCGGCTGAGGTACCTGAGGCACAGGGCTGGAGTAATTTGTCCAAGGCTGCACAGCTAATAGGTGGTGGAAGCGAATTTGAACCCTGTTCATCTGCTCCGGAATCCGTGCTCCGGACATTGGTGCTCACCGGGAAAACGCCCAGTTGTCCTTGATCATAACAGTCTGCAGAGCATCTGCAAGCAGCTCTTTCCATTCTCCCCTCCATGGCTTCTCCCCGCCACATTGGGGGCCAGGGATTTGGTGTCAGCTCAGGCTTGTGAGCTGGTGCTAAGGAGGCTGCCCCCTTGGAGGGGAGAGCTAAGGCAGTTACTGGGCAGAATTGTGCTCTTCAATCGGGCATTTTCCAACCAAGCAAGAACGGCCGAGTAAATGCCTCGGAAACAGTGGCCTGAAGTAGCTCTGAGAAGTAGCTCTGAGAAGTAACGTGAGAAGCGGGGCAGGGTGGACATTCTAGAGATCCCCTCCCCTGGCCGACTTTGTGTTTACAATGTAAGGTTTAGAGAGGCCTCCAGCCAGGCCAAGGCCAACTCTGATTTCGGTATCTGCTTTCCTGAGCGCCCGTTCACTGTCTCCGAACAGACTGGGACGGTTGCCAGCCCTGCAGTCATCTCGGAGGCAATCGGCTCAGGCGAGTCCTGTGGTTTTGGGCCTGGACACTGAATGTAGGGGGGCTCCACTCAGTGGGATGAAGGATGGTCTGGCTGGGCTGGTGAGAGGAGGAGGGGGCCTCGACTTGAGAGGGAGCAGACGGTGGATGCAAAGCTCAGGATGGGCAGAGAGATCCTTCTAGAAATGGCCTAAAACCAGGGCAGGAAAGCGTAGGAAAGCCAGATGACCTGTATCTAGGGCAGATGGGAGTGAAGTCCTCAGCCAACCTGTGAGTGAGCAGCAGGAGTCCCAGAAGTGGGACCCGGGCTTCCTGAAGGATGGAGGCAAAGGGCCAGGTCTGAACCAGGACAGGACAGGAGTGGAAGTGGGGCCTGGGCAGAAAAGGGCCTGTGGATGGGGTGGGGTGTGAAGAAAGCACAGCACATAGTGCTCTGAACAGGGTCAGGGGAGTCAAGGGCTGCCTTTGGGTGATGGCACATCTGAGGACTTGACAACCCCTCACCTTCCAGCAGGGTCAGCTCTGCCCCTGGCATGGGTGTATGTGGCCAAGAGTGGCTGCCAGGAGGGAGAGAAAAACAGAGCAGAGAAAGGGTGGGGCTCCAGCATTGGGGGCGTCCACCCAGCTGGTTTCTCTGAGATCAGCCGGGACTGTCATGGAATTTTAGCTAAAAAAATACCACCCACCCCCCCATTAGTTTACATTGAATCTTATTTTGTATTAGTTGCAGCTGTAGGGAATGTGGTTAGACAATCATGAGCTTCTGTCTTGACAAGCTTCAGGGCTTTGAGGATTTGGGGGCGGGGGGCTGAGTCAGTGCAGGATTTGGATCCTGAGGACCCACCCCAGGAACTGCTGTGTGCGCCCCATTGGATAGAGCAGCATCTGCTCTGAGGAGCCCAGGTGCTGCAGAAGGCTACCGGCCACAGCCCGGGGAGGACCCATTTTCCTGGGGCAGGAGTGAGACTTCGCTTTGCTCTCGGGCTGCTCTGGGGGTTCCCTCTCCACCTGAGGGGGGCTTGGAGCCTTCCTCCCACAGGCACAGTGACGTCTCACTCCCACAGCTCAGATAGGAACTTGAGCACTTTGCCTCCCCGAAACCCTGCTCCCCTCTGTGGGCTGTGCAGCGTGACAGTTTGCTCACCTATAGGAACCTCCTATAAACTTTTAACAGTTGGCCTTAGAAGAGGTGAAAGCTGTGCTGTAACAATTTCATACCCTGAAAGTGAAATCCCCAAGAATTTAGTGTATTCCAAGAACTACTTGCTTATTTTTATTTATTTATTATTTATATATTCCTTCTTTATTCTAAGAATAATTCCCAATTATTTTCAGCTGGAAACATGGGAGGATGCGGGGAGGTAGGATTAGGAGGAAGGGTTAGGATTAGGAGAGTCCTGGCATGACTTGGGTCTTGTAGTTACAGTGCCCTCTGTGGACCTTATTAAACCACATACCTTGTATAAGCTTCAATTCAGATTTGAAATTTCATCTGCAAAATGATGTGCGTGAAAATCATCAGCCGACCCCCCAACGCCATTGCCTCCCTCAACACCATCGCCTTCCCCAACATCATAACCACCCTTAACACCATCACCTCCCTCAACACCATCACCTCCCCCAACACCATCGCCTCCCCCAACATCATAACTACCCTTAACACCATCACCTCCCTCAACACCATCACCTCCCTCAACACCATCGCCTTCCCCAACACCATCGCCTTCCCCAACACCACCGCCTTCCCCAACACCATAACTTCCCCCAACACCATCGCCTCACCCAACATCATAACCACCCTTAACACCATCACCTCCCTCAACACCATCACCTCCCTCAACACCATCGCCTTCCCCAACACCATCGCCTTCCCCAACACCACCGCCTTCCCCAACACCATAACTTCCCCCAACACCATCGCCTCACCCAACATCATAACCACCCTTAACACCATTACCTCCCTCAACACCATTGCCTCCCCAACACCATAACCTCCTCAACACCATCACCTCCCTTCCCATTGAAAATACTTGTGGGGCATCTGCTGGGACCTGTACGAAGTACAGTTGAGATGACTCTTGTATGAGTGTTGAAGAAACCAGATTAATAATGTAGACAGACATGATGATCCCCCAAAGGCACTTTAAGCATGGACTATGGGGGACTGAAAAAAGGGAATTCAAAAGCCAGCTGGGCACCAAGGAGCTTAGCTGCCAAGGGGAATGGCTGCCAGAGTATCAAGGTCATATTGGACTGTGGCTAGAGGAGCAAGAGTGTTATCTCAGATGGCATGAGCCACAGACGGAGACGGGGAGCAGCCAGGCTGTGAAACCCTCCTGGCTCCTAGCCAGGCACCATGCAAGCCCAAGCGGTGCCAGCAGGAGCTTCTGATCCTCTGTATCCTCTGCACCTTGTGGCGCCTGCCCCTCTTCCTTCCATTCCCCTCTTCTGTTTGCTCTCTCCATCTAACAGTGTGAAGTTGGTTCAGAATCAGAGGCCGGCACATTGCATTGCTCTTCTGGTATGCCCAGACCGCTGTTCCTCTCACGTGTGATGTTTAAGATGCTCAGCTCAGATATGTGCAGGCACTAGGGCTTGAACTCACCCTGAATCTGAGCGTGCATGCCCCAGGCTGTTTGTTAGCTTCAGACCTGGATTAGCACCAACTGAGTGGAGCCAGTTGGCTGAGGACTGAAATGCTGAAACCCTCTTCCTGCATTTACTGGTGGGTGTAACAACTTTGAGCTCAAGTCATAAGGTGGGAATTGAGTAAAATGGATGTGTGTGTTTGAGGAGAGATCAGGTGTAGTACATCCTAGCCCAGCCCTGGGGGGTTTCTCATCTTATTGTCTATCTTGCCATTATCACAGAAGCATAAAAGGGGTTCTTCTCTCTCTCTTAACACTTCTGCCCAGCCTGCTGCCTTGTCACACTGACCTGAGTGCAGAGATTGTCCTTCCAGGAGCTTCCCATTGGCAGATGTCACCGGGAGTTTTGTGTGACTTGACATGCTTGTTGAACGTTGCTTCCCCAGGCTCTGGGTTCCCTCTTTCCACCTGGGACCCATCCTCTCTCCCTTTCTACCTGGGACCCATCTCCTCACCCTCTTCCCACCTAGGACCCATCTCTCCCTCTTTCCCCTTGAGACCTATACCCTCTCCCTTCTCCTTCATGGTTCTCCTACCTCTTCCCGCTCCTGCCCTCACTCCTTTGGTTCCCTTACCACTTACTCTACCTGCCCTAGCCCCCCACGGAATTCTCCATCTTGACCCCCTTTCCTTACGATGAGTACCACTCATTCAGTACCACACACTCTGCTGTGTGATTCTGCTTCTCTTTTACAGGCTTTAAAACCACATTTTTATTTGAATTCAGGCAACTCTAGGAATTTAAAAAAGGTGGATATAAAGTGTTCCAAGGATTCAGAAACAAGAGAAGTGCCACCTGATCGAGGGGAGAGCAGGAGAGTCTCCCACGAGGTGCTGGCACTTCGATGGGCAGAGAGGGGTAGGAAGGAGGAGATCTGAGGGCATGACCCAGGTGGAGGGCCATGCATAGAGGACACGCAGGTGTGGCATGTCTGGACACAGCTCACCAGGCTTAGCTCAGAGGTGTTAGCTGTCTAGGAAACACACTGTTAAGTGGAAGAGCTAAGCTGGGAGGATGGAGGAAAATGAGTGCTCATTGCCCTTGGGCCTTAGGGCCTCTCCCTCCCTGGCAGCCTTGGGAACTCTGCCATTCAGAAAGGCCCGGAAGAGGAAGCATGCATCCGTCTGCAACTTCTCTCGTGAGCCCTTAGTCCTCGGGCGCAGCCCTCCCTGCCTGACTCCTGGAGCCTGAGGAGAGAGGCTCTGAAAGCTCACACTGTACTTGAGATAACCCAGAGCAGGCTTCAGAAACTTTCCTCAACAGAGCAGTCGGATAGCCCCAGCCGGGGTGCGGGAGGCAATCCCATTGATGTTTTTCAAATCAATAAACATCTACTTGGGTGAGGATTAAAAAAAAGAGCAACCAAATAGTGTTTTCCTTAAGGCCGCAGAGTCTTTAGGGAGATCAGAGATGGGAGGGATGGAAGTCATTTTACAATATTTATTTGCATGTATTATGAAAGGCATTTCAAACATTAAGCATGAGAAACAGAGGGCTAGCTACTGTATTCTGAATCATTTTGTAACACTTAGAAAACGTATGTGCAAACATCTCAAATCCTGACATCGGTACACATTTTGGACTATGAAAATATATAGTCCAAAGGATTAAAAATGGATGGGTATATATTTATGGCCACAGATGAAAGATGGCTAGACTTTGTAGTTTAGAAGACTCATGGTCTCTTTAGAACTTAAGAGATCGTCACTGGTGGGTAAATGAGGAGGCTTGGACATACCGGTTATTAAATGTTAATGTGGCTGGAACCTGGCTCCTGAGTGACATGCAAATATCAGTTCTCAGGCCACCTGAGCCTGCGGACTGGAGTCTCAGGTCTGAGAGGAGCCGAGCCGTCAAGGACCCGCCGCCAAGAGTGGCTTGTCTGTTGTAGAACATGAAGTCCTTTTCTATATACAGCTGAATGTCTCCCAGGAAAAGGTGAAATACATTTAGTGTGTCAGGTAGACTTTTAATTAATCACCGACAGCAGTCTTTAAATGCCTGTTGCGCTTTTGCTGTGCCAGGTACACATTATCCTCCCCACTATCCTGTAGCGCAGGCATGTTTCCTCCCCACTTTTAAGCGTAGGAACTGGAGGTGGAGAGCAGTTGGCCTGGCTCATAGGGGGTGGTCCTGAGGCGGGAGGCCTCGCAGAACTCATGCTGAATTGTTCAGTCTACCGTTAGGCCAGATGGCCTGGCGCCCTCCTGACATTGCCTCGGATTAGAACAAATGGGAAGCGTATCCAAACACAGGTATTTATCCCAGTGACCTGGCGGCTCATGCAGTCTGTAGACGTGCCGTGGAACCAAAGAATCAAATAATTTGGTATAAATTAGTTTGCCTTTCAGCAGCTTCCGTTTGAGAACCTTTGTCTGAATCCAGTGCACTGAGCAGAGCAGAACTTGAACTTCGGTTTAAGCCAAATGCTCGAGATAATTAACAAAGCTGCTTAGGCCAGTTCTAGGAAAAAACAACACTGTAGCATCCAGCATGATGCAATCTGAGCCGCGGCTGCCTTTGCTGTGGTTCTTACACAAAGCACCTACTGACATCACAGTCACCCAGGGTGCAGAACCACCCTGGGCAAGGGAGTTCGCCCTCGCGAGAATCCAAGCCAGGCACTTACAGCTCGGCAGGTTTCTCTGCCCTCTGGCTGGCGGGCTGGCGGGCAGGCGGGACTCCTGCTGCCTGTGTGCAAGCAAATGCAGCCCTTGGCACTCTCCCGGGAAACCCAGAGTTTTGGCTTTACACCCAATCTGACAAGAAAGGATCCCCCCTCTACCCCCTCAAGCCATTGCCAGGGAGACGAATTCTCATCAGCCTCACATCCGGAGTGGAATCTGGAAAACCCAGTTCAGAGCTTTTGAAGAAGCTGGTCAGGGGTATTTTAGCAGCAAATTCTAAAGTATTAAGGGCCATGGATAGGGAAAAGGACGCTCGGGAGGCCCTTTCAAAAATACGTTTGTAACCCAAGTAATGGATGTCCACTACAGAAAACTACAAAAATATAGATAAGAAAAAAATAGAGCCTGAAATGGGATCCTGTTTTGTTGTACACTTAAGTCTAGTTTAATGTTTGGGCGGTGGTGTGGGAAGGGGGGGGGGAGGGGCAAATTGAATTAGGACAAAAGTTGCTACAAACTTGAGTTTTCCACTAGAATGTTTAAGTGGAAGTAACTTGTCCATACCTCTCTCCTTTTAAAAATTGCTAATACTATTAGCATTAAAGAAAATTACAAGTAAACAGTGCGCAGCCGTGCAGAAATAAGAGTTGTCAGGTTTTCCTAAGGTGGTGAGGCTGGCTTCTTGGTTCGTGGCGAGCGCACCTAGCCACCCCGCTGGAAGAAGTCAGGTGACACCTGTATCAAAAACTGTCTCTGCTTTCTTTCTCAGACACCAAATGGATTGCTCCTGACCCCGAGTCCACTGCTCTCCAGCATACATTTCTGGAGCAGCCTTAGTCCAGTTGCTCCACTGAGCCCTGCCCGGCTGCAAGGGCCAAACACGCTGTTCCAGGTGAGTGTTTGGAAAAGAACTTATACACAATGCACGTCTAAGAGCTATGCTCCCCAATAAACCCTGCAGAGGTAGCCGTGAGTTCTGCTCTGTGTTTCGTTAAAAGGTTAAGTTTCCAAAGGGAGTTTCGTTAATGGGGCTGCACGCAAAAGACAACCTTCAAAGGCAGGCGTTTCCTTTGGGGCAGAAATGGAGTCCTCAGGCCCGACAGCCATAAATGGAAGGAACAACGCCTTCGCGCAGGGTTCTGGAATTTTCATTGACTAGGAAAACTGGAAATTTATTAAGGAAAAGGCAAAACTTTAAAAATTATATCTTATAAAAATCTCATACTTAAAAATATTACTGTATTAGTCAACAGTGAGATCACTTAAAATAAAAAATAGTGAACAGTTTTTTTCCATGCTACAATAGAAAAGTTACCTGTATAATTCCATGATACATAATCAAGTTCTCCTTGTTCCATAGTAAAAAAAAAAAAAAAAAAAAAGGAGTATGCAGGGCATTTGATTAAAACTAAGTCTTAGGGCTTTATCTTGTGAAACTCCCTGAACTAGGTAAGCACATTCATTATTCATTAACAAACTAGGATCTTGCAGTAGCATCACTTGTTATCAAGTGGAAATCACTATTTCCTCTTTGAGATCCAGGCTGTTTCTCACTGACCAAGATATTACTGTTTGAATACGTGACAGGGACAGGAATGGAGCAAACTGGACAAAGTGCTAGCTCCCTCTTTACCTAATTCTAGCCTCACCTGTCTCATCCACCCTGCACCCCATACCTGCCCCTAGTGTGGCTCACCCAACGTCACTTACAGCTCTTCTGATCCTGTTGCATCTGGCACTCGCCGGTTTGTACTATGATAGACTGTGGGCCCTCAGGAGGCCATAACTGTACCTTGCTCACTGTGGTGTGCCACCAGCATCTAGGACATTGCTTGGCGCACAAACGATGCTCAGTAAGTATTGTTGACTGACTGGATGGATGTCTAAGAATTTGTTAAGAAAGTAAGTGTTAAAAAGTTCTGGTCTCCCTGCTTTGTCGAGTGGGTCATTTTGCTTGTCAGGGTTAATAGTTACCTCCTCGGTGCAAGGAGCTGTACATAGTGGGATTTAGGGTGTTCTTTGAGGAAAGGTGGAGCTAGGGTGGTTTTGATTGCTATCTCGCTTCTCTGGTTTCCTAGTTGGGAGGAGGTAGAGTGTCACGATGACACCGTATCCCTGGAGTAATAAGGTTTCTCTTCCTGGCCCTTCTTCCCGTTACATGAAATTGAGCTATGGTTTTGCCAACAGGTTGATTCATAGCCATTTTACCTCAGGCAGGGAAACAAACTAGAAAAAGCAAGCAAACAGCAGTGAGCAAATATAGTTTCAGTAAGTTTAGATGAGCAACTTGATGGAAAGCTAAGACCTTGCTTCCTGCAAGCAGTTGGAGCAGCAGTGTCTCGGGTCAGAGCTCTGGAGTAAAGCAGAAAGGAGCTGTGTGGTCTGTGTAGTGCCCTCCACAGCAGCATGGGCTGCAGTACTACTCTAACCTGAGACTCCGACGTAGGGCCTCTGTGGGACTCAGTAGATGTCTCAGTAGACTTTCCTCCTTACTGGAAAGTCTGCCACCTGGTTGGTGTAGGGTGTGGTGACCTCCCAGGGAAGCCATGGGAAACTATTACTTGGAAGTTGTTTGGCATATCTTGCCTCCTTAGATACTAAACCTTTTCTAGCCCATACTCCCCACAGGAACAATGGGTCGTGTCCTCAGTGATTTTGTGCATTATCAATCAGCATATCTACTGCTCCAGGAACCACACTTGGAGAACCGCTGCAGACCAGTCATTCCCTATTTACATTTAGAATTCTGCAGAAGAAACTGCTGCATTTTAAGGCTACCTGGTCACAATTTCAATTTTACAAAATGCACCTGCCCCCTCTTCTGCAGCTGTTCAAACTGCATTGGGCAAAAGTACATTTACAGTTGTGCATACACAAAAGTTTGTTCTTGTATTATTATTTACTGTATTATTTTCCATATAAATGGTAAACCTACTTTTGCCCACCCTGTACAACCCATGCAACCATGATTGGATTGCTGACAGGGCCTTGGACCCTCTTTTTGGTTTGGGTCCATGAGACTAAGGAAAAATCTTTTCAAATATTATTACTCTTCCTATAATAAGAGCAGTTGAGTATGGGCTAGAAAAGGTTTAGTATCTAAGCAGATAAAAGTTGACATTAGCAGTTTTGAATATAGTAAAGAACAAAACATAGTGAGAGGAATAATACTTTTTGGGGGGAGAATTTTTATAAGAGTTTGAGCCAAACATGACATATGCCAGGGAGCAAGATCTCAAATGCTCCCTATACTTTGATTTTTAAAATTAGACACTTCAAATGATAGATTTTCAAAATTCCCATGAGTATCAACAGTGTCTCTTTTCAACTATTGGAAATAATTTTCTTTAAAAAATAACAAGCCTCTTTCACATATGCTATAAATGCGTGGGAGGAAGAAGAAAATGCGTGGGAGGAAGTTAAGTCTTAAATGGCGCTGGAAAGTTTCCTGCTGTGATGATTAGAAAAGTAGATCAGAATCCGTAGAGTGACAGATGACAGAGCTGTAAGTCTTTGCACAGAAGGTCCCCTGATAGAACTGTTATAGCAGATACTGAAGAACTGAGGGGAAGGAGAGAAGGTATCTCCCTTCCTGGGAGAGGCATGCTTTGTAATCGAGACATGTCTTGGAGAGAGAGGACAAAGACATGTTGTGTTAAATCTAAAAATACAACCCTGATGTACAAATAAAGTGACATCAGTTTCAGCTGGACAGTTGAGCATTTTATGTTTGTCTGTAGGATGTCTGTTCCACTTTTGAAATAGATGTTGATCAAATTTGGAGTAAGTCGACCAAGTACAACTAGATCTTGAGACAAGGTGAAGCTAATTAACTTTTCACTGAGATTGTTTTCTATAATTTTAAATTCAATAAATATAATCCAGCAAATATTTGTAATGCTCTGAGGCAGGGACTTAGGGTTTATATAGTATGTGAATAATAGATGTGTAAACAAAGTTCTATAAGAACCCAACAATAATAGCTCTTTTCTGCTGGGTAGTGGACAAATGCTCCAAGGAGGTGTACCTGAGCTAAGCTAAGAAGGGATAGGATTTTATCAAAGAGTAAAGCACATTTTAGATGAATAGAGCTTTTCAATATGGAAGTACACAGTCTGTTCAGGAAAGTACTGGGTAGTAGGAGTCAAGATTGGAAAAGTAGCTGTGGGACTTGAATAGTATGCTCCGGAGTTCCTACCTTAATTTCTTAAGTGATAATGGAAGTCTTTTAAAGCTGGAGGTAGTAAGACAATCTCTAGAAAGATCACTAAGTGATTAAAAAGTGCTATTAATAACAGACATAAGCACTTTTTGTGGCTTCTCATTTAATACTCAAAATAGTAATATTTAAAGAAATTAAGGCCCAGAGATGTTGCTTCCATTTACCTAGATCACATGTTATTAAGTGGCAAAGCTCTAAGTTAAATTTAGGGTTGTACTACTCATAACCACCATCCTCACTGACTTAAAAGCACACACAGAAGAGCAGGTTTTGTGGGGAAGAGACATTGGTGGTACTTCTAACAACAGGAAATGATTGCTAAGTCCAGTATAAGAGAAAAGTTTGAGGAATGTTACAAATTTAAGAAAAGGGACAAGGGGGTAGGTTTAGTGCCAATAAAGATGGCTATGACACATGCCAGAAAAGGCAGGCTAACCAAGAGAAACTGTGACAACTGAGCATATAGAAATAAAGAAAAAAGGGCAGAAATCACGAATATATTTTTAAAAACAAAGACTAACCCAAAAGCTGACTCTTTTGCAAACACCATTAAGATGGACAGAACCACTAAGAGGTACAAATAAATTAAGAGAATGAAAATTCAAAACCTCTTTTTTCCAATGTTTACCTGAGTCAGCGATTTTCAACCAGTATGATGCAAGAATTTTTAAAGCATCAAGATGTGGCTAGTGAGGGGCAGGCACTGACCCCTTTTCCCTTAGGTTGTCCAATAAAATGAAGAGAGCCAATACAACAGTAGCTGTCCGGTGTGAATGAATCAAAATTGTATCTTTTTTTGGAGTACCTCAGGATTTTACTAATTAAGATAGTTTATGTATGTCATGAGATGATAAAGGTTGAAAATCACTACTCTAGGTGGGATCAGTGGTTAGGAACACAGATTTGCAAGTAGATTTTATAACCCAGTTGAAATGGATCAAATTCTATAAAAAACCTAAAATCAGAAAACAAAAACCTATATATGCCAATAACCATTGAAGAAACTGAAACAGTAATTAGACAACACTCCCCTCCTCAAGCCCTACAAAAAACAAATTGGGCAGTTTGGCACAGAAAGCAGTTTAAAACTTAGCTTTACTGATTATTACCTATGACCTTTAGACAATTCCGAACTTTTCTGAATTCTTTGTTTTCTCCCTAAAATGGGGAAAACCAAACTTAACTTTACAGGCTCTAGATAGCAAATGAAATGACAACCTTTGATAAACTGTAAGGCACCAGACACATTGTCACAAAAGTAGCTTGAAAATTACGATAGTACATTTACTTCTTCTACAAATATTTATTGTACTTGTAATGTGTACCGGACTCTGTAGTTTGATATTTACTGTTGAAATGAAGCTTAATATTAATTTCCTATTAAGTCCTGATAAATTAAACTAGAAGAGGGCCCCGGGAGATCATTCTGACACATGTCATCCTAGAGACAATGAACATCTAGTTGAGGCCTTTAATTCTTCTTGCTCAGTTGGAATATAGCTGTTGTACTTCTTTCAGACCTGAAAGTTATCAAAGCATATATACCTTTATCCTGTTTGTCATCTTAGTTACCAGTAATACTGAAATTAACTTTATTGTTTTTTTAAAAAAATATATTTTATTGATTTTTTACAGAGAGGAAGGGAGAGAGAGAGTTAGAAACATCGATGAGAGAGGAACATCGATCAGCTGCCTCCTGCACATCTCCCACTGGGGATGTGCCCGCAACCCAGGCACATGCCCCTGACCGGAATCGAACCTGGGACCTTTCAGTCCGCAGGCCAACGCTCTATCCACTGAGCCAAACCGGTTTCGGCAAACTTTATTCTTTAAGTTTCATCATGTATGGGTGACCTCGCTGTGAAGTTTGATATTATGCTTTTAATTAGAAAGAATACTTTCTCAGCCCCCAAATAAAGAGATTCTTGCTCTCTAAATCTTTTTTTTTTTTTACATTTTTTTTATTGATTTTTTTTACAGAGAGGAAGGGAGAGAGATAGTTAGAAACATCGATCATCGATCAGCTGCCTCCTGCACATCTCCTACTGGGGATGTGCCCGCAACCCAGGTACATGCCCTTGACCGGAATCGAACCTGGGACCTTTCAGTCCGCAGGCCAATGCTCTATCCACTGAGCCAAACCAGTTTCGGCTCTAAATCTTTTAAGATAAAAACATTCCTCATTTTTAACAGTTACAGGGAAGCAACTTTGTAGTATTCTGGAAAGTTTATGGCTAATTTCAAATTACAGTATTAGAAATTACTGCTTTATATGTAAAGAGTCAGTTGTGGTTTTCAAAATTAATTTTTTAAATATTAAAACAAAACATTCTATGTAGCTTGGAATCTTTTTGTTGTTAATCCTCATCCAAGGATTATTTTCCCATTGACTTTTAGACAGAATGGGAGGGAGGGACAGAGAGAGAGAGAGAGAGAGAGACACATTGATTGGTTGCCTCCCACACGCACCCCAACCAGGGATGGGTATTGAGCCTGCAACTGAAGTACAAGCCCTTGATCAGAATCGAACCCAGGACCCTTCAGTCCACGGGCTAGCGCTCCAACCACTGAGCAAAACTGGCTAGAGCAGTAGCTTGGAGTCTTTAAAAAATAGTGTTAGAACATACTTCAACAAATGAAGTACGTATTTTATATACCTAGGCTACTATGAAAAAATAATTTTCTGTGCCCTTCTGTTTGCTGTACATAATCCTGATCTCATTGTCCTCTTCCAGTTACTCATTTGCAACTTACCTTTATCACAACGGTGATGACAGAACTGAGCCACTGTAGTCTATCTAGGAATGTAAAGAACTCAAGTTCTTCCCAATAGATTTGTAATTGTTGAAAATCTTTTGTCCCCACCAGTTCCCAACACTGCTCAATGGCCACATGCCAGTGCCAATCCCCAGCCTGGACAGAGCTGCTTCTCCAGTACTGCTTTCTTCGACCTCTCAGAAGTCCTGATGACATCTGGCCACAATGAAAGACTCATTCACTGATGAAGCAAATTTGTCCCCATGGGCTAGTTTACCTGTGTCATGAGAAGGACTTTGTGAAACCCTGTTAATTTGGTTTGCACTTTTCATAACATGGATGGTCTAGATATATGTTAGCATTTTTAAAACTTTTTTTTTATATTCAAGTATATATGAAAATCTGTTTTGCATTAAGTGAATTTTAATGTTTTTGTTTTTATATCTTCTTAGCTCTTAAGTGTTGAACACTGTTGACAGTGAAGAACTTTTCTTAATGGCTTTCAGTGTAACTAATAAGGATGTGAAGTTTTTTCGCTTTAATTCTGCATATGCTGAACTGTGCTTATACACTATAACCAGCTGTGCCTTCCCTTGCATTTAGTTTAATGTAAATGATTTATATATTTTTTAGATAAAATGTTTGAAAGACAAAGATTAGTATCAAACAGCTCTCTAGTAGAATTTCATTATTTTTCACAAGTAGGCAATATGAAAGCATATTCATATTACTTTTTCTCTTTTGCTTTCAATTATAAGAATTGCCTTAGAGCCTCTTTTGAACTGAAATTCAATAAATGTAATGTCCAAGTAATGTTTTTATAAGAAAAAACTAAGCCATATTTAGACAATAAACATTCATGACAGAAAATGTTCGAAAGTGCATTTTTAAAGAAAGGAACTTTGAAAGGCTAGCCTCCCAGCTGTTTACCAGCTGTTTACAATCTTTTAGACTCCTCCCAAACAAAACCACCTGATGGAAAAGCTACAAGTTTATTCTATCCATACCCCTGGAGTATTTCCGAGGTTAGCATATCCTTAGTTCAAGAAATTAGCCCTGGTTCTTCCAGTTTTCCATAAAGAATCACACCCCTCCAATACATTTCCTATATCGTTATGAGGTAAGGTTTCTCTAAACCCCCTGAACTATTAACATTTAAAAAGCCTATCCTTTGAAAGACGCTCACAGACTCGTGATGAAAACAAAAAATGAAGCAACAATCTTGTAATACCAGGTATCTTCATGTGTATGGGTATGGCCTTGCTTGTGGAAACCTGAGAGGTTATTGCTAAATTTAGGGTGAGAATGAAGGAAACCTGATGCAACAAATGTAAGATTCTTCAGAAACCTCATCAGTGTTGAATTGATTATGTAACAATGTGGAACACTAAACTAATTCTTTTGTGTAGTGGAGAGCAGGGACAATAGGAATGTATTTTCTGTTCCTTCAAAAAATCAGCAGGCACCCATCTAAGGCATCTTTCTGTACATTATGAAAGTTCTAATGGTAAGAGAACTGGAAAGTGCCGAGTGCTTGCAATTCAAGATCAGATTAATTATCATCCTTAACTATAAGTAACAGAAACCAATTTAACATGTGGCTAAATAATTCATTGCTCCAAACCAGGCATTAAATAGCAGGGATAAATAAAACAAAGCTTGTAAAAACACATTCCTTGGATTTTCAAAAATATCTAAAATTCTGTTATGATATAAATGTTGAGATTTTCAATTGGAATTGAGCATCTCTATGTGAGGGATGTATGCCCTTATTTGGAGGAAAACCCCAAACATTTCAGTATGCACCTTTGAAAATAAAATAATGGGGTTGATTCCAGAATCCACAAACAGACTGTCATGGGCTAAGGATAATTCTGTACAAAATAGCTGGTCCAGCTGATATTTACTGAGAATGCGTCCTACCCAGGTTTCCAGATGCGGACAGCTGCACAGGAGAAGCTGCGTAAGACCACATAGCTCACCGGAGGTAACAGTGCCCAGAGCCCAGACCAGTTCTGCTTCCCCATCTCAGCTGTAACTACCAATCCAAAACTGTATGTTAGGCAAAAAAAAACAGCATTAAAAAACTGTCAGATAAGAGAAGGATGCACTCCAAATGCAAGAGTCTTAGAGAAACTAATTAAAAAGGAAGTCCTATGTACAAATATCACAACCAAAATATTTTTAAATGTAAATACTGACTGGAAAATTCAAATGACTATCTCTGATTCTTGTATTCCCTTCCTCCAAATACTATAACATACAACCTAGCTTCATTTATTGGAAATGGAAAAATACCGTAATTCAAAAACTCACTATAACACGAATAGAGAACTAGAGGTATTGAAGTATAACCCTTAAAGCTCTGCCTCATTCTACATGTGTGTGTATGTGTGTGGTTTGTTTTTTTTTAATCAACTATTTTAGACAATAGGTTTCAAAGAACATATTAAATTTTTTCTTCCTTTTTATATGTCTGCTTGATCAGTGTTAAATTGCTAAGGCTCAAGTTTTATAGAACTATAATCTAAACATTGGTCTCTTTGTACACATCATTTCTCTGACTGCAAATCTTCATTCCCTTTCATATATGTATCATTTTTACTGTTATATTATTTTTGTTCAATAAATACTTTGTGATAAAAGGCAGGTGGGTCAGTTTACTTCCATTTATTTGGGATAATTCAAATTTCACTTTTCCATATGAGTACACTTTAGAAAATGAGTTGTCATCTAGACTTAAAATAAGGTATATTATCAAAACATGCTATGTATATGTAATCTGCTTTGAACAGATACTTAAGGAAACAAAATTATTGAAAATGAATTGGAGAGAAGGAAATGGGTTTAAAAAATGTCCCCTGGTCTTTAAAATCTTAAGTTCTAGCAACTGTTCTATATTGAGATGGAGAAGGGGGAAAAATTACCCTTTATTCTTGTAGCTACAACTTGTATCATACTCAATGGTTAAAGACTGAACTCTTTTCCCCTAATATTAGGAACAAGATAAGGATATCCTCTGTTGCTGTTTCTATTCAACACAGTACTGCAAGTCCTAGCCTGAAGGGAGGAAGAGGGGAGAGAAAGAAAAAAAACACACAAAAACATCCAAATGAGAAAGGAAGAAATAAAACTATTTGTAGATATCTTATATGTAAAAAACCCTAAAGAATCTACCAAAGAAAAGTTAGAGCTGATAAACTGAGCAAAATTGTAGGATACAAAACATGTAAAAATAATTTGTATTTCTACATACTAGCAACAAAAAACCTGAAAAATTTAAGAAAACCATTCTAGCTACAATATCCTATATAATAAAGAGGTAATATGCAAATTGACTGTCACACCCTCACACAAGATGGCTGCCACAAGATGGCTGGCAGGGGAGGGCAGTTGTGGGCAATCAGGCCAGCAGGGGAGGGCAGTTAGGGGCTACCAGGCCAGCAGGGGAGGGCAGTTGGGGGTGACCAGGCCTGCAGGGGAGGGCAGTTGGGGAGACCAGGTTGGCAGGGGAGGGCAGTTGGGGGTGATTGGGCTAGCAGGGGAGCAGTTAGGTGTCGATCAGGCTGGCAGGGGAGTGGTTAGGGGGTGATCAGGCTGGCAGAAGTGGTTAGAGGCAGGCAGGCAGGCAGGCGAGCAGTTGGGAGCCAGCAGTCCTGGAATGTAATAAGGATTCCTGTGGGATCGGGCCTACACCGGCAGTTGGACATCCCCCGAGGGGTCCCAGATTGGAGAGGGTGCAGGCTGGGCTGAGGGACTCCCCCCACAGTGCACGTATTTCATGCAGCGGGCCTCTAGTCTATACTAATAAAAAGGTAATGTGCTAATTAGACTGGGGTTGACTGGACATCTTCCGGTCGTCCTGCCTTCCTTCCAAAGCCATGGTGGCGGGAGCTGAGGCAGAGGTGGTTAGGGGTGATCAAGCCAGCAGGGGAGAACAGTTAGGGGTGATCAGGCCGGTGGGGGAGGGCAGTTAGGGGTGATCAGGCTGGCAGGGGAGGGCAGTTAGGGTGATCAGGCCAGCAGGGGAGGGCAGTTAGGGGCAACCAGGCCAGCAGGCAGAGGGGTTAGGGGTGATCAGGCCGGCAGGCAGGTGAGCGGTTAGGAGCCAGCGGTCTCGGATTGCGTAAGGGTGCAGACCGGGCTGAGGGACCCCCCCACCCGTGCACGAATTTCATGCACCAGGCCTCTAGTCAAATATAATAATGAATAAATTTAATCAAGACGACACAATACTTGTACACTGAAAACATGAAACATTGCTACAAGAAATTAAAGACATCCTATGTTCATGTATTAGAAGACAACATTGTTAAGATCCAAAGTGGGGACCTACAGATTCAATGCAATTCCTATTACAATCTCAATGACATTTTCTTTTTCCAGAATAAAAAAATTTCATCCTAAAATTTATATAGAATTTTAAGGGACCTCAAGAGTCAAAACAATACTTATATGAACAAAAACAACTCACACTTGATTTAAAAACTTACAAAATCACAAGTAATAAAAACATTGTACAGGCAAAGGACAGAGATTTAGACCAACAGAATAGAATAAAGAAAGCCAAAATAAGCCCTCACATCTATGGTCAATTGATTTTCAACAACAGTGCCAAGATCGGAGAGAAAAGAATAGTCTTTTCAACAAATAGTGCTGGGAAAACTAGATATTCACATGCAGAAGAATAAGTTGGGCCTACTTGACACCATATACAAAAATTAATTAAAAATGGATTAGGGCTCTAAATGTAAGCAGTAACAGTATAAAAACCTTAAACAGGAAAATATTCATGACCTTGGATTTGGCAATAGTTTCACAAATATGCCACCAAAAGCAGAGGCAACAAAAGAGAAATAGATACAATGGACGTCATTAGGATTAAAACTTTTGCACACCAAAATGACACCGTTAAGAAAGTGGAAGACAATCCACAGACTGGAAGAAACTGCAAATCATATACCTCCTAAGAGTCTAATATGTAGAATATACAAAAAAAACTACAACTCAACAACAAAAAGGTGACACAATTTAAAAATGGGCAATGGACTTGAATACACATTTTTCTCCAAAGCAGATATACAAATAACAGATGAAAAGATGCTCAACATCAATAGTTACTAGGGAAATGAAAAAACCACAAGTTCCCATTAGAATGAATCTATATATATAAAAGCCTAAGCGACCGTTATGACTAGATGACCGGCCAGTAGCTATGATGCACACTGACCACCAGGGGGCAGACACTCAACGTAGGAGCTGCCCCCTGGTGGTCAGTGCGCTCCCATAGCCAACCTCCCACGAGGCGGCCCTGATCAGCCCAATCACTGGCCAGGCCAAAGGACCCCACCTGCGCACGAATTTCTGCACCAGGTCTCTAGTACAATAATAATAACAACAAGTGTTGGCGATAGATGAGGAGAAATTGGAACTCTCACATTACCATTGGGAATGTAACATAGTGTAGTTGCTCTGGAAAACAGTTTGGCAGTTCCTCAAAAAGTTAAACATAGAGTTACTAAGTAACCAAACAATTCCAATCCTAAGTATATAAACTCAAAGAATTTGGTAAACAAGGACTCAACAAAAGCTTCCAATGTCCACAGCAGCATTATTCACAATAATCAAAAGGAGAGAAAAACCCAAGGTCCATCAACAGATGAATGGATAAACAAAACATTGTATATTCGTATCAGAATATTATTCAGCCGTGTAAAAAAGAATTTCTGACATGCTACATTATTAAACCTTGAAAACATTATGCTAAGTGAAACAGGTCAGACACAAAAGGATAAATACAATATGATTCCACTTTTATGAAATATCTAGAATATGCAAATTCAGAAACAAAAAGTATATTTGAGGTTACTAAGGACTTGGGGTAATGGGAAAAATGAGGGCTTATTTGATGGGTACAGAGCTTTTGTTTGGAGTGATGAAAATTTTGGAAATAGTGGTAATTGCTGTCCAATATTGTGAATCTAATGCCATTGAACTGCATATTTATAATGAGTAAAAAATAGCAAATTTTTTGTTATATGGATTTTACCACTATTAAAAAGATAGTAAAAAAACCCCACTAAAAACAAACTTTCATAAATTGTCTTGAATCCAAAAGATAATAATTATAGCATGTTAACAAGACTTTAAACATCACCCGATAAAGCACCAATAAAAATCCAGCTACTTCTATATAAAGTGACAAATTCAATGAGTCTATATTCCAGAAAACAACGTCACTTGGAAGAAAAACAAGTCATCCTGTTTCATCTTTAAGAACATTGTCAATTTAAGACAAATCGTAAGTGTTCAAGATTCAAAATTTCTGAGTTTCCAAAAAATTAATAAAGGAACTGCCTTATGACCCAGCAATTTCTGGAACTATATCTGAAGAAACCCAAAACACTAATTCGAAAGAATATATGCATCTTTATGTTCATTGTAGTGTTATTTACAATAGCCAAGATTTGGAAGCAGCCCAAGTACCCATCAGTAGATGAGTGGATAAAAAAACCAGTACATTTACACAATAGAATACTATTCAACTGTAAAAAAGAAGAAAATCTTACCTTTTCCAACAGCATGCAGGGACCTGGAGAGCATTATGCTAAGTGAAGTAAGCCAGTCAGAGAAAAACAAATACCTTAGGATTTCACTTACATGTGAAATATAATGAACAAAATAAATTAAAATAGAAACAGACTCATAAATATAGAGAACAGACTGACAAGTGTCAAAGGGGATGGAGGAGGGGGGAGGTTGGGAGACTGGGTGAAAAAGGTGAAGGGATTAAACAAAAAATCCTCACAACAATTTGGGTGGTGAACACACAATACAATATACAGATAAATATTTTTAGGACTGTACACTTGAAACCTATATAATTTTATTAACCAACTAGAAGCCCGGTGCATGAATTCGTGCACCAGTGGGTTCCCCCTGGGTGACCTGCAGGGATCAGGCTGAAACCTGCAGTCCAATGCTGCCTGCAGCTCCTACCTGCCGCTCCCGCTCATCCCGGCCCCACTGTGCCTGCCGTGGGCTCGCACCCTATCAGTCCTGATTGGGAGAGGCTTGCGCTGCTGCAGCAGTGCTCACCAGCCATGAGCTCTGCATCTGGCGCCCTCCTAAGGGGAGTGGCCTGCAGGATTGGGCTGAAACCAGATCTCTGACATCCCCCAAGGGGTCCCAGAGTGTGATAGGGCACAGGCCAGGCTGAGGAACCCCACCAGGTCACGATCGAGCCAGGGAGGGACTGCAGGAGGGCTCCAAGGTGTGTCCTGCCCATCTCACTCAGTCCCGATTGGCCGGACCCCTGCAGCAAGCTAACCTACCGGTTGGAGCATCTGCCCCCTGATGGTCAGTACATGTCATAGCGACTGGTCAACTGTCTGCCTCCTAGTGGTGAGTGCATGTCATAGTGAGCAGTTGAGCAACCTTAGCATATCATTAGCATATTACACTTTGGTTGGTTGGTCAGTTGTTCTACCGTTCAGTCTATTTGCATATTACCCTTTTGTTATATAGGATGTCACCCCAATAAATTTAAAATTTCAAAAAAATTTCTGAATTTCAATTCTCTTCATTAAAGAGTTTCTAGGATCTGAATGGTACTCAAGTATATAAAAAAAACCCACAACAACTCCCCAAAATACAAAACAAGCAAACAAAAAAATCCCATCAAAATTTCTTAATAAAATAAACATTCCTAAGACTTCCTAGGAAGAAGAATTTTACATAACTACTGGGTTATATTTCTTCACATTTTATATGCAAGAATCAAACTTATGACTATGTCAAATTTGCAACAAATCAAATATATAACCTCTGAAATACAATATATGACACATTATAATTGAATGCTACCCTTTAAAACTACAGTAGAGATTACTATAGTTTGACCAGGACATATATAAATTAAATATTAATGGCATGAGACTTCATTACCTTAAGAATGAGTCTCATAAAAACAAGTGATCCCATCCTACACCATAGCCTTTTCCCCCCAGAAAGAACTGTGACAACAAAACCACATCTTAACAACATGAAGATTTTGTTATTATAAATTTCAAAACAAAAGGGAGGAATTTCACATAATATTTATAACCTTCTAATACATGTCTGTCAGTTAGAAATAACAGCAGTTTGTTAGGCTACAGGGTTTAACATAAAACTTATTTACAAATGTGAAAAGCAGTAGTGGTCCAATATTCACCATTACACATAAATCTGTTTCTTCCAGAAATTTTTTTTAAAAAATTAAAATTTCACTATCATGAAATATTAAAATAACACCCTAAACATGCCACAATCACTATTCACAAATAAAGTTAAAATGAAATATACAAAAATTCACTTAATACTGTTAAATAACAATAAACTACAAGATTTCCTGAACAGAAATGGTAGGACCCCTGAATGTTTTACAGTGAATGAATATCAGGAAGAAAATTAAGTTATGACTATTTTCATGATATATAAGCCAAAAATTTATATGACCACCTCAAAATATACCAATTAAGGTTCGTAGTTTGTAAGATGCACTAAACAAATAGTCCTAAAAGTTAACACAAATGCTTAAAACATTATTACCAACACCAAGGTGTGTTTGTGATGTTCAAAGAGATGCATAATTAAAACTGTAATTTTGTATCTGGTAAACAGATAATATCTACAATGCTTTAAAACAATCCTCTAAGCTCTCTTTTCTCTCATTTGTATTTATCATGGCTCATTTCAAAGACATATTACAGCTTTCAGCTGATTCCAAGTGAATGTTATTAAAATACACACATACAGACAACCCCCAAATGAAATAAATTGTTCCTCAATGATATATCATCCTTTCTAATAAAAGAATTATATTTAAAACAAACAAGACCTCTCATGTTTGGACTTGTATGGTTTCGTCTGAACTAAATTAAAGCACGATGTAAAACAGATAAGTGTATTAGTAAAAAATATCCAATAATATGCAGTAAATATTTCTAAAATGAGGAAAGGTAAAAATAAATAATTTTGGTGCTTTAATTTTCTGGTATCTAATGTGAGATCCCCCAAAATGTCAGGTGTTCACTTGCTTGAATCAACTTCTGCATTGCGTTTACCTAAACATAACGTGCTCATCAATTTCTTAGCTATTCTATTTGCCAATGTTCAATAAAAAAAAATTATGTAGATTATATAGCATGAACTTAGAGTGTTCAAGATGGCTCACTTATTTTACTGTTAAGCAAAGCTGAATTTACATTCCAGAAAACACCGCAGTTTAATTTTAAAAACAAACAAAAATGCAGCAGTAAAACAATTCATGAGGAGAAACAGATGCATTCACATAATAAAGCCACTGCAACTTCTTCAGGCATTCAACTGTTGTGTTAAATAAACAGACAGTAGTTATTTAGCAGCAATAATTCCGCAATAAATAATGCACTGTGTTTCAGTCCTGCACAAAAATTGCAGCTAAAGTTACATCAATAGCTGTAACCTAATGGCTCTAATGGCAGAGAAGACCTTAAAACCAACTGTACAAAAAAATTGTCACACTGTGACAACAAATATAAAAACAATCTGTAGGTCTGAAATAAAAAGACTCCACTGTGAAGAGGACAGTGTAGACAAACGGAGATTCCAAGTCCACCAAAAGAAATAATTGCCTTCAGATCTGAGTCCTTGATTGATAAGAAAGGCTGGGGGCTGGGCTTGAAACCATGTTATCAGACTTAAAAGAGCATGCTCTGTCTTCTGTTCTTCCCATGTCCTAAAATATAAAGTCATTTTATGAGGCAGTTCGAGGTTCAATTTTATCCCACATACAGTATTTGGTGACTCTAGGATGCTAATGTTCCCACCAGCAAAGCTAATTTTCCACGGTAAGAGTGATCAATACTGTCTTAAATGACCCTTTTGTCGATGGGGTCAGTCTACAGCTTCTATGCTTCGAAGTGATGAACCTGATGACTAGGGAAGCACAAGATACGTCTTCTGCCTCAGGTACCAGGATGGCATGTGCAATGATCAAGCCAGGCCACTTGTAAAAGGTTTCTGTGCCATCTGCAGCTTTCAGGATCCCTGACTTGACTGAGTCAGATTTCTCTCTGAAGAATTACTGAGAATGTGCAATGCTAAACATACACAGTTGTGGAATGCACTGTACATTGGTTTTTACATCAATAATTTTACTGATCAACTTATAAACCAAAAAGTTGGTTCCATGCATAATTTCATGATCGACACGTGAAATGGTTTATGACAAACACACCTGTCTCTGGATAAGAAGAATTTCGAAAACCTGGGTCCTTTTGCAACTGAATCTCTTTCAAACTGAATATTGATACACCTAAAATGCATAGACAGGAATTATCAGGTGAGGTCCAACAGTATTAAAACAAATATAAACCAACTATAGACACATGTTTAAAAATGAATATTGATTCAACATGAAACATTTATACTACATTTACAAGGTTATAGCCCTGCTGAAATATTTTCCCTTTTGCCCCAATGTTTTAAGAAAACCAAAAAATAATCTCTCTTTAGGACCCCTCCCCCCATCTCTGCTTTAAATCATGCTTCAAGTATGTAGTTCTCTAAGGAGACTATACATTGATATTTCTAGGACCTACTGGGGTTGGGAGACCTAATCAAAATGTATTGCTTTTCCTCTCTCTGTCCTTTTCCTCCCTCCTATGATGGCATGAAGGTATCAGGTCCTCAAACTGTCTTCAGATTTTTTTAGATAAGAACAAGGATTAGATTTGTACATAACTGCCTACCTTAAACTATGAAATTTGATATTAATGAAATATAAGTATCATCTTAAAAACATCTGTAATTCACCTTCCTCATTTCAGTCTCTGCCAGAAAGATAATATTTCATTAAAAATTATATTGTAAATTCTAAGTGGAAAGTCTTGATTTCAATAAGCAAACTTTGATGAATCAATATTGTCTAGTAAATGAGAAATAATGTAAGCTTTTAGAAGCTCAGTTCCCAAATATTCTAATTTCCCAATCACCTTACTTAATTTTAAAGTAAAATATTGAGGTAATTAAAAAAAGAATGTTATGAGTAGAATCAAGCAGTTACCTCAGGCACAAGAAATGGGATGCTTTAGTAACTAACAGTAGGCTCACTACTGTCAGGGCAATAGTAAAGGAAAATCATCTTTATGTCTTAAAAAGGAACTCTACTTTCACAAGAAAACAATCTTATGTTTTGGTTGTGTTTCATTGTTGTTGTTTTTTTGCCTGAAATCCATTTTTTTAACAACTCTGAATCAAAGCAATACAGACTGGGACTAATGACAATGTCTATCATCAGATGGCATTTTCAACTTAAGTCCAATAAGATTAATTACTCTTGCCTAAGTACTATTGATTTCTTACAGAATAGTGGCAATGTGCTCAGTGTTAAATAAATTAAAACACAGGCAACCAATACATAAAGAAATTCTGATCTAATTACAAGAAGACTAGAATTTTAGGCTTAAAAACCAATAGCAATCTTGCCCTGGCTGGGTGACTCAGTTGGCTGGAGCAACATCCCGTGCACCAAAGGGTTGCAAGTTCCATTCCTGGTCAGGGCATGTACCCAGGATGCGGGTTTGATCCTCAGCTGGGGCTTGTACAGAAGACAACTGATCAATGTCTCTCTTTCACATTGATGTTTCTCTCTCTCAAATCAATAAAAACATATCCTTGGGTGAGGATAAATAAAAACAAAACAAAAAAAACAACAGCAATCTCTTCCTAATCCCCTAATTCACCTCAGTCTCCTACCCTGGACCAACGAAAAGAAAGAAGGTGTGGGGGAAGGAGGAGAACACTAAAATTTCTCTTACTTTCAGGTAAGGCATGTATCCTTGGTCCCAGACTTCGAAAGTACACATGTTTCATGGCTTCTTCTGCTGAGACTCTTTTCTTAGATTCATACTGTGACAAAGCAAAGAATTGCGTCATTAACTTTTTCTCTAAATACTGTTACAGGAGGGAAGTTAACACTACTTTACTTTGATTACTTGATACAATCACTATTTTCAAAGAATCAATTTGGAGGTGCCTCAGATACGCTCTAATTTGAGTTATTATTGACTATATCTCAGCCCCAAATTTCTAAGATAAAGTTGGAGCTTACCTAAAAATTTAGATTCCCCGTATTTTTTGAAGAGATGAAAAATTAAAATACTTGAATTTTGGTGTTACTTTTCCTCATGAACACCAAAGGATCACTGAAAATATATCTCTATGACAGACATTATTAAATTACCTATTCAATACCCATTTCCCCCTTTCCCTTGATAGATAACCTAGATTTATTTCAGGTGTCCATTGCTTCAACTCCAACAGATGGATCATGAATCATGACTGTCCTAGTTTGGGCTAATTATGATAATTCTGCTCCTCAATTCCCAGACTCTCTTATAATTAATGTTCTGGCCAACAAGAGTTAGTTTTGAAAAAAACCTTACAGGGATTTCTGGAAAAGCTTTGACTTTCCAAACACAAAAGGGATAAAGTGGCTGACGCAAGCATCATACTCTCTCTTCTCCCTGCTTTGAATGATGATATGAACGCTATTTGGAGGTGCAGCACCTTGTACAGAAATTAAGTATAAGGAAGGCAAAGAGAACATAAGAAAACACGAATTGCAGAGAACATGGCTGTGACATAGTTGATAGATGACAGCGGCTAAATGCCTCAGACTATTCAAGGTCACAATGAGAGACCCACGAAACACATTATGAGAGACCATAGTATTTTTACTTTAGCTTATACCTTAAGCATGCTAGATACTACAATAAATAATATTATTTAATTGTCATGACAAATTTTTGGAGGTAATACTGATCCCATTCTATAGATGAAGAAACTGAGTCTCAAAGAAGTTGAGGCATTTAACAATTACAACATAACGTGTAACTTACCTGAAGAAATTTTGTTATCAATTCGATTCCTTCAGAGTCTAACCTAGAAACAGCAAAAAACAAGTGGCAGTTTATTCTTTTATCTTAGCGTACAGCAACTTTTCAAACAAAACTACTTTCCAAACAAAACTACTTTCCAAATGTTTTAATCTGTGAAACCTAGTGCTCTAAAATAGCCACTCTTGTTCTTTCAAATAGACCAAAGCTGTCTTATCCTCAAAAGACCAATCTCACCACTTATTTAAGAAGAAACTATAAATAACCGGGTGCAACTTCAAATTTCCAATATTCAAAAACAAATTAGATTATTAAAAACGATAGAATTTTTTCTGGTATTGTTAATCTTCACCCAAGGATATTTTTCCATTGATTTTTAGAGAGAGGGGAAGGGAGGGGGACAGACAGAGAGAAACATCGATGTGAGAGACATACATCGAATGATTGCCTTCAGCACATGCCCCAACCAGGGCTGGTGATCAAGCCTGCAACCAAGGTATGTGCCCTTGACTGGAATCAAACCTGGGACCCTCCAGTCCGTGCGTTGATGCTCTATCTACTGAGCCAAACTGGCTAAGGCAAAAGTAGAGAATGTTTTTAAAAATCACCATTCTGTCTCAAACCAAAGTAACCACTATTTATCAGGAAAGCTTAAGTAAATTGCACCAATTTTCAGTGTTCCACTGAAGGCAAGAGTACAAAAGCATCACTTTCCTATTATATAGGTGACAACAAGGAGAAAAGTGATCCCACTATGTATCACTGTGGTCAAGATAAAAAGGTAGTCTGCTGAGCACGGGGTACTAGGAACTATAAAGTGCAATATAAGGATGTCTCAATAACTTCATAAAACTTAATTTACAGGGCTACAAAACCAATGAATGATACAGTCGATAAAGACAGATAATTATAGCGATGAATTTAATATAATAGGGAGTAGAGGATTTAGGGATTATCTTAATGGGATAATCTCCTGATCAGAAATCACAAGTTCTCTCTTGCTGCCTTTCACTTGCAAAAGCACAATTATGGACAAAGAATATTTTCCCACCTGAAGGCTCCTAGTGAGTATTGTGGATGCTGTGGCCTAGACATTTGCCAGACTCTTAATCCTCTGTAGTTTGCCATTCTGACAAATACATAGACCTTCTTGGACACAGACAAACTCAGTGCTAAGATCATGGAGAATCTGCTTTAAAGAAGAGCTTTAACCTTCTACACTGGGTATTACAATAGCCAGCAATAGATACATGAAATAGGATTTACGCTACTTGGGAAAGACACATACACAAAGTCCAGCACATAATATGATTCTTCCTAAGCAGGAATACTTAGAATGTTATTAGTTACTACAGTAACAATAAGAACATCAACTCACATAAACACTTTAAAGATATTTTTGGTTAGAACTGCATTGCTATTCTTCCATAGCCACAGAATAAATTAAACTAGATCAAGTGTGTTATGTTGTGTGCAATGTGAATAACGTTTGAGTAAAACAGACATTGGCCTTATTTGGTATCTTGGTGCCCTTTTTATATTTTTTTAAGGAAAGATGGAAAAATACAGTCACAGATATTATTCTGCGTTACTAACTAAAATGTAATACATTCTGCAAGTCAAATTTTATTGGGAGTCAGATGGGTCTAGGGAAGGGGTGGGCAAACTTTTTGACTCGAGGGCCACAATGGGTTCTTAAACTAGACCGGAGGGCCGGAACAAAAGCATGGATGGAGTGTTTGTGTGAACTAATATAAATTCCAAGTAAACATCATTACATAAAAGGGTACGGTCTTTTTTTTTTTTTTTTAGTTTTATTCATTTCAAACGGGCCGCATCCGGCCCGCGGGCCGTAGTTTGCTCACAGCTGGTCTAGGGGTAGGTCTCAGAAGAAACTAATTGAATGGCCAAATTGAGGATATGAGAGGTCAGAGTTTATATTCTTCAAATACAAATTATTATGTGATTAACTTTGACCAAAATAATGCTGAGTCACCTTTTGTCAGTGTCAAGATTTTACTTATAACACTATCTTAGGTTTTAAAAAAAGTATATATAGCCCTAGCCGGGTGCTAAGTGCTTAGCATTGGCCCACGGACCGAAGGGTCTCAGGCTCAATTCTGGTCAAAAGCATACAAACTCCCTGGTTGCAGGCTCGATTCCCAGCCCCAGTCAGGGCGTGTGCAGGAGGCAACTAACTGATGTGCCTCTCTCACATCGCTATTTCTCTGTCTCTCCCTCTCCCTTCCACTCTCTCTAAAAATCAATGGAAAAAATACTCTTAGGTGAAAATTAACAAAACAAACAAACAAAAAAGTAGAGCTGATTCTGTAAAAAGCGAAGCAGAAATTTCATCATGGCATTGAATAAGGAATTAATGCCTTCTTTCTGGTAAAGGGAACATCTATATATACTCTAGAATTCTAATATATACGTTCTATATTCACTTTGTATACAGCTCAATTCTGTGGTCACATAATTTGGTGATCCTTGGTCACTGAATTATAAAAATTAATCTGACACAGGAAGGAAGGCTCAATTAAATTAGTTACTAAAGTATTTAAGAATTGTGTATGTGTATTAAATATTGAATCCTTACTGTGAATAATGCTTCATGAGAGTAAAAAGAATCAAGTACATATTCCCCCTTTTACTTAGAGAAAATAAAAAAAAAATACCTGGGTGCATGGTTAATTAGAGGTTGTGGTTTATATTTTGGGAAGTTGTAGTTCTTGAATTCATCATTTGAAGAAACACCTGGCCAAGTTTCCTGAGATGGAGTCCCTAAGTTAAAAAAAATTATATACATATAAATATGTAAAAATGTATATAAATATGTAAAAACTTATATATATGCAAATATGTATAAGTAGGCAGAGCTAAGAAAGTGTTTTAAAGAACAATTTATATTTAGTAGATGATCTGACTTTCAACTGAAACAGAAATGACAGAAATAGTAAACATATGGTCTTTTTTTAGGAATATGCAATGATGCCATAAAAATTATGATGCCTAAATGACACCTAAGCTAGAAATATTTCCTAGTAATATGGTAAAGGTCAATTTTCAATATTTCTCTTTTCTGCTCTTCCACAAAGGTGGAATTCAGTAAGTAAAAAGTTACCTAGAAGGATTTGTATTTATCATAATTATTTAATTTATAATTTCATATAACAAATAGCTCTTTATGTTAGTCTCAGTATCAAATTTTTAAATAGTCTTTAAAAGATTTCTTGTTACCTAGAAGTCGGAAAATTAAGTGCAGTTCATCTTCTACAGTTGATCCTGGAAACAGAGGTCTTCCAGAAGCCATTTCAAAGAAAATGCAACCAACACCCCTTTAAAATATATCATAAAAAATGATGAGTAACCCATTTACATATTATGACACACAAAAATCTTTTTCTTAAGATGGCCTCTCAGGAGAATTTTGTAATAGTCTGCTTTTAGAAAACCTCCTGCAGAGATATTAACATTTATCCTATTTGTCTCAATTTCCATATTGCTATATCCATTTTTCACACATCAAATATCCAGCTATCCTCTGCATGATCCTTGAAGAGTAACAGTAACAATAGCTAACAGTGACTTAATGCTTACTATGTGTTAGGTAGTGGGTAGCAGTGGTAGGGAGAAGCAAATGATTCAAGATGTTTTTATGCAGAAAGCAGATAGAACAGGTAGGTGCAGGGTAGAGAGTGTTTGAGTATGTGTATGTAAGAGAAGGAAGAGAAATGGACGGAGGCTAAATGAATAGATACTCTCTTCTACAATTTGTGTGACTACAGCCCTCCCATTTAAGGAGTCACAATCTAGAACTGTATATAACATTTAATTTTATATATTAAAATGTTATATAGAAAGAAAATGATGGCACCATGATGGAAAAAATATGGTAGTTCCTCAGAAACTTTTAAAATAGAATTACCATATGATCCAGCAATTCCACTCCTAAGTATATACCCAAAAGAACAGAAAGCAAGCCTCAAAGAGGTATTTGTACACCCATGTCCATAGCAACATTATTCACAATAGCCAAAAGGAGAAAACAATGCCAGTGTCCACTGACAGATGAATGGATAAATAAAATGTTGCACACCTATCCAATGATTATTCAGTCTTAAAAGTCAAATATCTACAACATGGGTGAATTTTGAAGACACTTATGCTAAGTGAAATAGGTCAGTCACAAAAGGACTATATAATTCCATTGATATGAAGTACTTAGAAAAGTCAAATTCAGAGACAGAAAGTGGAATGATGGTTGCCAAGGGCCGAAGGGAGGAGGATATAGGGAGCTGTTTAATGGGTATAGTGGGAAGAGGATATAGGGAGTTAATGGGTATAGTGTTTCAGTTTTGCAAGATGAAAAAAATTCTGGATATGGATGGTGGTAATGGTTGTACAACAATGTGAATGTCCTTAATCACAGAGAACTGTACACTTAAAATGGATTAAAATGGTAAATTTTATTTACCACAATTTAGAAAATAAGTTTAAAAAAAGAAAACTGTTATACAAAACAAAATTATATAATTGTTCAACCTAGGACAACAGAAGCAAGTATATGATTTATCACTACATGAAGGCTATAGGCAATGAAATGCAACTGCATTTCAGAGGAAGAAATTGCCACCGGAGGCTAGGTTGTATTCAAGAAGGATTTATGAAAAATTGTGTTTTGAAAGTTCCTAGGTACAGGCCCATTAGAGAAAGAGCAGGCATTCCAGATGGATGGACTGGTGTGAGCACAGCAAAAGTGGGAAAGCCCAAGTTATGTTTCAAATATAATGAGTAGCCCATTTAGCTAAAAGGGAACATCTGTGTATAGGGATCCTCTGAAGTAAGTTGGAAAAGGCAGCTTAGAGACATTTTATAGAGACCATTATTAAGTACCAGGGTGAAGAACTGTACCTTATTCTAAAGGTAATGAATAGGGAAGAAGCAAGGGTGTTTGAATGAAGGGGTGTCATGATCAAAGTGGTGTGTGAGGAAGATGGTTATAATATTTTATTCTTTTTAGATTACCTTAAAGCAAGTAGATTTTGGTGACTATTAAATGACAATAAAAACAATAATTTTGTTTTAAATTACTATGTACCAGACACTCTTCTAAGTGCTTTATATGTATTAGCTCATTTGGCCTTAATATTATGCACAGAACAGTCATTTAAAGTCATTATTATTACTATTCCCATTTCCTTAAATGAGGAAACTAAGGCACAGGTCTATAATCTGAATAAGGTTATTATACAGATCTAAGTGGTAGAATTGGTATTTAAACCTAGGTGATCTTACGTGCCAGAAATCTTAGTCACTGCTTATCTCATGGCTCTTTAATATCTCCATAAAAGTCAAATATCTATCAGTATGCCCTGTATTTATGGCTACATTCTTTCAAAATTATAAATAGCAATAACATCCACATATATTTACCACATGTCAATCTGTGTTGAGTACTCTGAGGAACCGAGAAGCACATCAGGTGGCCGGTACCATAGTGTGACAACTTCATTTGAGTAGGTCTTTGTGGGAACTGACTTGGCTCTGGCTAGTCCTTCAAAGAGAAAGAAAAAAAGAAATAGCTATAATGAATTTCCCAGCCAATGTCCTCACCATGACTCCATCACTAGGATGCCTGAGATGACTACTCTGTAGCTTTTTAAAACTTCACAAAATTAGTTTTATAATTTTTTTTACCTGCGCATGGTGTAAGGGGTCAGCAAATCCTTACATAATTAAACTAAGTAATAGTAATCCCACAATAGGTATTATGCTTACTTTTATGCATATGAATGCACCTGGTACAGTGTCTGGTTTAATTTAAACTTAAGATATTTTCCTGTTATCCATGAATCATGCCAAAATTATTTCCTAGTTAAACTTAAATTAATGCAAAATGGACCAATGACATCGAGATGAACAATTTTATTTCTTATAGCTATAGGCTTTAGTCACCTTTAAACCTGATTCCAACTTTAATTTGCTACACCAATTTTTATCAAAAAAAATAAAGAGAGAGAAGCTATTGGTCCTAAACCTTTTTTTAAATCTCTAAACCTACTTTTTAAATATTTTTTTTTACTTTTCAATTACAGTTGAAATACAATATATTAGCTTCATGTGTACAACATACTGATTAGACATTTATATAACTTATGAAGTGATCACCCTGATAAGTCTAGTACCCATCTGACACCATTCTGTAGAGTTTTATTGACAATTTTCTTGCAAAAATCTTTTTAGAGAAAGTTCCTTAGAATAAATTACACTGCTTTTCTGTACTCTTTTTAAATTTTACGTTATAGGGATAATTTTAAAATAAGACAAACCTCACTGCCTTTAAAGGGTATTATTAATTGTTGTAAATGATATAAAACACATACCATTCCTTTGCTAATTTAATATGGAATTCACTGATTATCCAGAAATAAGGGTGAGTTCACAATTTCCCCTCTTGAGCCATTGGCATAAGAGAGTAATTTTTACTACCTCCAAGCCTCAAAATTCTGAAGAAGCAACTTTAAAAGATGTCTGAAGAAATATAAATTTATTTTAATATATAGTTTATTTCAAACAAGGAATAATTACTTTTTCAGGCTGCGATTTCTGTTATATATAACATATCTGATTAAAGTATTACATCTTTTAAACATCATAAAATGATAATACTTTAATAAACTGGATTAAGTCACTCCAATGAAACCAGAATTTAAAATAATAGGTAGCATTCATTCTATTTTTGTTTGATGGCTAAAGGATATAACTAGAACAATGTTGATAATATTTCATTTAATTACAAGTTTTATTCTACCATCCTAACTTTGAAAAATAAATTCAACAAATTATTTTCCTACCAATTTTGGTAATTAGCAAGATGAGAGCAGCTTTTTGATCGCTCTTCCTGATATGAAGAGTGGTTATATGAGGGCAAAGGACAGGGCCACAAGTTGACTTATTCTATATCCTATGGCATCAAAACAATTGCCAGTTATAGTTTCCTCAGTACCTTACTCTCCTACTCCTGAGAGAATTCTGAACTAGGGTGCTTGTTCACGCAGTGTCCTGGTTCATAATCTGAATTTCAGCATTGGCATGAAATGAAATAATAATCTCTTCCAAACCAAAGTACTTACATGTGATACAGTATTATTATATAAGCCATTTTCTATTAGAGATGAAAATGTCTATAGTAGTACTTACTAAACCTGAATTTCACCAACTACAGCAAAAAGAGTAGAATTTTCACAGGGATAAAAAAACAATTTACAGTAAAATATTCAAAGTTACCTGACCCTCCCCTACTTGCAACCAGTAAAAAAAATATTGGTTTTCCTTTTTCATTAACGAGGAGGTCTGTGGTTTCAAGTTTCAGTGCAACACATATGCATTACTAATGCAACCAATAATATACAACTAAAAGCAAAACACAAAATTGATTATCTTATCTTATGGAACAATCAGAATTTCTTGTTGGCTTGTGGAAGATAAGATTTACTTGGCTTGCTTTGTAGAATTTAGAAGCAAAATTTCAAGCACTGATAGTATTCTTCCCACCAACCTCGAACTCCCAAAGGTAAATTTTTGATGGCCCTTGCCATTCCTTTATGGAATTTCTAATAGGCAAGCTGGATTTCTCTATCATTGCCATTCATTTTGGGATTATAGAATAAAGAACAGTGAATGCAGCTTGGCAAAAAAGAGGAGAGAGTCTGAGGGGGTAATAACAATTATGAGGAAAATAAACCATGTGTAGGAGATTGTGTAATATATATAAGCCTATGCAAATAACTTGTACTTTCTTGTTTAAACACATGACCATTTCCTTTTTAAGGAAGGAAATACAAATAGCAACTTACCTTTCAAACAAATGGTAAAGGTTTAAATAAGTAAAAGTATAGAAATTTCTAGAATTTACCACTTAATAACAGTGAATTTGTAATTTGTTACTAAAAGACTACAATGACTACTACCAGGTAAGTACAGTTTGGTGTCACTGCCTTGATTTATACCAAGGCATTGGTAACATTACCCCTTATGCTTTTGGATCATCAATACAAATATTAATACAGTGAAAAAGGCAAATAACATTCAGTATAAATTTGATAGCATATTAGACTTTTGGAGACCTCCTGAAAGGGCCTTCGGGGTCTAGGGATCACACTTGAGAATGGTGCCTTTTAGCATTTACTAACATAACTCACCTACCAAAGTTTTTGTCAAATATCTTATTCAGAATTTCTTATACAGAAAATTTCCACACCCATATAAAAACAATTACAGTGTCAACGGTTGTTCTAACCACCTAGAACTATTTATAAATATCTCATACATTCCGTACCAAAATCGGCTAGCTTTAGTTCTCCTTTTTCATTAATGAGGAGGTTCTGTGGTTTCAAGTCTCGGTGCAACACTTTCCTTCTGTGGCAATATGCCAAACCACGTAGAATTTGGTATAAAAACAGCTACAGAAACAAATAAATAGAAATTAGTCTTACAGATAATGAGACAGACTTTGGTGTAAGTGTAAGTTATGGTAAAGAGAAAAGCAACTGGCTTAGAATAGCAAAAATATAAAAAGGAATCATATGCTTAAGTACAAAACCTTTTCCTTATATACTTGTTTTCTATTTGAAACATCAATCTATTTTTTTAGTCTGATAGTATCTATGCAAATAAATAAAAATAGCAGTTTCATAAAGTGAAATGAAACTTTGCATTAGAATAGTTTGCTTATTATAGAAAATGATCCTATATAATAAAAGCCTAATATGCAAATTGACCAAACAGCAGAACGACCAGTCGCTATGATGCACACTGACCACCAGGGGGCAGACACTCAATGCAGGAGCTGCCCCCTGGTGGTCAGTGCACTCCCACAGGGCAGCGCGATTTAGCCAGAAGCTGGGCTCATGGCTGGCGAGTGCAGCGGCTGTGACAGGAGCCTCTCCCGCCTCCTCTGAAGCGCTAAGGAGCAGCGAGCCTTACGGTAAGGAGTGAGGGGTCCTGGACTGCGAGAGGGTGCACACCGGGTTGAGGACTCTCTCCCCCCACCCCCCACCCCCAGTGCATGAATTTTATGCACTGGGCCTCTAGTTTAAAATAAACATATCCTTGCCCGGCCTGCCAGTGTGGTCAGTTGGTTGGAGAGTCATCCAATACACCAAAAGGTGGCAGGTTCGATTCCCGGTCAGGGCACATACCCAGGTTGTGGGTTAGGTCTCCATTTCAGGAGTAAGCAGGAAGCAATCAATGTCTCTTTCTCAAACATCCATATTTCTTTCTTTCTTTCTTTCTTTCTTTCTTTCTTTCTTTCTTTCTTTCTTTTCTTTCTTTTCTTTCTCTCTCTCTCTCTCTCTCTCTCTCTCTCTCTCTCTCTCTCTCTCTCTCTCTCTCATTCTTCCTGTCTCTAAAATCATTAAAAAAATATATAAAAAATTTAAAAAACAACAACACATATCCTCGTAAACTTATAGGCCTACCAAGGCTTACAGTTTGATTATGAAATTCTGGCAAAACAACCAACCAAACTCTATCCCAGCCATGGGCAAACTACGGCCCGCGGGCCGGATACGGCCCGTTTGAAATGAATACAACTAAGAAAAAAAAAGACCGTACCCTTTTATGTAATGATGTTTACTTTGAGTTTATATTAGTTCACACAAACACTCCATCCATGCTTTTGTTCCGGCCCTCCGGTCCAGTTTAAGAACCCATTGTGGCCCTCGAGTCAAAAAGTTTGCCCACCCCTGCTCTATCCTCACCACCTACCCTGCCAAAAAAAGAAAACCTGACCTGGGACAATGTCTTTTAAAGGTATTGGAATTGGTAGTTTTACAAAAACTCTGAGATGTCAAACAGAATAGTGCCTCACAAAGCTCTGGCAAATTATGTGCTATAAAAATAACCTAAACCAGCTTCTATCACCTACCTCCTGGGTATTTTACTTTCAGCACCTCCTACTCAGCCTTCAAAATCTGCTATGATTCAGAACAGGGAATTAGCACTATAGAGCTCTAAATAAATCTTTGTAAGAAGCAATTCCTAAGGCTAATGTAGACTTTTTGTGTTGATTTTGGTGGAAAAAGGGATATGAAACACAGAGGGTTTTTGACTCTTTGGGATTAACAAAAAAGAGCCTGAAGTAGAGGACTGAAGAGTGTATCCTTTGTTTACTTCAAGGTGAAAAATAAAGCATTAGAACAGTGATTTTCAACCTTTTTCATCTCATGGCACACATAAATTACTAAAATTCTGAGGCACACCAAAAGATATATTATATTTTGGGCTGATCTGACAAAAAACTTTGATTCATTCACACCAAATGAGATTGTTGTGTTGCCTGTTGGCAATTTTTTATTTGATAACCTAAGGGAAAAGAGATCAGTGTCCCTAACTAAATAGTCAGGTATTGCATGTTTTAACAATTCTTGTGGTACACGGGTTGAGAATTGCTACATTAGGACTCTGAGAAGCCAAAGCAGGTAAACAATACGCTTAAAGAAATTCTAAGTAGCAGAGTTTCTACACTACATATTTATGGGTTGTTTTGTTTGTTTAAAATTACTCTTTCCATATATTCCTGTTACTTTTTAACTTTGGACAAATAAAAGTAGAGAGTTAAATTTGCTACTTAAACAAATAAACAAAATACTTTAAGCCAGACATGCATTAAAAGACATAAACTTCTCAAATCTTTGTCAAATTATAACTAAGGACTTATTTTCTTTCCAATTGTTGCTAATCTGAAAGCAGGGGGGAAAAAAAATAAAAACCACAAAGAGAAATATATGTAAATGAGATTTACAACAACTTGCCAAATAAAATGCAAAATATGATGAAAACAATTCTCAGAGAATGTATATGGAAAGACACTTAAAGCCCTATTCTAAAATTCTTAGCAATGTGGTATCCAATATACTCTGAATTGTCCTTTAGTAGAAGAAACTGATTCTCCTTTATATCTATCAAAATTACAATTTTTTAAAAAATGTAAGTTTAAAGTTAGTATCTACAGAATTGGAACTGTCTCAAACCCACAGCCAAGACAGCCTATTTCCAGAATAGTTTCTCACAAATTGCCCACTAAGTTTGGATAAGTAAATCTTTGCTAAATTTAGCGCATACCACTTTGGTCAAAGAAACCTACTGTAAGAACACAACTGTATCAAATGTTTTTACTTGATTTTACTTTTCCCTTACTTTTGGGTTTCAGCTGACAGTGATTATTATGCCAAACTTTTCTGGCATTACTTGCATCTTTAGATATACAGGTAAGAAAACAGAACAATTATCTCTTCTCCTCCTGACAATAGAGTGGTATTTCCAGCTTACTATTCGTAATACTTGTGCATGTTAGGGAAGCCGAAACTGGTTTGGCTCAGTAGATAGAGCGTTGGCCTGCGGACTGAAAGGTCCCCGGTTCGATTCCGGTCAAGGGCGTGTGCCTGGGTTGCGGGCACATCCCCAGTAGGAGATGTGCAGGAGGAGGCGGCTGATCGATGTTTCTCTCTCATTGATGTTTCTAACTCTCTATCTCTCTCCCTTCCTCTCTGTAAAAAAAAAAATCAATAAAATATTAAAAAAAAAAAGAAAAGCCATTCTTAAATATATATATTAGGGAAGTTTGCCATTTAAAGAAGGGCTTTCACAGAATGAACTAATCATTTGTATTTATTTTAAATATTTGGATTTTTATATAATAGGCTTTTGGTTTTATTTTGTTTTTAAAGCAGATTACATGTGTAAATATAGTCTGTATATCAGTGTTATGATGTGAAAATATATGTCAAAAGTGGTTTTTAAGAGTTTTAAAAGAAAGCAGGTTCTACAAAAAAGTCTGATCTTAAGAAGTAGCGTAGTATAGTTAATAATAAGTTCTGAGTAAATTATTTAGAGGACAATAGCCTCTTTAAAATGCCAAACAGATCATTCTGAAGCAGAACAGTTATCAAGTTAGTATATTTCATTAAGTAATGTAGTTTGTTTATGCTTAGGGTTAGTCTCTGCTTTAAACAAAATTTAAAATTACACATTAAAACATACCTTCACATTGTGCATACTCATGATGTTTCCACAATCATCCATGTACTGTTTTAAGTCTTTATCCTGAAAAAATACAGCACTTTACTATGTGATACCGAGGAAAGATATTGAATGTACCACATAATTTAATTAAATACCAATAACTAAGCAAAAATGTCTCTGGGCCTGTTAGAAAATCCAATTTGCTATGTTTTATTAAAGCAAAAGTAGCCCTGCCCAGTGTTGCTCAGTAGTTAGAGTGTCAATCTGCGCACTAAAGAATTGCAGGTTTATCCCAGGCTCGGTCAAGGAGCACGCAGGAGAAACCAATTGATATATTTCTCTCAATGTTTCTCTCTCTCTCTCTCCACCTCCCACCCTCCCTTCTGCTCGCTCTAAAAAATCAATGGAAAAAATATCCAACAAAAAAGCAAAAGTAAATACTGAATTTTAATTAAATGCTTACCAGATACTCAAACACCAGAGTCAAAGATTTATCTGTGTGAACAATGTCATGTAAGGTAACTATATTTGCATGTTTTAGATCCTTTAACAGTGAAACTGCAAAACAGAAAAGAAAGTTAATTATTGGTCTATGGTAGCCTGTCTTTATAATAACCTGAAGTACGTTTAACATAAATTGATTATATTTAATAATCTCTTAAGTTTAAAACATTAATTCACCAAGGGGATTTGAAGTAGAAATTCTAATAGAGTCAATTTTTTTTCTTTTCTTTTATGATCCTGTGTTTGATATTTTTAATACTTAAAGTTGTCTCCAATATAATAATACTCTGCTTATTATCTTCTGTTTTTTCCCTCAAATGTTGGCTTATTGAGACTTCTAGGATTAATTACATATAAAGTACAAGGTACCTTTTTTCTCCAAATTGCTCATCAGTGCCTCAAACCATTTTCTGGATATCTCTCATTTTTAAAAAATGGTACCATGATAGAAATATATTTACATTCTGCATATACTAACTTATAGCTTTTCCCAATGTGCCATTATATAACAGTTCCCAATGTCAAATATTTGTCTATGATATAATACATTTTACTCACAAAAGATCAAATTATACCTTCTCTTATCGCTGTGCAGGGTGCACCTTCTTCGTGTTCCAATCGGATCTCTTTTAATGCCACCAAATTCTCTGTCAATTTACTTCTCCCTTTATATACTGTAGCATATGTACCCTATAAAATATATTTTTGAAAGACACAGCAAAAGATCACAAAGAGTATATCTATACCACCTACAAAATAAAGAGCACTAACCAAATTTCTAAGTTCTAAGCATATGTTAAATTCTACCTTGCAAGGAAAACTCCACAATGATTAGCCTTGGCTTTCCTACACCTAAAAGGACATTCAGTTCCATATGCACAGATTCCATACTTACAACCAGGGTGCCCTAAAATTATGAAATGTAAGAATATCTAATTTACTTTTTATACTTTGCATCAGATTAATAATTGGAAATCAGTAGCTTTAGAAACGAAGGCATTTTACCTGCAATAGTATGTGGAGATTGAGGAAACTGAACATATTAACTGAAAACTGAAATTCTAACTAACACATTGTTAAATTATAAAAATCTTACTGTTTTTAAAAAAAATATATTTTACTGATTTTTTACAGAGAGGAAGGGAGAGGGATAGAGAGTTAGAAACATCGATGAGAGAGAAACATCGATCAGCTGCCTCCTGCACACTCCCTACTGGGTATGTGCCAGCAACCAAGGTACACGCCCTTGACCAGAATCGAACCCGGGACCCTTGAGTCTGCAGGCCGATGCTCTATCCACTGAGCCAAACCGGTCAGGGCAAAATCTTACTGGTTTTCAGAATTTTTAAACATTAACTCTCCTTTAAAAAAACAAATAGAGTTTTGGGGTGGGGGCAGGCTAGAAGGGAACATATGTAATACTTTCAACAATAAAGAAAAAAAAACCCAACCAGAATTGTATTCTACAGGGGATTGCTTCTATCATTGCCAGGATAGCTCTCAAACTCTCTCAAGAATTCCCTGTTAACTAATTCTTATTTTCTTTACCTTCTCTCACTCTGGGGGGAGACCATTTCAAAATTAGTAGAAGCAATAGCAGCAAGTTCAAGAAAATCCAGGTCTTATTAGCCAAGAATTTCTTTCTGTGACAAGTATCTTTAAGATAGTATATTGGCCCTAATCGGTTTGGCTCAGTGGATAGAGCATCGGCCTGCGGACTGAGGGGTGCCAGGTTCGATTCCGGTCAAGGGCATGTACCTTGGTTGCAGGCACATACCCAAGAGGAGGTGTGCAGGAGGCAGCTGATCGATGTTTCTCTCTCATCGATGTTTCTAACTCTCTATCCATCTCCCTTCCTCTCTGTAAAAAATCAATAAAATGTATTTAAAAAAAAACACATAGTATTTTGATTTTTCACAGGTTTGAACTTATGCAATACCCATATGACAGCAGATTGTCAGGGAGCTAACTAACAAATTGATACCTAACTAACAAATTGCTACCAAGGAAGCTCAATATTTTGTGCTTCAATAAAGATTACAAGGCGATAGAAAATACTATTTTTTTCTCAAACTAATAGGGCAATTTTAAGAATTTAAGGATTTTTTCTTTCTAACCGTCTTTTCATAACAAGATATGAACTTTTACAGAATAATGCTTACATTTTTTTTTCCAGGTTGGGAAAAACTATAGACTAATAGAGAAGTTTAAGTTATAAAAAAAAGTCTTACATTTTTAAAGTGTTTACTTACCTCTCCAAGCTTCTCCAATTTGATGTAGGTTTCCATTTTCCCAAACCCAATTTCTGACTGAAAGCAAACAATCATATATTTAGTATTCTTAAAATTTCAATTAATCTCTTCCTCAATTTCTGAAATTCTCCTGCTCAAAACAGTGTCTTGGAATAGAAAAAATTGATTATAATTAAATTGTTGAACATCTGTCAAGTTTTGCCACATACCTGATTTTTAGAATATTCAAAGGTTCAAAAACATCAAAGTTCACAATTAAAATTTATACAGATTAGTTAACATTTTACTGTTTTAAGACTGAGATTTTAAGTTACCAAAGAATTTTATAAAAACACGATTTTTTAAACAAAACTACAAAATAATTTTTCTATATATTTTCCTTCGCTAATCTTTGTGTTCCCTAGGAATGCCAACAAAATACTATTTGTCTCAGTTTTTCCAACCAAAATATAATGAAAAAGACAACTGCAAGTTACAACCTATTATGGATCAGGAAATAGCTGACAGAGAATAAGCAATTTAAGTTCAAATCTGGGAGGGGGGAAAAGGCTTTAAAAAGTGAGTTTTCAAACTCATTGCTTTTAAACCTTGAACTTGTTTGTCTATTTTGTATGGAATCAAAAAATGAGATAAATGGAATGCACTGAAATATGTAATGGAAATTCAATATTTAAAAACTAAAAAACAAGACAAAAGTCCTAACACAAAAGATCTAGGAAAAAATAGAGAGAGATGGAAATTTAGGTATTGAGAGAGCAAAAATAGGAAAAAAGTTAAGCAGAAGAAGAAAATAAGAATTTTCTTAAAATTATTTTCTAGTACCCTTTATAGATAATGAAAAAGACAATAATGTAAAAAAAGAGAAGCTTCTTAGAGTGGTGCTAATATCCTTAAATAGACAGTAAAAGGACATAATGTTCTTTTATATGTAATCTCAGCAGTAAAAAGTGTATCAATTACATTAAATAGTATGTTTTAGTCAAATTCTGGAGGTTCAAATATGCAATTTCTTCTGGAGGTATTGAATAAAATCTGACAAGCAGATTTTTAACATCACTCACCAAACTTTGAATAGGATAAACTGCCTAAAGTTGAATGACCAAAAGTAGCAGAGGCACCTCAAAGGAACTGTTTTTATACTTTTTTTTTTACAATGATATATATAAAGTTAAAAAGACACAAGGAAAACTGCATGTTCAACAGTACTTAATTCAATTTTGATTAAATAATAAAAACTTTGGTCAGAGGAAGTATCATTGAATTAATGAAAAATTGCTTCTTTTTGCACTCTTGTAAGACCTAAATATAATGTTTCCCAAAAAAAACCTAACTAAAAATGAAGTTTTGGAACCAACATAATCCATCCATCAATATATGCCTCAGAGATATTAAGTCCTTGTTTTCTATTAACAACTATGCAAAACAATAAAGCAAAACTATAACATAAAACACTTTCCAAATACAAATGGAGTTTTTTAACTTTAATGTGGAAAATGTGGCAAACAACACCTGGTACATAAAAGCCTGATTCTTAACAACCTTTATTTTATGTATGATTTTTACAACCTATTTACATATGATTTTTACAACCTATTTACATATGATCTTAAATGATTTTTTTTTAAAAAAGACTAATTGCCAAGGTCACACAAACTGATAGAACATGTTTACTTTCTTATACGTATCTCTGGAATTCAGGTTCTTAAATTCACAAATATGAATTTTAACTCTTGTCATATATTAAAAACTGATATTGAGAATAAATGGAAATTAGTATGAACAAAACAATGACTGTCCCTGAAAAAAATAAAATATCATCATCTAAAACAATGATAAGCACATAGAAAAAATATGACTGAAAGCTAGGAACTTTTTCTTATCAGGAGTTAGAATACTATTTTCTTATTCTTTCATAAGTGAATAAATAGTAGCACGCGCTTAAAACATCAAATATACTTTGGTCCAGGGGTGGCTATGACAAAATGCTAAGGTTTGGTTTTAAGCAGGTGTGCTACGTAGACCACAAATTCAAGACCATAAGATAAAAATATTACAGATATTACTGTTATATAAAGTGTATAAGGAATAAATTGTACAGGGAGTATCAAAAATTAAGACAGCAAAGAGTAACTGTTCAAAGGATGACATTTAGTGAGATCATTAAAATATGCTGAAAGTCTGCTTTTAAAAAAGTAAATACTGTACTATCATTTATACAGCTAAATTTAAATTTTAATAATCCTATATAATAAAAGAGAAACATGTAAATTGACCATCCCTCCACTACGCTCACCAGCCAATCAGGAGTATGCAAATTAACCTGACAAAGATGGCGGGTTAACTTGCATATGCAGGTGTCAAGCATCCCGGGAGGCGACAGTGGCCACAAGCTCCCGGGACCATCGCCGGCCCCAGGAGGCAAGGCTGGCTGCGCCAAGCCACACCCGCTGGCTCCCGGGACCTTCGGCGGCCCTGGGAGGCGAGGCCGTAGCCACCCCCACGTGGGCTCCCAGGACCTTCACCGGCAGAGAGCAGAGCAGGAAAGTGGGCGGAGAGTGGGAGGTTTGGAGGACTTGGCAGAGCAGGAGGCTGCTGGATATAGAACAGAGCGAGAGAGAGAGGGAGGCTTGGAGGGCATGGCTCTCTCTGTCACTCCAGCTTCCTCATCACAGCTGTGGAAACTGACAGCAGGGAGGAGGAAGTCCCACCCCCACAGAATCAGCCAGAATCAGCGTTGGTCAGACAACTCTCAGCGGCCTAACAGCCAGGACTCTAATTCACCTGCATCTCAGACCGTGACAGTAGAGAGGTGGGACTATGTCTAAAGAACAACTGTTGATACAACGTAGCTCTGCAGCCGAAAGATGCCGGTGTCATCGACAGAAAATGTCTAAAGACCAATCAATGTGCCTTTGAAGTTAAAAGAAGGCGGTGACGACGACAGAATATGTCAAGAGAACAGTCATCAACAAGTACTACCAATACCGGTAGGAACTGCCTTCTTAGCAAAAATGGAGTACATGAGGATGCAATTCTCGAACATAGTTGTGGTGGAATGACTGTTAGATGTGAATTTTGCCTATCACTAAATTTCTCTGATGAAAAACCATCCGATGGGAAATTTACTCGATGTTGTAGCAAAGGGAAAGTCTGTCCAAATGATATACATTTTCCAGATTACCCAGCATATTTAAAAAGATTAATGACAAACGAAGATTCTGACAGTAAAATTTTCATGGAAAATATTCGTTCCATAAATAGTTCTTTTGCTTTTGCTTCCATGGGTGCAAATACTGCATTGCCATCAGGAAATGGGCCATACTGTTTTAGAATACATGGACAAGGTTATCACCGCACTGGAACTTTACATTTTTCGGAAGTTTGCTCAACTCTATATTTTGGATACAGCTAAAGCTACAAGTAAAAGATTAGCAATGCCAGAAAACCAGGGCTACTCAGAAAGACTCATGAACAACAACCTCATGCATGAAATAAATGAATTAACAAAATCGTATAAGATGCTACATGCTACATGAGGTAGAAAAGGAAGCCCAATCTGAAGCAGCAGCAAAAGGTACTGCTTCTACAGAAGTAACAATGGCAATTAAATACAATCGTAACAGTGACCCAGGTAGATATAATTCTCCCCGTGTAACCAAGGTTGCTGTTATATTCAGAAACAAGATTTGAATATGCTGTCATATTCAAAATGGAAAACCTCCTTTTGAAAGGGAATTGCTCATTCATTGTAAACCAGATCCCAATAATCCAAATGCCACTAAAATGAAATCAATATCCTGTTTTCTACATTAGATGAAATGACATATCCTATTCTTTTTTCACATGGTGAAAAAGGCTTGGGGAACAGATATTGCATTAAGACTCAGAGACAACAGTGTAATCGACAATATACTAGACAAAATGTAAGGACACGAGTCACACAAAAACAGTATTATGGATTTCATCTCTCTATGCGGGACACATTCAATCTTATTTTAAATGCAGGAAAATTAACTCAGCAGTTTATCGTGGATTCATATTTAAAAATGGAGGCGAATCAATAAATTTCATCAAAGCAAACCTATCTAAGTTGAGAGTTGAAAAATAGAGTGGTTTGATGAATTATCTCAAATTTAGATCTGAAAATGACAATGTGCTGATTGGTAAAATGATAATACTTCCATCATCTTTTGAGGGTAGTCCCAGAAATATGCAGCAGCGATATCAGGATGCTATGGCAATTGTAAGAAGTATGGCAATCCCGATTTATTCATAACCATGAGATGCAACCCCAAATGGGCAGATATTGCAAACAATTTACAATGCTGGCAAAAAGCTGAAAACAGACCTGACTTGGTAGCCAGAATTTTTAATATTAAGATGAATGCTCTTTTAAATGGTATCTGTAAATTCCATTTATTTGGCAAAGTAATAGCTAAAATTCATGTCACTGAATTTCAGAAATGTGCACTGCTACATGCTCACATATTATTGATATTAGGTAGTGAGTCCAAATTACATTCCTCTAATTAATTCCCTTTCAATGTGTGCCGGGGTCCAACACCAGCAGGTCCAGGGGTCCCCAAAGGTGTGGACGGAGTCGGCGAAGAAGGAATGACACGGAGACAGCGTTCAGTTGATCAGCAGCCTAGCCAGGATCTCCAGCCAAGTTCTGGTCCGGATCTCCAGCGAAGTTCTGTTTAGGATCTCCAGCCAGGTTCTGTGTCCATGGTCTCTTGCTAGGTTCTCCAGCCAGGTTCTCCAGGTTCTCCAGCCAGGTTCTGTAGCCATGTTCCCTCTAGGTTCTCCAGCCAGGTTCTGTGTCCAGGTTCTCCAGCCAGGTTCAGTCATCAGGTTCTAGTCAGGTCCTCTTGCCAATTTCTGTAGTCAGGTTCAGTCCAGGATCTTTTGCCATGTTCTCTCGCTAGGTTCTGTCTCTAGGTTCTGAGGCCAGTTTCTGTCCAGGATCTTTTGCCATGTTCTCTCCAGCAAAGTTCTTCTGTCTCTAGAGAACGTTCTGTGTAAGTTCTGTGCCTAGGTTCTGTCTCTCTCTCTGTCTGTCTTCTTACATCTGTATTTATATCAGTTGATTCCAATCCTATCAATCTCTATTACAAAGGTTAGGGCGTTTCTTATCTCCATTCCAGGGAGTAAAGATTATGTAGCTTAAGCATGATTGTTCATAGTTAAAGTGATTAATTACCCACCTGGCACTTAGTTAAGAGGTTTTATTCCCTCCCTAACTTCAGGGGAAAATCCCTACCTGGGGAAACAACCTTTCTCGGAGAGGAGACCTTGGTTAAAACACATAGTGCCAAGAAGGTGAGCAAACATTTTAAGAACAGTATGCCATATATTCCAGGTCCTTTGAAACAGCAAGCATGGACCGGCTCCCGGCAAATGTGCACCGATTTCGTGCACCAGGCCACTAGTTGATCTATAAAATAAACAGCATAACTGAATTCCACCCACGCAGGCAGCCATAAAATTCAGACAAAAGGCAGTTTACCAATAAATTGTCTGTCAGAAACAAATTCAAAGAGTAAAGCATACCTACTTCACCACCTATTTTAATAATTTCAAACACTTAGGATTTTAAAGTTATGTCCAAATATTACTTACTGAGTCTTTAAATGGAATTTTTAGAAAGTTTTGCTTGCATATTTATCTGCTGAACATGACAAGATTAACAATTGATATAATGACTAGCTTGTTGACATGCTCTCCTACAGAAATTATTCAGAGGACAGAGGACAAAGCTCATTTATTCAACATTCACCAAGCACAGTGCTAGGTACTGAGGATACAGTGAAGAAGACAAGTGTGACTCCTGTTTTTATGAGTTCCATCTTAGATTATTTTAGAATATTTTAAAAATTTTATAAAAATAGAAATAGGTAAAGGGATGAAACAACAAGCTTTTGCATTTTAATATAATATAAAAACTCCATTAATTGTGGTTTCTAAAGAAATGAAAATAATTTTATTTTTTTGGATACTTAATTATTCCAAGAGAATACTTAGCTTTTTGGCAGCTCCAAGCAAATTTCTGGTCAGACAGCTCTTACCAGAGTAAACACATAAAAAAAAAAATCCAAAATAAATTATAATTTATAACAGTCTTCCTATAATTCAGTGTAACTTGTAAGTGGCATTGAGCATTATGGGAGACTTCTGATTACTTTGGCTCTGTAATCACTGTAAAACAATTGTAATGATGTATAACATGCTGGCAATGCGGCTCTAACTGAACTTCAAAACAAATGAAGTATGTGCAAAAGTTCAATAGCTGCCATTCTAAAAGTGAATGTGCATATTAGAAACAATAGGGACAAAGGGAGCTTTTCTCAAACATCTCATTTCCCTCCCATAAGAATTACTGTTACTGTTAGAAATGTGTTCTTAGATATGAGGGGGGCTGAAAAGAGATTGAGAGAGCCTCTATTCTATTGGATCATTTTGTCTTAGAAAAAGTGCCATTACCATCATCATGACACTATCTTAATCCTGTAAATAATATGCCAAAGGTAAATTAAGTTGTGGGCAGACTTTGAACCTCATTTTCATACCCCATAATATATAAGGTGTCCCCCCAAAAAATGTATACACACACTTTGAATAATTATTCAAAGGCAATGTTTATTAAAATAGATTTTATTTTCAAAATTAAGTTAACAGCTGTTAAAGTATATATACATTATTTGGGACACCCTTTCTGACAACAGGACTTGACATCCTATTTTCTCATCTACTCTTAGAAACAAAAAGGACTACATACTATCTATAGCAGTAAAGCCATGAACGAGGAACCCAACACTCATTGTTTAGGAAGAAACAGATTCTTAAAATGTGTATAATCTATAATTCCAATACAATGACAAATTTTCATATAAACATTTTCAGTCTATTGAATTTGTATTTAATAGTATCACAAGCTTCCACTGGGTATGTTATCACTCTAATTCAAGAATGCTCACGTGAATCTTGACTACCTGCAGGTGGGCTTTCCCTGTAGTCTAATATTCCTTTTATTATCAAACATAAGTGAGAATTAAATAGGACTTTGCCAACCCAATAACCAGTATCTTTAATATGAGATATGATGACTATATGTAATGAAGTGCTTTAACATGAGATATGATCACTAAATGTAATGAGGCATCCTAGATGGGATCCTGGGGCAAAAAAAGAACCTTAGTGAAAAACTAGGGAAATGTGAATAAAGTGTGGGTTTAGTTAACACTAATGTGCCAACGTTAGTTCGTTATTTGAAATGTACTAAAATAATGTAAAATGTTAACAGTAGGGATAATTGGATATGCGGTATATGAGAACCTTATAGTACTTTCCTTTTCTTTAAATCCTCACCTGAGGATATGTGCTTTTTTTTTTTTTTTTTTTTTTAAAATGGTTTTAGAGAGAGAAGGGGGAAGAGAGAGAAAAAAAAAAGAGAGAGAGAGATATAGACAGAGAGAGGGGGGGGGAGGGAGGGAGAGAGAGAGAAACTGACTGATCAGTTTGCTTTCCATATGTGCCTGGACTGGGGATTGAACCCAAAACCTAGGTATGTGCTCTGACCAGAAATTGAACTCAGAACCTTTTGGTGTCCAGGATGATGCTCCAACCAATGGAGCCACCTAGCCAGGACTGCTATAGTATCTTTTAAGTTTTTCTGTAAATTTGAAACTATTATAAAATTAAAATTTATTTAAATAAAAAGTCAGAGGGAAGGTGGGGGTGAAGAGTAGGTAGGGAAAGATTAACCAAAGAACTTATCCTATATAATAAAGGCCTAATATGCTAAGTGTCCGATCGACCAATCAAAGCGTAATATGCTAATGATATGCTAAGGCTGCTCAACCGCTTGCTAAGACGTGCACTAACCACCAGGGGGCAGACGCTCCAAATGGTAGGTTAGCTTGCTGCTGGGGTCCAGCCGATTGGGACTGAGCAAGACGGCTCGGACATGTTCTGGAGCCCTCCCGTAGTCCCTCCCTGGTTAGCCAACCTCCCGCATCCCTCCCCGGCCCCGATCATGCACCGGTGGGGTCCCTCAGCCTGGCCTCACCCTCTCGAAATCCGGGACCCTTCGGGGAATGTCGGAGAGCCGGTTTCGGCCTGATCCCACAGGCCAGGCCGAGGGACCCCACTGGTGCACGAATTAGTGCACTGGGCCCCTAATATGCATATATGCTTAACTCATGGGCACAGACAACAGTGTGGTGAAGGCCTGGGTAAGGATGTGAGGGGGGAGGGGGATCAATGGGGGAAAAAGGGGACATCTGTAATACTTTCAATAAATATAAACTTTAAAAAAAATGAGAAGGATTCAGCTAAGAGGAAGACCAAATATACATGAATGTATAGGGATAACAAATATTCTAAGCCTCCTGAGGAGATAGGATAGGAAGGTCAATTCCTCAATATTAGAACCAGGAAAGAATAGAATGAGTATAAATGTAGGTAGATTTGTACATTTGTTACTCAAGAAATAATGGCGTCTTTCTTCCTTATCAAGTAGGAGAAGAGACTGTATGCTTCAAGCGAGAGGGGAAAAGTTAACCAGAGAAAGACAGTAGGGTAGCCACACAGTATTTCTGAAGTTGACAATCATCTGTAATAATAAAAGCATAATATGTGAATTAGACCGGACATCCATCTTAATGACCTTCTGGACAAAGCCGGGGCTGTGGGGGAAGCCCGGGTCCTGGGTGCCTTCTGGCGGCTGGAGGGAAGCCTGGTTCCCGGGTGCCTGCCGGTGGCCGGAGGGAAGCCACTGCTGGCAGCCGGGGGAAGTTAGGCCTATTCTTGCACCAATTTTGTGCATCAGGCCTCTAGTAAATTTATAAAAGAACCAATAAGCCCTATTTATGTCTTCTCCAACAGAAAAGAATTCTATGACTTGTTTCTTAATTCCTACCCAAACAAAGGATTTACGTTATTTTTACTAGTTTACTTATCATATATTGCTAATATTGAAAACAAAGTTTTATACTTTTAGAAAGACAAAACTAAAATTTTATCTTTTATCTTGAAAAAATATTTTTTAGATAAAGTGTATATTATCCATAGAAACATAAGCTCTAATACATGTGAAGAGTATTTTTCTTTTTCCATCTCCTTTCCATTTCTCTAACTGGCTCCTTCATACATAAACTTAGGTTGTTAAAGAATAAGAAAAAAAGAATATATTTCAAAAGAAACCACCTTTTTGTAGGTTAGGTGAATAATGAAAGGGATGCATTAATAGAAATCAAAATACACTGGCATGATTAATCTGAAATCTATAAGCCATTTCAGATAAAAAACCAAGAGAGGTGAGTGGGAACACCCAATCACAATAAAAACTAAAGTCACTTGTAACATTTATTAGAGGGCACTGTTTTCCTTAATTTCATGTAGACCGAAAAAAGCTTTAAAAATGATAGCTTTAAGAATTACATGGTGATCGAATCATACTTTTAGTCCCAATCTGAACATTTAATAACTTCAAAATGTATTCTAAGTACCAACCTTGGATAAAAAGTGATAGCCAAAGAACACTTTTAACCAATAATCAAATGACAAAGTTGTTTCGACACATTGATTGGTTGCTTCCTGCATGAGCCCCAATGAACCATACTGGATCCATTCTATCCTTTCAAGCCCTATTCTTTAATATTAATCCACATTTACCCTTCATATCAGTTATAATGATACCTACAATTATACCTTTGGTGGGTTTTATTCTTAACTTGAGGAAATGCTTAGAGAGAGGAAGGGAATGAGGGGAGAGGGAAAGAGAGAGAAACATTGATGTAAGAGAGAAACTTGGACTGATTGCCTTCTGTAACCTCCCAGTCTGGGGATCAAACCTGCCCTTATCAGGAATCGAACTGGCATCCTTTAGGTATATCATACTAGGATGATGCTCAACCAACTGAGGCACTCTGGCCAGGCTATACCACTCGGTTTTTTAATACGTGAAGTTTCCTCTGCTTAGAACACAACCTGACAAATTCCTACCCATTCTTCTAGAGCCAACTTAAGCACTATTTCCTCTATAAGCCTGAGATATGCAAGGACATTTTATTTGCTATTTTTGTTGTCTAATAGCACTTTATTATTACTTTTTAAATTTATTTTTATTGATTTCAGAAAGGAAGGGAAAGGGAGAGGGAGAGAGAAACATCAATGATGAGAGAGAATCAGTAATTGGCTGTTTCCTGCATGACCCCGACTGGGGATCGAACAGCAAGCTGGGCATGTGCCCTTGACCAGAATCGAACCCGGGACCCTTCAGTCTGCAGGCCAGCACTCTATCCACTGAGCCAAACCAGCTAGGGCTCTCACAGCACTTTATATGTACCTCTTCTATAGGACTACAGCCATCCAAAAGAAATCCTCACGTATACAATCACCTGCATTTATGTTGAAGATGACACCGCCCTTTCAATAAACAGTACAGTGGGGCCTTGACTTACAAGTTTAATTCGTTCCGAGACCGAGCTCGTTAAGGAGCTCGTTAATTCAAATTACTCTGTCAACTCAATGTAAAAAATCGGCCGAGAGACAGCTGGTATCTCAAAAAACTCGTTAGTCGGGACACTCATAAGTCAAGGTCCCACTGTACTGGGTCAATTGCTACATGCTATAAGATATTTGCAAGACATATAAGTGACAAAGGTCCTTTATTACAGAATGTATAAAAAATTCCCATAAATCAATAAAAGGCAGAAAACCCAATAGAAAAGAGACAATAGACCTGAGCAGTTAATTCACGAGAATATCTAAATGCCCAATAAACATCAAGAAACATTATAAAGTGTTCAACTAGCTGTACACCTGAAACTAATAAAAAGAAAAATTAACCCCTCCCTCCCAGAAATCTAATTAAAAGAAAAATTTTTTAAAGTGTTCTAAAGTGTTCAGCTTAGTTTATGGGAAATTGAAAAATAAAACCACAAATAACTCTCATCAGAAAGTCAAAAAGGGACCATATCAAAAATAGGCAAGGAGAGCAACTAGAACTATCATGTACTGGTAATGAAAGTATAAACTGGTACAACCACTTTGGAAACTGTTTTGATAGTATCTAGGCAAACTGAACTATGCACATGATCTTATCCAACAATTGCACTCCTAGATATGCACCCAAAAGAAATGCTTATATATGTTAACCAAAACACAAGTACAGATATGGTGATAGACGCTTTGTTTGGTAAGCCCAAAACTAAAACAACCCAAATATAAGTGCCCATCAACAGGCGACTGAATAAAGTATAATATATTCATACAACAGAGTAACATGTGACAATAAGAACAAATGAACTATAATTACATACAACAACCTAGATAAAACACAAGCATATACTGAGCCAAAGAAGCCAACCACAAAAAGAATACATATTGTATAATATATGTAAAAATCTTGTATAAATACACATTTATATATTTGAATTAAATGGGGTTTAATAATGTATATATTTTTAATTAAAGTTCAAGTCTAAATAAGAATCAGAAAAGGAATATCAAAAGCATTTTAAAAATAAGAACAGTCACACAAATGAGGATTTTAAGTTTTTCCAGATATTAAAATATACTATAAATGTAATATAATCAAACAGTGTAAAACATTAAGAACAAAATTAATCTTTGGCATTACGAGGCAGGGATAATGGCTAAAGTTGAGGAAGTGGGTCTCAAAAGTAAACATAGAGGTGGCAGGAGGGGGTTTTTGGATTTCTGAAATTTCATCAATCTGGGTACTGGTTATACAGGTATGTTAACTCAGCAAAAATGCGTTGAGCTACACAATTATGGTTTATGCACTTTTCTGTATATCTAGTACATATCTATATATAAAAAAGCCTAAGCTACTATTACGACGGGAACACTGGACAATCGACTGGTACCTATGACACGCATTGACCACCAGGGGGCAGACGCTCAACACAGGAGCTACCCTCTGGTGGTCAGTGCACTCCCACAGCCAACCTCCCGTGGCCAGCCAACCTCCCGCAGTCCCTTTCCCCAGCCGACCAGCCCTGATGGGCCCCAATCGGCTGGAAGAGACCCCACCCGTGCATGAATTCATGCACCGGGCCTCTAGTCAATATATATTTATATATCTAATACATATTCTGTACATCTAGCATATATCAATAAAATTTACCAAAAATAAAATAGAACATAGCGTAAACCCTATTCTAATATGCATCTTTAAACCCTTAAGAATGGAAAACAATAAAATCCAAAAGGAAATGTAGTAAAATTTAGCTAATCAAAAACTAAATATAAGAATTAATATAAAATGTTTACACCCCATAAAAATCAAACAAAGCGCATGTGATGGGGTAGGTTATAGGCAACTAAAAACTTACTAAGGAAGCTCTACGAGATCTTCGGCTCATTGGTTGGTCAAACGGTGGACTGTTTATCTGAAACTTTTCAAGATATCCATCAGGTATTCTGATATCTGCAGGCAGTGATAACCGTTTATTTAAATCCTAAAAAAAATAAAAATATTTTTGTAGGTAACTACAAACAGAAAAGGGCATTTGGCTTTTGAATTCATGAGCTAAAATATATTATTTCTTAGTGATATGTAACTGTAAAGTTTTATTGTAGTTACAAAGTTATCTGTATTGATTATATATACTATACTGAATGCAAGCGTATTTATTCTAAGAAAAAGTATACAATGCAGTTTTATAGAAATGGTACTCTGTAACCCAGCTATTTCTGAACTTCTTTCAAAATGGAATTTACCTTGACATTCTTTTATCATATAGTAGGAATTGGCAAAGAGTACCACAAAATGTGATTGGTTTAAATGAACTAATCAAGAAGATACTGTATGATTTTGTATACAACCCAGATACAACTGCAATTTTTTATTATTGCTATGTCAATGGACAGAAATAAGCAAAAGGCGTTTCTATTTCATTTAATTATAGAATATGAACTGGAAAAAACGCGAAAGGGAATCTTGCTTATATTATCACATCAACTAACATAAATCCTACAAAAATAAATCCCTATTAGTCATAATAGTAACAAAACCATGAAACAAAATTGAGATGTATAGAGACTGTGTAAATACTTGAGATATATGACTTAAGTATAGAAATATACCATGTTTTCAAATGATAAGATTAAATAATAAAGATAATGGCTCTCCATATTCCATAGTTTACATAACCCTGGACAAATCATAGTAAGATTATTCTTAGAACAAAACATTTAAAATTAATCTAGAAGAATAAACAGAAATATGCAAAAACATTCTAAAATAAATCAGAATGTGTATGTGAGGTGGGGAAATACTGAGAAAGAAATCTTTCCAAATATAAAATACACAATAAAAACAATATAATCAACACTGTCACCTTTAAGAAAAAAAAATATATAGCTCACTGGAAGAATGAGGAAGTCTAGATATAGATCCTGATAATAAATAAAATTTTAAAATATATAACAAAGAAAATCATATATCTATATGGTAAATACAATCAGGAATACTATTTTTATTATTATTGTGACATAAATTATACAGTGATATGAACAGTTATCAAGTTGACCTCAAGAGATAAAAATGTTAATTCATCATTTAGGAAACTGATATTGTTTTCCTTAACTGAATCAGAAGCAATCTTTATCAATGAAAATGCAATCAAAAGATACCCTAATCATCATCATCTCAACAGCACCGAAAAAAAGTTAACAATACATACTCACTTTAAAACATGCCCAATTTTTTTTTAGAGAAAACTATTTTAATTGACAGTATTGTGAAGTGATAACATTCATAATCAACTTCTGTCCTCAAGGTTATACATAACATTCACAAAGAAAAGGAAATGAGCTCTTCATTCTTCCACATGGAAAAATAACTTATATGTGCTACAGAGATTAGTAGGTATAATGAACCATAGAGGAAATGATACCCATATTTATAATGTGAGGCAAGAAGAATTGATGCTTATTTTATGTATGTATAACTTTTGAAATTTGAAATATTTATAAAATAAAATATAAAGTATACAGATGAATCTCAAAACTTAATTAAAATAATATTTTCCAAATAGAGTATTTTACTAATATAACATTCTGATTTCCAGAACTTCCAAAAATTCACATTTCCCTCACAGAGAACCTACACAGTGTTTTGAAAAGTGTTAAATATAATTAATGCATGCTTGCTTTGGGATAGTAGATAAGTAGAAAAAAAGAAATACAAAACTACTCTTCACTAATGCAGAGAAACAATTTTCTTTCAAGTTTCATTTGCCTTCATGAAAATTTTCAAATAGGCATTTAGACTGTTTGATATATACATGTATATTTACACACACACACACACACACACACACACACACACACACACACAGGGGCATAGTTATTGTCATTAATGGTTACCTCCATTGAGATCCGTCTATGTATACGATTCCTAAGACAAACACCTGTAGGTGATTGGACTTCATCAGATGATGTCCCAGAAGCTTGGTCACTCTCACCATCTGATCCCATTTTTAGATTTTCATGAACAATATCTGTATTAGAACGTGAAACATTTACTTTGCAAGAGAGGTATTATTACATAATTTATTACTACTACAGCAAGATGTAGATAGCAAACACATAAAGAATCATAGCATAAAAAGTCACGTACATTCTGGGTACCATGGTGTGCAGTTAATAGATTGAAACATACTAGTAAATGTCTTAAAACACTAGTAAGCACTCCTTTTATACTCTCAGATTATGAAAAATTAAGGGAAAACTAACATTCAAGATAATACCAAGGTTGAATAATAAAATTAGAGACTGGAAATAACAATGAGAATTATTGATGTCAGTTCTCTCATTTTTCAAATCTGGGAACTGAGGCCGTGAAAGATTAAATGACTTTCAAAGGTCACACAGCTTATAGGCAAAAACAGAAACCTGGTCTTTTGCTATTATTTAGTTTAGTATTCTTTCCATTAAAATAATGTGCCATTGGCTCCACAGCCAAATGAATTAGTTCTTTATAGTTACTCTTCAAAACTATGCTGATGTGTCATCACTCTGAAGTTTTTCTAGTGCTATGCTCACACTGTACCTACTGCACTGAACAGCATTTTGTGGTTCATGTAATTTTATACCAAGCTGTAGATGAGATCCCTGATGGCAGGATTTGGCTTATTCACTTTTGTATTCCAGGAATTTAACAAAGTGCCTGGAACTTACAAAGTGCTCAACAAATTCCAATGAATTAAATAATAACTAAAAATCAAGAAATAAACTAAACTGGGACTTTTTTTTACAAGTGAAATGTTATATAAAAGAAAATGCCAAACAAAAAAACAGCATTTTATAATAAATCTGAACTTTCATAAACAATACTTGCTCATAAAAATATGAGAACTGCTTAACAAAAATTAAACGCAAGGATCTCATCCAGTCTTAGAATTCATACATTTCTGTATTTTGCCTTTCATTCTTGAGAAAATGTATTCACACTAAAAAAAAAAGTTGCAAATGGCAATGGTTTTTAAAATATATTGACATGTACTTTAAGAATACACTTCTTCAAGTACAGAGATTTCTGGAAAAATTTTATACTGAGATCTGAACAAAAAATTAACTTGGCAGTACAAGTCAATGTACTGGAGACTGATTCTTGATCTTATGATATCTAACATCTGAGGCAACTATTCTTCAAAATCTGAAAATCTAAAGAAAACTTTGAATAAAAATAATACTTTAAAATGTATAGCTTAGTTTGCAAGAACGTATGCATAATATCAAGGAAGCAAAAACAGAGAACTGAAAACCCAAAATTGCTATGCACAAATTGACTGTCACTTTCTTAAGAGGGGCTGCTGATCTTGGTTAAGAAGGTGCTTAGGTTTAGCTGCCACATTGGAATAAAAGATGAAGCCCTGGTATCCAAGCTGCAAGTGAGAGCTTCCTGCAGAAAGGCACAATACTCCCGAAGTGCTACAACTTCAGTAAAGGGCAGTCTTAAAAAACAAATCTGTTCTACTGCACAAAGACTACAAAGGAGCATATTAATTTCAGACTATAAATAAATATTTGAGTACTCCCTGACTCAACAAAAAAACTGCTCATGTCATTAACAAACAATTGCAGTTCCAACATGAATACTGGTTGATATTTTCATGTCCGAAACAATGCAGGCTTATGAGAAAATTCCACTCATTTGTCATTGGTGTGAGCAACTTCTTTGCTGAATCAGGTAATAGTTTTTAAGTACTAGACGAATATTTATTTCTGAAATTGCTCAAGCTTTGTTCAATTTACAATGTAAAAGCTAAAGACAGAAGGCATTTTTTTAAATGTAATCTGCATTACTAACATTGTCAACGTCACTTTTTTAATTTTTAATTTATTTATTAATTTAAGGGGGAGAGAGGGGAAAGGGACAGAGGAAGAGAGAGAAGGAGAAAGGGCAGAAGGAAAGGTGGAAGAGAGAGGGAGGGAGAAAGGGGGAGAGGGAGGGAGAGAGGAGAAAAGGGAGAAGAAGAGGGAGAAAGAAAACATCAACCTATTGTTCTACTCTCTCTGCACCCATTGGTTGATTCTTATATATGTCCACAACTTTGACGTATCGTATCAAGACAACACTCTAAGTAACTGAACTACCTGTCCAGGACTTAACATCACTTTCTTAAGTTGAGACCAAGGGTCAGCAAACATGATTGTTTTGTATGGCCCCTGAACTAAATATTAAAAATCGTTTTTGCATCTTTAGAGTGCTATTTTAAAAGGAAGAATACGCAACAGAGACCATATGTTGTGCACCTGAAAAATTTACTATTTGGCCCTTGACAGAAAAAGTTTGCCAACTCTTGGTCTACCAGTGGTCGGCAAACTGCGGCTTGGCAAACCGCGGCTCGCAAGCCACATGCGGCTTTTTGGCCCCTTGAGTGTGGCTCTTCCACAAAATACCGACTTCTGTGCATGGGCCACGAAGTTTCAATCGCACTCTATGTGCGTGCCCGCACGTGGTATTTTGTGGAAGACCCACACTCAAGGGGCCAGAGCCGCATGTGGCTTACGAGCCGCGGTTTGCCGACCATGGGTTTAAACAATTAACAAAACAATAAATCAAGTCCTGATCTAAAATGTTCTCCAATTTCTGTCGGGTAAGTACTCCCTCCATACCAACTTCAAGCTACCAAGATGACATCATTTAACATGTATTTGGGAAGACATATGTAAAACATTACATAGTATTTTGACTATATATATACAATAGAAATGAATAATCCCCAAAACACTGGTAACAGTAAAGTACAATAAAGTAATTAGGAAATAAGTATTCATTCCCGTTGTTTTCCATTTAGCTTACCTAATTGTAAGTTTGTATAATTTAAATTTTACTAATGGCTATGTTTAACAATCAACTTGTAAAATTCCTGAAAATTTAAGTCATCTGTCATGAACTAGTGTGAATCAACTCCAAACATCATAGGGTTATACCTCTAGTGATAAAGGCCACACACAATTCCCATAAGTAAAACCTTCCAAAATTAACGAAATATATGAAGAAATAATCTACCAAGGCAAGAGTAAGCAGCAGACAAGAGCCCTCAGAAACTTCAGTAAATATAATTGTCATAAGACTACAAAATAATTACTTAGTTATTTTAGAATAAAAACATAATAAGCAACCACCAAACAAAGACCAGAGAAATAAACAGAACCTTGCAAGTATACATTTTTCCTAGATATTTAAAATGATAGTAACATAAGAATAACAAATCAGGTGCTACTCATATATACTAATTATTGTACTGGGTTATCATATGGTGATAATCTGGAGTTACCAGGTATAACCCTAAATTAAGCATCACCTCAAGCTGCCATATCTTTAAATCTTGCATACACCTCTCAAGGATGTTGTTTTCTTCATGGTGGACAGATTTTCAAATGTTACTCCTCTGTAGTGTCAGTACTACTACTCTCTAGAACAGCGGTTCTCAACCTGTGGGTCGCGACCCCTTTGGGGGTCGAACGACCCTTTCACAGGGGTCGCCTAAGGCCATCAGAAAACACATATATAATTATATATTGTTTTTGTGATTAATCACTATGCTTTAATTATGTTCGATTTGTAACAATGAAATTGGGGGTCACCACAACATGAGGAACTGTAGTAAAGGGTCGCGGCATTAGGAAGGTTGAGAACCACTGCTCTAGAACCTTCCATCTTTCTGCTCTCTCTCTTATTCTCAACTTGATTTTTATCTTACAAGACAAATCAGGTAATGCAAGACACATCAGATAATAAAGACTGGCTGACTTCCATATACCTAAAACCTACTAGCTATGTACACGACCTACAGTAAGAAAGTTAAAAAAAAAAACCCAACCAAAAAACTAGACAAATAATTAAATTACCTAATCTGCTTCCATTTCTGGGCATTGCCATGAAGGAGCCAAGGCTTCCTCCAATAACACTATGTGGTCTCCGCAATGGGGGCTTCTTGAAGGACCCTGTGTACTGGTGTAGGAAGGAATGCATGCTGTGAGAGGTTGGAGGCCTGCCATTCTTCACAATAGGCTCTGTGGTTCACAGCATCCAAAAATCATTCCATTAACAGCCCAAAGTCCAGGATCACATGAAAAGAATTGAGAAAGCAAAACAGAAAACAAAAGTTATAACAGAGATCATTACATTTAACCTCATTTCTTTGGCTATCGATACAAAGTACTAGAATTAAAATAATTTATATGAAAAATACTTACAGAAAATACTGATTTGAGATTGGCTTAGTATTGATCTATTTCTTATATAGTCAAAATTATTTAGCAATAACCACACTACTATAACCTATACATTTTTGATCCATTTGCTTATTTTAATATATCTCAAGACTATTTCCACACTATTCCTATATTTACTGATTGCCTATTGCATGCTGTAGGTTGTAGAAGATGAAAAAACACGGCCCTGGCAAAAAGGAACTTATATCCCTATTTGGTAAACATTCAAAAAAGCATGTCAGTTAGTGAATAAAACAGAAATACTTAAGTACAGCTCAATGCAGAGATTCTAAAATTTATTACCTCAAATTTGGGATTTTTAATATAGTTTAAAATCACAGACAAATAAACAAGCAAAAAAATTTTTAAATGCTTAAAAGTTTTTTAATTATAAGTAGGGGAAAATCCTGTTTTGTAATATTTACAGGGAATCTCATGACTCCTTCCCACCTCCAAAAATGAGTTCTGATATAGGTTAAGGACATGATGAAATCTTCTGCAACACACCATTAGTCTTTCATATTAGAATTATGTTTTTACTGACATAGTCAAGGAATTTAAAAAGGAAATGGTCTTCTCTGAATATCTTCTCTTCTAAAATGAAGCCAGCTCTTCTTTTGTAGCTGATAATCAGGAATAAGGGATTTTCCTACCTGTAAAGGATATCAGACACCAAGAACAAGTTGGCGGGAGTGGGGGCTTAGATCTACAGAACAAACCAAAGTATAGGCCTAGGGCAAATGAAACAGTGAGGCCACCTGGCCTGCCCCTCTACTGATAACGGCTGCCTAAAAGAAGAGTGGAGAGGGAGGATGAGGCAGAAGGGTCCTCGAGGCTCACACAAGGCCCAAGTCATCTAATATGGATAGAACACCAGACTGGAGGCAGAGAACATACCCAACTAGTTATAGAGAAAATCTGTCCAAAGTGTCCCATAGTCTCTACATTCTTTGGCAGTAGCTGGGCTGATCAAAAATTTGAGGATCATGCCCAGCCAGTGTGGCTCAGGGATTGAGTATCGACCCATGAACCAATAAGTAACTGGTTCCATTTCTGGGTTGCAGGCTCAATCCTCAGAAGGGGGTGTGCAGGAGGTAGCTTTCATAACAATGTTTCTATCTCTTTATCCCTCTCCCTTCCTCTCTTTAAAATCAATAAAAACATATTTTTTAAAAAAAGAATTTTGGGATCTTTACATAAACCTAGTAAGACAATCAATGACTTAATAATGAATGGGGAGGGGTATCTAATATAAATGCATAAATTAGTTTCAATAACTGTGGGATACAAGCTAGAACACCTAAGAAAATTTTTCTCTTTCTGGGTTATAAGATTTCAGATGTGGAGTAATAAAATATATAAATATTCTGTCAACAAACAACATTTGTTTTAGATGCTCTGTAAAGCTGTCCTGGTGAACATGCTTTACAGTCCTAGTGAATATAGCTAAAAAAATGAAGATCATAAATCCATTCAATTATTCAGGGGATATTTATTGTGTACCTACCATGTGACAAGCAATATTACAAGCCGTGGACATCAAGAAGTAAACAAAACAAATAAGATGCTACTCTTTGAAACTATAAAGTTTAATGGAGGTAAAGAAACTAATAAAAAATATTAGATACTGATAGGCAATATGCAAAGGATTAAAATAAAATAAAGAGATGTGATAGAAAATAAATGATTAGCTATTTTACACTAGCTATTGAGGAAAGTTATCTCTGCAGAGGTATTTTTTTTTTAACAGAGATATAAATGCAAGAAAGAGCCAGTCATGGGAAGATGGGTGAGTGGTGGGTTAGTCTGATATTAGAAGCAGTTATGGTAACTTTGAAGCAGGTAGTAATATATCTAATTCATGTTTTTAAAACCCCACTCTGAGGAATCAGGGCTGGCGGGGGGGGGGGGGTGGTGAATATAAAGGAGGTAGGAATGAATATAAAGGGGTAGTATGAAAGGGATCTTGGGCAACGGAATAGCTTCTTTATCATGATTACAGTGGTAGTTATACGAAACTACCCATGTGATAAAATGACATAGAACTTACTCAGACATTAATCCAATGCTAATTTCCTGGGTTTGATAACCTATACTAACAATAGAGGAACATGCAAATTATCTGGGACACCATCACAGTAACAGTAACAACTGAACAGCAGGCTGGCAGGCTGTGTGGGGTGACCAAGCCAGCAGGGGGGTTAGTGAGGGACAACCAAACAACTGAACAGCAGGCTACATGGGCAACCAGGCCGGCAGGGGGGTTTAGTGAAGGATGACCAAATGACTGAACAGCAGGCTGTGTGGGGCAACCAGGCCGGCATGGGGGGCAGTTGGGGGTGACCAGGCCGGCAGAGGAGGGAAGTTGGGAGCAACCAGGCCAATGGGGGGAGGGGGCAGTTAGGGACGACCAGGCCAGCAGAGGGGAGCAGTTGGGGGCAACCAGGCCAGCAGGGGGGGCAGTAAGGGGCTACCAGGCCAGCGGGGGGGGGGGGGCAGTTAGGGGCAATCAGGCAGGCGAGCAGTTAGGAGCCAGTGGTCCCGGATTGTGAGAGGGATGTTAGTATAGGGATGTCTCAAGGATCGGGCCTAAACAGGCAGTGAGACATCTCCCAAGGGGTCCCGGATTGGAAAGGGTGCAGGCTGGGTTGAGGAGACACCCCCCCGGGGCATGAATTTTGTGCATCAGGCCTCTAGTGTTCTATAGTTATGGAAGATGTAACCAAAGGGGAGAACTGAGAGAAGGGTATAAGGGACCTCTCTGGACTACCTTTGCAACTTCCTTTGAATCTATATTTATTAAAAGTAAAAATTTTTAACTTTATTCTGTTTACTGCTGGAGAACAGATGACAGAATCAACAGAAGGGAAACAGAAGAAGACTATTACAGTACCCTAAGCAATAAATAATGGTGGCAGAATCGGAAAATGGAAAGAATTGAGCAGCCTTAGGATATATTATAAATTAGAGGCCTGGTGCACAGATTCACAATCCAGAACTCCTCAGGGGATGTCAGACTGTCAGTTTTGGCCCGATCACTGCAGGCCAGGCTGAGGGACCCCGCAGGTGCATGAATCCGTGCACCAGGCCTCTAGTATGCATGTAAGATCTTTGGTTAATCTCTCCCTGTCCTTCCCCCTTCTCCCCCACTTCCCTCTGAGATTCATCAGTCTGTTCCATGTTTTCATGCCTGTGCATTGAGCATCTGCCCCCTGGTGGTCAGTGTGCTTCATAGCTACTGGTTGAATGATCCAACGGTCGCTTAGGCTTTTATATAAATAGATAGGCAGAGCCAAAAGGCCAGCAGACATAGCTGCAAAATTACTTTCACATACACTCTTCCACCCAGCTTTTAGTGAGGATCAATATTAATAACATCTATCCAAAGAATACTTTTTAAATCTCCAGCAGAGCAACTATTAAAAATATGAAATATGGTATGTGAAAGAACAATAATTGGACTCATAACAAGTATATAAATGGCTATCATTAATTGTGAGCTTTTCAAAGTTATTTATATAGCAATTAATTGGCAAGCTACACTAGCAGAGGAGGGGAGTACAGAAAGGTAAAGGAGAGAAAAGAATCAAGGATAATTGCTGAATTTTTAGCTTTAAGTTACTTCCAGGCTAAAGTGAGGGAAGTTGGAATAGAAGCAGATTTTGGGAGAAGAAAATGAAGAATTCTGGTTTGGTTATATTACATCTGACACTCCTATTAGACATCTCTATGCATAAGCTAAGCAGGCATCTGAATATGAATCTAGTGATCCAGATTAAGAGATACAGATTTAGGAGCTGACAGTCAGCATACACACATGCTGAAAGCACAGGACTGGATGAGGTCACCTAAAGACAGTGTACAAAGACGAGAATGGGAGTCATGAGAGAAATCATAAAATATTCTAATATTTCCAGATTATGACAGCACTTAACTGAAACAGTTCAATAATATATTTTTAAAAGTAATGGAAACCTTTACAACATTGTATGAAGTAAAATAAGTCAGACACAAAAGAACAAAACACTGTATGATTCCACTTATATGATGTACCTTGAATAGGCAAATTCATAGACAGGAAGAAAGTAGAAGAGTGGTTACCAGGGGTTAAGGGGAGGAGATAATGAGGAGTTGTTTAATGGGTACAGAGTTTCAGTTTGGGATGATGAAAAGGTTCTGGAGATGGACAAGTGTTGATGGTTGCACAATAATGTGAATGCCATTAAAACTGTATACTTCAAAATGATTAAAATAGTAAATTATATGTTATGTATATTTTACCATTATATTTTTTAAAAAGTAATGGAAATCTATATGAAAAACCACAGTAAATATATTAGTTCCAACTAAGGATTTCCAATGATTTCTACATTGTAACATAGCAATCAGTATGATTCCACTGAGAAATTTATTTGGCATCTTACTTATTTGGATCTTCCGATGATGTGAACTATTATGATCTGGAACATTCAATTTCATAGCCCACTCCATTTCCTGTTCCCAATCCAGTTCTTCTAAACACTTTTATTAACCTCATCCTATTCCAGACCGTACATAAATACAAGAGTTCGGTGCTGTTAATCTCATTCTATCATGGACTTTGTGCTGTTGGTAGGAATCAGCCCTACTTACAACCCTCTATCATCACTTTTGTCAAACACTAACTGTGACTGCTACCATGTATCAGATCAACAGGAGAAAGAAAGAAACCTGGGAATAAGAAGAAAGGCTCATAATATTAATTTATTTATGAAAAATTAATCTGACAGCTTTTAAAAATTTTAACATTCAATACCTTGTCAGTTACCAAAAAATTAATTCTGATGTGCTCAGAATTCTTTCTCCTTGCAGGTACTTAAAAAAATGTTTGTTATACTTTAATTTAAAAAATGTTTAAATTTGTGCAAATTTTCATTTCATATTTAGGAAAAATTGTATTGAGTTAAAGCCAGTATGCTTAAATCAACCAAGTTTGCAAACGGTCAACTTATTTTTAACATACTAAATAAAAATTCAAGATTTTTCTTCCCTGGATTCAATCTACCTATTAATGTGCAAACCACTAGCTTATCTAGACAGGCGCTCTAGTGCAGGGGTGGGAAAACTTTTTGACTCGAGGGCCACAATGGGTTCTTAAACTGGACCGGAGGGCCGGAACAAAAGCATGGATGGAGTGTTTGTGTGAACTAATATAAATTCAAAGTAAACATCATTACATAAAAGGGTACGGTCTTTTTTTTTTTTTTTAGTTGTATTCATTTCAAACGGGCTGGATCCGGCCCGCGGGCCGTAGTTTGCCCATGGCTGCTCTAGTGTGAACTATAATTATATTAAACATTTCTGAGTTAAAGTCTAAAATGACTAAATGACCAAAATGACAGAAATAATATATCAAATTCTATTTGGTTGGAGGTAGAATATGTATGAGTGACAGTATATGTGCATATATGAATAACCAAATGCACCATAATTTTTCCAAGATTTTTATACTATTATCCCCATATCCTCCATTCAATTTGTTCTAGAGTATGCATGAGAACCACCTACCTATACATAATGCAAAAGTTAACAGGATTGTGCTCATGAATGTGACTGAACAAGATATAGGAGATCAAATACAGGTTCAAAGTCAGTTTACGTAGGGAAATTATAAACTAATTCATCCTCCTCCCAAAGCTGGCATTGCCACTACATGGATATTAAACAAAGCTCACTTGCTTCATAAACTGGTTACATCGTATGTGAGAAGATCATTTAAAGAGGATTCATTAAACCATGTTCAGAAGTGGACTGTGTTTGTCATCTATTTTAGGAACTTTTTATGCTCTAAGATAAACTCCGTAAGGTAAAAATATGATGGAACCAACTATCAGGAACTGATAGATGACCAAAAAGTTAGAGAATCTTTGTCAAAGCTCTTGATTAAATCTATGTGCTGTTACACATAGGTAATAAGAAACAGCAGACTATAACTCAGAGATAGCCTATGTTACCAGCAAGCTCTGCAACTCAAGAGGAATCAGTATTATGACATCTTCAAGTATTATTTCAAGTAACTTGGGCTAAGAGGGAAACTCAAGAGAATTACTATTTTCCTTCGTTAAAGTTATTATAATAAAGCAAAGTGTTAATAAACAGTATGTACTACTGAAAAAAATATTTCCAACGTTTCACTGTTATAATTTAAGAATGTTTTAAACATTTTGACCTAAATATCCCACAAAATTTGCAATTAATATAAAATGTTAATTAGCTATATTGCACATAATATAAATGTGTCCCAAAAAGCATCCATCAAGATATATACTGTGCTTATTTTACTCCTGCACATCACTGGAAAATAGCTGGCAAGATTCTTCAATCATAAGAATGAACACATTGGGCTTAATTAATAAGAATTCAAAGAGAGTCTGAGAGAATGAAAAATTTTGTTCCTGGAAAGAGTAAAAGTTAAGACATTATAAAACCATCTTTGAGATTTGACCCAAATGCAAAATGTTTCCCTCTTAAATTTAAGTAAATTAAAAATTATTTTAAATTTTCTAAAATATTCATGTGTAACTCCTTTCCCATATTACAAAGAGCCACATAACCTTGAGTAAATAATGACCCTTTGGAGGAAAAGAGATACACTGAATATTGGGTAGAATAAATTACTTACCCAGAGTCACACAACTAATAAGTGTGTTAGTACACCCCAAATTCTAACCCATGAGTTTTAACTTAAAGTCCAGACAGAGCCTTTTCCATTTTCTTGTTGTCTCCCACAAGAAGTACATTTGCATTCAGCTGGAGGGGGTAAGGATATCCATGCTTTCACCCACTACCAGAAATCTCTCATGGAATAATTTCAGGCACAGACATAGAAGGCTTACCAAATAATCTTCATACCACAACAGCGGCAGAAATTACTGAAAGCTCCTTTCTGATTGTATAATGACTTCCTTAGGAATAGTTCAGTTTTGAGTATGTAGTCTTATTCTATAAATTTTAGCAGGAATTTGCATTTTAATCCACTCAATTTAACAAGCTCTTTTTATATCTACATCTGGGTACTACTTTACATTATAAAAAGAACTGTCAAATGTGTGAAACATTATATGCCTATCTACTATAAGTGCCCTCAATACTAGGGCAGATTCTATGGTAAATATAAAATAAAACAGTAAGATTCACTTATGTAATGAACTTTGTCTTCCTTTTTTTGTTGTTGTTCATTTCAGAGAGGAAGGGAGAGGGAGAGAGAGACAAAAACATCAATGATGAGAGAGAATCATTGATCAGCTGCCTCCTACATGCCCAATACTGGGGATCGAGCCCCAACCTAGGCATGTGCCCTTGAACAGAATCAAACCCGGGACCTTTCAGTCTATAGGCTGATGCTCTATCCACTGAGCCAAACCAGCTAGGGCTGAACTTTGTCTTCTAATAGTCAACATGCATACATACATAGTTATAAACTATAATGAAGCCTCAAACAGAAATTTCACATTCTTACTATGCACTTTTAAGCTGTTTTAACAGGTTACAAGAATAACAAAAATACTTAAACTTTAATTTAAAAATAGTTACTTAACTAGGATATTATTATACAAGGTATTCTTATGGAAGAATAAAAATGGAAAGATAAATGGGACAGAATTCATCACAGTTAGAGACCAGGTACAGTAGTACTTGGAGTAAAACTGGAACATTCCAATAAGCAAGCAAGCAAGTTGTGCAGTCTCGTTTCCTAAGAATTAGGGACCCACAGGGAAAAAATAAACAAAAGGAAGCTATCAGGAAAGTAAATTGCATTCTATTTATAAAGCAAAAGCATCCACACCCCCCCCCCCCTAAAATATTTACCATTATCCTTGCTGCTATTTTCTTCAATAGTCATTTGTTCAGCCAATTCAGACAATGATTCGTCAATAGTCTGGCTTCCTCGAAGTGTGAGGGATAGCCTTCTCTTAAATTTTTTCATCCTATCGATTGAATGTGACTTGAAATATCCTAAAAGAACAGAACAGAATGAACACAAAATTAAAGCCATGAATACTTTACAGCTCAAGAAAAATGTTCATTTATTAACAATTTTCAAAACAGAAAATAATGAGACATTTCCACTTCTGCCAAATATCATAAAATCCAACCACTTCCTTAAAAAATCCCCTCACTCAAATTAATATTATATTTATATAGAATCATCAGAAGAGCAAGAATTCTACAAACTAGAGGTTGAGATTCTAGTATCACAATTATTTTTAGTGTAGAAAATTTTCCTAAAACATGTTTTTTAAAAACCAAGAGAGAGAAAATATCAACACTATTCTGATGCGTAGGTTCTATCATCTTAACTAGTAAAGAGAGAATATGCAAATTGACCATCACGCCTTAACGGTCAAGATGGCTGCGCCCACAATGGAGGCAGGGATTCCAAAACACAAGATGGCTGTGCCCACAGTGCAGGCTGAGTTCCTGTAATGAGCCTTAATGAGCAATCAGCAGGGACCTGAGACTGCATAGCACTGGGTTGAGGGAGGGTCCTGAGGCTGCGCCCCCCACCTGGTGGGGCTTGACAGGGGACCTCAGGCCACGCACCCCACCCCGGGCCGGGGGACCTGAGGCTGCACCCCCCGCCTGGCAGGGCTTGAGGGGGACTTCAGGCCAGGCCCCTCACCCCAGTGCTGAGCCAGGCAACCTGAGGCTGTGCCCCCCACCCGGTGGGGCTTGATGGGGGTGGGGTTGGCCAGGTCTGGATCTAGCCCAGTGGCAATGGGGCTGGCTTGGTCTGGGTCTCGCGTGATTTTGAGGAGCATGTGGATAGGCGGGGACTTGATTCTGGTTCCCATGGCATGCCCCAGACTCTGACAGGAGGAAGATTTTCATATACATTTTACTAATTTTTCTTTCATCTCTGATACTTCTATTATAGAGAAAGGGAAAATAGCAATATTAAAATATTTCCTGTAATTATTTCCCTTTTAACGTGCACAAATTTCATGTACTGGGTCACTAGTTATAAATAATGATCATTATATAACCAGTCAATGGTATCTTTAGATAGGAGGAGGTGAAGGGCTAGGGGAGAGAATAATGAATGATGTTTGATACTTCTGTAAAACAGGAATTTTCATTTAGCCAAGATATTGGGGATTTGTTTTGTGGAGGGGTTTTTGTTTGTTTTTTTGGTGTGTGGTTTTGGTTTTTTGTTTTGTTTTGTTTTTTCTTTGATTGGTTATCAGGAGTCTCTTCCTATTATCATAACAATACCAAATGGTATCAAATGCCTCTCCCACACTTTCGTATTTCTAAACTCATGTAGTCTTCCTAACTCTAAGGAGTAGACTACACTATTTCATTTTTACAAATAAACAAATAGGCTCAAAGAAGTTCCCTGACTGAAGTAAAAAAATTAATGATAGAACTGAGATTTAAAACTAGAATTACCATTTACCCTTTTCCTCCACATTTTCACATCTCTGAAATCAGGATGTATCTCACAATTAACCCTTTGAGTACCAACCAATATCCTAGGAACTATGCTAAAATTGCCAAGGCATTTTTGCTGATTTTACAGCAATTTAGGGAAAAAATTATGAAAATTAGGCAGATAAATGCCAGTGGTCAATTTCAGAACTACAAACATTCGGAATCATAAGTAATCTGCACTTAGGTGCCGTCGGTCAATAAAGAGTGAACTACTAGCATCTAATAGTGACACTGCAGGAGGAGCGCAATAGCGCTCCCGGCACTTTGGGGGAAAGACAGGAGGAGCGCAATCGCGCTCCCCGGCACTCTAGAGGTTAATGGGATGTCAAAATATAATTGACAGCTTTCTTCTTCTTTTCTTTTCCCCCACAAATAGGATTTTTTATTTGTCACCAGTAAATGTCTGAATTTTAAGCAGAGTATTGGACTGGGGGCTCATACCCATCAATTCATTCAACTTTAGCACTTGTCTCATCCTTAATAACTTTTCAGAACTGCTGCCTTCACTATGAAGCTCCATGAATTTTCCCAATTCAAGCTTTGGCTTCTGCATTTTGACTTTTCTAACTAAGACATTATGGAGCAGATAGATTGACAAGCTTTATCTATGCCTTTTCTAATGCTATCTGGAATCAATTTATTGACCACTTCTTTCAAGTCATTTGTCTGCACCTCTCGGGTCATGACAAGATGGAACGTAGCACAGAGTATGTCTATCTATCTCCCTTCTCTCCTGAATCTTGTCTCTTCAACTCTTGATTGACTCAGAGGCTCTCCAATGACTTCAAACTAATTTTTTCACTACCTTTTCAACTATTCTCAGCAGAAGCCTCAGTCTAACACAAGTTGCTCCATCACAGGCAGAAATGGAGGTTTAGATGAGATAATATGTGTATTTCAACAAGCAAGATAAATTTATAGGAGGCAGTACATTTTAAGAGTTGTTTCCAACTAAGAAACCTGTACCTGCAGAACATAGTTAGCCTTTATAATCCTTACCATTTGTTTAAAACATACTTGGTATTAAAAGTGAATTGAGCTACTGCCAATTTCATCTACCCTTTTGTTCCTATAAGAATTTATACTAGAGACACCTTCCTTTGTAAGGCATCAGAATTTGTGCAGGGAAGGGGTAACTCTTCAAGCTTGGGGGCTCAAACTCTGCACATTCCAAAGAAAGGATTAACCTCTGACAGGTTTCTGGGAGATCATCTCTGAGCCCCTGGAATATCCTGCCTGATAAGTCTCTTTGTATACCTGAGATCTTGGGCCATACCAGATAATTTACGTCAATAATGTAAAATATGGTAAATGGCTGTTTTTGTATGCCTCAGGTTTGGGCCACACTATATCACTTTGACCTTTGGATAGAAGAGAGAAGAAAGAAGCTGCAAATGAACAACTAAAGACAATAATGTGGGTATGTCCATGCCTACGAAACTAACCCCCAATAAAAACCCTGAACACCAAGAACCAGATAAGCTTTCCTGGTTGACATCACTGCATATATAAGGTTATCACACAGGCGGCTGGAGGAATGAAGCACTGTACATGCAACTAAATCCACTAGGTGAGGATAACTGAAAACTCACATGCTTTTTCTTGGACTCCACCCTACATGCCCTGTTCCCTTTGCTGATTTTAATCTGTACTTTTTTGCTATAATATACGATAATCGTGAGTTCAACAGCTTTTCTCTGATTTCTGTGTCCATCAAGCACGGGTGTGGGTCTTAGGAAACCCGGACACGCTCTCATTCAAGAAAAGAATTAATTCACAGCCCTAGCCGGTTTGGCTCAGTGGTTGGAGCACTGGCCCACAGACTGAAGGGTCTTGGGTTTGATTCTGGTCAAGGGCATGAACTTCAGTTGCAGGTTCAATCCTGGCCTGGTCAGGGTTGGGGCATGTGTCAGAGGCAACCAATCGATGTCTCTCTCCCATTGATGTCTCTGTCTCTCCCCCTCCCTTTCACTCATCTAAAAATCAATGGAAAAAATATCCTCAGGTGAGGATTAATAAGAATTCACGTAACAAAGTAACATACTATTCCAAACTGCACTGTACTATAAACGCAAAATGCACACTGGATTTTAAAGACAGTATTTAAAAAGAATGTGAAAATAACTCATTGTTATACATTTAACATGATAAAAAATATTTGGTTAGTAAAATGTGTTACTAAAATTAATTCCATTTTTTACAAACCTGCAAAATATTTTTACATTAAATATAGTTTGTATTATATTTCTATTGAATGCTGGTATAGAACGTTAACTATATATGTATATATGTATGTATAAAGCAAAATAACCTTTATTCTTTTCTAGTTGTTAAAAAGATCTCTAGCTTTTTTGTCAAAGTTAGATCAAATTTTAAAAGGTAAAAGGGCAACAAATGATAGAATAAAACTCCCCCCCCCATCTATCTATATATACACACACACACACACACACTAGAGGCTCAGTGCACAAAATTTTTGCACAGGTAGCATCCCTAGCGGCTGCTGACTGCCTGCTGGGGCCTCCATTCCCTGGCTCTGGCCTGGGCCTTCCTTCGTTCCATGCCATCCTCTTGTGGTCAGCGCACATCATAGCGAGCGATCAAACTCCAGGTCCATCGAACTCCCATGGGGACAGTTTGCATATTAGGCTTTTATATATATAGACTAGAGGCCCAGTGCACAAAAATTTGTGTGCTCGGAGGGAAGGGGGGGAGGTCCCTCAGCCCGGCCTGTGCCCTCTAGCAGTCTGGGACCCCTTGGGAGATAACGACCTGCTGGCTTCGGCCTGCTCCCGGGTGGCAGAGGGCAGGCCCAATCCCTAGGTGCAGCCCCTGGTCAGGCTCAGAGCAGGGCCGATTGGGGGGTTGGGGCACTGCCCCCTGTCACACACAGAGCAGGGCCCATCAGGGGGGTTGGGGTTCCGTACTCTGTCACGCACAGAGCAGGGCCCATCAGGGGGTTGGGGAGCTCCCTCCTGTCACGCACAGAGCAGGGCCCATCAGGGGGTTGAGGAGCTCCCCCCTGTCACTCACAGAGTAGGTCCGATAGGGGAGTTGGGGCACCGTCCCCTGTCACACACAGAGCAGGGCGGATCAGTGGGTTGGGGCGCCGCCCTCTATCACCCACAGAGCAGGGCCAATCAGGGGATTGGGGTGTCGCCACTGTCACACTCAGGGCAGGGCTGATGGGGAGGTTATGGCTCTACCCCATCACACACAGAGCAGGGCCCGTGGGGGGGGGGGAGTTGGGGCACCGCCCTCTATCACCCACAGAGCAGGGCCGATCAGGGGGTTGGGGCGCCGCCACTGTCACATTCAGGGCAGGGCTGATGGGGAGGTTATGGCTCTACCCCATCACACACAGAGCAGGGCCCGTGGGGGGGTGGGGGAGTTGGGGCACCACCCTCTATCACCCACAGAGCAGGGCTGATCAGGGGGTTGGGGCGCCGCCACTCTCACACTCAGGGCAGGGCCGATGGGGAGGTTATGGCTCTACCCCATCACACACAGAGCAGGGCCTGGGGGGGGGGGGTTGGTGTGCCCCCTGTCATGCTGATCCCAGTGCTGGGAGGCATATTACCCTTTTACTCTATAGAATAGAGGCCTGGTGCATGGGTGGGTGCCAGCTCGTTTGCCCTGAAGGGTGTCCTGGATCAGGGTGGGGGGTCCCCACTGGGGTGCCTGGCCAGTCTGAGTGAGGGGCTGAGGGCTGTTTTCAGGCTGGGGGTGACTGAACCCCCAAACGCTCCTTTTTTCCTTCTTTTTTTTTATTCTGGGCCAGCTTTAGCTTGAGGCTTGGCTCCAGCTCTTAGGCCTCCGCTCCTGAAAGTAGGTTTCTGGCCTTTGCATACAATGTTGCGAATCTGCTGGCTGAGGTCCGGTGGTATTTGTTACAATGTTTGAAACTGCAGGCTCAGAGGCCTGCAGCAGCAGGCGGGGAACGTTAGTTAGTTCCTCATGTTAGTTTCAAGCTGCCTGGCTGCCGGCCGCCATCCTGGCTGACAGTTAATTTGCATATCTCGCTGATTAGCCAATGAAAAGGGTAGCGGTCGTATGCCAATTACCATGTTTCTCTTTTATTAGTGTAGATATCTTCTATCCTATATAATAAAAGGGTAATATTCAAATTGACCCTAACAGCAGAACAACCAGACACAACCGGTCGCTATGACACACACTGACCACAAAGGGGGCAGACGCTCAATGCAGGAGCTGCCCCCTGGTAGACAGTGCACTTCCACAGGAAGAGCACTGCTCAGCCAGAAGCCGGCTCATGGCTGGCCAACAGAGCGGTGGTGGCAGGAGCCTCTCCCATCCGCAGCAGCACTAAGGATGTCCAACTAATGGCTTAGGTCTGCTCCCCGCTAGTCGGACACCCCCCAAGGGCTCCCGGGCTGCCAGAGGGATGTCTGACTGCCAGTTTAGGCCCGCTCCCCCCAGGGGTAGAGATCCCTCAAGGGCTCCTAGACTGCAAGAGGGTGCAGGCCGAGCTGAGGGATCCCCCCCACAAGTGCACAAATTTTCATGTATTGGGCTTCTAGTATATATATAAAAGGCTAATGTGCTAAGTGTTCCTTTGCCCATCCAGTCACTATGACATGCACTGACCACCAGGGGGCAGACACTCAATGCAGGAGCTACCTAAACATGCACTGGACATTTAGAGAGAAATGGCAGCATGGACCTGGTACCGACAAAGCAACACTCAGCTTCCCCCAAGTGGGAGACAGGCCCTGCCACTACCCTGGAGCGACAGCCCACCAAATTTCAGCCAATGCTGCCATGGCGCAAAATGCAGCCGACAGCCCAGCCCAGAAACGGTCGCTGTGGGCACCAGGTAGTGTTGTCATGTAGCAATACCTGGCTTCCTCTCCCTAGCGACTAGCCTCCTTGGAGTTTCTTCAGCCCAGGAACATGGCTTGCTTTATAGCCAGGTGCAAACATTTTACATTGTAACCAAATGTCTGTGAAGTGTTTTCCCCTGCCTCATCTCATTTGATTTGATCCTCACAGAAGTCCTGGAGTAGGTAGACAGGAGACTTGGTGGAATCCTATTTTCTTTTCATTAGCCAGAAAATGGAGACTTAGAAAGTTTAGAAACTTGACCCGACTGAAAATAATAAATGGTGGACCTTGAAAATGACTTCAGGTTTTCTCACTGCACAGAAAATAGTCAAACACTGCTGCAGTTAAATATTTTACCCTTTGTTCTCCCTGCGTCATCTACAATAATAATTTGCTTCATGTTGATATTTACAGCTGTGTTGCTGACAATTACCTGAAAGAGAAGTTGGGGTGCTTCACTGGGCTGGAAATAGTTAGCTAAATCCAAAAGGAGGTCTAATTAAGCAAGTTTATTCTATATCTATAAAAGGCTAAGTAGACTCGCACATGCATGATACATATAAAGCTCTTGCTAGCGCCAATTGTACACGTGTATTTTGATCTGTCATTGTTGATCGTGAATTTGGTTGACACTTTTATTATAAAAGGTGAATAGCAATATTAAACTATTTCTTCTAATTAATTTCCTTCCAATATATATACTAGAGGCCAGGTGCACAAATTTGTGCACTGGTGGGGTTCAGCCAGCCCACCCTGATGGGGGCTATCGGGGGCAGGCCAGCTGAGACGAGGGGCCGTGGGTGGGGCTGACCAGGGCAAGGGGCCACAGGCAGTTTGCCAGCTGGTCCCACCCCCAATCAAGGTGGGGGTGCCTGCTCCAGGGTGGGGCTGGCCAGGGCAAGGGGCCACAGGCGTTCTGGTCGTTCTGCCGTTCGGTCGATTTGTATATTACCCTTTTATTATATAGGATATATATATCTCTGAAAATGTTCAAAATCACTTCCCAACCACAAGTGTTTAAAATAAACTCGTCTGGGACTAAACTTGATCTGGAACTGTACTGTACAATTAAGAAACACTTTCATGGTTTTTATTTTTAATCCCTGAAAATGTAACTATTCTATTTACTTATTTACTTACAGAATATAAATATATAGATAACCATTCTGGAATGACAACTGAGTTTTGTCCTAGGAATAGGAAGCACACACATACATATACACACCTTAAAAAAAAAAAAAAAAAGACAACAGCTGCAAAGCTCTAAACACTCCCAAACTAGTCTGCTATGAGTATTTTACCTGTATAAATACTTCTCTAATATTAAAGGACTTAGAGTAGCAATTATCTGCTTATGTTTTTGAAAGTCATAAAACAATTTCTTGTTAATAATTGCATAAGTTGGAAAAAAAACTAAACAGTGTCTGTTTTAAAAAAGTCTAAATTACTTCTCTTTAGGTAAAGAAACAATTTTACATGTACAACAAATTGAGCATTTTAAAGTCTGGATTAAAATCCAATACTGAAGTGGCAGACTAGTACTTTTCCACCCTGCTGTTGTCAATCTTTTCAAAATATCAAGTAAGAGTAATATTACTTCACAAATATGGCTTTAATTATTTATTTCTAACATTTTCTGCAGTGACTATGGCTTTAAAGTAAACCTGTTCTAAATGAGGTGAACTCATTAACTGACATGTAAGCAAGTTTTCTATTATTTTTTCCCACAAAAATTAAGTCATGATACACTTCTAATGCTCTCTAGGACACTTAAACTAACCATACTTAATTAGAAATGACATTTAAAAATTAAGTTTTTTCACTAGAGACACAAATTTTTTATTTGCATAAAATACAAAGACATACAAAACACTGATGACTGAATTAAAATTTCAATCATGATTAATAGGTTTTCCCACCAAACACTTAAATATCTTAATCCTTTGGTTGAAATCTGAGGCTGATTTTTTTCCTTTAATAATAGTGATAGTCAAACACACAAACCAGAAAGGATTTTCCTCTATCCATTAGAAAGATAATGTAAGACTACTGTGACACGTAAGATGCAAAATTAGGGTTAGTCACTGCACCAAAAGCAACCAGAACCAACTATCATGGACTCTGCCACCTGACTGGACACTTATAACAACCATGAGAGTGCTTGCTAAAGGCTGCTGATCTAAATAGGAAAACCATATATGCAAACCAGCTAACATTGCCCATTCCTCAGTCCTGTCCCAACAATAGAGATAGTAATCCACATTCTTAAAGCAGCTGCTTGGTGCCAGGGCAGACAGTGAAGAACCTTCACATCAAAAAATTTGGGGTGAGTGCTGCACATTTTAATCAGTCTGGTAGATCCCTTGTGAGACTGTAATAAATGGAGACACTTGCCTTCCTTTAGGCCCTTTCAGACTCCAGGGATTCCTGCACCAGCAATTATTGGAAGACTAGAGGCCCAGTGCACAAAAATTCATGCACTCGGGGTGGTCTCTCAGCCCAGCCTGCACGCTCTCACAACCCGGGACCGCTCGGGTAGAGTCCAATCCCATCACAGCATGGCTCTGGTTCCCTGGGCCTGTGGGCCAGGCAGGAGGTACCAAGAGGCCAGTCCAATCGCAGCATGGCTCCGTTCCCACAGCTCCCTCCCGCTGCCATGGGCAGCCTGGACCCAGGACTGACTCCCGCCAAGGGTGGCCGGGACCCTAGCCTGGTGTTCGGTCATCTGTCCGGACGTTTAGATCCTGGCTCTTTATATATTAGGATATAGAGAGGATAACAGTTTTTTGTTGTTGTTTGAACCAGATATTTTAAAACATCTTTGTCAGGTCACTAGTTGACTGCAAAAATAACTGAATAAAAATACTGGTGACCACACACAACCAGGAATACACATTTGCAAAAATAGTTTTGTAAAGTCACAAATGGATGGCAGCCATGAAACATCAGTGTAGTGGGAGAATCTGGTTTCCAGAGTTCGCACACAATGTTCAAGTCTCAAAAAATTGACAAAGCACACAAACAAGCATGGCCATTCACAAGAAAAAAAAAAAAAAAAAGCATGACAGAAATCATTTCTGAAGAAGCTTAGAAATGAAATTAGTAGTCAAACATGTTAAATCAAGTGTCCTAAGTATTCTAAAAAGACTAGAGGAAACCAAGGACAAAGAACTAAAGGAATAAGAAAAACATATTTAAAAAATGAAAATATCAATAAAGAAACAAGGATACCAAGACTATTAAATAGGGAAAGATAATCTTTTCAACAAATTGTGCTGGAAAAACTGGATATATTCATTTGAAAAAGAATAAAGTTGGACCCTTACCTATGCCATATTAAAAATGAACCAAAGTCTAAATCTATGTAACTCTTAGAAGAGAACATGGAAGAATACTACTCATGATATTGGATTTGGCAATAATTCCTTAAATATGGCATCAAAAACACAGGAAACCAAAAAATAGATAAATTAGGACTTCATTAAAATAAAAACCTTTTGCATATCTAGGGACAGTATCAAGAGAGTGAAAGGATGATCCACAGAATGAGAGAAAATATTTGCAAATCATACATATACGGGTTTAATATCCAAAATATATAAAGAACTCAACAACAAAAACAATTTGAAAAATGGGCAATGGACTTGTATAAACACTGTGCCAGAGAAGGTATACAAATGGCCAATAGTGCATGAAAAGATGCTAAACATAAGAACTCATTAGAGAAATGCAAATCAAAACTATAGTGAGATACCACTTCACACCTACTAGCATGGCTTTCATAAAACAACAACAAAAACAGAAAAGAACAGTGTTGGTGAGAATGTGAACAAATTGAACACTAGTGCATTGCTGGTGGAAATTTAAAATATGCAGCCACTGTGAAAAACTGTTCCTCAAAAACTTAAACACCTAGGAATATATCCCCTCCCCAAAGAAAACAGAGACTAAAATAGATACTTGTACACCAGTTAATAGCAGCATTAATAATCTATCTATCTATCTATCTATCTATCTATATATATATGTAAAAGCCTAAGCAACCATCACAATCGAACAGACAACCAAACAGGCAGCGTGGGACAACCAGACCGGCAGGGGGGCTAGTGAGGGATGACCAAATGACTGAGCAGCAGGCTGTGTGGGGCGACCAGGCTGGCAGGGGGGTTAGTGAGGGACAACCAAACAACTGAGCAGCAGGCTGCAAAGATGGTGGCGCACACAGCCAATAAGGAGGGCATATGTTAATTAACTGCCATGCCCTCAAAGATAGCAGCGCCCACAGCCAATAAGGAGGGAATATGCTAATTGACTGCCATGCCCTAAAAGATGGCGGAGCCCACAGCCACAAGGTGGCCGGCGGGGGAGGGAAGTTGTGGGTAATCAGGCCAGCAGGAGAGGGCAGTTGGGCGGTGACCGGGCTGGCAAGGGAGCAGTTAGGCGTCCATCAGGCTGGCAGGGGAGTGGTTTGGGGGTGATCAGGCTGGCAGGCAGAAGTGGTTGGGAGCCAGCAGTCCCAGACTGTGAGAGGGATGTCCAATTGCCGGTTTAGGCCGATCCCACAGGGCAGTCAGACATCCCCTGAGGGGTCCCAGATTGGAGAGAGTGCAGGCTGGGCTGAGGGACAACCCCCCCCCTCAGTGCATGAATTTCGTGCACTGGGACTCATCTACACTAATAAAAGAGAAACATGCAAATTGGTGCACTCCACTACGCCCAGCAGCCAATCAGAGCAACTATGCAAATTAACCCAACAAAGATGGTGGTTAATTTGCATATGCAGGCGCAGAGCGAAGACTGAAGGCTCTGGTTGGAGTGAAAACTGAAAACTGAAGACTGAAGACGGAAGAGGCTTGGCGGAGAAGCCAAGCCTCGCTGCAGCCGGACCAAAAGCCTGGGTCCCGGGTGCCAGAGGAAAACCGGTGACAGCAGCCAGGGGAAGAAAGGGCCTATTGCGCGAATCTTCCTCCCAAACGGCCTGATGGGGGTGGGGCCAGCCGGCCAACTTCCCCCAGCTCCTCCCCCAGCCAGCTGGCCCAGATCGGGGTGGACTGGCAGGACCCCACCCATGCACAATTGTGTGCACCAGGCCTCTAGTAATAGATAAAAGGTGAACACATTTTTTATCAACAGATGAAATGATAAACAAAATGTGGTTATCTATCATCTACCTATCTATCCTATCTATCTATCTATCTATCTATCTCACAATGGGATACTATTCTGCCATAAAATGGAATGAAGTTCTGACATATGATACAACAGGAATGAACCTTGAAAAGATTATGCAGGCACAAAAGGTATTGAATATATTGTATGATTCTACTTATATGAAATATCTAGACTAGGCAAATGGATTCAGACAGAATTTAGAATATGCCCTAGCTGGTTTGGCTCAGTGGATAGAGCATCAGCCTGCAGACCAAAGGGTCCCAGGTTCGATTCTGGTCAAGGGCACATAGTACCTCGGTTGCCGGGTCCTCCCCGGCCCAGGCCCTGGTCAGGGCTTGAGCAGGAGGCAACCAATCAATGTGTTTCTCTCACACTGATGTTTCTCTCTGTCTTTCCCTGTTGTCCATTCTCTCTAAAAAAAATAATGGAAAAATATCCTCAGATAAGGATTGCGAAAAAAGAAAGAAAAGTAAGAAAAAAAAAGAAAAAAAAGAAAAGAGGAAAGAAAAGAAAAGAAAATAGAATAGAGGTTATGGGAATAAGAGGAAGTTGGCAATGAGGAGTTGTCTAGTGGATACCGAGTTTTTGTTTGGGATGATGAAAAAGTTCTGGAAACAGACAGTGGTGATGACTATATAATATTTTGAATGTATTTAATGTCACTATATTGTACACTTAAAAGTGTTAAAAATGGTAATTTTATATATAGTTACAATAAAAAACATTTAACTATTTTGTCAGCAGGCATTTATATCAGTTTTCCACCAAGCCTAAATACAGCCAATACCTCATTTCAGTAGAATTTTATTTTTAAAACTGTCTAAATATTTTCAATGTGAATAATCAGCCTATACCAATTATTTAAGAGACAGTAGAGGAGAATATTAGGACTAATGCTTATGATTAGTACGTTCAAACTCACAATAAATGACTATTGTTTCTCCCATTTTAACAATAAGAACACATCGGACAGACTATAAAATCATAGTTTTTTAAAGTCAGAGAGCAGAGATGCAAAGAAATAAATGAACTAAATTCTAGAGAGAATAAGCCCTTTCTAGAAATGAAGACATGTCTGGGGTCATGATGAAACGAGTAAACCTGCTACAGATGGGGAAAACCAGCCTAACTTTGGTTTTTTTCCCTATTACATGCCTAACTTTTAACCAACTTTTGGCAAGACATTAAAATCCTGAGCGGCCCCATTCACAATGCAAATCTGCACTTTCTCAAAAGGATGACAAGTACTGGAGCAGCTTGCGGGGCTGGGGGGAGGAATGGGCAGGAGCTTGAGGAGGTAGGGTTGCAAAATGCTGGGACCAGGGCAGCAGACCTAAGAGAAAACTCTGTCCTCAAGGGGCACAGAGTCTTCACCAAACGCAAAGTCATGCCCATACAAGAGGGAGTCAGGGTATTAGGTGAATGACTTCTCTAGGTGTGAGAAAAGCCAGGGGTGGGGCTAAAGAGAAATGAAAATGACCCAGCTGCTCAAAATCCCAGCAGCTGGGCTGCAAAACACAGATAGATCTTTTCCAGTTTTACTAACTGTTGGCTGAGCTGTAAACACATGAAGAGATTACCTGAGTCTCACAGGTGCTCAGATCCCAAGCCCTAATGAAGGTCAAGTCCTGATTCTGCACTCAAAATGTTTTCCTATCAAATATTATATTTCAGCTTTTCCCCCTCAACTATGTCATGAAGATTCATTTATGTAAATGAATGTAGCTATCCTTTTAAATAGGTGTTTGCTATTCCACTGTATGGTTGTACCATGCAGCAGAAATGTTTATGCTAATTGTTTTATCACACAGAATATTGAGAAAAATAAGTACTCAAGGGTGAGATTTAAGAAAATTAATCTTTCACACCTTTATCAAAAAACCTTTGTAAGTGAAACTGTTTCTTTCCTGTAAATGTAAACAAAATGTCATTGCTATGATTTGAAATAAGGAGCCAGTAGTTTTACATACCAATGCATATGCAAATGTTAAGACAGTTAAAAAAAAAAAAAAGGCAAATAATGTTTTAGTATTATGAAAATTTAATTTTGACCTTGCAGGCTCCAAGAAAGGGCTTTAGGATTTCAATCACACTACGATCTGATAGGTAGGCTAGATTCCAAAATTTAATTCTAATTAACCTATTTAGCAAACAACATTATAATTCAATAATGTTAATGGTCAGCTTTAATAATAGGCATATAATCATATTAGCAAAATTAACAATTGCTGAGCACAGGAAGAAGAGCAAGTTTGGGGTAGGATGATGAATTCAGGATTGAAATTATTGAAACAAATTTAAATGAGTCTGGAACTCAGAAAAAAAAAGTTTAAAGTGTGGATTTGAGAGTTATTTTTATAAAACTGATTGAAACAAGGAAAAATAGGTGTAATAAGAGAGAAGGTCAGAAATATGAGGAATGTCTATAATAAATAAATGGGTAAAGGAGAAGCCATCAAAACAGTTCCAAAAAAATAAATGGATCAAGAAACAAATTGGGACAAATGAAAGGATGTCAGAGACAAATATGGGCCAACCAACTCATTTTATGGTTAAGGAAACAGTTTGAAGAACCTCAAAATATGAAGTGATTTGACAAAGTTTCTGAAAGTGAGAGTCAGGTCTTAAAGTTCTACCTTAGGGAATCTCAATTCAGTTTTTTTCCCCCCATAATACCAAATTTCCAGACAGTTAGCAAACAACTCTTTCCTCTTCTAACTACAGAAAAATTAGTCTAGCATCAGGGACAGATATCAAGGGGGGGGGGGGGGGGAGGAATAGCACATGTACCTCCACTCCTCCAAACACTGCTCCTTTTGCAGTCTTCACTATCCCAGTAAAAGCCTATCATCCAGTGTGATTGTCTTCCCTTTCTTCACACTCTACCATCAATGCATCACCAAAACCTGTAGGCTCCTCCTTCAAATTATATCCAGAGTATTACCACATCATACCATGTGAACTGCTAAAATCCTGATCCAAGCCACACTATCTTTACCTAGAATGTAAATTTAGACCTAATCAAGCATGTCGAACTCGAAGCCCGTAGCGAGTTTGACATGCTTGAGTCCTAATTGGTCTTCCTTCTAGATTCTACTCAAATATTATTTCTCTGGCCACCCTGTATGAAATAGTGACAGCTCTACGCCCAGATTACATTCTATCCCCCTTGCCTGTTTTAATTTCCTCCATATCCTTATTGCTTGACATTCTAAAAATTGGTTTATTATTGATTCTCTCCACTAGAATTTAATCTCCTTGAGAACAGGGACTTAATGTTTTGTTCATTGTTGTATTTAATACAATCTAGAGTTTAGTACAAAACCTGGCACTCAATAGTTGAATGAATGAATGGAGAGAGAGAGAAGGAATAGAGATTAGTCATCTTTTATAACATAAGATCTTTTCCCTATTTAAAGCCAATCTATTCATTGTCTCATCTGACAGCTCTGCTTAGGCTTTCCCCTTTATGTTTTGCATTTATTCATTCTACAAACATTCACACAGAGGCTATACCATGTCCCAGGCAATATAGGAGGCACTGAAGGTAGAAAGATAAATGAAATATGAATTCCGCCCACAAAAAACTTGGGGAGATGTTATATATTTTCCAGTATGATGAAGCTGTAGTATTGCAGATGAGTATAACTCCAGGTTAGTACATAAATGTTGTTATAATTGTTACAAAGCCAACCAATTCATTCAACAAAGAGAATATTCAAAATGCACTCTTCCTGAAAACTGTTTCACTAATGTGGTAACTTTCATAAAATTTATTTTGATTGGCTGACTTTAATAAGGTTGTAATTCCTACAGGTACATGAAATGAAAAAGCCTACATACACATTATCCCTGGGATTCAATAACAATTTAGACAAAACCTAAACCAGTAAATGAGGAGCCTCTAACAGACTTGTTAATATTATATCTCAGTACATTCATTGGTATAAATATTCCCCCCAAGCCTTCTGGCTGTTAGAAGGTATTTTTACACTAAAAGTTATATTAACTACTTTCTTTAAACATATTATTTCTGCATATTGGCTGTTGGGCTATACATTAAAATTAAAAATATAATTAAAATCTGATTTCAAAATCACTCAAAATGTAGATATTTTCATCACGAATAATCATCAATTGATCTACAGATGACAAATCCCCACAGAAAGGGCGTTTGTTTGAAACAGCTGTTTAGTTTCAGTGAATTCAAAAAGTCATCTATTAGAAATGTCATCTGATACTTTTGATAATAATGGTCTCACTCAGAGCAGAACCAAGAGAGCAATTGTAATCACTTGAGGTAATGCCTCAGCTTGACAAACAAATGGTTATATACAAAAAGGAAAAGGTCCAGTGAAAAAGCAGCAAAGTTTTGGAAAGAAATTGGTATCAGAAAAATGTAACACTTCATTAATTTTTATCTTTGTAAATGGAATAAATTCTCTTTTAACATAATTATTCACTGCAGCCAAATTTATTTTATCAAATTCTCTGATTTTTAAAAAAGTTTTAAATTGTAAAGCTAGGAGAGATACAACAAACTGTTTCTAAAACACTTGCTCTGCCAATTGTCTCTAATACTTAAGAATCTTCATCTCTGGTGACTCGTGAAACATCAGTATTCTAACAAAATTTAAATTCCTCCACTGAAATTCAAAAACAAACAAAAAAAATGCAAATTATTATTCTGTACCTCAGTTAAGTGATGAGAGCTCCTGAGTTTGCATATAAGTACTGTTATTTCTCAAAGTACAACTACAGGAAGGTTATAGAAGACTGATTACTCTTGGCTTCAAATTACTTAACCTAGTCCCTTGAAAACTAGTATTTTAAACAATAAAGGAAGTGCTGGGAGTTTATAGATCTGTGTAATACCTGACCTGTCTTCTTTCTAGAGCAATCTAGCTTATTTTATTTGGTTAAGAGTGAACTAAAGATAATATTGGAATAACAGCTTCAAATTCTTCTTGAGGAAGGTAAAGTTTATATGAAATGTTTCCCAAGCATTAGTACAGAAAACAAAACAACAGTATCCCAACAACTTTCATGAGGCAATAATGCTATATTTTTAAAATTAAAAAATAATGGCATAGAAACTAATGAAAGAAAAACAAAACTGACCTGGGCATTTTTCAATTGCAAACTCAGAAAAAGTATGCACTTATACCCTGATTCACATACAGGCCAGAAACCCAGAAGTCATTCTGTACTTTTCCCACTCTCTCTCAACTGCCATAGCCAATTGAATTATCAAGTCAGATCATGGGGCCTTCATATCCCTAACATTTCTTAATCCCATCCTCTTCTATTTCTACGCTTAAGCCTTTAGTTTAAACCATGGTAATTTACCTAATCACTACAACAAGCCTCATAATTAACAAGCCTGGTTCTTTCAAAGGATTAATAAAATAGACAAACCTCTGACAATCCCGGTTAAGAGAAAAGTAACGTAAATGAACAATATTATTTTAACAATGGTGGAAATTAATTAGGTAGTATCTTGTAGAGTTAAATTAAACATTACATATTCTATGATCCTGCAATTCTTATTCTGGGTACATATTCAAGGGAAACTTTTGACACATGTTCACCCAGATGAACAAAATGCTCATAGCAACATATCTATAATAGCATAAATACTGGAAACACCTCAAATGTCTACAGGCAGAAAAGAAATTATGCAGAATAGAAGATTATACAGTGGTAAAAATGAATGAATTACAACTATATGTAACAAGAATAAATGTTAGTAACATGATATTTAACCAAAAAAGCAAGTCCAGAAGACTAAATTTAGTATATTCTTTTTATAAACAAAAAATAATATATTTTTTAGGCAAACATATAAAACATTTATAAAATGCAAAAGAGTGAAATACAAAGTTCATGATGTTACCTACTACAAGGAGAGACAAGAACACATAGGAAGATGTTAGTTACTGATCATGTGGTTTGGACCCTTCCCTGGCATGTTTCCTCCCCTGGCAGGTTAGACCCTCTTAGAGGGGGAAGGGCCAAAAGGGGGGAAGGGGTGGAGAATAGCTCTTAAGCATTAACCCCAGGACAATGAGGTTCTGACTAGCATCAAATACATCTAGGCCTTAGTGAGTCTCAGCTCTAGGCCCAGGAAAGCAGCAAAACCAGACAAATGAGGCCATAGGTGACATTAGGACCAGCTGCACTGACTACTAGTAAAGACCCCTGACACAACAGAGACCTCAATCTTGAAAGGACACACCTGGAAAGCTGATGAATAGTCTACTGGGATCCTCCCAGATAAATACCATCAAGAAGGAGGACCCAGCATGCCTTTCCTCACCGCCCCTTGCCGCCCCCCCTCCCCCTTCTCACCCTAGGTGCTTTTCCTTGCCTTTCTCTTCTAAGCTCCAGCCTCTCTAACTTGTTCCAAGCCCACGCAGCTCAGAGGCACACTTCTTCCACCATTCACTTCTACTTTTGTAACTTTCTAAATAAACTTTCTCCTCTAATTTGAGGGTTGGCTCTGAATTCTTTCCTAGCCAGAACTCAAGTACTGAGGTTGCTGAACTGAGGTCCAATCACTGGTAACTGGTGCCAACATTATTTTTTTTTTAATTAAATCTTTATTGTTCAGATTATTACATTTGTTCCTCTTTTTTTCCCCCCCATAACTCCCCTCCTCCCAGTTCCCGCCCCACCCTCTGCCCTCACTCCCCACCCACTGTCCTCATCCATGGGTGCACGATTTTTGTCCAGTCTCTTCCCGCATCTCCCACACCCCTTTCCCCCAAGAATAGTCAGTCCATTCCCTTTCTATGTCCCTGATTCTATTATAATCAACAGTTCATTCTGTTCATCAGATTATTTATTCACTTGGTTCTTAGATTCACTTGTTGATAGATGCATATTTGTTGTTCATAATTTGTATCTTTACCTTTTTCTTCCTCTTCCTCTTCTTAAAGGATACCTTTCAGCATTTCATATAATCCTGGTTTGGTGGTGATGAACTCCTTTAGCTTTTCCTTATCTGTGAAGCTCTTTATCTGACCTTCAATTCTGAATGATAGCTTTGCTGGATAAAGTAATCTTGGTTGTAGGTTCTTGGTATTCATCACTTTGAATATTTCTTGCCACTCCCTTCTGGCCTGCAAAGTTTCTGTTGAGAAATCAGCTGACAGTCGTATGGGTATTCCCTTGTAGGTAACTGAGTTTCTTTCTCTTGCTGTTTTTAAGATTCTCTCTTTATCTTTTGCTCTTGGCATTTTAATAATGATGTGTCTTGGTGTGGTCCTCTTTGGATTCCTTTTGTTTGGGGTTCTCCGCGCTTCTTGGACCTGTAAGTCCATTTCTTTCACCAGGTGGGGGAAGTTTTCTGTCATTATTTCTTCAAACAGGTTTTCAATATCTTGCTCTCTCTCATCTTCTGGCACCCCTATAATTCTGATGTTGGTACGCTTGAAGCTGTCCCAGAGGCTCCTTACACTATCCTCGCATTTTTGGATTCTTTTTTCATTTTGCTTTTCCGGTTGGGTGTTTTTTGCTTCCTCGCATTTCAAATCATTGACTTGATTCTTGCGCTCCTCTGGTCTGCTCTCGGGAGTCTGTATAATATTCGTTATTTCAGTCCGTGTATGCTTAATTTCTAGTTGGTTCCCCAGTATAAGATCGAGGGTCTCATTAGTTTTCTTGTAGATCTCATTAAGTTTATCGGCGGCTTCTAAACAGTTCTTGAGAGACCTTAAAAGTGTGGTTCTGAACTCTATATCTTCCATTGACAATTTTGTCCTGTTTCTTTGTCTCCGAATTTTGTTATGCTTCCTTGGTGCACCCCCTAGTGGTCTTTGTTCACAGTCTTATAGTTAAATCTTGATTGTTGTAGCTAATTCCAGGGAGGGTTTGACCTCCAGGCCGAGTGGCTATGAGAATCAGCTGTGTCAGCAGTGAGAGAACTTCTGTCCTCTAGGGAGGTGCTAATCTCGCCTTTGCCTGAGGCTATCCGGCAAATGCCTCTGTGCAGGGCTTGGGCGGGGCGGGTCTCACAGGATCAACAGGGTGGGCCGGAGAGAGCAGTGATGGCGGCTCTCAGTCCTGTCCCCAGGGGCTCTGCCTCTCTGAGTCCCAGCACCCGCTGCAAAGCTCAGAGAGAAAGCTGCACTCGCTCTGACCGAAGCCAGACAGTCCCGCTTCTCCCGTTTGAGTCTGGGTCCCTAAAGACTCGCCCGGATCTGGAGCTCAGAGTCTGCAACTCCCTCCCGATTGAAAACGCCAACCGCGCCCTCCGCCGCCAGCCCGCTCCACGCACTCCGCACCTCGGAATTTGACTTCAGCACTGTGCCTCTTCTGAGTGTCTGTATGCGTTTCTCTTTCCTCCTAGTTGTAGGACTTCCACTCAGCCAGCGTTCCTGTGGTTCTGGGTGATGTCCCTTCCGTTTTTTGGTTTCACTTTTGAAGTAGTTGTTCAAAGCAGCAAACTCCAGCGTTAACCTATGCCGCCATCTTGGTTCTCCGGGAATAAAAAATCTGGTGCCAACATTCGAAGTTAGGAAGTGACTGAAATTGTTCCCCCTTTCAAAGGTAGGAAATGAGAGGCTATCCTCAGGCCAGAATCTTCTAATATGGCTCTTGATTTAAATTGTGTTAACTTGCTCTGCTCCAGGATGAAAGCAATTACAACCAGATCAATGTGCTCTGCAGCTGGTTAGTCAGCTGCTCCAGAGTAGGCAGCCAGGAAAAAGCTTTGGGGCCCTCTCTGGGCATTGTGCCTCCAAAGATACAAGTGCAGGCCAATCCCTTTGCCACGAATTCTTAAAAGGTATTTTCAGGTCCCTAAGATAAGAATTAAAATAAACATAAATAAAAAATATCCTATTAATTTTCCAAATAAGCTACAACTGTTGAAGTGTTTCACATTTTAATCTAATATTTACTAGAAAATGAAATATTTTGACTCCTGTATATGAAACTATTATATTGACTCAAAAGTCAGCCTTAGAAACATCAGCTGATTCCTTGGAAGAGGAAATTTAAAAGAAACCAAGTGTTTTCAAAAGAAAGGGGGCAAACAAGATTAGAAGGATCATAAGAGGGTCCGAAAATCTAGGTAACTATAAAGTCTTCCTAAAGGATATGGCTTGAATACAAAATTTTATGACCATTGCTGCAAGTAGTACTAACTATGCAATCACAGTATTATTCTAATTTTACTACAAAATCTATGTTAAAGTCTGAAAAAGTGCTTCAGTCCTACTACTAACCTTTCTTCAAGTTAGAGTTCAAGAAAAATGCCTGACAGAGGTATATTCAATAAAAATAAAAACTGATGAATCAACTACTTAGGACCAGTCCACTAACCAAGTCAGTAATTCAAGAAAATCACAAAAAGGAAAAAAGATTACACCTATGTACCTTAAGTACTTTAACTTAAAACATTCAAACGTGCTTTACCAATCGTTTGCTGTGAGACAAAGGTCATGATAGGAGTTCCTTATATAAACCAGGTGCCAATATACTCTACAATTTCTCATGTATCTCTTACAAAATAAAGGTACAACTTGAAAACACATATAAAGCACTAAATGACAAAATCTTCTATATTTGTATGACCTTTCCAGGCTTTTGGTTGTCTTCCTTACATCTAAGTCCACAAGATTTTTTTAGTGAGTCTTCCCAAAATTTTCACAGAAATAATTCTCCTTATGCACTGATTTTTTTACTGGTTTAGTAATATGCAATTATATTATGTAATTCCAATAATAAATAAAACTGGCAAGAAAAGTCTACAAGCCACCAGTTGGTATTAAACATGTCATGGCTATCAATCTCTAGTCTTCCAGAGAGAATGAAGGCCACAAAGTAATCAGAGCCTCTACTATACCCTTACTTGCCTTTTAAATGCTATATACAGAAGTCTCTGCAAGCATGCAATCCTCTGTCTTCAGAATACTTTAAAACAAACTTGAAACAAATTTCATAATTGTAGTAGAGGCAGATCATTTGAATTTCCCTTCTATATGGAGTGCTGTTGAACTGTAATAAAATTTCTATGCAATTTTAACTAATATTCATAAACTGGAAAAAAGTTAAACAGAAAAAAGAAAAGGGAAAAACAAACTATTACAATTAAACAAAAATTTTGTTGCATAATCTTCCCATCAGCCCACCTCTGTGAATGTGATTTCCTTAAAAAAAAAAAAAAAAGATTAAATTCTATTATGAAAAGGTCTTTTCTTATTTAATTCTTACAACAAATACCATTTGAAATATGTGGTATCAGCTAAGATTTGATGATTGTTTTATATATAAACTAGAGGCCCGGTGCACGACATTCATGCACTGGGGGGGGGGGGGGGTGTTATCCCCTCAGCCCAGCCTGCGCCCTCTTGCAGTCCGACCCCTCAGGGGATGTCCGCCCTCCGGCTTAGCTGGCAGTTGGACATCCCCCAAGGGGTCCTTAGCACTGCCACAGAGGCTCTCGGGAGAGACTCCCAACACCACCGCTGCACTCACCAGCCGTGAGCCCGGCTTCTGGCTGAATGACACTCCCCCTGTGGGAGCACACTGACCACCAGGGGGCAGCTCCTGTGTTGAGTGTCTACCCCCTGGTGGTCAGTGCGCATCACAGCAACCAGTTGTTCTGCCATTCAGTCAATTTGCATATTAGGGTTTTATTATATAGGATTAAAAATAAATTTTTATTACAGAATTTGATCTGATGCTAGAAAATCAATTTTTATGCTTTGGGCAAGGTTTATAGTGAACTCCTAGCAACTTAAATACATATTCACTTACATGACTGATTTTATAATAGCAGGCTGAAAATTTGATTAAAATACAAGTAGTATGGATGTAAACAATCAATAGGAAAGAAAACCTAATGGTACTCAACAAGGCTCTACAAAACTTATGAGTAGTAAGGTACAGTAAAAATGGGTATAAATTCATTAATACTGAATTCTGCAATGTATTTTACTCTGATCAACTTTACTCACATATTGAGGGAAATGGGAAAGTGTCACTTAATCACAGAGAATGTTCATAAAGTATCTGGAGCATTAAAATGCTTCTCAAGGAGTCCAAATAGACCCCCTGTATTGTGGTTCCAACTACATCTACAAATATGTTATTTTACCAAGGAGAAAACATCTTTTTTTTAATATATATTTTATTGATTTTTCACAGAGAGGAAGAGAGAGAGATAGAGAGTTAGAAACATCGATGAGAGAGAAACATCGACCAGCTGCCTCTTGCACATCTCCCACTGGGGATGTGCCCGCAACCCAGGTACATGCCCTTGACCGGAATCGAACCCGGGACCTTTCAGTCCGCAGGCCAACGCTCTATCCACTGAGCCAAACCGGTTTTGGCGTATCTTATTTTTTTTTACACACATTTAATTTTTTATTTAGAAATTAAAAAGTGGCAGAATAAATTTCTTGTTCTAAGTATGTTACTACAATTAAACCTTTCCTGGAACCCTACTGTGTACTTAACTTCTGTGTACATATTTCACTACCATTACTATCTTTCTGATATCCTCAGTGAAATAAAAGGACAAAGGCTTCTATTTTTTTTACATCCAAAAAATTTGATATTAAGCCAAATTATTTGATTGTAAACTTCTAAATTAACACTATACTTTATCCCTAAATTAAAACATTCTACAATACCACATCACCTCAAAATGAACTGAACAGGAATGTCAGTCTACAAAAGTGAAAAGATGACACTTCACACGGTGACAAGTGATGGCTTCACTAACGTAAAGACATTCTGTGAGGATCAACAAATCATCCACTCTTTTAATTACCTCCTACCTCCAACAATAAGAAATTTAAAGAGCATTTTTAGGAACCTCACTTTCACAGAAAGAATTATGTAAAAATATACATCTAGATATTTAGAAGGTCACATTCTTGTAATTGTAAGAATGAAACTTCAACTCCCGTCAAAATAATTTAATCCTGTATCACATGACACATTTTCAAGTACCACCAAATAAAGGATTATGCATTGTCTTTCATGTTTTCAAAATACAAATCTCACAAAATCTCCTACTTTCTAAATATTCATGCAGGTTTTCTTTGAGAATGTTCTTAACATACTTGGCACAAGGTAATTATAAATTTGCTCTTCATGTTTAAAGAAAGTAGCCGAAACCGGTTTGGCTCAGTGGATAGAGCGTCGGCCTGCGGACTGAAGGATCCCAGGTTCGATTCCGGTCAAGGGCATATACCTGGGTTGCGGGCACATCCCCAGTAGGAGATGTGCAGGAGGCAGCTGATCGATGTTTCTCTCTCATCAATGTTTCTAACTCTCTGTCTCCTTTCCTCTCTGTAAAAAATCAATAAAATATATTTAAAAAAGAAAGAAAGAGAGAAAGTATGTAGGCAACCTTCTAGCCTTTCACTCCAATAGACATCTGAATTGGACAACTGAATATGCTATTTTGTCATTCTGTAACTGATGACACAATAATAGTTTATCACATTAAAAAAAACTAACACTTTATCAAAGACAAATTTTACTGGATAGCGGCCAACTTTCCTTGGCAACATGTTAAAAATGCCAGCACTCATCAAACTTCTGGTAAAGTTTTTATTTGGTGAAGGGAAGGGCTGTTTAGGAAAAAAAAACCAAACTTTAAAACAGTCATCAGTTTGTTTTGAAGATATTGGAAATACCTCCACAAAAAGGTTTTTCCTAGGGCTGAATCATTTAACAGTTGACCTCAAAATTTAAAAACTATCATCACCTTCAGGAAAGCCTTCTTGTGATCTTGGAGGAGAAAAAAAAATGAATCCTCTATCACATTATTTGCTAAATAGAAAATTAGAAACTGCTCACATACCAATCTAAGAGGGAAGGAGCGTAACAATGAGCCCATTAACAAATTCACTTAATTTACTTCTGTAAGATTTACAGGATAAGATTTCAATCAAAAGATTAAGAAAATTTGAACCTAACTAAACTCTATAGCCACGCTTTTTTTCCTCAAAAATTTTCATTTTTACTTCTAGTATTTTCTATTCTACTAATTTTACTTATTTAGGAAACCTTGGGATATCAGAAATAGGAGAATTGAAGCACTAAATTAGATTAACACAAAATGAAGAAAAAAGAGGGTAAATGTGTACACACATTACAAATGACAAATTTTTTTAGGTTCAAAGAAAGGTTTTCTGTGAGAATAAAAATACTTGAAAAGAATAATACCTGAATTAACCAGAATTCTGACATCATGATGCTGTTCTGTAACCTGAATGTCTCCCTCAGGTGAAATTAAATAGACTCTATTAAATCAAAGATTGAGTATATGGACCTAGATCCTCTCTTTGCTCAGTCTTGATCCTCAAAAGCTGAGAGATAACATATATCTACATTTAATGAACACCTTTGGTGAAATGTTAATTACATACAACTTTAGAATAGGTGGATAAAGGGTTTACAACATACAGAAGTCCACTTGGGGTAGCAGAGATTGAGAGTAAACCTAACATAGACTCAAATCCTGATTCATATGGGCCTTGGGGGGAGTGAGAAGTATGACACAGAGAGCCACCTTAGTTTCTTCTTTGAAGGAGGGACATAACAATACCTCAAAAGGATGTGAAATCTAGAATGTATGTATTGTGCCTAGCCCATAGGATGCATTCAACAAACGTGAGTGCTTCCACTATACAGTTCCATATTATGAACAGCAAATATATACTATATATAGAATTGCAGGCTGCATGCCACTGACCTCCTTCCTTCGATCACAGTGAAAATTAGAAATTAAATAGCTTTTATGGGGTGATGTGGGAGCAAGTTGGTAAAATTATTTCTAAGCAAATATTCTTAATAATTTCAAATAGCTACCCAGCAAGCAAAACTTCCTACTAGGAAATTCTTAAGTGAAGAATGTCATGACAGACTGAACGGCTCCGTAAATAACCAATAACGTGCGCACGCACAGCACTGCTGAGGAAAAACCGCCACTGAAGCCAACAGGTCTTTCTCCACCAGGCACGCAGGCCTCTGTGTTCTCACCCCACCACTGCCTTCAGCCACATCTCAGGGACACACATATTCCCGGTTCCCTTCCAGCCTCTCTGGCCACTCCTCTGCTGGTTTACGCACACACAGAAGGAGCGGGAAATGAGGGGGTAAACGGAACAGGCACAGAGAGACAGGCAAAGAGACAGACACCAGCATAGCTGTTCAGTACTAGACAGAACTCTGAAGGCCCCAGTGTTTTTCTTCTCTCTCTATGCTTCCTCCTTAGGCAAACTCAGCTAGGTACATGGATTCAATCTAAACAACAACTCCCAATTTTCTATTTCTGATCCTTTTCCATCTCTTTTCTAAGTTACAGACTCATATCCAACGGCTTATTTGGGTACCTTGAACTCCTTAATTGTCAAAGTTAAGCCTCATTCCTAGGGGGAAAAAATCAAATGTCAAATTCCTCACATAAGAGAATGTACTATCTTTGTAGATGGGCCTAAGAATTAGACTTTTTATAAATACACTAGAGGCCCGGTGCACAAAATTCATGCACCTGTGGGGCCCCACCCCCTAATATTCATGTATTTATGTTTATGTGTGTATGTATGTATATATTTTTGTTGTTGTTAATCCTCACCTGAAGACATTTTTCATTGATTTTTAGAGTAGAAGGGGAGGCAAGAGACAGAGAGAGAAACATGGATGTGAGAAAGACACTTCAATTGGTTGCCTCCTGCACATGCCCTGACCAGATCGGGCCAAAACCGCATGGATGACAGGACCGACTGCTGGTGGCCCGCTCGGGCTCAGGTGCTGAGCGTATGGCGATTTTCTGTTTCTGCTTCCACTTCTGTTAGAGGTCCCACTTGTAGAAGCTATAGATGTGGGCACAGCTCACCTGCTGGAACGGCCTCAGCCCCACAGAGACCAAGTGGCCAGGGGGAGGCAGACGTTCAATGCCTGAGCTCAGGGTGCGAGGGGGGGAGCATCAGGGGCAGGGCTGGCAAGGGGGAGGGGCCAGAGGTAGTTGGGGGGGCCGATTGGGCCCAGATTCGGCCAGTTGCCCGTAGCAGTGCGTATCATAGCGACCAGTCACTCCGCCGTTCCAATTGCTGGAATTCATGCAAGAGTAGGCCTTCCTTCCCCCGGCTGCCAGCACTGGCTTCTCTTCGGCACCCGGGACCCAGGCTTCCCTTGCAAAGGTAGGCCCCACTCACCTGCCGCAGCCCGCTGGTCAGGGCCTGGGCCTCCCTCTGTGGGGCGATCATGGAGCAATGGCCTGCACCCGACAAATTGCATCACACCCGCATCGGCTGGCCTGGCACCAGTGGATGTCATAGTGTGGTTCCGGATGGTCATTCAGATGGTCTGGATGGTGGTTCCGCTGTTCAGCCATTCGGTTTTATTATATAGGATAGACTAGAGGCCCAGTGCATGAAATTCTTTAACTGGTAGGGTCCCTAGTGGCTGCTGGCCAGGTACTCCCTCTCCCTTCCCTCAGCTGGCCCCGCCCCTGGTTGAACTCCCAGACAACTTCCGGTGGAGGGGACAATTTGCATACTATGCTTTTTTTTGTTTTTGTTTTTTTTTAAAATATATTTTATTGATTTTTTACAGAGAGGAAGGGAGAGAGATAGAGAGTCAGAAACATCGATGAGAGAGAAACATTGATCAGCCGCCTCCTGCACATCCCCCAGTGGGGATGTGCCCACAACCCAGGTACATGCCCTTGACCGGAATCGAACCTGGGACCTTTCAGTCCACAGGCCGACGCTCTATCCACTGAGCCAAACCGGTTTCGGCCATACTATGCTTTTATTATGTAGGATTTTCAAGTTCACTGGTATTGAATAGGCATTGAGAAATTAAACCATCTGCACCCAGAGTTTACATCTACATTAACATCACTGTCCAGCTGTCTTCAACTACAAGACTTTACTATTCCAGGAAACCCTTGCCCAGGCAGATAAGAGCTGCAAATAACTTCATTGTTCATTTCAGGAACTTTCCCAAAACCCCATATAAACCAACATCAGACTATTCAACTTTTCAATAAAGAGCAGTAAATGATTGTTCACTTTCCAAGACTTTGAGAAATCTCACATCAAAACCCTTGCTTTGCTATGCTATCAATCCTAAACCACTATATCATGATCATTACTAATTCTATTCAAGTTCTTGCATTGAAATACTTGCTTCAAAGACTCCATATTCTCAACAAATGTCCCTTTGCTCTCCCTTTCTACTTTGCTATTCTTCTCTCTCTCTTTCTCCCTCCCTCCCTCCCTCTCTCTCTCTCTCTCTCTCTCTCTCACACACACACACACACACACACACACACACACACACACACACACACACTTCACCCCATGGATCCTACTAACTCTGTAAAGGTGGTACTCTCCTTTACTACCCTAACCAATAAACTTACCAGTTCCTTTTGGTGGTATTTACCAGGAGCCAACATTCCACATCATACCACATAGTTTCCAAAATATTTGTCAAAATTCATCTCAGCACTACCGGTTTCATCAGTAGTTTTATAAAAAAAGGTTATAAGAAATCTTCACCCTACATTAGGCAGCATCCACTGATATTACTGGTTCCAGTTTCTTAATGAGTACTAACATCAAAGGGGCCATTAAACCAGTAAGGAGTTCTAAGGAAGATGGGAGCTAAATTACAGACAGGTTTACCAATCTAAGCAGGAGTCTTAGGAGAAACAGAATGGGGGGAAAATGAATTAATATGTACCAATACACAACACTAATAATCAGTAGAAGAAAAAAAGGACTGTTAAATATGTTAACAATGAAAAAAACTTTAAAGAAGTTTTCATTACTGTAAAATTATTTTTAAATCAAGATTTGGAATTTAGACACAGTGAAATGCTAAATATGTTTTCTAGAAAATTTGAGACTTCTAATACACCAATAATAAGTACACAAGCATTTATGTTCCTTTAAAGCACCTATAAATGAGTGGAAGGAAGGATTCAAATTTTAAGATCTAAATGTAAAAAAGGAGACCACAAGTACTGGCAGAAAATATGAATGAACTCCTTATAATCTTGGAGTAGTGAAGTTTAACTATATTTCAAAATCCAAAAACATAAAAGAAAAAATTATTCTACCATATGGAAAAGGAAAAATTCTACGTTATAAAGATTCTAAATATATAAAATATATTACAAATATATATATTACAAATATAGGGCTAGTCTCCCTATAGAGAACTGAAACCAAGAAAAATATTACAACCTAATGGAAAAATAAACCAAGAACGTGAGAGTTCAAGAGTTGGTGGGGAGTAGGTAAGTGCCCATTCAACATATAAAAACACTCAATGTTATTCATAATGAGAGAAATACAATAGTCTGAGTTACACCAGTTCTCATCTGTCAAAGTGGCAAAATTCCCAGTGTTTGACAACACATTCAGCTGGTGAGGCTATGGAAAAATCAGCTTCTCATATATTCAGGTAGTAGTACAGAATGACAATTTGGCTACATCTAACAGATTACAGAAGCATCTACCTTTCCTAAATAAACATTCTATTTTTTAATAGTTTTCAATTTACAGAAAAATTGCAAAGATAGTATGCCACACACCTATTTTCTACTATTAAGATCTTGTATTATTAGTATGGTACATTTGTCACAATTAATGAACCAAAACTAAAACATAATCAACTAAAGTCCACTCTTTATTTATTCCATTAGTTTTTACCTAAAGATGAGAGGGAAAGGGTGCGAAAAGATAAACCAAAGAACTCATCTTCATATATGCATAACCCACGGACACAGACAATAGTGTGGTGTAGGCCTGGGGGTAGAGCGGGGACAGGGTGAAGGGGGTCAATGAGGAAAAAAGGGGGACATCTGCAATACTTACAACAGTGAAGATTAGAAAAATAAAATAAATAAAATAAAATTAAAGCAGGCCCTGTGGCCAGTTTTTTTAACTTTGATTTTTTAATATAACCCAATGCAATTTTCTACAATCATCATTTTTAAATAAATAACTTACTAGTAAAATTATGTTTTCAAAAATAGTATTTTTTAAAAAAAATCTTTGTTGAAAGTATTCACACAGAAAAACAGACTTCCTTGTTGTAGGTGACCATGACAGTTTTGAGCAGTGCTGCTCATGATTTTCTAAAATATCACTCAACTAGCATTTGTCTTGTGGTGTTTTTTTGTGTGGTTAGACTGGGGCTATGGTTTTTTGGGAGGAAGATCATAGAGGTGAAGTGCCATTCTCATCACTTCATGCTATCAACATGATTTATGACTGTTAATGTTAATTCTCTTAGACTGTTCAGGCTGCTAAAACAAAATACCTTGGACTGCATGGCTTATTAACAACAGAAATTTATTTCCTACAATTCCAGGGGCTGGGAAGTCTAAGATCAAGGCCCCTGCAGATTCTGGGATCTCTTCGAAGGGAACTAATCCCATTCATGAGGGCAACACCCTCACAATGTAAGCACCTCCCAAAGGCCCCACACCTTCAAATATCATCATATTGGAAATTTGGTTTTAACATATGAATGGACACAAACATTTGATCTATACTATTAATATTACATATTGATATGCTGGGGCAGACTGGCAGACCCTGAGTGACGGACGGATGATTACTCTGACACACGTTTCTGTGAAAGAGAGGGCTAAGGGACTGCCTGGCTAAAGGAATCAGACAGCTCCTTTGCCTACCTCCTTAGGATTTTATTGTAGCAACAGCTTGTACTAAAATTAACAATTAGATACTATCAGCAGGGTAAGCATCCTTGAGAAGACACATGCATCTGTAGTGTCCTTTAAGCAAGGACGGTTTGAAGTCTAAATATAAAAATTCTAGTAGAACACCTGGGTGCTTAGACTTGTTTGGAAAAGTCAAGGCAGGGTCTGCTGCCTTCAGCAAGGTCCCCCTAGAGGCCCCCGACCTTTCGAATATTCCTCCTTACAGACTTTCCAACCAAGTCCCGTGCTTCCCCACTTATATTTATAGCATCTATAATATATTTATAGATCGTATTCATAACATATAAAAGGCATATAAAATATATAGTATAATATTTACAGTATTAAACTTTGATCACATGGCTGACATAGTATTTGTCAGGTGTTGCTTATGTCAAGTTACCCTTTTCCCGATTTTTCTACTCCTTAAATGGGGAGTATGTTATACCTCCTTGAGAGATGAGTATCTACATAAATTATTTGGAATTATTCTGCACAGGAGATTTGTCTATTGATTTTATTTATGTATTTACTTATATCAGTATGGACTCATGGGTATTATTTTGTATTTTAATTAAAACCCAATACTATCTTATTTTGTTGCTCAAATTATTTTAGTATGAGCCATTGGGAGCTCTTTCAGTTGGCTTCTGTGACTCTTTTACAAACTTCATTCACTGTTTTGTTTGAATACTTCCTTACTTTCCAGCATTACATTTCCAGTATCCAGGTTCACCTTGCACAGCCCTGGTTCCTTTATGGAAGAATGGTATTAGAAACTAAGAAACGGGCACCAGGTATGCTCACTGCTACTTGGGATGTTGTTTCTTCTAAGCCCTCTCAGCTGACAGAGCAAGGAAATACACATGTGTACAGAAACATTTATCATTAACTTAGAAATCCTTGCTCTTAGAATCTAATTTTTTTCTGCAAGTACAAAATACTATATGTATGTTATTCATTCGCCATTGTAATAGGAAAAGGTAGGAAACAATCCGAGTGTCCACACAGGACTGAGTGACTAAATCATATACCCATGCAAGTACTATTCAGCTGTTAAAAATAAAGAACTTCATCTAGATACTAGAGGCCTGGTGCATGAAATTCGTGCACTCAGGGTGGGAGAGCCCCTCAGCCTGGCCTGTGCCCTCTCGCAGTCCAGCAGCCCTTGGGGGATGTCCAACTGCTGGCTTAGGCCTGATCCCCTTGGGCAGCTGGACATCCTTAGCGCTGCCAGAGGTGGGAGAGCCTGGCTTCTGGCTGAGTGGCACGACCCGTGGGAGCACACTGACCACCAGGGGGGCAGCTTCAGGGGGCAGTGCTTGTCATAGCGACTGGTTGTTCTGCCATTCAGTCGATTTGCCTATTAGCCTTTTATTATATAGGATGAAAAAAATCTCCAAAATAAAATATACATTTGTTTATATTTCCAAAGAGAAACATTGGAAGATTACACATAAGAAATGCTTATCTATAAAAATATATCTAATACTAAATCAAAAAGATGTAAAAACCTAAATACTCTATAACCACTGAAGAAACTAAATTGGTAGTCAAAAATCTTCCCACAAAGTAAATGACAGGGTCAGATGATTCCGCTGATGAGTTTCATCAAACTCTCAAAGACCAAGAATTTCAATCTCAATTTCAAATAATAGAAGGAACACTGCTCAATTGATTTCACTAGGTTAGCATAGTGTTTGATCAAAATCAGATAAGAGTACTATAAGAAAAAAATTATAGGATAATCTCTTCCATGAACTAAATGTAAAAACCCTAAACAAATATAAGCAAATTGAAAACAGAAATATATAAAAAGATTTATGAAAGAAACTCATTGTTTGCAAATGATATGATTGTATATATAGGAAATATAAAAGAATATAGTTTTAGCATTTTCTTCAAAAGGTCTTACATTTTATTAAATTTTGGAGATTTGCTACTTTTTTAATGTATAAAAAGGATACTAAACTTTATATATCAACAAAAGGGGAATATTTTAAGATTATAACCATTGCTAGGGAATTTAGATAAGAATATATTTTAAAAATAATTTTCCAAAACTTAAAATTGAGTTCATGCAGTAGAAAACAGTAAGACACTGGGAAGCTTAACAAGCAATCATGCTCTGGCAGTTGTTTGGAGCATCCTACCATGCCACAAAGGGTTGTGGGTTCAATTCCTGGTCAGGGAGCATACCCATGTGGGGAGTTCGACACCCCCAGTCAGGGTACATAGGAGAAGCTAAATTCAATAAAAAACATATCCTCGTGTGAGAATTAAAAAAAAAAAAAAAAAAGGACCAGTCACAAACCGTCAGCTATGCTTTCCCAAATAAGGTAACTGCTTAAGCTATACCAATCAAATAATTTCCTTACTTTGCTTCCACATCTTCTATATAAAAACCTTCCCCCATCTATTGATGCACTACTAACAACCTTTGGCTTAGGGTTCCCCAATTTGGCCTTTATACATAAACCTAAGAAAAACCCCCAAAATATAATAAAACTAGAAAATTCAGTTTTTAAAGAGAGAGAAAAATAAGATGGAATGATGGAAAGTTCTAATCAATTTGCCTTAACTTCAAATTTAATTTATATGTGACTGGTTCCTCCCCTTCACACTGCTAACCTCCAAAGTGTTTCTAAAACTCAAGGATTGCCTGGAACATTTATAAAACCCAAACTCAGAGATTCCAATTCAATTGTACAGGGACAGAGCTTGAGATTTTACACACGCAGGCAGGTATGCACTTCTAGCTTGTTTGTTTGTTTGTTTGTTTGTTTGTTTGTTTGTTTTAAATCAACAAGAGTGCTTCTGAAGTTCAGGTTAAGGCTATTGACCTAGAAAAATACAAAATAATAAACAAAAATGTAAGATAATAAATAGCAAGCATCCAAGCAAATTTGATAACAAAAAGATAAAATGCAAAACCAATTTCTTCTTTTGATGGATAAGTTATATGACCTGTTATTCTACTTTAACTTCAGAAACCTGAGTCACAAACAAAAATCATAAAACAAGGAAAGCAAATACTGTCTAGACTATTAAGATGTCAAACAAGTGGTACAGTACAGGTCTGAAGAAGGGGAACAGAGAGGGTACAGTTAAAAGAAAAATTTGAGTATCAATGCGCTCCTCAGGAAGATTATGACAGCTTTATTTCAAATTGGTCATTAGGTAAGAAACAATGAATATGCTACATTATTTAGTCCACTAGTCTATACTAACTACTCCTCATCCGCCAATACACCTCAAGGATGCACTTACACCCATTAGTAACACCAACTCACCAATACATTCATTCTCAAATTCGGAGAGAATAGGGAGGCATTACTAGAAAATCTATGAAGTATGCACAGTTCAAAAAGCCACAGGAATTATTTTGACATTTTGATTCAACTGTCCTTGTGAATCACTTATTTAGACATTCACTGACCCGAAGGAATGGATCAGCTAAACATTCTAGTACCATTACCAACAGTTCTCCCCATTATATTTCCCATAATATAACTTTTATTACTCTTTAACTGTGTGAGTACCCACTAGGTGCCATGTACTTTGCGAAGTGTTTTACATGTTATCATTTCATTTAATTCTCACAATCTCATGAAGTAGGTTCTAGCATTTCCCAATTTTATCGAAGAAACTGACCCTTAAGAGTTCAAGTAACTAGCTCAAGTTCACATGGATTATCATTTACTATTGAAGCAGTCTTTATGGAAAAAACAAACATATAACCAATTCTAAACTTTATATAATAAAAATGAGAGCTGTAGATTTTTTCCAAAAAACAAAAAACTATACCTAAAATAAAAACTGTTGTCAACCATTTTAGACCTTTTGGGGAAGAAAAGGGATCAGAGAAAAATAGAAATGTAAATAAAAATATATGGAGAAAATGGAGGGTCAAAAATCCATGCTCATAAACTTATGAACAAAAATTACTGCAAAATACTGTTCTGAAAGTGATAAAATGTAGGTAAATAAAAATCATGACCTTGAAAAATTAACTGATATAAAAAATTTAATGTTTTAAGACCATATCATAAATTGAGGAATATGAAAAACCACAAAATCTCACAAATTATAAAAACTCATTTTTAAAATGTCACATCTCAAATGTTATCAAGCCATGCTGATTTCTAAAACAAATCTAGTTATATAAGAATCTACTATAACAGAGGTATAAGTTAAAGCTCAATTACAAAACTCAATAAAATGTCTTTAACTTAAAAATTAGACTAGTTTTTATTTAGTTAATCCCAATAAAAACTACGCTCCTAGTTAAACTCTCAGGGTAACAGGAAAACATTAAATATACTGTCTATCCATTTGAGTGCAACTCTGTAATTCACTTCAGTAAATGCATTTAAGTCTAATACTATACTATATAGCTAAAGTGTTAGATTTTATTAATAAAATTTTAGCAATTAAACCAAATTTTACTCGATTATTGACCAATGTTTTTAGACCTTATGAAATAATTTACATATAATTTGTAATTTTATATTTCCAATTTGTCAAAAAATAACAAGTTAGTACAGCTTATAGGTAATTAAAAAGGCCCAATAAGTCCTGGCCAGTGTGGCTCAATGGTAGCATGTGAGCCTGTGGACCAAAGAGTTGAATGTTCAGGGGCATATACCTGGGTTGCAGGTTTGTTCCCTGGTCCCGGTGAGGGTGTGTGCAGGAGGCAACTAAGGTGTCTCTCCACATTGATGTTTCTCCCTTTCTCTATCTCTCCCTCCCTTCCACTCTCTATCAATGGAAAAAATATCCTCAGGTGAAGATAAACCACAAAAAGAGGCCCAATAATGCTCTAAATTGGCCTATAAACTGCTTCCAGATTACTCTCACACAAGTAATGTCTATGAGTACTCCAATACTCAAAAACCTTTGATGGATTTTTATTTTCTACTGTATTGAAATTAATTCTTGGCTCTTTCCAATGTAGGCCATAATTAATTTGACCCTAATTTACTAACTCAATGCTGTTTCTCCTAATCTCATCAATTCATTCATGCAATTGAATGAGAAATAATTTGGGGAATATACCAAAATTAAAAAAGCATAGTCCCTGTGAGGCATAAAGCCAGCCAAAATGGGAGAGATTGGTAATTAATTACAGTGCAATGTGTCAAGTACCATCGTAGACATAAGTGTTATAGCCAAATTACCATAACTCTGCCAGAATGGATCAAAGACGACTTCAGAGTAAGTGACATTTATCTTTAAAAATGAGAACTTATCTCCAAGTGTCACAGCACTGTAATATCAAGACATTTCCTCATCTTTGTATCCTAGCACTGACCATAGTGCTAGTACAGAGTATGAAGGGCACTTGAGATATAGATGGATGGATGGATGGATGGATATCCGGAAGGAAAGAGGAAGGATAAAAGGATAAAAAGGCATACACAAATATAAATATACAGAAAGAATGAATACTTTTTAACCTAAAATGGGGAAAAATCAAAAGTGGTAATCCAGATGAAGTTTTCAAAACCCTGACATATGAAAATGATGATAGGAAAAGATAAATATAAAAGATATTTAGGGAAATAAAATCAACAGGATTTGGTAACTGACTGGACTGAAGCGGGGGGGGGGGGGGGGGGTGGGGGGGGGAGCACCTTAGAAAAACGTAAGCTGCTGCAAGTGGTTAGGCTGATGGTGCACTCACTGTGATTAGGAATGGAGGTAGGGCACAATAAAAGTTCAACTTAGGTAAGGGAGCACTGAGAGGCAATATCTGGGAAGTATAGTTAGAAAGGAACTCAGAAAAAAAGGTCTGGATTGAATAGAAATAAAGATGTGGAGCTCGTCAGCATATAGGTGATAAAAACAAAGCACTAAATATGGATGAAACTGTCCAAGGAACATGTAAAATCTAAGGGTTGGGCCAAACACAGAACATCCCAGGCAACCAATACTGCTGTTATGTCATATTATAATACTGCCACATTTAATTATATTTTTATAACATTTAGAGGTACTAAACACAATGTTGTGGACACAAGAAATGCTTTAAAAGTACTTACTGATTACACCCCTGAGTAAATTGGAAAATCAAATTTATTAAGTAAAGTAAAGCCATAAATAAAGGATGTCTTAAAAATAATTCAGCAAAACATGCTCAAGGGGCTAAAGGAATCCAAAATTTACTTCAAAAATCAATTTACTTAAAAAAAATCAATGAAGCGCAAACCAGTTAAAATACTGAAATCTGGAGTTATGGTACGTTCTTTTAAAAGTCTATTTTTAAAATAATACATATTAATTAATTTAAAGGATAATGCCTCTAAATTTGGAGTGTTAAGAGTCCCAATATTATCAATATTTACCAAGCTGTTTATATCATTTGACATTAACACACACTAATAACAAATATTAACCACTAACTGTAAGAATATGTAGCAGTATTACATATATCATTTGAGAAGAACCAAATGAGTTAGTAACTAACCTAAAATATAGTAAAAAATAAATTATTCTAGGGTCCTTTTCCCATTCTTTACAAATACTCATACAAAATTTAGAGTATTCTTGAAAGTACTTACGTACACTAACAAGTAATTAAACGAAAACAAGAATATGCTATTAAAAGGTTGACAAATCTTTTAAATTAACTTTTATGACAACAAAAAAGAAAGCAAATCTTTGTTTTTCACTTTAATGGACTACTGTCAGGTCAGTAAAATTTTCTGTTGTTTAAATGTGAACAAGAAATAAGATATATATCAACAGTTGGGGGTTAAAGGGGGGGATGAGGACACATTTGTAATACCTTAACTAATAATAATAAAAAAAAAAGATATATATCAACAATATTAATTTGCAATTTTTATATCATAAGGGTTGGTTCTCAGTATAAAAAAATATGCCCCAAAATGCACAATCTGGTTTTAGTTCCATTTTTCAGGGATATATAACCATATATCAATAAAAACACAATATCAAAATTTACAGTTTAATTAAAATACGCAAGCAATACCAAAACCAATAGGCAATTATACATATATACATGTGGACATAACATTTATCTACTTTAAGGCAAAAATTTAATCCAATACTGAAGTAAACTACACAGAATGCCTCTGGGCTATCTTCTTTTTTATGGTATATGCTCAAATAATGCAAACTAATTTTAACACATGAAAAAGCAAAATAAGTAAACATATAAGTAAAAATAAACATATTTGTATCACAAGGCCAAGTATAATTTTTCTTTTGCTTTTCAGCACCCATATTCATTTTATGCCCATGATAAATCCATGATTAAAAATAACTCTACAAATACTTTAAATCTTTTTAGCATCTTGATTTTAATTCATTTTGAGGTATAAATATATCCTCCCTTATGCATTTTGTATAATTTGATATTTTTATGAAGTAGAAAGAGAATTTAAAATCTAATTTTGATGAACTTTTAAATTTACCACGTTTTAGACCTCTCTACAGCACTCAACAATCACATCCCCCTAGAGCAGTGGTTCTCAACCTTCCTAATGCTGTGACCCTTTAATACAGTTCCTCATGTTGTGGTGACCCCCAACCATACAATTATTTTCGTTGCTACTTCACAACTGTAATTTTGCTACTGTTATAAATCGTAACGTAAATATCTCATATGCAGGATGTATTTTCATTGTTACAAACTGAACATAATTAAAGCATAGTGATTAATCACAAAAACAATATGTAATTATTTATGTGTTTTCCGATGGTCTTCGGCGACCCCTATAAAAGGGTCATTCGACCCTTAAAGGGGTCTCAACCCACAGGTTGAGAACCGCTGCCCTAGAGGCAGTGTAACATGGTTTGAATGCCCAAACAGAAATCTTCAACCTGAAGACAATTACTTAACTAAGGCCTCTGCTTCCTCATTTAAAAACAGCCACAATCAATAGAGAATGAAAGACCCAAAGCACAGCTTTAAAAGAATGTACTTTGTTTCTTACTAACAAATTAGAGTACTTGGTAGTAATAAAAAATTTCAAAAAGCAAGAAAAAAAATACAGGCACAATACCTACAGCAAGCATGTCAAACTCGTGGCCCACAACAAATATTTTTGCGGCCCAGGCAATATAACGGTATATAAGAAATGTTTTAATAAAAATTTTTTAACTTAATTTTTACAATATCCTGTTATACATAATAATGAACTACAATGTTCACTAATGACTGATTACTATAATCATGTTGCTTGCATTTCCCTTACACACCTTACGCACATGCACACCATTTCTCTTCACTAATTCTAGCAGCAAACATTTTAGCAGCTGATTGCCAAGTCATTAGTCTTGTACTGACTTGTTTGGTGTGCGCAACAGGAAATTTTTCACTTTTGGAGAACAAGAAAAATAGGTTTATTTGCATTACGCTTATTAATTTGTGCAGTTATTCAGTGTCTGGTAAGTTAATGTTCAAGAAAAAATATTATTTTTTATTAAAATGTTCTATTATTTTATGTTAATGATTACTCATTTATTTCAGCCCTTTGTATTCAGCATGTCTCTATCAAAATAAACCTACGTTTCTATGAAAATTGAAGCTTTTTTTTTTTTTTTGCGACCCACATAAACTTAAACCTTGTTTATTTGGCCTGTGTTAGCCTTTTGACATGCTTGACCTATAGAATGGGCTTATTGTATTTAACAAAGTAACACTTGGCAATAGTACCTACCAAAAGATATTAAATAAGGTTATTTCTTTCACATAGCTTATATCAAAACATTTTTTTCAATAGATTTTTATTCATTACAGAGAGAAAGGGAGAGGGAGAGATAGAAACATCAATGACGAGAGAGAATCACTCATCAGTTGCCTCCTGCATGCCCTCTACTGGGGATGGAGCTCGCAACCCAGGCATGTGCCCTGACTGGGAATTAAACTGTAACCTCCTGGTTCATAGGTTGACACTCAAACACTGAGCAACACCAGCCGGACCAAAACATGATTTTAAAAGGAGACTTTGGAGAGCACGATAATTTTCACTCATCCAAATATGCCATAGATCTGTAAACCATTTCAAATACAGTATTTAGTATCATATGTTACTGCAGAGCACATTATATACAACTAGTGGCCCAGTGCACGAATTCATGCACCGGTGGGGTCCCTCTGGGTGGCCTGCAGGGATCGGGCCAAAACCCGCAGTCCAATACTGCCTGCATCTCCTACTTGCCGCTCCCACTCATCCTGGCCCCACTGAGCCTGTCGCAGGCTCGCGCCCAATCAGTCCTCAATTGGGAGAGGCTCGAGCCACTGCAGCAACTCTCGTCAGCCATGAGCCCTGCGTCTGGCGCCCTCCCAAAGGGAGTGGCCTGCGGGATCCGGTCAAAACTGGCTCCCTGACGTCCCCCAAGGGGTCCCAGATTGCAAGAGGGTGCAGGCCAGGCCAAGGGACCCCACCGGTGCGATCAGGACCAGGGAGGGGCCGCAGGAGGGCTCCAGGGCATATCTGGACCATCTCACTCAGTCCCGATCAACTGGACCCCAGCAGCAAGCTAACCTACCCGTCTGAGTGTCTGTCCCCTGGTGGTCAGTGTACGTCATAGCTAGTGGTTGAGCGGCCTTAGCATATCATTAGCATATTATGTTTTTTGATTGAACAGTTGACCAGTCACCAGACAACCAGACACTTTGCATGCTAGGTTTTTATTATATAGGATAGCACTCCATCTACTAGATTTATAGATAGACGTGTGTTGATTTTCCAATCTGGCCAACAGAGTGAAAACAAGCCAGAGTGAAAAGGTAAGCCATACTCAGATATATTCAATACATTTTGCTGGTCATTGGCAATTCCTCTTTTCAGGTCAATATTCTGCAGATATCAATGCAATTACCAACTAAAAAGCCTGGGAGCAAAATAATAACAAAGAATCCACTCATGACAAAATTCTTGGCTTATTATTATAAACATTTCAGAATTATTTTTTTATAGCCACTCTAATAGGTCCTCTTCCTACCACTTCAAAGAAATTACCCACATTATAGATCAAATGCTAGTAAGCTGAACAGATTTTCCACCGTAGGCAGTTTTCTACCTCACACATAATGATATGAACTGTTAATTTCAAAGCTCATTTTCAAATGCCATAAACTTATTTTTTAATGTTCATTTAAAATGCAAAATTCCTAAATCAGTTTATAAACTGCATTTTAAATAACTCTTTCCCATGTAAAAATTTAAGCGAAAATTACACATTTAAAATTCAGGGAACATAAAATTATTCTTCCTTCACATGTATGCAAGAAGGCAATTTTTTAAGTAGATAAAATACTCTAAAGAATATCTAATAACCTGGATTTAACATGTCTCCATTTTTTTTTTTTAACAATACATTCATTAAGGAAGTATCCACCGTGGAAGTATAAAAGCTTTATAAGAGAATGCCATAACATGAAGCTATCCACACTAATAAAAGACAAAGATGCTAATTGACTGTACATTTGCTACGCCCAAGCCACGCCCACCAGCCAATCAGAGCGACTATATGCAAATTAACCCAACCAAGATGGTGGCGGGCAACCACAGAGCTGGAGCAAGCAGGAGGCTTGGTTGCCCCGGCGATGGAGGAAGCCAAGCTTCCCACCCGCCCTGGCCGGCTGTGGCCTCCGCAAAAGGCAACAAAGTTTCAATTATATAAGATAAATAAATTCCAGATACCTGCTTCCAGCCAGCCTCCACTGGGAGCTTGGTTGGCTGGGGGGTGTGGCCAGCCTGCAAACAGCCATCAGCCACTCACCCAGGCTGGCCAGGCACCCCAGCAGGACCCCCATCCTGAAGGGTGTGTGGCCAGCCTGAAAATGGCCCTCAGCCCCTCACCCAGGCTGGCCAGGCACCCCAGCGGGACCCCCACCCTGATCCGGGACACCATTCAGGGCAAACCGGTCAGCCCCCACCCATGCACCAGGCCTCTATCCTATATAATAAAAGGGTAATATGCAAATTGACCCTAACAGCAGAGCGACTGGGAATGACTGGTCACTATGACACACACTGACCACCAGGGGGCAGATGCTCAATGCAGGAGCTGCCCCCTGGTGGTCAGTGTACTCCCACAGGGGGAGCTCTGCTCAGCCACAAGCCAGGCTGATGGCTGCCAGTACAGTGGTGGTGGTGGGAGCCTCTCCTGCCTCCTCAGCAGCACTAAGGATGTCCGACTGCAGCTTAGGTTTGCTCCCTGCTGGCAAGTGGGCATCCCCCGAGGGCTCCCGGGCTGCCAGAGGGATGTTTGACTAACAGCTTAGGTCCAATCCCCTGGGGAGCGGGCCTAAGCCAGCAGGTGGTCATCCCCTGAGGGGTCTGACTGCAAGAGGGCGCAGGCCAGGCTGAGGGACCCTCCCAAGTGCACAAATTTTTGTGCACTGGGCCTCTAGTAATTTTTATAAAGACTTGAGAACAGTAATAATGATTCAAAATGTAGTGCCTTATAAATATTCAGGGCTATTAAACAATATGGACACTACTATCTTCACTACTGAATATCTAGCTCAGTTGTCATTATAGCTTCCATTGTCCACAATAAAGTATTTGTAGTTTTATAGTCATTCATTTCACCCGTAAAAAAAAAAAAAAGGAGATAAATTAAGAAAAAAACAAAAGCCTTAACAGCATAAAGTATTTTAAATGCCATCTCTTTCCACCATTAATTGTAGGACTGAATCTATCTGAAAACTAAAAATATCAACAAATATATCCATTAAAATCTGCATAGTCAACACAGCTATTCTGCTACAGACAAAATAAAACTTAATTTCTCTTTTTTTTTTTTTGTATAACCAATGACTTATTAGAACAAGATTACTGGTGTACAAAGCTTACCATACAATGAATCAATTCTTCTAATTTCATCACTCTTTACTACATATCTCTGTTTCCTACTAGTAACCAGAGAACATTTGGCAACCTACACTGTTTCAAATACCTAACACTAAAAGTTACTTTTTTGGGCCTGAATCCAAGGATGAGAATAAATCACACATTTTACAGAAGCTTCTTTTAATAATAAACAGATTGGGATATTAACAAGACTTTAATTATTCATATACTTTTTCTCTGATTGTAAAAGTATGTGAAAATCTGAAAAATACTGAAATGTATATATTTTTTATCTACCGATAAATCTTTAACTTTTTGGTAGATTACCTTCTAGTGATAATTAAACTTCTATTAGCTAATCCAGCGGTTCTCAACCTGGGGGTCGACCCTTTCATGGGGGGGTGGGGGGGTGCCTAAGACCATTGGAAAACACATATATAATTACATTGTTTTTGTGATTAATCACTATGCTTTAATTATGTTCAATTTGCAACAATGAAATTGGGGGTCACCACAAAATGAGGAACTATATTAAAGGGTCGCGGCATTAGGAAGGTTGAGAACCACTGAATTCTAACCAGACACTAATAAATATGGAGGAAAAAAAGTGTATCCTCGATAAATAAATGTTATATAAAACATCAATTATTAATGATATGAACTGTTAATTTCAAAAACATCACAAATATGTTAAGTGGTGGTGACTGGAAGGGGTGGGGTTAGAGAGTCCCACAATTCAGACATTGGTTCCTAAACTGAAATCCTTTCACAATTTTTACAGTGTCAACATTTTAATGGTAGCAAGCAACAAGATATGACTGTTCTTACGCAATATCAACACTGATGCCCTGCATCAAACAGGCTTTACTTTTATTTTCTTTCCATTCACATTTCAATGATTTTATTTTTGCTGTAAAAAAAATCAATAATACATTATATCTGCATAGTAATCTTAAAACAGATAAATTCAAAGACTGAGCTATTTTCTTTAAAGCCCCGCGTTTAAATTGTTAGTGTTTCTGGCACATGAGATGGTTTATCAGATAAAAGAATAACACTTTTTCTATTCCAATATTCTCTCATAAAAACAAGAATACTGTATTCCCTAAATATAGCCAGTTTTTCCTTTTGATCCAACTGTTGTTTATGAAACAATGTTAGAATTATAAAGACTAAAATGTCTTCATTAACAAAACATCATCCCAACATTTCATAAGCCAGCTACTTAGTATCAGAAGAACAAAACCAATGAATGGTATTACCACGAGCTAATTTTTTCCCTTAATATTTGGTTGAACCTTGTTTCTAGCTTAAAAGGAGGATTTTCCTCTACTCAGGGCATCAAAGGTCTTAAGATCCCATTCATTCTCTTCTGCCCAATGATTAACAAATAAACCTAACATACAGTAAGTCAGCTTTGTTCCTCTGACCTTCTTACACAAGCATCCCTTAAAAGAAATTCAGAAGCCATCAGCAAAGTTTGAGGAAAGAATTGTCCTGTCTCTAACTCAAGCATTTCCTGCCAGTGACAGGTCGGGCTGCTAGGAATACACGTTGCCGACCCTCGAAATCGCCAAAACTCCCAACAAAACTGGCCACTTTTGTATCTAGGAAACTAATTTGCCCACTAAAGAGGTGCCAGGCCATCACCAGCAACGTGTCTTTGGTAGACATCGCCATAAAAAGGACGGACGAGCGCCACACATTGCAGCCAAATGCTTTTGCTTTTTTTTTTTTTTTTTTTTTTGAAGAAGAAGAAGAAGAAGAAAAGCTAATTGTGAACGGCCATGTGACACTGTAAGATCCCAGAAAGGAAAGGGTGGGAGGAAGAGAGAAGAGTTCAAGGCAGTTCAGGGTCACAACAAGCTCAGGCATCCTGTCATTAGCAAACGTTCCCCCAGCTGAAGGCAAAACACCGCTTACCCGAAAAGGAGCGGGTGAGCAGCAGGGGGAGAACGCGGGGAAAACCGCAGGCGAGCCGCTGTGGCCGCGCGGGGGTGCGGGGCGGGCGGCGATCGGAGCTATCCAGCGGGGCGAGGGCGCCCAGGCACTGGGCACCGAACGCCGAGGAAGGCGGCTGCGATGGAGACAATACTTGGCAGTCCCCCCCATTCCCCCTCCTCTTCGGTCCCTGCCGTTTCCCACCTTCCCTCCACCTCTGCTCGGGACCAACCCTCGGGGGTGGGACCCGACAGCGGGAGGGCGCCCCGATCTTTGTCTCGGCCCCGCGCAGGGCCGCTCCCCTCCGCCCCCGCCTCCGCGCTCCCACCCGCGCACACCCCCCGCGTCTCCAAGGCGCCCGGGGCGCCCCGGCCCGCGTCCCTTCCTGCCCCTCGGGGCTGCGCCGCCACCCCGCCCCGGAGACCTTTGTGTCTCGGGGGACTTTCTGCCTCTTCCCCTCCTCGGCCTCGCGGGGAGCCGGCCTCCCCCGGAGACCAACGCGGCAGCCAGCGCCGAAGGCGGCGGCCCGAGGCGCCTCTCGCCGAGGAGCCCGACAGACATCCCGGCCCCGGAAATGCCTCGACGCCCCGAGGCCCTCGCTGCACCCCAAAGGCGACCGGCACCCGCGAGCCCGCCGCGCCGCCCTCCCGCAACTTCCCGGCCGGGCCTGACCCCCGCCCGCCCGGCCCCCCGGCCCCAACGCCTCCCGCCCCGCAGCCCCGGGTCGGCGGGCAGCGGGGGAAGCCCGCGCCGCCGCCGCCGCCAACTCACCAGCAAGTGCGGGGGCCGCGTCCCGCGGGAGGCGAGGCGAGGCGAGGCGAGGCGCCCGGGGAAAGCGGCGCCGCCGACGCCCGCGGTGACCGGATGCAGGTCCGGGTCCCGGCAGCTGGCAGAGCGAGGCGCCTCCGAGGCGCAGGCCTCCCCGCCGCGGCCGCTGCCCACTCCGCCGACGAGTCCGGAACCTCGGGAGGGGCCGCGCGGGTCCCTCACGCGTTGCCAAGTCCCCGGGTCAACATGGCTCCCGGGCCGCGAGCCGCGCGGGCGGCCACTAATCCCTCGGAGGGGCCGCGGGATCGAGGCGGGCGGACGGGCGGGCGAGAAGCAGGCGCCGAACCGGCGGAGGCGGTGGCCGAACGCGGGCAGCTTCTCGGGGGCCGGACGGCGAGGAGCCGAGACCGCGGCGGCTGCTTGGCTCGCGGCGTGTGCGTCGCTTTCTCACTAGGCGGCTGCGGATGGACGCCTCCGCCTCTGCCCCAGAGGAGAGCGAGAGCGAGCGAGCGAGAGAGAAAGAGAGAGAAAGCGAGGGGGGAAAAAGGACTTATTGGAACGATCCAACCAGCGGTGGCGGAGAAAAGCGACCGGCCGCCGAGCTCTCCCCACCCCCGCCTGAGACGCTCGCTGGGGGCAGCGCGACCCCTGCCGGCGGCGGCGGGTGGAGGCGGGGCTGGCGGGCCGGGGGCGGGGCCTGGCGGGCAGGGCGGGGTATCCCCGGAAAACCCCCGAGCTGGGGGCCTCGGCCTCGGCGGCCGCCTCCTGGACCGGCCGGGACCGGGTAGGAAGGGCGAGAAGACCCCGCGGGACTGAGAAGCCCAGGCAGCAGGGTCTGTCCACAGCTCCCGGGGAAGAAGTTATCCGAATAGGCCAGCCCCTTCCTCTTCCTCCCCCCCAGCCCACCCTCCAGCCCCCACCAAAACAAAACCCTTGCTTTCCATTATGCTAGTAATTATGTAATTAAGACACCCTTGCCGCAGTCCTTCACTGGTTTTCTAGAGAGCTGGTGTCAAAGGGCGCACACGTGGGCATGATGATTGCTGCACCTTTTCTCCGTGATGGTGCGTGGGCACCAATGCAGCAGTCGCTTCCTCGCGCAGCATTTATTTATTTAAACTTCGAGTGTCTTTATATTCTGTTCTTGGCGATAAACTAGATCCTCCAAGGACTGAGGGTCTAGCTGGGATGAAAGATATTCCAGGAGCGACTATAATGACAATCGGAGCCGTATGAGAAGGAGATGCTAGGTGCTGTGACAACGGAGGAACTCCTGCGTGGGTGGTTAGGTTTTGTTTTCTTGGAGGAGGAGAGCTGCGGGGACATTGGCCCAGTTTCTGTAAATGTTTTTACTTTCTTCGTTTTCCAGAGGCTAAAAGCTGGTTCAGCAGTGAACAGCAGAGTGAAAGTGAAGACAAACTGAAGTAATACTGACCCACTTTGTTCCAGTAATAAGGATTAAAAAAAAAAAAAAAGTAAAAACAAACATAAACGCCCTGACCGGTTTGGCTCAGTGGATAGAGCGTCGGCCTGCGGACTGAGGGGTCCCAGGTTCGATTCCGGTCAAGGGCATGTACCTGGGTTGCGGGCACATCCCCAGTGGGGAGTGTGTAGGAGGCAGCTGATGGATGTTTCTCTCTCATTCATGTTTCTGGCTCTCTGTCCCTCTCTCTTCCTCTCTGTAAAAAATCAATAAAATATATTAAAAAAAAACAAAACATAAACGCCTAGAGGGAGATAATGAGAAGACTGAAGAGAATGGGGACCCTATGTAGACATCCTCAACAAGAAAGAAAAAGTTAACCACATAATAGGCCTGGTGCAGTGAGATATATTTTTCCCATTTTAATACTAGGAAATAGATTTTAATAAATTTTAATGCAATTTCAAATCACATTATGATGTAAAGATCAGACAATTATCTTCTTGGGTTCCTAGATGAATCCTTTCCCCCTAAAATTAATGCCTGCTGACTTTTCCTGTTTTGTTGGGCAAAGTTAAATGTATATACTGTACTATCCAACAGTTATACATTTTTCAATCGGACTTCTTCCATGCCTCTAAAATTACCAGGATCCATAAATTATCAACATTTATGCTCTATGAATATTTAACACTTGCTTATCATCAAGAATGCAAAGGTAACACAAGCTTTTCTTTAGAAACTGCTTAAAAGGAAAACCACAGACACTGTTAATGATGCTTTTTGGTTTGTCTAAATCCAAGAACTTTATAATATAGCAAGAAGAAGCATTCTTCTCAGAGGTCTTTTAAAATTAGAGAGATATTTATATAAGGCCTACTTGTATGGCACATATTTTTCACATACTTTCCTTATTTAAAAAATAACTGTATGCCTTTTAGGGCCCCTTAGTAAGTATTAAAAATTAAAATAAGTGAGGCTACAAATTGGCATCCTGAGTTTCACATTAGTAATTCCCCATACATACCATTAGGTTGGAATTCCTTCATTAGAAATCAAGATTGTTCTAATTGCCTCATCTAGAGCTGTTAAAGAGCACTGTTTCCTCTTGCTATATCTTTATTACTATAATAAAGATTTCATAATTAGAACTCAGGTGCTTACTTTATGATCTATTTATTCTTTTCATCAGAAAATATTTATTGACTGCACATGATGGGCTATGTACTATGGCACTGTATATAAAACTGAATAAGACAGCTAAGGGAACTGTTTTCTAGGGGTAGAAACAGACAATAAACATGTAAACCACTTAGGGAATCAATAAGATAAGTTAAAATAATGAGGAATTTAATGAAGAAAATGGAACAGTCATGAAAAAGAAATGAGGATGGGGGAGAACAGGGGTATTTTAGGTGGTAAGGTCAAGCAAGCCCTGATATCAGCAGAGGCTAGAAGCCCTAGGTTCTTCTTTGTATCACTCAGGGAAATTATTTGAACAAGAAAAGATCGCATGAAAAAAGAAATGTGGTATATACATACAATGGAATATTATTTTGCCGTAAAAAAGAAGTGGTGCAACACCAATGTATGAACCTTGAAGACATGCTAAATGAAACAAGCCAATCACAGAAGGACAAATAGTGCATAACTCTACTTACATGAAGTATCCCAAATAGTCAAAGTCAGAAGTAGAGAATAGAAGGGTGATTATCAGGGGTTGTAGGGAGGGAGAAATGGGGAGTTGATGTTCAACAGTGTGAGGTTTCAGTTATGCAAGCTGAGTAAGTTCTAGAGCTCCGTTGCACAACATTGTGCCTATATTAATAATACTCTACTTAAAAATTTGTTAAGAGGGTAGAACTCACGTTGTCTGTTCTTATCACAATAATAAAAAAAAAGTAAAAGTCACCATCAAAAAAATGGGTGAATGCATTTATTTAGTTACTTTTCTAAGTTGATTTAAAGTTTATACATCATGTTTTTGGCATGTTATCTGGCCTTTTTCCTAGCTTGTAATACAGATTTTTTTAACATTGTAAAATAAATTTAAATTATAAAATCACAGCATTTCCCAAACTGTGCTTTAGAGATATTCTCTTGCACTTGGTGGGGAAAAGGAGCTGAGAAAGAATTCCAAGATCAAACCCACATGGGAAATGCCCCATATTTTATCTTCCTTTGGAAAATTCACAATGCACATTTACCTATTAAAATCTGAGAAGTTCTGAGATTAAAATTTTTTATAGTATAAAAATATTTTTGTAAGAATATAATATAAAAACGTTTTTATAAATATAAAAATGTTTCCAGTTGAACCACTGCTTCCCAAAATGTTTTGACCATAGAATAGCTTTATCATGGGGTATATATGAAAATATTGAGGGACCCATGTGCTGATGAGCACAGTCTGGGAAACTGTTCTCTGGGAGCATTAGGCATTTACTCTTCAGCCTCGGGAAAGGGGGCCCTTGAAGGGGAGCATTTGAAGGTCATTGAATTTTTGGACAGAGCAGAAGGAAATGAAGCCAGAAAGTCTTTGCTGTGATTCACACTTTGAGAGTGATATAGCTTAGGAAACAAATGTGAAACATATCTGGATAAGATACAGAAAAAAGACACTTAACGCTGGTTTTCAGTTCTCTGTGTCAGTGGTTCTCAAATGAAGGCCCTTGAACCAGCAGCAGAAACACACCTGGGAATTCCTCAGAAATGAAAATTCTCAGGCCCCACCCTAGACGAACTGAAAGAGAAACTCTAGAATAGAGCCTTGCAAACTGTTTTAACAGGTCCTTGAGGATTCTGCTGCACAATAAAATGTGAGAACTACTGCCCTACACGGCATCTATGCATTGGTTTATCGGCTTACAAAACAATTTTTCACGTTTGAATTTCTGAACCATTTCCAATTATTAATCACTGTAAACAATTTTTTTTCAAAGAAAGTAGTGAGTTTACCAAATTGGGAAAAAGCTTTTTGTCTGGTTCTATTCCCTATTTTGCTAGGCTGAACCATATACTACACCTATTTGCAACCAGAGTGAAGCAAATCAAGCTAAGGGCAGCAATCCACTATCTTCCCTCTAATATCACTGGAACAAAAATAATTTTACATTTGGTAAAAAGGACACTACAAGCATACCTTGGAGATCTTGCAGGTTCGGTCCTAGGCCACTATACTAAAGCAAGTAGAGCAATAAAGCAAGGTGTAATCTTTTTCCAGGTGGAGGGTCTTGCCTTCCATGTGTAAAAAAGGTTAACACTTGTACAGTGCAATGGCGTGCAGCTCAATAAAGTGAGGTATGCCTGAACAGGTAAGAAAAAGAGTATTCTCAAAGGATTTTTAAAACTTGCCTTAAAAACAAAACAGCTATCCTCACCCTAACGTTTATTTTTTTATAAATATTTTATACCATCCTAACATTTGCAAAACAGCTGCTTACCATTCCATAATATGGTTGTAGCCCATCACTTAAAGGTTAATTATAGAGATTTTACATAGCCAGATCTATTTAAAATCAATATTTTCAAAGGCATATAAGTTACAAATTTGGGGTGGGAAATTTCTTCCGCCTACATCGAACATTTCAAATTTGCAGTCCTGGATTTAACTGTCAAGGCTTGATAACATCCGAGATATTTGGTCCAGCCCTGGGAGCACTAGGAACGTGATGTCACGTGTCCTTACAAGGAAAACCAATCCAGGAACCAAACCAGTCTTGGCAGTTAAGGACGACATAATTTTCAAACATTTCATTTTAAAATAAAATTGTTTTCTAGTTGCTGACAAAGTGTTTAAGGAGTGTTAGTCTCCTGGCTTCCAGGAAGGCTCCACATAAGGCACCATTAAGAGACTAAGAAGGGATTAAATCATTTTTCTTTTTAAACCTTGTGATATTAACTGCTCCTCACTAGATTCAGGCTCTGTCTACTGAAAAAAAAAAAAAAAAAAGGCAGAGGTGGACTCTTAATCAAATAAAATACATTTAAAGCTTATTTTAACTTCCTAAAAATGAAGCACAACATGAAGCCACCTTTAAGGTTTAACAAATTCCTCCTTTTTCTTTTTTCAAGAAAATAGGCTTGAAAACTGGGAGCCAGAGGAGTAAAGGTTTTTCGCTCTTGAACAGCTTAAGAGGAAGGATGTGGCAATTAGCCATTTTCCCAGGGGCTTGTCAAAATGGTCACTGGACTCTTTCCATCCTTTTAAAGAATGAGAGAAGGGAGGGAGGAGCAGTGGCCTTCTGGTTTTGTCATCTTTGAAATCTGGCCCAGTGATTTGTTTTTAAGGAAATTTATCAGACTGAGTTGTAGATGTAATCCTTCGAGTCTTTAGCTAATAGTTCAGAAGGGCAATTTTTCCAGTAAACTAACTTTGCCTTGCCCAAGCCAACATCACCTCAGGAACATTTTAGAGTTTGTATGACCTGTGAAGAAGAGATTAGACCAAATATTTTGTATTTAACATTGGAAAAAAATGGAAAGATAAAAAAAAAAAAGTGAGGAAAAGGAAAAAGACAAGAAGAAAGGTAAAAAGCAGGGGCAGAAGAGAAGGAGAATAATTTAAGCCCTGTAAATGTAATTGTATTTCAGCAATAAGGAAGCCACAAATGTTAATACTATTAAATGTCAGGTAATAAAAAAGTAAGTGTAGAAATACGCAAAGCTGAGCAGGGCAGGGGGCTAGCCCAGCAGCAGTATTGCACTGTAATCAGTTGTATTGGGCGGGAGTTACAGCTTTGTCACTGTGAGATTTTGATAGGTTACTTAAGAATTTCCCTGTGTGTAAAATTAGGATAATAACATACCTGCCAGGTTGTAAGGATTAAATGAGATAATGAATGTAAAGCACCTGTATCACAACTTTTTCTTTTTGAAAGTGACCTGAACAGCAACTCAACCTATACAAGAAGGGGCTTGTTTTTTTACATAAGTTCCAAGACCAAGGGTAGTGTAGGCTTCAGGGATATCTTATCCCACAGCCCACGAGATGTCATCAGGACCTGGTTTCTCTCCTTTTGGTTCTGCCTTTGGCATCCTTGGCTTGTCCGCCCACTAAGTCAAAAGATGGCTGCAATATTTGTCGCTCTATCTATACTTTCTGTTTCAAGTCCTACAGAAAAGAGGGCGCAACATCCTCAGTAGCACAAACATTAGCTCTAATTAGCCCAGCTTGAATCAATAAACTGTTACTGTAGCCAAGTTAACTGAGTGATTGGCCACATATGCTTTACCCTTAAAGCCCGGGTAGAGTTTGCTTTACCTGGATTACATGCCCACTATACCGGGGTAAATGCCAAGTGTATAATCAAAATTTCTAATCAGGGAAAGTGATTTTGATAAGGAGAGTAAAGTGAACCAAGAAGGGGAGCCAATGAATAAATGGATAAACAAATTGTGGTGTATTCATGCTCAGCATCGGATATGGCTCAGCAATAAAAAAATGAATTACAGATATATGCAACAACATAGATGAATCCCAAAATAATTATACTGAATTAAAGAAGCCAGATCAAAAAGGAGTACACACACTGTATTGTTTCATTTTTGTAAAACTATAGGAAATGAAAACTAATCTATAGTGATAAAAAAGCAGATTAGTGATTGCTTGGGTCTGGGAAAGGTATAAAAAATCATGAGGACATTTGTAGGAATGATAAATGTTTTTTTTTCTTTATTATGGTGATGGTTTTATGGGTGTATACATATGTAGAAACTTATCGTATTGGACACTTTATATATGTGCAATTTATTGTATGCTAATCATACCTAAATAATAGTGTGTGTGTATGAGAGAGAGAGAGAGAGAGAGAGAGAGAGAGAGAGAGAGAGAGAGGAGAAAGAGAATGTGATCCAAAACACTATCCTATTTAATGGCTTTTGAAACTATTATCTGACCGATCTGTACAAGTATGCATTTTCCAACATAGTTATAAATGTAGTCTTTCTGTAATATATCTATATAGAACTCATACCACTTAACCCGCAGGTAGTTTCTAGCCACAGGGTCAAAGAACAGGTTAATAAAAGCTACAACTAAGATGACATTTTCCTTGACAGATTTCTCTCCACAGTGCAAGTGTTAGCAGTGGGCAATAGTGAGTGAGTGTGCCATGCCTGAAACCTGCTTGACCCTACATAAAATATTGGCCTGGTGAATTAGAACATCCTTTCTAAGCAGATTGTAGTGCTCAGTAAGTGTCAGCTCCCTCATCCTCCACCTCCTCAATGTGAAAATAATCCAGAAGGTTGGAAATGTTGTTCATTTCATTTATGTATGGAAAGTATTTCCTGTTTTTATACTTCTGATATGTAGATGATCTACACAATTCAAGATACTTTCCCTCAAAGTAGGGAGACACTTGCTATGGGGCCCAACACCCTGTTTCTTTGGGCACCCTGAAACTCAAAGCCATTAGGTAGATCACAGAATTGCTTTCCAGAGCTCATAATAATTACCTATCTTCGAATTCTAGTTCGATAGGAAGGCATCAGAAGTGCTATTTCAGTATCACCTCGCACACACCTAGAAATACAAAGACATTTTACAAAGGCTATTTTTGTTGGTTGAAAGAAAACTTTCTTCCAATATAGCCTATTACAAAAAGTGATTTCACATGTTTGGATAATTCAAATCATTTAAAATTGACCAATAGTTAAGATTGTAGGTACCTTTCTGTGTGCATTCATGCTTTATTCCTTCACTACCTTCTATTCACTGTTAGGCACAATGGAGTAAAATATTCCAACCCTCTTTTATTTTGCATAAATGTTCACAAAAATTTTTAGCAGGTTGCAATAAAAAAATATAGAATTTGCAGTAAAATAAACCTAGCTTTGAGTCTTAGTTCTACTACTTAGCTCCACAATGAGAATGATTAACCTTCCTGAACTTTAGTTTCTTCATATATAAAATGAGCACATCTCATAGGGCCTTTCATGAGGATTCAACGAGACACCAAATATAAATATAATAATATTTGGCACTTAACAGGCAATGGATAAATGTTAGTGTTCTTCCTTCCACTCCAGCACACCATGACTATAAAAGTCATGGAAAAATACTCTGATGATAATGCCTCTAGGAAGGCAGAGATCTAAGTTTATAATGCTCAGGAGAAATAATCTGTCTTCCAGGAGAGGAACTACAACATTTAGAAGAGAGAAAAATAAACATTTTTGCTGGCTGATGATGAGCAGCCCCATTTGGAAAAAAAATTAGATATTTATAACTAGTATATTTCATATTAGATATTCCTTAACATTTAGAATGTGAAGGGTCAGTACTAGCTATTTTGAATAAAACACACGTACTGCATGATCTTTAAAGAGCTTCCTGCAACGCTGGCTGGTGTGGCTTAGTTGGATGGAGCATCATCCCATACAACAAAACGTTGAGGGTTTGATTCCTGGTCAGGTCACATACCCAGGTTTTGGGTGATCCCAGTTTGGAGAGTGTATGGGAGGCAATCAATTGATGTTTCTCTCACCTCTCTCACATTGATTTCTCTCTCTTAAAAAAAGGAAAGAAAAAAAGAGTTCCCTGTAAAGGGAACAACAACAACAACAAAACCATATGAGTGCAGATTCTTATTTATCTACTTTCTATACCCTGTATTTACAAGTACAACTACAAACCTCAATTTATTTTATCAGAAATACACGAGCAATTTTAGGATTGGGAGCTGGAAGTCTTCCAACTCATATTTACTTTTCAACTATTATTTCATTCAAGTACTTGAGGCCTGGTGCATGAAATTCGTGCATGGGTAGGGTCCCTATGCCTGGCTGGTGATCAGGGCTGATCTGTGGGGCAACCGGCGGGTGGGGAGATTGCGGGGGACCCCCACTGGCACCCACCTTAGCTGGCAGCCCTCCCCGCCCACTCACTGGCCCTGACTGAGGGCAGCTCCTGTGTTGAGCACTTGCCCCCTGGTGGTCAGTGTGTGTCATAACCACCAGTCATCCTGCCATTCGGTCAATTTGCTGTGGCGAGCCGGCACGGCCATGGCATACTCAACCCCACGTTGGCCGCCTTATGTGCCAAGCCAGCTCAGCCAGGTTCGGTGAGCCTGAGAGGGGGCGGTGAAGGATTGAGAAAAGACAGACAAGAGAATAAAAGCTGGGTCTGGGTGGGACGCTGTCCTCTCTGATGGAGAACCTCTCTGCTGGAGAGTTAGAGACAGCGCCACTTAACACATTTATTTTATAGCCAGATTCCACAAGGCAAAGTAAAGGCGTGGTCAAGATGTTTACAACATTCTCGTGGGTTTCGATCCTACTCAACTACATGCACCTGAACTCTATCAAGCCCACATCACTCAGACATGTGGGGCCACGTGTTCAGACCATAGGTTCAAGCTTACAACTATAGCTGTTGGCTATAATTGTGCTGGGAGGGCTTTGCCCTCCAAGCTGGGACTTGCACGTGGCCATGAGAGGACTGTGCCCTCTCATTAGTCCAAGGCTTGAGCCTGTCCAAACACTGTAGCTGCTCTCCACAATTTGCATATTAGGGTTTTATTATATAGGATTCCTTCAATTAATGTGTTTGGTGTCTACAATATACTAGGCACTGTAAGGAACAAAAAGATAACAGGCAATGTTTTTGTGCTCAAAGGGCCTAGTGTCTATCAGAGGAGAAGAAGGCCTGGCCATAACTCAGAAAGAACTAAGGAAATAAAATAAAAGTCCAAATATGCTGCCCAGGTGAAGAGGAGGACTTGTAGCTGGGAGCAGTAGAGGGCATAGAAAATCAAGGCAGGTTACACTGCTTACATAGAACAAGTCAACAAGTACTTATTGGTGACTAATTCGGAGTCTAGCATTAAATGCTAGAGAACACAGAAGTACCTTCAGTGGTAATCGCTGGCCACAAGGAATGTCTTTGGCAGAATTTGCAAGGTAAGCAGGCGATCTCTACTCCTATAACTTTTGGTATGTTTATTTCAGATGCCAATTGTTTATTAATAGTAATTCTATGACTTTTGATATGTTTATTTCAAATGTCAATTGGTTATTAGTAATAATTCAGTTATTAATAGTAGTCCAGTTTTTTAAAAACAGTGAGCCTGTTCATACAGAGATGAAAGGCAGATGTCTCTTTATGGAAGTGGTTTGGTAAATAGATGATAATAATAAAGAAAAATAAATCAGGACATTTTGAAACAGCCTTAAGGGTTGTTTTTTTTGCCAAATTATGAATGGGCCATCCCATTCTTTATGAATCTTGGCTGCCTGGAAATATTTTGAAAACTAAAATTTTAAATTAGTTATTTGGTTACTGCCTACTAGGGCCTTGTTTTTAAAGAATTAATGACATAGTTATAACGGTAGAGTCACATGAAATTTGGGTCTTGTGTTTTTGCCTGGCAAGACTGAGAGGAGTACTAAACTTTTATTAGAAAGGTTAAACATTTTATTTCACAATAGATATGCTGTAATTCTTAACACATTTATTTTTAAATAATCTTCATAAATAAATTTAGTTTTTGTTTATATTACAAGTCAATTAAATGTGAAGTAATCTATTTCTTTCCCTAGAATCAAGTTTCCAACTTTCCCATCTAAAACAATCTGACTCCTCAGGTTTGGCATCTAAGTTTTTTATTTCTTCACCTAAGAAACACTGTCCTTCCTTTTGTATCTGATTCATACCTTCTACTGAATTACAAATTGATTTCTCAGGAATTGTTTTTTGCAAGTCATGTACTTCCAACTCAGATTTAGGCACGTCCATATGGCTCACTCAAGTGACACCTAAGCCAGCAGAGCACAATAGGCTCGAATTATGTCATAATTGAGCCTGAGGGGGGAGTGATCTGTTTTATTCAATTTTAGTATATGTCCTGCTGTATTGAGCACAAAATAAAGAAGGAATTGGAATGAGAAGAAACTTGAAGACAGACTTTGAAAAGATGACAGAGGAAGGACAAAAGAAAAAATTATTAGGGTGTTTAAGAACTTTTTCTGTTGTTTACAGAATATAAAAATGTTAATTAGATGTTCTCTTTACCCATTACCTATTTTGATAAATACTCTTTAAAAATTATAATATAACAATATTACAAAAGGTTTAGAAAGAAATTAAGTAACTCACATAACTCTTCAACCCCAAGTTTGTACCTTTTATTGTTTGGAAGTATTTCTTTTTAGCTTTTATTTCATATTCATATATGTTTTTTTTCTCTTTATTGTTTAAGGTAGTACATATGTGTCCTTTTCCCCCATTGTCCCTTACCTACCCCCCACTCATGCCCTCACCTCCCTGTTTTCTGTGTCCATTGGTTAGGCTTATATGCATGCATGCAAGTCCTTTGGTTGATCTCTCCCACTTACCCCCACCCTCCCTTACCTTCTCTTTGAGGTTTGACGGTCTGATTGGTGCTTCTCTGTCTCTGGATCTGTTTTTGTTCATCAATTTATGTTGTTCATTATATTCCACAAATGAGTGAGATCATGTGATATTTATCTTTCTCTGACTGGCCTGTTTTGCTTAGCATAATGCTGTCTAGTTCCATCCATGCTGTTGCAAATGGTAAGAATTCCTTCTTTTTTATAGCAGCGTAGTATTCCATTGTGTAGATGTACCACAATTTTCTAATCCATTCATCTACTGATGGGCACTTAGGCTGTTTCCAGATCTTAGCTATGGTAAATTGTGCTGCTATGAACATAGGGGTGCATATATCTTTTCTGATTGATGTTTCTAGTTTTTTGGGATATATTCACAGAAGTGGGATCCTGGGTCAAATGGGAGTTCCATTTTTAGTTTTTTGAGGAAAATCCACACTGTTTTCCACATATATGTTTTAATAGTGTGCAGGTAATTTCATGTCATGTTCTTCATTTGTGGTTATCCCAAACACTGGTCCCTGTTGTCTTCATGATTACCCTATTTATTGGCTGCCTCACACTCTGTGACCTGTGTTTCATTGGCCCTCCCCACCTCTCTGAAAAGTCTTTCCCCAAGTGTGCCTGGGAATTGCTGCAGGGAGGGGATTCCTTACTTGTGTTCCTGACCTGTCAGCTGCTGTATGTATTATTTAATTACTAGTGGCCCAGTGCACAAAATTTGTGCACTGAGGCTGGGGTGTCCCTCAGCCCAGCCTGCACCCTCTCCAATCTGGGACCCCTTGGGGCCCCCAACTGCCTGGTCACCTTCAACTGCCCTCCCTCCCCTGCAGGCCTGGTTCCCCCCAACTGCCCTCCCTCCTCTGCAGGACTGGTCCCCCCCAACTGCCCTTCCCTGCTGGCCTGGTTGCCCACAACTGTCCTCCCCTCCTGGCCATCTTGTGACCACATGGGGTGGCCATCTTGTGCGAGGGTGTGATGGTCAATTTGCATATTACCTCTTTATTATATTGGATTCTTCTCCATTGCCAGAGACCACCATGTTTTCAGGCAAGCTGAGTTTGCATAAACTAATGCTGCCTCTGCCATAATTTCTCCTATCAACTGTTGCCCTACTAGATAGGACTTTTGTTTTAGTTTATACTCTCAAGTCGCCTTTAATAGTGTGCAGTCCCCACTGCTACCCCATTCTAAAGGGTTCCTGCTTGCTGAGAGGGGAAATTGGGGTGGGGGCCAACAAAGGCCCTTAGTTCCAGCAAGAGACACACATTTTTCCTGAACTACTTATTTTTAGGGATAAAAGAGAAGTTGTGTCTCTTTGGACTTGATAGGAATTTATTTTTAAAATATATTTTATTGATATTTTACAGAGAGGAAGGGAGAGAAATAGAGAGTTAGAAACATCGATGAGAGAGAAACATCGATCAGCTGCCTGCTGCACACCCCCCACTGGGGATGTGCCCGCAACCAAGGTACATGCCCTTGACTGGAATCGAACCTGGGACCCTTCAGTCCGCAGGCCATCGCTCTATCCACTGAGCCAAACCGGTTAGGGCATTGATAGGAATTTTTTTTTTTAAATCTTTATCCCAGGTAATATATAATATTATTGTAAGTGGCAAACCTACTTCTGCCCTACCGTATTGATTGGGATAATACTTTCTACTTTGCAGAATGATTGCAAGGCCTAGAAACATTGTGGTTTGCAGTATCATATTTGAAATTGATAGCTAGTATTGTTATTATTTATTGTTCATATACTAGAAGCAGAGTTAATTCAAGTGGCCTTTCCCATCTTCAAAGTGGCAGTTTGGAATTATGGACTAAGAATCAAATTTTCAACTCTGTTTTATAGTTTTGATTATCAATTTAAGAAAAATTCTTGAGCTCAAAATAGTTCATGTTATAAAAAAGACACTTATTGAATTACATGTGAAAAATATATGACTTTCATATACTTGAAAATAAAATGTCTTTAAATTAGCTTTTTCCTTTCTTTTCTTTTTAAAGTTAAGGGTCCATGTCAGCATATGGCCACAAGACACTCACTACAGACCTCACTAAACTCTAGTATAAGCTATTTTCTATGGACTGAATGTTTATGTCTTCCTAAAATTCATATGTTAAGTCCCCCTCCCCCCAATATTATTAGGAGGTAGGACCTTGGGTAAGTGACTAGAGTGACTTGGGTAAGTGATGAGAGTGGAGGCCTCATGGGATTAATGACTTTATAAAAGAGACTCCAGAGAGCTTCCTCAGCCTTTCTGCCTTGTGAGGACACAGTAAAAAGATGGCTCTCTATGAACCAGGATGTGGGACTCTCACAGACACTGACACTACCGGTGCCTTGATCTTGAACTTCCCAAATATCAGAACTGTGAAAGATAAATTTTATGTGGTTTAAAAGCCACCCAATCTATGGTATTCTGTTAGAGCAACCCAAATGGACTAAGACAGTGTTATATACAGAGTTCAGACAATGGCAAAATAACACAGCAAGAAAAGCCATGGTTTGGGTTTAGAGCAGTGGTTCTCAACCTTGGCTGCACATTAGAATCACCTGGGAATCTTTTTAAAATCCAGATTTCTGGGCCTCATCCTCCAGGAATTCTGTTTCTTTGTTACCAATGTTGTGGCCCCACCCCATAATAAAGAAACAGAATTTTCGGAGGATGAGGCCCAGAGATCAGGATTTTAAAAAGATTCCCAGGTGATTCTAATGTGCAGCCAAGGTTGAGAACCACTGGTTTAGAGAATAGAGACACACCCAGCTGAAGGCTGGTGTTGGTTATTTAAGATGCGTAAGTCTGCTAGTGGATTTAAAACCGGGACACCTGTCATTAAAGAAGAACAACAGGCAGGAACAAGGTGGGGTAATTGGCAGATTGATTTTCCAAGCGGCTGGCAATCAGTGCAAGTCTAGACAGGTAGGCAAGTCTATGTTGGGAAAATCTTGTAGTAACACATTTGAAACAAAAGCTTTCATTTTCACATGTTTAAAATGTGTAGTTGGTATACAGTATTATATTTAGTTATATTAGTTTCAGGTATACAATATTCACAAGTGATTTTTTTATTGGTTTTGTTTTGTTTTAGTTTAGTTCCAAAGAACTTTCCTGTGTAACTGTGGGATATCCCTCTGAGGACGAGCTGGAATCGTAGTACAGTGGCCTTAGACACAAGAGAGCTGGGCTCAGATTCCAATTCTAATACTTAGCTGGGTGATTTGGGGCAATTATTTCATGTCCCAGAGTCTCTACTAATTCACTGTAAAATGAGATGGCTCTGTTGGATCCATGATTCTTAACTATTTTGGGGGGAAGAGGGTTTGTGGTGGTGGTGGTGGTGGTCATTCACCTTTTTTATCTGATAAAAGAAAAGGATCATTTTCTTTTCAAATAAATACACATAAATATTCCCTCAATTTTGGGCACATGCTTTGATTTATTGCATTAGAAATTAGTTTCATTCACATAGAAAACAACTTACAAACATTTTCCTTCTTTCATTCTTGGTTATTCACATAAACGGAGTGATTTAAAATAAATCCAAAGTGTGCAAATAAAGGAGAATAAGAAATTCTTCCTCAAAGCAAATTTAAATAAGAAGGCTGCCATCGTTTGCCTTGAAGAGAAAACATTATGTCATTTGTGCTAGTCTATAAATTTTGACTTTTAATTTTGAGAGCAACAAGTGAAAGAAGCTCCAATGAACAAAGTGGTTTGTAGCAAATGCATAGGCTTATGTCAAGACACACTGGCTTTCTCTCTGGCTCTTCAAGCTGATCCAGTTGCATCATTTCCTCTGCCCCCAGGCCAATTAATTTAGTCATCTTTGCAAAGTCTGCATCATCAATGCTGTACATGTCAACAAGAAAATGGTCAAAATCCACATTTCAATCTTGAAGTCAAGTGAGTATAACTAACCTTTGGAGAAGTTCTGCAGTGTTTGCAGGTGTCTATAGATTTCTGCCCTGTGAGAAACTGACAAGTTTCACCACTCTTGGATAGAGCCAGGTGAATCTTCTCCAGCAAGGGAAGGGAAGCTCATATTGGTCGGTTTCCAATCTTTTTTTTCCCCGCATAGTGGCAACATGGCCAAAAGGGCTCGTGGGTTCTCTCTCTCTCTCTCTCTCTCTCTCTCTCTCTCTCTCTCTCTCTCTGTGTGTGTTTTGGTTAGCTTCCAAAACACACACACTCAGGATCTTATGCTGAACAAAAGCCTTACCTTATTCACGTGATCAAATAAATCAAAATGCAAATGACTTTCTCCTTATGGAATTATGTTAGGAGAGAAATCTAATGAATAACTTCATATCCTGCTTCCATTTCTTGACAAAAAGTTCTTTACACCCCAATGAGTCAAAGTCCTGAGTCTGGAGACATTGATGACTTCTGCAGCAATAGGCAAATCTTCTTCAGCACTATTGGCAAAGGCTTTGATGCCTATGCAAGGTGATGTAGAAAGCCATGACTCATGGCTGTCTTTCTTCATCAAAGCAGAAAAACCAGATGCGTTGCCAAACACGGCATAGTTCCAAAGTTTTACTTACAATAGGAGTTTTTACTTGAAGAAGTGTCTCTTTACCATTTCAAGGAATTCAGGGCCTTTATGGTTTCCATTCGGGACTCATAAAGTAAAATTCTTTTGAAAATATTACAACACATGTTTGACACATAAACATCAGAAAATGACTGGCAATTTTTTTGCTAAAGAGAATGGCATAATTGCAAATTCCTCCATGTTCTGATTCAAAATAACAGGTGAAGTATCAGTAAATCTAGAATAGAATATGTCACTTGGCAAACGCACTGGTTCCATATTATTCCATTATTCCAAGCCATAATTTAACTCGATCATTTAAAAGCACAAGGCTCAGGTGTGACTTCGTTTGCCTAGCAATGCAATTAGAAGCCTTCAGACAGGAAGTGTTTGGGGGAAAATGTAAGCTTTTGGAAAATTCCAGCTTTTCCAAATGGTCATCTTCTCAAAACAAAACAAATAACAACAACAAAACCACCTCATTTTCTCATGTATTTTCAGGGTAGAGAGATAGAAAGGTGTTTCTCCAGCTCTTTGCCTGCTAGCTGTCATAAGCCAGCATCAAGGTGCACAGAAGGCAATCTGGCTTTCACATCTCATAACAACAGGGCACAGCGTATCAAGCTAAGGATGCATGCTTTGAAGCACTTTTTTCTTTCAATTTCAGCTAGATCCAATACAAACAGATATCTGTCAATATATCAGGAATCATTTTAATTTTTAATGGTTGGGCTAGGAGGGCAAAATTAAGAGTTAGTGCATCTTCCCTTAGAATTTCTAACTTTTTCATAATGCTATTATATTATGTTTAGAATATGATTATATATTAAAATGAAACATAATATTGGAAGAATAAGACTTGCAGAAGTCAAGAAGATTATATGCCACTTGGCTATGAGAGCTGATACTTTCAGAATAATGGTTGTGTTAGCTGTAACTAATTGCCCTAGCTGTTTTACATATATTATCTCATTTGATTTTCATAATAATCCTGTAAGACAGGTACTCTTACTGCTCTCATATACGGATGAGGAGTTTGAAACTCAGAAAGGATAAGCAATTGCCCAATGTCACACAGCTGGTGACTGAGTCAAAATTCTAACCCAGGTCTCCTTCACTCCAAATACTGTGCTCTCAGTTACCACACAAATGTGAAGGAATCGGAGCTACAGGTGAGAAAATAAATATAAGCAGAGTAAGCAGAATTCTTAGCTGAAGGGTAAATATCAGATATTCGTGGGAAGGACGGTTAATTTAAAGATAAATGAATAGAAGTATCTTTGGAGGAGGTACCATGATACAAACAAATCCAACTCCCTTTGCTCTAAATCTGTCTTCCCCAAGAGTCTGCTGATCAGTGACAGGCCCCACAGTGAGTGTTTGTCAGGAATGGAATCCCAGTTCACAATTCAGGTCCTTAAAATTTTCCATTACAGACTAATGAATCTCTTTCATGTCAAACAAGCTCTTGGGGGTTTGAGCAGTATGAAACAGTTTTTCTGATCAGACCATCTGCTTCTCAGAATTCCTTCTTTTATTCACCCCCCCTGTCCTCCCAGGCTGGCACAGCGTCTGGTGGTTAGTGGCACCCAGTAAATGTCAGTTGACTGATAAAGTAATGAATGAGGTTTTAAAAGACTCACCAAGTCGAGTTGGCAGACTCTAATACCTCAGCGACTTGTTGAAAGTGTGCTACAGGAGAAATATTTAGACAAAACGGATGGTTTACTTCCCCCAGCCCCATCCCATTAACAACATCAAGTTTGACAATGGGCAGAACCATCTGGCCAATTCCTGCATGGCAAACCTTTGGACAAGCATGTGGCTAAATTGTGCAATCCTTAGTGGTGCTGACTCATGCACATCTTTTGGGCTTTTTTGCAACCATCTTATGCCATCATTTTCTTATCTTTAGAAAACATATTTTTTCTACTGCCCTTGGCCATACTAAAATTTGTCCATTTGAAGCCTGATCACTTTGATAATATGCTGCAATTAATTTGTGCTTTTTCTATGAATCCCTTCTAAAACGAAAGAGAGAATTAAATTTTCTTAATTCTTTCCCCTCCCCAACCCCCCAATAATAGTACTAGGTAATCTGAGGAACAGATAAGCAAAACACATTATGCTGTAGATGCGCAGATTTTTTACCTTCCTCCTGAATTATTCTTCAATAATCCGCTTTTCATTGCTGTTTTCTAATTGCATGTTGGCTCGGTAAGGTGACTGCAGGTTTTTTTTTTCTTTCTTTTTCTTTTTTTTCTGGGGAAACAGCTGTTCTTCCTGAGAATAAAAAGCTATTGCTCTCACTAAATGAGTTCGAGAACCCTGGGAGGATTTCCTTCTGTGGCCTTGTTTGTTCCTGAAACAGGTTCTTCTACTTAGCTTTCTTGCTTCTGTAGCTTTGGTGAAGAGAAATATATTTTGCTGGCTTTTTTTTTTTTTCAGTCCTCAATACAGTAATAGCCCTGTTTTCTTACTAGTGCTCATATAAGGCCTTGTCATGAATGGGAAAAAGACTGCCTTGAACACTGCCCTAAAAGATAGCATTTGCCTTGGGAATAAACTCTAATAATTCCCTTCTTTCTATAAATTATTTCCCCCAAAATGCAAAAGCAATCTTGGCTGACAGAGGATGCAGTTATTTAAGTGTTAAATGACATGAAATCCTTCTGATGAGCTCAACTTGAGTGTCTGAAACAGCCAGGAACTCATGCTCCAATTCCCTATTGGGAACCGGTTTTATATTAAAACATGGCAAATATTATCTAAGGAATTTTACTGCATTGCAGCTGAGAACTGTCTCTTTGAAATTTGCTGCAGTGTGTTGGGCCACATTTTGAACTTGACGGTTTAAGGGATTCGTTATTCAAACTCATATTCTGGTAAAAATTAAAACCTTTTTACCTCTTAAATTTTATTGTGTATTAAAACTGTATAATAATACTCCATCATTTGGTTTCTACTCATGTATATCAAATGTTTAAAGGGTTAGCCTCCTCTTGGTATATTTTATTATAGCACCAAATATGATGATGTGTGAGATAGGCAATCAACATATGTTGTATTTTATTTTTTTAATTCAATTCAAATAATTTTATGTAAGTATACATATGCATATGTAAGCATAGGGATATATTTTTCTCCTCTTTCCTGAAATTCTTTTAAGAGACTCATAACACTCTACATGGTGAAATATTAAAAATATAGCATAGTGGGGCAGTCAGATGGACTGTTCAATGCAGGCTTCAGTACTTGCTATCTCTCTGACATTGTTCTAAGCCTCGGTTTTGTTTCTTTCTTTTTCACTGTAAGACTCAGGGTTGTTGTAAAGGTTAAATAAGAAATGTAAAGCACTTGGCACACCGCCTGGCGAACTGTGATGTTAATCATTATCAAGAGAAAAATCATAATTTCGAAAAAGGAAAATACAAATATTATAAACATAGAGATAAACATGCTGCTTTAATTGTTCCAATTAAATAGTCAAATTGATTCTTAGTTTTCTAGCTCCCAAATAGTAAGGTGAAACATAATCCATTATATAAATCTTGGGTTTAGAAAGGAAGAGGCAAACTAGTTCAGAAGTAAAATTTTTGCTAGCACTCAATCCCAAAAGGAACTCATAGAGGGTACATTGAATAATATACTGAATGATGCTTTCAAGAACATTTTATTGCAAATACTGTAATGACTTTAATATGGCTGTTATAACAACCATTGGTAAAAACTAAAAGTAGTCAATGAAAATGTAGCTCAATTAAAAGATTATGTAATACATGGCCCAACTATGTTGTCTTATGGAATCCAAAATATACTTACTGAGCATCTAATTTGTGCAGGTACTGTCTGAGGCACTGTAGATGAAAACATAGATAAATTAGACTCAATTCTTGCTGTCAAGAATTTACTAATTATAAAGCATGGAAACAAGAATCCTATATAATAAAAGGCTAATATGCAAATAGAATGAATGGCAGAACAACCGAACAACCGGTCGCTATGACGTGCGCTGACCACCAGGGGGCGTGCGTTGAATATGGCAGGTGTCAGCCGTGGCGGGATGGTGGAGCAGGTGAGTGGGGACACCAGACCAAGGTGGGGTACTGTTTGCTGCCATTGAGGTGGCCCCTGGTGGTTACTGAAAATTCTTTGCTCCCGTGCCCCAGGGTCCCTGCCGGTGCTTGCAACCGCTGTTGGTACCGGCACCGCCGCTTGCACCTACTGCCGGTGCCAAGCGCTGGCCCTGATCATTCAGTACCATCAGCGGGTGTGAGTGGTGGCTGCTGGCCCCAATCGCACCTCAGGGCTTCTCCATCTCCCCCTGCTCCCAAGGGGAGATTGGGGCCGGCAGCTGCCTCTCGCATCCGCTGCCGGCGACAGCCCCACTCACACCCATTGCTGGCACTGGCCCCAATTGCTCCACAGCAGCGGGAGTGGGGCTGCTGGCAGACAGGGGACAGGGGGCTGTGACGGGAGGGGCTGGGCAGGGGCACAGAGGATGGGCTGAGACCCGCCCCTTTGCCTACTGCAGTCTTGTGGCCCACAGTTCCTTTTAAGGTGCATGAATTCGTGCACTGGGCCCCTAGTAAGAAAATAATAACAAGGACTATGATCAAGGGAAACTAGAGTAAATCCCAAAGGAAGATATAAAATACTCTGGAGGTTCAAAGGAAGGAAGGGTCTGTTTCTCAAACATATCAGACTCGGCTTCACCCCATGGCTTTTGCACATACTGTTCCCTGTGCCTGGAATGATCGTCTTCCCACTCTGCATGCACATCCCACCCTCTTCCTTCAGTTCTCAGCCTATGTTTTTATCTCCTTGTAGAGGCCTTCCCTGACCACCCAACAGAGAGGACACTCCCCACTACAATTCTCTGTCTCAGCTCCTTATTTGTTGTTGTTTTTCTTCACAGCACTCATCTCAATTTATGATTTTGTACTTATTTGTTAAATTACTTGATTTTTATCTGTCTCCCCATGTAAAATATAAACTCCATGAAGGCATGACTATGTCTATTTGTCTTGTCTGCCATTTAATCTTTGATGCTTTGAACAATGCCTGGCATGTAGCAGGCTTTCAATACATATTTGTTGAATGAACCAATGAACAAGCTAATTATTACATTTGACTGGTAGAATCAGGGCAGGTTTCATGAGAAGAAGGAAGGAATCCTTAAAAAATGGATAGGGTATAGGTAAGGGTAGGGAGAAAAGAGATATTCCAAACAGAAGGAATGACATAAGCAAATGTTTTGGAGTCCAAGAAAGGCAAAGCATTTTCTGAGAGCAACAAATACTGTATAACTTTAAACATTAGATGCACACTTCACCCCCCTTTAACATTTTCAAGTTGGTATAATTGGTATGTGTCTTATAATCACTATCTGAACGTGCTATAGTTGTAGCCTTTTTTCTCTCTAAAATGTTATTTAATTGATGATGTGTCTTATAATCATCGGGTGCATTTTAGAAATGGGAAAATAAAAGTAAATCAGTTTTGCCAGAGAATAAAGTATGTGTAGGGAAGCCGAGAAAGTTCAGTTGTAGAAGTTCTGCCATGGGCATATATCAAGGCCAGAGTGGTGAGTTTATAGTATACTTAATTTATTGGCAATGGGAAGGAGTGTCTACTGAAACTGTAATACTATACTGTCTCCCAAATTAGTTGCAAATCTTTCCAAAAGATATATTTTTTCCCCCTTGGCCTTTTACATTTTAGTATTTAACCTCAAGACAAAAACTTCTCTGTACAAGGCCCAGGAAAATAAAAATCCTCCCCCACTGGACTGGGAGCTGTTTGAGGGGGTGTAGATGGTGTTTCTAGCGACCATGTTACTACCCGGTATGGAGTAGAGCCTCTATCAATAGTTACGGAATATTAAATTAATAAATAATTATTGAAGGAATGACAAGTGGCATTTTAACATTCTTTTTTTAAAATTTTTTTTTTTATTGATTTCAGAGATGAAGGGAGAGGGAGAGAGATAGAAACATCAATGATGAGAAAGAATCCTTGATCGGCTGCCTCCTGCATGCTCCCCCACCCGCTTCCAACTGGGGATTGTGCCCTCAACCATGGCATGTGCCCTTGACCGGAATCGAACCCAGGACCCTTCAGTCTGCAGGCCGATGCTCTATCTACTGAGCTAAACCAGCTAGGGCACATTTTAACATTCCTTATAGGAAAAACATTTTCTTAAGTGGGTAATGAACATGGAGACAATGGTAAGAATCTTTGAAGCCAAATGGAGTTAAGGCAGGAAAAACCTTTGGAGGAGGGAAGTGTTTAGCCACTGCTTGGAAGCAGGGGAGAGATACAGGTCGGCAGAGAGAAGATATAATTGTCTACTTGGGAAACAGGATATTTAAGTGCTGTGAAGCTTTATGCAGAGAGTACTGAAATATGTGTGGGAGCCAGAGAGTGCACCAGGGAGAAGGAAATATACCAAGTGAGGGCAAGGAGAGGAGGGAAAGGCGAGTTGTGGAACAAGAGAGAGCCTGAGTCTGTCATGACTGACTTTTATTAAAAGTCAGTCAGTCATGAGGCAGAAAATATGTGTGGATATTGAAGTCATCCAGAATGTAGGCAGGGCATCGCTTGCATTTGTCATGGACAGTCTCCCTGACCCTGAAACACACGGGATATTTCAGCCCTCCTTATACCTGACCTTTTAGTTGCATCTGGCTCTGTTTGCCTCTCTTTGTTTTTAAAAAAATGTGGTAAAATGCACAGCACACAAAATTTACCATGTCAATCACCTTTACAGCTTAGTAGCATCAAGCACATATTGTTGTGCTACCATCACCACCACCCTTTTTATCTTGCAAAAGGTACCTCAAGACTGATCCATATAGTGAACTTTACTAAACACCACTTGACTTTCTGTGTCTGTGACTTCAACTACCTAGGCACTTCGTAAAAGTGGAATCATAAGTGTTTGTCCTTTGGACACAGGCTTATTTCACTTAGTATAATGTCCTGGATGTTCATCCATGCTATGTATGGGTTAGAATTTCCTTCCTTTTTAAGGCTGAATAATATTCCATTGTATGTATACTAGAGGCCCGGTGCACTAAATTCGTGCATGGGGGCAGGGGTCCCTCAGCCTGGCCTGCACCCTCTTGCAATTTGGGACCTCTTGGGGATGTCCGATTGCCGCTTTGGGCGTGATCCCTGGGATTGGGCCTAAATCAGCAGTCGGACATTCCTCTTGAAATCCAGGATAACTGGCTCCTAACCACTCACCTGCCTGCCTGCCTGATCACCCCTAACCACTCTGCCTGCCTGCCTCATTGCTCTTAACCACTCGCCTGCCTCCCTCATTGCCCCTAACCACTCGCCTGCTTGCCTCATCACCCCTAACCACTCGCCTGCCTGCCTGATCATGCTAACCACTCTGCCTGCCTCCCTGATTGCTCCTAACTGCCACTGCAGCTACCTCGGCCCCCGCTGCCATAGCTTAGTCGGGAAGGTTGTCTGGAAGGATGTCTGGAATGACGTCTAGAAGGTCATTGGGCTGTCCAGTCTAATTAGCATATTATGCTTTTATTATTATAGATATCACATTTTGTTTATAATCTCTTTTTACTTGGTTTCTTTCCTGACATCTATTTCTCTGCTTCCTTCCAGGCTCGCTCTCTTCCACTTGACCATTTGATGTTGAAGTTCCCTAAAACTTTGCCTTAGGCATCCCTCTCCTCTTACTCACTACTCTTTTCTTAAACAAGCTCACCCAAGACCATGGCTTCCCTTGCGGTTTGTTTGCCAGTGTTTTCGTGTGTACAGATTCAGGGGGTAGGGGTGCACATGAGCAGCGAGGAAGGAAGAAGGGCATTTGCCCCACCAATCAGATCAGTAGAATCAACACTGGTGAACAAAGAGGCAACAGATGTCTCAGCCAAACTGTTCTCACATCTGGATCAGGAGTTTAAGTATGATTTGAAAAGCGTGAAACCAAATAATGCTTGAGAAAATTGGCTTGTGCTGTGATTTCATAGAAAAGAATGGAGCAAGAATAGACTTGGAGATGGTTGTGGTGGCAGTTCAGCCACAAGGTGACTGCCATACAGGCTGTCTTTGATGATAGGATTGGATTTGAAAGAAAAATATGTTTATTAGAAAAAAAGTACACAAATTGGTGGTTGAAGATGAAGGAAGTGATAAATGGTGAAGTTAATGATTTCTCTAATAAGGTTTTTGCCTATAGATGCAACATGAAATCTCCTTTCTGATCATGCTTGAAGTAAACAAACAAACAACAAAAAACCTCTCTCTAAAGATTAAACAAAAAGACCCAATTAGACCATTGAGATGTTTTCCTACCAAGTCCTCCTATCTTTTTTGTTTTACTTCATCCTCTAGGGCTGAAATCTATGCAAAATTCAGAAAAGGATGAAGAAGACAGGCTGACAATGGTATTCCCAATAGTCTATGCTTTCCTCCATTGTTTTCCTTTAATATTGATATTTTTTGGTTAACAACCTCACCTTTACTTTGCTTTTCCTGCCCTTCAAAAACAACTTCGTAATATCTCTTTATACTTATCATTGACAGACTTCCTGAGCATATATGTGTTTTCTTTTGGATCGAGCCTTAAAAATAATCAGTGCTATAAGTCACATAAGAAAAACCAACCAACCAACTTTGAACATTGATAATGGTTGAATTACTTGGATAATACAAAATCCTTACCCTGTAAATATCATGCAACAAATATAGACTAATCAATGTAGTTAGATTTTTTGTTTTTCACCATATCCCTTCTTCTGGTGACAGCACTCCAAATTTGTTTGGGGGCACTATTGAAGATAGGCTAGTGACACCATTAACCAAGGTACTTTTCCAGCCAAATCAAGAGGTTAGTATGACCCAAGCTAAGCCAATCAGATGCTTGCTCTCAGGGAGTTGACTCTTGAGTGGAGGAATGAAAAGACTGAAAAAGATCACTTTCTCTTTGCTATCTGGATCCCCAAGCCTGCCCAGGTCCTTCTCTTTTCTGAGCCTGGTTATCGAACTGGGCTTTCCATCCTATGAGCTAATACACAGAATGGAAATTTCCTTTTTGGACTACCTTAGCTAGTTTCCTTTACTTCCAATTAGCATTTTTTATTCAACGCTTACAAGTGCCAGGCACTATTGTAAAGGCATTGTGTGGATGACAGTCATTTGATCTTCATAACAACCCTACAATTATTATTCCCCTTTGACAGATGAAGCTGAGCCTTAGAATTTTAAAGTAGCTTGTCAAGGTTTACACAGCTAGCAAGAAATGGACCTGAAATTCAAATGTGGGTAATATGACTCCTGGTCTATGGCATCCAATCTCCGAGAAAGAATTTTTTTTAGAAAACTCATTAAGTGGGCTTTTTGGTAATGAAGTGGTGGGTCCGACCCTGGAGGCTAGCTGGGAGACGCTGAGACACAGGCAAACTATTTGTTCTCCATAGAAAAGTAATAGAATTTGTTGTTCTTTGACATTCAGAGAGAGTAGATTTGGAGAACCTGGGACTCAAAGAAGGCTGCAGATGTGAGAAGAGTGAATGCAATAGCAGCAGACTGGGATCTTAGAAGAGAGAAGCGAAGTGTCTATTAGAATACAAATGACAGAAACCTGTACATGAAATGGATATAAGCATGACACTCTTATTCCAAGAAGTCCAGAGGCAGGAATGTTCAAGACTAAATATTTTGATGGGCTGACAATAAAGACCAGGTTTTTTCCTTTTTGCATCCTTTGCTGTATTGTCTTTGTCCTCCGGGTAATCCCCTCATGGTTATGAGATGCCACAGCAATTCTATGTATTACCTTTGGACAGGACAGTGATCAGGGACGAGACTACCTCTTTCCGTGTATCTCTTTTGGGAGGAGGGAACTTTTCCTAAAAAAGCAGCCCAGATTTCCTTTTATATCTTACTGGCCAAAATGCATCACATGCCTGTGTCCAAGCCAAAAACTGCCAACCATAATTGCTAAGAAGAACCAAGAGGGGAGGGGGGAGCTTAGAGAGGGTGAATTCCTGAACAAAATTAAAGTTCTACTAGTATAAGGAATGACAAATGAAGTAAACATTGCATAGCTGACCAATAAAATCTACTATATACAAGAAGAGATTTTTAGAAAATGAATTTTAGAAACAGTAATGACTATGGCAGACTGTAGAGCAGAAAGACTTGGGCTTGAATAATGGTTCCCTAACTTACCAGCCGTATTATAGTAAGTGTAAGGATGCTCTGAATATTAAATGAAATAATGCATGTAAAATGCTTGACACTCTCTGTGACATATTAAGTGCTCAATAATTGATAATTATTTTGATTAGCGTATAGCATTTTAATCACTGTCTGTCCTAGGCTCCATCATTCTCTATTATTCCCAAATGTTTAGTAAAATTTCACTATATGGAACAGCCTTTGTGTTAGTGATGCTTTAAGGAATGGAGTATAAAAACGTATGTTTCTTCTTATGAAAAAGGAATGTTAAGAGAGGACTGCAGACACAGGAGGCAAGATCATAAGAGAGGATCAAACACTGAGCTGTGGGTAGAGGTTTGGAGCAAAAGGTGAGAGATGCAGTAAATTCAAGTGTTCTTCTCGGGAGAGCAGAGCAGTGCAGTAGGAGTTTGATTTATTCTATCTAATATTGAAAGGAAGGCTGAGGTCTTGGAAACATCTGGGTCACATGCACATTTAAAAAGACTAACAGTACAAGGCAAACATGAATACTGAGGAATGCTATAGGAACCCAAAAGAAAGAGAAACCACCATGGATTACAGTGGTCAGAAAAGGCCTTACGTGACATGTGAAACTCAGGTCTACCTTTGATGAATGTTTAAGAGTAAGTTAAGGGAAGGTGAGAGAGCATTCTAGATAGAGAGAACGATAGTAAAGTCATAGAATCAAGAACATGCAAAAGATACAGAAATACCAACGGGGTTTATTGCAATGGTCATAGTATGAAATGATAATGCTATGAACCAAGAAGCTGGATACTGAGGAACTAAGTGAGACTACTGAGGAAATACAGTTCTGCTTTTGCAATTTAACAAATCTGATTGTGAAATTATAAAGATGAAACTAGGTACAATGGTTATTTAAAAATAATTCTAACAAATAGAATCTCAAATTTAAAATATCATAGTTACTAAATTTGTCAATGTACTAAAATCTATAGCACCAATGACCATTTTCTGATAACTTTTTTTTAAAAAAAAATGTTTTTATTGATTTTAGAGAGAGAGAAAAGGAGAGGAAGAGAAGGAGAGAAACATCAATGAGAGAGAAACATCTACACCAATCAGCTGCCTCCTGCATGCCCCCTACTAAGGATCGAGCCCACAACCCGGGCATGTGCCCTGAGCAGGAATCCAACCAGTGACCTCTTGGTTCATGGGTTGAAGCTCAACCACTGAGCAACACTGGCCAGGCTGATAATGACTGTTTTTAATGGTACTCATTACCACCATAAAGTCATAAGACTATAGAAACAATAGTTAAATAGCATAAAAAAGGCTAAAGAAGGTAGAGTTTTAAAATGAGGCCCCATAGAAGGTGTCAAAATGTGAAAGTAACATGATGGGTAGTTAATTTGGCTACATGTCCAGGATGGGTTAGAGGGTGGAAAGACCAGAGAATCAAAAAATGTGTAAGATTCCAAGCATAAGGTAGCAAGGATCTGGGCTAAGGGTTCTATCTGGAAGAATAGAGGAAGGAGTGGGTTTCAGAGAGGCCTAGCTCTGCACTGATTCTTTATGCTGTCAGTCCCACTCCTGTTTAACACAGTCAGAAGCACATTAAGGGCAGCCTCCAAGAATTCCTGGGACACACTCCCAATCCTGATTACTTCCCCAACCTGTTTCCCACACCACATTCTGACATGCTTTTGGCCCCCTTCCCCACTTACTGCTCCTCTGGTAACGAACTGGTGGTTTCTACCACTTACAGGAGGTTTTTGTTTTCATCTACAAAAAACAGACAAGCCAAGACCATGCAGATATCTGTTGCTTACTTAACAAGAAGCCTGTCTCAAGGCTGGTTTGGTAATTCAGCAATGTTATCAGGAAGGCAGATTCCACCCTGCCTCCGCAGTGACTCAGCCACCTCTCCTCTTGTGATGTCAAATGGCTGCAACCTTTCTAGGAACTATCCCTCCCACAAAAGCATTTGCTGGAAGCCAAGAGAAGAAAGGCAAAGGGTTTTCTCCTCAGTGTATTTTATCAGGCAAAAAAGTCTTTCCTACAAGCTCTCCAAGGACCTCTTACATTGCACTGGTCAAGTCAAGCTCATCTACCCACTCCTAGACCAATTACTGGCAAAGAAAAATGGGTTCATATAATTGGCTTAGACCAGTCATCATTTACCCTGTATGTTGGGCATTCTTTTTTTCTGAACAAAGTTGAGGCTTGTTAGCAGGCAAGAAGGGAGATGGCACTTGGGCAGGCAGCTCAAGGTGTCAGCCATGGACTCAGAGTACAGAACCTCTGCTGCCTATCCCAGTTTGCCCCATGTACTCACTTCTCAACTAATTCTTGGAACCTTAACCTCAGTGCATCCATTCCCTATTTTCCCTTCTACTCCAATGGGAAGTTCTTGACCTGATTTGTCCTGAGTCCTTAAGGAAGCAAGATGTAGACATGGCCTAGCCTAGATTCTCAGGACAAGGCAGGATGATGCTTTAGTTTACTAGTGAGGTCATTTGAACCTCTGTTACTCCTTTTACCTTATTTGTAAAAAATTGGGGACTGAGCTCTTTTGTTTTTAGGCCCTGGAGTCAGCAGCATGTTGGATTTTAAGGAGATGGATAATATAAACATCAAGGATTAGAGGAGAACAGTTGAGGAGGAGCTGAAAGAAGAATAGCAGGTGCCAATGTGTCTGCACATGACAGAGCTTTTGTAAGTTTCTCTCTTATTATCATTTCTTTTCTGTGGTTCATTTCACATTAAAATTTCGCTCAGTGTTTTGGCATGCATAAACTTTGGCAATGTCTCTTTGAAAAAATAATTATCATGTATTTTTTTTTCTTGTTAAAGTCAAGCAGATTTTAAAAATGGTTACAGCTCTAGTATTCACTAGGAAAATCTATTGGGTGCTTAGGAAATGGGTATCATTAGAGTTCTGAAATGTAGCTAATTTCACACCATGGACTTCTCTTTGCATCTACCTTTTATTGTCCTTTATTCTAGCAATTATAATAACCATAGATGTAAAAGGGGGGTATACATTTCCTTATTTTTTTAAGATAAGTTTTTGCTTTATTCCCCCCCTGGTGCTATACTGCCTTGACCTTACAAATATACCCATTAACCTTCATGCCCTGGAATTTATTTTTTATTTGAGAGGAAAAAGAAGCCTTATAACTAGTAGGAGCCAACTCTCTCTGACCTAGTGGGTTTTCCTATCTTAGGGAAAATACACTAAAATGGGTTGTTTATACATCATCCCAAGCTATGTTTATTCTAGAGCTTTTCATTTACGCCAAATAAAATTTATGAAAAAATTTGAGCTCAGTTGAAAAGAACCCTAAGGAAGAAAAGCTTTTAATTAAAGGGTGACCTCATCTCTCATTCTGCCCTTATTTCATACCCCTCACTTGCGTGCACGCTCACACACATACACACACGGTCACACGTGTGTGCCTTTCCTGTCCTCTGGCCACCCTGGATAAGTCTTGGGCACTAACATCAGCCAAGTGTGTCTTCCTCTTTGGGCATTAAAATTAGGACAGCTGAATATTCTTTAGTCTGACTTACTCCCTTCTCCCTACCATCTTGACTTATTGCTGGACTGTGAACTCACTGAGTGTGGGGACCAGACTCTGCAACTTGGAGAGGATATAAGTTGCAATATCTCAAGCAGTGATAGTGAGACTTGTGCTAAAGTCCTCAATTTAATTTGCTTTGAGTCATGGGGCACAGGGTTTTAAAAATAGAGGCTCCAAAAATTGTTCCCTTGCTAAAGATTTCTTTAAAAACAACAGTTCACAGCAAAGGAAAAACAAATGGCCCTCAAACATCTGAAATTATATTTAATCTCATTCATAATTAGAGGAGTACAATTCAAATATATGCTGAGATACCATTTTTCACTAACCAAAAACATAAAAAGCAAAATCTTTGTTAACACACTATGTTGTGGATATGGGTTAACAGATGCTCTTAGGCAGTTGCACATGCTCTTTGACCTACAAATATCATTTCTATAAACATGCAGGTATGTGCATAAAACATCTTACATATAATGTTATATAGTTCTGTATTATTTATAATAGAATCAGAGTGAAATAACCTAAAGTTTCATGGTTATTAAAGACAATGAGTAAGTAAATCATGGGACATCCACATGTTGGAATACTATGCAGCCAAAAATATTGTGGAAATGTTTAATGTACCAATTGAAACAATTTCCAATATACCAGTATATTATTGGGAGGGAGACAGCATGTCTAAGACATGAAGTACCAGGGGCATGTGTGTGAGAGGGAGGTTTTTACTGTTTACTCTTTTGTGCCTTTACTTTTTTGGACTATGTGGATATATTACCTGCTAAAGAAAACATGATACAAAAAGAGCATTTGTTACTATAGAGCACTATGTCTTTTCCCTAACATTAAGCACAGGGTTTGGCATTTGACAGATGTTCAGATTCTCTAGAAAATAGAGCCTGAAGTTAAAGCTTACATATCCATCACTTTAGAGAGGGGGGTAGTCTCAGGAAGTGAGAGTGAAGAGAAAAGGGGAGTGAGTCGCAGGAAGGAGAGGGAACATGAGCAGCGTGTTATTAAGTGGGCCACAGCTTCAAAACAAAACACGGCTGATTGTTTGGTGTCCAGAGAGGCCAGAAGAAACCAGAACAGTCGCTGGATAGGATGAAAGACAATTTATTTGTTGGGTTCTCCCTGTCTCTCACTGGTTAAAGTCTATCCCATGGGGACAATAATTCCATTTACCCTGCCATGATTTCCACCTAGTCCAGGCGGCCTCTGGTGAAGGCAGAGCCTCCAGGGTCCAACTCAGCCAATGTGCACACAGCAATCCCCCCTGGTCAGGTGACACTGGACACAAGGACTCCTCTTTCTATTTCTATGGTGGAAGCATGCCAAGTCGCTGAGGTTTGGGAGGGGGACCAGATATTGTTGAGTGGTGTGGTGCATAAATGGGTTCAATACAGAAGAGTTTGGGTTTTTTAAAATAGATTTTATTTTTTAGAGCAGTTTTAGGTTCACAGCAAAACTGAGCAGAAGGTACAGAGATTTCCCACATAGACCTGCCTCTACTCACAATCTCCCCCACCATCAACACCCTGCACCAGTGTGATACATTTGTCATAATCAGTGAACCTACATCATTATCACCCACACTCAGGAAAGTTTTTATTTGCTTTTGTTTGTTTATAGGTTGGTTGATGAGTTAAAATATTTCCTACTAAACTATAAATCTGAGAATTTGGAAGAGCCTAAGCTATTTAAATCTCCAAACCCACAATATTTTATTGTAGTGCTAGATGATTCCAGTCCATTTAAGGTTATATGTGGTTGTATCTGTTTCTGGTTAATACAATGTACTTTCAATAAACTAACCTAAAATATGTATTGCTGAATTGTAAACACTATTCTGGATGGGGTGCAAGCAGATAAAGGAGTAAAATATCAGCTTTCTCCCAAAATTACTATAAAGCACACAAACTTAAACTGGAATGCAAGAATTAAGAAACAGTACTGGCCTGGCTGGCATGGCTCAGTAGTTGAGCATCAACTTACGAACCAGGAGGTCACAGTTAGATTCCCAGTCAGAGCACATGCCCTGGTTGCAGGCTTGATCCTCGGTGGGGGCGTGCAGGAGGCTGCTGATCAACGGTTTTCTCTCATCATTGATGTTTCTATCTCTCTCTCCCTTCCTTTCTGAAATCAAAACAAATATATTTAAAATAATAAGAAACAGTACTGTACAACAAAATGACACAAAATGTGCCCATCACAGAAATAATTAATGGCCAACTGAGAAGTAAATACTGCAAGGTTTGTGCAATTTTTTTTGTACCTGGAGCCATTATCAAAGACTAGATGGAGAAATAGCAACTTGAACTGGACTTAAGTTTTGGAAAAGACTTGGAGAGGAGAATAGAAACTGTGAGGTCATTTTGGATGACAACCTGACCCAAGCCCCAAGTTCTGAATCTTGGGACACCTTGTGTTGACTGTTTTTGATTTTGTTTTTAATAAGTGGGGTGGTTTGAGACAAGTTCTGGAAAGGTAGGTAGGGACTATGTTGTGCAAGACTTTCAAATTATTTGCAAATAAACTAGAATTTTATTCTGTAACTAAGAGGTAATCATTGGAATTTTTGAGTAGAGCAGTTACATGCCCTACTGGGAAATAGTGAAATAACTTTAACCCACGTCTACTTCCAACTAAATCAGAAGACCTTCCTCCTACCCTGCATGGGAATGTCTGTAGGGAGAAGTTGAATGTATTCCAAAGGAGCTAATTTCCCTGAATACAGATCTTGTGTATTTCTGAGGCTTGGTAGATCATCAGGAAGCTGTTTGTAAAGGAAATATTTTAGTTGTTGGTTCTCTTTATCATATGGTTTAAAGGTCTGTTAAGGGGCAGTCTTCAGAGTCTGAATCTAGATTAGGTCGGTAGAAAACTATGAATCACTAGCCACTGAATGGAGGGTAGCAGCAGTTATCAGCAGCATCTAAGAATCTCAGGCCAGCGGCTATAACATCACATCCTCTCCTTTCTGCTATCAGTTGGATGCAACAGGAAACTGACGAAGGTGCTCGGCTGTTTCCTTTCTGCTCAGACCTGGCTAGTTTCCTCTGCAGCTTGCTCTCCGCGTATTGTAAAGGAAAATCACGAAATACCAGTCAATTTCCTTCGTTGGATCAAGTCTAGCACAAGGAAGGAAAAGCAAATTTCTAAGATTAGTCAGTTTCCCTTCGCAGCTATGAACTTGGTTCAGCGCTTCCGGCTGACCCTTCTCCTTCACATGTCTCTGTGACAGCTCAGCTTTACCTCACAGGCAAGGTAAGGGCTTGTGGCAAAGTGTGCAAAGCATATTATGTAATTCTTACGGGATATCTTAGGTTCACTCATGGGAAAGCTGCCCATCTAGGATAGCTTATTTGGTAAGCTTTTCATTCTTCTTTGACTTCTATCAAACTAATTCAAGGGGGTTAAGCAAAATATAGATAATTCTAATGGATATAACCAGCAGCCAAGTTCTTTTGCTCTTTTTTTTTTTTTTCAGGATAATTAAGGAGCTGTTTCCATGAAGAACATTTGAGTGGTGTTAGTTTACTGAAAGAGACAGGGTTGAACTGCTCTGAAGAGCAAGGCGTTATGTCTGGTGTCCCCTAGGTAACCTGGATTTTGCTGGGTTTGAGAGGGTGTCGCTCTGGACTGCTGAAAAAAAAATGTAGCTAAGAGTCTGGCATCTGAGGAATGTGACTGGCTTACTTTGTAGAAGTAATTCAACTTGAACATGGGAATTGCCATTTAAAATATCTTCTCAGCAAACAATGTGGAGGAACAATGCTGTTGTGGAGTTCACGTTGAATGAGAGCATACTAATTTAGCAGGTGGACGATTCTTCCTCATCACATTCTTTCTTTTAATTTCCCTTTGAAATGTTTTATTTCTTTGTGTACACTTATTATTAAAATAGTATTCTCCCACATGTCCCTTTCATACATTTGTATGATTTTTCATATTTATACTGTAGAAATTCCTCTGCATAAATTGTGATTACTGAAATTGATAATGTAATAAAAATGAGAACACAAATTTAAGGAGCTTTGAAATAGGAACAGTTGATAAACAGACTGTAAGAATAAATAAGGTAGGAGTTCAAGGTTTTGCTTGAATAGCGTTTGGAGCCGTCGCTGTAATAGGCATTTGACAAGTAACAGATTTGCGGGGGCTGTGGCATTCTGGTTATTTTTCTAGGGAATAATTATCTATGACTTTACAGATTTGCTAAAATAATGTGAAGCTCTTAAAAACAAGTTGGTGGATCAACCAGTAGTAGCATTATTAAACTAAAAAACAAATCAACAAGCTTGCACACAAATAAGGGGCCTAATATTTTTTTCAGGGACTCCGTAGACTTTTTCTTAATACTTACAAGAACAACATACCTTTTATTTTTAAAGATAAATCATATCTCTGATGGGGTGAGTATTCCCAGATGTTTTTGCATAATTAGCCCGGATCAGTAAAATGGTTTCTGTTACCATCATTCATAAACTGAGCTCTAGATGAACTTGCATCTTATTGGTTACATTGCATAATAAAGTTATGTCTGATTGGTTAATTCTTTATATAAGTATAGGCACCTGATTTTTTTAAAAAGTCACTTTGGAGCAAAAAGAGTAGGTGCTTAGTATTCCTCTTGATAGGGATGTTGGGGGTTGAGAATAGAATGGGCTGGAAACTGGATAAGGAGAATCCTCTGGCTCTATTATAGCAGCCTCTCCTCCCATTTTCAAAGCAGCCCCCCCCCCCTGCCCCCACACTCTCACCCCCTACTTCCTCCTAGATGAGCTGTGGGCTTGAAGGAAGTAGAAATCAGAGCTCTGTCATGTTGAGTGAGTTGAATAGCCGTCTTCCTAAATAGAAGCAGAATGCTGCTGACACCCACCCAGCCATCTCCTTATATCCCCTGCCTTTTCTCTTCCCTCCATCCAAAAACAGAAAAAGGCAGTGGGTGAATGTGTCTGCTTGTGCTGGTTAAAATTATGAATTGGGCCAAATATTTCTTTCTTTATTCCTCATTATTTTCTGCGCCTTGGTATTGTTCTCCCCAACTGTTGACAGAGAGATGATCTGGGAGTTAAAAGGCTCATGATTTAGTCATAGAACAGTTAAAATCTACCTATTTGGTTATGAATAAATAGAGGAATCTCTCTGGGCTAAGCTTCCTCTTTTGTAAGGGGTGCATTTTGGTGGATGCCACAAAGGAGATGATGATAGTAATCTTTAAGATTTCCTCAAACGCAAACATCCCATTTCAGGTTGAGATACCAAATCCACAGGGCATACAGCTCCTTTGTGTTATCATTTTGCTGTCTAGGTCCCTTTGTTACAGTTTTTCCTCCTAAGGGTACTTGATCCTTAAAAGACCTTTACATTGCTCTGGCCCATGTAGTTCAGTTGGTTGGACGCTGTCTGTGCACCCAAAGGTTGCTGACTCGATTCCTGCTCCCACATGCTCAGGCCCTGCAGATCTGTTTCTTTCTCTCCCACTCCCTTCCTCTCTCAATAATTAAAAAAAAACCAACTTACATTATTTATTAAAACGATAGGTATCCCATTCTTTTGGAAATCTAGTTTTAATAGGTTATTATTAAATTGTAGTTTAATTTGTTAAGTTAACCTATGGTAATGTTTCACTCAGAGGAGACAAACTTACTGATATTCAGGGGGACATTATTTAACCCAAAAGTGACATAAATGGTAGCAACATTCTACAATGTGGAGATGTTTGAGGACAGGTAAATCTTTTGATGCTTCTGCACAAGGTAATCACCATTTTAACTGAACAATGTAATCAGCTATTTTACCTGCACATGTGACTAGCCCATGAAAGTAAATACTGTTAGTGATGGTAAATGGTCTAATATAGACTTTGGCTTCAGACAGCCATTTAAATAGAGTTCAGGTTTAACTCCTTTCTACCTATGTGACCCCTAGCTACTGCTAATTCTCAGTTTTTAAATTTATAATATAGGGCCGTTGTGGAAATTTTAAATAAGCAATTATATATAACATGATAAGTACTCAACAAATGCTGGCTATTATTCTCACCATTCTTGGAAACTTGAAAATGGCTAACTAGTTGATTTTCCCATTCACCTCAGGCTCAGATTTCCTCCACATATAAAAAATAATGCAACCAGTTCTTGCTTCACTCACACTGAAGGGTCAATATTCCTAACCCTAACTCCGTATACAATGAAGGAAAAGTTGGTGAATATGAATAAATTGTGGTTAATCCACAGTGGCCAACTAGCAGAGGCCACTTCTGCTGCTACAGTTCTATTGTTTCCACAAAGTCAAGCCCCAGAAACAACTTGTCTCACCTCTCATCATTGAGGAGTGACTCAGAAACTGAAGAGGAGGAAGAGAGGCTGCCTTCTCTTGCACACCCCATCGTGGGGATCAAGCCTTCAACTTGGGCATGTGTCCTGACCGGGAATCGGACCAACGACCTTTTGGTGCATGGGACGATGTTCAACCAACTAAACCACACCAGCCAGGGTTCAGTGGCAGTGATTTATCAGAGAAGTGTGGACAGATCAGTTTTGAAAGCTCCTGACAGAACAAACTTAGAGGTTCTTAATTGGTTTGGCTTTGACTATAATGGCTGATAAGATAACAATAAATGTAGCTGTTTATCCAATGTAGAATCAGAAAAGTTTCTGCTTTAAGAAAACCAGAAGTTTCCTTAACTTTGAAGTTGTTGTGAATCATTTTCCTATAAGTTCTGTGCTTTTTATGTAAATATGTAAAAACCCATAAGCAATATATTTTACATTTATGCCTTTAAATAAGCAGTATTATTTTGTACATATTATTCTGTGATATTATGTTTCTGAGATTTATCCATGTTGATAGAGATCTCTGTTTGTCTCTTTATTGCTGTACTGGAGTCCATTCAATGAATGCACTGTTTTGATTGTTAGGATTAATTGTGGCTAAAGATAATCAACAGAAAACAAACTAACGGGGTCTCGAGCAAGGAAAGAAATTTTTCTCTCTGTTGTGTATAGGTCCAAAGGTAGTTTTCCAGGGGTAGTATGGAGTGCCATGAGTTCGGAGACATGTGCTCTATCTTGTTACTTCTCTATGCATGCACCTTTGTATAATGTCACCTCAGAGTTCAAAGTGGCTGCTTGAGCTGCAGTGGTCAGATCTGTGTTCCTCCAGTAGAAGGAAGAAAGTGAAGATGTTTCATTCCTCAACTGTGCTTACATCCCATTGACTAAAGCTTAATTACACCATCACAGCTTTAAAGGAGAATAGAAGAAAGAATCTTTATTCTAAGTGACCACATGCCTAAAATTTGGTTGTTCAATTACTGATGAGTAAGGGGAAGGGGAATTTTGAGGACCAAGTACAAGTCTCTGCCACAGAGTACATTTAGGTGATTTCCAAATTTGTGCTATTACAGACAGTCCTATAATATGTCTTCTTGTGCTCATGTGGGAGAGTTTCTCTAGGGGAATCTGTTGTTGGTGATTCATGTTTTCAACTTTACCAATTGTTCTCCAAAATGATTGTGCCTTGTTTGCTCCAGCTCTAAATAAGTTTGTTTTCTCACATACTCCTAATATTTGGTATTAGGTTTCTTTTAAAAAAATGTTTTTACAATTTGATGGGATCGTAGGGTGATGACTTAGCAAAGGCAGCTTGGGTAGAGTGGTGGAAACAGAAGCCAGAATGCCTGGGTTGAGACAGAGTGGGAACAGGTCAAATCAAGCTGGTGGGTGTAAACTATTCTTCCACTCAGCTCAGGTGCAGAAGGAATTGAGGTAAAGCCTTAGATAGCATTGGTGGGACATTTGTGTTACAATTGGAAAGTCTGGGACTGTTGGAAATAAAGCAGTAGAGAATATACCCAAGAATGAGGGGGATAGCGATGAAAGGGATTTCCATGGATTTTAATTTCAGAGGTGGGGCATTTCCAAGTGATGACTGAAGTGGGCAAGGTGTGAGAGTTGATAGCTGCTGTTTTCTATTCCAGAGCCCAAGATGCTTTGAAGCTTCAAGGGAGCCAAATAAATTATTCATTCAACAAATATTTTCAAGCACCTCCTAGGTGTTAGACATTGTTCCAGAAACTTGAGTTTCATGTTGACAAAAACAGGCAAAATTTTCCCTAAAAGGGGCTGGCAGACAAGTATATAAACAAATGAGATAATTTGTGATAACAAAAAGAGCAACTAAGAAAATAAAACAGGAAGAGATGGTGTTTTAGTAGGATTAATAGGAATATAGGTGGATATTACTCTAGTGCCCCTGAAGAGGAGGAACTGGAGGTACCAGGGTCAACAGGCAAATGGTTGGCCAAGTGATTGGGAGTGGGGTGGAGTGAGGGTTTTGCTGATTCTGAGGAAGTGCATCTGCTGAGGGAATTATGGATATCCTGGAAGCTGCAGATAATGTTGGCAGATTTTCTAGCTCTGTTGCTTTCTTAACTGGAGACAGTCAAGGACAGAAGATAGAGCTATTCATGAATAAGAATTATTGCGTTTTATCTTGGATTTATGGCTTATGAACAACAGACATTTTAGAAGGTAGTTTTTACAATACCTCTAAACAGAGATTATTGAGTACCAGTAACTATTTCTTCTCTATAAGAAATGATAAAAATTTATCAGCTTATTTTTACTTTTTCCCCTTTCCTTCCAGAAGATCTTCTTATGGTCCTGGACAAGAAGGGCATTATTATTTAGTTTAGAATGGGAAATATTCATATTTTTATAAATTATGAAACATCTCTTAATTCTGTCCCTTTTCAGTGGTTCTCAACCTTCCTAATGCTACGACCCTTTAATACAGTTCCTCATGTTGTGGTGACCCCCAATTTCATTGTTACAAATTGAACATAATTAAAGCATAGTGATTAATCACAAAAAATATGTAATTATATATGTGTTTTCTGATGGTCTTAGGCGACCCCTATGAAAGGATTATTTGACCCCCAAAGGGGTCATGACCCACAGGTTGAGAACTGCTGCTTTACATCAGTCGCCCCATGCCCCTTTTTAACCTTCTCCATGTTGCAGTTTCCAGAACATATCTGAAAACCAGGAAGCCAATTGCTATCAGAAAAACAAGGAACAGAAAAGAAAAGCTTTCACTTTTCAAAGTTCATCAGCTTTAAAGCAGAATAATATTTCTTTATTTTATCCAGCGGAGGGGTGATGTGGATTATGAGAGGAACTGGAATAAAAGCCTGTTGTTCTTGGCAAGTGAGTCAGTTGAGATGAAAATGTTAACATATTTGAATAGATATGAGTCAATTCTATTCTGGAGGTGAAAAGAAGTGTGGTTTATTGTACCAGCATGTATATCACAGAAAAATCTGAAAAATATTGTAGGGAAACATGAGAGATTTGGCAATCATATTTGCATGCCTTTCTTTCAAATTGAGATAGTAATTTTTACAAAAGTATAGGTCCAGAACATTTAGAGCAAACCTACACAAAACAATCATTTCTAGGGAGATGATACCATGATTTTAATGATTTTCTTTTTCTGTTTTCAAAGCAACCAAATAGAGAGGCAGAGAGACAGAATAAAAAGAACTCTGAGGTAATCCTGGCCTTATCCCTAGTTATTAGTACCCCTAATTATACTAATTAGCTGTGAGATGATGGTTAAATCATTCATATTTGCAAAATAATGGGACTGGTCTTAGTTGTTATTTTCCCTTTCTGGTTTAAAATAATGTGATTTAGCTCTAGCCAGTTTGGCTCAGTGTATAGAGCAGCAGTTCTCAGCCTGTGGGTTGCGACCCCTTTGCGGGTAGAACAACCCTTTCACAGGGGTCGCCTAAGACCATCGGAAAACACATATATAATTTTTACATATTGTTTTTGTGCTTTAATTATGTTTAATTTGTAACAATGAAATTGGGGGGTCACTACAACATGAGGAACTGTATTAAAGGGTCATGGCATTAGGAAGGTTGAGAACCACTGGTATAGATCGTCAGTCTGCAGACTCAAGAGTCCCAGGTTCGATTCTGGTCAATGCAGGAAGCCGGTCCACCCTTGCTGCTTGACACAGTCTTTGCAGGGAAGAAACATCTGCATAGCATATGTTTCAAGGGACCTGGCATATATGGCATACTGTTCTTAATATGTTTGCTCCCCCTCTAAGCACTATGCGTTTTAACCAAGGCCACCTCCCCAAGAAAGATCGTTTCCCCAGGTAGGGATTTTTCCCTGGAGTTAGAGATTAACAGGACTAAGGAAGGGAATAAATCAGTAAAACCCCTTAACTAAGTGCCAGGTGAGTAGTTAATCACTTTAACTACGAACAATCACACTTAAGCTACATAATCTTTACTTAGGATAATCTCCTTCAGTTACTTCCTTGTAGCTTAACAGAACAATAGAGTAGTGACCTTGGAATGGAGATAACAAACACCCTAACCCTTGGAATAGAATAGGTAGGATTAAAATCAACTGGTATAAATACAGATGTAACAGGAGAATAAAGGTAGAACCTGTCTAGAACCTGGCTAGAAAACCTGGCTATGCTGATCAACTGAACACTGCCTCTGTGTCCTTCCTTCTTCGCCGACTTTGTCCACACCTTTGGGAACCCCTGGACCTGCTGGGGCTGGACCCCAACAGGTCAGGGGTACATGCCCAGGTTGCAGGCTTGTTCCCCAGTGGGAGGTGTGCAGAAGGCAGCCAATAAATGATTCCCTCTCATCATTGATGTTTCTATCTCTCTCTTCCTCTCCCTTCCTCTCTGAAATAAAAAATATATATATTTTAAAAAATAGCCGAAACCGGTTTGGCTCAGTGGATGGAGCGTCGGCCTGCGGACTGAGGGGTCCCGGGTTCGATTCCGGTCAAGGGCATGTACCTGGGCTGCGGGCACATCCCCAGTGGGAGATGTGTGGGAGGCGGCTGATCGATGTTTCTCTCCCATTGATGTTTCTAACTCTATCTCTCTCCCTTCCTCTCTGTAAAAAATCAATAAAATATATTTTTAAAAAAATAATAATAATAATGTGATTTGGAGTTATATACTACAAAGAGATGCCCTATTATGACCCTGGGTGGCCCATAAAGAACTTACAGTGGAATGTCCGGGGGCTGTGTGGAAATTTCAATGGCACTGTTTCCTGTTTTCATACCAGATCTTCATCCAGCTTTCTAGGTTGATAGGCCATGGGAAGTAGTTTGTGAATGTTTGTGCCTGTCACAAGGGTCGGCTAATAGATGGTTTATACTGACTGCACGACAGCAAATAATAATTTATACAAGAAGCCCTTCTTCAATATGATTGAACACACATGTGCCGGGAGCCGGTCCATCCTTGCTGTTTCAAAGGACCTGGCATATATGGCATACTGTTCTTAATATGTTTGCTCACCTTCTTGGCACTATGTGTTTTAACCAAGGTCGCCTCTCAGAGAAAGGTTGTTTCCCCAAGTAGGGATTTTCCCCTGAAGTTAGGGAGGGAATAAAATCCCTTAACTAAGTGCCAGGCGGGTAATTAATCACTTTAACTACGAATAATCATGCTTAAGCTACATAATCTTTACTCCCTGGAATGGAGATAAGAAACGCCCTAACCTTTGTAATAGAGATTGATAGGATTGGAATCAACTGGTATAAATACAGATGTAAGAAGACAGACAGAGAGAGAGACAGAACCTAGGCACAGAACCTACACAGAATGTTCTCTAGAGACAGAAGAACTTTGCTGGAGAGAACATGGCAAAAGATCCTGGACAGAAACTGGCCTCAGAACCTAGAGACAGAACCTAGCAAGAGATCATGGCAAAAGATCCTGGACTGAACCTGACTACAGAAATTGGCAAGAGAACCTGACTAGAACCTGGTGACTGAACCTGGCTGGAGAGAGAACCTAGCGAGGGAACATGGCTACAGAACCTGGCTGGAGAACCTGGAGAACCTAGCAAGAGAACATGGACACAGAACCTGGCTGGAGAACCTAGCGAGGGAACATGGCTACAGAACCTGGCTGGAGAACCTGGAATACCTAGCAAGACAACATGGACACAGAACCTGGCTGGAGATCCAGAGCAGAACCTCTCTGGAGATCCAGACCAGAACTTGGCTGGAGATCCTGGCTAGAGATCCTGGCTAGGCTGCTGATCAACTGAACGCTGTCCCCATGTCATTCCTTCTTCGCCGACTCCGTCCACACCTTTGGGGACCCCTGGACCTGCTGGGGTTGGACCCCAGCACCCATGTTTGAAAAAAAAATAGTTTGGTGGCTTTAGGTTCAAAAGTTAACTGACCACATGAGTTAACCTTTCCTTCTTGTCTAAAAGCCCACAGAGCCCTGGCCGGTGTAACTCAGTTGGCTGAGCATTGATTGTCACATGCACTGTAGAGTCATTGGTTCAATTCTGGGTCAGGGGACATGCCCAGGTTTTGGGTGCAGGAGGCAGCCCATCAATGTTTTTCTCTCACATCGATGCTTCTCTCAAATCAATAAAGTCATATTTTTTTTAAAAGCCCGCAGAAATGACAGGATTAATTTAGAATTGCTAAACTCTGTGCTGCTCTAGAAAGCCAGAAAGAGGCCTGTTGTCTCACACAAGAGATTTGTTTATTTATTTATTTTTATTTTGCATCCTGTCAGCAGCAGAGACTAATACAGCTGAGTCCCTAATATAATACTATCACCCAAGGAGACAAGCCAGTTCATTACTGGCAAGTTGATTGGAAATCTTCTATATGAAAGGGGATAGTCATTTCTGGATTGATTCGTGATTTTAATGAATTTGTCTAACATGTTCAAAAAGCTCATACAGTACTACCATCTGAGGGTACACAAATAACTGGTTTAACAAAATAAGATCTCCATTACCTCATCTAACACCAAAGACTCACATTTAGATGTGAAAATGAGCACTTGGTCATATAATCCTCTTGATGTACCATTCACCACCTCACTTGGAAACTTCTGGCCCAACAGCACCTTGAAAAAGGCCTCTTCAAGGGACAGATATTGGGGATGACATCCTGTAGGGTTAGGACATCATTGCTTATGATAAGTAGGTAAGTTAAACCAGTGGTCGTTGTGTAGTACCAAGTCCCTGATATCATTAAAAAACTGGATCCATGAAACGATGTACAATTAACAGTGGCCCCTGTCACCGTTACTCTGTGATTTACTGCTTTTAAAATTTTAGAATTCACAAGAGGAAGTCTAAAGTTTAGGTGCAGCAGTTTCTTGGTAACTTGCTTACTCTCTTTGGGTCTTCTAGCCCTTGAGTAAATTACTTTCCTTTTCTGTGCCTCCATTTCCACATCTGGAAAATGGACAGAAATAATAGTGTTTCTGTGAGGATTAATACAAGTAAAGTGCTTTGAACAGAGCCTGACATAATAAGTGTTCCCACACCTATAATAATTACTATAGGTACTATTATAGGTTTAATATTAAATATTAAAGCAGACGGGGTTAGTTATAAATGATAACATTTATAGGGATTGAAAAAACAACAGCCTACAATCCTATTTAGGTGAAAGGCAGCAGCTTTGATAAACCCTGAAAAAGAAACTTAAGAATTTAAGAAATATGGGCAGAGGAGGGCAGCCAGTAAGCTCATTAATTACATTGCTGTGGAATAACTGAATCAGTCTTTTATTTTCCAAGTGGCTGCTGTGGCATTTGCCCCCAGGTGAAAGCCATGAGTCTGCTCTCTAAATTAAGTGGGATATTTGCCATGAGGCACTTCCAGAATGGGTGCTGGGACCAGAGAGAGAAATAGGACAATATCCCAGCTAACTTCCATCTGTTCTAAGGAGGATGAAAATGCAATTTGTTGTCTAAACTGGGACACTATTGAGTAAAAGCAAGCTCTATAAAGAATTATGCCAGGATAAGAAGTGTAACCTGTGACCATCCTAGGCAAACCAGGACTTTATTTCCTTTGGTATAAGGGATGGAGAGCAACCGCATCCAGAAAGCAAGCTACCTATGCCCTAAAGCAGCGGTTCTCAACCTGTGGGTCGCGACCCCTTTGGCGGTCGAACGACCCTTTCACAGGGGTCGCCTAAGACAATCCTGCATATCAGATATTTACATTACGATTCATAACAGTAGCAACATTACAGCTATGAAGTAGCAACGAAAATAATTTTATGGTTGGGTCACAACGTGAGGAACGGTATTTAAAGGGCCAGAAGGTTGAGAACCACTGCCCTAAAGGAAAGCCCACTTGGTCACACAGTCTGTCTTTCTTACCCAAGAATTGTATAGATTGCCAAGAAAACATGGAATTTCACTCCAGCTACCTAGCAGGTCAATTTAAACCTGAAATGATAAGTGTGACTAGATAACCAAGAGTTCCTGAACATTTGAGGACAACAAACAGTGGGAAACAGTGATCCCCACACTGTAGAAACAAAGGAAATTTCCTATGAACCAGCAGAATTAATGCAGAAACAGAGAGATCCCTACAAATTTGTTATATCTATAAAACAAGAATAGGTTGTTACTTTTAAAAAGAAACAATTTAAGTTCTGGGGAATTAAAAAAGAAGAATTACCCCCCGCCCCCCTTAGGGTTGCCAGAAGGCACAAATAAAAATAAAGGACCCTCAGTTAAATTTTAATTATTTCTAATTGCCTAGGCCAGTGGTTGGCAAACCACAGCTCGCGAGCCACATGCGGCACTTTGGCCCCTTGAGTGTGGCTCTTCCACAAAATACCACGTGCGGGCGCGTACATACAGTGCGATTGAAACTTCGTGGCCCATGCACAGAAGTTGGTTTTCGGCCTGGGCAAGTCTATTTTGAAGAAGTGGCGTTAGAAGAAGTGGGAGTACGTTTGCTGAGGTCGACCCCTCAGATTGAGGATGTTTTTAGCAAAGGCCAGCTTAGGAGTACCCTAATTAAGTTAATAACAATGTACCTACCTATATAGTTTAAGTTTAAAAGATTTGGCTCTCAAAAGAAATTTCAATCGTTGTACTATTGATATTTGGCTCTGTTGACTAGTGAGTTTGCCAAAATTTTTTTTAAAAGACTGAATTTGATAATCTCATAGTAGCATCGTGTGTCTGTCACTCACAATTCACATAAACAGGGATTGAATTTGAAAAGATTGAGAATTAATGGAATAATGATAAATTGAACATACAATGCAAAAAAAAGTGAACTTCCAGTTTGCTTGCTCATGAGGCACAGTCTCCCCAAACAAAGCCAAATATGATCTGATAAAAGGTTTTGAGAAGCTTGGCATTCAGAGTTTGGTGGACTTCTAGAAGCATGGGTGTTTGGGGATTGACAGATTTTAGATGGTCGCTGGAGCAAGGCTGAGGTTGACTCACTGACTCTGAGGCACTTAATGATTGGCTGTTGTCTAGAAAGTTGGGCCCGTCATTGATGGCTGACTTTAAGAACTGTGGGTTTTAACACTGATTGGCTGATTTCCAGAAACCAGGAGCTGTCGTCGATTTGCCAATTTTCAGAAACAGAATGAGGCTGTTTTTTATTAGCTGATTTTCAGAGCATTTGCACTGACCTAAAGTTATCCATCTTTAATGGCGGTTACTTGTTCAAAATGTGGGTTTGACTTGCGCCTTCCCACATCCAGTCACCTCCAGTCAGGCTGGTATTCTAGCATTCCTTGAAAAGGCCAAAACTTGCTGTTGTGCCTTAGGCCTTTGCCCTTGCTATTCCTTCTTACTGGAATGCTCACCCCCCAGATATCCACCTGGCTCATTCTCACTTCATTCTGGCCTCTGTACAAATGTCACCTCTTCAGACAGCACTTCGCTGACTACTTATATAAACAGCATACCCCTATCTCTCTTTATTGCTGGCTTATTATATATCCCAACTAGAATGTAAACTTCGTTTGTTTTGTTCTTTGCTATAGCTTCAGTGCCTGTAACAGTACTTGGTATATGCTAGGTAATCCATAAATAGCTGTGGAATGAATGAACTCTTAAGCCAAGGGGAATTTGTCATAAGGAAATGAGTACATCTCATTTGAGCACAGAGCCTAAAGGAAGGAATGCAGGTAGGCTTCAGAATCAAACTGTGTCCAAGAAACCATTTCCCTATCTGACATCTGTGTTTCTCTGTGTGCATCTGCTTCCGTTTCTTTTACCCAGTGGGTGGCAGTGCCTGTGCCACCTGTGTTTTAGCCATGACAGCTTCAATCACTGGTGAATCTCACAATCCTAAGCAGAAATTCTCAGGAAGAGATTGTTGGCTCTTTGGGTAAAGTACCTACCCTGGGCCGACCCACTGGCAAATGCTGGGGTTACATTTTAAAATGGCCACTCCTAATGCAAAGAATATCCACAAAACAGAAACTATTTAGGTTGATAAAGATAAAGTCTAGTAAAGAGATATAATAATCATCTCAACAATACAGTGTTAAAATCTATGAAGCAAACATGGTTAGGAAGACAAGGAGAATTTGAGGAAAACTATAATCATGGTGGAAACTTTAAAATAGGAAAAGTTATCACTGCTATTTTCAATGCAGTAATAAAAAACTGAAGACGTAACCAATATAGGGAAGGAAGAGGCAAAACTGTCATTATTTGCTAGAAATAATGCAAGAAATAAAACCAATGAGCCAAGAGCACAACAAGATTCTGTAAGATAATAAAAGACAATCTCATAAAAGCAAACATTCTGTCTATGCAAAGTGATAATCAAATAGAAAATGTAATGAAAAAGGATCTCAATCACACTACAACAAAAGTATAAAATGAATGGAAATAAACTTATCAAGAAATGTTTAGGATCTGCATAAAAGAAAACAACAAGGCTTTGCTGAAGGTTATAAGAGCTCAGAATAAATGTAAAGATGTGTTTTTCTCCTGATGTGAAAACTCAGTATTAAGATGTGAGTTTTCCTCAACCTGATCTATAAATAAAATGTGACCCCAATTAAAATCCTAACTGAATTTTTATAAAATGCCATTTGCAATACATCATTCGCATATTAGCTAAGTCAACAGATAAAACAACAGAGCTTAGTGCGTTACTACAGTAAATGGTTTATTTGTCCTTTGCGGTCAGTGCAAGAGTTTCTGGTCAGGTTGACTTCCATAAGATCATTGTGCAAGCCAGGCATTTTCCATTCTGTGATAACCAAACAGAAAATGTAATGAAAAAGGATCTCAGTCATATTACAACAAAAGTATGAAATGGATAGAAATTAACTTAGCACGGTTATTTCTGTGGCCCTGGCCTCCTGTTAGGTCCTTGAAGTGCTTGTCGGAGAACAATGACCATGAAGAAGGCCTACCAGGTTCCCCGTCACTCAGACCTGCTCACTTCCATTGGTAGAACTGGTCACATGGTCTTAGCTAGATGTAAGGGGCGGGTGCGAGGAACCTCCCCAGCTAGATAGCTACTTTCTGGCAACAAAGCTATATTATAAAAAAGAGCATGAGTTTTTTGGTGGTCAATGGCTATCTCTGCCATAATCTGCAACAATACAAGTTGCAGGAATAAGTTTTCAAAGGACTATAAAGTTAACAAGTAATGAAATATGCATTATAGTAACTAAAGTAACATGGCACTGTCAGAGAAAGACTAGTGTTTCAATAGAAAAACAGGTGAGTAGAAATTGAACTATATGCATGTGGAAATTAAGTGTGTAATAAGAGTGTCATTTCAAATGAGTTGGCAATGGTACAAGTTGGCAGAGAAATATGCTTTAAAGGATTTATCCCATTTGACCCATCTATTTCTTTCCTAGGCATTTACTCTTCAAAAGTATTCTAGTACAAGTACAAAGATATTTGCAGCATTCTTTGTGAAACATTGGAGCAATCTGTATGTTTAATAATAGGAGAATACTTTCTCTTCTGAGGTTAAGGTAGTAAAAATATACCTACCTTGTAAGATATCTCCTAAAAGAACAGGAAGTAAAAGGCCTGGAAATTTTGTGAAGACACAATGAAGAGTGCAAGAAAGCTACGGCCAAACGAGGTACCAATATTCTTTGAAGGGGGAAAGGAAACTCAGATTAACATGTCCAATTTTCGTAAATTATAATAAGCCCAAACCATGGTACTATTTGGTCTTTGAAAAAAAAAAAATGAGGTGGAAGAAGGAGCTCCATAATATAATCTTGAGTAAGATAACACCAATTACACAATAAAAGCTAATATTTGTTGAGTTCTTAGAATGTGCCAGGCTCTGTTATAAGTGATTATGATATTCATTTTCACAAGAGTACTATGAGGTATATACCAACATTATTTCCACTTTAAATATTAGAAAATTTTAGCAATGAGATGTACAGTAACTTGCAAAAGGTAACATGATTTGAATTGAGGTGATATTGCTTAACACCCATGCTCTCAAGCAGTCTGCTGTAATGACTCTGTGTATAGTATGATACCATTTTTTATTTGTAAAAAAAGTATTTATATGTATTTGCATATGCTTATTTTAGGAAGCATGAAAAGTCACCATACAATGTAATAGTGGTTACCCCACCTAGTGGTGGTGTTTATGGAAAGTCACTTTTTGTTTCTGTATGGTTTGATCTTTTTTAAAAACATATACGCCTTGTGACATAATAAAATCTTAAAGTAAAAGTTTAAATTTGATGACATATGTTGAAATGATCCAATGCTACATTGCAATCAGTAAGAGTTAGTACCCAGTGAAGTATCTTGTTTATGACAAATACTTGATAAAAAGTTGTTGAGTGAATGACCAGACTCTTTTATTAGTCTGTAAACTCTTCAGGTCTATGGACTTCACTTTATATTTCATTGGTCCATATGCTATTATTGGACTCTACTCAATAGATATTTATTAAAGTTATGTAAATATAACCATTAAATTGAAATGTTCTTATTTATTTCTTGTCATAGATTTTCTCCCTTGTTTTTTTATCAGTCTTACACTTTTTCATAAAAGTTTTTATATAATATAATATAAACAAAACTTTATATTATTGACTTAGAAAACTCAGTCTTTTGAAAAACAGTCACAGTTACAAATGCATGTTAGAAATAAATATTTTTAGTAGCATGCTCTGATTTTTATTCCTAATGAAGTGAAAACTAATGCAAAATTAATCTATAAGTCATCTTTGAGTTCCAAGTTGTAAAATAACATTATTTAATTTCAGAACTTATAAGCTTTGCTTTGAAAATCAGTTTTAATTGGAACTGGTTGAAATGTAATGGGTATCATTTCCTTGTTTTTAGAGAATATTGTATCTGAAAAACAATGACTTGGCTTTCAATTAGAAGCACATCTTATGCATTTGAGAGAAATCTGGAGCCTCTGGAACATACTGTGACAATCCAGTGCACTTAGCAACTGAAAGAGCGTGGGCTGGTGACATGAAGAAATCAATTTGCAAAGAGGTGTTTGAAATTTGCAGACTTTCTTCAAGGTGTTGTGAAGAGGTGTTGAAGCCTCGAAGTGATGAGAAAATGACATGCATTTCACTGCTTGTATAATATTCTGTAGCTCACATTTCCCTGCTCTCTCTGTATGTCTTTTATTGCATTTTTATAATATTCCAGGAGAATAACATCATGCCTTGTGGGCATGTGTACAAGAGAAAAACCTTCTGTCTATGATGCTTGTCTCTGATGGTCAAACGCCTCTTGAAAGACTTCCTTCTTTCAGGACAATTCACTCTAAAAGAATGGGCATCATAAGTTGCTCAGAGATTCAGGAAATAAGAATACTTTCTCTTCTGAGGTTAAGGTAGTAAAAATATACCTACCTTGTAAGATATCACCTAAAAGAACAGGAAGTAAAAGGCCTGGAAATTTTGTGAAGACACAATGAAGAGTGCAAGAAAGCTACGGCCAAACGAGGTACCAATATTCTTTGAAGGGGGAAAGGAAACTCAGATTTAACATGCCCAGAAATGAATCAATCATCTACTTTGAGGTCTAATTAATGATATTTGCTTAGAGCATCAGAAAATAAATCTGGTAACTTGCCCTTCTCTCAACTGGTGAATTTATTATGAGGATATCTAGAAACAGTGGCATGAAGGCAGTTGGGCCTCTGGGAGGGAACAGAATCAGAAGCAGAAAACCCTCATTAACATAGGCAGTACTCTCTCCTCAGCTTCTACCTTTGCTTTTCTGAGACATCTTGCTTCTGTCTTTCCAGACTAGCTTTCTCTGCCTCTCCAAGCTCTTGGCAGACTTGAACACCTTTGCATTAGTTTTGTGCCCAGCAGAATGTCAGTAACAGATTCCTCAGGACAAAGAATCTGATTGGTTTAGCTAGTAGTAGTAGAAACATAGAAGAAACAAGAATTCTAGGTGCCTGGGGAATGATATTTGGAGTAAATGAGGTTTACATGCATTAGTTATCTACCTGATTGCTATATAGCAAGCTCTTCAAATAATCTCTTTTAGACTTTATCTTGAATATTAACACCATGAGGAGTCTTGAATTTATTTTCAGTCCATCTTCCTTTACTTTTCACATTTTCCATCCATTCTCTGTTTATTCATTTATTCGTTCATTCACTCAACAAGTGTTTGTAGAGTTGAACAGTGTCAGATACTGTTCTAAGCACTGGAAATACAACAACAGCAACAACAACAACACCACACACACACACACACACACACACACACACACATCCCTGGTTTCAGGCTTCACTTTTCATTTCATTCAACCACAGTTCCATTTGAGGGCTATTGTGGTTTAATGAATTCATAGTTAATGAGTTAGAAATTAATATACAATTGAATCACTTGAAAGTACCTGTCAACTTTGGAAATAGAACCAGCAGATCAAAGGCCTGAAAATGTTGGAAAAACATTCTTAACAACACACATAGTTTCTATTTTTCCTAACATATAAACACACAAAAAGGGGAATTCTAGGTAAGAGAATGAAGAATTCTCCAGTGAACCCTAGAAATAAGAATATATTATTTCAATGAATTGATGATACTATTTGAGACATAGGATTTTAGGAACAGCCCTAGTGATGTATGTGTTTCTGACTGGTTAATTGAGAATTGAGATGAATAATGCTGGGGTCCAACCCCAGCGGGTCCAGGGGTCCCCAAAGGTGTGGACGGAGTCGGCGAAGAAGGAACAACACAGAGGCAGCATTCAGTTGATCATCATAGCCGGGTTCTCTTGTCAGGGTCTCCAGGCAAGTTCTGTTCAGGATCTCCAGCGAAGTTCTGGTTAGGATCTCCAGAGAGGTTCTGCTCTGGATCTCCAGTGAGGTTCTGTGTCCATGGTCTCTTGCTAGGTTCTCCAGCCAGGTTCTGTAGCCATGTTCCCTCGCTAGGTTCTCCAGCCAGGTTCTGTCCAGGTTCTTTTGCCATGTTCTCTCCAGCGAAGTTCTTCTGTCTCTAGAGAACGTTCTGTGTAGGTTCTGTGCCAATTTCTGTCTCTCTCGCTCTGTCTTCTTACATCTGTATTTATACCAGTTGATTCCAATCCTATCAATCTCTATTTCAAAGGTTAGGGTGTTTCTTATCTCCATTCCAGGGAGTAAAGATTATGTAGCTTAAGCATGATTGTTCGTAGTTAAAGTGATTAAGTACCCACCTGGCACTTAGGTAAGTGGTTTTATTCCCTCCCTAACTTCAGGGGAAAATCCCTACCTGGGGAAACAACCTTTCTCAGAGACCTTGGTTAAAACACATAGTGCCAAGAAGGTGAGCAAACATATTAAAAACAGTATGCCATATATGCCAGGTCCCTTGAAACAGCAAGCATGGACCGGCTCCCAGCAAATAACACACACACACACACACACACACACACACACACACACACACACACACACACTGAGGCAGAAAATAAAACTTGTGCTTGTTTTAATCTAAGTTTCCTGCTGAATGTTCACCTTGGGGAACTGAAGTATCATCTACTTCTCACCTTGCAGATGTACCTGTATATTTATATTTATGTACCTGTATACTGTACTTCATATGTCATTTTCTGGAGTTTATTGCTTCGTAAGTTGAGTGAAGCCCATGTTTATTCAGTACAAATAACCATGGGTATGTTTTTATTTATTAGAAATAATCAAAATTACAAGGTAAGTATGGAGTAACATCTAAAACAGGGTTGTGCAACTATGGCCTGCAGACCAAATCTGACTCAATGCCTGTTTTTACAAATGAAGTTTTATTGAAACACAATCACATTAATTAACTTACTATTGTCTATGGCTGCTTTGGGGCTAAAATGGCAGAACTGAGCAGTGACAATAGAGATCTATGACCTAAATAGCCTAACATTTACTATCTGGCCTTAAGAGAAAATGTTTACCAACCATTTCCTAAGAAATTAAGTTACTTGAAAATATTTTGGGGTAAGACGTTTTGAAGTTTAGGACTTTTAAAAGCCTTGCCACACTGAAGTGCAAACAAAACCAGCAGAATTTCACTTTAATTTTTCCTCTTTGTGCTTGTGTGTGTGTGTGTGTGTGTGTGTGTGTGTGCAAAACCCAGAAAGTTGAAAACGTTCATATGTGGTGAGAAACTGGAAAAAAAATGTGGGACTTTTGTCAACAGGGGCCTGATAATTTTAGCATTGAACTCATTATACTGTTGAGAGGGTTTATTATTGAGATGAGATTGAATGTATTTTAGGGATAAAGAGAAATGTAAAATTTCTTTATGAGTTTGCTGAGTCCCCAAAACAAATCTTTTGAAAGAGTGAGCTTGTCAACTTAGCAATTGGTCTTTTATATTATTATCCAAAAACTCAATGACTTACAGTCTAGGCACTTCACTAGCTTTAAATCATTTCATTCTTATAACAACGAGTTACTATGAATGAATTACTATTTTTATTATGTCCACTTTAAAGATGAGGAAACTGATGCACAGAAAGGTTAAATGAATTTTCCAAGGTCACACAACTACCAAGTGGTTGAGCCAGGCAGTGTGACTCTGGAGCTCATGTCCCTAAATATTCTCCTATATGCCCTGTGATCATTCCCACAATGACCTTGACAATGAATTTGGACTCACCACTATGACAACCACAATGAAGGAATCAACAAGCAGCAACTGTCAATCTAAACAATAGAAGATATGCATATGTGTTTACTTATTATATGAGTTCAATAATTAAATCTTGGTGGGTTTTGTTTTTGAGTATTAACTGCTTGAAATTACTCTTGCAATAACATTTAAAAATAACTATGAAATTTTGGAAGAAAAAACAACTTTTTTTTTTTCTACTTGAAAGGAGTGAAGTCTTGGCAAAGAGTACCATAATGATAATGAAAATGAAACGAATAAAAATTGTTGCATTTTCCTTCAAGTTCATTTCATAACTTGCAGTAAAAGTCAAGGCCCACATACCAGAGGGAAATTTGGTGAAGCCCCTGCATATGAAAACTGAAAAGTAGCCTTTCCTGATGATGCCACCAAACAAGCAGGAGGTGTAGCAAGTGCCTTAGAAAATGAACGTGAGCCCTAGCCAGTTTGGCTCAGTGGAAAGAGCGTCGGCCTGCAGACTGAAGGGTCCCAGGTTTGATTCTGGTCAGGGGCACACACCTGGGTTGCAGGCTCAATTCCCAGTATGGGGTGTGCAGGAGGCAACCGATCAATGATTCTCTCTCATTATTGATGTTTCTATCACTCTCTCCTTCTCTCTTCCTCTCTGAAATCAATAAAAATATATTTTAAAAAAGGAAAAATGAAAAAGAAAATGAACGTGAGTGGAAGTGAATGGTGTCACGTGAAAGCAGAGAAGCTTTAGGAGCCAATAAATGGTTTCTTCATCATTTTTCCTCCTCTGCCCTGAGACTTGCAATGTTTCAGATATGCTTGCTCCTTCAGCTTTAGTCCCCAAATGAAGATAGTATCCTATAAAATAAAAGCATAGTGTGCAAATTGTCTCCTCGACAGGGAAGTCATCTGGGAGTTTGACCAGGGGGAGGGGCAGCTGGGAGGGAAGAGAGGGAGGACCTGGCCAGCGGTGGTGGTGGTGGCAGGTGACCAGGGGAAGGGAGGGAGTACCCGGCTGGCAGCCAGCAGTGGCTAGGGACCCTACCAGTGCATGAATTTCATGCACTCGCCTCTAGTGTGAAATATGAACTCAGCTGAGCCACATCACTCACAAATATGAGCAAGAAATAAAATGTTGTTCCTGTAAACCATGGAGATATGGGATTGTTTGTTACTCCATCATAATTTAGTTTAAGGAGACTACCATCGTGTTTTATATTGGCATTAGGTTGTTGCTACAACAAAAACCTCAAAATGTGTAGTACTGGCTACAGAGCAGATGGTGGGCAGCAAGGAAAGTGTTATTGGAGCCTAGAAAGATGGTGACTCATGTTGTCCTATGATGAATTATTTGGTAAAACTGTTATCTGCAGTAACTTGGTAGCTTAAAATATACTAAATAAACATGGGGCTTTAGATGAAGGATTGGGAAACAAACAGCATGGATTGGTTTATTTTGCTTGTATTTGCCAAGGTACTATAAGAAAGATATGAGTGCAGAAAAGAACTGGCTGGTTTTCAAGCAGGGAAGAATGAAACAGTCCAAAAACTTTGGGACTTCGCAGAGTTGAGTTTCCATCTCCATCTGGTAACAGATAAAACCAAAAGTATTTAAAATACAGTCACCTGAAAAGAACGAAACTAAAAATATGGTCAACATGCTCTTTGTATTTCTTGTGGTGCATTATGGTATAAAAAGGTTTGGGGACCATTAGACTGAAATGTTATGACCAATCAAGAGAGACAGATAAAATTTCATCAGTATATGCTTCTTTATGCATGTGTGAGCATCATTATTTAAAGCCGATTTAAATAAAATTTCTGAGACATCGGTAGTGAGAATGTTGGTTTGGCTGCTCCTACAAAGACCCTCAATACTAGTACTTTAAATAAGATGGAAGTTTTTTTTATGTAATAATCTGGATATGAGAGTGGTCCAGGATTAATCTTATACCTTCACAGTGTTGGGGACCCAGGCTCCTTCCATACTGCTGCTCTGCCTTTCTAAGGGTATTGCTAGCATTGACATCCAAGAGGCCTGTGTGTGAGAACACACCGTATGCACTGCCTTAGAATTCCTTGTCTTCACTTGCCTACTGGGTCCTCAACAGTTTTCTGCATTCTCCGGCTGATTCCATGCTGGCCTGTTTGATTCTACCACCTGAGGCCACCATCTGGAATTTCTGGCTCCTCTACCACTTTTGAACAAAGATGAAACACTGTACCACAAAGTATGAGATTTGGCATCTCCAATAGCTACCTAAGGGATCAGGTGATCCAACCTGGAAGTACAGATGTGAATCTTGATCAGTGGGGTACAAAAGACAGGAGGAAACAGCAGGCGCATTCTCTTTACCCTCCCTTCTTTTGGACTACACCAAGATTTGGTATATAAAAATCTATATAGCCTGTTGAGAGATATCCCACATAGCTGAGCAACTGGCTGTGAGTTTTTTCATGATGCATTGGCCAGCATTGTATTTCCTTCCCATCTGTCCCTGGTCTTAGCTCTTTCGGGCTGCTAGAAGAAAAATACCATACACTGAGAGGCTTAAATAGCAGAATTTTATTTCTCAGTTGAAGGATGGAAGTTCAAGATCAAGGTACTGGCAGATTCAGCGTCTAGTGAGAGCCCACTTTGTGGTTCATGGATGGCTGTCCTCTTGCTGTGTCCTCACAAGGCAGAAGGATCCAGGGAGCTCTCTGAAGTCTCTTTATAAAGGCACTAATCCCATTCATGAGGGCTCCATCCTCATGACTTAATCACCTCTCAAAGATCCCAGCTACAAATGCCATCATATTAGGTATTAGGACTTAACATATCGATTTTAGTATTTGTGGGACGGGGTACAACGTTCATTCTATAGCATTCCACTCCTACCCCCCTCAACTCACGTTCTTCTCATGTGTAAAATTCACTCATTTTGTCCCAACAGCTCCACAAGTCTTAACTCATTCCAACATCAACTTTAAAGTCTGAAGTCCAAAGTCTCATCTAAATATCATCTAAATCAGATATGAATGAGATTGGAGGTATAATTCATGCTGAGGCAAAATTTCACTCCAGCTGTGAACCTGTGAAGCCAAAAAAGTTATGTGCTTCCAAAATACGGTGGTAGGACAGGCATAGGATAGACATTCTCATTCTGAAAAGGAGAAATAGACAAGAAGTAAAAAGGAGAAATAATAGGTCCGAGGTAAATCCAGACCCTAACAGGGAAAACAACATTAAAGGCTTGAGAATAATGCTCTTTGTTTGGCTCCATTCCAAGCCCACTGGGGTGGCAACTCAGTGGGACAACCCCACAGTAGCTCTCTGCCTGCACCCCTTTGTCTCCAACCCTCATCCATGGTGGTTCTCTGCCCTGGGTCGGCATTTCTTTCCAGGCTGGGATATTGAGCCTCTGGCTCTTCCCCGCAGTCCTGTTCTTTGAAATCTAGAAGAGGCAGCCATATGGACTTTGCCTGTGCATTCTGCACCCTGGCAGGGATGGTGCAGCACAGATGTTGCCAAAGTTTGTGGCCTGCCCCTTTGGAGGGGCAGCCATGGGTGCCTGCTGGAGCTGCATCTGGGGGCAGCTGCAGAGACCCTGTGTCTCTCGTTTGAAACTGCTCTGCCCCTGGAACTCCGGCCTGTTATTGGAGCGCCTGCTCTGAGGAGCTCTGAATTGCCTTTGGAGTCATTCTTCCATTGTCTTGAACAATAGCTCCTGGCTTCTGTGGAGATGACTGAGCCACACTAATCTTCTTATCAAATGTTCCCTTGGCTACACTCTCAGGGTTCTCTTCCAAACACTTTTTATAATATAAATAGGCTGAGAGGTTTCCAAATCTTTAAATTCTGCTTCCTTTTTACTTGACAATTCCACCCTTAGGTCATTTTTCTCTTCTCACTTTTTACTATACACAGTCAGGAGGAGCCAAGCATCGCCTTCAGCACTGTGCTTAGAAACAGCTTCAGCTAAATATCCAGTTTCATTATTTTCAAGTTTTATCTTCCACCAAACATTAGAATATGAGCACAATTCAGCCAAGTTCTTTGCCACTTTATAACAAAGGATGGCCTTTCCTCCATTGGTCAGTAACATAGTCATTCCTCATTTCCATCTGAGACCTCATCAAAATGGCCTTTACTACCATATGTCTTGATTTCTGCCCACATCCTGTTCAGGATGACTTGGGCGTCCTCTGTGAATATCAAAGCTTTCTCTACAGCTCTCCTCTTTTCTTTCTGAGCCATCACTTGAATTTCCCTTAACAGTTGTTCACGGCAAAGTAGGCTTTCTCTAGCATGCACCTCAAAACTCTTCTGACCTCTACTCATGACCCAGTTCCAAAGCCACTTTCATAGTTCAAGGTATTTATACAGCAATAACATGTCTCAGTACCAATATTTGCATTAGTCAGGGTTTGCCAGAGAAATAGAACCCATAGGACACACACACACACACACACACACACACACACACGTACACACGTACACGTACACATACATATACATATACATATACATATACATATACATGAACTTATTATAACAAATTGATTCAACTGATTATGGAGGCTGAGAGGTCCCATGATCTGCTATCTGCAAACTGGAGAACCAGGAAAGCCAGTGGTATGATTCAGTCCCAGTTCAAAGGCCTGGGAACTAAGATTGCCAGTGGTATAAGTTCCAGTCTGAGACCAAGGACTTGAGAACTAGGAATGTCAATGTCCAAGACAGGAGAAAATGGATGTCCCAGTCAAGTAGGGAGAGCAAAATCATGCTTCCTCTGCCTTTTTGTTCTATTCGGCCCTCAACAGCCTGGCTGATGCTCACCCACATTGGTGAGGGAGATCTTCTTTACTCAGTCTACTGATTCAAATGTTAATATTTTCCAGAACCACCTTCACAGACACACCCAGAAATCAGGATTTACTAGCTATCTGGGCATCCCTTAGCCCTGTCAGTGGACACATAAAATTAATCATCATAGCCCCTGCCTCACTTCCCTTTTCTCTCATTCTTGCTTCATGGGAATTATACTACCAAATAAAGGACTAGCACTTAAGCTTTTGCCTCAAACCTTGTGATTTAGGGAACCCAGATAACCAGATATTTAGGTTAACACAGTAAGAGTGAGCTGTAAAAAGTGCACCCTCAGGATGGGATTTTAGAGTTAAATCACCCACTGTCTAATAGCAATAGGGAGTCAATGGTGGTGGTAGGTAGAGTGGTAATCACCCTTTGTATGCAGTTTAATTGTGGTAGGCATATACCTCATTTCCACCTGAAGTCTCAGGTGGAAATGACTTAAGGGTGGAATTGTCAAGGTAAGGGGATTTCAAATAGCTATGGTGCTTAGTCAATATGGGGGCAATATTAATTAGATTGTGATGTGGCTTCTTTTGAAGGCATTGGAAGTCTTGCCAACATATATACAGTCTTAAGGCAGTTAACTGACAATTTAAGTCATGCTCTGAGAGTCAGAGCAGCTTTATCACAGCTCAGGGCAACTGCAGGGAAGACTTTGCTGAAAATCAGGCCCCAGATCTGGTTATATAGCAGAGATTCTAAGAAAAGAATGAGCCCCAGAATCTGGAAATGGAGGTATTTAGGTAGACAAGCTTAATAATTTTGAGCTTCTAAATTCCTCTGAGCTCTCCAGGCGGGCAGAAATAGCCTCTAACCACTTGCCAAGAGCAATAGTCTCCGCTTGCCTGGGGGAACACACATTAACCTATCTAATCTGAAGCAGGTGCCTTTCAAGATGATTCCTGTTGTCCTCAAGATATGCCTCCGACATCTTTCATTAGCTCCTGGCTAAAAACCAAAGTCAGGTTTCAGCACAGCCTGAGCAGGAAAGTACAAGCTCTGCTTTGGGGGAAAAAATAGCCCACATGCCAAAGGAATTGCAGGATCTGGCTAACAGGTACTCGCTGAAACTGGGGGAACATGTGTAGGAGTGTATGTTGTTCTGTTAGACCAGCAGGACAGAATATAAAGCTGGATAGTGTAGAATTAATTAATATGGGGGTACCTACCAATGATCCAGGATTCCTAATAACTTGAGATGGCTTCTTGAAGCACAGATCCGATAATGTTCTACATCAAATGAAGTAGAGATGGTAGAACTTCCATGGTATCGAATTGAAGAAAGGGTCAGAAGTCTCAGAGAGTGGGGATGGTAGAAAAGATTTATTAGGTATGTGCTCAGAACCCACCACTTGGCTATGTTTCCTGGGAAGGTCAGAGGTATTTCCTTCACTGAGGATACAGGAATGAAGCAATGAGATGAGCAGTAGCACCTTTGGAAAAGTTGCATAGCTTCTGTTATCTGTACACCAGGGTTGGTAGTAGAAGATTCTGCCATGAAGTTTAGCTTCATAATATTAGTGGGGAAGATGTAAGTCCAGAACAGCAAAGGCCAGGTGGTAGCAGTTAACAAAGGCTACTAATGTAATTATCATAAAGACAGCCAGGCCACAGTGACAATGAAAGTGCCTTTACCTACAGCAGGGGTGGGGGACCTTTTTTCTGCCAAGGGCTACTTGGATATTTATAATGTCATTCTGGACCATATAGAATTATCAACTTAAAAATTAGCCTGCTATATTTGGTCAAATATTTAATTAACTCACCCCTAATGCCTGGATAGGGCCAGACCAAAAGATTTTGCAGGCCTTATATCAGCCGTGGGCAAACTACGGCCCGCGGGCCGGATGCGGCCCGTTTGAAATGAATAAAACTATTGAAATAAAAGACCGTACCCTTTTATGTAATGATGTTTACTTTGAATTTATATTAGTTCACACAAACACTCCATCCATGCTTTTGTTCCGGCCCTCCGGTCCAGTTTAAGAACACATTGTGGCCCTCGAGTCAAAAAGTTTGCCCACCCCTGCCTTATATGGTCCATGGGCCAGATGTTCCCCACCCTTGACTTAACTGGTGGTAGCTAATGTATCATGGTATTAAAGGGGCAAGATGGATAAACCTGCAACAAAGGTGTTGCCCCACATGTATAATCAGAAAACTCAGAATGTTACCCATCCAAAGTCCATGTGCCCAACACTTTGAAAGGCCAAAACTGAAAATGTCAGAGTTGGGGGAGTAAAGAAAGATTTATTAATGGAGAAAACACCAACCAAGAAGATGAAGGACCTAGTCCTCAAATCTATCTAAGGAAGTACTGAGTTCAGGTTCTTTTATGTCAAGGGAAGGGGAAATTGGGCGGGATAAGAGGTGATTGATGACCTGAAGATGTCTGAGTGCCAGCAGGCAACTGAGGAAGATTGTGCTAGTTGATGTGAGTCTGATGACGAGGTTCCTGCAAATCTTTGATAAACAATTCGTACTTTCCTTATCTCCTCGGGAGAGACACTATCTGGTAAGGGGATATTTTGTAAAACTCAAGCTGAAAGCAAAATTCTTCTAATGAGTAGCATGTCTATATGTAAGACTAAACAGAAGCTATAGCCTGAAGGCCACGGAACAGACAGGCCTGAACAAGATGGAGTCAGAGAGGCTGAGCATCTCACTCAGTTACAATGACATTGCAAGCAAAAGTCTGAAATCAGGTGCTGCAATAGAAAATTGTGATTCCTCATTTGGTTCCAGATCTTAAGCAGTTCACAAACTCAGAACCTTTGAATGAAGAGGAGACTTAGTATTTAGCAGACCTCTAACACCCAACCCCTGGTCTGTAGCATTAGAGCTGTTATGGGTAGAAGAGTCAAGTGGAGACCTTTGAAACTATCCATACCAAAGTGTTAAATTAGAGGCAATACTGCACTCCGGAGGAATTGCAGAAATTTGTTCAAACATCATCAAAGACTTGAAAGATGCAGGGATATTACCATCTAGACCGCAGCGGTTCTCAACCTGTGGGCCGCGACCCCTTTGGCAGTGAACGACCCTTTCACAGGGGTCGCCTAAGACCATCCTGCATATCAGATATTTACATTACAATTCATAACAGTAGCAATCTTACAGTTATGAAATAGCAACAAAAATAATTTTATGGCTGAGGTCACAACATGAGGAACTGTATTTAAAGGGCCAGAAGGTTGAGAACCACTGAGAGCTATGTACCACTGGTGAGGATTTTATGTTTTGAAAACTTATCTTCCAATCTGGCCTGGATAGTGTTACTGATCTCTTTGTCATAAATCCTGACTACAGACTCCCACTGGTAATCTGTAATAAATTGATTTACCTAAGCCGTATCTTTATCTGGTCTGAGCCTGCTATTGATACTTATCAATATGGTGTTCACACAGTAGGTTATGCATTAGAAATATCTTTCCCCGGTGTATGTGTGTGGCTTGTTTTTCTACCTTTGTGGTGGTATTTTTTCATTGTTCTATAAGTTTTTTTTAATCTATTCAAGTTGATTAGATTTTTTTTTTTTTTGTCTTTTACTTTTAGGAAAGCATTAATTCATGACCATAAATACATTCTGTTAGAATTTCTGCGAATACTTTTATAGCCATTTTATATATATTACATAAAATATATGTTACACTATATGTGTATATATATATTTATATAAATTACATATTACTTCATGTCTCTACATTTACTTTATTGATTATAACTTGTTTTCCTACTAATTCTGCCTCAGTGTCTATCTGTGGTTTTAGTTGGCTACTTCTGTCTCATTTGTTGACTATATATAACCACTAGAGGCCCGGTGCACAAAATTCGTGCATGTGTAGGGTCCCTAGGCCTGGCCAGTGATCAGGGCCAATCAGGTTCCCTACCCGCCTCCTGCTTCCCTTGCTCCCTCAGCGACCACTGCTTCTGGTCGCTTGCCATGTTCCGTGCCACCTCCTGGTGGTCAGCGCACGTCATAGTGAGCTATCAAACTCTTGCAGTCGAACTCCTGAGGGACACTTTGCATATCAGCCATATATATATATATATAGTGGTAATTTGTGCAACTGTGATTAGATATAACCTGCTTTGCTCCAATCTGTCTTTCATTCTGCCATAATAGTTCCATTCTAAAATACATAAAATACAGACTAGATCATGCTCTTCTCTGTTTAGGAACTTTTGATGGTTCCCAAGTAAATAATTATATTAGCAAACATTACCATAGCACTTACTATGTGCCAGGCACTATTTTATAGGTTTTACATATATTAACTCAATTATTTCTAAACAAAGCAAAATAATGAGGTAAGTAGTATTATTATTTCAGCCCCATTTTACAGATGAATAAATGAAGGCACAGTGAGGCTAAGTAACTTGGAAAAACTGAGAATTAAAACCATGTTTTCAGGCCCCTGAATTTGGGCTTTAACCTGTATATTATACTGTTATTCTAAGACTCCCCACTGAATACAGAACTAAGTTAAAATTTCTTAGCACATCTTCCAACTACCTACTATATTTGATAATGTTTCTCTTTCTGTCTTATTTTCTGCCTTTGGATCTACTGCAGTTGGTGGTTTACCACACTAGACAGGTTACTTATGTAACTTGCTATTTATATTTATGACTGTACCTTACTCAGGCTTTTCTATCATTCAGGATAACCTTCTAAATGTTTTATCTTATATCTTTTCATTCACTCATTCCAACAAAGATTTGAGTCATCCTCTATGCCAGTTGCTAGGCTGGGGTGCTAGGTCATCACAGCAAATAGGCAAATCCCCGTTGCAAGGGTCTTTCTGTTAATGAGTGGCAATTACTGTCCAGGGCTAAAACATCACCCCTTCTACCATCCTCTTTCCAGTTCCAAGCTCCATGTTGAGACTCTCTTAGCATTTTTTAAACCTTCATCACAGCACATTTCACAGCATGTCATTTTTTAAAAATTTTAATTTTTTTTGATTTCAGAAAGGAAGGGAGAGGGAGAGAGAGAGAGAAAGAGAAACATCAATGATGAGAGAGAATCCTTGATGGGCTGCCTCCTGCACATCCCCCACTGGGTATCGAGCCCTCAACCCTGTATGTACCCTGACTGGGAATCCAACCATGACCTCCTGGCTCATAGATCAACGCTCAACACTGAGCCACGCCGGCTGGGCTCATATGTACCTTTTTATCATGGTTAGTTGTGTGTCATCTGCTTCTTGTAGGGAATGGGTGGGTTCATTTATTCATTGTATATCACCCTAAAATATGGTTGCTGAATGAAGGGATGAAGAAGTTGAAAAATAAAGTCTACATTAGATGGTGAGGTGGCAAGGGGAGAACTTTGTGCTTTTAAAAATATACCATATATATATGTACATATTTGGAACAGTTCAAATGATTAAAAGCTAAATTAGGAATAGAAAGAGTATTAACCTTATTATTTCTTTCTCTAATAGTTGCTTTAGATGATAACGACTCTGGGATGGGCAAAAAGGAGCCCTGCAGCCTGCAAAGACACTAATTATAAGGAAGTAGCAATTTACATTATTTATAATGAAGCTATTTACATTTCTTAGCCTTGCCAGACACAACAGTTGCAGAGCTCCATTCTTTCACTATGGCGAACAGAATAAAGCAGAGTGACAAGGAAATAAAAAAGATATTCGAATAGCTGCATCTCATTACAAGAAAGATAACACCTCATATATTCAAAAAAATGCTTCAAATATAATTTAAATGGAAGAAAATGAAACTCATTTTTACCACAATGATGATTCAGAGTATAGCACCCATTTAAATTATTCAGACAAGCTCCAAAATCTACTGAAGGTTAAGCATTGTTAACAGTATTTGCAAGGAGAAAAATGACTAAGATGCAATGTTTCATAATTCAAGTATTTGAAATTAGTCACATTTTCTTTACCAGTGACTTTGCAATGTGCTTGCACTATGACTGAGGTTGTGAGAACACCCAGGTCATGGAGAAAAATCCTAACTTTATCTGTTTTATTTTTATTTTCTTTCCTCCTCTCTGGTCACTTCCATTTAATTTTATCTGGCAGTTTCACTTTCATCAATATAATAGCTAGTACTCAGTGGCAAATCACACCAGCCTTTTATACTAACTGGACAAGTCTGTTATGTGAGAACAAGGATCAGACAAGAAGAAAAAGATTTACCAAGCTGATTGAAAAAAAGAGAGAGATTTAAAAATACTTTTTTTGTAAATGTGCCAAGGAGGAATATTTTTAGGGCTAAATTTTAAAAAGTCTTGCCACTAGTACACATTAATGTTCAATAGTTAAGATTGAGTAAAATGCACTTTAATTTAGAATATAGTGATAGTTAGGATATGTCTGAAATACAAATGAATCAATAAAAAGTAGTCATAATTGTTAAACACAGACATCACTCCCACAGTTATAAACCTCAAGAGACAAATAGAGGGAAGCGAATGGACAGTTGCATGTACTTGATTTTTAAATTGCTTGTCACATATTTTTAAAATTTCAGTTTGATTGATATGCTTAGTGTTTTGGAGATGGTCAGTACAAACTATTCATTTTGAATACAGGCTTTGAAGTCAGAAGGCTAAGACCTGGTTGGTTCCTGACTCTAGGGTTTACTCTGACCTTGATCAAATGACTAAACTTCTGTAAACTTTGGTTTCGTAAACTGTGAGGTACTAATAACATCTTAAGTTGTGAAGCTATTCTAATGACTAATAAGATGATGTTTCAAATGTTTAGAACAATGCCTAGTACATATTAATGATGATAATCATCATCATTATGCGGTCTAAATAAAATTAAAAAAAAGGAATAGTTTGAATCTGTAAGTTTAGGCTCTCCTATTCGCGGGCTCTCTGTCCAGAACCTTCATCCCCCCCCCCACCCCCCGCAAAATCCCCCCAAAACCTTCAGGGGTATCAATTGCTTTCTGGACTTGACTCTTTCTTCCTTTGCCCTCCAGGGGCCACTGTGTTTCCCCCAAAAGCGCGTTGGTTGGATGCCTGGTTGCCACGACACCGTCGCCAGGCAACCGCGTCTGTACACTCCTGTGCTGGTCGACATGGCGGCGCACGGCCGTCCCTCGATCACCTCCTCCAGCATGTCTGGCATCTCCGCGTCTCAGCCAGGACTGCCGGTGCCCCTGCTCCCCGTCTCCGCCACAGTCTCCAAGACCCTGCAGACGAAGGCGAGCTCCCTGGACTCGATGCCCAACCCCACCTGCCACGAAGACACGCTGCCCCTCGCCGTGTTTTATGGGCCGCTGGACGCTAAAAACCCACTCCTGGCCTCTCTGGAGAAGGAGATCCAGGAGTTGCTAGGCTTTATGAGGAGAAAGGAGGCTTTGTCGACAACGGTGGAGAAGAAGCACGAGTTCAACCGGCGGGGGTGAGAGGAGGCGGGGCGCTGGCGGGACGGGGGCGGGGGGACAAGGGAGGGAGGGGACGGGCGGGGGGAGTAGGCCGCCCGGGGCGAGGCAGGGACGCTGGAGAGGACGCGGGTGGTCCCGGAGCTTGGACCGCCCTAAGTCCCTGGATATGCCAACAAAGTTTAAGAAGCGGAGACGAGAATCGCTTTTCCGTCCTTAATTGTATCTTTGCTTCCTGCTTGGTCAGTGTTTCTTATCCGTTGTTTCTGAGTGTCTCCTAATTGCTACTCCAGACCAGTCAGTACATTCCAGGCTCGCTCCCAGATTTTACAAGTTTTCTTGTTGTGGGGGCAGTTTTGTGTAGGGAGGAAAAGGAGTCACTTTGAGGTAGTTTATGTTCTTGAAAAAGTTCTTGAGGCTGGCCATGAAGTATGCCATTCTGTGAACATGCGCTTTGAATTCCTTTTTATAGTCTTCTTAGGACCACAGTGACTTTTTCGTGATTTTGTGACTAATTTTGCACATCTGTTTGCCGTTTGGGGGTTTCTATCACTATGTTATTATCTCCAACTGCAAACTACCTGTTGTTAAGTTTCTTTTTTGTTTATGTTACTATCTTTTTCCTCCCAGTCAAAATACCGTGCAAACTGAACAGTTATAAATCTAAACACATGGCAGAGAACACCAGAATAGTGAATCGTTTCAACTGATATTTCTATTTATGCATTTAAAATGAAGAGATCGTTTTAATTTATGTTTATTATTCTTTCATGTATTTAACTATTTATTGAGCACCTACTGTACATCAGGTACCATACTCGGAAAACATCAAGTTAGAAAAATATATAAAAATTTGTATCCTCATGCAACACATTATTTTTGTGACTACAGATGGCTACTAAACACATCTGTAAGGAAATTATGTCACAAGGCGATAGTGGTGGGGAGAAAATTAGAACAGATAGTGGGGGTGGGGGATATGGGATGACTTAAAATGGGGGGTGATAGGGAGGATGCTCAGAGAAGGTCAGGAAAAGTGGCCTTGGAGAAAGATGAGCAGATATGGTAGTGAGTGATGAGTATTTCTGTAGAAGGAACTTGCCAAACAGGAAGACTGGCAAATGTGAAGGTCCCTGGATTGGATTGTGACTGTGGGAAGAACTGGTTTCTGGCAGGAGGGAAATCATGAGTTTAGTATTTAGGTATATTAAGATTGAGATGTAATTCAGCATTCAGGCAGAGCCATTATGTAGGTACTTGGACATTTGGATCTGCAGGTCAGATATACATTTGGGATTTGTCAGCATATCAGTGATATTTAAGTGGTGGTACTTGATGGAATAGTTGAGGGAGTGAGTGGATGGAGAAGATGAGAGTCCCAGGACTGAACCCTGGGATGATTGAACATTGACCATGGGGGGAGGGACGGATAAAAAACACACACAAAACTGGCAGAGATTTAAAAGAGTAGCCAAGGAAGTAGGAGAAAATCAGTAAGTGAGTGGTGTACTGGAAGCCAGGTAAAGAAAGTGTTTCGAAAAGGAAGGGATGACTGATCAACTGTGGCAAATCCTGATGATGGGCCAAGTAATATGAAAACCAAGAATCAACCAAGGAGAGCACATTACATACCTAAGCTATGTATATTTGTATTTAAAATATTTCCGTGTTTGTGCCTTAGCTAGCACTTTATCTTTCCATCTCCATGGCCAACATTCCAATTCAAACCACCACCATCTTGGATTTTCCCTGCAGATACTTGATGCTCAGAGGTATCCTTCACATAGCAGTCAGGGCGACCTTTATGAATAAATCACCCACTCAGCTATTTAAAGACTTCCTATTGCCCTCCCTTGCTTTTTAGAATAAAATTGAGACTTCTAATGATATCCCCAGAGTCTGAGGACCTGACCTTACCTGCCTCTCTCATCTCAGCTCATCCTCACTTGTCTCTCAGGACTTTCCAGGGAAACATCCTACTGTTTCTCACCCCAGGGAGTTAGTATTTGCTGCCTCCTTTGTCTGAAATATTCTTGCTTAAGCTTTTCAAATAGTTGGTTCCTTCTCTTCTTTCAGGTCTTAGCTCAGTTTTTACCTCCTTGGAGTGACTTTTCATACCTAATTCAGGTTTGTCCATCAATTTATATTTTTTATTTATTTGTTTTGCTGTGGGCTGTCTCTCTCCACCATTAGAATGTAAGCTCCGTGTGACTTTGGAGTGATGTGTCTCTTTTTCATTGCTCTCTCTCCAGCACCTACCCTGGTGATTGGGACATAGTAAACATTCAGTGCATATTTGGTATTGAAAGCATTCAAGGGTTATTATCCTTGCATTTCAATCATCGTTAGTGTTATATATGGGAAAGTAGACCTGGATCGATAAGTAAGTACAGGACCTGCCCCATCTTTAAACAGACTTATTAGAGGGTCACAAATGTTAAAGATTAGCATGGACCTTAGCAATCTAACCTCTCCTACAATTTAGGTATTTTTTTTTATACAATAATTTTAATTGAGTGTCTATTATGTGCCAGGCACTGCCCTTGTTGTGAGGTATACAGTGGTGAACAAAATAGATATGGGAATCTGTGCTCATGGAACTTGTAGTCTAGAGAGGGAGATAGGCTTCCAAATGAGTCATTAAGTCAACACAGAAACAAGGGCAACACAGGGAGAAGTTACTGAGCACGTATATGTGCCAGGCATTGTACTAGGTGCTGGGGATACAGCAGTGAACCAGATAAAAATCCTCGCCCTCTTGGTGTTTATATTCTAGAGGAGGAAATAGATAATAAACATATTAAGCAAGTCTATTGTATGGTGACCTAGAAAGTGATACATGCTACGGAGAAAAATGAAAGAGAGGAAGGGTTACGGGATGGGAGACAGGAGGTTGTCATTTTCAATAAGGCGGTCAGGATAGAGGCTTGAGCAGAGGCTTAAAAAGAACACAGCAGGGACATTTCAAATGAATGGTGAGGGCAGTGACATTAAGCTGAGATTAGGAGGAGGGCTGGCAGTTGACCAGGCAAGGAGAGAGGATAAATAGAGAGAACAAGCATGTGGGAAGATCTTGGCAGGAGAGAGTCAGAGACTTTGGAGGCATGGACAGAAGTCCATTTAGCATAGCTTGCTGAGTGTGGGTGCAGTGGCATGAGGTGAGATTAGAGGAGGAGATAGGGCTCTGGAAGGGTTTAGAGGCCATTTATAGAGTTTGTGTTGATTCCGAATGCAATGAGAAACCATTGGGTAGTTTTTGGCAAGGTATTAACCTCATGTGATTTTGTTTTAAAATATTATTTTGGTGGTCTTGTTCAAATGGAGCAAGAATGACAAGGTGGAGACCAGTTAGGAATACAGGAGGTGGGATTTACTTTTCTAAAATATTTGACAGATGGTTATTCCTTACAATCAACATTTGTTTCCTTTTGTAACTGTAAGACCTTCCATAAACATAAAAATTCATAGTCTTCAAAATGTAGATTTTGATCAGATGGACAATGTCATTAGATTTAGAGTCTGATAAATTTTTAAAAGGTATGCTTTTGTTATAAACATATAAGATTTAGACATATGCTTTATATAGTTGTGAATTTCTATTTTAGAAAATTCTAAATATCCAGTAGCAGCTATAATCAATCAGCAATCCAAACTGTATTAACATTCTTTTCTTAAATGATGTATATTATATAGTCTATGTTATATTTTCCATGTTTAATCATTATGTAAGCCATTCCCAACAAGCAGTCTTAACTTGATCTTAGGGTTCACTTAAAAAAAAAAAGAAAGTTCTTTTATTATATAACCTTGATTAAATTAACAAAGCTGATATTTTTCTTTTATGAGTAACAAACCTAGTCATCATTATGTCACCCATAAGGTTTGAAAGAATTAACTCTTTCATCTACATAATTTAGGGGTTGGAGGGATTGAGCAAAAAAGAAAAAGAATCATGGACATGCACAGCAGTGAGGTCATTGCAGGCAGGTGGAGGTGGGTGGGTGGAGGTGAAAGGGCAGAAAGGAGATAAATGGTAATGGGAAAAATAATATAAAATAAAAATTTAAAAAGAATTCTATCAAGATGGTGAGTTTTTCGCATTCATTATATTTATTCTAATATTGTAGGATTTCATGAAGCATCAAATGAAACAGAAAAAGGTAAAACAAACAAAAACCCCAAAAGCTTCTACCTTTTTAAACTTCTATGGGCTATATTTGCCACAATATTTATTTGGTATTGTTATTTAGTACTTGTTTCATGTGTACATTTTTTAGCAACTAATATTATTACTCAGTCCACAAAGACAGGAATACCCTAGCCCCCTACTTCCCTTGTCACTCAATCAATATCATTTAATTACCTTAATGAATTAATTGACATTTCTATTCAAGGTTGTATTATTAATATCCCAACACATATATCAAAGTACTAGAACCATTTTCAGTCCTTGACTTTAGATTCCTGTCTGTAGTAGTTATTTTGGGCTGCCATACAAATACCATACATTGTCTGTCTTAAAAAACAGAAATGTATTTTCTCACAGTTCTGGATGCTAGATATCCCAGATCAAGGTTTGGAAGGGTCAGTTTCCGGTGAGAGCTCTCTTTCTGGCTTACAGGTACCCACTTTGTCCTCATATAGCCTTTCCTCTGAGGACGAACAGAGAGAAGGAAGAGGTAGGAAGGGAGAGAAAGAGGAAGGCAGGGAGAGAAGGAGGGAGGAAGGGAAAAAGAACCAGAGTAAGCTCAAGTGCTCTCTGGTGTCTCTTCTTAGAAGAGCATTAATCCATAACACTGTCCTTATCTGGAAATGTATGCTAGGATTGGACAACTGTCAAGGGAAATTTGGATTTTTCCTAGAGGCATTTATAATGTCTGAGAGAGTAGGAAGGAGTAAATGTTAACTAAATGAATGAACAAAATAAGCAATGATCCGCTACCCCCTGAAACTTTGATTGGAAACTATGTTGAGAATAATGTATGCTTTGTTTTTGTTTTACTTGGTGGAATGAAGCATCGCCCTAAATGGATTGACTAGGTATTTGAATCCTTGTACCCTTTATAAAAAAGAATAAAATAAAAGCAAAGAACGTTTTTTTTTCCTATTCATTCAGCCATTCATTCATTGTTTCAACAAATATTTATTGTGTACCTATATGTACTATATTCACTACTCTTGGAGCTTGACAATGAATAATATAGTCGAGGTCCTTGCTCTCAAGGAGTTTATATTCCAGAGGATTGGAAGGCTCAGTTAAATACGTACTAGTTAAGAGCATGAATACACTAAGCCTCAGTTTCATCAACTGTATATTTGGGATATTAATATTACCCATCTTAGGGTTGTTGTGAAAATGAAATGAAAAAAAAAAGCAAGTTAGCAAAAGATCCAGAACAGCTAACATAATATTGAAAACAAAGTTGGAGGACTGACAGTCGCTGACCTCAATCAAGACTTAATATAAAGCTACATTAATTGAGTGTGGTGTTGGTAAAAGTGGACAAGTAGATCAAAGGCACAGAGCAGAGAGCCCAGAAATAGGCACACATAAATATAGTCAGGAGCAAAGGCAATACAATGGAGACAGGAGCAAAGGCAATACAATGGAGTAGAGATAGTCACTTCAACAAATGGTATTAGAACAACTGGATATCCACCTGTAAAAAATAAATGAATCAGACAGAGACCTTATACTCTTCCCAGAAATTAACTCAAAATAGATCACAAACCTAACATAAAACACAATGCTATAAAGTTCCTAAAAGATAACAGAGGAGAAATGTAGATGACCATGGGTCAATATGTTTTTATATAACATCAAAGGCATGATCCATGAAAGAAAGAATTAATAAGCTGGACTTCATTAAAATTAAAATTTTATGCTTTGTGAAAGTCACTGTCAAGAGAATAAAAACCAACCCTCAGATAGGGAGAAAAATTTGCAAAAGATATATCTGATAAAGGACTATTATCAAACTATACAAAGAACTTTAATACTCAACAGTAAGAAAAAACAATCTGATTAAAAGAGTGGGCCAAAGACCTTAACAGACCAGAGAAGATATTCAAATGGCAAATAAACCTAAAGAAAGATGCTTCACATTATATATCACCTGGGAGATGCAAATTAAAAGAACAATGATGCCCTAACCGGTTTGGCTTAGTGGATACAGCCTCTGCCTATGGACTCAAGGGTCCCAGTTTCGCTTCCGGTCAAGGGCATGTACCTTGGTTGCGGGCACATACCCAATAGGGAGTGTGCAGGAGGCAGATAATCGATGTTTCTTGCTCATTGATGTTTCTGACTCTCTATTCCTCTCCCTTCCTCTCTGTAAAAAAACAATACAATATATTAAAAATAAAATAAAATAACAATGATACACCACTACACATTTATTAGAATGGCCAAAATCTGGAACACTGACAACAACAAATACTGTTGAGGACATGGAGCAATAGGATCTCTCATTGCTGGTGAGTACAGCCACTTTGGAAGATACTTTGGTGGTTTTTTATAAAATTGAATATATTCTGGTAAACTGTTCTTGGTATTTGCTGGAAGGAGTTGAAAACTTATGTTCATACATAAGTCTGTACATGGATGTTTATAGCAGCTTTATTCAAATGGACAAACTTGGGAGCAAATGTCTGTCATTAAGTGAAAGGATAAATGAACTGTGGTACATCCAAACAATGGAATATTATTCAGTGCTGAAAGGAAATGTGCTATCAAGCCATGAAAAAACATGGGGGAATCTTAAATGCACATTACTTAGTGGAAGAAGCCAGTCTGAAAAGGCTATATACTAGATGATTTCAACTACATGACAGTTTGAAAAAGACAAAACTATGGATAGTATAAAAAGATCAGTGGTTACCTGGGGTTGAGGGTAGGGAGGAATGAATATGCAGAGCACAGAGGATTTTTAAGGCAGTGAATAGTAATATCATACGTTTGTCAAAATGCATAGAATATACAACACCAAGAGTAAACCCAAATGTAAGCTATGGACACTGGGCGATAATGATGTGTCAATGTAGGTTCATCAATTGTAACTGTTGTACCACTCTGGTGGGGGATTTGGATAATGGGGGAGGCTGTACATGTGTGGGGCAGGAGGTATATAGGGAATCTCTATACCTTCTGTTCAATTTTTCTGCAAACTTAAAAACATCTGTTTTATAAAAATACATATAAAAAGCTTCCATCAGTGCTTTGCACAAAAGCAATGATTTTAGCTATAGTTATAATTTATTAGTAACTAGAGGCCCAGTGCATGAAACTCATGCACTGGGGAGGGGGTTGTCCCTCAGCCCCGCCTGCGCCCTCTTGCAGTCCTGGACCCCTCAGGGGATGTCTGACTGCTGGCTTAAGCCTGCTCCCTGGAGAGCGGGCCTAAGCCAGCAGTCAGACATCCCTCTCACAGTCCAAAACCCCTCGCTCCTTACCGCCTGCCTGCTTGCTGCTCCTTACCGCTCAGCTCACTCCACTTCAGCACTGCCATGAAGGCAGGAGAGGCTCCTGCCACCGCCACTATGCTCACCAGCTGTGAGCCCTGCTTCTGGTTGAGTGGTACTCCCCCTGTGGGAGCGCACTGACTGACCACCAGGGGGCAGCTCCTGTGTTTCAAGTTACTTGTCGTTCTGGTCATTCCGCCATAATGGTCACTTAGGCTTTTATTATATAGACTAGAGGCCCGGTGCACAAAATTCATGCACTGGGGAGTGGGGGGGTCCCTCAGCCCAGCCTGCCCCCTCTCACAGTCTGGGAGCCCTCAGGGAATGCCCTATTGATGGACATCTGCAGTCTGGCCGCGGAGGCTTGGAGCAGGCTCCGTGTTTGTGTGTGTGTGTCCGCTGGGGGCTTGCCCCCAGATGCACCACAGAGGCTTGGAGCAGGCGCCCCTCTGTGTTGATCTCTCAGGCTTGGGCAGGGCCCAACCCCTCCTCCTGAGCTGGTCGTGACTGTGACGGAGGCTCAACCTCATTTTCATATTATATATTATATATATATCCTATCTAATAAAAGAGAAACATGGTAATTGGCGTACGACCGCTACCCTTCCCATTGGCTAATCAGGGCAATATGCAAATTAACTGCCAGCCAAGATGGCGGCCGGCAGCCAGGCAGCTTGAAACTGACATGAGGCTTGCTTGCTTCAGTGACGGAGGACTCCAACGTTTCCCGCCTGCCGCTGCAGGCCTCTGAGCTGCAACTCTAAGCAACTATGTAACAAATATAGAAGCTAAACAAAACCCCAGAAACCTGCTTTAGTCCTCCAGGCTTCAGCCAGCAGGATCGCAACATTGTAAGCAAAGGCCAGAAACCTACTTTCAGCAGTGGAAGCCTAAGAGCTGGAGCCAAGCCTCAAAGCTAAAGCTGGCCCAGAATAAAAAAAAGAAAAAGAAAAAAAGGAGCGGTTGGGAGCTTCAGTCACCCCCAGCCTGAAAACAGCCCTCAGCCCTTCACCCAGACTGGCCAGGCACCCCAGTGGGGACCCCCACCCTGAAGGGTGTGTGACCAGCTGCAAACAGCCCTCAGCCCCTCACCCAGGCTGGCCAGGCACCCCAGTGGGGACCCCCACCCTGATCCAGGACACCCTTCAGGGCAAACCAGCCGGCACCCACCCATGCACCAGGCCTCTACCCTATATAGTAAAAGGGTAATATGCCTCCCAGCACCGGGATCAGCAGAGCCGCGAGACCTCCCGGCACCGAGATCAGCGTGACAGGAGCCAGCGCCCAAACCCCCTGATTGCCCTGCGGCTCTGTGTGTGACAGGGGGCGGGGCCACAACCTCCCTATCCACCCTGCTCTGTTTGTGACAGGGGAAGGCGCCCCAACCCCCTGATCAGCCCTGCTCTGTGCCTGATAGGGGGGAGCTCCCCAACCCCCTGATCGTCCTGCAGCTCTGTGTGTGACAGGGTGCGGTGCCCCAACCCCCTGATCGGCCCTGCTCTGTGTGTGACAGGGTGCGGCGCCCCAACCCCCTGATGGGCCCTGCTCTGTGCGTGACAGGGTGGCGCCGCAACCTCCCCATCGACCCTGCCTTGAGTGTGACAGGGGACGGTGCCCCAACCCCCCAATCGGCCCTACCCTGAGCATGACTGAGGGTGGCATCACAACCTCCCAATCGCCCTGCTCTGTGCATGACAGGGGTAGACGCCCCAACTCCCCAATTGGCCCTGCTCCGAGCCCAACCAGGGGCAGCACCTAGGGATTGGGCCTGCCCTCTGCCACCCGAGAGCAGGCCTAAGCCAGCAGGTCGTTATCTCCCAAGGGGTCCCAGACTTCGAGAGGGCACAGGCCGGGCTGAGGGACCCCCCTCCCCCCCGAGTGCACAAATTTTTGTGCACCGGGCCTCTAGTGTATATATATATATATATATATATATATATATATATATATATATAGAGAGAGAGAGAGAGAGAGAGAGAGAGAGAGAGAGAGAGAGAGGGATTAGACATCAAAAAAAGGGCGCATTGGAAATACTTAGCACCAGATAAGTTTTTAAGGATTGCTTGCTAATTAATTGAGCTTTCCTACTGTGATGATATCATTTTATTTTGTGGTTTCTACAGTGCTATGTCTTTGTTTAATATCTGGACCAAATACGCACCCCGGCTGCCCACTGCCTATTACAATGAAAAGCTTCTGAAGGTTGGAGATAGCCTCTGCGAAATGAAAGTAAGTGCCTCCGGAGTAAAGAGAGCCTAAATGATACTCATTTGGCTAACTATATTATGTTTGGTTGATACCATTCCTATTTTACATGATTTGATTATTGTTGCTGTTTAGAAAAAAATAAATGAATTCATAAAATTTTAAGGAGGCACAGTAACCAAAAGAGTGTTTGTTTTTTAATTTTGTAGTTGAGATTTTTCCAGAGGTGAGATGTTCCTGAACAGAAAGACAGCTGCCTGGAGGTGGCTAGGAGCAGAGGCCCTAGCTAACAGGGTGTGGTTAGGCGCCCAACAGGAAATGCTGAGTCATCATGTTCCTACAGTATACAAAGGAGCCCAGACACCACTTCCTGTTGTTTTTCACATGGTTGGCCTTACCCAGCATGCAACTCTCATGGCTTCTGGCCTTGCTGTCGTGTTGCCTGTGTCCCAGTGCCTGTTCGAATGACTTTCAATTCCTTGTTAATGTTCTGCTGAATGTAAATATAGCAGTCACTCCATACATGCCCTGTTGCTTGCTCAGTATTGTATTCCAAATGGGAGTTTGCCCCTATTTCTAGTTCCACATCAATGCTCAGGTCTTAGATTGCTGTGGACTCATGGACTTGCTAAGACCACACACACCATCGCTGACTTTTCAGTGAATGATAAATGTAAGTTTTCCCTTCAGTTCTGGCATAGGCCCCAATTACTCCAAGTTAAATATGAGTTTTTGGCTCATCTAGGATCCTTGGACCAAGATTTATTTTATCCAAAGTGACGTTAGGCCAGACATTGACCGTATATAGTGTCTTCTCAATCTTTAGTTTCTCAGCGTCATTTTCTTCCTATATTTCTATTTTCTGGACTTGAATCCTTTGATTTAGGAGGGAAGTTTATCAAATGGAGGATAAGGTAAAAAGGAACTTTCATAATGAAGAACTAAGATCTATTTTCTGCTGTCAAAATGAGAGAATTATTTTAGCTCCATGCAACTGGACCATGATTCTTAGAAACTTGAAAATACAGTTTGGAAAACTATAGGACAGTGGTTCTCAACCTTCTGGCCCTTTAAATACCGTTCCTCATGTTGTGACCCAACCATAAAATTATTTTCGTTGCTACTTCATAACTGTAATGTTGCTACTGTTATGAATTGTAATGTAAATATCTGATATGCAGGATGGTCTTAGGCGACTCCTGTGAAAGGGTCGTTGAACTGCCAAAGGAGTCACGACCCACAGGTTGAGAACCGCTGCTATAGGAAAAATAAAATGATGAGTTCCAACTTGTAAGCTGTATTTATGTAAAGTGGAATAACAGTTTTGACAAGAATTAAAAGATTGTTCCCTCTCCGTTTTTATGCTTCTCCTCAATAGAAGGAGCTGGTGATACACAGCACTGTTGGGGGTTGTTTGAGGAATATCCAGGTGGGTGGAGAGGATATTGGTGGAGGGAGGAGGAAGGAGCATGTTAGAAGTTGATAAAGCAAGTGGATGATGGGTAGTAACTAAGGATTCAGAATATTTCAGATAGAGAGGTCTAGATAGGATATTTTAAAATTTGCTTGAAGGAACAAAGAAAATGTTTTAAATACTTTTCACTGATGGAAAAGTGGGCTGATAAAGAATATATTTGTAATCCTGAAAATGAACTTGACTGGTTACTTTGGTTCTAGAATCTCTTTATTTTAGTTACAGTAAAGATCATTTTGTTGGAATACTTTTGTTTTGAACCTAGATTTGAATTCATTATAGGAATCAAGTTAGAACAGAAAAGAACCAGAATTAATTAGTGACCAGTAACAAACAAGTCAATAGAAATAGAAACAAAACAGCACTTGACTGTGGATGCCTCCCAAGGGGCTGCGCAACTTGAAAGGCAGTTGTTTGTCCTGACACACAGTTACAGGGGAGGAAGCTGAGTAAGGGTTGCAACAGACACATATTTCAGAGCCCTACTCACACCCACTGCTCTGAAACTCTCCAGATCAACTGTGCCATGTGGGCTACAGAAATGAGGCATAGGACTTTATAATGGGAATATAAGCATGACTTAGAGCTAACAGAATCATAACTAACAATAGCTCAGACTTTTTGGCTTGGGCTATTGCAGCTTCAGAGATTGTTGACAGATCAAAGGGAGATTGGGCCAGCTCATCTGTGTTTTTCTCTCCTTCCTCTCTTTCCCCTCCCTTTGTCTTTCTCTCACCTTTCCTTCCTCTCCCCTTCTCCCTCCCCTCCTTCCTTTTCCATTTCCTTCCTTCTCTTTACCTCTCCTTCCTTCCTTCCTTCCTTCTTTTGCTGTCTCTCTCCCTCATTCCCTTCTGTTCTTCCTCATTCTTTCTTTTTCGCCCTCCTCTCCCCTCTCCATCTTTTTATTTCCTTCTTTTTTGGAGCTTAGGAGGTATCAGAGAAGCCAGGCTAGTAACACACTCATCTCCCTCTCTGACTGAGTGGGTGGATTACCATCATGGTGATATTGAATTTGGGGATATTCTCATCTTTAAAGTTACGATGGTCTTATCTCACACTCGGCTTGTTGTGAGGAGAATTAAATGAAATAATGCACATGAATTGCCTAGCACAGTGTCTTTCACATGTGTTTGGAAATGATAGTGATAATGGTAGTAATAGTGTAATGGTGGTAGTAATAGTGGTGATAATCAAGATGAATATTATTAACAATAATATAAATAGTACCTAATATTAGTAACTATATAATTTAATAATTACTGGATATAATTTTAATGTTTATACAGATTTTAATAAGAAAAATTATATTTTGAAATTTTCATCAAGTGCTCTTTTTATTTTAGGAGTATAAATTGGCCCTTTTACAGTGCTATGGAAGATATCTTCAGCAGTTCAGTATCAGCTTTGATGAGAATATAGCAGATATACAACAATTCAAAACTGTCTTTTTTCCAAACGGTATTGGAGACCCAACTGCTGCAAATACAGTAAGATGAAAGCAGCTAAAATAGCTACAAGTTATGATTAGCTATGCAATATATCCTTTTGTTGAGAGCTGCTAAATGTCTTTCCTGTGCTTAGCATAGCATTTACTTGTGTGCTACAAGTTGCTTAATAAATGTTTTCAGTGCTAGATAAGAACGTATACTTATTAGACTTTGCAAAGATGCTTTGGAGATTGTATCACTATAATCACTCATTCATCCAGCAGACAGTTGTCATTATAATAACTTATAATAACTAATATTTGTAGGATACTTTCAGTTTACAAACTGTGTTAGATACTATTATTATTTTATAAAAGAGAAAAAGAAAGCTAAGCACAGAGCCTAACTATTGGCTCTGGAGATTAAACACAGATCTTCTGATATAGAATTTTATGCTTTATTTCTGGCATACCAGTATTATGTTAATTGTTACCATTGATTCACTGGTTGAACAGTTACCATGTGCTAAGCTCTTCTATATGCAGTATATGAATTGTCATCTTTCAGCCTCATTTTAGTCTCAAAAGTAGGGTACTATTATGCCTTTTTTACAGATGAGGAAACTGAGGCTTCTTAGAGACTAAGAAACCAGTCCACTTAAAGCAATGGACAGAGTTGGTGTTTGAACCCTAATCAGTCTTACGCCAAAGCTGTTATTCCAAACTTGATCATTCAAGGCCTTGGAAACATATGTGGTTTAATAAGCAGAAAATCTGAAAGTATGTTTGGCTATATAATAGGTGCATGAATGGGAATACAGGGCAATATAAGTTGGAACCCCATTGGGGAGAGTACTGAATGAAAAGCTTAGAACTTTGGACTTTTAAGGCCCCTCCTATCCCACTCTGGTCTAGCGCTCTCTCTCTCTCTCTCTCTCTCTCTCTCTCTCTCTCTCTCTCTCTCTCTCTCTTTCTCTCTCTCTCAATATTGCATTAGCCTGCTTTCACCTCTTCTCCCTGGCTTAGTGCCAGTGCGCTGGTGAGCTCCACTGTCTACAAAGCTTGTATCTTAGATATCTGTGTGACTCGTCCTTTACTTCCTTCAGGTCTCATGCACTCCCTGCATTATTTATTTATTTTTTTGTATCACTTATTGTCACCAGCTACATTTTCATTTGATTATTTTTTAATAATAATATTACAAAATATAATAAATCCTCAATAAAGTTTTATTGACTGGATGAATAGATGAAATGATATAGTTAGAATTAGTAAAAGCCGTACATAGAATAGATTAGAAGGTAAAAGACTGGAGGCAGAATATAAAGCAATGAAGACAATGTAAGAGTTTGCTAGCAGGACCGTTGTGATGGGTGCAAATAGGTATGAGGAATTTGTGTTTGTTTGTTTTTTAAATATATTTTTATTTCAGAGAGGAAGGGAGAGGGAGAGAGAAACATCAATGATAAGAGAGAATCATTGATCGGCTGGCTGCTCCTGCACGCCCCACACTGGGGATTGAGCCCACAACCCAGGCATATGACCTGACTAGGAATCCAACTGTGACCTCCTGGTTCATAGGTTGATCTTCAACCACTGAGTCATGCTGGCCGGGCAAGAATTTGTGTTTTTTTGCATGCTTAATTTGAGGTTCTGGTATGATACTAGCATGCTGCATTTCTTAACAAATATGTATAAAAAAATAAAATAAGTAAGATTGAAAATTTAGCCCAGTAGGAACCTATCAACACAGAACTAGAGGTCTTGAGAAGTTTTGTTAGAGAAATAGATCTTGGATTTTAAATGCATAAAGATCACAGATGAATCAGTAATAATGAACAATTCACTGTCAAACTATTAACAGCAAAGTTTTGTGTGAACATTCATAATCATGTATGTAATATTTAATTATTCCCTTTGTATGTACTGCAGGAAGGCATTATGGCAGAGATTATATGGATTTGGTCTCTGGAGCCACACTGTCTGGGTTCAAAGAGCTGCTGTGCCACTGCCTAATGATGGGACCTTGCAATTTCTTTGTGCCTCAGTTTCCTCATCTGTAAAAATGGAAATAATAAGACCTACCTCCTAGTGTTGTTTTGAGGTTGCTGAGATAACAAAAGACTTGGAATAGGGCCCAACACTCAAAAACTGTGAGGCATCATGATCTGTTTGTAAAAGAGAGAGAGAGCACGTAACAGTGGTTCTCAACCTGTGGGCCGCGACCCCTTTGGCGGTCGAACGACCCTTTCACAGGAGTCGCCTAAGACCATCCTGCATATCAGATATTTACATTACAATTCATAACAGTAGCAACATTACAGTTATGAAGTAGCAACGAAAATAATTTTATGGTTGGGTCACAACATGAGGAACTGTATTTAAAGGGCCAGAAGGTTGAGAACCACTGACTTAGAAGATAATGATCATTCCAACTTTCATCCAATGAATATCTTCTGTGATACCAACTACATGGTGGCTAGAAATAGTGTACATGTATCCAAGCAGGAAATACATATGGTAGAAAGGCCCATTGGTATTACTAAGAGGGTCCACCCCCATAGCTTTAACAGGGCTCGTCAGTACTCCCTTCAGAACTTCACATCTATCCAGTTGTGTCTTAGACATCTCAACTTGACATATCGCAAGCTGAACTCATCATCTTTCCTCCATAATTGCCTCCAGCCAGTCACCCATGCAGGAAATCACTGCAGACATCTTCTCCTCCCTTATCTCCTGCATATTATTGGCCACTGAATCCCATTGACTCAGACAAGACTTAAATCTTTCCCCATTTCAGGGCCCTGCTATGTCTGGACTATCTCAGACGCCTTTGATTTCTCCCAGCCTCCCTGCATGTAGCTTTGTGCCCTTCCCTCTGCTTTCCATCTTCCACACTTTTGTCATAATTAATTTCTAAAGTGTAAATCAAATTGTTCTACTCCTCTGCCCTTTGACTTTGCCCTTTGGCTAAAGTCCATATTCCTTGGAATGGCTTGGAACACTCTTCATGTTCCGACTAGGAACCACCTCTATAACCTAATCTCTTTATCTTAAACCTTCTTACTTAACCTTTCAAAAGTCTTTCAATCCAGTGACCACTGAAACTACCTTAAGCATTCCTAACATTGCTTGTCCCTGAAATTCTCTTCTTTTTGCCAAGAACAGGGACCACGTCTTCCTCAACTTTGAGTCACTGTTGCTTAGCAGAGTGTGGCTAATTGAGGTGGTCCATAAACATTGGCCAAATCAATGTGTACATGGTAATATTTATACCTGAATTGATACGTTAAAATGCCATTTGGTGAGTTTCCAAAAAACGATTCAATTCCATATTCTTGGAGATAGGATTTTGTACTTTCTTTTGCTTTTGAAATTTTTTTTTGATTAAGGAAAGGTAACAATCTTAATTAAATGGATGCTTCGAAGAAACCTATTTTTTTATGTCTTAATTTGTTAGGGATATTATAAAAATTCATAGACTGATAGCTTAAACAACAGTTTATTTCTCACTTTATGGAGGCAGGGATAGCTTAGCTCAGGGTGCTAGAAAATGTGGTTGTCTGGTGAGAGCCTGCTGTCTGGTTCTCGCTGTGTCCTCAGACGGCAGAAGGCAAGAGGGAGCACTCCGGTGTCTCTTTTAGAAAGGCACTCCTCCCATTTATGAGGGCTCTACTCTCATGACCTGATTACCTCCCCAAACCCCACCTTCTAACATCATCACATTGGGGATAGATTTCAACATAAGAATTTCGGGGGCTACATTCAGTCGATAGCACTATACTAATCTATTAAATTAATTAAGCACAATTGTTTCCATTTTAGTTTTTGTATGTTTTAAGGAAAGCTTTTCTAAGTTGCATAAACTTTATTTATATTCACATTTATATTTTCCCATGCGTTTCAGTTTCATGCTTTAAATGGAAGAAATATTTGCAGCTACCAGCTGGTCTGTAACAGTGATTTGAACATGCAGAATAAAGAGTCTGTGATCCAGTGTCTGAATATCTTGTCCTCCTTAAGACTCACCATGCAGGTTGCCTTGCCACAGGAGCACCTCTGCTGGATCATCTTCAATGGTATATGGCAATGTATTTTATTTTCCATCATGTTTTTCAGAAAGTTTCGTGAATGCCAAGTTTGACGTTAACTTGATTACTTCGTGATTTGAAATATAATTATTTCATAGTAGCATGCTTGTTTTTATTTTTATTTTTTACACTGTTATTACATTTTAGTTTGTCCTCATATGCAGGAACTTACAAAGCATGTCTGTGGGGATGATCAGTTTCAGGTATATAGAAAGCAGGGCCCAGAGTTAGTAAATAAATATAAGTGGAGAAGAATCAAAGAACCACTGCAGGTTAGATTGGTTCTAAGCATCATCCATTTATTGGTCCCCTCCTCAAATACTTTGGGCAGTGACTGTGGCTTTCTACATATCAACCTTCTTCTCCAACTTGGTTTTGAGTAATGAGCTTTGGTATGTATATATGTGTGTGTATAGTATATTTATATATATACATATATACTGTAATTTATATGCATATATATACTGTATATTTATATACATATATACATTATATATATATGTCTCATGAAATATCATCTATCAAAATGTAGCATTGTCCTGGCTGGGGTGGCTCAGTTGGTTGAGAATTGTTCTATGTACTGAGAGGTCAAAGGTTCAACTCTCCATTAGGACACATGCCTGGGTTGTGGGCTAGATCCTTAGGAGGAGGTGTGCAGGAGGCAGCCAATTGATTATTCTTTCTCATTGATATTTTTTCTCTCCCTTTTCCTTCCTCTCTCTTTCTGGAATCCATACACACACTGACACACACACACACACACACACACGCATGCACACACGCCTAGTATGCAAATTGTCCCCTCTGGAGTTCGACCAGGAGACCAGGAGTTAGATGGCTCACTATGACATGCGCTGACCACCAGGGGGTGGTCATGGAATGAAGGAAGGCCCCGGCTGGCAGCCAGAAGGCCCCAAATGGCCCTGATTGCCAGCCAGGCCTAGGGACCCTACCTGTGCATGAATTTTGTGCACCGGGCCTCTAGTGTGTATGTGTATATATATATATATATATATATATATATATATATATATAGCATTTATTTTTTTCTCTTTAAAGAGTTACAATTTAAATTTAATTTCTTTTTAAAGTTACAATTAAAAGTGGCAATGAGTCATTTGCTGTTGTTCTGTGAATAACATATTCTCAAAGGGAAAATAATACAGTGTGTTCTCTGTGCATAAGAGCAGGGAAAACTAACTTGAAAGAAAACATATTGGATTTTAGCTCATCTGTGGCAATTGAAATACATTTCCTAGCCTTTTCCTTCTTCACCCTCCCCAAATAATTTTTTGACAATTTGATTGAAAATTACATTTGCTGCCAGAGATGAGGCTGACTTTGGAAGTAAGTTTTAAATTCAGTAATTGTCAAGCTTTTGTACTTGATCATCCTCAAGAGGATCTGTTCCCCAGAGTACCTGCTGCCATCTCTCCACCTCAGTTGGTCATAGGTCTTGGCAGGGACTGAGCAGGAGCAGATGTTCTGTGCTCAGGAAGCATGACAGGCCCATGGTTTGGGTGTTGCAGTCAGGCCTTGCTTTAGTGGTGAAATGATATAGTCCTTGGGTGCTGTTCTTTTAAAAGCACACACAAATATATTCCAGTATTCTTCGGGGGGAAAAAAAAGTAAATGATTTCTGTATCTTCTACATCCTTTTATTGGTGTGTGTTTTTCTTTCCTTTTTTAAAAAACATATGTTTTTATTGATTTCAGAGAGAAAGGGAGAGGGAGAGAGAGAGAGAGAATTATCAATGATGAGAGAGAATCACCCATAGGCTGCCTCTTGCATGCCCCCTACTGGGGATCAAGCCTGCAATCTGGGCATGTACCCTGACTGGGAATTGAACAGTGACTTCCTGGTTCATAGGTCTATGCTCAACCACTGAGCCACACCACTGGGCTGTGCGTGCCTTTTCTTTACACCGGTGGTATCGTGCTCTAGATTTTATCCTTTTTCTTAAATATTTTTTCTGCTCAATATTATGGTTTTAGACTAGCCAGGTTCCTGTGTATAGATCTAGTTCATTGACTCTATTTACAGACTTGTATTCTTGATATCCATAGATTCCTAAGTACAGAACCTGGTTTTCCCTACCTCTATAGCTACACACATAATTCTGCAATGAATATCCTTGTACATGTCCTTTTATAGACCTGTGTGAGAGTTATCTGGGATCTATGCCCAGGAGCGGGATTGCTGGGTGGAGAGAAATATCATAGCTTTTTACTAACTCCAGTCCCTGTTTTAATTAATTCATCCAAAACTTATTGCCAGGCATTGTTCTAGGTACTAGGGACACAAGAGTGGACAACAGATGAAAACCCTGTTCTCATGGTTACATTCTGCTTCAGGGAGACAATAAACAAACAAAACAAAGTGGTCATGGCAGATTGTGCTACGGAGAAAAGTAAAGCTGAGGAAGAGCTAGGGAGAGCCAGACCTGGGCTGGGGCTAGGATGCAATTTTAACTTTAAAAAAAATTGATTTCAGAGAGAGGAAAGGAGAAGAGGAGAAAGAAACATCAATGATGAGAGAGAAACATTGATTGGCTGCCTCCTGCACGCCCCCTACTGGGGATTGAGCCCAAAACCCAGGCATGCGTCCTGATTGGGACTCGAACCCTGACCTCCTGGTTCAGGGGTCAATGCTCAACCATTGAGCCACACCGGCTGGGTTAGTCTGCAATTTTAATTAGAATGGTCAGGGAAGGCTCAGTGAGATGATATGTGAGCAAAGACCTCAATGAAACATCTGAATATTTGGGAAAAAGGCATTCTAACTAGAGGATTAGCAAATGCAAAGATTCTGTAGTTTTAATACTTTGGATTTTAAGTAATAAAAAAATAAATTGATTAATCAGTTTGTCAAAATACATTTAATTTTTCCAGTTAAAACTGAACACTCATTCTTTTTATTTTAAACCGGTTATTATATGTATAGACATCCTTGGTTTCTTTTTTTTTTTTAAAAAAAAATATATTTTATTGATTTTTTACAGAGAGGAAGGGAGAGAGATAGAGAGTTAGAAACATCGATGAGAGAGAAACATCGATCAGCTGCCTCCCGCACATCTCCCACTGGGGATATGCCCGCAACCCAGGTATATGCCCTTGACCGGAATCGAACCTGGGACCCTTCAGTCCGCAGGCCGACGCTCTATCCACTGAGCCAAACCGGTTTCGGCGACATCCTTGGTTTCTTAAGATATGTAACCAATGTTGGTTCTTTCATAAAATTCAACTGGGTGTATGAGTATTCTATAACACCTTACTTCTCAACCTGAACCCAACTAATTTAAACCTCAAATAGATTATTTTGGTGATGGCCATCTTTGATGAAAAGGAATCATGTGACAAGACAAAAAATTCACATTAGGGATTTGGTCAAAACCAAAACAAAACAAACTTCCAGAGATATCCTGAGTGTGTAAAGAATCAGCCTATGCTCCATCTACACCAGCTCTCGCCCCACCACGCTTCTGCAGTGGGAATTTGTGAGCCACACCAAGATCCTGAACCATCTAAGAAGCGATCAGTTCTAGTCAGGATGCTCAAGGGCTGCCAAGATTAAAGGCACATTTTAGAAATACAGAGGGTCCTTGTCATTCTTGAGGGCAGTTTCCTGAGGCCTCCTGAAATTCCCCAGTTCCTGTCACTAACTTGTTTATACAGGCTCCTAGCTTCCACCTGAATCACATGTTTTGTGGAGAGGCATGCGTTTCCTGTGCATGTCCTTCCTTGGTGACTTTTTAAAAAAAAAACAAAAAAAAAACACACCAAAAAACCCCCAAAGAAACACAGTTACATAGTTTAATTTTTAAGATTAAGAACAGAGGTGGACAAAACCAAGTTGAGATAAGAATGCTGGGCTTGCCCGGCCGGCATGGCTCAGTGGTTGAGTATCCGACCCAGGAACCAAGAGGTGGTGGGTTCGATTCCTGGTCAGGGCATCTGCCTGGGTTGCATAAATTAATCCCCAGTGAGGGTGTGTGCAGGAGGCAGCTGATTGATGATGTTTCTCTCTCTTGATGTTTCTATCTCTCCTTCTCCCTTCCTCTCTCTCTAAAAATCAATCAAAACATACTTTTTAAAAAAGAATGTTGGACTTGAGCTGTTACTAGCCAAATGGTTTCTTCCCAGGTGGACCTACCATGAAATAAATAGCTCTGTGTTCTGGGAGCAGTCACAGTAAGAATGCTGAGTCCTGGAATGTTGAGGACTGAAGTGTATGGTGCTGTACATATATGTTTAAGATTTTATTCAATATTTTTGTCACTGATTTATGTAATTAATATTTATCATGCTTACAGGCGTGTTTTAATTAAGCGATGTGTGTCTTGGAGCAGATGCTTAAAGTTTAAATGTGAACATAAGATTCATAATTGTTGAATTTTGATGGCTATGAATTTTAGATCCGATATTTTATAGGACATATGTAGACCACTTGTATTATAAGTACATGCCTTTTTTTAAAAATATATATTTTATTGATTTTTTTACAGAGAGGAAGGGAGAGGGACAGAGAGATAGAAACATTGATGAGAGAGAAACATCGATCAGCTGCCTCCTGCACACTCCCCACTGGGGATGTGTCTGCAACCAAGGTACATGCCCTTGACCGGAATCGAACCTGGGACCCTTGAGTCCACAGGCCAACGCTCCATCCACTGAGCCAAACCGGTTAGGGCATTACATGCCTTTTTAAAGCATGTTGCCACATTTGGTTATGTTTATAGCATGATAATGTCCTTGTTTATATAGAGATATATGCTTTCCCCCTCCCCCCAACCCTGTGAGCAGCCATCTATCCTCATTTAATTAATGATCTGATAAAAAAAGCAGGCTTGAATGATGTTAAATAGGAGTTGAAAATGCTCTTTTTTATTAGAGTGCTCAAAGGCCATACCTTAATAATAGGATAAATATTGTATGAGAGTGAGAATGAATATAATGCAACCTATTATGTGTTATGATTTTAAAATTATTATGAGTTTCCTTCCATGTTAAGTATTATGCCATGCTGATTAAATATATATTTTAATCTTATTTGGAAATAAATATTCAGTTTTTCAACCATAAGAAAACCATGGGTATCAATAACATTTAATATGAATTACTAAAACCATGGGGTACATAAATTATGCTACTAAAAATATTCTTTTGTTCAGTATATTTCAAAACTTACACTGCTTTTATAATGAGGCTAAAGATTCCCGCGTCAGCCTATTTAAAGGATGGTCATATTAGTTCTTTTAATGATTTGGATACAAAACAAATTATAATGATTATAACTCTCTAACCATTATCCAGCTTTCTCATGAGATTGCTTATTTTTAGAACTATAGACTTAAGCCACAGGAATTAGCATATACAATTTTCATAATTTGATTTATAAACCATGTTAACGAGTTTTTCCTCCATTTAGGTACTGTTTACATTTACACCATTTGCAGAAAACTGATGGTTATTGGTCAGTCTTCCAAGGTATGCAATTTACTGACAAAATATCTTCTCCTATATTTCCTATTTTTCGTAAGACTTTTGTTAGTATTGAGCATTAAACAAAGAAAATTTAGTGAATTATATAATAGCAAAATTTAGTGAATATGTATTTTAGATTTACTATTTTTAGTTTTACTTTAATATGATCATAGGTAAAATTGCAGATAATAAAGTATTAATGAAAGAAAAGCATTCTTAAAATTGATAGATATTCTCTGCTGTCCCTTGGTCTCTCAGATTAGCCAAAGTTGTCAACTTGATACTGAACATCCACCTGGTAACTATATCTCTAGGTGGGGTGATCATCCATTCTTGCTTGCTCAGGACAGTTCTGGTTTATATCTGTAGTCCTGGAGTAATTATTAATAATGCTTGCTTTCGCTCTTAAACGTGTCCTGATTTGAATGATAAACTACGGTTACCCTATTTATATTGTGTTGTGGAGCTTGGATTTCATTTTGCTTGAAGAGGTTGCACTTGACTTATGGCCCACATGCTAGTTAGTGAATGAATAAATGAATGAATGTTAGTGTATTAGGGTTAAAGAACATCTTCACTCTGTTTCAGTCATAACCCAAGGGTAAGGAGACTTCATTTTATAATAAGACTAGAGGCCCGGTGCATGAAATTTATGGATGGGGTGGGGATCCCTCAGCCCAGCCTGCACCCTCTCCTAAATGGAATTGGGCCTAAACTAGCAGTCGGACATCCCTCTTGCAATCCATGACTGCTGGCTCCTAACTGCTCACCTGCCTGTCTGCCCAATCGCCCCTAACCACCTCTGCCTGCCCACCTGATTGCCCCTAACTGCTTCTGCTTGCCAGCCTGATCGCCCCCTAACTGCCCTCCCCTGCTGGCCTGATCGCCCCCTAACCGTTCCCCCCTGCTGGCCTGATTGCCCACTAACTGCCCTCCCCTGCTGGCCTGATCGCCCCCTAACTGCTCTCCACAGCTGGCCTGATTGCCCCTAACCGCTTCTGCCTCGGCCCCTGCTACCATGCCTTTGTCCGGAAGGACGTCCGGAAGATGTCCAGAAGATGTCTGGTCTAATTACCATATTACCCTTTTATTAGTATAGATTCCTACTCACCAGTCTTCACTGGTAGGTTTAACTTGAGGTTTCTATTGATTTCCCTACAATGTTGGTAGCACTTTTGTCTTTAGGAGACCTATTTATTCCCTGTATTCATTGTTCAGTAATTAGGACAGTGATGGCGAACCTTTTGAGCTCGGCATGTCAGCATTTTGAAAAACCCTAACTTAACTCTGGTGCCGTGTCACATATAGAAATTTTTTTATCTTTGCAACCATAGTAAAACAAAGACTTATATTTTTGATATTTATTTTATATATTTAAATGCCATTTAACAAAGAAAAATCAACCAAAAAAATGAGTGTGATAGGTTCACCATCACTGCATTAGGATGTAGGCCAAGAAGGGAGAATATACTTATGTTGAGTCCATATTCAAATGGCATTTGGAACATTACTGTTTTATTTTTTATCACATGCAAAACCTTACCCTGAATGTTCTAACACTCAGGATAGATACCTTTTTTTTTTTTTTCTTATTTTCTCCAAACATAACCAAGTATCTTAAAAGTCAATAACACTTAAAATGGAAGGAAGGATATTTGCATGCTTAATGGAAAACAATTTTGAAATCACTCTCTGTTTTGTTCCTCGAGTTTAAAAGCTCTATTGCTGACAGTGATTTGCACAAGACAGTGCCAGCTCTTTGAGTGCGAATTAAAATGAGGGGAGACTGTCCCATGCATAATGGAAATTTGGCTAGAGACTATTCCAGTGATTCTACATTTAGTTCCAGCTGATTTCCTGAAAAGAACTTGCATATTCCTGTTGCCCTTGCTGTAGCAACAAATACTGCTTCACAGAACCACCATAGTTTGGTTGCTACAGCATTTGTCTGCCAGCTCTTTGAAGGGCAGAGATGTCTGTGCCAAAATTTAACTGTTCGTGTTTGTACTTGCTAATGCCGAGAGAATTTTAATATGATAGTCGTTTTAAAATAATTTCTTATTAAACTCTACCTAAGACATCTCTTCTCCCCCTCATAGAACTTGAATTTCTTTCTGACAAAATAAGGGCTGGAGGAGAATAGTTCTGTGGTCCCAGTCTTGTGGGATGGGAGTGAGGCGGGGAAGAGCGGGGGGAAGGAGGTGTGTGTGCAAGAATTTTGGAGTGGTGGATGGTTGCACAGTTGGCATTTGAAGGTTGGGATAAAATTCATTCAGTTTTTTCAATATAATAAGTTCCAAGGAAATTAAAAATTTTCACCCAGAAATTTCTAAACCTTCAGCTGGTGAGTTTATTCCTTGGTGAGGGAGGTAGGGAGTAGCAGGGAACCAACCACATCTGTGCCTTCTCCGGTCTGAGGGACCCTGATTCTGTAGCTATTTTAGAGTTCAACTCTATTATAGCTTGAGACAAAAGAAGAAATAAATATGATAGCCTCAGGCTTTTGTTGGTGTAACCCCAGAGAAATATAAACCCCTATCACTGTAAGATCCAGGCATCATTGCTACCATTTGTTATTATTGAATCCCTACTATGTGTTAGGTATTAGGTGGAAAGCTTTGTGTACATAATAACACTCATTTATAGCCTTAAGTCTTATGAGGTTGGCACTGTCATCATCACCATCACCATCATCATCACCATCATCATTTGTGGAATTAATGCCTACCATTTATTAGGTAGGCTTCTAAGCACTTTCATATATTATCTCACTTCCTAATATTATCCGTATAGCAAAAATTTGAGAAAGGTACTGTTATTGCTTTCATCTTATAGATGAAGAAGCAAAGGTTCAGAAAGGTTAATTTGCTCAATGTCGAACATCTAGTTAAGTGTAGCCGAGGCCAGAGCGAATGCCTCATTGCACTACCTCTCAATACCATTAGACTAAATTTCATCCCTCACGACCCATCCTATTTTGGCTCACTTACTCAAATAGAGAAGCAAATGGGAGGGGTTGGTATGTTTTGACCTCCCACTGTATTCTTGAAGACACCCTGGAGACCAAGACTGGATAGGGGTTCTTCCCAGATGGAAAATACTTTTGTGTTGAGGGAGGTTACCAAGCTTAAGCTTGTATTCAATCGAATGAAATCTATCTACCCTTTTGAGGGAGGGCAGATTTCTGAAATCTTTTTTCCCAAAGATATATATTACAACTTTGCTTTCATTTATGGTATAATTTGTAATTTCTTTTAAGGCATTTAAAACTGTAGTATAATACTCAGCAAGCATTAAAGAATACAGTATAATCTATTCATTCTAAGAAAATGTTGATTTATGTTTCATTTATAAAGTTATTGGCTTGAACAATAATTGTCAAATTATTCCACATTCCATTACATAAACTTCCAATCCAGCTTTGAAATGCTCAGTGTTGCTCCCTCAAAGGCTGATATAAATGATGCTGCAGTGCCCTCCTGTGGCTGAACTGATTAATGGTGTGTGTATCTTCCTGGGATTTGGTTTTTCTTCTTTTTCCTTCTCTGCTCCTCCCCCCTCCTCCCTCCCTTCCTCCTCTTCCTCCTCCTCCTCCTCTTCCTCCTCCTCTTCCCCCTCCTCCTCCCCCTCCTCTTCTCCTCCTCCTCCTCTCCTCCTCTTCCTCCTTCTCCTCCTTCTCCTCCTCTCCTCCTCCTCCTCCTTCTCCTCCTCCTCCCCTTCTTCCTTTTCCTTCTTCTCCTCCTCTTCCTCCTCCTCTTCCTCCTCCTCCTCCTCCCCTCCTCTTCTTCTTCCTCCTCCTTCTCCTCCTCCTCTTCCTCCTTCTCCTCCTCCTCCTCCTTCTCCTCCTCCTCCTCCTCCTCTTCCTCCTCCTCCTCCTCCTCCTCCTCCTCCTCCTCCTCCTCCTCCTCCTCCTCCTCTTCCTCCTCCTCCTCCTCCTCCTTTCCTCCTCCTCCTCCCCGTTCTTCTTCTTTAAAAAAGTTTTTTTAAAATTGATTTCAGAGAGGAAGGGAGAGGGAGAGAGAGATAGAAACATCAATGATGAGAGAGAATCATTGGCTGCCTCCTGCACGCCCCACACTAGGGATCAAACCCACAATCCAGGCATGTGCCCGGACCGGAATGGAACCATGACCTCCTGGTTCATAGATCAACGCTCAGCCACTGAGCCACGCTAGCTGGGCTTCTCCATTTTTATTTTATTTTGATATCTTAAACTTTTTAATATAGAAACATTGCCAAAACAACAATACCTCTTCCACCAACAGTGTTTTGTCCCATGCTTTTACCAACAGGACATTAACAGTCTCTTCAACCTTTGATATCTGATGTATTAAAAACAAATGGGATTTCATTGTTTCAATTTGGATCTCCCTGGTTGTGATGTAAGCATTTAAAATAGTTTTCAATTTCCTTTTTAGTTTTATTATTTCTTTTAATTTTCTTTTGATAATATGTATTTAGGTTTTTAAAAGAAGAACACTTTATTTTAAAATTTTAATTTGGTTTTTCAAAGTTTGTTTTTTCTATGAAGATAACAGTCCTACTTTAGACTCATCAACTTTTAAAATTAATACAAGTGAATTGATTTCATTTCCTCTTCCTTCTGCTTCTGTTCCTCCTGCTTCTCCAACTTCTCCTGCTCCCCTTCCTCCTCCTCTGTCTTCGTTGTCGTCACCAAAGCTAACACTTACGTTTACTATGTCCTCAGCATTTAGTGTGTAGTAATTTCTTAGATATTCAGACAATCCTAATTACTGTTATACCAGTATGGATGAGGAACCTGAGGCACGTGGAGTGTAAGTGAATTGTCCAAGGTAACATTGCTAGTAGTGGAGGTAGAGTTTCAGCCTTACAGGGCAGGTGAAGAAGAGAACAGAGTGAGCAAAGACACATGTATTTGGATCGCTGAGGTGTGTTTTGTGGAATGGAAAGCATTTTGGACCAGCTTTAAGTATATGATGCAAGGTCAAGAGTAAACGGGGTGTGGAGGAAGGCAGGAGTTGTCTTTGCATGCCCTGCAAGAGGCCTGTACTTTATCCTATACTCAATAGAGAACAATTGAAGTGTTCCAAGCACAAGAGTGGCACAGCCCAGTATGCATATTAAAGAGATAACGATGGTGGAGGTAAGGAAGATGTATAAGGAAGGGGCTTATAAGAAGGGCGATGGTGAGACCAGGGAGACAAGTGAGGGTGTATCCAATAGCCCAGGAAGATGTATGAGGACCCGCTTGGTTAAGGCTGATATTCCCATGGATATAATTTAGAATTTAATATTCTGAGATATTTAGCTCCCAGGTTCTTATTTTCATCCCAGTAATACTTTTTTTATAACAATATGTGGAATACAGACCAAATTTATTCTTGTATTCAATCAAATGAAAGGCTATATAACCTAATTACCCTTTGAGCTTTTGGAATATTTTTATTTATTTTATTGATTTCAGAGAGGAAAGGAGAGGGAGAGAGAGATAGAAACATCAATGATGAGAGAGACTCGTTGATTGGCTGACTCCTGCATGCTGCCTACTGGGGATCAAGCCTGCAACCCAGGCATGTGCCCTGGACTGGAATCGAACCCAGGACCCTTCAGTCCGCAGGTCGACACTCTATCCACTGAGCTGAACCAGCTAGGGCTAGAATATTTTTGAGGAAAGGAAAAAGACTGAAAAAGTTAACTGCAGAATACATGTAGTCAAATAGTGTTTCCCAGGATAGGGTTTATGGGAAGGACATGTTAAAAAATAATTATCAATAGATTTGTGGGGAAAAGTCACTCAGGTACAATAGCACAAGAGGTTCTTCCATATATTCCTACAGACAGACAAATAGCAATGATGACCCTTTCCCCATAATTTTATTTCACATTATACCTTGGGAATATTTATACTGGAAATAGGCGTTATTTATGGAGTGTGCCAAATACCATCCTAGCATGCCATGTATATTGTCTCCTCCATAAGAAAACTGTGGTGATGTGCCAAAATACCCATTTTAAAGATGAGAAAGTTGAGGTCTGGAGAGGTAAAATGACACAGCTACTAGGTGATAAATTTGGGCCTGAACCCCAGATCTATTTAATTCTAATCTTTAACTGTTTCTACTAAGTATCACAGGCTTCAGACTGTAAGCCTTTTTCATTTTCCCTATCCTGCTATACCAGTTTATTTTCAAAATAATACATTGGTTCCAGACCAGGTAATAAAAATTTTATTGTTGGAGGTAGTTCCTGTACTATTGTTGACACTTGATACATATTAATAAAAATGAGCTGGACTTTAGGAGCTAAGAAAGAAGACATTCTAAGATGGTTAACTTGAAGTTTTGCGTTCTTTAAATTATTCTCTTACTTTTTAAATGCTTGTGTTTTCTTGACTCATTATTTTTGGTTTGAGTATTCAGCAGCAACTTGTTTCAGAACGTATAATTTGATTAGATCAAATAAAAATAACAATTATTGGCTTAACATGAAAATTTATTCAATTATACCCTTTCTTTCTAAGGCCTTAGAGTATCTCCTGTGGGCCAGTGTGTGTATGGAGTCCTCGGTCCCACTCCTGTCCATCAGGTACTTGACATGGAGAGCTACTCTTTACACTGCGGTCTGCCAGTGCTACTATGACTGCCAAGCCGCTATCCATGGAGAGGTATGCTACTTTTTAATTTAGAGGATTTCAATATTTTAGAATATAACGTAAGCAGCATTTTCTTCTTTAGAAGTCTGGCAAGATTGAAACAGACACAAACAAACAAAACCCCCAAAATTGAAATGAAGCAAAGACAAAAGTCCCAGGCTTAATTTGCAGGAATTTGCTTGGCTTCTCCATTCTGTTATCTCTTTGCTCTACTTTCTTCTCTCTCCTTTATTTTCTGCTAGAGGCCCAGTGCACGAATTTGTGCACAGGTGGGGTCCAGCCGGCCTGGCCCCAATTGGGGTGGATCAGGGCTGGGCCTGTCGGGAGGAGGAGATGACAGGAGGTTGGCTGGACAGCCTGCCCCGATCAGGGCCCAATCAGGGATGGGCCAGCTGGGGGAAGGGGCTGCGGGCGATTGGCCAGCAGACCCCATCCCCGATTGGGGTTGGGGGTTCGATTGGGGGCAGGGCTAGCCATGGGGAGGGGCTGTGGGGTGGTGGGCCGGCTGACTCTACCCCCAAATGGGGTGGGGGGTTCCAATCGGGGTCTAGCAGCCTGGGGAAGGGGCCATGGGTGGTTGGCCAGCAGGCCTTGCCCCTGATGGGTTGGGGGATCGATCTGGGGCGGGGCTGGCAGGGGGAGTGGCTTCGGGCCAATGGGGGGGGGGCCCATTGGGGGTGTGGCCAGCCAGGGGGAGGGGCTGAAGGAGGTTGGCTGGCCATCCCTGCCCCCTATTGGGATGGGGTAGTGCAATTGGGGGCAGGCCGGCTAGGGGAAGGGAGGAGACGTTTGGCCAGCAGCCCGCTCTTGGCTCTTGATTAGGGTGGGAGAGTCTGATCAGGGGCAGGCTGGCTGGCCCCACCCCCTGATCGGCCCGGTTGGCCACAGTAGGCATCATAGTGACCGGTCATTATGGCCGTTATAGCCGTTAAGGTCTCTGGCTTTTTATATATATAGATTCACTTCCACCTTCTTTGCTGCTCTTCTGAATAAGATTTCCGTTATCTTTCCTTCCTCACTGCATTCTTCTATGCAATTTGCCTCCTCCCCTATTTAGATTTTTTTTTTCTTTCATTCAGTATTATTTTGTATTAGGAAGGTACTGAAAATACCTATATCAGAATTTTACTTTCCTTATTTTTAAAATTTATTATTTCATAAAGTGAGCATATCTGACAGTTTATTAACTTTAGATCTACATAATTTAGTGGTGCTAATAGGAAATGACAGACTGGATAGCTACTGTGTTATAGAGAGTTAGTATAGCCTAGAGTTTAATTCACCAACTAAGTCCACTGTATGGGAGAATGAAACATACACTTGATACATTTTTATCAAATGTCTAGATATATTTTTAATCCCTACTCTCTTATTAATTGTGAATTAAATTTATTTTAATTACATATAGACATTTGCTCGGCGTGGTTTAGCTAAAATTGTTGAATTAAGGCAACTGGAATTAATGGGCTCCTCACAGCCACCAGAAGCATCCAAGAGATATTACAGGGAGGCCACGATAAAGGTATCAAAATTTCACGAAATAAAAGAAATGTACTGCACTCTGTAGTTGATGAGATACTTTATATTAGTGGTTGCATCCCACTGTTACTTCACACATGATTCTTCTCTTTGAGGCAGATGGCAGTGATGATCTTCAAAAGAGCAGTATTTGAATCGAGAAGAAAAAACAGAAGTTTCTTTAGACCCAAAGTAAGAGTTAACTTAAAGGAAGTACAAACTGTAAGTAAGAATGTCTTTTATTTTTCAGTCTCTTTTTGTGGCATATTTGTGTTATATACCTCTGTATCTTAAGCCCTGCACCTTACTAGTATTCTCTGCACCCATGGCAAATAAAGAGAAGAACGCCTTCCCAGTGTGGGCACGACGTCACTTCACCCCTTTCTCAAAGCTTTCGTACCTTTGCACAGTCCCAGTTTTGTGGCTTTAACGGGCAAGAGGCTGAAGAAGATCCTGGGAGAGGTTCAGACTCACAGGCCTCGGACTGGTCCTGCGGAAGCCCTTGTCTTGGGCTGCTCATGTCAGCAGGCTTGGAGGTTGGAGAGAAGGTGGAGGCACCTCTTCTCCTCCGCTTCAGTTTCACCTCTGGGAGCGTTTAGGAACTCGGTTATAGTGTAGCAACCTACAGCCCCATGTCTTAGAGGCTTATGAGAAGCCTTTATTTCCCACTGCAATCAAGTGGTAGTTATCAGGGGCTGCTCATGACTGCGGCTCAGGGCCAGATTGAGGAGCCATCCTCATTTGGAAAATTTCTGGTTATTCAGTTGGAGGGGATATAAGAGAGCTTTGGAGGACCTCACACAGGCGGTAATGCCCAGCATGGAACTGACAGCAGTTTCTGCTTTTCACATATCAAACCTTGTCACACGGCCCCCCTTCCGGCCACAAGCGTATTTGGCCAACAGTGTTAAGGGCTATCACAGGAGGGGCCTGGGACCTAGTTATGCCTGTGGGGTCCTCTGCCTTTTCTCCCTCCTGCCTTTTTCCTTCTCCCACTGTCTTCCCCTTTGCCTTTTGGCATTTCAGTATTCCTTAAGGCCAGTTCTGTATTTATTTGAAGCCTTCCCTGACTGTTTTGGTGGTCATAAATTCTCTTGTGCGAGTTTCTTTGCAGGGACTGAAAATGGCGGGGAGGGGGAGGAGGATGAGCAGTTTCTGACAGGAGAGTGGTAGAATCTTAGGGTCTGGAAGAGATTCTAGAAAGCATGTGGTTCAATCCCTGTCTATTACAGATGGGGAAATAAATCTCAGAGTACGTAAATTACTGGCTCAAGGTCACGAGGCCGCTGCTGGCAGCACTGGGACTAGAACCCAGGTCTCTAATCCAGTACTTTCTCACTACTGCAGTGAGTGCTGTTCTCTTAAGTCATTTCTTCTTGTAACATTTAGGAGTGATTCTCCCTTTTTAAAAGTTTTAAATAATACGTAAATCCAGATTTTATTTGGACATTGTAGCTGTCTATTGCTACTTGACCATGATATATTGATGACTGAGCCCAGAAGTATATTTCATATCGCCTTTTAAAATAATATCCCTTACCAACCAGTGATGTATAATTGGAGGGGGGTGGGGGGTTGATAACTTGCCAAATGATAATTTCATGGATGAGCTGCTGAACTGCCTGCATCTGGTATTGTTAAGTAGAAGTAGTAATGCTATCGTGTTTGTAAGAGAGCAGGGGATAATACTTTTTCTTTCTCAATAGCATTTTTCTTTTCCTCTGAGCAAACCAAATTTAAGTTTTCAAAGCTGCAAGACTGTTACTAATTAGCATATTATTAGGACTCAATTTATAATCATCCTGGTGTAAAAATAAAATATATTTTCAAAGAAAAATGTTTAAAATTCTAGATAACATTACATTAAAATCATTTATTCCTGGTTTCCTTTAAGATAATTATTATATGGAAAGTTCTGATGGTATATATTTTTAGGAAAAAATTATAATTGTTTAGTGGGTACTTTTTATAGACAATAGTCAACATAGCCCTTTTTATAAAGTCATAGTATATTATCTTGACATAGTTTGCATAATGTCCTGTTTTATGTGTACAAAATAATTGTATTGTGTTTCCTTTAAGAGAAAGTAATCTCAATATGCATTACATTTATTTTATAAAACAGTTTTGAGTTTGTAAGTCAGTTAATAACTCACAGTAAATCATTTTGTCTTTCAAAGGATTCTTTTAAAGGACTACTAATTCAGACTCCTAATGATTGACACTTATAAAATAATTATAGTTCATCATAAATATTATGGAGGAAATAATGGTAGTGATCAAATGAGATATAGATAAAGCCCTTAGAATGTTATGTTCCTGGCACATAGTAGGTCCTCAGTACATATTAGCTGCTGCCTTTATTTACTTATTTATTTGCTTTAAAATAATTGATTTCAGAGAGAGGAAGGGCGAGGGAGAGAGGGATAAGAGCATTGATAATGAGAGAGAATTATTGATTGGCTACCTCCTGCATACCCCCTACTGAGGATCAAGCCTGCAATCTGGGCATGTGCCCTGACTAAGAATCGAACTGTGACTTCCTTGATATATATTGCCAAATTAATTTCCAAAAAGGAGTTCTCCAGGATGACAATCTGCATGTACCAATTTTGCCACAAGCTGTTACCATTTTGATATTATCAGTTTTTTATAATTCAGTTTTATAAAATGGTTTTTAAAATTTTATTTTTCAGATTCACCTTTTCCTTATATTTGTGTTTACTCTTTGTTTTCTTTTTTTGGTGAATTATCTTTCAGTCTTTGAAAGATAATCTTATCTTTCTACTAGAGATTTTAATTTTTAAAATATACTTGAATGAGCTCGTTGTTTTTTTAAAAAATATATTTTATTGATTTTTTACAGAGGGGAGAGGGATAGAGAGTTAGAAACATCGATGAGAGAGAAACATCGATCAGCTGCCTCTTGCATACCCCCCACTGGGGATGTGACCACACCAAGGTACATGCCCTTGACTGGAGTCGAACCTGGGACCCTTGAATCCACAGGCCGATGCTCCATCCACAGAACCAAACCAGCCAGGGCTCGTTGTTTTTATAGATGATAATATTTTGCTTGTCATGCTTGACAGTCCATTTTTTATTATTTTGACTTTAAATCTTTTTTATAGAACTTTTTTTAAAAAGTATGTTTTTATTGAATTTTAGAGATAGAGGAAGAAAGAGGAATAGAGAGCTAGAAATATCAATGAGGGCAAACATCGATTGGTTGCATCCTGCACATTCCATACTGGGGATTGAGCCTGCAACCCAGGCCTATGCCCTGACTGGGAATCAAACCAGTGACTCTTGGTTCATGGGTTGATCCTCAACTACTGAGTCATACCTGCTGGGCAGAACTTCTAAATATTTATATTTTAAAATCCTTCACTTGGTGTTCATATATTGCTCTGATAAATTTTCTGTTCTTTTTGCTAATTTTCCTATGATATTAAAAAAAAAACAAGTTCACTATAATCTATTGGGGTTTTATTCCTGCTTTTGTTTTTCTGTCTTTCTGACTTTGCTCCAAGAAGAGGAAAGTAACAAAGGAATCATGGGGGAAATGACAGTATGTTCTAACTTGACATGGATTCTAGGAAAGCCAGCTAGAGCGGCTTTTTTTTATTTCCTGGTAATCTAAATACAGAGAACAGGTAATTTGTCAGAGAGGATACAGTGCAGAGGCAAGCCATCTGTAAGAGGTGAAATCATCCTGGGCTGATACAAGGCAGAGTGGCTGGGGATTCACACAGGGCTCACACAATCACTAGCTTATTAGTACACAGCTGCTCAACTTTTCTTTAGAGTTAACTAACATAAGACTAGTTATTTATGCTATGAAATATTGTTTCAAATTTGGGTTTGAGGACCCTGCATTAGATTTTCCTGCAGTGCTTATTAAAAATGTCCCACACCAGTCCCCTGAACCTCAAGATGTGGTCTGTGAATCTAAAAGCACTCCTGAGAGATTCTTAGGCAACCAAAGTTTGAGTATCAGTTCCTAAAGGCTGTAGTTAAGGTACCACAAAGCATATGGAGATTGGCATTGCCCTAATAAAAAGATAGTAATACAGAGCCGTTTTATGCTGCTTGGAAATGCAAGCATATAAAGAAATAGCAAAGTCTTTGATGTAATGGCAACATGACATAAACTTTAATGGAGTAACACCTCAAAAGATGAAAATCATAAAAGCAGCCATCTCATTGACAGGCCAACCACTCTCCTTTTAGCATTAATTAAGCATATTTTACTTATCTTTGCCTAATAATATCAGACTATATATATATACATATATATATTTTTAATTACAGTTGCCATGGCCACGTACTGTCACAGAACGGTTGTTGGATGAGATGTTTGATAGCACTGCATCCCGGTTTCTGGCTGTCTTGGAAGCTCTTTCTGATTCAAATAGGCGAACACTGCAAACTGGACCTGTTGTTACAGATGAAGTAGAAATTCGTGATGTTGTCTCAGAACTGTTTTTGGCAGGAAGAGAACTTTTAATAAGTAAATACGTTGTTAAGATAATATTTTATTGTAGAACAGGAGTAAGAGAAGTTTTTGGTGTGGTAGTTCACACATAAGCTCATATCCAATTTTTATTGATCTTGAATTCATTAAACTTGTTAAACTCAATGGGTAGTTCAAATAACAGTCGATTTTCTTTTAGATTTTAATATATATATATATATATATATATATATATATAATCATTCTGTCAATAATGTCAATTATATTTCTTTCTAATTCTTAAGATTTTTATTTATTTTTTCATATATTTCTTGATTTATTACACTGGATAGGAACTCCAATTAAACATGGAATGAAAGTGGTAATAGCAGTTGTCCTGGCTGGTGTGGCACAGTTTGGATAGAGCAAATATATTAAGGTTTTCTCCTCATCCTTACTCCCCCTTTTGACTGCTCCTTTTTTTTTTTCAATACCTTTGATGGTAATAGTTTGGGTGTTGATATAATTTTCCATCCAAACTATTTTTTGTTAATTATTTTTTAATTAAAAATTTTAAATGTTGACATTATTGCAGACTTTCCCAATCCCCCCCTCCTGTCTTTGCCCACCTACACCTATCCCTGCCTCCCCCTCGTTTGGCCTTCACCACACTATTGTCTGTGTCCATGGGATATGCATATATGTTCTTTAGCTAATCCCTTCAACTTCTTTATCCAGTTACCCTTCCTCAACATTCCCTTGAGCACTGTCAGTCTGTTTCCCATGCTTTGCTTACATTTTGTTCATCAGTTTATTTTGTTCATTAGATTCCACATATTAATGAGATCATATGACCTTTGCCTTCTTCTGATTGGCTAATTTCACTTAGCCTAATACTCTCCAGGTCCATCCATGCTGTTGCAAAGGGTAAGAGTTCCTTTTTTTTGGTATATTTTTTATTGATTTCAGAGAGGAATGGGAGAGAGGGAGAGAGAGAGAGAGAAGTAGAAACATCAACAAGGAGAAAGAATCATTGATTGGCTGTCTCCTGCATGCCCCACACTGGGGATTGAGCCTACAATCTGGGCATGTGCCCTGACCAGGAATTGAACGGTGACTTCATAGTTAATAGGTCAATGCTTAACCACTGAGCTATGCTGGTGGGGCAAGAGTTGCTCCTTTTTTACAGCTGTGTGGTATTCCATTGTGTAAATGTACCATAGTTTTTTTAAATCCAGTCATCTGCTTCTTTATAAATTAATTTATTTTTGCTCAAATACAAACTCTGAGAACTTTTAAATAGTTTTACAAGATATGATATTTTGCTTAAAAGTTTGTTTCTTTAAAAAACTTAAAGGCATTTCTCCATAGTTTTGCATATGGAGTTGAGAAGCCTGTGTGTTTAAATCTTGTTATTTTATAGATGTGGCTTTACATTTTTCTCTTTTCTATTATGTTCTTACATTTCATTATACTGAGTCTAGGGGTGGTATTAGTATTACAGGAGGTACTTTGATCTCTTACATCTTTAATTTTTCATGTTACTTCTTCATTCTTTTCATTATGTTTACCTTTCTTAATTCTCCAAGGTCCTAATAGACAAATGTTAACACATTCCCTTTCCATACTTATTTATTTTATTATTTTCATTTTTATTCCTTTACACTGCCTTCAGAGAAGCTTTCTCAATCTGATTTTCTACATCACTAATTTGTTCTTTGATTCTCACTGTTCTATTCCACCCATCTATTGAAGTCTTTGTTTCAATAATAATATAGTTTATACCAAATATCCATTTGATTCTCTTTTTACAGCCGTTTATTCTTGCTTCATGTTCCTAATATTCTCTTATTTCCTTAAGTAGTTCCCTCTGTTCCATTTTTATGCTTCCTCTGGTAAAGGATATTGTTGTCTGTGGTCTTTGTTTAAAGGCATTTGTGCTTTTAATTTTCTTTGCTTATGAACTTAGCTTCTGTTGCTTTGGAACACCAGCTGATTTGGCGATAATGTCCACCTGGAAGGAGCGGTGAAAGCTAAGGCCCCAACCTTTGTTTGTGCACTTCTAAGTGAGCTTAGGATCTGTGTGTGTGTGTGTGTGTGTGTATGCTTGTGTGCACATGCCCACGTTAGGGCAGGGAGCCTTTGGGCTCATCTCAAGGAAAATACAAGATCTCAGATGACAACTCCCTTGACCTCACTCACCCAGACATGAACATTTGCCTTCATCTGCACCCATCATTTCCACTGCCTCTTATTAAAATGCAAGGGATGTTTCTTCTCTTCCTCTTTAGGTCTTTAAACCTAATCTTTCCAAATGGTTCCTTCATGTTCCCTTTCAACTTCCTCCCTGTATTTCTTCTTCCTGTTATGGTCAGATTTATTAGAGGAATTGTCTATTTTCACTGTCCCCAGTTTTTTCTTCCTACATGTATATAAGCCGTCTTCTGTCCCCAGCACTCTACTGAGAATGCCATGACAACCTTATTGCTCAGTGCAAGGGTCACCTTTCAGTGCATTTTCCCCTTCAGTATTTGTTGCAGTTGATTAGTCCTTTCTCTCTAAACCTTCTTCTTTGCTGCCTTTTGCCTCCCTTCTCTTTCATGTTGGTGTTCTTTACTGTTCTGTCCTAGGCAGTTGTCCATTGTCCATGACTGATCCTGTCATTTACTGTGGATAAATCATGATGACTGTACAAGTTATATTCCTATTTTAACTCTCTTTCCCGAACTTTCAGTCTGTAGTATCTAGCTGCCTATTTGACTAGTTAACTTTACGAATTCTCTATATTTGACATTCCCTCACCACTCTCATACCTTAATCCTTGTGTTTGATGCCCTTTCAGTTTGTCCCCACAGCACCCTGAATTATTTCTGGCCCCCTCTCCCCCATAGAGTGTAAGCTCTCTGAAGGCCTGGATTGTGTGTTCTTCCCATTGTCTCCTTAGTGCCTGGCAGTGCCTGGTAGTTAATATTTATTAAATACTTCTTTGCATGAATGACATTCCAACCTCTCTTTCCTTTCCTAGTGTCAAATACTGCTGTAGATGGAATGCTTAGTTTTCCAAAAACTTCCCTTCTGCAATTTATTATAGAAAGAAAAAATATGATCTCTATAGATACTGCTGTGAAATTTACAAAATTAGCTTTTAACTATGAGGAATGGAGCTTATTTGAATCAGCAGCTGGTCAGCTTATTGATTTTCTCCAGGTAATATGTGCAAAATCATTCATTTGTTTTTATATTGTTAAGATGACATTGAATTGCTAATTACTGTGTGTGTATGTGTGGGGGGTATACTTCACTTAGACACAGGATGACCCAGAGTCAAAGAAAGCAGAGAAGGATTTAACTCTTCTTTTTGCAATGGAACCTCTAGTCAATGTAAAGAGGAACAAAGGTTTGGTCTTCCCTTTGGAAAACTACAAAGAAGGACAGGCATCCTATTATGTTAAAAAGAATGCTTTTCCCGGTGAGTATTTATTTGCCTTTTTGAAATATTAAGATAATTTTATCTGATAAAACATGCACTTTAAGAGTGAGGTGAGAGAATGTTCAAGGCAGCAGGGTAGGAAGTACAAAGGTCCTGAGGTGAGAGTGTGCTTGGTTGTTGAAGAAATGGCAAGGAGGTACGTGTGTCTGGAGTGCACTGGTGGTGGCTGTGGAATTTGAAAATGTGAGGAGATGAGGTCAGAGGCATAGCTGGGTGCCAGATCTTGCAGCATCCTAGACCTTGTAAGGATGGTGGATTTTATTCTGAACGGTAGGTTTTGAGTAGCAGAAGGAGGTTCTACTTAGCAATTGCCTTGGTTGGTAGGTGAGAGACCAGCAGGGCAGTAGAGCAAAAGCCATTAGTTTGGTAAGGGAAATATACATGCAGAGTTTTCCAAGTCTTAAAAGTTATTGTTTATATAATTGAAAATCTGCAGCCTCTATTTTTTTTAGACCAATGAGAATTATTTAATCCCATTTTTTATGGTTTATCGTGTTCTTAAGGCATTGTGTGGCTGCTCAGTTGTGGTAAATAATTTGTACCAAGTAATGATACACTTTTTTTCTAGTGGTTTCTGAATAGATATTTTTGTTATTTTCATTTCAATTGCCATATTTCATATATGTTTTAATATTATAAGCTTCTTTACTTCCATGGTCCCCAGACAGATTGTAGATTCATGATGATGATGATGATAGTCAATTTTAATTGAATAACAGCCCAGTTTGATTAGTTTTCATATAGAAGCATCTAAACTCAACCTTCCTCATGCCGCGGCCCTTTAATACAGGTCCTCATGTTGTGGTGACCCCTAATCATAAAATTATTTTCGTTGCTACTTCATAACTGTAATTTTGCTAATGTATGAATTGTAATGTAAATATCTGATATGCAGGATGTATTTTCAGGGGTCGCGACCCACAGGTTGAGAACCGCTAAGTGTCTTATTGACATAGTATTTGCCTGGATATCAGTTGTATCATTTTTGTAAAATTTCTGTTTCTGTGCTTTTTCTATTTGAAATTTTATAAATGATTTTTGTTTCATTTTCCTTTACTTTATGAATTGAGATACTTATATGAAGAATTCTGGATTTTCAGATGATGTTTTCCATTTAGGAGCAGCCTTGTATTCCTGTGTCTGCAACTCTTCCCAGGTGAAATAGCTATTTGGGTAATTTTTAATAGTATCAAAGGAGGCTATTATTTTTAATTTAAAGTGAGAGTTAAATCTCACAGGAATTGAACCTTTCCAAAATTCTATATATTTTTTAATCTTTATAATAAGGTATTTTTATCCTGACATAATTTTAAGTCTCTTTTTATTATAGTCATCATTTTGGATGTCAATCTGTTTCTTTTTTGGGAAATTTTTAGGCTGCCTATATCCTATATAATAAAAGACTAATATGCAAATTGACTGAACAATGGAAGGACTGGTCACTATGATGCACACTGACCATCAGGGGGCAGATGCTCAATGCAGGAGCTGCCCCCTGGTGGTCAGTATGCTCCCATAGGGGGAGTGCCGCTCAGAAGAAGCCGGGCTCATGGCTGGTGAGCGCAGTGGCAGTGGCGGGAGCCTCTCCTGCCTCTGCAGCCGTTGGACATCCCCCAAGGGCTCCAAGACCGTGAGAGGGTGCAGGCTGGGCTGAGGGATGCCCCCCGCCCCACCCAGGGCATGAATTTTGTGCACCAGACCTCTAGTTTCTAATAATGAAGGAAATTAGTGTTTTTAATGAGGAGTTTATATCCTTGGTAACACACTGCTTTTCAGTTCCTGAGTACAAAGCCTGGTTATCATCTGGTATCACTTTATACACCGTGGCCAGTGTTTAGAAATGACCTGTTCATGGGTATGGATGTTTAAATAAAAAATAGTACAGTACTAATTTTAACACTGAATTTCAGGATCTCTAGGCCTTCTCTGCGGTTCCGCGGGAGCCCAGATTGGGTAGTCATATCATGGCCTGTTTTAATTAGTTGAGATTCTGATGGAATTTTATTTGGAAAATTTGATTTTACTGTTATAAAAAAGTTTGAAAACCACAATTATAGAGCGTTTTATTAACTTTTGTTCAGGTAAGTGAAACAGTGAGGGACTTGAGATGATCTACTGTTATAGTATTTTCTGTTTCTTCTGGGTTTATTAGATTAGGTTATAACCTGCGACAGGTTAATTTTTGAAAGAAAGATATTTGGTAGCAAATATAAAGATTATAGTGAGAGAGCTAAACCCAAAAGTTTTAAACAAGGCTGAAAAGGACAAGGAATTTTTATCTGTCTGCTTTTTAAAAAATCATGCCCGTTTTGGTTCAGTTCAGTTCAATTCAATCAACACTTATCCATCTCTGTTATGTACCCAAACACTGTACTAAGGTGATACATATACAGATTAATCTTAGAGCTTCCCCAAAGGAGCTCAGTTTTGTGTTTTAATCATAAAATCGTTATCTTCTAGTTCAGATATATAAGTATGTGATATTTTGTTTAATTTCTTCATGTCTCTTTTGCCTGGTCTATATCCTTTCCCACCTCCCGCTCCCTCTCCTCTTACTAGTTAACCACCCCCCCCCCATTTTTTTAATTATTATAATATAGGAATTTAAAAAAGAAAGATATATATAAACATTTCAAATCTGGTTTATGTACTTGCCTAAAAATGTTTGAGACTTCTTTTTAGAGAGACAGAAACAGTCTAGCACATTCGTTAAGACTGAGGTCTCTGGAACTAGACTGTGTGGGTTTGAATCCCAGCTCTGCTCCTTTCTATTCATTTCATCTTGGGAAGTACAGTTAATATTCTTTGCTTCAGTTTGCTCATCTGGAGATGATAGTAAAGTTGGAATAATGAGAGAGTACTCACTTCATAGATTGTTGTGAGGATTTAATAATTTGGTTTATGTCTTAGTCTGTTCAGGCTGCTACAACGAAAAATGCCATAGACTGGACAGGTTAAACAACAAACATTTATTTTTTACAATTTTGGAGGCTGAGAAATTCAAGATTAAGGCACCGGCAGACTTGGTGTTTGGTGACGACTCACCTCCTGGTGTTCAGATGGCTGTCTTCTCCCTGTGACCTAGAATTAATGAGGGCTTCCCCCTCATGCCTCATTACCTCCTAAGCCACCTCCCAATGAGATTACATTGAGGGTTAGGATTTCAACACATTAAATGTCATCTATATGTCTTGTTATTCTTGAAAATTTACTTTCTCATTTTTATTTTCAGAATGTTCAGCCTGATAAAGAAATTGTGGTGGACATGATAATGTTCTTATGGCAGAAATGCAAATTAGGAATTCAGCGGCTCAATATATCCAGGATTGACTATTCAAAATTCACCCAGAAAATCAGTACTAACAAAGTATTTATTTTTTTCCTTTCACATATTTTTTGTTATTGCTAATTTAAATTGTGGTAGTTCAATTGTCCCTGTTCTTCCACCTGCATAACTACCATTTTGTAAATGTATTGCTGTGTCAGCTTTTAAGTGTATCCCCTGAACTCCTGCCCCAATTTAGTTTTGGGGAGTGGGGAGGTGTTTCAGGTTTTTAAGGGAGGAATAAGTATGTTTCTAAGGTCAAATGAGCTTGGGTAAATTTACTGAGAACTTTAATCTTAGAAAATACAAATAAGTAAGGAGTTTTAGGTTTATTTCTGCAATAATATATTTAGGCTACCAGTAAATAAGGAGCTATTTCATGGGAAGGTAAAAGTTGAGCAGGTAAATATGATAACCTGGAAATGCAGGAGAAAATATTTTAGCAATAACAGTTTCCTGGGATTCTGAGGCTTGCTGAGATGAGCTACATTAGGATGCCTGGGCATGATTTTATCAGATGCTCTGATGAAGTAATGATGTGGCTGCATAAATAGTATTTTCTCGTCTTAGTTCCCAAAGTGTGATGGCTTATTTTGTGCTGAGCTTTGAATTTATAGGCATCAAAGACAGTGTTCAAGGTGCCTGCCATGGAACTAGAAATAATTTGGAGGGCTTCGATAGTGAATATAACAGCTCCTTTTAGGAAGGGGACTCAGAGTTTTGAAGATAATCTTCACTGATACATAAAATCTTCACTGATAAATGAAAATAACATGATACATTTTTCTTACGGTTATAGATATGCAGACCAGAAGCTTAAGTAGATCTTCTTTATAAATTTACATAAACATATTGATTATTAAAAGTAATTTCTTTAGGGTCATTGAATTTTATACTATTTATAATTAAGATGCACTAATATGGAGGAGGTACCTGTACTAGTATAACATTTCAATATAATTAGTAGGTGTGGATTTTAAGGAAGTTCTAAGTTTTGAACAGTGTGACTCTGTCTACAATGTAATATACTCTAATTTGATTTTGCTGTATATTTTCTCTTTTCAGTGGATTTATCTTCTGTGGCAAATAAATGAAGTAATTCACTGCTACAAAACGGAAGAGATTGACATTGTAGTGGTGGCAGAGGTCGCATTACGATTAAGTGAAATATTGGAGACTTTAGGAAACCCGAAAGGAAAATTTAAAAGAACTCAAGGTAGAATATTGAATAAAAAGGATAAATTACATATTAATGCACATATACACATATGAATAGATCAGTACAAATTGGAATACAAGATAAATTTTTTTTAATGGAAACTAGACATTTCAATATTGTGCTTCATCGATGATTTATCATCAGAGACAGATATAGGTTTAACCAAGTGAATGTTAAAAATACTTATATGCTGTATGAATCAATAGCAGATGAAACTGTCTTACACTATATATTTCTTCTCCATTCCTCATCACCACCCTTTCCCCCCTTCCTCATTCTTCCTCTTTTCTGTTCTTTTCTCCTTTAATTCCCTTTTATGCATCCTGCTCTTCCATTTCCTGATAGAGTGTATGTTTTTTGAGGAGAGCATGTTTTAGTCACCATGATATTTTTGGTTCCTACCACAAGTTTCCAGCTCTGCCTGTCCTCTGTTGTTAAACAGGGCTTTGCAGGTGGAGTTTTAGTCATGGTTCTCACACTTTGATCGGTATCAGTATCACCTGGGAATTTGTTAAAACTGTAAGGCCCAGGTCCTATTCTACTTCAACAAGCCTGGACCTTTCTAGTGTTTATTGGCTTACCAGGTGATTTTGGTATGTGTTAAAGTTTGAGAACCACTGGTTAGAGGTGTCTGGCTAACTAACACAAGCAATGGCCTCAAATCACATTTTTTTGAAATGTCCTGTTTTAAATGTTTTTTTTTCTTTTGTAAAACTTTTATTATGCAGAATTTCACATGTAAAGTAGAGAGATGAAATAAATCACCATGTATGCATCATCCAGTACTAATAATTATCAACATCATGTCAATCTTATTTCATTTCTCTCTGCAACACTTTCTTTTTTCCTGAAGTGTTTTAAACATTATGTCATTTCACCAGCACATACCTCAGTGTCTCTCTCTCTCTCTCTCTCTCTCCCTGTCCACAATGCCATTATTATTATGCCTTATATGATCTGTGAAAATTCCTGTTTCTGATTGTAGTAAAAATATTATAAGTTGTTTTTTCCCAATCAAAATCCAAATAAGTCTCTCTCTCTCTCTCTCTTTTCAGACACATCTTTAAGTAAAAAGACTAGTGAATTATTTGGGACTCCAAGCGAGGGCCGTGAAGTTCTTCCAATATTACAGGTCTTACAAGATATATTTTAAAATAGTTAAAAACATGAATTTTAATTTTTGAATAATATTAACTTTATAAATGTATAATGGTTAATTATAAAGGTAATTTTGAATATTTAAACTTTGACAATTTATGGTTTCTACATACATTAGAACTACAGGGCCATTTTCCTACCTTTTGCTGTAGAATTTTCGAGTTCTTTACACTGTATTTTGTCTTGTGAAGAGAGCTAGAGTTAAGAAATCTAAAATTAAAAACAGAGATTGTTTGAACTGCATTAAGAGATTGAGGAGGCCTAATAACTGTCTGCCAATGGTGTTTTCAGGGATTACTTATAGTGCATGTCAAATATGTAGCTTCCTAGTTTCCATTCTAGACATATTGAATCATAAATTCAGGTGTGATGTTTTTAAAAATTCTTAATTCAGATATGTTCCTCTTAAAAGTTCCCAGGTGGATTCTTAAGACACAAGAATTTGAGAATCACTGGCTTAGTAGACTGGTTCTCACTCTCTAAGGCAGCGGTTTGTGGGTCGCGACCCCTTTGGCGGTCGAACGACCCTTTCCCAGGGTCGCCTAAGACCATCCTGCATATCAGATATTTACATTACGATTCATAACAGTAGCAACATTACAGTTATAAAGTAGCAACGAAAATAATTTTATGGTTGGGTCACAACATGAGGAACTGTATTTAAAGGGCCAGAAGGTTGAGAACCACTGCTCTAAGGCCTTATAGGTAGAGATGGGAATACTAGTGGAAGTTCCGAAGTGCTGGTTTTGGCTTGTGATGGAAAATTTCTGGCAACTATTGCCACTAAAATGAAATGGTTTTCTTAGGAGATGTCCACTTTCCCACAACAACAAAAAACTGAACATCCCTTATGAACTATTGCTGTTATTTAAATTAGAAAAATGCGCTCTGTCCTTGCGATGATTTACTGTCATCTGATGGGAAATTGTCAAAATAAATATGCAAGTCTGATGTCAACAGTGTAAATGGCATCCCCTAAAATTGTGCAATATACAGCATCCCCAGCTACACTGGGGCACATGGGCGATGCAGTCGAGGTGATTCACTGGTGTGGCCAAGGGCACACTTAGTGCTGCGAGACCTGGAGTTGAGTCTGACTCTGCAATTGACTGCTTGTGTGATCTCGGATAAATAATGTCATCTCTTTTAATGTTAGTATCCTTATCTGTAAAATTATAACTATAGCACCTATTCTAATGGTAATATTTAAGTTGTACAATTTAAACAAGATATTGGTAACACTGTGGAAACAGTACCTGGCATATGGTAGCTCTTCAGCTTTTCCCTTATGTTTCATATAGAGAACTGGATCTTAACCTAGGGTTTCAGACCCATGTGGGGGGAGTAAAGTGGGGGAAGGAGTGATAATGTATTGTCAGGATAGTCCAAAATCCATATGCTTACCTAGCAGAGCCTGTAGGTGAGATAAATGATGTGTCTTGCATATATACAGGCAAATATTTAAAAAATCTGAGCTGCTATTATAATTATGTAAAATGCTATTTGAAAGTTATACTGAACATGTGATGCTATTTTTTCAACAGATGGATAATAAAATTATAACAACTAAGGAGTATCTATCTCATAGGACTGTGGAAATTTAAAAGTTAATCTTATGTAAAGCATATAGCTTAGTACCTAGAACATGTTTTAATTAAATGTTAGTTGTGGTGATAAAGATGATCATACGATGGTGGTAGTGATGATGATGATAGAATGTGAGTGTGTGGGGGAGTCTTTGAAATCCTTTGATGTTAAAAAGATATCCTTAGAGACCCGGGTTTCTGGAAAAGCAGCAAATTAGGTGATCAGAAAACCCTCTTGCTGCAAAAACACCTAGAAATTATAGACAGAATTAAACAAGTATCTTCAAGTACATTGCATAGTTCACTAGACAGTAAGGTAAATCCCAGGGGTCCAAATAGAAAGGGGCACTGAAATCCAGAAAATACTTTTATGAGTAGATTCTGCAGGAGGTTGATGGGCTCAGTTACATGTTTAGATAACAGCCTTCCCGGGACAAGAGATGAGGCTTGGGCACAGAAAGATGAAGGCTTGGAACTGAGACTCACACATCGAATTAGAACCTGCAAAAGACTACATCTTAGGAAAAGGTAGAGCAGGAAAAAAATCCGGCTGTTTATGTAGGGAGGTATCTCAATGGGTGCTGAAAAGAGGAGAGGATGAGAGAAAGTTTCTCTAATGATTTATAATTTTGGGTTTGCCCTCAAGTATGTCTATTATTTGAATTTATACTCTTTGAGATGCTCAGAAACCTCCCTGAGCCTCTGATTCTTTTTAAATTATTATGATGAATTCTTTTTAGTTGGTGCACACAAATGTAGTTCAAGTGCTGGACGTTAAACGCATCCCACGGCACAACTTTGTCAGTCACACAAAATATAATAATCACAATACTTGGAACACGGATTCTTGTTTGAGCCAGATTTCTATAAAAAGGGTACCATGGACAGCATTTCCACCTCTTGAATTTAACCTTTCTTGTGAGCCTGTAATTCTTGTATCTCCATTCAAGAAGGGAGGGGCAAATATATATTATAGATCTTGAATGGATGTATGTAACCAAATTGTATATATTCCAGGAATGCAAGGATGATTTAACATTAGAAAATGTATAAGGCAATACACCACATTAGCAGATAAAAGGAAAAAAGTGTGCACCCCACTAGATAAAGAGATGTAATAAAAGCACTTGACAATATTCAACAGCAATCTTCTTAAAAGATAACTCTTAACAAGTTAGGAATAGAACCTCTGTATTCCATAAAGATCTGAAGATCTTCAATGAGTGTTATACTTATGTTAAACGATGAAAAGCAGTCCCTTTATACTGATGTGACAACATAAGGATATCTGTTCAACATGTCCTGGAGGGGTGAGTATAAAAAAAAGCAGAAAAAAGGTATAGGGATTGTAAAGGAAGTGTCAACTTTGTATTTATTCATGGATGAGTACAATGAAATGCATATTTTTAGCAGTATCAATCTTAATGTCCATCAGCAGAAGAGTAGATAAATATATTGTGACATATTCCTCAGTGTAACAATTCACTGTAGCCGTGAGGATGAATGAACTAGAGTGGGCTTGAGCCAGAGTGAGTTTGGCATCATTGCCATCCTCTTATTTGCATTAAAGGAGGAAAACCTGCATCTCATTTCTGTATGGTTCTAGGTTAGTCTTCCAATGAGGCACATTTGCATGAATTTGTAATGCAGAGGGAAAGAGAGTTCTTATGTTACAGTGGTAGTTGGAAGAAGTGAATTTACTAGTCCTAATGTGCAAGCTCTTGCAATTCACCTGCTTCACTAGTAGATCCTTGAGGTTGTCAGCTGCCTTTTAGGTGCTTAGATTCACAGACTTCTGAATGTAGCAAAACAGTCACTGGCAACTTTCTTGATCTTTGCTCCCCATGCCTTCCAATGGTGATAGACACGACCAGCTCTGTGTATTAAGTCCCTTTCTGTTTGGAATATCTAGAGTCATCCTATGTACCTAACCAAACCCTGACTGACAGATTGAGTTTCATACACCAGCATGAAAAACTTTCAACAACATGTGGTTGAAAGAAGAAAAACAAACTGCAGAATTCCATGAGCGAATTAAAAATATGCAAAGCAATAGTGCATATCATTAATGGACATATACACATGTAGTAAAAGGTTAAAAACATGAAAAAGAATGGTAAGACCAAATTCAAGGGCAATGATTACCTCAGGTACACAGGGATTTCAACTCTATGCATGTATATGTGTGCTTTATTTCCTAAAAATTTTCTGGAAAATATATGGAAAGTTATAAAGCTTGAGCAAAGTGGGTTGCTTTTCATGTTAAACTCTCTATAAATATAATTCCATTAAAAAGGTATGTAGTTTTTAAAATCATGGTGTAGACCATTGGATTTAATAGCTTCTAAGTATGTATTTCTAGCTCTAAGATTCTGAGGTTCAAAAAAGTAACTTTAAAAATAATGTAAAAATGATAAATGAATTATATTTTTAAAATTTACCTATATATTTGATACAATCAGAATTCTGAAAACCATAAAAGGAAGCTATCTACATGTTTGTGAAATCTAATTTGTATTTGGAGAAAAGGATAAAATATATTCATTATTTTACCTTTATTAGTAATACTCCATATTTAATCAAAAGGCAAATACACTTAATAAGAACTTTAATATTGTTGACATTGGATAGACTATTTAAATTTGTTATTTGGTTTTGAATTATTGTTAAAAGAAGTTTAGAAATGTTGCATCTGAATTTTTCTCAACTTTTCTTTTTCTGTTTTGTTTATAAAATCAATTTAGAAAACACCCTTGGAACAGTTATATTTGGCTTATGAACTTCTTGACAAAGCAATCGGTGGAATAAATGTCAATCGCATGTTAGCCACTTTGCCAAATGGATTATCAGTGTTTGATCATTGCTATGCCAAGGTAAGAATGGGAAATTCATATATTAGATTTAAGTTCTACTTAAGTGGGATGAGGGCTGACCTTAAGTAGATAAGTAAAGCATGATTTGTGGTGGCTTCCCTCTCATAAGCCAGGAACATATTCAATCCCCTTTTCTCAGATGAAATCAGGAAGAGTAAGGAGTCTTTGTATTTGTCATTGAAGATGAATTTGTAAGCCAGAGTACAAAGGGTTGAGAAATCAGCAGGATTTAATGACTAGGAGTAAAATAACATGGGTGCTCATAGGGTAGAACTGTTATTAGTATGTTTTTATAACTATGTTTATTTTTTATTTTTACTTCAACTCCATCAAAGTATACACAGGATACAGATGGAGACATTTCCAAACCAGTCACAGCAAATAGTTTCATGATGGATTTACATCTTGAATTAATTCAAGCTCAGCACCAAATAGCTGTTGTGCTTCTTGACCAACTGGAAGGTATAGTTATCAAAGCAAACAATTTGTTCTGAATCAATTTTAAGCTAAGTTTAAGTATAGAATTAATTTAATTTGTAAATTATGTTCTTGTCAACTTGGGTGTTTATTATTTTGCTTTTTCTTCTCTGGTTAATATCAATAGATAGCTTTCATTATTCTTTACACCTTGCATAGCTAATAAGTTAGTAAACGTATAAAATTTGTTTATTTGAGCTATATTAAATTATGGGTGTTTTGATAAATCAATGAAACAACCATTTATTGAGTGCCTACCAAAATCCAGGAATCATGATAGGCTTGGCACAAATAAGACACCCAGCCTCTACTTTTGAGCTTATAGATAAGCCAGGTATAATGAGGGAGGTTACTACATGTGATAGAAGTGGGTTCACAGTTTTTGTTATGGGCACACAGAAGAGGAGTATCCATGTGAAACAAGAAAGCCGGGGATGACTACCTGGAAGAGGTAATAATTGACCAGAAAGCTAGTAAATATTAGCTTTATGAAGAAGATTGAAAGGAGGCCATAATTTTGGATAGAGAAAGTAATGTTTAGAAAGGTGGAAGCAAACAGTTGTAAGGTGCACCTCTAGGAACGACTGGAATTCTCATGGCTGGATATAGCGCATGTGTCGTGGAATAACAGATACGCGCAGGGAGGTAGATTACAGATAGATCTTGAAGAGCTAATGGGTATAGTTATCAAAGCAAACAATATGTTCTGCATCAGTTTTACCCTGAAAGCTAATGAAAAACTGAGAAAGACATCTCTGATAGAGGACAGATGATTTGAATTTAAGTTGTTCTTGCAAGAACAGCTTTAAGAAAATGTGCAGCAATAATACAAATAACGTGTTTACTTGAGTCTCAAAATAAGATTTAATATCATTAGGTCTAGAAACTCTTCTGTTTAGGATTAAATTTTGATAAAGCCATCTTACTCTTGACATGATTCTATAGCCACGATTAGTATAACTAACCGTTCTCCATTTTAAATTATTGAGTAATTAAAGATAGAACTAAGTGTTGTAGCCTACTATGACTTCTGATCTCAATCTAAAGCATATCATACATACAGCTAAATAGTACATTGGATCTTATTTATGAATCTTAAAGATGATTTTGTTTAAGATGAAATAGAAAAAACATATTTTTTGAGTTAGAAGTAATTTGAAAATTCTTATGTCCTCATGTATACTGTGGCAAATATAAAACTGCACTATAGTAGATTTGTTTGAATTTTTATCTTTTGATGGAAAAAAAATGATAGAGAAAGTGATAATTTTACAAAAAGATAGCTTTTATTTAATGTTTAGAAAATATTTCCTTTCTTGAACACAGCTTAATTGTAATGGCAATCTCCTTCTTCCTCTTCAGTTTTGCAGATTCCAACCAATAGCAAAAATATATCTACCAAAATTCCAGAAAAACTAAAACAACCTGAAAACAGTGTTTGTTTTACAGGTAATTAAAACCGGGATAACCTGTCTTTCCAAAAATTTGTAAAGATTGTTTTTATGTTACCTTTTTGATAAAATGTTTACTTTTTCAGAAGTCAGTGTAATGAATAAAATAAGGAAGAATAAGCTATCCAAAGCAATTTACTTGATGAAGAAAGCTCTTCTAATATTTGAGAAAGATGCAACCTCTACCTCTTCACCTAACTTATTGATGGTAACAATATATCCTTCCTTCCTTTTAGTCTTGACATACAATCTCTGTTAAGTGAATGATTTATTTCCCTTTTCTAAAAATAATGTGTTGCCCTTAACATTAATTATGAACCTTCAGGTTTGCCAAATCTAGTGATCTGAGAAGAAACAGTCTTAGTCTTGAGCAAAAGTAGGTTTACGTTGTTCATATGGAAAAGAATATAGTCATCTATGTATATAAAAACCCAGTGTCCATGATGACCAGGATGACCAAATGACCGGTCCATCCCCCTGGCCCTCAGGCTCCCATTGATCAGGGGATGCTAACGGGGGAACCAGGGTCCCTCAGGCTCCGATCAATCAGTGGCAGTGGAGCCGGTGGAAGGCAGACGGCTTGGTCCCTCCTCCCAGCCTTCAGACTCCAATCAATCAGTGGTGGAGGCAGGGTGGGACTGGGGACTGGCTCCCTTAGTAGTCCTGCAGGTTCAATCTCCAGAGGACAGGCTAGGCACCAATGAACCAGCACTGCTGGCACGATCCTGACAGCGCTGCTGGCCTCCTGGAACTTGGCCTTGGGCACTGCAGCTGCTTCCCCTCCCTAGATGCTCCACAAGGAAGAAAGGATACCACCAGCAGTACCAGGGGTGACCAGAGGTGACTGCTCTCCCTATGCTTCCTCCAAGTCACTCGAGCCGGCCCCCACCCACCCCACTCCAGATGAACTGTGAACACTGCACACGGAAGGAATGTAATAAAAAAATAAAAACCGATGACCAAGAGAATGCCACAGTCAACGCCCGGAGTCCAGCTCAGGAGAACGGAGAGAAGGGAGAATTCCATAAGTTGGCCGATGCCAAGATATTTCTGAGTGACTGCCTGGCGTGTGACAGTTGTGTGACCGCAGAGGAAGGAGTCCAGGTTTCTCAGCAGAACGCCAAGGACTTCTTCTGTGTTCTGAACCGTAATGTAATAAGAAATGTGATACCTCACAGCAAAAGGTGCTGGCAGTGTCCGTGTGTCCTCAGTCTCTGCCTTATTTTGCTGCTAAATTCAGCCTCAGTGTCACTGATGCATCCAGAAGGCTCCGAGGCTTTTTCAAAAGCCTTGGGGCGCCCTGTCTTTGACATGAAGATAGCTGCGGACTTCAGCATCCTGGAGAGTCAGGAGGGATTTGTGCATTGGTACTGGCAGCACCGTGAGGAAGAGCCCCGGCCACCCATGCTGACCTCCGCCTGCCCTGGCTGGGTCCGATATGCAGAGCACGTGCTGAGTCACCCCATCATCCCCCACCTCTACACGGCCAAGTCTCCCCGGCAGATCATGGGCTCTCTGGTGAAGGATTACTTTGCCAGATGGCAGAACCTGTCCCCAGACAAGATTTTCCACATCATTGTGGTCCCGTGTTATGACAAGAAACTGGAGGCCCTTCGAGAATATATTCTCACAGCTTTACATAGTTCCCAGGATGCTGACTGTGTGTTAATCTCGGGTGGAATTGTTCAGATAATGGAGCAAAGTGACCTTGCCTTGAGTGACACCGCCATGGACACTCTGTTTGGAGACACGAAGGAGAGATTTCTGAGCCTGTGGGGAACGGGTCTAAGTCGGCAGGTGGACATCCCTTGAGGGGTCCTGGACTGCAAGAGGGTGCAGGCCAGGCTGAGGGACCCCCCCCCCCAGTGCACAAATTTAGTGTACCAGGCCTCTAGTCTATGTTATAAAAGGTCAGTGGCTGTAATGCCGTAACGACCAAATGACCAGCCACCAGGAGGTGCATTGATGGGTCTCATGGCGTGGCGGGTCTGGGTCTCACATGATTTCGTGCACTGGGCCTCTAGTCCTATATAATAAAAAGCCAGGGACCATAAGTATAATGACTAGAATGACTGCTTGACCAGTTGCCATGAGGTGCATTGACCACCTCTCGGTCCCTCCCCTTCCCCACCTCCCCTACTCCCTACCTGTGCCTGCAGGCAAAAGGGGAACCATGGGGAAACAGGTGGGTGGCTGCAGGGCAGGACCAAGAACTGGCAAGTGGGCAGAACGGCTGACCTCTTGGTCCTTCACCCTGGCATGCAGGCTCCGATGGATTAGCAATGGTGAATGGGGTAACTGGGGTGGGTGGCGGGAGGACTGGGCTGGCTGTCAGGCTGTTGGGATCCCCAGCTCATCCCTGACTGCTCGGGAGCTCAGGCCAGTGGGAAAGCGGGTGCCAAAAACTTCACCTCTCTGTGCCTGCACCCAGCCAGCCGCTGATGGAAAATGCCTCCCGCTTGGGGCCGTTCATGTGGGCGCCGCTGCCACTGCCGCTGCCACTGCTGCTGCTGCTGCTGGGACTTGCGATGCTGACAGAAGCTGTGTGGTGTGCCCGTGACCTACCTGCCCCGGCAGTGGAGGCGGCGTTTGGCCTAGGGACTGGCGAATGGGCAGAAGATGGCCCTGATTGCAGACTAGGCCTAGGGACCCTACCCACATGATTTCGTGCCCTGGGCCTCTAGTATATAATAAAAGCCTAATATGCTAACTGTTTGGTCATCCGGTCGTCCATTCAACCAATCAAAGCTATGCTAATGATACACTAAGGCCACTCAACTGCTCGATATGATGTGCACTCACCACCAGGGGGCAAACAACCAGTTGACCCGTCACTATGATGTGCACTGACCACCATGGGGCAGATGCTCCGACTGGTAGGTTAGCTTGCTGCTGGGGTCCGGCCAATCAGGACTGAGTGAGACTGAGTGAAGCGGACCAGACATGCCCTGGAGCCCTCCCATGGTCCCTCCCCCGCTGGCCAACCTCCTGTGTCCCTCCCTGACCCCAATTGTGCACTGGTGGGGTCCCTCAGCCTGGCCTGCGCCCTCTCTCAATCTGGAGCCCCTTCGGGGTGTCAGAGCTGGTTTCAGCCTGATCTTACAGGCCAGGCCGAGGGACCCCATTGATGCATGAATTTGTGCACCGGGCCTCTAGTAATTAATAAATAATTATTCATGAATAAACTCTGTGTTTCACATACTCACAACTGTAAATCTACTTTTTCTACACCCTGGGTATCTCCAGTCTTGAACTCTCCTGAAATGAGCAATTTGCTTTCTGTATAATCTCTCTGTAGGTGCAACTTAACATGGGAAGTCAAATGAAATATGCAGAATTCAAAATAAGGGAAATTATAGAATCTAAGTGACACTGTGCCAGCATAATGCAGTCCTTACTATGGAATTAAAATACCCTCCAATTGGATATTACTAATTTATGGACCAATTGCCTTGTTGATGTTGTCTCACTCTGGCCTGGAAATTGTTCTATCTTCTTGCTTATTCATTATATATTAATTTTAGAGTTTAAATTCATGAGAGAAATAACTTCAAGTTATGGAATCTTTTATATACCCCCCATCCCCTGTGTATTATCCACAAAAATTTGGTTGTATTGTCTGAGTGAATGGCACATGATGAGGCAGAGAATAATGCTACAAGTAGACTGGCTGATAAGGGAAAGAAAAAAGTAGGTCAATACTAAGGGGAAGATGCAGAGTTAAGGAACATTTTAGAGAGAAATTTTAGCATATTTATATGCTAAGAATGAAAAGCCAGAAAGAGAGAAATTGAAGATACATCAGAATGGTTAATATATAAAGTGGAGTCCAATAGAAGAGGGAAGGGGGATGAGGCTGAAAGCACAGATAAAGTGATTCATTTTCAATGGAGGGTGGCCTCTGATATAGAAGGGAAGGTGGAAAGAATAGATACAGATTTAATTAAGTCTGTTGGTATAGAAGCAGAGTTGAGTTGATACCCTTGTACCTCAATCATCTGATAAAGTAGAAAGCGAAAAATATCTGCCAAGAATAGTGAGTGAGGGTGGATAGTTGGATTGAGGAGAGAGATAATGATTGGAGGGTGGAGAGGCATGGATGAGAGAGAGAGGTGACTCCAAGTTAAAGGACTGACTAGCACAATGAAGTCCTAGCTGAGATTGAAGACTGAATTTTTTAGAAGACACTATAAGCATGGTGGTGGGGCATTATTCTGGTGTGGTATTTTATTTTATTAATTATTTATTTATTATTGGTTAATCCTGACAGAATATTTTTTTACACTGATTTTTTAGAAAGAGTGGATGTGAGAGAGACACATTGATTGGTTGCCTCCTGCACAAACTCGACTGGACTGGGCATCCAATCTGAAACCCAAGTACTTGCCCTTGACTGGGAATCAAACCTGAGATCCTTTGGTGTGTGGGGCAATGCTCTAACTACTTAGCCACACAGACCATGGCTTGGTGTGGTATTTTTAGTAGCTGTGACAGACTATTTGGAACAGAGAGTTTTGTATAGGGTTGGATTTTTTTTTTTTTTAAATGAAAGCTTTGTCCTCCTACCACTGAGATTGGGGAACATACTGGAGATGTCAGAAGTCTGAAGTTTCCACATTCTCCTTGTGCATCTTTCCCTCCCTCCCTCCCTCCCTTCCTTCCTTCCTTCCTCCCTCCCTCCCTCCCTCCCTCCCTCCCTCCCTCCCTTCCTTCCTTCCTTCCTTCCTTCCTTCCTTCCTTCCTTCTTTCCTTCCTTCCTTCCTTCCTTCCTCCTTCCTTCCCTCTCTCTCTTTCTCTCTCTCTCTCTCCCTCTCTCTCTTTCTTTTTTCATTTGTATTTATTTATTTTTTAATCTTTATTGTTGAGATTATTACAGATGTTCCTCTTTTTCCCCCCCATTGCCCTTCTCCACCCAGTTCCCACCCAGCCCCAGGCTTTCACCACCCTATTGTCTATGTCCATAGGTAATGCATATATGCATATAAAATCTTTATTTAATCTCTTCCCGCCCCCCTCACCTCCCTTCCTTCTGAGAATAATCAGTCTGTTCCATTTCCATGTGTCCAATTCTATTTTATTCACCAGTTTTTTTCTGTTCATTAGATTTCTTATTAGTTTATTTTTATTTTTAGATTCAATTGTTGATAAGTATGTATTTGTTGCCATTTTGTTGTTCGTATTTTTGTTCTTTTTCTTTTTCTTCTTAAAGAATACCCTTCAACATTTAATATAATATTGATTTGGTGGTGATGAACTCCTTTAGCTTTTTCTTGTCTGTGAAGTTCTTTATCTGACCTTCAATTCAACAGTGGTATGGGCATTACTTTGAAGGTAACTAACTGCTTTTCTCTTGCTGATTTTAAGATTCTCTTTGTCTTTAGCCCTTGGCATTTTAATGATGATGTGTTTTGGTGTGGTCCTCTTTGGGTTCCTCTTGTTTGGGATTCTCTGTGCTTCCTGGACTTGCAAGTCTATTTCTTTCACCAGGTAGGGGATGTTTTCTGTCATTATTTCTTCAAATAGGTTTTCAATATCTTACTCTCTCTCTTCTTCTGGCACCCCCATAATGCAAATGTTGGTACTCTTGAAGTTGCCCCAGAGGATCCTTATACTATCTTCATATTTTTGGATTATTTTTTCTTTTTGCTCTTCTGGTTGGGTAGTTTTTGCTATCTGAGATTTCAAATCGTTGATTTGATTCTCAGAATCCTCTACTGTTGAATCCCTGCATATTATTATTTATTTCAGTCATTGTATGCTTAATTTCTGACTGGTCCTTTTCCATTTCTTTGGAGGTTTCTAGCAGATTCTTATGTAACCTTATAACTGTGGTTTTGAACTCTATCCAGTAGTTTGCTTTCTTCCATTTCTTTCATTTGTGACATGTTTCTTTGTCCCTGCATTTTGGTTGCTTCCCTGTGTTTATTTCTATCTATTGGGTAGAGTGGCTATGTGTCCTTGTGTTGGTAGAGTGACCTTGTGTAGTAGGTGTTCTATAGGGCCCAGTGGCTCAGCCTCCCCAGTCACCTGCGTTGGGCACTCTAGATGCACCCATTTGTGGGCTGTGAGCACAGTCTTGTTATAGTTGGGGCTTGATTGCTATTGGGTCACTGGGAGGAATTGACCTCCAGGCCATTTGGCTGTGAGGACCAGCTATGACTACGGTGGGAGAGCTGCTATTTAGGAGACACCCCTATGGAGCAGGACTTGCTTGAGTGGGGTTTTGATGCTCACTGAGTTTGCCCCTGGAGTGTATCTCTTATGGATATGTAGAGTTGTAATCTGGTATGGTCTGACACTGACCACTGGGTATACTGGCTCTTGGGTGTCCAGGGAGGTGCAAAGTCAGCCACTGCCTGGGGCCACCAAGCAGGAGCTACAGAGAGATATGCAGATTCCTCCTATTTGTATGGGGTTTAAAAGTACCCAGATGAGGCCCAGCTGTGAAGCAAGGCAGGCTGGTGCTGGTACCAGGTCTTGGGCCTTTCATTGATAGGTTTGAGGTTCCCTTACCCAGCTGTAGCTTGTTTTGGAGATTTTAGCCTGAGCAAGGACAGGCCATTCTTATGCAAAACCCGCTGCACACACCTTGAGTGGGGTTGTAAATTGGATGAAGCGGGGTCTTAAGGAATAACCAGGACAGCATAAACAGAAATGGCTGCCAGTCAGCCCTGAGACTGGGGAGGTCCCAGCATAGGAACAATGTTCCTGCAAGCACCTCCATCTGTAAGAAAGTCACCCCTGAGTTCCTGCCCCAATGCCAGACAATCCAGTTCCTCCTCGTATGTGTCTGTGATCCCCAGAGCCTCACCCTGGTGCTGGAGCTCAGAGGAAGCAGGACCTTGTAAGTTCAGTTCATGGTGCTAGCCTTTTAAAAGGAACAGCTAAGTCTCCATTAGCCTCTGTGTCACTGAGCCCCAATCTGTACTTGTTTTTATAGCCATAGTTCTTACTGCCCTAAGGGATTTCTTTTCACAGCTCTGGGATCCTGGGATGGAGATCTGGAGTGTGGTTGGGACCCCTTGCTCCTCTGTGTGGCCTCTGCAGAGACAGAGACAGCCTCCCTCCCAATTAAAAAAGCAGCACATGTGGGTGCCGAACCAGCCTGTTTCGCGCCCCGCACCTCCTACCAGTCTCAGTGTGCTCTTCTTTACTTTTCTAGTTGTAGGACTTCCATTCAGCTTGCTTTCCAATGATTCTGGATGATGTTTGTTCTGTATTTTAGTTGTAATTTTGATGTGGCTTGGGAGGCGGTGAGTACGGGTATTTACCCACACTGCCATCTTCAAATCTCCTCCTCCTTCTATTTCTGAAGTGAAACTATTTTAATTAAGAAAAATTATAAACATAATGCCCTTTGAGTATAGATTCATAACATGCATTTTGAGACCTTACTTTTTATGAGTCATCCTCCTTAAGGATTTTCACCAACTAACAAGCATTGAATATTTATTTAGAAGTCCTGAAATCTTCGGCAGCTACCTCTGCTCCTCAGTGGTATTTTTTTTTTTAATTCAAGTGTTAAAGCTTAATGATCAGTCCTCAGGGTACAATGATATTATGGTTCAAATCATTGCCAAACTTTCTTTCCTTAAAAAATACAAATAAATTTCTTTTCCTTGGCAATTATATTGTGCTGGGGCATATCACAGAATGTTTTACATTATTATGATCTTGTAATTAAGTTATCCCCAAATCAGTAACTGATGTGTCACCTGATATAAAATGGTTTGAAAAGCCCGGATCTTTTCAGAACTCTTAAATAATTCATATTCTGTTTTAGTTTTTCAAAAGTATTGTGACTTTGTGAAGCTGGATGATCGCATCAGGTATCTGTTTTATTACAAATCAATTAAAGGTGGACAAACTTGTTGCCATGAATGAGGGATAAACCTTCCTAGTTCACTGTTAGCTTTCCAAATGAGATGATTTTTTTTCTTGATTTGGGGTATTTATTTTCCCCATTTTCCTGTCTTGATTATTTGACTTCTGGGAGTTTATATTGGCTTTTTACACATTATGCTTCAGATTTATTTTAATTTATTGCCACTAGAATCACTTGAGATATCCTTGATCTTTTACTTCTGATCAAATAAGAGCTATCATTGTGTGGCTTATCATCATTGCCCTTGGAGTCCACCCACTGAGCATTCAGCATTTTTGCAGATGGGATTTCTCATTGGGAAGAGACAGGACTACTCCTCTATCCACGTGCTAAATGTTACCAGGGCAGGGTTGTTCACTGTTGTTTTTTGTTCAGCTGAACATCACCTTTTGAGGAATTTCTTCCTCCCATAGATGTAATCAGGTGGGACTTTTCAGGGGCTTTCTCCTCTTCTGGCCCCAATGAGGACTAGTGATGCAAGCCTGGTGGATTTGTTGCTCCCTTTTTGGAATTTGAGTCTTGAACAGAGGGATAAAATGATTAAAACTAATTGGTGTTCATTCATTCTAATGCGTGTGCCCTGGTCAGACAATTATAGTTTTGTTCTATTAACCCTTCTATCTTTGTGGGCCTGCTTTGGTCCAAGCCTGGTTTTCCTGTTGTTTCTGTTGAAAAACAAACAAACAAACAAACAAAAAACCCAAATGATGCATCTAATTTTCTCCTAATATTATTCTTTGGAACCTAAACAAATAGATAGTTGAGATGATCTTAGCAGTTCCAAATTCTAGTAATAATGCTTCAACTTTAAGCAAAGGAACATTGTGAGTTAGCATATTTATTTTTATAATTGACACGAAATCTAATTTTATGGTCCTATTTTGAAACCAGAACTAATGAAGAAGCCACTAGAAGTTCTAATAACTCCTGCCTTTAATATTTCCTAAATTTGTATCTTGAGGTCCTCTAACTACCACTCTGTTAACTATGATAGCAGTAATTGGATTACTGAACGTAATTGTTTTTCTTATTTTATAGCATTTTAGTCAAATGAATTCTATTTGTTTTTTTGGGGGGAGGGAAGAACATAGATGAACTAATTTTTTTTCCCCAGAGATTTTCTAAGCTCTTTTTAATTGCTCCATGCTGATGTCTTCCTCATAAAGAGCAAACCTTTTATGATTCTGAGCCCTCCATGAGATCATGTTTTGACCTCCAGGCTTGAAACTACTGACAGAGATTTAAGCATTTTTACATATAAGGTTACCCCCCTTTTAAAAACATTTTAAGGGTGTTGTACAGGCAAGTTCATTAGGTTGCCTTTCTGATGAAGACAATATAGTATAATGCTTAGGAGTATAAGGGTCTTAGATTAGAGTTTTGGTTCTACCACAGACTAGCTGTATGACTTAAATCAAGTTTACTTATGTTCTCTTAAGTTTCAATTTCTTCAGCTATAAAATGTGGGAGTTCTAGGAAAATTAAATGAAATTATGCACATTTAATGCTTAGTATTTGGCACAGCGTAAGCAGTCAATATTGTTAGCCAACATTATTATTATTATTACTACTCCCACCTCAAGCACTCTGGAAGGTCCTGTTTTGTCACATCAGAATTATTTTTGGTGCTTTAAGCATATTTTTCTCTATCAAATTACACATTTTTATGTGTTTTCTCTTATATCTATCCTATAAATTATATATTTTATTCTAAGCAATATTTCTTACCAGTATTCTTAGATATGACTTAATGTACTTTTCATCTTCTTCTGAAATATACATAATAGTGTTAAGAACCCAGACTATACCTCAGATCTACTAGGCAGCTAGTAAATATGTCACTTTCTCATTGCAGTCTTTTGATAGTTGTTTCCATATGTCTTAATCATGTCCTTGAAGATTGCTCTATATCTTCCTACAAGTGTTTTGCTGCAGTGTGGGTATTAAGCCATCATCAAATATATTTGTCAACCTGTCCTCATAAACATTGAATAACTTCTGAAAAGAGGCAGATCTCAGTTTCTGTGGTGGAAACTGTAGGCAGAGAGACTTCATTCAGCCAACAATATTTTGGACTTCAGTAGTATTATTTTGGGGCACATTGCAGCACAAACCCCCATTAAAAAAACACTCAGGACTTACTTCCTTTGTGAATGGGTATAGGAGCTTCTTTCCATTGAGGTTCTGTGGCTGATTCTTTTCCTGTGATAGGTAAAGACTCATTTCTTCTTTCAAACTTAGTAAGCACTCTGATTTGGCAGGCACTGTGCTAGGCAGTGAGGATATAGTTATTTTCCATTATTTGCCATGTCATGGAAAACCCATTTCCTCTTGACCTCTGATTAGGGAATTGTCTATATTTCGGAGCTGCAATACTTCGATATTCTAGATCATTGCTGTTATAGGCCATATTCATGTCCACGTTGATAACACTTTCACAACTGACTCCAGTTAGTTTCATGGGAATTTTTCTTACTTGATTTTTTGGGACTTTGTCTCTGATGATATTTCCTCCTTTCTATCTGAGAAACCCCCTTTAAAAAGTCCCTAGTCACTTTCTCATAAGTGGAACCTTATTATCAGCTTAATTATTTGGTTCACTAAATTAGGATGTTAATTTCTAACTATCAGTAGGGTTTACTTTGAGTCCTATTATACTATGCTAGAGGCCTGGTGAACGAAATTTGTGCACTTGGTGGGGGGGGGGGCGTCCCTCAGCCCAGCCTGCCCCCTCTCACAGTCCGGGAGCACGGGGAGTGGGCCTAAGCCACAGTCTGGCCTCCCTCTGCAGGAAACAACTGGCTGATTAGGGGAAGGTACCGCCCCCATCACCCTGCTGCTGCTGCCACTGCTGGCTGCCACAGCTGCCAAGGTGTTTTCATCAACACGGACTCCAGTCCCTTCACTACAAAAAAATGACAACTTCCTTTAGGCATTTTTAAGATGTCTCTTTCATAGGATATGACATTTCTTTCTTTCTTTTTTTTCAATCCTCACATGAAGATATTTTCCCATTGATTTTTAGAGAGCGTGGAAGAGAGAGGGAAAGACAGAAACATCAATGTGAGAGGCACACTTCGATTGGTTGCCTCCTGCATGAGCCCTGACCTGGGCCCCGGCCAGGGAGGAGCCTGCAACCTAGGTACATGCCCTTGATCAGAATCAACCTCGCCCCACTGAGGGTTTGTGTCTCCGCTCTGGCCACAGCAGCCCAGTGCAGTGGCTGCAGGGCTGGGGCTGGGGCCAGCCCCGCTGTGAGTTGTTCTCTCCGGCTCCGGGGCTGGGTGTGGGCTGCCCTGTCTGTTGTTTTCTCAGGCTCTGGGCCTGCACCAGGCCCCTCCTCCGGAGCTGGTTGTGACCATTATAGTGTCCCAGCCTAATTTGCATATTACCTCTTTTATATATGTGTATATATATATATATATACACACACACATATATACACACATATATATGTATATATAATTGTTCTGATTTACCTAAATCAAGGACTTTGTTTTAGATTTTTCTTCCATCACCTTTCGATTAAACTGTGATATTTTTATTAACACTTCAATATTTTTATTAACCTACTTCAGATCACGTCATGGGATTATGAATGAGGGATAATAAAGTTAAAATTGATCAAGACTTAATCAGAACATTTTAAACATGATTTCTTAGAATGCAGATTATCCTCCTCTTCATAATTTCATACATCTTTCATTCAGAACACATTTATTAAACCTAAAGAGATAAATAAAGCACTGTCCTTGCCACCAAGACACTCATTATTTAGAGAGTATGGACAGTCATGTCCACAGGTGCCTTATTGCATAATTACTAACATAAAGATTGTGTGAAATGAAGGGAATGAGTACCTAAATGCATGGGACTTATCTTGAAAGAAGTCAGCAGAGAAGATGTGTGAATGGGTCTTGAAACACAGAAGAGGGTGTAAGACCCTCCAGAAAGAGGAAAATACAGGGGCAGAGACATATTAGAGGCACAAAAGAATATAGAATTACCTGGGAGTGAGTGATTTTTCTTTTCTTTTATGGTTTTGGAGGTTAGGTTGGACAGGGTGGTAGCTATGGGAGGAGAAAAAAGTACAGGGGGAAAAAAGACTGGAAAGTATAGTTGTAATCAGAATAAAAAGGGCTTTGGAGGAGTTTGCACTGTAACCAGTATGGAGGAGCCATTGACGAGCTAGGCAACTGAAAGTTTAAGAGCCTAGAGGCTGAGAGGAAGGACAGGGGGCTTATTTACTCATCTAAATCAGTGGTCCCCAGTCCCTGCTTCTCTTCAGAATTATCTTTGGCATTTGTTAACGATACATGGTCAAGCTGCGCCGCCGGTGAGTTTTATTAAGTGGGTTTAGAGGAGGGACAGACTATCTTAATTTTTAAATAAACTTCATAGATGATACTGATCAACAGCCAAGTCTGAGAAATGTCTGTGTGATGGCCCAGGGCAGGAAGTTTAAAAAGATCTCAGTTGGGTTCATGGTTATGCAGGGAGAAGCTGCTAGTGTCAAGTCAGAAGATGCTCGTTTCCAGCTGGTTCAGCTGAGCATGAACTGCTGAGGCAAATTTTGGGAATTAATGTAGAAAGCCCAGAGCAGTTGACCAGTCAATTGAGATGGAGTCAAAGGCAGTCTGTGTTAATATCAGGGCCAGTGAGCCAGTGGTGCTGGTATATTTTCAGACTCCAAACATAATCCAGAGGAAGGAAATGTCTCCAGACTTTCAAGGCATTGCTCCCCTTTCCTTATGTTGCATAAGTTTCCTTAGGCTGATTTTACTTATTCTTTTGCAACCTGAATAATCATAGTCTCCACAGCCTGTGATGCAAATGAAGGCACATTAAAATTTAATCTTCAAAATGTAATAGATTTTTTTAAAGTTCTCACCTGAGGATATGTTTTTATTGATTTCCAAAGAGGAAGGGAGAGGGAGAGAGAAATATCAATATGTGAGATACATTGATCGGTTACCTCCTGTAAGCACCTCAGGCTAGGGATCAAACCTTCAACTGAGGTATGTGCCCTGATTGGGAATTGAACCCACCACCTATGGTATACGGGACAATGCCCCAACCAACTGAGCCACTTGGCCAGGGCCAAAATATAATAGATTTTATTTCCCTTCTGTTCAACTAGGAACTTCTTCTCTCAAAATTTTCCCACAGTTATCTGGGGAACCTACTTACCTTGTTCAACTCTGGCCTCTTTCTTATCAAGCTTCCACCTATTGTTGCCTTTCCAGGGAGCCTGGCTCTGTGGGCACATCTGCCTTCTCAGGGGGCCAAGGGGGGCCTGTGGTCTGTGGCAGAAGGTGGATGGGGAAATGAGCCTCTGTCCAGCCCTGTGCTGGTTGGGTCCTCTGGGTTGAACTGGAACTTGACTCTCTCACAGTCTTTTATGACACAGTCCCTTCTGCTTCTGGCCTTTACCATTTTTTCATCCATTTTTTTCATCTCCTCCCCTCCTCCCCCCAGTTTGATTGAATGAATGAAAAAGTGGTGATAATGGAAGGTAACAGATGCCATCTTATCTCCCTGGTTGATTGACTGATTCTTTCATTCTGTGATTCAACAGTTACACCAAGCACCATGTGTACGTAAATTAGCTTTTGTCTGGCCAGCGTGGCTCAGTGGCTGAGCATCAAACTATGAACCAGGAGGTCACAGTTTGATTCCTGGTCCCGGCACATGCCTGGGTTGCAGGCTTAATTCCTGGGGCGGGTGTGCAGGAGGCAACTGATCAATGATTCTCTCTCATCATTGATGTTTCTTTCTCTCTCCCCCTCTCCATTCCTCTCTGCAATCAATAGAAATATATTTTAAACAAGTAGCTTTTGCTTGTAAACCTGTATGGTCTCTAGCACATAGGCTCTGGAAGCATAGTTATCATATATCACCCTTCTCGCAAGAAGGAACGGTTGTCCTGTGCAGAAGGCTAAGGCTCCTGAACTTTAAGTGCAGGAAAATGTTCAAGGTCTTCTGGCACGGAATAAGTGGAATTAAAACACCATGAATTACTAGAGATAAATTTTAATCACGACAAATGATTTTAGACCTTAAGTCCACCATTTCTAATAGAAATAAAAATGAGAAGTTAATTCTGACCTCAGTTTAGGCCAACCTTCATTATTTTAAGGAAAAAGTATGATGCTATAGTTTTATAGTCTGCACTCCCACAGGGAATGGATTTACCCACTTAGCTTTAAATATCACTCTGATGTTTATGACTCCCAGATCCTCTCTCCAGTCTTAGCCTTTCTTTTGAGCTTGAGTCCAGCTTTCCAAATGAAAGCTTTAAACTCATCGTGTCTTCTGTAGGGAAAATAGCACGGGTGTTTGTATCTCAGAGAAATGCGTTTGACATTTGGTGGACATTTTGTCTCCTCATCCTCAGGATTTTCTTTCTGAGGTGTTTATTGAATTTGCTAGAACTTTCAGAATAGAAAGGAATAGTGGCATTGTGTCTCCTCCTGGATGCTATTTTAGTGCTTCACGATTGCCATGATTTTCTCTGTTGTCTAAAATTACTATTTTTTCTCATGCTTAAAGAAAGAGCTTTCTGAGTTTATTGAGCTTTGCCTCCCACCCCAGCTTTATTGAGGTATAATTGAAAAATGAGATTTTAATATATTTAGAATGTACATTGTGATTATTTGATATATTTATTGTGAAATGATTACCATATTACAGGCTAATCAGGCTAATTAACACATTTATCACCTCACATGGTTGCTTTTATTGTGTGTGTGAGAACTCTTAAAATCTATTCTTGAGTACTTGAAATTTTCTAAATTTCAAGTACTCAATGCAGCATTATGAACTATAGTCACCATGCTGTACGTTAGATCTTTAAAACTTATTTCATTTTATAACTGAATGTTTGTATCATTGACCAGCATTCCCCTTTCCCCCAATTTTACTTCTTCCTTTATGATTTGGGTGTTTTTTATTTCATTTTCTTTTCTGATTGCTGTGGCTAAGATATCCAGTACCATGTTGAATAGGCGTGAAAAGAGTGTGTGCCCTTGTCGTATTCCTGATCTTAAAGGGAACACTTTCTATCGTTCACCATTGTTATGATGTTGGCTGTGGGGTTTGTCATATATGGCCTTTATTATGTTGAGGTATGTTCTTTTGTATGCAATTTGTTGAGAAGTTTTATTATAACAGGATGCTGAATTTTGTCAAATTCTGTTTGGGCTCTACTGAAATGATCATATTTTTTTTTCATTTTGTTAATGTGGCGTATTGCATTTATTGATTTGAATCATATTTATATTGACCCATCCTTGAATCCCAGGAGTAAATCCTGCTTAATCACTGTGTATGAGTCTTTCAATATACTGTTAAATATGGTTTGCTAATGTTTTGTTAAGGATTTTTCCATCTATGTTCATCAGGAATATTGGTCTGTAATTTTCTTGTATTATCCTTTTCTCGCTTTGGTACCAGGGTAATGCTGACCTTGTAAAGTCATTTTGGAAATATCCCTTCTCATCAAGTTTTGGAAGAGTTTGAGAAGGATTGGCATTAATTATTCTTTACATTTTTGGTAGAATTCACTAGTGAAACCATCCGGTCCTGTGTTTTTCTTTAGTGGGAGGTTTTTTGATTACTGATCATTTTCTTACTTGTTATTGGTCTGTTCATATTTTCTATTACTTCATGATTCAGAAATGTTGGTTCAAACGCTTTGTCCATTTTTAGTGGGGTTGTTTGTTGTTTTATATGAATTTATAACAGTTCTTTATATATACTAAATGCAGGCCTCTTAGCAGATGTAAGGTTTGTAAATATTTTCTCACTCTGTCAATTGCCTTTTCACTTTTTTGATGTTATCATTTGAAGCTTTTAATTTTTGATGAAATCTTAATCCTAGGTCATGAAGATTTACTCCATTTTCTTCTAAGAATATTTTGGCTGTCACACTTGGATCTGTAACTAATTTTGAATTAATATTTGTATTTGGTGTGATGTAGGGGTCCATGTAGATGTCTAATTGTCACAGTACTATCTGTTGGAAAGGCTATTTCTTCTCTATCATACATTGAATTTGAATGTTTACATAGGTTTTTGCTTTGGAGCTCAATTAGAGTGCTTTTGGCTTTTAATTTAATTTAAAAGAGGATTTTAACCCATTTACATGTATTATTATTGATGATATATTTAGTCTTATTTTGAATATCATTTAGGTCTTCTGGTTCCCATATTTTCTTTCTTTTGATTGCCTTTCCTTCAGGTATACAGAATAAGTGTTTTTAACTGCTTTATTTCTTCTTGCTAATAGGAAGAAACTCTCAATAATATTCATTTAAAAACCACATATACTAATAGTCTCATTGCTTGAGAGTTACATTTCAAGTTGCATTAAGAGTAGGTGTACAGTTCACTAGTATAAATGTAGATGATTGCATTATGAACTTTTTAAGGACAATGAAATATGATGATAGATATTCAGAGGATTTGATTAAAAAATGAAATGTCTCATATTAATATATAATAATAATGATAAACAAATTAGACATATATATGACACTACTGCCTTAATAACTGTTTTTTTTACTTAGCTTTATTTAGTAGCTATTTTTAAAATTTCTGCAAAATCATTCAGTGCTTGAAATATGTATACCACCAACCAAGACTTGAAGAACTATATATAACAAGACTAGAGGCCCGGTGCACAAAAATTTGTGCACTCAGGGGGTTCCCTAAGCCCAGCCTATGCCCTCTCACAGTCTGGGACCCCTCGAGGGATGTCCACCTGCTGGCTTAGGCTCGCTCCCCCTGGCAGTCAAACATCCCTCTGGCAGCCTGGAAGCCCTCGGGGGATGTCCACTTGCCAGCGGGGAGCAGGACTAAGCTGCAGTTGGAAATTCTTAGCACTGCTGAGGAGGTGGGAGAGGCTCCCACCACCAACACTCTGCTGGCAGCTGGCAGCCTGGCTTGTGGCTGAGCAGAGCTCCCCCTGTGGGAGCACACTGACCACCAGGGGGCAGCTCCTGCATTGAGCGTCATAGTGACCAGTGATTCCCAGTCGCTCTGCTGTTAGGGTCAATTTGCATATTACCCTTTATTATATAGGATAGAGGCCTGGTGCATGGGTGGGGGCTGGCTGGTTTGCCCTGAAGGGTGTCCCAGATCAGGGTGGGGGTCCTGCTGGGGTGCCTGGCCAGCCTGGGTGAGGGGCTGAGGGCCGTTTTCAGGCTGGCCACACCCCCTTCAGGGTGGGGGGTGTCGCTGGGGTGCCTGGCCAGCCTGGGTGAGAGGCTGATGTCCGTTTTCAGGCTGGCCACACCCCCCGGTGACCCAAGCTCCCAGATTCTCCTTTTTTTTTTCCAGTGCCTCCTTAAAAGGAGGTCAGGGAGGGCCAGGGAAGGCGGGAAGCTTGGCTTCCTCCACCGCCAGGGGCAACCCAAACCTCCTGCTCACTCCAACTCTGTGGCCGCCACCATCATAGTTGGGTAAATTTGCATACTCACTCCTGATTGGTTGGTGGGCGTGGCTTGTGGGTGTAGAGGAGTGGCCGCGTGATGGTTAATTTACATGTTTCTCTCTCTCTCTCTTTTTTTTTAATTGCTTAAAGTATTACAAAGGGTATTACATATGTGTCCCTTTTTTCCCCCCGCCCTTGACAGTCCCCTAGCCTCCCCTATTGTCTTATGTCCATTGGTTATGCTTATATGCATGCATACAAGTCCTTCGGTTGATCTCTTACCCCCCTCCCTCCTGCCCCCCAACCCTCCCTGGCCTTCCCGCTGCAGTTTGACAATCTGTTTGAGGCAGCTCTGCCTCTGTATCTATTATTGTTCAAAAGTTTATAATGGTCTCTTTTATCCATGAATGAGTGAGATCGTGTGGTATTTTTCCTTCATTGACTGACTTATTTCACTTAGCATAATGCTCTCCAGTTCCATCCATGCTGTTGCAAATGGTAAGAGTTCCTTCCTTTTTACAGCAGCATAGTAGATAGTGTTGTTTAATATTACTACAAATATAAGTGAAATTAAAGCTCTTGAAATATATTTTTCTGTTTCCACACCTTATTATAGGAAGCATATTCTTTAATTGAGAAGGTTGAAGTAGAACAAAATGCTCAATATTTGTATCTGAAAAATATGGAAAGTTCAAAAGAAAAGAAAAGCAGAATCCCTCCTCCACCTATCCTGCTATCCCGAACTCATTGTTCTGTGATGTTGAAACCTGCTCCATTTATTTCAGATGTTAAGGTATGTTGTCCACTATTATCTTTACTTCAGGCAATGCAACATAAGTACTGTTATGACTACAATGATTGATACTTTTATTGCTTTTAGGGCCTGACTAGTCTTATTTATAAGCACTGAACACTGGGATTAATGTTCTAATGTAGTAATTATACTTAGTTTCTTCATGATCTTTTCCTTTTTATGCTGTTTCCCTTTATGCTCTTTATAGTCCTGCTATACCCACATATATAATAAAGAGAAACAGTAGAGAAGCATTTGTAAGTATCTTCATCACCATGACAGAGTCATATGCTGACATTCTAGTGTGACACTTGAAGAGGGTAGATGTTATTCTCAGAGTCAATGATGGAGATGAATTTGGGGATGGTGAATTTAGTGGTTCTTTCCAAAGTTCTTCCAAGTAAATGGGGATACTTTTAATACAAACACACAAATGACAATTCCAGCTATATTATAAGTCACACATTTTTATGTATTTATTGAAGAATGTGCTCTTTTTTCCATCCTCAATGCCTTGGAACTCAGCCTAAATGTTACTGTAACTTGAGATTTTAGTTTCCTCACAAACATTTGGTTCTACCTAATTTATATTTTAAATATTACCTTTTCCTCTTTTGGATGATCAACAACATGCTCTTTGATGTTATATAAAAATTAAAGTTGTGTCTTTGATTCTTTTAGGACTTCCACTTGAGATTACATTGACTTGATATAGTGGGAAGGGCATGGGCTTTAAAGTCAGATGCAAGTTTAAAAATTTCAGCTCCACCTGCTAGCAGTAGGACTCTCTAGGAAATCTGACTATACTTCCTTAGGTGTTTTATGTTTTGTTGTGCTTTCATTTGTAAAATATGTTTACTGTGAAAATTAAATGAAGTATTATATAATATTCTTGGTATATTAACTTTTCCCCTCATATCTTATTAAATATATGTAGTAAAGTTTTCTAAAAGCAATTAATAATGTAACCATGATTATATGATTTAATTTTTATTTTTTCATAAACGTCCAGTGAGCATTGAGTATCTATCATTTATCAAGCAGTATAAGGTAATTGAGGTATAAAAATAAACACAAAACATGGTCTAGTGAGTCTTTGAGGAGTTTTAGACTGATGATAGATGGACATCAGTGAGAAATAATACCGTCTTCCCAATGCCTTATAATTGGGGGAATAGAAGTATCATTTGTCTTATGTCTAACTGCGCTATAATAAATGCATTATTCCAATTGCTAGCCATTTTAAGGTTCAACTTTGGATTTTTCTGGATATGTTGAAAGAATAGGGAGTCACTGATTTTAGAAATTTAGTGCAGAACTAAGACTGGATGATTTACCAAGAGATTTAGTTGTTGTTTTTCAAATGTTTTGGTTTATTTTACCAAAATCTTATTTTTTATGCATTTTAAATTAGTGACTATTTTATTTCATAATGCTTAAAAATAGGAAGACATGAGTCCCATATTTGACTTGTAGTTGTTGGACTTAGCACTTAGCACTTTATATTAATTTTTTTTTTGTTTTAAAAAATATATATTTTATTGATTTGAGAGAAGAAGGAAGAGGGTGATAGCGATAGAAGCATCATTGATGAGAGAGAATCATTGATCAGCTGCCTCCTGCACGCCCCACATTGGGGATCGACCCCGCAACCCAGGCATGCGCCCTGACTGGGAATCAAACTGTGACCTCCTGGTTCATAGGTCAACACTCAAATGTTGAGCCACGCTGGCCGGGCCACATTATATTAAGTTTATGTATGTGATACATTAGCAGACTTATATACTCTAGGAAATTACCGTCTGCTTCCTACTGAGCAGCACTAGATGGTGCTGTGGGCTTAAATACATTTTCTGGTTTGAGAATTCAGCCATCTTTTGTTTGATCAAAATCACTGTTAAGGTATTTGTTTCATTAAAATCTGTCTTAATAGTTGAAAGTGCTGATGCTATTTATGCATGTTTACTTCTGAAGTTAGTGATGATTTGTTTATGGTGTCATTACTCTTATGTAGATTCTAATCACACATTGCTTCTTATAAGTAATTATATAAACTAAGATGTTTTCATCTGTGGAACAAAATATAAAGCCTGCTTGTAAATATGCTTTTAGAGAGAATTTTACCCTTCAAATTCTGGTTGATAAATAGAGCTTAGCTTAGAGCAATAACGGTCTAAATCATAAGCATAAACTTTCTTTTTTTTCTCTTTACGAAAAATGGTTCATTTTTTTTTGCATGGGCGGTCAAGGAAAGTTAGTTTCTCATTTTTGTGTGAGATTCGTCTGATTTCTTTTCCCAACCTCCAGCTTCCAAATTCCTTCAGGACTCTCTGTCCTTAGAGTTCTCCTGCCTTTGTATACGGCTCCTTAATCACTTGAGAAAATTTTTTTGGAAACACAAAGTTTGGCCACCTGCACCAGAAATTCTTATTCACTGAGGCCATGCAGGCTTGGGTGTATGTAATTTTTTTAAATGATTGATTCTGTACAAAGCGTATTTTAAAAAGTGATTCTGCTGCATAGTCTGAGTTGAGAACTACTTGAACAGACAAGACACAATTAGGGTTTTCTGTTGACCCAGAAGAAGAGATAGCAGACTAAGCTATGAGAAGCCTTTGCTCCTTAGAGCAGTTTACATTTCGCTTGTCATCCAGTTTCCTTGTAATTTAGGAGTTGAGATGTTGTGAGGTGGAATCTATGGGGAAAAGGGAATGCCACAATGATGACAATTCCTCTGTTCTTAACCCCTGGTCAGTATGGCTCCTAATAATGCTGGTTCCTAGGTATCAACTTGCTCCCTTTCCTTATAGTGAGAATAGTTCATTACAATAAAGGATTTCCATTATTTTGACATTTTGGCAGAAGGGCCATTGTCTAGGCATTTAATCAAGTTTAAGTTTGGTTGTTTTAGTAGAATGTGCATTTTATTTTTGGTTTATACCAGGGGTCCTCAAACTTTTTAAACAGGGGGCCAGTTCACTGTCCCTCAGACCGTTGGAGGGCCGGACTATAGTTTAAAAAAAAACAAACTATGAACAAATTCCTATGCACACTGCACATATCTTATTTTGAAGTAAAAAAAGAAAACGGGAACCAATACAATATTTATATTTGCATGTGGCCCGCGGGCCATAGTTTGAGGACCCCTGGTTTATACCTATATTTAAGAATTATCAAAAGGATATCAGAAAATGCATGCACTGGAGAAAAGAAATTACCCATAATCTTACCACTTTATTACCCCAAATCTACCACTATTCTTATTTAGGAACATTTCCTTCCAGGCTTTTTTTAACATGTATTTTTATATTTTACATTAAATACTATAGTTTAGTATCTTGCTTCTTTTTCCACTTACTTTTTTGTCATACATTATTAAATAAAATATGAAAATCATTCCAGTGTTGGTCTTTTTTTCCATCAAGATTAAGTCATCTTTGGAGCCACTCTCTGACACTCTCTGACCTTGGGCCAGTTATTAAACATCTCTATGTCTTCATTTTCTGTAAAGCAAAATGACAATAGTAATCCCAACTTACAGTGATGTTGTGAATATTAGAAAGCATATGTAAATTTCCTAACAATACTCAGCATGTAGGAACTGCTCAGTTAGTGGTAGTTAAAATAATTAATAATGAATAATATTTTATCCTGTTAGTCCCAGGTAAACTAGCCTATATTTGCCTTTTTAAAAAAAGATTAAACCTAAGTACTTTTGTAAACCTAGATGTCATGTTTTAAAACTTGCATAGTTACATTTTCATTTCTTTGCCACATCCTGATAAAGGAAATTGAATGCCTTGTTAAACAGACTATAGATACTGGGCTTGTCTCTCTCCTCGGCAGGTGTCGTGGTACTGCATTTTGGGCTGCAAAGCAGAAGGGAGCCATGGAAAAGTGAGACTAAATAATAATCGTCTCCCAAACTCAGGAGAAGCGGTATGTCAAATGAAAAATAAAAACAAAACAAACCTCTAATTGTCAAGAAATCTTACCAAACATCTCACTTAATGACAGTTTTTTCCTTTATGAAGTCATTATCATTTCAGTGAATTTCTCTAATTTCAACTTGAGTCTGACTAAAATCTAACAGTAAATGAAAAGGTTTTTTTATATATAAGGTTTACTTAACTATATACTTAAATTGACATTACTTTAATTTTCATACATAACTTGGAATGTTTTTGTTAATAGATACCAGCGGATGGTAAAAGCATTTTTGAAGTGAAAGGTTTGGAAACCAATGAAAAATATGTCTTTGCAATTGCTGCTTATTCTTCTAACGGGCAGCTTGTCGGTAATGCTGTTGGGGAGACAACTAAACCAATTCTGATTTATCCACCTCTTTCTGCTGTTACTGCTCGGATGTTCCTGACGCAGGTACAAGAGATTTCTGTTCATATTTTTGTTCTTTACATGTTTTTCCATTGAGCAGTTATTAAGTAATTTCTGATGGGGGGAAAAAAATCACAGCAGATATTCTAAAGCTCCTGTAATACATGTTTTCCATTATTGCAATTTAATCTCATAAAGCAGGAATAATTCCTTCTCTTATGAGTTTGCTTTTTATAATAACAGTTTTTCCTGGAATGAATATATATATATATATATATACATTAATTTTAGAAATTTTGGAAAATACTGAAATGAAAAAAGAAAAAAAAATGTTATCTGTTATTCTATCATCCAGAGAAGCAGTTCTTAACCTGGGGCAATTTTGGCCCCCAGGGGACATTTGCAGTGTCTGGAAACATTTTGGGTTGTTAGAATTTAGAGGGGTGCTATTGGTATCTAGTGGGTAGAGGCCAGGGATACTGGTAAGCATTCTACAATGTAAAGGACAGCACTCGGCCCCAATAACAAAGAATTATCCAGTCCAAGCCCCGACTGGTTTGGCTCAGTGGATAGAGCGTTGGCCAGGTTCGATTCCAGTCAAGGGCATGCACCTTTTTTGCGGGCACGCTATGTCTCTAACTCTCTGTCCCTCTCCCTCCCTCTCTGTAAAAAATCAATAAAATATATATAAAAGAAGAATTATCCAGTCCAAGATGTCAGTAGTGCCAATGTGGAGAGAACAGGAGATATACTTTCATCTGTGTGTGTATATATGGGTGTTATACATGCACATACATACATATGAATTATGTCTATGTAATTTTAATCATATTACTGTATATTCTGATATTTTCATTGTAATATATAACTGACATTTTCCCATTCCATTAAATTATTCTTTTAAAACATAATTTTTAACAGCTGCATGGTATTATCTTTTGTATAGCTAGATCGTGGCTTGTTTAATAATTTTTCATTGTTGGACAAATTTAAAGACCTTCCAGTCCTTTGCTGTTATAAGCAAAGCTGTGATGCACATCTTTTTATATAAACCTTTGCTGTATTCATGATTACTTTCTTAGGATAGATTTATAGAAGTGAAATTTCTGAGTTAATAGGGACAGGCAGACCTGAGTTTAAATTCAAGCTTCTCGCACTAGCCACGTGATAGTGGACAAATAACCTTCATCTGTGAAGTTGGAATGATAATAGTAGCTACCTCCTAAAGCGAATATGAGTATTAAGTGGAGCTATTCATGTCAGATGTTTAACCAGAGCATTTGTCACACAGTAGGCACTTAATAAATATTATTGTTGTTTTTAGTTGTGGATATATTCATGAATTAACATTTTTGCTGAAATGGTTACCTGACTTAAAGCATGTCACCGGTGAAAAGGATGCTAAGAAGAGTGTGACTCATTGACCTAAGTCTCAAGCATCTAATTTTAAACCTATTATTGACTATAGAGATAATGGCTATTCTAAATTTTATTACATTTCTATTGTGCTATTTTTTCTCTTAATAGTTGATTAGTATTATAAGCGAAGATTTTAGTGGCTTTTTATATGATCATTTTTCAAAGAAAATTAAATTGAGAGAGTTGCTAGGATTTGTCTAGCATTGGTTTAGCATATCATATTGGCTCATAGTTTTCTGATGTTTTGATTTCTTTGGGATCTGATATATTTCCTAATTTGCGGTGATGGAGTTATTTCAAAAAGAGGAATAGAATATTTTTTCAAGGCCTAGTTTTTCTCCAGGGAGTGGTTTGACTCTTCTTTGGGATTCACTTGGCAGAACTTTCATTGAAAATTAATAAAACGAAGTCTCAGCTATACTGTCGGGATAATGAGAAATGTCATAAAGCAGTGACCTGTGTGTCTTTATTGATACCATATTTGCAGTACTTCAGTTAGTTTATGACAGTTTATGAGCATCTGCCTCATAACATTAAGTGGCTAAAGCAAAATTTTCTCATTTAGTAAATCTCCTTATTTACAAAAGTTTAAAGGTTCTAGCAAGAAAATAGACCTTTCTCTTGGAATTGTAATTTATTTTCATGAGAGTGGTTTTTAATTTCAGGATAGTTCTGTTCTTTAAAAAATATTATAAATATTCTTGTAGTACGTTATGGAGATATTTCACTTACTGCCTATTATTAACTTGGGCTTGCGATTTTAGGTTGCACTTTTGCTCAACATTATTCTTAAGAAAATTAATAAATTCAGGTGAATCTTTAGTAGATATTCCCTTAATTCAGGCTATTTGAAAAATTGTTTTGAGGAATCTATATGAATGATATATTTTCTGTGCATATTTTCTAATTTCCTTCTTTTTAAAGCCTCATTTCTTTTTATTCTTCCACTTTAAGTTGGGAATGACTAGATAATGTGATATGAAATATTGAAAATTCAAAATCTGTGAGCAGAATTTTAAATAAATTTCTTGGTCTCTATTTCTCTATCTGTAAAATGGATATATACAAAATGCCATATACTGCAGGATTATTAAACTATTAAATCCAATAGTGAGTGGGTACAATGGCTAGTTGAACAAAGGAAACGTGGAATATAAAAAACTATTGTGTGACAAGCATTTAAAAATGCATTATTCCCTTTATTATAATTACTCTATGAGGGGGTATTATCACTTTCATTTTATAGTTGAGGAGCCTGAGATTAATTTGATTCTTCCTCTGCCAGTCCCAGTTAATTCCAGAAAAGGTGTCTCAGGGAGGTTAATTTACCCAAGGTTACTTGGGTAGCAGATGGTAAGCCTGACACTTGAACAAGCTCATGCATTTTTATTGCTCTGTCAGGTTCCAAGGAAGTCATGTGTTCGATGTCTATCATGTGCCCAGTTATTCTAGAGCCTGCATCTCTCCCATCTTTTCTCTGCCTGGGTTTGGTGTTGTTCAGTGGGTCTTGATGATCAGCGTTGGCAGGAGAATTTGATGCTGGGACATGAATGCTTTGTCAGTAAACACAATGGTGTCAGGCTAAGGGGAAATAAAGTTCATACATTTTTTTTTCACTTCATATATGAAGTCATTGATATTATTTGATTAATAGAGTTTTGCCTATGACTATTCAAATAATAAAAGAAAAAGCTATCTGGTAAAAAAGATAGTTAACACCACTTTTAAGCTCTTTAAGAAATTTCAACTTTTTCCTCTTATCCTCTAAATATGACTACTCGTTTTATACCTATTTGCTTATTGATGAATTATTTATTCACTGTCTGTTTTGTGTCAGGTTCTATGCTAGATGTCATTTCTTCTTCCTTTGAAACATATATAACAACCCTTGTTTAGATAATTTTGACTTACGGTTTCAGTTAAGACTTCGTAAGTAGGGGAGCCAGCCTGGCGTTGGGAATACACCATGGGAAGGCTGTAGAGCTCTAAGTTTCATACCTTTGGTTCCCTCTAAATATGCTTTATTTTTCTTTCTCTAAAGGTTTAATTTCTTTACCTCTCTATCTTTGGAGGAAAAATAGCACCTCATTAATGTTTATATATCCCTCAAATTTAGCTGTAAACAGAGCTGCCTCATAATCTTCATTCCAAATTCCTGGGAGAGAGACTTTGACTTGCCTAATATAATAAAGAATCTGACCTCTTTTTTGATGTTTGGCCACCGACTTGGTCTTAAACCTCACCCCTCTTTTTCCCTTTGGCCACACAGTAAGGCAGGCTGATAGGGAGGTCTGTGGGCCTACCTTATCTTTGGTGCCAGCAGGAAATTTAAACCTTCCAGGTGGCAGGAACTTTCCTTATTCCTGCTGCCCAGCTACTAATCAAGGGCCAACCCATTTCTTCTGCTTTGTCCAAGCCAGCCCAGACCTGTGTGTGCCTGCCAAACTCTCCTTGGGAATCTTGTGTGAATAATAAATTTTCTTTCAAATTCTCCAAGTGTGTCCAGGTCATCAGCCTTAACCTCAGAACCAAAATTAGGGTTGGGATCCATCTTATTTTGAAGTGGGGGCTATAAAACACTCAGCTTAGGTCAGGCACTCACTCTGGGCCAGTCAACTGTATTATAGTACAGTGCAACCTCGGGGTATCCTCTTCTGTGGAAAAGGATGCATTCAACACATTATTCAATTCATTTAACACCTTGTTACTGAGTGCTTCCTCTGTGCCAGCATTGCTCCAGGCTAGTTATTCAAAACTTGAGCATGAATCAGTGATCAGGAATGCTAGTTAAACCGATTGCTGGGTCCTTCTATCAGAGGAAATAGGTAGTTCTAAAGAAATATAAAGTGGAATATGGTAAAAGGAAATGGAAATGTGAAGTGGGGGAATGGAAGGTTGATTACAGTGTTGAATAAAGTGCTCAGGGAAGACCTCACTTAGAAAGTGAGGTTTGAGCAGAGACTTGAAAGAGGTGTGGGAAAGACTCTTGGAAGAAGAGCATTCTGCAGAAGGAGCTAGAGCAAAAGCCCTAAGATATCCAGAAGTGCACCTGGTATGTTTTATAAATAGCCAGGGGGCCAATATGGCTAGAGTAGAGGGACGCACGGAGAGTAAAGGGTTGGTCAGAGAAGTAAAGCTGAATGGGTGGGTAGGGGAGTAGATCATGAAAAGACTTTTAGGCCATTTTAAGAACTTTGGCTCTTACTTTGAGTGGAATGGAGGGTTTTGAGTAGTGGCATGATATAATGTGACTTATATTTTCAAAGCTCACACTGACTGCTATACTGGAAATAGACCATAAGAGGGTAAGGGTGGAAGCAGAGGAATCTTTCTATTCCTATAATCCAATGAGAGATGAAGGTGGCTTGGCCAGAGTGATAGAAGATGATGTGATGAGAAGTGGCCAGATTCTGGATATGTTTTGAAGGAGGAGTTAACAAGAATTCCTGATGGAATGAATATAAAGAGAAAACTGAAAGATGACTCTAAGATATTTAGCTGACCAACTGCAAGGATATAGTTGACATGAACTGAGTTGAGGAAGGCCATGGGTGGTGTAGATAGAGGCAGAGAAGATCCGAAATTCAGCTCAGGGCATGTTGAGGTAAGATATTAGATATTATTAGATATTTCTTACTTATCAGACTGATTGGATATTCAGAGAGTAGTTGGATATTGTTGAGTAGTTAGATGTATGAATCTGGAGTTTAGGAGAGACAGAGGTTTGGGCAGGAGAGGGATTTGAGACAAGTCATGTGCCCAAACTATGGAGCTGGATGATATCACCAAGAAAATAAGTGCAGACAGAAAAGAGAAGAGGTTCAAAGACTGAAGCCTTGAGTTGCCAATATAAAGAGATTGGGGGAAAGAGGAGGAGCTTGTACAGGCAACTGAAAAGGAATGTGGCCTTTGTAGTGAAAAGAAAATCAAGAGTGTGGTGTTCCGGAAGTCAGGTGAAGGTCATGTATCAAAGTTCATACTATACTTCATAATTACATCAGTCTTTAGTACTGCTTTTTCATTTTAACCTCATCCCCTCTATCATCTGTTCAGCACATCACTACCAGTTAACCATCTTTGAACAAGCTCATATCCTCACCCTCCTCTGTTAACCCACAAAGACTGGTTATTGTATAAACCATAGTTTTATCAAAGTATCTTTTCTTGTTTCACAGTGTTCACTAATTGAATAAATAACATGATTTTTCAAAAGGAAAGGACATTCAATTACAGTTTCACCAACCCCATTATACATCATCTGTTACTACTTCCCATGGAAATCTTAGAATTAGATGGTGTTTTAGTGACCACTTAGTCCAAATCCTTAATGTGAACAATGCAGCCCAGAAAAGTGACTCAGTGTCCACTTCAAGTCTCTGCTCCACTGTTTTTACTGAGTGTCAGGCTCTGTACAAATTATTCAACTATTCAATGCCCCATTGTCCTCATCTGAAATACGTAGATGGTAATAGAGCTTACTTAATAGAGCTGGGGTGAGGAGTCAGTACAATAATGCATGACATCTTTAAATATTTCTACCTTATTTTCAAGACCTTCTGACACCATGTCCCACTTTACCTGTCCAATCATATTGCCCACTTTTCTCCAAATTCTGGCCTGCCTTTCCATTCTCTCCTAACTGCACTATGGAGATTTCCATTAATGGACCTTATTCAGATTCTGCCTAAGCTATGCTCATCTGAACCTTATCTCTTCTTAGGGGTCAACTCAAGCCCTGCCTCCTCCTTGAAGTCTTTATTTGTTCTTTTCTAAGCCTCCACAACTATTATGTTATCATTTGTAATTTTTCTGTGATTTCATGTGTTTTATGTCTATAACTTGATTACAGTTTCATGGATTAGGAGAGCATTTTCAGCTTTGAAGAATCTATTTTTATGGTGCTTAGCACACAGTAGAAACTTCATAAAAGTTTATTGGTTGATTTTGAATGTTGACCTGGCAGATTTAAAAAGTTCTAGATCTGTAAATTATTCCCTGGAGTGGAATATGACCTAGCAACATGTCATTTACATACTTAATTCAGTGAATTTACTAGTATACTTTATATTTTATCTGCTTCCATTAAGAACTTGAAGTAGCATATAACTTGTGGTGAGATTTCATATTGCTATACATAAAAAAATAGAATGATATTTAGAAATATCTTTAAAGAAATATATTCTACCAAAAGAAATAGGTAAGTTGATGACTTTTTTCTTCTGAATGTTTTGGTTATATGAGTAAAAGCAGTTATTTTGCCTAAAGTTGAATGTGTTAAATTTAAAATATATCATGGCTTCTTGGAAGCATCTCTGTTTTATTCTTCACTCTTTTCAGCTGTGAACCCTTTGTTGTACAAAAATTCCGAAAGTGTCAGTCAGAAGCAGAAATGAATGAAGTATATTTCATATTTTGGGTTTGGGAAATCTGATTGTTTCTCTTGGAACAGATTGTTCATTATAACAGTGTCTATAATAAATGGAGTGTGCTGCTGAGATAGATGGAAATGAAATTAATTTGGCTCAGATCTGATCTTTGTTTTGCTTATGAGAATTTGAAACATCCTTACAGAGTTTCAAATTTCCATGCAATTCAGAAATAAAAGAGATTTCAAAATGTGTCCGTCTCCCTTGCCGATGGCCATCATTACCTTACTGTGGCACTGCAGAACAGAGCCGCAAATGTGAATGACTGTATATGAAATGAGTACGTTATAGGACCCTAGCATAACTCTTGTTTAAAATGTACTTTTCACAAATAAAAATATTGCATAAGATAATGTGCTTTCTGTTGTAGGTTGCCTATCAGATTGGTAACTATGAATTGGCTAAGAAAGTTTTCTCACCAGTCTGGGATTATTTTGTCACTTCACCACCTCACAATGAACAATCTGTGGTTTGTTTAAGCAGTATGATGACTATTACACAAAGAAGGTAATTAGAAATACTCCTTCGAAATATTAATTTGCCTTTTGAAATTAAATGTTGAGTGTGAAGCCTAGAATTAATTTATTTTTAATTTCATGTTAAGATAGCCCATATAAAACTTTCTGATCAGTTTTTAATGAGTATATACATTTCAAGGTCTTGAGTCCTTGTTAGAAACTTCTTTGTTAGAATCAGAAAAAACACTGCAGGCATATGGATGCATTCTGAATATAAGTTAATGAAAGTTGTGATGTAAAAAAATACCAAACACTAACCAAGGTAATGTCAATTATACTATAAAGCACAAATAGCATTGAGAATTTTTAAAAAATATATTTTTATTGAATTCAGAGAAGAAGGGAGAGAGAGATAGAAACATCAATGATGAGAGAGAATTATTGATTGGCTGCCTCCTGCATGCCCCCTACTGGGGATTGAGCCTGAAGCCCAGGCCTGTTCCCTTGATCGAAATCAAACCTGGGACCCTTCAGTCTGCAGACCTACGCTCTATCCACTGAGCCAAACCAGCTAGGGCAGGAATTTTTATAACAGAGAAAGGTCAAATTCAGGTTAAGGTTTGAGTCTGATGGGTGGAGACTGTTAGGGTATAAATGCTTTTCTTTGCTTGAAGAGCTCTCAGAATTAGACTACCAGCAACTGCAAATAGGCCAGTAGAAGCCACATATAAAGCCACAGGCCATACTTTGCTTTACACCTTTTTTTTTTCTTCTTAAAAGAACAAAGTTTGCCTAGCCAGCATGGCTCAGTGGTTGAGCATCATTGACCTATGAACCAAGAGGTCTCGGTTCAATACCTAGTCAGGGCACATGACCGGGTTGTGGGCTCAGTCCCCAGTACGGGTCCGCAGGAGACACCTGAGCAATGATTCTCTCTCATCATTGATGTTTCTGTCTCTCTCTCCCTCTCCCTTCCTCTCTGAAATAGATAAAATATATTTTTTAAAAAAGAAAATAAATTTAAGAGAAGCTTAAGAAACGAGGATTGGTATGATTTCAGGCTGTCTCAACAAGTTTGAAAAACAACATTCCCCTTCACCTGCTTGTTAATGCCTGAAATTTCTTTAATAAGAAGACAAAACCCTTCACTTCTGAATCAAAGATAACGAGCTTAAAATGCAAATTCTGGTTGAGTGAAGACATGGATGATCCTTATTCAGATCTAGATATAATTACATTTAATTAAAAAATGTAGACTTAGCATTTAATATGTCCTAGGTGCTATGCAGGATGGATTTGAGAATTATTTTTAGAGGAGGAAGAGAATATCTTATGTCACTTGTAAGGATAAGAGAGAGAGAAAGGAGTGAAAGTTGACTGGGATTTCCAAGGTTACCTGACTGGGAGGCCTATTACATTTACTAAGGGAGCATGATAGGACAGGTAGAACAAGTTTTTGGACGAAGATAATGAATATGATTTAAAATATTTTGAGTTTAGTTTTCTAGCAGGACATCTTTGTAGATATGAGATATCAGGTAGGTAGTTGGATATTTAGTGCTGACATCTAAGGAGAGCGGTCAGGGCTAGAGCTGAAGATTTAGACATTTTCATTGAGGTCATCATGGAAATTTTGACAGGGGATGACTATTTAGCTGAAAAATAGAGAGCTGAAATTTTCACCCTGGGTGTGCACACATTTAAGAGACAGAAGCAGAAATGGCACCAAGGGAGGCTATTGGAAAGAAGCAGACCAGGAGGTGAAAGTTTGGTAAAGTATACTGCCAAGGGCAGTGAGAGCATCACCATGGAGGAACACGCCAGCAGTACTGAATGCTAAGTGCAAGGTCAAGTAGAGCAGCTGCATAATAGAACACTACAGAGAGACAGGGTAGGATGTAAACTAAGAAAAAACTTTTATTTATTTATTTTTTAAAGATATTTTTATTGATTTCAGAGAGGAAGGAAGAAGGAGAGAGAAATAGAAACATCAATGATGAGAGAATCATTGGTTGGCTGCTTTCTGCATGCCCCCTACTGGGGATCAAGCCAGCAGCCTCCTACTGGGGATCAAGCCAGCAACCTGGGCAAGTGCCCTTGACTGAAATTGAAGTGGGACCCTTCAGTCTGCAGGCTGATGCTCTGTTCACTGAGCCAATCCAGTTAGGGCTAAGAAGAGGCTTTTAGAGTTGGCAATTAGGAGGCCATTGTGGAGTTTAAGATAGTGATTTTTGTGCTATGATGGGACAGAAAACTTTTGCAATTGACTGAGGAATAAATGAAAATGGAGAATTGTAGCAGGCAGACTACTCATGTGAAGTTTGGTGGTAAAGAGAAGAGGAAAGTGGGAAGAAGCTTGAGGGGGAGGGCAAGCTTAAGGAAAGGATTTTGGAAGGTAGAAAGAAGGGAGTCAGTAGAGAGGGAGAGACTGAAGATACAAGAAGATGCAGATGATGATGATACTATGCTAGAGCCAGAAGGACATAGGAGCACATGGAATGGACAACAGGGGGTTTAGAACATTTGTTGTGGGGAACGTGAATAAGGTGACATCAGGACAACTAAAAGTGTTGATGAGAGGCACTAATGACTCAGTTGCTGTCACATAACATGAATTGTAGTAGAGCCCAGTTCCTTGTGTTGAAGGGCCACTTTTGATTCATCCTTATATCCCAGATCCTAGAATAGTGTCTTATACAAAGTAAGTGTTCAGAAAATTATAGTTTGAATGAAAAAAAAAAGAATGAATGAGAATAAACAATAGAAAAATTGGACAGTGACATCTATACAAGGGCAGGCAAATTGATTATTGCATAAAATATGAGGTGCAGAATCTAAAGTGCTACAGAAGCCACTATTGACATGACTATCAGAGTCTGAGCTGGGCAGAGAATGAGAGGGAGCCAGGAGGAGGTGATAGCCTGGACTTACTGCATATGTCAAGGTTCTGATGGTTAGCATGAGGACAAAGAGAGTAGGAGAACTAAAATTCTCCTGGCAAAGATAATTTTAGAGTTTAACCTAGTGGTAAAACAGACATTCATCAGGTGTGAATTACTGATGCTAGACCAGCCGTGGGCAAACTACAGCCCGCGGGCCGGATCCGGCCCCTTTGAATTGAATAAAACTATTGAAAAAAAAGACCGTACCCTTTTATGTAATGATGTTTACTTTGAATTTATATTAGTTCACACAAACACTCCATCCATGCTTTTGTTCCGGCCCTCCGGTCCAGTTTAAGAACCCATTGTGGCCCTCGAGTCAAAAAGTTTGCCCACCCCTGTGCTAGACTCTTTCTTGTTTTATAGGAATAGGGTGTATGGAGAGTAGATGAACCTGAAACTTAGAATCTTAGAAGGGAGGGTTTGCTACCAAATAAGACTAAAGGGTAAGGGAGGGAATATTGCAAACAAAGAAGGATGATTGTAGAGTTCCCAGTTTTGCCAATGGTTGGCACTGTTGACTGCAACTTAGAAACGATAATTAGGAATAATGCAAAAGTTTCTCTCTCTCTTTTTTTTTTTTTTAAATATATTTTATTGATTTTTTACAGAGAGGAAGGGAGAGAGATAGAAAGTTAGAAACATCGATGAGAGAGAATCATCGATCAGCTGCCTCCTGCACATCTCCTACTGGGGATGTGCCCGCAACCCAGGTACATGCCCTTGACCGGAATCGAACCTGGGACCTCTCAGTCCGCAGGCTGACGCTCTATCCACCGAGCCAAACCGGTTTTGGCAAGTTTCTCTCTCTTGACCCCACCCCACCCCCAGCCAATTCTACTATAAATGGCCCTCATTTTCATAAAGTTCATTAATTAATGGGTCTATTTTCCAAACTTGAATATCTATAGTATTTTCTTTATATTGATAAAATAGAACTTTATATATCAGAACCAGAAAGCTTTGACAATAGTTATTTTTATGTATCAATGATAGCTCAATTCTTTTAGTTGTGAACTTGTTAAGGATAGTCTTTGTTTTTAACTTAACACTGTACCAGAGTAGCTCTTCCACAACTTGGGATCATTGTTTAGATACTAAGAACAAATCATTCTAAAAAGGCAAGCTCACATGCTAAATAATTTTTATATTTAAACCTGTAATGTCATTTACTCCTTTTTGCAGATTACATTCAGAGATTTTGGCAGAGACTTCTTCAATCCTCTTAAGCCTTTTTCTCAGAAATATTTTTGTAATAAGTGACATTAAAATTAAAGAAGAAAATCTTTTCTGTGATAATATCAAAGGCAATGAGATTTTTCCTGCTCAACAAGTAAGTGAATTAAAAATGATTAAAAATGTGTCAGTTTTCCTTTATTTGTTTCTTGATGTCTCAATTTCATGTTTTTGGGGAATGTAAGTCCTGGTTTGCGAATGGACTGAGGAGCCCTTGTGTATTTGTGCTGATTTGTTTGATAGTCCATGTAGGATTCACAGGTTTATCTTTTCTTTTTTCCCCCCAATTTATATGGGATCATATACATTTGTTATTCTGCACCTTGACTTTTAAACATTTTTATAATATATCTTGGACATATTTTCATGATGGTACATATAAATTACCAAATTCTTTTTAAGTTATAACATTGCATTCCTGTACAGAGGCAGGAATTTAACCTATGTCCTATTGGTAGAATCTCAGGGAGCTTATAAACATTGTCCTATGTACATCTACAACCTGATTACACTCTTGCTTTTAATAACAATCCTACTTTTTTTTTCTCTTTTTAGATTAAAGTTACTTTTTTCACCTTAGATACATGGAGGCTTTTGCCATTGTTTTTGGTTAGGCTATTTTTTAAAAATATATTTTTATTGATTTCAGAGAGGAAGAGAGTTGGAGGGATAGATAAAAACATCAGTGATGTGAGAGCATCATTGATTGGCTGCCTCTGCATGCCTCCTATCAGGGATCGATCCTGCAACCTGGGCATGTGCCCTGACCGGGAATCAAACCGTGACCTCCTGGTTCATAATCCAACGCTCAACCATTGAGTCATGCCGGCCTGGCTGTTAGGTTCTTTTGCAGTTGCTCTTTTCTACCCATGCACTTATTCATTAGTTAATCAATAATTTGTTGTGTGAATTTGTACTAGTTTTTATGAATATGAAAGTGAAAAAAACATGATTCTTTGTCCAAGGCAAGTGCACAGTCTTGCAGAGCCCAAGTACTTATAACCATTAGTCTGTTCCTACTATACATCGTATTCAGTTTCTTCTTTCAGCATCCAGTCTGAAAAGAAAGACAATTTTGAAGTACTTCAATGATTTTCAGAATGCTAGGCTAGTATTTGAGTAATAATTTGTTGTATGGAAATTTCTGGTTACCGCTCATACAGTTTTATTTGTAAATAATCTTGTATGTATATACATAGCAAAATAATTAAATCTTCCTCAGGAAAGGGAAAGGAGGAGTAAGATAAGATTCTTATTATTTTTAAGTGTCATTTAATCACAAAAGCCTATCTTCACATTTTACTATCATTTTTACTTATGTAGGAGAATTATAACAGGAGATTAGTGTGCTCTACTGAAACTTTGCTATTTTCTCACAAATTCAGAAGGGAAATGGGACTCTGTTAATCAAGTGGGGGCAATATTACAGAGAGATTATATTTTAATTATTATTTATTATAATTTTTGCTTTTGCAACAACTGTTTTTTCTTACATTAAAACATAGCCAAGATTTTATCTTACCAGTTACAAAGATTGGTTCTTTTTCTGTTTCACAAATACTAGTGGTATTTGTATTGTTTTACAAAAAATCCTGAAGTTTAATTCTAAAATTGTGTTATCCTTGTTTAGCATTATTTGGGAGTTAGTGTTGTTCCTGAATTTAGATTTTTCATCCTGTTAAGCCATAGGGATCATATTTCCTACCTTTGTTTTCCTTAGACACATTAGTGAAGTACCTGATAATTAATTTGTGTAACAATACCTGTTTCTTTACAGATTGCTAGACTAATTGAATGTGAGAGAGTGTTAGTGGCATTGGAACTTAGCAACTACCTAAATGATTCCAGTTATTCTCTTCAATCTGTGACTCAATGTTATGGCCTCCTTGCTCCTATAATCTATCACAATATTGTTTTGGTACCTGTCATACAGGTAAGGGCATTTCTTCCTCTTCTCCCCCCAGATAAGGGTATTTTTACAAAGGCAACTCAACAGTGCATTTTGGAAAAGAAAAAACAATGTATCTCTTATAAAGTACAAATAACAAGTATTTTATGAATTGTCATGAGTTAACTGAAAAACATTTAAATGATTTAAATGATATGTCTGGGCAGACATAAATAAGGACTTAAAATGTGTTTCTTTGAAAATATTCAGCCCTAGTGCTGTCTATATTTAAATACTTTTCCAGGTTTTTAAATTTCATTTCAATTTTTGTGTTCTTGTAATGTTAGAAGCAATAGTATTTATTCAAAGCAGTGGTTAAAGCTATCATCTTGGAGAAAAATTGGTGGATGACCCAAGAAAACATGCTTGATGTCTCAGTGATGGAGAAGTTAGAAGATACCCTGGCTGAAGGGATTATATTAGTTGTTGATGCTACCAAACAAATCACCATAACTTAGTGACTTAAAACAACACCCATTTACTATCACAGTCTCTTTGGGCCAGGAAGCTGAATGTGGTTTAGTTGGGCTGCTCAAGGTCTTATCAGGCTGAAATCAGGGATGCAATCTCATTTGAGCCTTAGGGTCCTCTCCCAAGCTCACCGGTGGTTGAAAAAATTCATTTTCTTGCAATTATGTGATAGGAGGTCCTTGGCTCCTGAAGGCTGACTACCAGTTTCCTGCCTAACATGGCACTTTGCTCCTTCAAGGCCAGCAGGGAAGTCTCCTCTGCTATCCCCGAGGAATCTTATATAATGAAATACAGTCATGAGAGTGACTGCACCATCACCTTCACAGGTCTTTCCTCCACTCAGGAGGAGGGATTAGACAAAACTTACACATCAGGGGCAGGGACCTGGGGACTATTTTAGAATTCTTCCTAGGACAGGGAAATAAGGAGAGAAGAAAGATTTTACTGCTGATGATGCATAAAGTTACTCATCATCACCATTATTGTCATCATTATCATTGGCTCAGATTTTGAGAGCCAAGATGATGTCAGTGAACTTACACAAAGTGTAAAAATTTGACATTCACTATTGAAGAAATTAATCAGAGATCTTAAAGAAGTTAACAAATATTCACCTCGGAGTGCCTCTACTGGAGTATAGACATGACTCCTCCTCCTGAATTCCCCACATCTAGTAGTTCAGCTGCTCAAGAGGTATGCCTCCAAAATCCAACATCTAGACCAGTGATGGCGAACCTATGACACACACGCGAACTCATTTTTTTGGTTGATTTTTCTTTGTTAAATAGCATTTAAATATATAAAATAAATACCAAAAATATAAGTCTTTGTTTTACTATGGTTGCAAATATCAAAAAATTTCTATATGTGACACGGCACCAGGTTTTTCAAAATGCTAACACGCCGAGCTCAAAAGGTTCGCCATTACTGATCTAGACTAATAGTTGGCAGCCTTCCATGTCACTTGTAAATGGATTGAAGCAGTATTTTCTTTTTTTTATTGATTAAGTTATTACATATGTGTCCTTATCCCCACATTACCCCCCACCCCCCACGCATGCCCTCACCCCCCTGTTGTCTGTGTCCATTGGTTAGGCCTATATGCTAGCATATAAGTCCTTTGGTTGATCTCTCCCCCTTACTCTCACCCTCCCCTACCTTCCCTCTGAGGTTTGACAGTCTGAAGCAGTATTTTCAAGTGTAGAATATTTTTCCTCCTGAATCCAAAGGTGTCTACCTGTCATTGCCTTCTCTGTTTAAGAGATGAGAGATGCCAGATGTCAGACTTACTTTGGAGGGGGTGTCTCAGTATCTCCCAGATAGTTACTTAATGTGTCAGGCCCTGAATCTTCAGAGGGTTTATTTCTACCCTTGGAGGGCACGCATCATATTCAGGTCTTTAGTGCACTTGCCATTTCTTGCTCATTAGGTCTGATTGACATAATGTTACTAATATAGTGGTCTAATGTTTTGTGTTGAGAATCACCCAGAAAGTTCATATCCTTTCATAAAATATTATGTCAGAAGGTAGGAGAGTTATCATTGCTCTGGGGCAAGACTCTAAATGTATATTCTTATCTGCCCAGTGTGAATGGGAACGTCTAGTACTTCTTTCCTAGAGAGTGGAAAAGAAAACATTAACCATATCAATGCATGCCTTGTAATGTGCTCTAGCAAAGAATCCACATTAGGAGCGGCAGTTTGATTGGGGCTCAGGCTGGTTGAGTTTAGGATAGTCCACTGTCATCTTTTAGGATCCTACTGACTCACGATTCTTTTAGCTACAGCTCAGAATGCTTATTGCTGTGAGGGAAAACCGAGGAATGGAGTGCATTGTTTAGAATAGGAAAAGGTGAGTGGAACAGAAAGAAGATTCTAGAAGTAGGCCTCAGTATGTATGAGAATGTAATGTATGGCAGAATTGGCATCCCAATTTAGTGGAAAGAGAGTGGATGTTTTTAGTAAGTTGTAGTGAAACACCTAGATATTCATTTGAAAGAAAGTTGAATTTGGTTCTATTTGTGCCATATTAATAATATCGAGATTGTAAATACAGACCAAAGCAAAAAATGTGACAAAAAATCCCAAGAGATTACCTGTGCAATCCAGGGTTGGAGAACCATTTCTAAGCAAGACAGAACTCTTAGAAACAACAAGAAAAAAGACATATTTGACTGTATGTTCAGCAATCTATGTGTGAAAAAAGGGACCATAATAAAGGTAGTACAACGTTTATGGATTTGGAAAAAATATATCTAACACTGATGAAGGATAAGCATACATAACAAAAAGTCTTACAAATCGACCCTATTATAACAGAAAACTGGGCACAGGATACAAATAGGTAGTTTATCAGAAAAGCAAATCCACGTGGCTGAGAGACATATGAAAGCTGCCCAGACTCTGATTATTCATATATGTGCACATTAAATGAACAATCTCATATCAGTGGCAGGATGGAAAAGATCTGTAACTCTTATTGCTAGTGAGGATGTGGGGCATTCTCATTCATTAATGGGGGGAATGTGAATTGTTATAGGCATTGGATTTGGTAAAGCAATCTAATTTTAATGAAACTAAATCTAATTTTAATTAAAATTAAAAACAAGTATACCTGACAGCAATCCATCTACTAGTAATTTATCCCATAGGATAAAATCACCAGTTGGTGAGATGCTTCTCCAAGTTTCACCCCTTCATTCCTGGATCCATGTGTTCTACCTGCTGGGGACCCAGTACCACATAATTGTCATTGACTTAGAATGTTGACTATGCCCTAGAGGACGGTACCTCATCCTCACTGGTTATCATCTCAAAGCTGGCACCTCAATTGCCTCTCCTACTGGAAACTGAGCCTGTATAAGGGTATTTACTGTGGCACTCTTGGTGGTGGCCATAAAACTGGAGACAAAGAGAAAGTGAAGTAGCAGGAGGATGGCCACATTGCAAAATCTCAATTCTAAAACTGCAACATGGAGATTCTGGAAGTGGCTGACTAAATTACGAGTGATCCACAGTAAATAACTATGCAGCATTAGAAATACTATATAATGAATTGCAGCTAAACATGTAGACTTGGAGGGATTTTTTTCACAAGACTTGGTTGAAGGAGAAATGCACAGTTCACAAAAGCGTGTATAAGTCCTATTTTGTAACCTAACATCAACCCTCTTATTATGTACATTTAGTATTTACACACACACACACACACACACACACATTTATTTGAGGCAGGAAAAAATGACACAACTTGATGTTAACATGATTTGGGGATATGATCTGGTAGGGCAGGAGAGGGTGATGGTAGAAGGGAGTAATTAAAGAAGCATTTAAAAAACATGTAAGTGTACTGTGACAATAGTAATACTATTGTTGGAATGGTAGTTTGAAGAAATTAACATATTAATTTTTCCTTTGAGATAATCTGAATAAAGAATAGATTGATGCAATCTCAATTCAACTTTTCTGATGGTAGTATTACTTATAGTATGAAGCAAGGAGAATAGAAGTAAACATCAGAATTAATTGTTTCCCTGGGATATGAATGTTTGGTTTTAATTTTGAAGGAAACTAGTATTCCAAGTACCTGGTATCAGTATATGTTTAATATGGTATATCTTTCTCCATACGGTTTTTCAAGGACCTCCTATGCCTGGGTGTGAGCTTAGTGTTTCTTATACCCATGTAACATTCTGTCTATATCTTTTATGGCACTTGATAAAATATGCTTTGTTTTACAGTTATTCATGTACTTATTTTATTCTCCCCACAGGTTTTTAAGTTACTTTAGATGAGAGACTGATCTGAAAATTGAACATACCAATTTTCTTTCGAAGTACATTCCTCTATACTTGATAAACAATTTATCAGTCATTATTGATAACAATAAAATTTAATGCCTTAAAACTTGCATGATTTGAATAGAACATTTTATAATGTGTAAGGATAATATTTTTCAACAAACCATTGCATTTCTATTTTTTAGATCTTGATAAAGTGTTTGGTGGTTTTGCAAGGACTACCAAATGTCATCCACTCAAAGAAACATATGGCAAGTTATGAAAGCATACAGCACATGATAGCTTGTTGTCTCTACTACACAACAAAGGTATTTATCTTATTCTTTGTCTTGTGTCATAAAATTTAGGAGCAGTAATGATAATGAAGCTACTTTTATAGGAATTACTTTTAAAAAATAATACTTAGAAAGCATTTTAGATCAAAGGTAGCCTAGGCATGACAGTTGGTAAAGCATGGAGGGTGTATCTTGGGGAGGAGGGGGATGAAAAGAAGGCATTATATGGGACCTCATGCATTTTGGAAACCAGAAAGAACCAAGAGACAAGAGGCAGAGAGGTAGGCTTCCTTATATTCATTGCTTGGCTCAAAAACAAGCATTGTATGCTTCTTCAAAGGTTTGGTTGACTGAATCCAGTGAATCTCCTCAAAGAAGGGCTGTTTCTACCTGCCTGTTTTATGTGGTCCTCACAGGACCTTTCTGATTTGGTCAGGGATCTGGAAGAATACTGCTTGGGGGGACTGATTTTGCGCATTACTTTGGTTAGGACTAAAGTTTGCTTCTCTAGAACTGAAGCAACAGAGACACCTCTAACCTCTACCTTAGCAAAGAAGTCATGATTTGCAGCTGTTCATGGCCTGACCTCAGGAGCAGAAAATCAAATTCTTTCCATCACTCACTGATTTACACTGTTGGAGAGACCTCTATGACCTGGTTGGGTAGATGCTGAGGGAACATAAGCCATAAGCAGGATGAGAAAAGTAATAACTCACTAAAGGAAACTTAGAACCCCAAAGGGAAAGAGCAGACCAGGTACTAAAATAATTGTGTTATCTACTCACACCATGTTGGAAAAGACCAGAGATGATTTAAAAACAACAACAAAACAAAGAAAGAAAGAAAACTTTCAAGGTGGTGCCATTAGATGATCAAAACACAAAACAAGAATCTCTCGCAATGAACAAACAAATTTGAGTTTGTTTAAAGTTCTGTTTAAAATTAAACAAATTTAATTTTTTAATAAAAATTAAACAGATTATGGTTATGGTATTTCTTGAGTCAAATCTGCAAGCTCACCAAATACCTGAAAATGCAGTACTGAATTGTTTAGAGATAAATTCCAAAGTCGTAATGTGAAATGAAAGGAGTTTTGGTGGTAAAAAGGAACAAATGGAGAAGTAATAGGCCCCTGAGTCCGAGGCAGGATAAATGTAAGAACATATGTGTAGTCATATGCTGGTGAAATGCTGGAAGTCCAAGGATAAGGACAAATCATGAAGTTTTGAGACTCAAAGAATAGGTTATTTGCAATAGAAAATAATTAATTAGCTTACAACTTTTTTTTTTTTGTATCAGCAACACTAGAAGTTAAGATGGAGCAACATTTGTAGAGTCCTGAGGGTCTAAAAATTAATAACCAGGAAAGATATCCTTCATTTCTCAGGGCAAAATAAATATTTTCAGAAGTGCAGGCATTTAAAAAGTATTCTGCCTGTGTACTTATCTGAGGAAAACACTTAAGGAACTACTCTATCAAATGACAGTGGCTCAGAACAGAAATCCCAAGATAGGGAAATACAAAAAGGAGAGGAATAATGGGAGCAATGAATCTGACAATAACATATTATTAAAATTAAATAGATAATAATGATGTGACTAGGACTTTCCAATATAAATGCTAAGTAGGGATTCTTGAAATAGAAGAATCATCCTTGAAAGGAAAACTTATTAGTAACCTAGAATTAAAACTTAAATCCTCTTTGGGGCTGAGGGGGGGTGAGCAGTTATAGAATCTTGATGCATGAATGTTGTGTGTGTGTGTTTTAAAATATACATCTATGTCTATATCTATATCTAGTATAAAATACATATAGTATAAAATTATTTTCTTTTAATAGAATAAATATATTCAAAGATGGCCCAGAGGAATATGTAGCCATGAACAGAACTTTACAGCACAGTAGGACTTCTAAATTTATAGGAAGGAAAAATGAACAGAGAAATGACAAGGAAGAAGAATGCTTAATTCAGCAAAAGTTAGAAGAAAGAAAAAGAGTATATAAGATGGAAGGAATAAAACACAGTATATTAATTACTTCACTAAGTGTGAATGGACTTAGAAGACAGAGTTTGGCAGATGGGTTAAAAAGTCAGATTTAAATGTATTTCATGTCAAGAAACACTCATAAAATAGTGTGGCAAACACTGGTTGAAAAATAAATGGTTAGACAAAAGTACTGGGAAGATGCAAACAAAAATAAAGGAGGAGTAGCAATTTTCATATATGAAAAAGAAGAATTCAGCCTCACCGGTGTGGCTTGGTGGTTGATTGAGCGTCCACCTGGAATTGGGGCAGGGGCCATGGACGCATGCCTAGGTTGCGGGCTGATCCCCTGTGGGGGCGTGCAGGATGCAGCTGATCAATGATATTTTCCTCTCATAGGGGTTTCTGTCTCTCTATCCCTCTCTCTTCCTTTCTCTCTAAAAAATGAATAAAAACATATTTAAAAAAAAAGAAGAAGAATTCAGGGCCCACAACATGAATCAGAACAAAGAGAGACATTCTATAGTGTTCTTCAATTCTGCTCTGTCTGACCACCCTTCTCTTATTCTTGATGGCATCTGGGGATTTTCTGGCCTTAGGACAGTCTTATTGTCAAATACCAAAGATCAACTCTGAATTAAACAAAATTTGAATGTTTTATAACAGCAAATTAAAGGATAAAAAAATAAGGTTATATAAAAATGCTACAAAGCCATTTGATAATACTTCACAACTTTTCCTAATAAAATTTCAAAATAACTTAGGAATGAAAGGAAGCTATTGAATACAGTAGTCACTCCTTATTTGTGGGGAAAGTATTTCAAGATCCCTAGGGGATGCCTGAAACTACTGAACCCTATATATGCTATGTTTTTTCCTATACATACGTATGATAAGTTTAGGCATAGTAAGAGATTAACAACAATATCTAATTATAAAATGGAAAAATTATAACAATATACTATAATGAAAGTTATGAAAATGTGGTCTCTCTCTTTCTCAAAATATCTAATTGTACTGTACTCACCCTTCTTGTGATGTGAGTTGATAAAATGCCTACATGATGAGATGAAGTGAGGTGAATGACATTGGCACTGAGATGTAGCATGAGGTTACTATTGACCTTCTGATGATAAATCAGAATAGGATCATCTGTTTTGGGTGATCCTGGAGCATTGAGCCAAGACAATGTCAATGGTTGGACGCCCGAAGTACATGATGTCTATGGTTGGGGAAATTTAATATTTTTGGACTACAATAACTAAAACCACAGAAAGCAAAACCACAGGTAAGGGGGAATTAATGTAATGATAAAGACATTTACCAAAGTTTTACAACAATTATATTACTAAACGGTATATTTCTTTTTTTTTCAATTTCTTTATTGATTAAGGTATTACATATGTGTCCTTACCCAGTTATGGTGGGATAATGGCAAATTTCTGAAGCCATTTTTTAAAAAATTAGACACAAGAAATACTGACTCATAATAGTGTGATTCATTATTTGTAGAGATTCTGTCTCATGCAATAGATAAGAATATGAAATTAATTTTATAATAGAAGAGTACAATTTATTTGTAGTTGGAGAGGTCTCAAAAACCCATGAGAATCTAGTAAAAAGTTACTAGAAGTAAGAAGAGAATTTCATGAGAATCTAGTCAAAAGTTATTAAAAGAAAAAGAGAATTTATAAAGTGATTATATATAAAACACTTACAGAATGTTAAGTTTTTTAAAACTAGCAGTAGCCAGTTAGAAATGGAGAGGAGAAAATATAACACTTATAATGCACAATATTTTAAATTTAACAAATGTTAAAGAACATAAATAAAAGAACTGTGAAATCTTACCAAAGGACACAAAAAAGATCTGAACATATGGTAGGTCACATCAAGTTCCTGAACAGGAAGACTTCCTCTCATAGAAATATAAATCTTTCCTAAAATAATATTTAAATGTAATATAGTCCAAATAAGAATCCCAATAGGGTGTCTCTGAAACTGATTAGAATAATTTAAAAGTCCTCAATAGATATTAAAATTTACCATAAATCCACTTCAATAAAAAGTAGTGTTAGTAGAAAAATGGGCAAAGGTCAGTAGAAGAGAATAGAGAATCCAGCAAGAGCCAGACCCAGGTCTACAGAAGAACTTAACATATGACAAAAGTGGTATTTTGATTCATTAAGAAAATAATAATTTATTATAATAGTTTATTTATTAAAAGGTGCTAGTATAACTGACAATTTGTCTGAAAATAAACAAAGCATCCTACCTGATACCATACAAAAAATAAAATCCCAATGGATTCAAGGGTGTATGGCCTTGAAGTCAGGGGAAATCTCTCTCAACAGGACACAGAATTCAAAAAACACATAGAAGTAAAAAGTAGATAAATAGATTAAATAAGAGGAACCGTTAAAGCTTTTTCAAACCCCGAAATGATATAATGAGATTTGCATTTTAGAGAAAAGAAATTCTTCTGGTTGTGTAACAGCTCATCATTAGAGGGATGGGGGGTCGGTGGGGGGAGGTAAAACCTGAGGCAGGGAATGAGTTCGAAGGTGAGAGATGGTAAATTAAGCTAGTGTGGGAAAGGGGAGAAAGAATGGGAAAGATTCAAGAGTTATTAATGAGAGAGCATTGAGAGCCTGGAAACCTACTGAGTATAGGGGGATAAAACAGGGAGAGGGAAGAGTCAACAACAATCCAGCTATCTGCCCTGGGCAGTGGGGTGAATACAATGCTACATGTTGATGGGGAGCAATTTTGTGTGGAAAAGGGAAAAAAGATCATGAGTTTTGAATATACTGAATTTGGGGGCCTATAGGATATTCAAAGAGGTGGCTATTATATGATCATATCATTGTATCTATAGGCTTGGAGTTCAGAAGAGGCCAAATAAGTATAAAGGAGTCATTAATATGTGGGCTCCGTTGGAGCAATAGAAACAGATGAAATGGGACACTGTGTAGAGTGAGAAGGGAATAGGATTATTGAAGAGTCAAAGGGGCCCTTAGTCAAAGGAGCCAGTCCTGCTTCTACTAGGCAAGAGAAAGAATCGCAGAGCCAATTAGTGCAAATCTTTCTTTTTTAATCTGTATCTGAGGATATGTTTAGAGAGAGAGAGAGAGAGAGAGAGAGAGAGAGAGAGAGAGAGATTGATTTGTTGTTCCACTTATTTATACATTCTTTGGTTGCCTGCTTGGTTCTGGTATGTGCCCTGACCAGAGATGGAACCTACAACCTTGGCCTATCAGACGATGCTCTAACAACTGAGCTACCTGGCCAGGCAGGGCTCGATTATTTTTTTAAAAAGTATATATTAATTTAGGATTTTTCTGTATATTAGTAGAATTTTGCTGTTAGAGCTAGTCTTCCCAAATTGATATGCTGAGAATTGTCATTCTTGAAGCTTCCTCTAGAACAGTGATGGCGAACATATGACACGCGTGTCACAGGTGACACGCAAACTCATTTTTTTGGTTGATTTTTCTTTGTTAAATGGCATTTAAATATATAAAATAAATATCAAAAATATAAGTCTTTGTTTTACTATGGTTGCAAATATAAAATATTTCTATATGTGATACGGTACCAGAATTAAGTTAGGGTTTTTCAAAATACTGACAAAAGGTTCACCATCACTGCTCTAGCATGACCAGCAGTCCCAGATTTCAGGTGTTCATTTCATATAAACACATTTTTATCTGACTTTTCTATTACAAAGCCCAATTAGTCAAATGACAGTTTCTTTTCTCTGCTACTTTTAAAAAATTGCTACTCTATTCAGATGGCTTCGTCTTTCTTCTACAAGCGCCAGTAGTTTTTCCAAAAGATGCCAGAATTCCAAATGAAGTGCCACTTCTGAGACACATAGTCTTCAATGTTTCATTATTTTGCCGTTGTTAAAAAATTATTATGCTAAACATCTGGCCTAGTCTTTTTGTTTCTGCTCGTTTTGATGTGTTAAGTAGAATTGGTTCTTTTTTTCTTTTGATTTGAAATCTTCTTTTTCACTTAGTGTTTTCTACTGGCATATTATAACTGGAGGAAAGATTACCTACTACTCTATCAGCAGAGGACCTAAATATGTCAGAAAGCAAAGTTGAAGAGAGAGCAAACATCACCCTATTTGTGTTTTCTATTAACAAAACTATCTTCCTCTTGTATCAATTTTATAAAGAGGTTGGACCACCTTGCCTGGCACTCAAGGCCTTGCATGATTAACCCCATCTACCTTTTCAAATGCTATTTCACCATTTTCCTTCCCATCCTTTGTTCCACAGTCAGCATTACTTTACCACTATTGCACTGGTCCCACAGAAGTATTTCCAGTTCTTACACCTTGCATGAAGTCAGTCTTATCAGGTTTAAGCAGCTATTCACTTTCTTGTTCAGCCACTTATTACTATACTAGAGGCCCGGTGCATGAAATTTGTGCATGGGGTGGGGGTGGGGGGGGGTTGGTCCACTTATTACTGTATATCCTTTCCCTGCATGGGAAATAACACTTGTTACTCATTGTAAATACTAACTTATTTAACTTGACAGAATGCATCTACATATAATAAATTCATACAAACTTATTTCTACCCATAGAGAATTGCCTTATGGGGTTCACAGTTAGTGTATTCCCGTCATGTGACCCTTCACTGCAGCAGGCTCCATACAAATTATATTGCTGGCCAGGGAAGCTTTTTTGGAGTTCATGCTAGAGTCCAGGTTTTAATGACCAGGTTATGTTAATAACCTGGCATTACTCTAATAAAGCGGGGAAGCTGTTCTGGGAAGTGGCTCAGCTGTAAGAAAGCATGCAGTCCTGAAATGAAACCATGGTCAGAATTTATACTAGGGTCAATATTTTGTAAACTTAAAGTGCAAGAAGATGAGTGGTCAAAGATTACACTAGGGAGGTAGGTAAGGACCAGGTAGAGAAGGCAAAGAATAGCAATAACAGGAAATATGGATGGGAGTGGGAGAGTGGGCCACTCCCCTTCTTATGATTAGTGTCTGCTTCTCCTGGGGTTCATAGAGAATCTGACCAAAACAGCTTAATTCTAGCTCAGCCCACTACCAGAGTGCCTTGTAATGCATTTATGGTTGTAAATGCCCCTCCCCCACAACACCATTGTCAGCAATTTTGCCATTTCACATGGAAAGCAACTCAAGACTAGAGGTGATGGTTATGTGGCCTCTAAGAATGATTTTGTTTTAACATGGATCTTTTAAGTGGAAACATTTTCTGAATAGTTAACTTACTAAATGCACATGGCTATATGTCCCAGAGGTACGGGGTATTCATTGTTGATGAGACTCCTGTTATTTGTCCCTTATTCAAAATAGTGGAAGCAAGCAGTTTTAATTCTAGAGAATATGATCTGGGGGTTAACTTTCAGTTTCCTTAACAGAAACGGTAATTCTTAGACCCAAAACATTAATGGGACTTTTGAGTTTATGAAAAATGATGCAAAACACTTGAGAATCATTAAGAGTTTCCAAAAGAGATGATGAGTAAATATTTTAAATTAGATTCTGCGTTCATGGAAGGAATATGACCTGGCAGTAATTATTATAAATTATGGGAAAAAGATGTTGGACATCACATCAGATTGCAAATCTCTATTTGGTATTATTAATGAGCCAGAAGAAACACAAGAGGAGGTAACTGTTTTTTGTTCCTCATCTCTAAGCTTATATTTAGTTGAGTCTTTTAAGAGATTGTGTGTTATTAGTAAACATGTTAAAAACAGTTTTTAATTTGTTATATTTACATAAAAGAAAAGTTATATATAGTGAAGAGCTGATTTTTCCCTCCTTTTTCTTTTGGGATTAAAAAATAAATTCATGCTAGAATACTGGAAAGCTCCCTATCACCTGTACTGATCATCAGTTAGGGCTGATAATGAGCTTCCTGCACCCACTTGGATATTGGACTAAAAACCCTATAAAGTCTCCCCAATTGAAGATTTTATTATCCTGGGTGCCTCACTGAATGTAGTAAGAACATGTCAGAGCTTTTTACAGTATTCAAAGTAGATTTCCCAAACTCATTGTCACACTTAAATTGTCTTCTTTAGAAGACTGTTAATGTTTGAGACAACTTTTTAGTATCTGTCTCCCAAGCTTGGTGCTTACTAGAGCCTGCTTGATTGTCTTTTCTAGAAACTATATGGTTAAATGTTTTGGTTAATCAAATTTGAACTGTCACTTAGTTGATCAGGTTTCTGAGGTGCACTAGGAATTACTCGGAACCCCTTCAATGACTGGGGTGGCTGTATCAGAGTAGTTCCATTTCTATCTCTGTTATATGTTGAGTTTCCACAGAAGCATTTGTTTGCCACAAAAATCTTCAACTATCAGCACAGTTTAACTGGATAAACTTTTTAGCCATAATCCTTTTTTCAAGGGGGTTGCTCTATCTAGAGAGAGTTTAAGTTGGAGGCGATTTGAAGGTTTTTTTCCCACCAAGTGTTCACTCTCAGAGCCTGTCAGTCACCCCTGCATATCACCCAGGCTTTGCCTCAGGACACTGTCCCCGCACGTGTCCCCATGAAGCCCCCCTTGCCTCTGGCATTTATTAATTCACGTTGTTTAGCCATGTAGATCATAGTTTTATTTACAAGTATGAAAACAGAATTTTAAGAATGCTATTTGATAATTGCTGAAACATGTTGAAGTACATTCTGAAATGTAACCAATGTTCCTAGGCTTGTGCTATGAAGTCTTCCAGGACCAAGAGGCTACAGCAGACAATATCACCTGAAAAAATAAATGAACAGCTGCTCTTGTTGGAGACACACCTTCTCAAACTGACAAAGCAAAGTAGTCATTTTGTTTTCTTTCTGTATACTTGTGTTGAGCATTATATATATTTTTTTAAATAAGAATATATTTTGTTAAAAGGATTAGGAGGAGATTAGCATTTGGGTAAACACTTTAAGGTTTACATAGTGCTTTTATATAATAAATTTAACTTTAAATTTATAATCCTAATAATATTCTGTTAATAAGGGATTGCTAACTACTTTTTTACAGATGTGACTCATAAAGATTAAGTGATTTATTTAGGATTGCATAGCTAGCTTGGATTTGAGCCTATCTCTTCTGGTTCTAAAGCAAGGTATCTAAACCTTGACACTATTGCCAATTTGGGCCAGATAATTGTTGTGGGGGACTGTCCTAGGCATTGTGGATGTTGAGCAGCACTTTGGCTTCTATCCATAGATACATAGCATACAAGACTCCCCTCCCGCTGCCCCCAGCTGTGACAACCAACTGGGAGGAAAATGTTGCCAAATATTTTGGGGAGGGAGAGTGCAAAATTGAGAAGCACACTGCTCTAACAGCAAAGGGTAACTGAGAAATAAAAAGGGATAGCATGAGAGGTGTTAATGTGTGAGTGCTTTGAAACACTGTCTACGCAAGTGAAAGATTAGTTTAATTTCAAGTCATTGTGCTCTATAGTAATACTAGAGGCCCGGTGCATGAATATTCATGCACTGGAGGGGGGGGTCCCTCAGCCTGGCCGGCCCCCTCTCACAGTCCGGGAGCCCTCAGGGGTGGGAGGTGACCTGGTGATCAGGGGAAGGCAACGCCCCCATCATACCTCTGCTGCTGCCACTGCCAGCAGTGCAAGCCTTGGCTGGCCCTGGTTACCTGTGCCTCAGGATGGCCCTGAGTGGCTGGGGGGCTGAGGGAACTGGGGGACTCTGAAGGCAGGTGTGTGGCAAGGCTGGGCCCGCCACCAGACAGGCCCGGCCTTGCTGTGCTCCTGCCACCCGGGCAAGGCTGAGGGAACTGGGTGCTGCCATCTTATGGCTGTGGGCGCTGCCATCTTTGAGGGCATGGCAGTCAATTAGCATATTCCCTCCTTATGGCTGTGGGTGCCGCCATCTTTGAGGGCAGGGCTGTCAGTTAGCATATTCCCTCCTTATTGGTTTTATTGGTTGTGGGCGCCGCCATCTTTGTGACAGTATGAGGGTCAAATAGCATATCCCCTCTTTATTGGATAGGATGTTAACACAATGATTGGAATTTTGGGAGTTTGCAATTTGGAAATCTGTATAAGCAATTGATTTAGTTTCTGGTGATAAATATTATCGCATTCTTAAAAAGCAGGTACTTCAGATCTTCCAGAAGGACAGGAGTATAACTATGTTTCTTTTAAGTGGGAGGCTCCACTTTTGGCCCCATAATCTTTTGGGAACTGAGCATACCTGTAGACTTCTGTGTCCCTAACTTAACTCTCTTACTGTGTGTCTCAGTTATATCTGGCTGGTTGTGGTGCTTCAGAATTCCCTGACTTGGATTTCTCTATTTCATCAATCTCCATGTCTGTTATATTTATAGAATTTATGAATTTATGAATTGAACCCAATACTCTATTATTCACATAACCAGTAAACATAGTTTATTGAAAGCTGTAATTGTCTGGTTACCTATAAAAAATGTATTCCTTAAAATGTAAAGTGTTCTAGAAATGTGAATTATTTCTTTTCATATTATCAAAACAAACAAACAAACAAATAAACACAAAAACTCTAACATTTTACCAGGAAGCACAGTGTAATGTTACTAATTTTGCTGCTTCCTATATGCCAGAAACTACTATGTGTTTTATATATATCAAAATTCACATAATGCCCCAACCGGTTTGGCTCAGTGGATAGAGCGTCTGCCTGCAGACTGAAGGGTCTTAGGTTCGATTCCAGTCAAGGGCATGTACCTTGGTTGCGGGCACATCCCCAGTAGGGGACATGCAGGAGGCAGCTGATCGATGTTTCTCTCTCATTGATGTTTCTAACTTTCTATCCCTATCCTTTCCTCTCTGTAAAAAAATCAATAAAATATATTTTAAAAAACTCACGTAATTCCTATATAACCATTATACAAAGAAGGCATTGCTGTTATTCCCATTTTAAAGATAAGAAAACTGAGGCACACAGAAGCTGAGTACCTTCCCAAAGTCTCATAATTTAAAGATGGTTAGATGCTGAGCCCAGGCAATCTGGCTCCAATGGCTGTGCTGTTCATTATTCTATGCTTTACTGTCTTTAAATGATAATTTTATAAAAATGGAGTTAATATCATTGGTAGGTTTCTGAGTCTGGGCTTTGCTGATATATGACAGCTGTTGTATAACAGAAACCTGTGCCTTGGAAACTTTTTAGCTATTTGGTAGCAGACTCATTGGCTCTTGGGTGGGGGAAATGAAAAGAAAATAATTGAAATTATTGAAATTTTTAATCTCTAAGATAGGATATAGTTGATAGTTTTAAGGCACATAATTTAGAAAGAAGACTTGAGTTTTTTCCTATTTTTCATCTCCTCCAAAGAATTTTCCTATTTGGTTATTCATGTTAAATAGAATGTATTACTTATTATTAATATTTTTTTAATCTTAGTTTCTACAGCTGAACTCTCAGGATCAGAGGACCCTATCTTTCTTTACCCTATAGTTTTAAATTGGTCGGTCAAAGGTGCTGTGAAAGAAGGTAGGTGACTTAAATGTGTACATGCTGTTCACTCAACTTACCATTGAAGATCATTCATTCTATGGGTTTTGTTGTTGTTATTACTTAAAGGTCTAACCCAAGCATGTCAAACTTGCGGCCCTCAGGCCACGAGTTTGACATGCTTGGTTTAACCTGTTCCAGGCAGAAGATTTTGGGTCCTTTACTCATTCAGAATAATCCAGACTTTTGATTGTCAAGTAATGAAAGAGACCTAAATAGGAGCCTGATTTAAAGTTTGGGAAGACGGAACCTTGATGGTGGCTTACTTGGGTAGTAGATGGGGTTATTATGAAACTTGCAAAAACTAGGGAATTGAAAAATGTGTCAGTGATCGTTAAGTTCAGCTGTGAAGAAACAGCAGCATTATTGCTTAACTCAGAGGGCAATATAATAAAAAGTAGGATAACTAGTTATTCTGCAATTTTTTTCCAACTAGACGTACAGGAGAGGAAACTTTTAAGAAATCTTAACACTGAGTTATTTGGAAAATAAATGAAATATAGACTGTAAAGGATTATTTGATTTTAGAAAACAGTAGTTCTCACCACATTTATTCTACATATTTTTTAAAAGTGAGAAATCTAAAAAAACAGGTTAATAAATGTTTCTGTTAGAATGAAATGAGTATTAGTAATAATAACCATTCAGCACTAATAACTGAGTGTATTGGTAACTGTATATGTATGAACTTCCTTGTTTTCACAGTTATGAAATTTAAACAGAGACCTAGATTCCTGGAATTTTTTACCCAGATTATGCTAAAATGTATAAATGATGAAAAATATTCCCTTATGGTGGAGATCACAAATCCTATCACTGACTTCTTGAAAAGGTACTTGTAATATCTGTTTTATTGCTACTAACAACTTAAAAAAACGAGTAACATGGTCACATAAAGATATATAAGGTAGATGAAAACGAGTATAGGCTATAGACAATTAAAATAGCCACCTGGGAGGTAGGATTTATGTCTCTGTGTGTAAAAAAACAAATAAGTAAACATAAAATTATTTATACAACCCAACTAAGGAATAAGATTAGAATATGTTTATGTTTGCAGCAGGAAGTAAATTAGGCCTTTTTGCTATTGATTCAAGATGGATAATAACATCTCTGGGCCATCAGCTCCTCATATAGCAGCGGTTCTCAACCTGTGGGTCGCGACCCCTTTGGGGATCGAACGACCCTTTCACAGGGGTCGCCTAAGATCATTGGAAAACACATATTTTTGATGGTCTTAGGAACTGAGACACCGCTCCTCTATCTGTCTCCAGGCGGGTCCACCCACTTGCAGATACGCCCACATAGGAGTACCCATATTAAAGGGTCGTGGCATTAGGAAGGTTGAGGACCACTGTCATGTAGGCTTCTAGGTCCAGTGCTGATCATTTACATGCTCTTCTAATTCCTTTACATTAGCAAGCAGAGCCATTCCTTGGGTTTTCATTCACAGATGTGAATGAGGAGTCCCTCAAATAGAAGTAGTAAAACTTAAAGCTCTTCCCCTTGTTCTCTGAGCCTGAATGGTTCTCTTTGACTCCAAATAAAATTACAGTGTTTCATGCCAGTTATGAGAGATGCTAAATGAACCCAACTTTTGTTCCAACAGCTGGGTTTTACTTTCACCGCTGTGCCCAGATCTATCTCATTTTAGTAATGGGAAGCATCAGTAACATGGAGTCCATTTAAAAAATGGCAGCAGAAGAGAAACATTATCATAAAAATACACAGGAAAATAGTCTTCCTAAAATAGGTACTTCTATTATTGGAACAAATGCTTGGAATATATGTGCTTCGTATTTTCAAGACATAAAAGAGGAAATTGCTTGTATTAAATGAAGCAGGCTCTGGTAATAAGAACATTGGTCAGAATTAGAAAGTTCCTTTACATTAAGAAAAACATAGCCCAAATTAGGTGTTTAGAAACTGTAAGTAATATTCTTGATACCAAAAAAAATCAGAAGACACTATCAGTGTGCAGTGAAATTTGGAGGACTGACCAGGGAGGTCCAATCTAAGCAAAATACTGTAGATATTCTGAAAGAGGAAATCAGAGTAAGTGGCTTAGAAGCATTGGCCGGTGGAATAATAAAAGACCTGAGGTTGAAAATTGAGTGGTGTAAGCATGTCCCAACTGAAGGGAAAGCTTTCAGTTCTGCCCTACCGGTATTGCTCAGTGGATAGAGCGTCAGCCTGCAGACTGAAGGGTCCCAGGTTCTATTCCAGTCAAGGTCATGTGCCTTGGTTGCGGGCACATCCCCAGTAGAGGGTGTGCAGGAGGCAGCTCATTGATGTTTCTCTCTCATGGATGTTTCTAATTCTCCATCCCTTTCCCTTCCTCTCTGTAAAAAATCAATAAAGTATATATATTTTAAAAAGATTTCCGTTCTAAGGCTGAGCAGATGTTTCAGGACACTCTTCTCCAAGTCAGGGAGTGTAGAGGAGGGGCAGATGCAACACCTCCATTTCTGCTTTGATAGTAATATCTGTCTTCTTTTGTGTTCACATGCTTAACAGTGTTAACAAAGAAATTTTCTCATACTGCAACAGACACATATGCAGCTGTATTTACTTCCAACTTTATGATACTATGGTTTCTATTTAATGTGTTAATCCATATGGATTTTTTTTTTTTTTTTTGGTATGGGGATTTAGATTAAACTTTAGTTTTTTACCCCCTACAAATTCTATCTATTGTCCTGGCAATATGTAAAGAATGTTACTTTTTGTTAGTTTTTTTTTAAAAATTGTAATTTATCTTTATTGTTGAAAGTATTACAGATGTCCTCCTTTTTTTTTTTTTTTCCCATTGATGCCCTCCATCCTGCACCGGCCCCCTCCTAGGCCTTCACCACAGTATTGTCTGTGTCCATGGGCTATGCATGTATGCATATGAGTTCCCAGGTTCATTGTTCCCTCCCACCCTCCCCACCTCCTGCTTTCCCTCTGAAATTCATCAGCTACCTATGGTTTCTTCTAAGATTTTTATGGTTTCACAACTTACATTAAGTTTTTTTTTGTTTGTTTGTTTGTTTTAAAATATATTTTATTGATTTTTTTACAGAGAAGAAGGGAGAGGGACAGAGAGCCAGAAACATCGATGAGAGAGATCGATCAGCTGCCTCCTGCACACCCCCCACTGGGGATGTGCCCGCAACCAGGGTACATGCCCCCGACCAGAATCGAACCCTGGACCCTTGAGTCCGCAGGCCAACGCTCTATCCACTGAGCCAAACCGTTTTGGCAATTTTGAGTTTATTCTTGTGTAAGTTGGCGGTCTAGTTTCATTTTTTTCATGTACCTGCCCAATTTTCCCAACACCATTTATTGAAGAGACTGTCTTGACTCCATTGTATGTATGCTCTTGCCTCCTTTGTCATATATTAATTAAGCGTAATGGCTTGGTTCGATTTCTGGGTTCTCTGTTCTGTTCCATTGGTCTATATGCCTGTTCTTGTGCCAGTAGCAGGCTGTTTGATTATAGTGCCTTTGTAATATAGCTTGATATCTGATATTGTGATTCCTCCAACTTTGTTCTTTCTCAAGTTTGCTCTGGCTATTCGAGGTCTTTTTTGGTTCCATATAAATTTTTGGAGTGTTTATTCTAGATATGTGAAATATGCATTGGTATTTTAATAAAAATTGCATTGAATCTATAGATTGTTTTGGGTAGTATGGACATTTTAATTATGTTGATTCTACCAATCCATTAACACAGTATATTCTTCTACTTGTTTATATCTTCCTCTGTCTCTTTTTTCAATATCCTGTAGTTTTCTGAGTACAGGTCTTTTACTTCCTTAGTTAAGTTTATTCCTAAGTATCTTATTTTTTGTTGTTGTTGCAATGGTAAATGGGATTGTATTTTTAGTTTCTCTTTCTGAGAGTTCATTATTGATATATAAAAATACCATCAATTTCTGGGTGTTAATATTATATCCTGCTGCATTGCCAAATTTATTTATTAAATCTAGTAGGTTTTTAATGGAGTCATTTTGTAAGTTCAATGTGGAAGAACTTACATAGGGTTTTATACCTAGGGTTTTCTATGTATAATATCATGTCATCTGCGAATGACAGTTTTACCTACTTCTTTCCACTTCGGATGGCTTTTTGTTAATTAGTTTTAATGCCATCTTTTCACATTCAGAATGGATGATTTTACCAATAATGCTTATAAATCACAATGAAGTTATTTCATAAACTTTTATGTTCTACATAACAAAAAGTCAAAGTATATGGAAATAACTGCTAAAAAGACAAGGCTTATTTGACAGAAACATAATAACCTAGAATATAACATGCTACTTTAAAAAAGGAATAAAAAGGATATAGAAAATATACCTAATATAATTAAGAATATAATTATATAATTTAATATATATAGTTAATTTAAAGCACTCACTAAATTTTTAAAAAGTAATATGCTAAGAAACAAAACTCAGATCACTCAGACTAAAATTTGTAAAGATCGCATTCTCTTATAGTACAATAAAACTGAAATGTCATAACAAAATAAATTACTGGCATATAAAATTATTGGATAAAAAAAGAAATCTACCTAAATGTATAGAGCCTTTTAAAAACAATGATAATAAGAAACCCTAATGTCAGTTGTACTCAAAGCAGCAGTTAAAGACACATTTTTAGCTTTAGAAGCTTTTATTACTAAACAGGAAAAATAAAATTAAATGAACTTTTATTGAACTCACAAAATTAGAAAAATAAAATAAATCTAAGAAAGGAGAAAATAGAAGTTGAAATTAATCAATTATAAGTTGGTTTTAAACTAGTTCAATTGAGAACTGTTAGAGCTGGTTCTCTGAAGTTATAACTAAATTATGTAAATTTTTGGCTGGCATAATAAGAAAAAGCAAAATACAAGTAATCCAAGAGAAAATAATAATAAATTTGAAGTGGTTAAAGAAACATTAGCTAACTAATTACAATTTCATATGAATAAATTTGAAAACCTAAGTGAAAGTGGTAATTATCTAGAAAAAATTAATTTAGAATTTATTGAAGCTGTAAAAATATTGGATAGCTCAAAAATTTTTAGGCTAGTTCTTTCAAATTTCATTTCTTTTTTTTTGCAATATATTTTTATTGATTTCAGAGAGGAAGGGAAAGGGTGATAGAAACATAAATGATGAGAGAGAATCCTTGATCGGCTGCCTCTTCCACAATCGGGGATTGAGCCTGCAACTCGGGCGTATGCCCTGACTGGGAATTGAATCATGACCTCTTGGTTCATGGGTCGATGCTCAACCACTGAGCCACTGTGGCTGGGCATTCTTTCAGTTTTTAAAGAAACAAATAATTTTTATTTTACATAAAGCTACTTCAGAATATGGGTAGAAAGTCTCCTGCTAAATTTATCACAACAGACTCTGGTACAGTTTTATGAAAAGACAATAAAAATAGAAAATTATGGATTGTTTTTATTTAGCAGTATATAGGAGCAAAAGTCCAAAATAATATACTAGCTTATTAATTCATCAATGAAATATAGATTTTATTCTCAATACAAATATAGGAGTAATAAATCTGTAAATATAGTACCAAAGGACTTATATGCATGCATGTAAGCCTAACCAATGGACACAGGCACCAGGGGGGTGAGGGCATGAGCGTGGGGGGTCATTGGGGACAAAAGGGGAATAAGGACTCATATGTAATACCTTAATCAATAAAGAAAAAAATATATAGTTATCACTGGTAGCCAAAGGAGTCTTTAGTAGATGCTCAAAGTCATGTGAAATTTAGCAATCACTCCTGGCAAGTTAGGATTAGAAGAATATTTTCTGTTAAAATAAGCTCTACAGCAAAGAAACCTATTATTTCTTCTATCACTTAACATTGTTTTGAAAGTTCTTGCCAATGCATTAAAATAGAAATGACAGTTTACGTAATTATCACATAAAAGGGTCTCAAAATGTTTGTCAAATGAATCCTACAATAAAGTACATTGAAAATGAAGAGAAAATGATTGAGATTTGCCAATAATAATAATACTTTAAAAAATCCTCACCCAAGGATGTATTTAAAAAAATTTATTTTAGAAAGAGAGAGGAAAGGAGAGAGGAAAAAAAAAAACATTGATTTGAGACATAAACATTGATCAGTTACCTCCATAGGTGCCCTGACCAGGGATTGAACCCTCAATATTTTGGTGTAGAAGATGATGTTCCAACCAACTGAGCCACCAGGCAAGAGCACAAATAATTATTTTTTAACTTAACAAGCTAACTAACTGAAACCTATCTGAACTAATAATAGCATTCCACAGGATGGCTAGATGTAAAACTGAAAAATCAATAGCTTTCCTATATCAATTAAAATGTACAATAGAAAAATTATCCATTTCTCTGAAGTACAAGATTAAATTTATTAGGAGTTGTGAGAGGACTTGGATTAATATAAAGAAGGCCAAACATCTTCACTAAGAGATATTAAAAAGAATGACTTGAATAAATGGAAAGACATAGTATATTGCTCAATGGGCAGATGGAATATTGTAAAGATTTCTATTATCTTCAATTTAATTTATAGGTTTAATGTAATTCCAATCAGATCAATTTAGGTGGAATAGGCTAGTATAATAATATTTGAAAAATTAAAAAGTAAAAGGAGAAATTTATACTACCAGCTAAAGTATAAAGTTTTTTTGAAGTAATAGGTAGACAGCCATTGTGACTCAATGTTTTGAGTCAGACACATGATCTAATATAAGTAATTAAATAAGGAATAAACTATGAAATCAAAGATAAGTAATTCTGACTATATAAAAATTTATAAATGCTATTTTTTTATAATACAACATAAACAAAAAGCAGCCAAAATTAGGAGGAAGCATTCTATGAAGCATTTAATTCATTCAGTGGATGAGAGTTCTGCTGACATGGAGGAGAATGCTGAGAGGATTGGGAAGACAGTAGTCCAAGTGTACATTCTTGACCTCCTTTCCCTCCTTTCCGTCTTTTCATGGAATACAGTAACCAGCTCAGGCATTCTATGGGGTGGGATATGGAGGAAGTAAGGAAGAGACCAGTCTCAAGTTGCCTATTACACAGGATGGATCTCCAAATCCATCCATCACTGGTCAAGCCTTCCTAGTTCAGACAGACAAAACATTTGCCAAAATGAATACCGAACTAACTGGAGATTCTTGGAATTGCTGTAGCTGGGCTGGAGCTCCAACCAACCACAGGATCCAGGCTCATCATCATCAAAATTGAAGCAAGAGTCCAACTACCCATGGGAGCATGATGAATTTAGAACTGTCACTCCTAGAACTAGCTATCCAGACTCACCTGGTCATTTCATTAGCCTTGCATCAATGTGACCCTACATGTTATTCAATTCAAGCTTTGGATCCTGTTTATCGTGTTACAGCAGGGTTTTGCTGTACTTACCATAAGAAATATAAATTTTAGAAAATATAGTTATTTCAGGAAAAATAGGTGATAATTATCATTAGAGGGTGGGATATTGACTTTATAGTGTTTGAGGAGTGAGCCATAGGGATCCATGACAGATTTAGAAAACAAACAAACAAACAAACAAACAAAAAACAAGATTAAGATTCCCTATAGGTGATTGGGGGAAGGGAGAAGGTTTAGTACATGGTCATCTAAAATGCTTAGTTCTTTTTTCTTTTTTTTTTAAAAATATATTTTATTGATTTTTTACAGAGAGGAAGGGAGAGAGATAGAGAGTTAGAAACATCGATGAGAGAGAAACATCGATCAGCTGCCTCCTGCACACCTCCTCCTGGGGATGTGCCCGCAACCCAGGTACATGCCCTTGACCGGAATCGAACCCGGGACCTTTCAGTCCACAGGCCGACGCTCTATCCACTGAGCCAAACCGGTTACGGCTAAAATGCTTAGTTCTTATTGGTATCCAGAAGGTGGTAGTGACTGGAAGCTTGCACATGATGGAACCAAAAAGACTAAAATCTGTTGGAAGCAAGGTAGCTTGTCTAGGGTCACTTTTATGTAGTTATCTTCTCAGTTTTATAATGAAATGTTCATGTTTTATTTTTGGTGCAATTCCATTTTTTCTGCATCACATGTCATCTCTAAATCAAATTTTATGGTACTATTTACATTTTGCTCTTTTGAGAGGCCAACTATTCCTTGATAACCAGGAATATTACAGTCTATGCATAGGGCACAAACGATTTTGGAAATTCTTCTTGCATAATTTTAGTGACAACATTCATTAAAGATGAATTACTTTGGGGTAGTTTTGTAAATTCTTGCAGATTCATTTAACAAACTTTTCCTTTTTTTGTTTTAGGAGAAATGAGTCCCTACTTGGAATGAAAAAAATGAAACATAAGGACAATATTTTGGGTCAAAAAATGGATAAATCTGTGAAGAAGTACAAAGCTGCAGTAATGGAGATTGGGAAAGTAAGTTTTGTGAGTTTTGAGCAAATGAAATGAAGAGATATATGTATCTACACACGATTGGCTGCATTATAATTTATTATAACATGAAACAGAAGGAAATACAAGCATAATTTTATAACTATACATTACAATTCTTAAGTTTTCAAATGAATATATTTTTTAATTTTTAAAATTTATTTGAGAGAGAGAACATTGATGTGAGAGAGAAACATCGATCAGTTGCCTCCTACATGTGCCCCCACTGGAGATTGAACCTGCAACCTGGGTATGTGCCCTGACCAGGAATTGAACTCGCCACCTTCTGGTATACAGGATGATGCTCCAACCAGCTGAGCCATATCGATCAGCACTCATTTGGATATTTTTGTAATCATATTTTTTTTTGTTTACAGGGATATTTTTGTTACTTTTGATAATAATTTTAAGTGAGGGCTATAAAGAAACCACTGTATTTTAATGTCAATAGATAGACATTAGAGTGTGAGTTAATCATAATATTGTAATCAGAACTTAATTTTTGTTTTCTCCTGTATTAAGACTACAGAAATACCAAAAAGAAAATCTAAAAAAAAGGGAACTCTAAGAGACTTTTTATCCAAAAATCCACATGTTTCTGAATTGCCAGAACGTGAAAGGTATTCATTTATTATTTAATTTATTCAGTAAACATTTACTTGAAGCCCATTATTTTGGGCTTTAGGGGTATACTGCTTAACTAGAGAGCAAAACGCATTTTGAGATTTTGATAGGAATAATTTTAAACAAATGTATTTTATACTTAAATTATGTACTAACTAGAAAATTTTTGAAATACTAGTTATTTTTCAGATCATATTGAGTATGGTTTTAGGAACTTATTTATCATTATGAGTGATGTTTTATTTCCTTTCAGTCTAGCTAAAGTTAAAAAAAAATTTGGCTTTATTATTTTTCAAGGAACCACACAGAGAAATGATTTTCTTGTTTAATATTTAAGTTAATTGATGAATGTGAACAATTATGTTATAATTTATTTGTCTAATCTCAGTGGCCTTTTGGTTATAGAAAAGAAAACTCTGTTTGGTTTGAGCTTAGGACATAGACATCAGAGAGAATTGGAGACAATATGTAGTGACTTTGTCCCTTGTGCTCATTCTTGTGCCTTCTTTATTGTCCTATTTTACATTTTTAGTACTAAGTAAATGATAAATAAGCCTGTTACATTTGCATAAGGGCAGCCAAGTGACTTCTTGATTAGGTACAAATTGGAATCATTTCTCTTCAAATATCTGAAAGTTTGTATAATTTCAAAACTTCTTTGTCCCTTGGCAGAAATAAGAGATTTGATGTTAGAAAAATAGCACATCGAGTCCTGGTAGATAACTTGAATCCTCTAATACTTAATTATATTAAAAAGAAGAGGTTCCGTCAAATGTGGCTTGAAGAAATGCCCTGGAGGGCTCAGATGAACCTGTATCTGGCAAATGCACACTTCAACATGCTTTTAATAAAGCTAGGGGAACGTCTGAAGATGAAATTTGGCATTTCACATACAATGGTCAGGTATAGTATATTATCAATAAGTAATACTTTTGAGGTTTCAAGAACATGGATTGTATTTGTATGTCCAGGGCTTCAATGTTCATAATAACTTAAGGAGGTTTACAGAGTGCTTCTGTCTTACTTGGTAATTGATACATTTCTTTTTTTTCTATTGATATATTTCTTATTTTAGAATCTTTCCCAAACAGGTGATGGATATAAGCTCTTATGAAGTACTAATTTGCATATATCTTGACTATGTTTCTCAATAAAACTTTTAGTAAAAGGAGAAAATATAATTCCAAGAGGAATTTAATATTAATTGCATAATAAATGTAGACATTAGTGGGCGTTAGGCAAATTTCTATTTCATTTAGAGATATTTTAAGCCTCCATGAATATATATTGTAAGCCTCTATAAACATAGATTATATATTCTCATATAGAGTTTTTCTTATTAATTCAGAAGACATTTTTGAGCTCTTAATGAATATCTTTGGCTGAAGTGTTTTGGGAGATAAAAATAGAAGATAAATACATAAGTGGAATACTATGCAGCCATTAAAAAGGTGATGGAGAGTCATTTAAAAAGATTTGTTGAGCACCTGTTAGACACAAGATCCTGAGATAGGTGCATACAAGCATGAACAGGATATGAAAGTTAGAATTTGGTAGGCTAGATCACAAATGTTCATGGATAATTCTAGATAATGGGAGCAGACAAAGTACTCATAAAGTCTTCTTTGTTCCCAGGAAGGTCACTTTACTCTGGCTGAGACTAACAGGAAAGATTTAATGTGGGAGGGCCACTTGGCCTGTCTCTTGATAGATAGGCAAGATTTAGAAATGTATGGTTAGAGAAATAGGCATTCCAGGTGGGTGGAAAACAGGAGTTAGAGCCCAGGTAGGAAAAACAGAGAATCAGAACCCCAAATGGTCTAACCAGAATCTTGGGTATATGATAGAGAGTGGTATAAGATAATTTGCAAAGTAGGTCAGTTCCAGGTCATGGAGAGTCTTAACAGTCTATTAAGTCTGTACTTTAATTTATATACAATGGGAGATCATTAAGAGTTTTTGAGCAGGGCTGTGATAAGAAATTTCTCTGGCAGCAACATACAGAACACTAACTCACAAATATTTAAAACATTAAAGTAGGTTGTATTTGACATTTAATTCAATTTTACTTATAATGTTTTTTAATAAGATTTTTTTCCCTCTTGCAGTTTCCGATCATGTGATCCTAGTATATTCTCATTATATAATTCAGGAACAGTATTACCAACAGGAAAATTGACTCTAGAAAACTATAAAGTGATGCTTGATTTCCTTCATACAGCTAAAAAAAGAAGGATCAATTTACCCTCAGGTAAAATAAGTAAACATATTATCAAATTGCCTCTAGATTTTTATTCACTAAACACACACACACACACACACACACACACACCACTCTGGGCAGACACACAGAATTACATGCACCATTTCCCAATGACCCAGGAATTTAGTTGAATTGTAATATTTTGTAGGAGACTCTTATTTTTTAAAATTTCAATTTTTATGGTAGTATCATATATATTTGGAAATACCTATATTGTGTTCTGACTTAAAACAGTTTGGTTGTTTAGCTAATATAATGTTCTTTTAGAAGTGTTGGTAGCCCCCAGTGGTCAAGGGGTTATATTTTAGTGGAAGTAAGTTTTAGAATAAATTCCACCAAACACAGTGATGCAGGCAGGCATGAAAACAGTCATATAGCTAGCTGTTCAATCGAACCGTATTAACTCCAGGCAGTCTACTCTTGCCTTATGATCTCCAACTAGCAACTTCCATGAGAGCTTACTCCAAGATGATTGTCATACTATTCTGATGGCAGAACCAACCAATATTGTCATCAGGCCAGGTGACAGGGGCCTCTAAGAGGTTGGAGAGATGCAAGTGAACAGGGCTCTCCATCGGCACTGATGACGTTATACCTGAACAATCACCTCTCTTGAATACCACTCACTTCACAAATAAAAAATTATAAGATTTTTTTATACTGTTACAAAGTCTCTTACGTTGATTTCTAATAATGGTATTTTAAGTACTATGTAACTTATTGCTGAAAAAGGTACTTCATATGCTGGCTTACTGCCCCCAGAGAGTTGATTCATATTTGAGGTACTTGACATGCTTTCTAGTTTCTTCTAGGGCGTAGATTAAGTTTAACGAGTACCTGCATGTCATACTGTGAATATTGAAGTACTTGAAAGTAAATTTCCTAGCCTAGAAAGAATCTGAGTTACGTATGTAGATTGTAATATATAGTTTCTTGATTTTTGTTAAAACTAGCTCTCTATCTAAGAGCTCCATGAAGTCAGCAATAGAATATTTTGCTATTGAGACTTACTATGTAACGCAGAGTTCTACTAGTAAGAAAAGGTTTGCGGCAGGAGAAATCCTCTGTGTTTTTATACCACACCAACAGGAGAATGAGTGGCCTGGGTTGCTGCACTGCCTAATCCCTTTTAGTGTATGTGTCCTGAGAATGGCCAGTTTTGGGGTAAATTAAGAAACAGTGCGATCCTGTCATTGGTCCCTAAAAAAAACCCACAAGACATACCTTGGCCATAATCCCTGCCTGGAATATTCTTCTCCATCGTTTTCCCTCATAGCTGAATCATGCCACCTTTTAAGACCTAATCTAAGTGCCTCTTTCTTTAGAAACCTTCCCTGATTCATTGTGTTTGTGATAATCCTGTCCTTTCTCCAAAATTATATAGCTGTTCTTATCTGAATTACTCATTTGATACTTACCACCTACTGTGTTTTCTGGAACTTAACTCTCTGTTTTCAAATAACGTTATCCTTTATTTTTGTACTGTAGATGCTGAAGAGTTTTCAGTATTTATGGATTCCAAAATGAATGATGAAACTGATTCTAAGATACAAACAGCTAATGACCCTGACTTTCAGGGAGCTCTTAATGCTAAAGAAAAGGATAGAGCAGCAACTTTGAGTCTATTGGACCATTTTATGAAAATCTTTTTATATTGTAGGAGAGCAATGGTAAGGTGGTCCTTCATTTTTGCTAATGTGGTAGACACAAATCTGAACCCATAAATTTGGGTGCATAAGATGTATCTATTTGCTTACTATGTATAATTTTAGTTTCAGTTTTAAGACTAAATTTGTTGGGTTTTCTTTCAGTCATTGTTGAGGTTTGCCTGCCATGGTAATGAGGTCTTACACATTGTCAAGTTGTCAGGGAGCTCCTCTCACCATCAGCCATCCATTCGCCTGGAGAAGAGGTGGCCTTTGTTCCTGTTTACACAGTCTTCATGGATATTCATACACCCCTCTGCTGCTTTCTTGCTAAACTTGGGACATGGGTTTCTCTGGTGACACAGGGTTTTCTCTCTGGAAACTTGATCCTTCCTGGGCCGCCATAGACCCCTTTCTTTCCTCTAGCAGAGGAAGATCTTTCTAGACCACAGGCCTCTGGTTCTACAGGCCACTTGTGTTTCTTCTCAAATGTTCTCTTTTTCTTCTTAAATAGTATATGGTAGATTATGAAACTCAAATTGGAGTCATTTGCTACAAAGAAATTAATTTCCTTTTTCTCTTAGTAAGGAGGGAGATACTTTAATCCTCTCAAGAGGTGAGAGAAAATGTACCGTTTCTATACAAGAAAGAAACACACTTAAGTTCTCATGTTCTCTGTGGAGTGGGGAGAGTGGCTTTTTAAAAATGTGAAGTAATCCACATCATCTCCTTGACCATGACATTGCATCCTGCTTTCCTTTCCACCAGCTTCAAGACCTGGAAGGTGTGGGTCTTGCTCACCTCTCAGAACTCAGCTCCCCTTGCTTTTGTGGAGTCCACTCTCCCCTCAGTGGTCTTGAAACCAGTAAACTTGTTTGCTTCTCAGCCCTCTGGTTCAACCTCCATGCTTTTAACTTGCTGTCCCCTCAGCCTCAACTGCTCTCCCCTACCCAACATCCCCATCACCACCTTCACATGATTTGTTCAACTCAACATTCAGGAAGTCACCTCCTCGGAGAGGACTTCTTTCCTGACCACTCTGTCTAAAAGGATATGTTCTCTTACCCTTGCGAGGTCCTAGTTCATTTCTGTTTTATTTTTCTTTGCAACTTACTATTTGTGAAATTATATTTTTATTTGTCTACTTTTCTAGTGTTGGTCTCCCCTAATAAATTGAGGCAGCATGAGAGCAGACCTGGCTTTTCTTGCTCACTGCCACGTTCCCAGCACCTAGGAGTGTTGGAGTCAGACCACCGAAGTGCAAACCTCAGCTCACCATTTAGTAGATTTATAATCTTAGCTCCATTTCCTTATCTATAAATTGAATTGAATACTAGTACATACTTACTTCATAGGAGCTATTGTAAGAAGGAGGTAAGATACCGCATACAAAGGTCTTACCACAATATCTAGCACATGTAATTGGCACAGAACAAATGGTGTTATTTTTATTATTGACATCAATATTGCAGAAAGATGAAGTTGTTCAGAGATGTGTAACTTTTGGAACTTTGGGGTCTTCTGAATGTTGTGTTTGTCTTAGGTTTTTGCTCACCGTGGCGGCTTTTGGACTCTGCTTCAGAACTGCTGTCGGGCCCTTTGGAACTATTCTCAGGAGCTACAGATCCTTCTTAAACAAGCAGTGGACCTGTGTAAAGTATTTCCTATTAGTCGAGATGGTTTCCTTTCTATTTCTGTATTACCATTCTATTTTGGAGCAGAACTACTTATTGACATGTTAATAGAACTACAAAATACCAATTCTATTGAGGTAAGAGTGTTTGGGTAATTATTTTTATTGTATTCAATTAACAAATATTTTTGTACCTTGCAGCTTGGGATAAGTAGAAATTAATATTTTTCTTCAGTTCTTAGTTGGTTTGTCTATATTTCAGTTGCTTCTCATTATTATTTGGTTCACTATATATCTTGCGTTGCTGTTAATTACAAATATCTTACTCTGAAAATTTAATTTCTTAAAGGGAACAGAAAGTAACATCTACTAAGCCCCAGCTTCTACATAAACTGACCTTAGTGCATTTAATCCTCATAGCAATCCTTTGATAAAGAAAGAAAAAGATCCCGAAAGAGATCATAAAGTTTCTTTTTTTAATCTTTATTTCACTGTTTTTCTATGCCTGTTCTGTTCATATCTGGTAGAACTTACATTTAAAATTTTACACATTAGGCTTTAAAGCAAGAAAGTAAAATGGATAAAATTCAAACATGCCATATCCTAAACACAAGGAAAATTAGTGAACACATAAACACATTGAGTCATGGAGTAATTTCCAGATGTTAAATATATGGCAACAATAGCATAAAAGACTGGGATGGTAAATAAAATTAAACTGTCCTAAGTTTTTACACTTTATATAGCTATAAAGTGGTACAATATTAACTCTAAGTAGAAGGTAATAAGTTAAGGATGTGTTTAATAATCTCTAGAGTAACTACTAAAAAAGAAATATAGCTAAAAAGCCAAAGTAGTAAAATGGAAAACTAAATAATAGTTAATTAAGGAAGGCAGGAAAAAAGGAAAAGGAACATATGGGACAAATAGAAAACAAAGAAAACAAAGAAAAATAATAAATTATGTCAATAACCATCTACATATATATATAAAAGGCTAATATGCAAAGTGTCCCTGTGGGAGTTTGAGTGGGTCACCAGGAGTTCTATCGCTTGCTATGGTGTGCTGACCACCAGGGGGTGGCACAGAACAAAGGAAGGTCCCAGCTGGCAGCTGGAGAAGAGAAACCCCGGACAGCAGCCGGAAGGCCCTGATCAGCCCTGATCACTGGCCAGGCCTCGGGACCCTACCCATGCACAAATTTCGTGCACCAGGCCTCTAGTTTTAAATATATGTGGATTGAACATCCCAATTAAAAGGCAGAGATTATCTGACTGAATTAAAAAGAAAGACACCTATATTTGTCCTCAAGATAAGAATCTGAATATAAAGAAAAAGATAGATTAAAAGTAAAACAGTAGAAAAATATATCATAAAAACAGTAGGTATAAAAAAAACTGGTGAGGCTATATTAATATTAGATAAAATAGTCTTCAAATCAAGAAACTGAGAGATAAAAAGGGACATTTCATTGTGGGAAAAGGCTCTATTAACCAAGAAAACATAGTAGTCATAAATATAAGCACCTTTATAACAGAGATTCAACATATACTCTGGATCAGGGGTCCTCAAACTACAGCCCGCAGGCCACATGCGGCCCGCCGAAAACATTTGTTTTTTTACTTCAAAATAAGATATGTGCAGTGTGCATAGGAATTTGTTCATAGTTTTTTTTTAAACTATAGTCCGGCCCTCCAACGGTCTGAGGGACAGTGAACTGGCCCCCTGTTTAAAAAGTTTGAGGACCCCTGCTCTGGACACTCAAAGCTTGGAACACAACACTCACACAGTAATGCTTTAACTTAGGCTTCTAAAGAGGGTCTTCTAGAAGACTTCCTTCTCAATAGATTTGACCTTTGCATCAGGGAATTGCGTATATTATTCTACAAACTGATGAATGTAACCAATGTATTAGGGGAACTTAATTATTTGTATATAATAAAACCTGTTTTTCCTTAAAAATTAGGTTCAGTATCCTAACTTAGATAGTGACTCTCCTCAAGAAGTATAGACTTTAGTCTGTGCTAATATAGTAATGACTAGTCATATGTGGCTGTTTAACATTATTATTATTTTTTTAGAGAGAGAAGAAGGAAGAGAGAGAAAGAGGAAGAGAGAGGAACATCGATGTGAGAGTGAAACATCCATCAGTTGCCTTCCACACTTGCCCCACCGGGGGTTGAATCCTAAATCTGGGTTTGTGCCTTGACCAGGAATCAAACCTTGAGACCTTTCAGTGTATGGCATGACACTCCAACCAACTGAGCCACACCAGCCAGGGCCACATGTGGCTATTTAAGTTTAAGGCTAAATAAATGAAATTGAAATTATCATTGCACTAATCACACTTCAATAGCTCAGTACCCACATGTGCTGGGCGGCTGCTCTTTAGAACAACACAGATGTAGCAGCACATTTCCATCATCACAAAAGTTACATTACATTAGGTAGCGTTATGAAGTTTCATTTGTGTAATAAAAATATTCTGAATTTTTTCTGTTCAGTCTTTTCCATATTGTATTTTTATATATCACATTCAACTTTCAAAAAATGTGTAGTAAAATCTGGAATCACACTTTTAATGTGCTTCCTGCAGATTATTGAAGAAAAAGGAGAATACAGTGTTCCAAGTTGCTATGGAAATATTAAAAATGATAATGGTGGTTCTAGCCTTACTTTTGAGCATCCTTTGGATAATGTAAATATGGTTGATTTGAAATGGATCCATGATTTTGTATTAAAATCTCTGGAACTTTTGTATCAAGTAGAAAAATGGGAAACACTAGTAGCACTTGCCATTCAATTCAATATAATTTCACAGTAAGTACTGGTGTAAGGGCAATTAAAAGTGATAGACTTCACTGAAAAAAATGTTTTAACTAATGTTTGCTTTTTAATGTATTTTTACCCTGTCTAGTGAGAGATACACAGAGCAAGTGACACCACTCCTGGTGTATGCACAGCGCCAGCTCCTTCTGAGAATATCCAAGTTCGAGGGCCCAGATATTACTCAACAACCTTGTGTAAGATATGAGGCCGAATATAATGAGAAGGTGGGTTGACTCTCTTATTTATGCAGTTGTGATTTCTTATTAGTACACATGTAACAAAGATTTAGGAATTAGATAAATGTTATTAGTTTCATGTAGGCATTTATCATTCAAATCAACAAACATTATTGAAAGCCAACTGTGTGCCAGTATTTTCTATAACAGGGTAAACTAAAATAAGTTCTTATCAGGGCTCATTTATCCATTAGCAACAGTGAGGACAGTGTTTGAGCCAGTATCAGAGCCATTACATTCATATAGTCCTGCCCACGGGCCTCTGGCATCCGTGGGTGCTGACATCCAGTGCCTGCCCCTATACCTGTCTGTGTGCCTATGTGTTGCAGCTGCTGTGCAAGGACTCCATTTCTTCTTTTCACAAAGCTTCCCCATGGCCTTTGCATATCCTTTCCTCCTGTATATTCTTTTTTTTTTATTATAAAATTACTCATTCAAATTTATTCTAAATGTATCAAGATCCCAGTAGATTATAAAACAGGTGACTAGCAATTTCTACAAGAGGAAATTGAAATAGTAAATGAACACTTAGAAAAGCATTCATCTTGTCTAGTTACCAGACATGAAAATTATTGTCAACTTTGAGTTACAATTTAGTCTTCACTTTATTAACAAAATAATTACAACACCCAACACTGTGGGGAATTTGGTAATTTCATGCATCATAAATGACACTATAATTAGATACAATGCTTTTAGAAAGCAATATCATGTAAGAAGAAAGAGCCATATAGATATCCTTAACCCTTTGACCCAGTAATGGCACTCTTGAGAATTTACTCCAAGGAAATAATTCAATATGAACAAAAAGTTACATATGCAGTAAGATGTCTATTGTATCATTACTTGCCATAGCAAAAAACCGAGCTTTCCTAAGTATTTAATATAGATCACTGCATCCAACAATGGCAGAATGAACACACAGTGGTTTTCAAATGCACATGGAACGTGTACTAGATTTTCCATATGCTGTCATAAAATATGTGCAATTCTATCTAATAAAAAGGTAATATGCAAATTAACCATCACTCCATTACAAAAATTGCAGTGCCCATAGCCACAAGATGGTGGCACCCAGTCCCTTCAGCCCTGCTGGAGTTGCCCAGTCCTGGCGGGGGGGGGGGGGGGGGGGGTGCAGCTGCTGAGGGCCTCTGGGCCGCAGAGAGCCTCTGGGCCGTCCTCCTATATATTCTATGTAGAGAGAATACAGTCTGAGTTCTTGCTTCATGGGGCTTAATTTTGGAGGGGTGGCAGGAGGATCAGATAATAAACATGTAAACTGATGTATTAAAAGATTTGTAATCAGTGGAAGTTCTCTGAAGAAACAAACTAGGTCAATAGAATAGAGATAGGTTGTGGTTGGAGGTGGAGACTTTAGCAAGCATGATCAGCAAGGCCTCTTGGAGCTGGTAACCTTTGTTGGGAAGGCACCAACCATTCATTGAAAAAGAGCATTTCAGTCCAAAGGAAGAAGGGCAGAGGTCCTGAGATGGGACAGAAAGAAGGCCCTAGGCTGCAGTGTTGCAGACAAGAGAAACAGGGGTTCCTCTTCTGTCTTCTTTGTTGCTTACTCCCCTTCCCCCCAATATCTTAGTGTTAAGTGTGTCCCAAGACTCTATTCTTGGTCCTCTGTCTTCTCTGTGCACATTCTTTGACATGGTGAGTTAATTCAGTCTTGGGTCTGAGTATCATCTTTATGATAATGACTATCAAAATTACATCTCCATTCTAGACCTTTCTCCTGAATTCTGTATTGACATATCTAATTGCCTATACCAGTCAGGGTTCAATAAGAGAGGCATAACTAGTAAGACCTATCTATCTATAAGAGAGGCATAACTAGTAAGACCTATCTATCTGTCTATCTATCTATCTATCTATCTATCTATCTATCTATCCATCCATCCATCCATCCATCCATCCATCCATCCATCCACCTATCATCTATCTCTCTAGATTTATTACAAGGATTTGGCTTATATGATCATGGGGGCTGACTAAGCAAGTCCAAAATCTGTAGGGTGGGCAGTTAGGATCAAGAGCAGGAAGGGACCCTACAGGTGTAGCCAGAAGTTGTTATCCATAAGAAGTCACTCAGGGAGAATCCACTGGGGCCAGAACAGTTTTAGACCTGGAGGTTGGTTGGAATTTGGAGTCTGGAGACCACCTGCACTGTCGAGGACTTACCTGATTGGGTTAGGCCCACCTAGGATAATCTCCCTAATTAAAGCCAATTTATTAGGAACTTTAATTAGTATCTGCCAAATTCTTTCATAATAGCACCTAGATTACGTTTGATTGAATAACTGGATTGAGGTTTATGTATGTTAAAAAATAGATTCTTCCCTTCATTAGCCTTCATGGTTTAGCCTAACCAAATTGACTCATCAAAATACCAGACTGCCCAATCAACATCGTCTCTTAGATATTTAATACCCTTCTCACATTTAGCTCATCTCAGACAAACCTGTTCTGCCAAGTCCTCCACATTGTTGTTGTTTTTTAATTTTCAAAATATATTTTTATTGATTTCAGAGAGGAAGGGAGAAGGAGAGTGAAAGATAGAAACATCAATGATGAGAGAGAATTATTGATTCGCTGCCTCCTGCATGCCCCCAACTGGAGATAGAGCCCACAACCTGGTCATGTGCCCTGACCAGGAATCGTACTGTGACCTCCTGGTTCATAGGTTGACGCTCAACCACTGAACACCACCACTCTCCTAGCTGCTCAGGCCAGACACCTAGGGGACACCCCTGATTCTTCTCTTGCTTTCACACTGCACTTCAAATTGGTTGCCAAATCCCCTACCTTCAAAATTTATTCAGAACCTTACCACATCTTGCTACCTCCACAACCCCTGCTCTGATCCAAGCTACAATTATATTTTCTTTGATCCATGCAATGACTTCCTAATTAGTGGTCTTGCTTCCAACCTCCTTGAAACTCTGCCTCCAGCCCACAGTCTAGTCTCAATGCAGTAGATAGAACAACTTTTAAAAACCTAAGTCAACCATATCATTACCCCATTTTAAACCCAAAAGCAGCTCCCCATGTGCTTCAGGGTTAAAGTGAACATCCTATCATGGCCTTAATGCCCTACATAACTTATCCCTGTGTATTCCAAAGTAACTCCTCTCCTGTGACTCCTCCTCAGGCTGCCCTGTTCTTTAAGACAGTTCTGCCTCAGGGTCTTTGCCTTTGCTGTTCCCCTGCTTGGAATCCTCCTCTCCCCAATATCCATATTGACTTTTCCCTTGCCTTTTCTCTTGCATTTTTGTTAAATGCCATATTCTCTGTGAGTACTTTCTTCATTACTCTATTAAAAATGTTGTGCTTGTTTGCTTTATTTCTCTGTATAGTATTTATAACTCTTTAATATTCTCTATAATGTACTTCTCTGTTTTATTTATTATCTCTCTGCTTCCACTAGAATAACTTTCATAAGAACAGGAATTTTTGTTTTCTTTGTTCTCTGCTATATAGTCCTTGAGCTTGGCACGTGATAAGTGTTCAATAAAGTTTTGTTTAATGAAGCTGGAGCGGTAGGAAGGACTAGGTCAAATAGGACCATATAAGGCTGTGGGAAGGAATTTGCATTTCATTAGGCTGTATTTACATCTCATAGTAGAAGTACCTACAGGGGACAATCAAGCAGCAGCATCTAATCAGACTAGGGTGCAAGGGGGGCTGTATTTGGAGCAATAGGTTAGCTCAAGGAGTGGGAAGGGAGCCACAGGGAGAAGAGGATCTTATACCTTTTAAAATAATTTCCTTCTGTTTAAAAATGTTTCACTTTCAGATATTTTATAATTTTAGCACTCAAGTATCTGTTAGAAAATAATTTTTTAAAATACTATAGGGGAAGTTAGTTCTGAAAAACTTCACCAGGGAAGTTTAAATTGTGTTAATTATGAGTAGGGTGGAAAAATCTGCCATTGGAAAAGCAGCCTATATTTTAACTATGTCTCAACTTACATAATGGGAGATATATTCAGGCTTATAAATTTATAGAATATCTGAAAATTATATTCTAATTGTTCTACATAATTTGCCTAATGCTCTTCCAGCTGTGCTGTACTAAAGAAATACAAAAAATTATGTGGCTGCTTTTTTCCCCAAAAGTCTCTGCGAGTTTTTATTTGTAGCATCCTTTTGTCTCTCTTTTTTATTTTTGACAAATGAAAAATAAGATAAACATTTTAAGCAAGTCAAATTTTGGGCTATAAATACCTAAGTTATATTTTTTCATCTTTCCTTTTTAAGATAACCTGCCGAAATTTTATTGGGAAGCAACTCAAGATTAATTCTCCCCCCAGTCAACTGATAGACACAGAAAACGACTCAGATTTCCTCCAAAAGCTCATCCTTTCAGGTGAGTACCAGTTTACCTTGAAACTCTTTTAAAGCAAGGTTTGCTGTTGCATTCTGCTTGACAGATCTTCCATAATTAAAATGTTTGCAGGGGAACTGGCCTTGGACAGGAGGGTGGAACACCCCGGGCAGAAGGGGAGGAGAAGAGAAGAGGTTCACATGTGGGAATGTTGGTAGGTGGGAAGAGCAGCAGCTGAAGGCATTCTCACTGGGTATTGAAGATTTTCTTCATGAAGCAGGGGTTTGAAAGCATAGCCACGGCTGATAGGGTAGGAGATTTCAGAATGTGAAAGAGTGGACTGGCCCTTGAGGTAAATAGGAGAAGGGAAGATGGAAGGGCAGCAGAGTAGTGTAGAGGGTCCAGTAGAAGGAGGTTGGTGGCCACGAAGTTTAGGTTTTACTGTCCAGGATAAATCCAAGTATCCCCTCATATTCAATAAACAGTTGAAGGATTCATGTGGTCATGATATGTGACTAGTTCCAGTCAAAGGGTGTGATTCTTCCCAGGTGTGTTCTCCTTTTCTTGATCTTGTCTGTTAAAACTCAGGAGATCCCCAAATTTGGAATCCATAACTCAGAATGTGACTTATATTATCCCCTACATCCTAAAAAGGGACTGGAAGATGTGAGAAAATGTGTCAAAATGCTGGTTATCAAAATAATGACTGCCATAGAAGGGATGGAAAAGACATACCTAGTACAATTCTAGACCCGTGTGACAGTAGGTGCTTATTGGTGATGGAAGCATTACGTCAGAAAAGCACTGTGCCTGTCTGCTGTTAAAGCTCATTTGGGAAGTCAAGGTGGTGGACAGGCAGGAAGGCAGGTGGAATCTGGCCACAGGGATCTTTTGGGTTGAATCTCAATGGTGGTGGAGGTATAAGCCAGTTTGAGTAATGGTTAGAGCAGGAATATTTGAATGGATAAAAACTTAAAGAATATTATAGTGGCAGGCACTCTATTTATCACTTGGCAACCACTAGGTGCTTTAATTTTTGCAATCTTAGTAATAGGTATTTTTATGCTTACACTACAGATGAGAGAATGAAATGTTACTAGTAAGTACTGGAATTGTGATTCAAACCCTGGTCTGATTGTTTAGCCCATAAGTGCCCCACTGAGCACTGCTCCTCATTTGTGCCCTTTCAAGTTAGACTCTACTCTAACCTTATATCACTCAAGAAAATGTATGGACAAAAAAAGAAAAGAAAAAAGAAAATATATGATAGATATCAGTGGTCATGGGAAGACAGATACTTTCTTCTGACTAATTATGATAGTATGGTAATTTTTAGATGATCCTGCATATTAAATATAGGTTTCACATTGAGTTATTATCATGAAAATCTTGGCATTCAGATTATAGCTTTATAAGACTCTCAGATCTCTTGGAGCAGTATTTCGGCCCACACTTTTGGGCTTATTTGGCAAATATTTAGGATGCTGAATTTTTTTCAGTGTACTCAACTCAGATCATTAACATATTTATAATCATGGTTGGTCTTATATATGTCACCACAACTTGTTTGCAAGTCTTTTAAAAGACCAAGCATATTCTTGATGTTTTCCACACCAAATTGCTTCTTTCGAACATCATATATTTCCTTTTGGCATCACAGCATTTGTTACTAATGTTTGATACATTTCTTTCTCCGGAACAGATGTTGTAATGCTCCAGTGCCTAGAAACATTTGGGGTTCTCATTATTTAAAAGCATTCCATTCTCCCTCTAACTATTTAATAATGCATATGTAATTTGGGAAGGTCTCTGTAGGATTTGGAGAAGTGAGAATACCCTGCTTTATTGATTATTATTTGTATGGATGAGTAACTTGCCTGCTTGTTAAGCTTCATAGGGGAGAGAACTCTGTGGCTATGTATCTTATTGGAGCTGTGTTTGCATTCTGTCTGGAGCCTCATTCTTGAGTCTTGACCTTATTGGTAGTTAAGTTTCCTGATAGGGTTGTTCAGTCTTCAGGTATGTTGGAATTTTCAGCCCTTTGGCAGGTGTGTTTTATTACGGCCTCTGGACATTTGGACTGATGTGACCAAATGTGTAGAAAGCAGCACAAATTTCGTGTACTCCCTGGGAGTTTTCCTTTGTGGACCCATATTCCAGGAGCGATTGGCATTTCAGTTTTAATGTCAACACTGGTGCACTGAGACACATAATGATTCTCTTCATTTTTCTTCCCTTCTTCCTTCTCCCACTTCTCCTTATCTTCTTCTTCTCGCCTATTTCAAACTGCTGTGGCTTTGAAATAGCTTCTTGAATTATCCATGGGAATTTTCATACAGGAACCTCCCTGAGACAGAGGTCAGGATAAGGCCTCTGAAGCTGATATTTCCTTATTGCTTTTTTTCTTTTAAATCTCATGTAGGCAGCCACAAAACACCAAACAGAACCCTAATTATACCATAAGGAAAAGGTACAGTAGGGCTTGAAAAAAGGAAAATCAAATAGCACAATAGAGTTTAGAAAATAAAAGAATGATTTATGAGTATATATTTGATAAAAGTAGCAGGAGGATAATTTTATTCTGACCCCTATTTTAGTGATGGCAGTCACTTCCCCTTCTTCCTGTCTTCTTGGCACCGCATGCCTTTATGATTTCTGTTGTGGAATGTAAGCTCTGTAAAAGCAGGGAGCGGGTCTGCTTTGTTCACCTCCTCAGTGCCTAGCCTGGTACTAGTAAGTGTTAATATATATTTTAAAAACACCTGACTCACAGTCATAATGTGAGCCTCCATCTATTGAATGCTTACTCTATGGCAGGCACTATGCTGACACTTCACACACAGGTAAAAAAAGTAACCTTCAGAGGCAAATAATATTCACCCCGCTTTTTTTTCATCCCACTTTTGCCAGATGTTTGAAACAAAGGCCTAGAGAAAGTAACTGACTGTCTCAAAATATTAATATGTGAGGGCTCCCAGCTTCCTCCTGTTCCTCAGCTGGCTTCTTTCCCTGATCTCACTCTCTAAGGAGAAACAGATAAAATCCAGGTGCATGAATTCTTGCAAGAAAAACAGAGCAGAAATTTATAATCTTCAGGGTGGTGGGCATAAGGGTGGTGGTGGGACGAGTGGGAGTATACCTTGTTCAGGATCATGCAGGGCCGTGCATGCTTAGGGGAGAGGGGACTTGAGGGAGCATGATGGGGACAGGACGGAGTACCAGCTTGCACACATGTCATGGTGACACGCATAAGGCCCACCATGCTTAGAAACATGCTAATGATCTGAGTTTCACTGAAAAAAAAATCACCATTCTAAAACTTTCTAAATAAGCCTAAAAGTGTGGGCCAAGATACTGCTCCAAGAGGTCTAAGAGTCTTATAAAGAGCTCTAAGCTGGATGCCAAGATTTTCATGATCACAACTCAGTGTGAAACCTATAATATGCAGGATCATCTAAAAATTACCATATTATCACAATTAGTCAGGAGAAAGTATCTTCTCATGACCACTGATATCTAGCATATTTTTTCCTTGGGTGCTATAAGGTTAGAGGAGAGTCTAAACTGAAAGGGCACAAATGAAGATCAGGCCTGGTAGCTCAGTGGAGCACTTATCAGCATGCCTGGTGGGAGAGGGATGGTGGAGAGTAGGAAGGTAAAGGGTCAGAGGTGAGGTAAAGTCTAAAAATTGAACATTACATTTAGGCACATTGAAGAGCTTTGGGATGGAGTGATGGGGAGGGGGAGATCTGATTTAAGTGGGTTCAAGAGTGAATGGGAAACGATGAATACAGAACTTTTTAACACATTTTTGTTGTAAACATGGTGCAGAGAAACAGAATGGTACCTTGAGGGGAAAGTGGAGTCAAGAGAAAGGTTTTTTACTTTTTTCAATTAAATTATTCACTTTTTATAAGTTCAAATATAGTCACCATGCCCCAGAACTTATAACTGGAAATCTTACCTTTTGACCATCTTCACCTATTTTGCCCATCCCCACCCCACCCCTGGCAATCACCAGTCTATTCTATCTATCTATGTGTTTGGTTTATATAGATTCCACATGTGAGGTCATACAGCACATGCCTTTCTTTGTCTGACTTATTTCACTTACCATAAAACCCTCAAGGTCCATCCATGTGGTCACAAATGGCAGGATTTCCTTCTTTCTTATGTCATTTTATATATACACCACATTCCCCTTCTCCATTCATTTGTTGATGGACATTTGAGTTGTTTCCCTGTCTTGTCTATTGTAAATAATGCTGCAGTGAACATAACATTTTCAATTTTTTTTAAATCAGGGAAAAAATCAGCAAAATGTGCTGCTGGGAAATATTCAGCACAGAGAAAATTAATGATTTGGGGAAAGGAGAACTGCTGGAGGGATGATGTTGAGATGTAGATAGGCATGGGTGGATATACTGGTGGGGGCTTGTGGGAAATCCCTTTAGATTGCTTCAGGTTTTTTCAAGTGAGGTAAGAAGCAAGATCATTGGCCCTGACAGGAGAGGGAATAGGTAATTCCCACCTCTTTTTCGTTTTCCCCGACATAGCCAATTTAACCACTTTTCCTGTTGCTTCAACAATGGAAAGTTCCCTGTGTCCCTCCTTTGTTTACATTGCTACTGCTTTTGTCAAGTTCAAATCACACAATGCTGTCAGTCTCTCAGCCACCAACCTTCTTCTATTAAAGTCTGCTGTCAGCTGATGTACAACTGTCAGCTGCCTCTTCCTAAAACATCACTTTCTTCCTGTCAGGGTTTTTTCTCAAAACCCTGGCTCAGCTCACCAGTAAAGAGGATGAAGGGCATTCACTCAGTGGGGGCTTCAGGCCGCTGGCAAACCCTTTTTTATTCAAGAGGACTGGCCATTGCATCTCACTGTGACTGAATCACCACGTTTACTGCTGCTGCCATACCTCTCCTTGCACAGCTAGCTCTGTGACTAGAGGGAAGCTACCAGACTTTTCTATGCCTTCTTTCCTCATCCTACCTCTTACAGTTGTGTTTAGGGTTTGATGAGACTATCGAGGTAAATTATTTAGAACTAGAGGCCCAGTGCATGGTGGGGTCCGTTGGCCTGGCCTCCAGGGATCAGGCTGAAACCAGCTCTCTGACATCCCCCAAGGGGTTCCAGATTGCGAGAGGGCAGTTTTTGGGTGACACACCCCGCAACTGGGCTCCCTCCTCTCTGGTTCTGGGTGTGTCACCCGAGAACCGCAGCTGCCAACTCACGGCAGCTCAGCAGTTCTTGTGTTGAGTATCTGCCCCCTGGTGGTCAGTGTGCATCATAGCTACTGGTCAGAGCATCTGCCCCCTGGTGGTCATTGCACATCATAGCTACTGGTCAGCCGGTCTGCTGGTCACTTAGGCTTTTATATATATAGATAGTATCTGATATAGTGTAAGTGCTCAATCAACTTCAGCTATTCTTATTCTAAGGATCTAAATCCCCTTGCCTCTTTCTTCCTAACCAAATCCTCCCCATCTTCTAAGACAGAGTTGGCATACCTTCTCTCTCATGAAGTCTTCCTAGCTCACCTTTTCCTCTCTATGCTGATCTCTCACCTCAATGTTTCCCTTGTTTTAGCATGTAAGTAGACACTCTGCCAGTGTGATTTTAATATGCCTATGTCAGATGTTTCATCTCTTCAGCTATCCTGTAAACTCTCGAGGGCAAGGGTATTGCCTCTTAACCTTGTAGCTGCATTCCCTAAAAGTTGCAGTACTCTCAGGACCTCAGATTTTGCAGGGAGTATTCAGACTATTCAACTTGTTAAAGAAGCAAATTCCTTTGTTACTCTGTTCGAAGTCTTTATTTCTTGTTTTGTTTTGTTGTTGTTGTTTTTTGTGTGTGTGTGTCTGCTTCATGATCATCTTTTTTGCAGCTTAATTCTTGGATGGTCATTTCCTCGCCAGAAACCTTATAGCAACTCTTTTTTATCAGGACTGTTTGTGGGTTTCATATTCTGTTATGACCCCATCTTCCTTGCCTCTGTTCCTATATTAGAAAGTGCCCTTTTCTTTTCCTAAGAGAGCAGTTGCCCATCTCTAAGCTTTTTTTGTTTTCTCTCTTTTCTGTAGGCTTCATAAGGAAAATTGACAAGATCTAAAGTTTTTGTGTTTTGTTTTTTTTTGCATTTTATAAGAATCAGAAGTTTTCTAAGGTGTGTTTTTCTTTTAAACAAACTTTCAAACATACAGAAAAAATTACCTGAATGTTGAAATACCTGCTACATACCTGGAGGCTTTGAATTTAGCAGCTTTAATTTGGGACCAAGAACTTCTCTGAATTAGTCTTTTGCTACTAGTTTGCTTGCTGGTGCATTTCATCCTGAGTGTTACTCTTCCTTTTCCTTTCAGAATACAGCCATGCCAAAGGGCTCCTCTCTGTGCCCGTGGATGTGACAGATACGTTGAGATGTTTTAGAGAGACTTTGGAAAAGTCCAGATATCATAACAGATCAATCCGGCACAGCAGAAAGTTGCTTTCATTATTTCTTGCACAGACACAAGGTAAAAATACTTGCTCTGTATCCCCTAGTTACTTAGATGGGGATGCCACCTGCAGATCTACCTGCCACAGGTGCCTCCTCCCCCCACTTCCATGCCCACTCACTGCTGCCTTGCACTTTCTTCCTGCCTAGTGGATCACATCATCTCTCACTTTATTCCAACCAAGGCACTGTCTCATCTGCTTTTATGCTTCCTGTGAAACTACCATACTCCCTGTGTAAAGGGGATACAAAAACAATATTTGTTAATGTTTTGACTCTGTACATCTATGGTCTTACCATTTTCTATGCAAGTATTGTGCTACAGTCTTGTTTAATTTTCATGAGTAGGTGAATTGATTCCTACTGAGTTAACTAGAATTTTTTTATCAAAACATTACTTTATCAGTATCCAAGAAATTAATATGTTTTAATATAAGCATCATTAAGATTTCTCATTGATGGATCCAAGATGGCATCTGACAGGATGGCAGGCTGCAAGGTAGTGTGTGATTGAGAGAGCTAAAGGAGAGTGCATGGACATCCATGAAGTGAATGTATTTGTGAGTGAGGGACAGTTTTATTCCACAGGATGGGCTCCCCTGGCCAGGTAGCCTCTACTACTGCTGACATCTCTCCCTGAGCGGCCAGCTCTGCTGCAGAGACCGCACCATTTTAAAGCGGAGAGTGGCTGTGATCAAAAGCCCAGCCTTGCTTTCAACCAGGAAGACCTTGGACACCTCCTGGGACCCTACAACCACAACACCCAGGGACCTCTGTAAACCCACAAACACTGAGACTCCAGCCTCCCTGACTGTGGGTGCCTAAAAAGTTTGTCCAGGGGGAGACAAGGTGGCGACCAAATACATGGATGGGTTCTGTGCCTTCTCACGGAGCAGATAAAAGGAACAGCTGAATCAAATAACATCTACCCAGAATTGGTGAATTAAACACAGCTGGTGAGGCAATCTGTGGATGGAAAGGTCAGAGATCACCTAGAGCAGTGGTTCTCAACGTTGGCTGACCATTAGAATCACCTGGGAATGTTTTTTAAATCCTGATTTCTGGGCCTCATCCTTCAGAAATTCTGTTTCTTTGTTACTAATGTTGTGGCACCACCCCATAACAAAGAAACAGAATTTCCAGAGGATGAGGCCCAGAAATCAGGATTTTAAAAAGATTCCCAGGTGATTCTAATGTGCAACCAAGGTTGAGAATTACTGGTCTAGAGAGAGTCAGCGCAGGAGAGAGAGGGAGCTACATAACCAGACACCCTGAGAGGAGTGAACATGGGGAGACAAAGAAACAGTCTTCATAGGAAAGAAAAGGAGGAATCACTGGAAAGGAAATAAATGAAACAGAGGCAAGTAATATGTCAGGGAAAGAATTCAGAGCAATGATAAGGACACTAAAAAGGATGGAAGACAAATTCAACAATATGTGCAAGAACCAAGAGGAAATGAGGAAGAAATGAAGAATGACATCGCTGCAATAAAGAACACAACAGAAAGCATCAACAGTAGACTAGAATAAGTGGAGGACCACATCAATGAGCTAGAAGAGAAGGTAGAAAAAATACCCAAGCAGAGCAGCAACTGGAAAAATAAATTAAAAAACAGGAGAGCCTAAGGGAACTTTGGATCACCATGAAATGAAACAACATCTGTGTAATAGGGGTAACAGAAGGAGAGGAAACTGAGAAAGGATTAGAAAACCTATTTGAAGAAATAATGACAGAAACCTTACCTGGGATTAGGAAGAAAAAACTCACACAAGTCCAAGAAGCTCACAGAGTCCCAAATAAGATGAACCCAAAAAAGCCGACACCAAGACACATTATAATTAAATTGGCAAACACCAATGACAAAGCAAGAATCTTAAAGGCTGCCAGAGAGAGACAGAAAGTTACCTACAAGGCATCTGCCATCAGACTATCAACTGATTTCTCAACAGAAACACATCAGGCCAGAAGGGAATGGAATGAAATATACAAAGTCATACAAAGCAAGGGTCTGAATCCAAGAATACTGTGTCCAGCAAGGCTATCAATCAAAGTTGAGGGTGAAATCAGGAGCTTCACAGGCAAAAAAGTACTAAGGGAGTTTATTACCACTAAACCAGCAATGCAAGAAATGCTAAAGGGTTTGCTGTGAAAAGAAGAAATAGGAAGGGAAGAAGGAATACAGGCATAAAGAATAAAAATGGTGACAGACAAATACCTATCAATAATAACTTTAAATGTAAATGGATTAAATGCCCCAATCAAAAGACATAGGGTAGCTGAATGGATAAGAAAACATGACCCATATATCTGTATCTACAGGAGACCCACCTCAGAACAAAGGACTCACACAGACTGATGATGAAGGGATAGAAAAAAGGTTTTCAGGTGAATGGAAGTGAAAAAAGAAAAAGCTGGGGTAGCAATACTTATATCTGACAAATTAGGCCTCAAAGTGAAGGCCATAACAAGAGATAAGAAAGGCCACTTCATAATACTAAAGGGAACAATTCAACAAGAAGATATAACTCTGGTAAACATATATACACCCAATACAGGAGCACCCAAATACATAAAAAAACTTTTAGAAGATAGCAAGGAACAGATCAACAGCAATACAGTCATAGCAGGGCACTTTAATACCCCACTAACACCACTAGACAAATCCTCTAAACTAAAAATCAGAAAAGAAACATCAATCCTAAATGACTCACTAGATCAGATGGAATTGACATATTGAGAACATCCCACCCCAAAGCCACAGAATATACATTCTTCTCAAGTGCAAGTGGGTAATTTTCAAAGATAGACCACATATTGGGACACAGGCAAAGTCTCTTCAAATTCGAGAAGATAGAAATCATTTCAAGCATCTTCTCAGATTACAATGGCATACGATTAGAAATCAACTACAATAAAAACAATGGAAGAAAATCAAACACCTGGTAGCTAAATAGCATGCTAGTAAACAATGATTGTGTTACCAAAGAGATAAAAGAAGAAATAAAAAGCATAATGGCAACATATGACAATGAAAACACAACAATCCGAAATCTATGGAACACAGTGAAAGCAGTCTTGAGAGGGAAGTTCATAGCTCTACAGGCCTACCTCAAAAAACAAGAAAAAGTTGTAATAAATTATCTAACCTTACAACTCAAAGAATTAGAAAGAGAGCAACAAGAAAAGCCCAGTGTAAGCAGACGGAAGGAAATAATAAAGATCAGAGGTTCTCCAAGCCAGCTGCCCTCTGCAAAAACCTATGATACGTATCCATAGATTTTGGTTGTACTGTTAACAGACTCATATTACATTAAATTAACTCTTTGTATTATGTTTAAAGTTCTTTCAGTTATGGTATACATTGACAATGATTAAGGTAATAAAAAAGGAAATAAAATTCCTAAGAATGGTTTATATCAACTCACTCTGAATCTTAACTGGTACCAAAATGTTCTTTTGAAATACTAAAATATGAATCAAATATTCATGTGAAATATGGTGTTGAAGGAGAGCTCTATAGATACCCTGGACTGCCTGAAAGGTGAACCAGTGGGGCCTAAAGTAAATTAAGCCTGAAACATTGCTGGAGGCAAAAATAAATAAATAAATAAAATAAATAGTGTTCTACTTTGAGCACATCATGAGAAGATAGGCTTCTTTGGAAAAGACACTATGCTGGGAAAATAGAATACAGAAGGAAAAGAGGAGACCAAATATGAGACGGATTGACTCCATAAAAGAAGTCATTGGTATGAGTATACAGGAGCTAAGCGGAACTACCTAAGTGTTGCTTTTATCATAGATGTCTCTGCCCAGAGGCAAACTCACATCTTACTCTTGGAAGTTCTTAAAAAAGAGGCGAACTCCAGTGGTTTTACTTCCACCAATCCCCAAGAGAAGCAAAGCATTATATCAGCATTTACATTATGGCAAAACTGTGAAATAGCTTGAGCACAGAGCCAATCCACATACATGCGTGCTCTTAGAAATGATTCTAGATACTAAGTTTAAGGAAACTAAGTTCCCAAATTGCAAATAAGTCTCAGCTGCATACAAAATCTCTCCTCCCTTTCCATTTCTATACCTTCTTCTTCACCATAAACTTTCCTTCTTTTTTCCATTTTAAATTTCTTACTCATTTTCTTCATGATTAGGAGACAAAGGAATAAACACCAGATTTGCTGCTGGAAAGGTGGAATTTTGCCTGGGGACAGAAGAGATGCACATGCCCACACCCCCCGACCTTTCTCAGGAACACTTCAGAGTTTTCAGTTCAGTGGAGAAAAGCAAACTTCCCTATTCACAGCTCGGACTCGTAATTTCTTCATATTATGAAACTATTGGTAAGATTTACTCATTGTGTATTTTCAATATGATTACCTGTATTACATTTGGTCCTGAAATTATATATTTTTATTGATTTCAGAGAGGAAGGGAGAGGGAGAGAGCAATAGAAATATCAACGATGAGAGAGAATCATTTAATTGCTGCCTCCTACACGCCCCTGACTGGGAATCCAGCCCACAACTCGGGCATGTGCCCTGACGGGGAATCAAACCATGATCTCCTGGTTCACAGGTTGATGCTCAACCACTGAGTCACACTGGCTAGGCTTAAATGTTATTTTTAAAAATAGAATTAAAGAAGGGGTGAAAGAGTCTAAAATAGAATCTATTTGTCATATCTTGCAGCCTGGCTGCCACATTGCAAGATCTTAGGCCACCCTTCTGACCATCTCTCTTTAGTAACTTAATCTCTCATCCGCTGGTCAGGATGTGGCCACTGACAAGTTCTTGTGCTCTGCCCCAGCTGATTTTACTTTCTTTGTCTTTCATAAATTCAGCAGTAGATACTCAACCCATGTTGTAGATCCAACATCTCCTATTTTTTTTTTTTGTAGCAGTTCCCCCTCTACTCTCTGCAATTCCCCCTCTACTCTCTGGAGTAAAATTTACATTGAATATATTCTTCCTACATGTATTATTTCCCCCCAAAATCAATGTGAAACTCAAGTCACTTTTCAATAAATGCTATTGTTGGTCTGTAAGTACTCAAGCAGTGGAAGGCACAGTGAAGCAATCAGATGCTCATACCCTGTGTGTAGGATCACCAGGATGTCACAGCTCTGAATGCTAAGTGGTTTGTTGTTGTACTGGTGACACGTGGCATCAGCAGTGTTTATCTTGGTGATACAGTTTTCTAAAATAGCAAGTAAATCTGGGTAAATTTCTAGACAAAACAGAGTACCACACTGTGTGGTTGCATTTTAGGCAAATTCAGAGCATTTTGAAAACATGCACATATACCCTTTTTTGTGTAGAATGAAGTTAGATGTTAGAATAATAATATTGCAAATGGGTTTCTCATCTTTTTCTTCACTGTGGGTGAAGGTTCTTTGCTTTGAAGGCCATCCAGTGTCTCTGGTCTTCACCTACAAAATACCAGGAGATTCCCCATAGTGATGACTAACAAAACCCTTCCTAAGACTTCCAAAATACCTCTGGGGGAAGTACAGCCTCATTAGAAACCATTGCCATGTCGGTTGGGCATTTTAGCTACATATTCTTGAAAGCATGCATTCATCAGAACCCCTCAACCCCTACACCTACCCCCCAAATTCAGGTGATATTAAGAAATTTGCTTTTGTGCATTTGGGTAAAAGGAAAAATCTGATATGCTGTAATCTTGTCACATCCCTGCTCAAGGTTTCTCTTCTAATCCTATCTAATAAAAGAGAAACATGGTAATTAGCATACGTCCGCTACCCTTCCCATTGGCTAATCAGGGCGATATGCAAATTAACTGCCAGCCAAGATGGCGGCCGGCAGCCAGGCAGCTGGAAGCTAACATGAGGCTTGCTTACTTCAGTGATGGAGGAAACCAACGTTCCCCACCTGCCTTGCCAGCCTCTGAGCTTGCAGTTTGAAACACTGTTACAAATATAGAAGCTAAACAAAACCCCAGAAACCTGCTTTCAGCCAGCGGGATCTCAGAGCTGGAGTTGATACAGTGTTTCGATTATAGAACCCAAACAAACCAGATATCTGCTTTCAGCAGCAAAGGCCTCAGAGCTGCAGACAGAGCTAAAGCTGGCCCAGAATAAAAAAAGAAAGAAAAAAAGGAGCAGTTGGGAGCTTCAGTCACCCGCCAGCCTGAAAACAGCCCTCAGCCCCTCACCAGACTGGCCAGGCACCCCAGTGGGGACCCCAACCCTAAGGGGGTGTACCAGCTGCAAACAGCCATCATCCCCTCACCCAGGCTGGCCAGACACCCCAGTAGGGACCCCCACCCTGATCCAGGACACCCTTCAGGGCAAACCAGCCAGCCCCCACCCGTGCACCAGGCCTCTATCCTATATAGTAAAAGGGTAATATGCCTCCCAGCACCGGGATCAGCGGAGCAGCGAGGCCTCCCGGCACACTGATCAGCATGACAGGGGGCACCGCCCAAACCCCCTGATTGCCCTGTGGCTCTGTGTGTGACAGGGTGCGGCGCCCCAACCCCCTGATTGGCCCTGTTCTGTAATGTGACAGGGTGCGGCGCCCCAACCCTCCTGATTGGCCCTGCTCTGTGCGTGACAGGGGGTGGCGCCGCAACCTCCCCATCGACCCTGCCTTGAGTGTGACAGGGGGCAGTGCCCCAACCCCCCAATCGGCCCTACCCTGAGCGTGACTGAGGGTGGCATCGCAACCTCCCAATCCGCCCTGCTCTGAGCATGACAGGGGCGGCGCCCCAACTCCCCAATCAGCCCTGCTCTGAGCCGACCAGGGGCTGCACCTAGGGATTGGGCCTGCCCTCTGCCACCCGAGAGCAGGCCTAAGACAGCAGATCATTATCTCCCGAGGAGTCCCAGACTGTGAGAGGGCACAGGTTGGGCTGAGGGACCCTCCCTCCCCCCCAAGTGCACAAATTTTTGTCCACCAGGCCTCTAGTATAGAATAACATCCACATTTTTTCCCACAAGGCATTCAGATGCCTCTGTAATGTTACCACGACTTCTTCACCCTCCCAGGAAAACCATGCTTCACCCTCCCAGGAAAACACATGTCATCTCATATCTACCCAGCCCTTTCTCCCTTGCATGCCTTTTCTGCCTTTCTACCTGCGTGATTTTTCTTTCTCTTTCTCCATGTTTCTTACCTGTTGTTAGGCCCAATCTCCCACTCCACAGTCTTTAAATAGAACATCATCTATTCTCTTTCTGTATATATATCATGTGACATTTGAAGGCACTACTTGTGTATAGTTTGCTACCGTACACAATTAAGGAATAATACAGTTTAAAGTGTTCTTGCAAATAGAAAGGAAATCTTTTTCCGGAACTGATTTTTGTTCTTTTACTTGATTAAAATACAGATGTTCTCCAAGCCAGCAATCAAAGAAGTCTTAAAGTTCAAGCATTGCATCAACTTGGAAGTCTTCTTGTCTTCGCAGGAAAGAAAAGGTAGATTTTTTTAGGAGTCTACAGAACGAGAGAAACCTTTGTTTGAAAAACACTTTTTTAATTGTGAAAAAAATACTGTCTTTTGTAATTGCTAGTTCTTCAATAATATTACATTGCTACATTTATTCATCAAATGCTACTTAAGAGAAATGGTTATGTATATGTAATATACAAATGATATAGTATTTAAAAATATTTTTATTGATTTTAGAGAGGAAGAGAGAGGGAGAGAAAGAGATAGAAACATCAATGATGAGAGAGAATCATTGATTGGCTGCTTCCTGCATGCTCCCTACTGGGGATTGAGCCTGCAACCCAGGCATGTGCCCTTGACCAGAGTCGAACCTGGGATTCTTCAGTCCACAGGCTGATGCTCTGTCCACGATCCAAACAGCTAGGGCTGGTATAGGTTTTAATTAAAATGTTTCTTCAGTGTATTCACCTTCCCTTTTGGAAAGATTTAATGATACAGGTCTCGGAGAAAGGAATGCTCGATGCTCTGTTTCTGTTCTAGGGCTGCTTTTAAATGCTGGTGTCAAGCTCTTGATGACATATTCAGAAAACAAGATGTGCTGCATACATGGAAAGAGTTGGGCACCGCGGTCACCAATGCCACCAACAGCTGTTCACCTCCACGTTCCAAAGACTACAGTGAGGAATTCCTGTCCAGAGTTGGCATTTGGGGATGTCTGCAAGGGGCGGAAATATCGGCAAAGATAGCTCAGTGAGTGTGACGATGGAATGATCTGCATGATAGCTAATAGCTTCCCTCTAAATAATCCAGGATAACCTCATCTTAAGGTTCTTAATTTATTCACATCTACAAAGTCTTTTTTATTGTTTTTGTCATGTAAGGTAATGTGTTGATAGGTTTTGGGAATTAGGACATGGATATCTTAGGACATGGGGATCATTATTCAGCTTATCATCACATAACATGTGAAAGTCTGTTGCAATGCCTTATACCTAGGTAGCATCACAAATTATCTTTTTTTAAAAAATATTTTTACGATACTCAGCCAGTTTCTCTGGTTGGTAGTATATCAGTATATCCATGAAAAAACAATATCCCAAGACTTTGTGAAGTACTTTTTTTTTTCTTTTAAAAAAAATGTATTTACTGGTATATTGACTTCAGAGAGGAAGAGAGAAGTTAAAGAGATAGAAACATCAATGATGAGAGAGAATTCATCGATTGGCTGCCTCTTACACGCCCCCTACTGGGGATTAAGCTTGTAACCCAAGCATGTGCCCTGACTAGAAATGGAGCCAAGACCTACTGGTTTATAGAAGAAGATCAACCACGAGCCATACCGGCTGGGTGCAAATGTCTTAAATATTTGATTAATGTGAAAAATTTAAAAAGAAGGAGCAGTATTCACTTCAGCAGCACATATACTAAAAGTGGAACAATACAGAAGATTAGCATGGCCTCTCCACAAGGATGACAAGCAAGTTCGAGGAGTGTTCCATATTTTTAAAAAAGTATGGAGGGGTATAGGTACATGTTTCCTTCACCTCCCAGTTATATTACATTTATTGCTTACCTATAGGATGTGATGTGATGGGCAAAAACCTGCATAGCATTTTGAGCTGCAAAGTAAATTTTTTAAAAGAATAACTAGTTAATAATCACATTGTTTTAAGAAAATTAGCATCCTTTAGCAGGGGAGGTAAGAAATTACCTAGTTAAAAAGTATTAAACAGTAAAGTATTAAACATTTTTAACAATGTTGTGAAGTTGATTGTTTTGCACTCCTGGGAAAGAACTCATACACACACATATACACACACATACACACACACATGCACACACACATATGCACATACACAATCCCCACACAAGTCTGAGCTTGTGACTTAGTAGAGCTTGACAGCAGAGAAGAGAAAGGTTGATAAAAATTCATGGCTTGAAAAAGAATTGCTGCAGCATTCCAGCCATTGGGCACCTCAGCTTCTCTGAGCCCCTGAAGTTATTATCTACTGATTTTCAACCAACAGGAAGTCATTTCTGATTGTCCAGCTGCAGGTCTGCCTTCCACAGGATAGATGATACTCCAGGGGCCTTGGCTGTTCTCAGAGGTTCCCTGACCAGAGGAAACTCTTCTCCCTGCTCCTCAGAGGACAAACCCCATACCCAAATATCCACATAGAGAAGCTGAACTCAGATAGATGTTAATTAATTAATATAGTCAACTAGAGGCCCAGTGCATGAAATTCATGCACTCAGAGCGGGGTCCCCCAGCCTGGCCTGTGCCCTGTCACAGTGCAGGAGCCTGGTGATCGATCACCCCAAAGAGGTAGGGCCTGCCCACCCATCCAGGAATCCTTGATGGATTGCCCCAAAGAGGTAGGCTGGAGCCAGGGGTCCCACCTCCTGCTGTGTGGAGCCAGGAGGCGGGACCCCCAGAGCCCCCAGGCAAACCTCGCCACACGAAGCTGGGAGGCGGCAGGACCCCCAGGCAGGCTCCGTGACATGCATGCAGCATCAAGCCCAGCCCCCCCCTCACCTGCACACCTGCTGTGCATGCAGCCATCTTGTGATGGCGTGAGGGCATCACGGCATGACGACTACTTAGGCTTTTATTAGTAATGATATGGTGAAACCACCTGGTTTTATCTAAATAAGACTTAGATGAAGGTAATGTGGTTATAGCTTTAGCTATGAATTTTAAGACCCACATGAAAAGAAATTCAAACTCTTCTACTAGACTTAACACGAGACAGCAGTAAATTCAGAGGCATTACCATAATCTTTGGTGGAGAGACTTACTAGTGTGTCCATAATGTACTGCTGGTGAGAAAACACACTGTTTCATTTTTAGAAGGATTATGTAACCACTAGAGGCCCATTGCAGGAAGATTCCTGCAAGAATAGGGCTTCCTGCAGCTGGAGCAAAACACAGAAGGGAGCGAAACCCACTGAGGCAGGTTTGTTCCCACTCCCAGCCACTGTGGCTGGGTTTGCCCTCCCGCTCCCAGCTGCTGTGGCTGGGTTTTATTCTCCCGCTCCCAGCCACTCCAGCTGGGTTTCCCCTCCCGCCTCCTGCCTCTGCAGCCTTGGCTCCGTTCCTGTCTCTGCTGCCTCTACTTTGCTCCCTTCTGTAGCGCTTCGCTTCTACGTTGTCTTCAGTCTTCGCTCCCAGCCAGTATATGCAAATTAACTGCCATCTTTGTTGGCAGTTAATTTGCATATCATGCTGATTAGCCCATGGGAGGCATAGCGAAGGTATGGTCAATTACCATGTTTGTCTATTATTAGATAGGAGGATACTCATTAAAAACTTTAAAATTGTACACCCTCTTCCCACCAAAATTCCACTTCTAGGGATTTATTCTGTAGAACTAATGGGACAAGTGCTTAAATATGTAGATTCCAGTGTTTACCTCAGTATTGAACAAATCAAAATGGTATGAATACTTTTATATTATGGTATGTTCATATGGTAAAGATACTAAAGTTCTGTAAAGTAATAATGTGGCTCATTATGTCCATGAATTTAAATTTGTTTATAAAGTTATATGTATTGCATAATTCTAGTCTTAATATGTGTGTTTTTAACTAGAAAAATATCTGGAAGGAAATGGGTTAAAAAGTTGCCACTAATCAATGTTTAGGTGGTAAGATTATAGGTGTTTTTTAATTTTATTTTTTATCATTCTCAGTGTTTTAGATCTTATAGGAGTATGTAGCACCTTCAAAATAACAAAGGCTACTTTAATTTTGGAAAGTCTGTGAATATAAGAGATGTATTTATATAAAATATTTTTGAGAAATAGTCTATGAATCAGTTTCTTTTTCTTATACTTATTTAGATTTATTAAGGTGTTGGACGTTGAGAAGAGATCCAACTGTTGCATTTTGTCCGCATTACTCTTTCAGGTAATATTTGATGTTTATCTTTCTACAGTAGCATCACCATTCACTCAGTAAAATATAAAAATAAAATAAGGCTAGTAGTTTATCATATTCATGAAACGTCCAGGTAGGAAAATAGCATGAACTTTGATTACATATCATAAGCCCATCTTTCCTTCTGTGGCTGAACCCCCATTTGCTACTTTCACCTTTAGTGCCCAGCAGAGTCTGTTTCCCCTTGGGATTCCAGAGGAGTTTTTCAGATAAGGAAACTGAGACTCCGGTCCTTAGTAAGATCATGTTGCTTGTGAGCAGCAAAGTTGGTCTGGTTGCCTTAGATTACCTCATCCCTAAATAAAGTTTTGCTCGATTCCAAGATATCAAGTATGCTATGTAATGAAAGCAAGAACTAGGTTGAAGACCACAGAAGTATGAGGAGTGTTTGCAGTTCCTAGGATCGGGGTTTGACTTTACTGGAGAAAAAAGGAGCTTTTATCTGAAATACAAGACATTTTCAGATTCAGGAATGTCACTGGGGCCTTTGCAGTGTACTGAAGGTTCTGTTTACTTTGAAGTATGGGCGCCTTGTTCTGTGTATCACAGGAGTCTGATATGACAGCTGTATAGATAAGATCTTTGGGAAAACTTTCTCTGGATGTAAGGCCAGACTTTTCAATTTTCTTATGTTTTATTCACCTCTTGCCTGAGCTTCAAAGGGAAGAAGGGGAAGAGGCAAGGGTGTAAAGGGAACAATAACCTGATTCCACCTCCACATATTGCATCCTTTACCTACTCTACCTCTTGTTCTTGAAAATAATGCAGTTTATGTTATAGAAAATAAGTACAGTTGACCCTTGAACAACTGGAGGGTTGGGGGCATGCTGACCCTACATAGTCGAGAATGTGTGTATAACTCTTACTTCCCCAAAACTTAGTTGCCCCTCCGTATCCATGGGGGATTGGTTCCCCCACAGATAGTAACTTCTATGGGTGCACAAGCCCCTGAATAAAATGGCATACATCAGTGCATGTAGTTAGCCCTCTACATGCAATTCAAAGGTCAACTGTAATTTAAAAATAAATGTCAGTTTTTGCTTAATGTGAACAAATTTCTTAATAATACTACACCTAAATTAGGTGGCAGGATTTATTTTTAAAACCTGTTGATTCTTTTTATGTTTTCAAAGCAAATTTTTAAGACTAAAAATTTAAACAACTACCTAGCATTTTAGAGTAGTTACCTTATAACCTTAATGAGTAATCTGATGAAAATTCTTTCAGATATTTGCATAAAATAATTTTAAATGCATTTGTCACTGAGAAGTTTTAATTTTTTAAATATAATATAAGAAGCACTCCTAAACATAAAATTTGATTTTGTGTATTCATCTTATTTCTCAACATCTAGTAAAATGTTGGTCAAATAACTTACTTAAGAAATACTAGTCAAATAAAATAAATCACTTTTTCTTTTTTTTTTCTTTTTTTTTAAAAATATATTTTATTGATTTTTTACAGAGAGGAAGGGAGAGAGATAGAGAGTTAGAAACATCGATGAGAGAGAAACATCGATCAGCCGCCTCCTTCACATCTCCTACTGGGGATGTGCCCGCAACCCAGGTACATGCCCTTGACCGGAATCGAACCTAGGACCTTTCAGTCCACAGGCCGACGCTCTATCCACTGAGCCAAACCAGTTTCGGCTACTTTTTCAATTAATTCAGTTAAAATTAGGAATTACCTCTACTTGATTTAGGCTTCTGAAATAAGCTGTTGCCTCCTTTACTTATAGGTTGATAGAGTAAAAAGAACATCGTTTTTTGTTGTTTTTTTTTAGTTAAATAGATATGACTTTGAATCTTCTTTCTACCACTACTAGCTGTGTGACCTCAGATAAATTGTTTAAGCCTCGGTTATTTCCTTTGTGAGATAATAATCCTGCTAGGGGTTGGTTAAATGAGGATTAAATGAGATAGTGTTTATAAAGAATTTGCCATAATGCCCAATGCAAAATCATCCCTCTCAAATGATAACAATCCTATATAATAAAAGAGAAACATGGTAATTGGCCTACGACCGCTACGCTTCCCATTGGCTAATCAGGGCAATATGCAAATTAACTGCCAGCCAAGATGGCAGCCGGGCAGCTTGAAACTAACATGAGGCTTGCTTGCTTCAGTGACGGAGGACTCCTGCCGCTGCAGGCCTCTGAGCTGGCAGTTTGAAACATAGTTACAAAAATAGAAGCTAAACAAAACCCCAGAAACCAACTTTCAGCTAGCTGGGATCTCAGACCTGGAGTTGATACAGAGTTTCGATTGTAGAACGGAAACAAACCAGATACCTGCTTTCAGGAGCGGAGGCCTAAGAGCTGGAGCCTCAGAGCTAAAGCTGGCTCAGAATAAAAAAAAAAAGAAAGAAAAAGAAAAAAAGAAGCAGTTGGGAGCTTCAGTCCCAGCCTGAAAACAGCCCTCAGCCCCTCACCCAGACTGGCCAGGCACCCCAGTGGGAACCCCCACCCTGATCCGGGACACCCTTCAGGGCAAACCAGCCAGCCCCCACCCATGTACCAGGCCTCTATCCTATATAGTAAAAGGGTAATATGCCTCCCAGCACCGGGATCAGCGGAGCCGAGTGGTCTCCCGAGTGGTCTCCCGGGATCAGCATGACAGGGGCAGTGCCCAAACCCCCTGATCGCCCTGTGGCTCTGTGTGTGACAGGGGGCGGGGCCACAACCTCCCTATCGGCCCTGCTCTGTTCGTGACAGGGGAAGGCGCCCCAACCCCCTGATCGGCCCTGCTCTGTGCCTGATAGGGGGGGGCTCCTCAACCTCCTGATCACCCTGCGGCTCTGTGTGTGACAGGGTGCAGTACCCCAACCCCCCCACCCCACGGGCCCTGCTCTGTGTGTGACAGGGTAGAGCCATAACCTCCCCATCGGCCCTGCCCTGAGTGTGAGAGAGGTGGCGCCCCAAACCCCTGATCAGCCCTGCTCTGTGGGTGATAGAGGGCATCGCCCCAACCCCCTCACCCCACTGGCCCTGTTCTGTGTGTGACAGGGTAGAGCCATAACCTTCCCATCAGCCCTGCCCTGAGTGTGACAGTGGTGGCGCCCCAACCCCCTGATCGGCCCTGCTATGTGAGTGATAGAGGGCGGCACCCCAACCCCCTGATCCACCCTGCTCTGTGCGTGACTGGGGGGAGCTCCCCAACCCCCTGGTCAGCCCTGCTCTGTGCATGACAGGTGGCAGTGCCCAAACCCCCTGATTGGCCCTGCTCTGTGCGTGACAGGGGGTGGCGCCGCAACCTCCCCATCAACCCTGCCTTGAGTGTGACAGGGGGCACCCCAACCCTCCAATCGGCCCTGCTCTGAGCCCAACCAAGGGCTGCACCTAGGGATTAGGCCTGCCCTCTGCCACCCGGGAGCAGGCCTAAGCCAGCAGGGCGTTATCTCCCGAGGGGTCCCAGACTGTGAGAGGGCACAGGCCAGGCTGAGGGACCCCCTCGCCCCCCCGAGTGCACAAATTTTTGTGCACCAGGCCTCTAGTATAATGATAATTTCTCTTGAAAATAATATGTATCCAGTTACCATGGGATTTCAGAGGCAACATCAAAAGCATTTGGAACCTCTGATGCTGATAATATTAATGATAAGTACTGTTTATTACATGGTAGAGTGTGCTAGGCATGTGCTAAGCACTTTAGGAAGTAATACATGTCCTTGTCCTTCTGTGTCATGATTGTCAATGCTATTTACAGCTTTTTGTCTCACCTTTTATCATCTTCAGGGTTTGCTGAGAACCACACTTCCACATCCTAAAGCTGAACGTTGCTATGCTCAGTATGAAATCACTCAGCTTCTCCCAGGCATCGAGCTCTTCTCGGATATATACCGGGCTAACATTTGCTCTGTAGTTGCCAGTCTGTATTATGTTATACGCGAACTGCATTTTGCTAAGCAAAATATAATCGTAAGTAATTGGTAAAATTAATAAATCTTAATTTGCTGTGGCCTTATTTTTTTGCCCACTTAACCTTATTCTTTTCAAAATTTGTTAATATTTTGGTCAGCTCTTATTTACCTTTTAAACTCTATATTCAAGATACTTATCTGTACTTCAAAATAAAATATATTAATTGAGATTCTTTGACATCATTGTTTGCATTGCTTTGGGATTCAAAAGCAATGTCTGTTTGATTTCATTCTCTTTTTACTCTAGTTTACCTTTTTTTCTTAAGATATTTGGTGAAATTGATTTAGAGAGGTTCTCAACCTTCTGGCCCTTTAAATACAGTTCCTCATGTTGTGACCCAACTATAAAATTATTTTCGTTGCTACTTCATAACTGTAATGTTGCTACTGTTATGAATCGTAATGTAAATATCCTATATGCAGGATGGTCTTAGGCGACCCCTGTGAAAGGGTCATTCGACTGCCAAAGGGATCGCGACCCACAGGTTGAGAACTGCTGGATTAGAATGTTTCACTAGTCTCAAACAAAAGAATCTAGTGCACATGTAACTTAATGCATTGTCATGCAGATCACATCAGTACCCAAATTATGAGGCTATTTACTTATTGAGATAAATTTAGTTTTGTGTCACTTGTCCTTTCTCTGGTAAGGGTATATTCTAAGGAAACAACGTATTCTAACTGTGAAATAAAAGATAGATACTTCTTAATATCCCAGGAAATTAAAAAAATTCCAATACAACTCTTTTTTTCCTTTGGGGAAATGAACCACGATATGTATATACCATAAATTTGAAGGTGATTGCATTTTTAAAACAAGTTAGAATGTTTTAATTGTTGGTCATTTTATATTTTCTTCCTTGATTTTATTTTTCCTATTTTCCTCCTATATGCTATTTCCTCTACTTTTGTATCTCTTCTTTCTCCTGGTTTGCTTCTTAATATCTATTCTGTCTCCTTTTCTTTCATAATTTTTATACCTACTTTCTTTTTTTTCAAGTATTGTTTTCTATTCTCTTCTAAATTCACTCTCTCTCCTTGTATTGAAAATATTTATTTCTCCCTGATATGAATTGTTAAATTATAAAGCCATGTGTTAAAGTGTAAAGGTAGATAAATGCTTTTAACACTTGGCATATTTGGCAAGAAATTGTTTATTAGAAAAAAAATAACAAAATGGTGCTCTTCTCATTGTTAAGGGGATTCATTTCTGGATTTAGAAAACAGTTCTATCCCCTGGGTAACCTTTAGCTGTCTAGTCATACTCATATATAATACATATCACTGCACTGAAAAAGAAATGAGACTTTTTTTTCCCTCTGAAGCTTAAGAAATTGAGAACATTTTTCTGAATAATTGAGCAATTGGCGGCAATAACATGTTGTGGTTTTATTTCTCACTAAAGAAAAGAAAATCTCAGAGGTAATAGCCAACTCATTGTTTTGTGCTGCATTAATTGTAGAAAAAAAGGTATTGTGTTGTTTTTATTGCATAATTGTAGAAAATTGTGTTGTATACTGTTTGAAACGTTTAAGATCAGTTCTAATCTTTTTTAAAGCTGTTGCCATTAGCAGCTGCCCATTGACTGACAGAATCTTCTTAGCTGAACTTCCAGGACGTGAACAGTTTCCATTTTGTGTGACACTACCCCCCGCCCCAAAGCTAGGTAGCTAAGGAGCCTGCTGTCACTGTAAAACTTTCTCTGGGACCCATTGTTGTGGATTCATGGGAAATAGTTTTCTAATTAATGGGCATCCTAATTATCCTTCTTGCTCAGTCTTCCTTTAGTGGGCAGGACCCAAGTTGTAGGACCCAAGGTGAGCTTCAGTTTTGAGTTGAGATCAGGAAGAGCTATTCCGAAGTCTAGGTGAAACTGCCCCTCAGCACCAGTGTCTAGCAGTGGCTAGGTAAATTGAAATATTGATAGTCTGAAAAAAAAAGAAATAAATACTGAAGGTCTGGAACCCTTCATGTATGTATACCTGTGAAATTTCAAGAAGGGAGTTGAGCTTTGGGGTTAATTCTAGGAAAATAAAAGCATTATGTGACGAGTAAGCTTGGGTTTTAATCAGCAGACTATACACTCTGTGAGGGCAGTGGTGTGTTAGATTTTTTTCTTATTCAACAGAGCCTGCCACAGAATAGGCAAGTGATAAATATTAGTTTTTGATACAGATATTCTAATTAGAAGACAAATGGCTGCTGACACTGCGAGGAATACGTAGGTGCCATCAGGGGCCATGGATGTGAGTTCCACTGCTTTAAATTTGGCATTGATTTGGTAGGCCTAACAAATCTCGAATGTTTCCGCAGTCCTCAGTGATTCCTACATATGTGTTGAATTAATTTTTCAGGGAAGATAATTAACTGCATTTTTACTTTTGGAAAAGATGTGCAAGCCTAGGGTTTGTGTACCAAGCAGCATGTACTTGGAATTTTAAGTTCTGATAAAATTATGAAGCATATGCTAGGAAGAACATTTTACTTACACCAAACGTTATAGTCTCCTTGCATGGAAAAAGCAATCACTATTTTACACAACATCTCCTACACTACTTCGCTAAATTTTATTAGTCGGTTATTAACTTGATAAAATATGTTTTGCTTTTCTGTTGGTAGATTCTGCCTCTCCTTGCATTATACCAATATTTTGTTGCTGGAATTTGTCAAGACTTGGTCAGAAATCTAGAAGTAAGAATCCTCAAGGTATGTTACAAGTTTTTTAAAACATTTGATATTCTTGAACTGTTAAAGATATTGCCATGAATTAATTTGGTTCTAGTACTCATAATAATAAGCTGATAATAATATGGTTTACTGATATTAAAAAAAACTTGCCCATTATTATAATAAAGTATGAGAAAGCCAGTTATAAAGGTTTAGATGACTTTATGCTTGGGCCCCAGTACAGTGAGGAACAGCTACACCTGGTAACAAGGCTCTCCCAAAACCAGTCAGTCTAGAGATCACCACTTCTGAAGCATTGGTTTGCTGAAAGAATGGAGACTAATGAGTCAGTTTCCTGAAGTTTCTGTGAAACTTTTGCTAAGGATCTTTATGTATGTTATGGTACACATAGTTTTTAATTGCTCAGAAACTTAAAGTGACAAAACACACAGGCACTAAATTACAATTAACTATGGAACCTTAGAGTTTGCTGAAGTTCTCTGCCTTCAAGGTTCATGTGCAGTTGGCTTGAACCCCATATGGAGTGGGAACCTCTAGCACCTCATTCTCTCTGCCCCATTTCTCAGTCAACTATGGTCACCAGCTCCCACTTTTGTTGAATTTATTTTGTACATGGATTATCTCAACATTCAGCACATTTGCTCCCTCTTCTGTATGTCCTCATCTCTAATATGGAAGTCAGCACTATTCCATGTCACACGCACACACTTCACCTAAGGCCTTTATATCTATACTAGATATATCATCCCGTGCATGAATTCGTGCACCAGTGGGGTCCCTCGGCCTGGACTGCAGGATTAGGTCAAAACCGGCTCTCCGACATCCCTCAAGGGGTCCTGGATTGTGAGAGGGCACAGGCCAGGCCACAGGACCCCACTGATTGGCCAGACCCCAGCAGCAAGCTCACCTCCCGGTTGGAGCGCCTGCCCCCTGGTGGTCAGTGCACATCATAGCAAGTGGTTGAGCAGCCTTAGTATATCATTAGCATATTACGCTTTGATTGGTTGAATGGATGACCAGACACTTAGCATATTAGGCTTTTATTATATAGGATTGAACTTTTCAGAAAATTGGGAACACAGGAAAACTTAAGATGAGGCAAAACAAACAATTGGAAATAAAATATTTGACATCATGGAACTTAAAATATTTTTTGGCCAACATCTCTTTCTTTTGCCTCCCAGCCCGTAACTTGATCAGCTCTGTGACAGTAAATGTTTCATAACTTCACTCTAAAAAGAGCTCTGATTTGTAGCATTTAAAATTTCCATGGTGTAAGTACTGTCACTATAGCTGATGTAAGCCTACCAGTTGGGCATTACTGAATGTGAATTTGGGACAAGATGTGCAGTCAGCTTTTATAATTGGGAGTGAGTGGGCTCCACATACTACTGGCTTAATCCTCCTTATTCTTTGGAAATGCCCTCTATCCTTCTTCCCAAATTTTTCCTGTTTTCTAATGAGCGAAAATTAGAATTCTCTTTAAACTGTTCTCTCTATCCAGACCCTGCCCTTGGGCCTATGTTTTCAGACCCAAATAGTCCATCACATTCTGTTTCTAAATAGAGGAAATACCTTACCTAAGAGGAATTCTGGTGCTTATTAAGATAATCTATTTTAATTTGGGAATAAATAATTCGTTATTAGCCATGGTAATTTCTGAATCACCATTACTGAGTTACTGAACTCTTAAAGAGTTCTCCTGCTTTTGAATTTCAGTAACACTTTTAAAAAACCCAGCATACAACTTTTCTCTCTCTTTTAAAAAAACAGTGTTCTCTTCAAGATTGCCAAATTTTTGAATGCTAGGGCCTGTATTTATTCACCTTTTAGTCCTGTATAATGTCTTGAGTAATAAATTCATATACTTGATATTCATTAATTAATTATTGAATTGAATTTAAAATCTACAGACATTTGTTAAATGTCTGTAGTGTTTAGTGAAAACTCGCCTAGAAGGAACTTGGTAAATATTTATTGCTTCATCTGGGAAACAACCTTTATTGAGTATGTCTTATATAAAAGCACCATATAAGTAACTCTAATCAAAGAAATGTAATCCCATGGCCCTTGCTTATAGAGACATAAAAACAAGGCAAAGAGACAGGACATAACACACAAAACAGTAACGTGTGCACCTTCCACTGACCATTTCCCAACGAGTGTGATGAGCACTGTTCTCCAGGAGTTTGAAAGAGGGGAAGATGATTTTGAATCTCTATCTTTCACAAAGTAGATAAGATTTAGGCTTGAAAAGAGTAGATCTAACTGAGCAGGAGAGAGGAAGAAGGGAAGATTCTTGGCAGACGGTAGTGTGAAAGGTTGAGGTGAGAAAGTATTTGCCTTGCTTAAGTGCAGAGGTGGTTCAGTTAGACTGGAGTGGAGGTTCAGAGTAGGGAGGTTGGAGAAGAGAATAACACGAGGGTACCAGAGGTCCATGACATGGAGCAAACCGGGGGCCCAGGCTTGAGTTCAACTGGGACATACCGTGGAGGCTGAGCAGGAGGAGGAATGAGGAGATGGGGCTAACCATTTTATTCTGGTCTGTGGTAAGAGGCAGGCATGGAAGGGTTGCAGTGACCATTACTAACATGTCAGAAGGAGATGCAGAGAGGCACTGAAAGAACAAAGTTTCTGGTTAAATGATTATTTTTTATTGGGTTGTTAACTTGACAGGACACTGGACTACTCTTTTTGTACCAGAGTCGCTTCAAAACCAGTGAAGAACTGTGAACTCCATTCTGGAGCCTCAGGGTGGGAGGGGGAATTCATTATAGAATTGTGGTCAGGAGAAGGACGTGATCATATGTGTCTGGGAGCAGTGTGAGGAGCAGGGTGAGATGGAAGTGGGTCTTATTGGCAGAGTAGGACTGAAAAACCCGACCAGGGTTTTAACAGAAGCAATGAAAAAGGGCAACTGCTGCATCATACAGAGGAAAGGATTGACCGCCTGTGTGTGCAGAGTTTGCCTGGTCTTTCTGAGTGAACGTGTCAGTGAGTGGGAAGGGTCTCAGGAAATAGTCCTCAGATTCCTGAGGCTGTGCTAGCTGCTTTTTGACACATCAAACAGCAGTAGATCATGCTGTTAAGTTTCTGCAATACACCAGTGTCTTTCAGGGAAAGCTCTGAGACCTCCTTATGATCAGCTAGCCTGGCTCCACTTTAGAACTGCCAGCATCTTGACAGATTTTTTACTCTCAACACACTCAACATTCGTGGAAAGGGTATGGTTAGGCCTGTATTTGTGTGAGTGAAGGGCTTATTTGTGGGTAGTCTTTTCCCCATCTGGCTGTGTTCACAGCATTAGTCATTTCTGCAAATACATGTCCACTGTTATCACCATTGCGTTTTTGAGTGGTCAGACTGGTAGTCCATGTACAGCAGTCTGACCAGAGAAGAGTACCTTCACACAGATATGAGGAAATGTTCCCTCCAAGGAGCAACGAGAAAAATATTCATCTATGAGTCAGAGAGATGTGACTCCCGAATGCCTGCTTTGATGTTCTTTGACACTGCGGAGATTAGAGCCCAAGGTGTCTTGGGCAAGACCCAAAGTATGCAACCCAATAGATGAGAAGTTTTCTCCATTAAAAATGCCCTCCTGCCCAGTCGGCGTGGCTCATTGGTTCAGCATTGATCTATGAATCAGGAGGTCATGGTTTGATTCCCAGTCAGGGCACATGCCTGGGTTGTGGGCTCAGTCCCTAGTGTGGGGCGAGCAGGAGGCAGCCAATCAATGATTCTCTCTCATCATTGATGTTTCTATCTCTCTCTCCTTCTTCCTTCCTCCCTGAAATCAAAAAAATCTATTAAAAATTTTTAAAGAAAATATCCTCCTGACCTTTTAGATTATATGTTCATGTTATTGTCACATCTAATTTCCCCTAACTTACCTTATTTTTATTTCTTTAAAATCTATTCGTTCTTCAGATTCCTGAGACTGTTAGCTGTTTTCAAAACATGTCAGGTTAGGGCCTGCCCTGTTCAAACTCTCCTATAGCTTCTTATCAGCCAGAAAAATGTCCCAAGTCCCCACTTTGGTGCACAGGCCACCGTTCACACCTATCTCCCAATCCTCTGCCCCTCTCTCCCTAAGCTCCTGCCACACAGGCTATTCCTTGAGCACACCAGGACCCCTGTTACCTTTGTACTTGAGGTCCCCTCAGCACATTTTCATGTGTCTCTCTCCCTCACATCATTTCCAAACCTTTCTCAAAGACCTTTTCCTCAGAGAAGTTCTTCCTGACCCAGGCATTGAAAATAGCATTTTTGTCAGTACCCTCAATCCCTTCTCATGCTCTTTATATCGTTATGTATCACTTACATTTAGCTAAATATACATCCTGATGGAATGTAAACTCCAAGAGGACTTGATGCATAAGAGGTGCTCAATAAACATGTTAAATGAATGAACAAATTTGATCATAACTTTTTTCTTCTTAAAGTTCCCTGATTGAATGGTCTGCAGGATTATATTCAAAATAAACCATGTACAATGTATAGTTACCAACCAATTACTGTTGTTAAGTTTATGTCTTTAAAATCGACAGTGCCCATTAATTATGGGTAAGAAAATGAAGGTTGTCTCTATGTTGTGGAGTTCATCCACCTCTGGGCTTCTTTGACTCTCCTCAGGGTGTGAGAGAATATCAGGAGTGTTTTTGTTTTATTTTTCTTTTAAACCACACTTCACCATGGAAACATAAAGATAAATCCAATTATTTTTTTAACTCTTCCATACCTATAATATTTTTATGTGTTTGCCTCTAATGAAACAGGAGCCACATTTGAAAAACATTCATTGTTTTGAATAGACCCCTGCTGTTGTTTATTAGCTTCTTGGTCTATCACCTGTGCAAACTGCCTTCCACACAAACACGTGCATCTCCATCACCCGTGTTTTCCAAACATGAATTTATTTACACATTACCAACATTGACACATTACGAACATTAAGTACAAATTTTGGATCTCAATTGATAATTTTTTTCTAAAAATGTTTATTTTATAAGTAAAACAAATTGTTTAATTTCAAATCTCATTTTTTCTTTCCTTTAAAGATTGAAGTCCTTACAGAATTAAGTTTCTTTTCCGAAGCCTTTCATGAGATATTCCAGATTTTTTGTGGAAAGCACATGCCTTCCTTCATACCTACCAGTTCTAGAGCTTGTGGGAGAGTGAAGGTAAGCCTATTGATTTGATTCAAAGACATTTCTTTACCTTTTGAAGGCTACTTTCCTGAAATCCAGGGTATGCTTCCACAAAGGTGTGTTTATAAGTCTCTGGCACTACAGACCTTTCTGCTAAGCCTGGCTATCACTGTTGTCGGGCTTTTACCAGCTTTCATCTGTCTGGAATGGAAGGGTGTCATGGGGGAGGGAATGTGGTCTTGGAGTACATTTGTACAGTAAAATTCTCTATTATAGTTATTATGGTCTCAGTAGCACATCTTATCAGTCACTACCTCTTAGATTTTTGGGAATCTTACCTAATAATAGACAAACATGGTAATTGACCATACCTTCGCTATGCCTCCCATTGGCTAATCAGCATGATATGCAAATTAACCACCAACAAAGATGGTTAATTTGCATAGTAGGTTCCAAGCTATGGAGTGAAGTCTGATGGCCCAGGACTGGAGCAGTGAGGCCTCACACCCTGGCGCCAGGCGGAGCAGCGAGGCCTCACAATCCCGGCACCAGGCGGGGCAGCGAGGCCTCACAACCCCGGCACCAGGCGGAGCAGCGAGGCCTCACAACCCCGGCACCAGGCGGGGCAGCGAAGCCACAGGGCCCCAGGATCAGCAGAGCAGTGAGGCCTCACGGCCTCAGCGCCAGGCAGAGCAGCGAGGCATCACGGCCCCGGGATGGGCGGAGCAGCGAGGCCACAGGGCCCTGGGATCAGTGGAGCAGCGAGGCATCACGGCCCCAGGGCCTACCGAACAGCGAAGCCTGATGGCTCTGGGGTGGCTCTGGCCGGAGCCCAGTCAGAGTGAAGGCCTGGGTCCCAGGTGCGGAAGGAAAACCGTTGCCAGCAGCCAAGGGAAGGGAAGGCCTATTGCACGAATCTCTTCGTGCAATAGGCCTCTAGTACTCTTATAATTTCTGCTCATGTTTTTGTGTGGATGTTTTTGACTTATGTACTTTATACCAAAAGTTAAACATGTTTTTCAAATTTCTTCTGATTTCTGTGAGGAGAGGACAGACCTCAATTATGTCTGCTCCTTTTTGACTTTGGGAAATTGTTTTACCTGGCTTGCTTAATTTGTCTTTGTAAATCAGATAATTGAGGCATCCTTAAAAATGTATACTAGTGTTTATTTTAAATTAGAGTGAACTATTGCTTTCCTCTGCTTTAGTTTTCATGGTGATCTGGGAATCACTGGGTGATCTTGTTTGGGGAGATGCTTGGACTCTCATGGGCCAGCAATAAAGGAGATAGAAGGAGGTCACAAGTCAGCTTCCTGGGGGAGACAGCATGTGGGAGGAGTGAGACTGATAGATACATGCTGGTGGGATTCAAATTTGGAAGACCTAAAAGAAGCCGGGGAATAGGCTGTAAGTCTTGAAAATTACTTGTTTAAGCTTACATTATATTTATATATAATACATTCAGTACTTTGGCTTATCCCCCTAAAATGCATTTAATTATTTCTCAGTCTGACTGCTACAGCATTATAATTTACTATAATATGGTAAGTATGAGGTTATCTACAGAAAATCCTAAGAGGGACATTCAGTAGGCAATAGGATACATGTGTGTGTGTGTGTGTGTGTGTGTGTACATGTATTGATCTATTTATCTTTTGAGGAATCAGTTGGGTTTTGTTCATTTTCTGTAGCATGAATCAATTATTTTCTTACCTCATAAAATTAGAGTGTTTTCTTGCTTCTCAGTCAACAGCCTTCCCCTATTGTAAATAGTTTATTTTTATTATTAAAATCATATTTTAATTTAGTTAAATATTTATTGAGAGTTTACTGAATACAGGCACTATTCCAGGCATGAGGATAGAACAGTAAAAAGACAAATAGAGAGTTAGAGCCTTCCTGGAGGCATACTACTATTGGACAGTCCAGTGAGGAAGACAATGAACATATTAAGCACATACGTATATGTCAGGTGTAGGTGAGCTGTGAGGACAGGCAAACTGAGTTGGGAGGACAGAGTGTCCAGAGCAGCGGGTGGCTGTTTTATTGAGGGTGATTTGGGAAGTCTCTTAATAAGAGAGTTTTGAGGGTGAAAGATTTGAGAGACTAGCTTTCCAAGAAGGAGGAGCTAAGGCCCTGAGGAGGATCCCTGCAAGATGTGGTTGAGGAAAACCAAGCAGACAGGTGAGGCTGGAATAGAGAGGAAGAGGAGAAGAGGAGGGTGACACAAGAGCTAGGTCTTATGGGACCTCACAGGGCTTGGTCAGGGCTGGAGTTTACTATGAATGAACCTTGCAGAGCTTGGAATCGAGGAATGACTAGATAGAAATTGAATGTCAAATGACCACTTTGCTTGCTGTTTGGGGACTAGACTGCGGATAAGCATGAGTATAAATAGGGGAACCAGTTAGAAGGCCTTTGCAAATAATCTGAGTGATACATGACAATGGTTGGGGAAACAGTGGTGGAAGGAGTGAAAAGTGGTCCGATTCTGGGGTTTGCGATGGTAGAGCTCACAGCATTTGTGGATGATGGTTTAGATGTGGGATACAAGAGAAGGGATCAAGCATTATTGCAGAGTATTCAACGTAAGAAACTGGTAGGAAGAAGTTTTTATGAACTAGATGGGGAATACTGCTATGGCAGGAGTAGATCAGTAAGTATGAGATCCCAACTCGACATACAGGAGGGGATCTATTGTTGGTAGGTGCAGAGCATATATGATCTGAAATTCAGGGGAGAGTTTGGGGATTCAGGTAAATTTGGGAATATTAACATAGGTATATTTATAATAATGGGAATGGATAGACTCAGCTGGGGACAGAGGCAGATGAAAAAAGTAGGAGTTAGACAAATGACCCTTGGGGTCATCCACATTTAGAATCCAGGAGTAAGAGAAGAAGAAAGAAGCCAGTTGGGTGGAATGAGAAATGAGAAAATTTTTAATGGTCACTGTTTTCACCAAAATAAATAATCTGAAGCTAATTTTGACAGGTAAATTTCATTTTTATCAAACTATAGTTATCATAAGGCAAAAGTGTGGGTATATTGTCTCCTAGTGTATTGGGATTTCAAATTTTGTATTCTCAAAGTTAGTTCACAGTTTTACAGGTTGAATTGGGAATTTAAGAAGTGTAATTAAAAGAGGAAATGTGTTCAGGGTTTATAATTAAAATAGGTGTCAATGTTATTATTTAAAGAAAGAATTAATGAATTAGATTTCAGTTATAAAAGTACAGTAGGTCATCAAGAGGTTTTTGGAAATTGCAACTTTAAGTGCAAAGATGTATCATGAAACCAATTTCGTCATAAGAAAATTGATATAAGGAAGATCAATTTTCCTATGTCATATTTCTGGTCACAAAAACCAACATCACCAAACTTCTAAATAAAGACCCAAAACACTTCTAATATTGGCCACTGAAATAATTGTGACCTATGCTTGCATGCAAGAAATATTCATAAATAGAAGTAAAGTAATGGTTTTCCAACCTGCTTAATCCAGCTCAGGGTCATGGGTAGCCGGAGCCTATCCCGGCAGCTCAAGTGCCAGATGGGAATCCACCCTGGACAGGATGTCCTTCCACCACAGGGTGCACTCACTCAGATTGGGATAATTTAGACATGCTAACTAACCCAATATGCACATCTTTGGGATGTGGGAGGAACCCAGAGACCCCAGAAAAAACCACACAGACATGGGGAGAATGTGCAAACTCCACATAGACAATGACCCCCACTAGGGATCAATTTTTTCCCTCATCAGTGTTAACACAATGGCACTGAATGAAATGAATTTACTTGAGTACCTGCTGTGTCTGAAAAAGTCTTACAGATTATTATTGGATTTTTCACAGGCTTTTAAAAATTGTATCTTTTAACATTCTACTCATTGATATTCTGCTCTCATCACCAAATCTAAAGTCCCATCAGCTCTCTTCAAATTATATCACCAAGGATCTCCCCCTGGATTCACTCACTTTTCATTGTATTATAGGAGATAAAGAATATCTTCAAAAAAGCAAAAAAAAATTTAAATACTACCAACACTTTCTTTCAATAAGAGCTATATATGATATCTTGGTTTATGGGTCCCACAAAAGCAGATTCTAGACAAAGATTTTGGGGGCAAATACTGTAGTATGTTTGCGAAGTGGCTCCAGAAAGAATGGTGAGCGAGTGGGAAAGCCTGAGAGGGAAGTGAGGAAAACCATTCCATGAAGCATTAAGGAGGGCCCTGCTGTGGGCAATTGAGACTCTCTGAGAGACCAGTTCCCTATACTTCTGGAGTGTTCTTGTGGCCACAGATTGCCCTCCAGCAGAGAGGCACAGATAAAAGTAGGATACCTTCCATAGGTGGCTGCCTGTCCACAAAAGCTGCTGGTGACTTCCAGGTGACCAAGGGGATATGAGCAGGACATCAGTATTGACATCTACGAATGCATCCAACACAATGACACCACAATTTCCTGTGGCAAATAAATTGAATATTTCCTAATGCAACATTATGTTTAGAGCCACACATATTAATAGGTAATTCATTAAGAAGGAAAAGAACTACAAAAAGAGTCATTCTGAAGATTAAACACCATTTCACCTCAAACTGGCCAAGATATTTTTAAGGGCTAATACTCAGTGCTGTTAAAAGTGCAGTAATCCTGGCATTTTCATAAAACACTAGAGGCCCAGTGCATGAACTTTGTGCACTGGTAAGTTTTCTCAATGACTTCTTATCTTATGAGCCTGTGATTCTGTTTCTGAGTATCTACTCAAAGGTGATCATTGGAAATACACAAATAGTCATTAATGTTATTTAGACAGTCCCCTAGCCTCCCCTATCCCCCAATGTCTTATGTCCACTGGTTATGCTTATATGCATGCATACAAGTCCTTTAGTTGATCCCTTACCCCCCTACCAAACAGAAAACACTTGAGAGTGAAAATGGACACTAAACTAAGCAAATATATGTCTTAAAAATAGATTTATTTACAGCCCTATTTTATGTTATTGATCTATAGAATTTTTACATTAAAATATTTTTAAATTAAATTATTTCTAGAAGATTAAACTAATATTTATGTAAATTAAATAAAATATTTAATTCTTATGGATTATTTATATATTAAAAGTATCATAAGTTTAGAATGCTATAGCTTATTTGGAAGAATTAATGAAATAACATTACATCAGTACCAATTCAAAATATTCTACTTTTTCATAGGTTCCTTAAACTTACAAAATGCTTTTACTGCATGCTATACAACAAAAATAGTTACATATATACATACATTATGCAAGGATTTTATCATAAAGCTGATTGGAATAAGGAAAAATAAGGAAAAAATCATGATAAATGTAGCTAGTAAGCTAATTAGTAATATGTAACCATTATGAATTATTAATATATAGCTGTATTTGTCATGGGAAAGTGTTAATGATACACTGTTAAATAAAAATTGTCTACGAAAAAAAAAATGTTATTTAAATAGAGCTGTATGGTGAGGTAAGGGTGGGAAGTGGTCCCATTAGATGTCTAACAATAGGAAAGAGGTTATCCTGCTACATTCATAGGATAGAACATTGTCTAGCTATTAGACTGAAGCTTATAAATAAGTTAATGGTGTGGGAAAGTAATTATGATATAATGTTTAGTGAAAAGGAATACAGATCCATTTATAAAAATTTAAAATATATCAAAAAGAAAAGACACCAAAATATTAACATTGACAACCTAAAAAAGTTTATTTATCTGTGATTTATTATTTTCTTCTTTCTACTATTTTTGTCTTTGACTAGAGCATGTAGTACTATTAACAGTTTTATCTAAAAGAACATTCAATATTCTTGTTTCTAATGTTAATGCTTTGTATGTTGACAGGCATTTCAATTATTTGACTCAGGAAAACCTCTTACTAGTAAAGAAAATATACAGGTAAGGATAACAATAGTTTATATAAACATTGGATATATACTGTGGATAAGTTTTGATTCATTTCAGTCTATTTGAGAAAATACTCTATGTAATATGCTCTTCTATTTCTCAAAATCCTGGGGCCAGACCTAACATTGGACCCAAACTGAGCTGGTTTTCAGATTGGGCAAATAGCACTTATTGCTTCTAAATCTTTTCACTTACACATGCATTCAGTTTGTTCATCTAGCCATGTCAAGTATCTAACTTTGATATTTGTCTGGATTACCTACACAATAATGGTTGACTTTGATGTAAGAAAAGGATTTCGTATATTTTGCAATAGCCCACTTGTTCAATCTCGCTTTTACTCATATCCTTCTCCCCAGTTTGAGACTGCCTCTCAGCCAATGGTTTGGAAAGTTTTCTCCTTTTATTAAAATTTTCTTTATTGAGAAATAATTAACGTATCACATTGTCTAAGGTGCACGATGTGTTATTTTAATCATATCACAATATGATTACCACCATAGAGGAGCAACTCCTCTAATTCCCACCATATTCTTTACAAAGAGAGGGCTAAACTGTCCATTTCAATGTTTGTTCTTGTCAATTGAATGATTGGGATGTAAGCTTTGATGACCTCATAGCATTTAAACAACTTGAAATAATTATTTTTAAAGATTTTAGGACTATTGGCAGTCTGTCCACTGGAAAGTGTTAGAGCACAGGAGTGGTAGTGCAATCATTATTCAAAGGTGATATGGACAGGTAAGGGGCTCTTATGCCCAGGTGACATATCATGCATATAAACGGATATATATACATAGCTTTGTTGTTGTTTTTTAAATGCTAGGAAACAGTGTTCTGTTTTATTAAGTAAGGTATTAATTTTTATTAAATAATTTTGAGAGACACTTCAAACTTGCTTTATTTTTGTTCTCCCTAATTTTGATAGGAATATATCAAATGTAATATAATAATCAAATAAATATAATCTTATTACTTTTTTATTATTGTTTATTTTATTCCACAAGCTTTACATATAATTATGCTTCAGATGATTCATTGTTTTGGCCTTAAAATTTATTTTAACTTGTAAGCAAGTTGCATAAAATGAAAGCGCTGATATTAGAAGATACAAAGATATATTCACATTTCATTTTAGTGTTCCAAGATCTTGGATGTTTAAGAATATTTCTTTCTAGTCATAAATGCCAACGCATCCTAAAAACACTACTTTAAAAAGTGAGTTGAGGTCTAAAGGGAATGTCTGCCTGATCATTTTTTTAAACAAAAGACTGACAGGATAATGAAAAACCGATTTCTATTAGCTAATTAATTAAAACAGAACTGTTGGTCCGCTTAAGACTTCAGATTACTCTTTACATGGGTTACATTTTTGTAGAGTGAGAGAAAGAAGTGTTAAATAGCATTTCTAATTAATCTTTTGATTCTCATGTGTTTGTGTGTAATTGTCAAGACTCATTAAATCCCTGTTGTGGAGAGAAAAGAGAAAACTCCTCTCCCCACTCTCACCCCCAAACAACCGTTCTTTTTCTAGGGTCTGGGATATCAACCGTTTTCCTAGTACAACGGTTTGTTGCCAACTCATTTTCAGTGCTGCTCCAAGGCTGGCTCTTCTGTATGTGCTCATTCCCACCCTTCAGAAGCGGTTAAGAAAGAATGGACAATAGCAACAGACCTCCCCACTGAAAACATGGCCTCCTACTAACCCAAACAATGTTCACATAAAATAAATACGTTCTCTCTTTTCTAGAATAGATAGCCCCAGCATCAGCATTTTATATTAATACAACAAATATTTAATAAGAGCCTATTGTACACAAGGCACTACTCTGGTGCTGTCCAATAAACACATCAATCAACAATACGGACAAACTCCAAGCCCTCAGGAAATGTATATTTTAGTGGGCAAGACTAGTAATAAACATATAAGTAAACATTATAAATAAGTAAAACATATAGTATGTTAGAAGGTGAACCTTCTATGGGGGAAAATAAACCCAGAAGTGTGTAAAGGGGATTGGGGCATAAGGCTAGGTTGGGTGTGATCAGGTTACTGATCACTGAGGTGACATTTGTGAACAGACTTGAAACAACTAAAACCACAAGGCCTATGAAATATGGAGAAAGAGTGATCTAAGAAGAGTGTACAGTGAGAGCAAAGGCCCTGGGGCAGGGTTGCCTAGCTTGGTAAGAAACATCTTGGCCAGTGTTCCTAGAACTGTGTGAATGATTGCAGAGCAGTGGGAGATGAGGTCAGAGAGGTAACAGGGTACCAGTTTGAAATGGGGCCTTTGAAAATTAGGTTCTTACTCTAAACAAAATGAGGAGCCACTGGAGGGTTTGAAACAGAGGTGTGGCCTGATCTGCTTATATTTTAAAAGGATCACTTTAGCTAATCTGAGCCTGTTCTGTACTACATACTGTTTTCGTGCTGTCAATCAAACAAATCGGTCAACCAACAATACAAATTCCCAAGTGTGTGTGTGTGTGTGTGTGTGTGTGTGTGTGTAGGGAGGTAGGTGCGCAGGGGTGGGAGTGGGGTGGGGGGAGGAGGGGAGACTAGAATACCTTTTTGGACATGTTCAGTTTGAGATATCTCTCAGGTATTCAAAGGAAGGTATTGAGTCAGAAGTTGGTTATATTGAGTTCAGAAGATAGATTGGAGCTGCAGAGAAAATCTTTTATTTCATAAGCAATTAGAAGAAATTAAAAACATGATTAAGATGATCTAAAGGCAGGGAGTGAGGACACGGAAGAGGACTGAGCCCTGAGTCACTAAGAGGTGGAGGAGATGGAGAGGAACCAGCAGGGAAGACTGACAAGGAGTGGCCAGTAGGATAGGAAAGAAATCAAGGGATTGTAGTGGCTTGAAAGCTAAGAGAAGCATTTTCAGAAAAGGGACTGATTAATCGTGTCAAATTTTGCTGATGAATCTAGCACTGTAATTTACTGAGTCATAAACATGCATTTTTTTTTTCACATTTAACATCTCTGAAATTAGAATGAATTTTACAGTTGAGGCCATGTGACAGTTTAATTGGCATATAAGATAAAATTTTATAGATCAGCACTTTTCAACCTTTTTCATCTCATGGCACACAGAAACTAATGACTAAAATCCTACAGCACACCAAAAAATGTGTTTTTTGCCAATCTGACAAAAAAAATAGGTATAAGTTTTATTCACTCACACAAGACAGCTATTGTTGTGTTGGCTGTTGTCACTTTTTTATTTGACAATCTAAGGGAAAAGAGGTCATTATGTGTCAGGTATTGCATGCTTTAAAAATTCTTGTGGCACACCATTGTGCCACAGCACACTGGTTGAAAATCACTTAGATCATAAGTAATATGACATATGAAAACTAAGAATTGAACATTGGATTTGGTCAATAGTAGGCCATTGGTAATGTTAACCAAAGGGTTTCAATGTAGGGAAGGAGGGGGTTTATAAGCAAATGAAAAAATGAAAGGAGAGCAATTAGAATATTGACAACTCATTAGGTCACACACCAAAGGGGAGCAAGAATTGGGGGAGTAGCTGGAGAGAAAGTCAGGATATAGGGTTTCTGTTTTTTGAGATGGAGAAGACAGCATGGCTGTGTGCTGATGGGAATGCCACTTGGAAAGGGAACATTTATGATGGAGGAGAATGGCTGAGTAGACCAATGAGGATAGGTTCCATGGCCTAGTGGCAGGATGGCAGGCAGCGTGGTGAGGCAGGTCCTTGGATAGGCTGAAGAGATGGTGGAACTGTGGGGGTCTGTGGATGCTACTTGACTGCTTCAATTTTCTCACTTAAGTAGAGAAATCAAGGTCATTACCTGGGAGGTACATTGGGAAGGAAGAGTTAAAATATAGAAACAAAGAAAGCATGGAAATGGTTGTCTAGGAGAGAGGGAGAATGAATGGACTGGGTTTGGTCAGGAATTTAAAGTGGGACCACTGATCCTGACAGAATGATTTCCCCTGGCCTTCTTCAAGTACAGGGTGCATCCTCCAAGATGGTTTCATATTGGTTTTTACCAGAGAAGTACATATGCACAAGATTGGGGTCTGGGAGTTGAGGGCGTTCACCAGGCAGAGATCTGATGATTGAGTGCAGACCTAAGCTGGGTTTGGGAGCTGGCTTGTCTCCCTCTTCTCCCCATTCCTGTTCTCATAGCTCTAAGTTACTCACATGAAAGCAGAATGGTCAGCATGCATGGCTACTGAGCTGTTGCAGTTTCTCTATTTCAAAAGTGTGTCCTCCTTTGCTCTCAGCCCTGTTTCACACTCATTATGTGGCAGGGCGGGGCTCCTGGGGCAGGTCGTAAATTGGTGGGAAACTGCAGAGGCGCTGTGGAGCCTGGATGATTCTGACATCACATGTTTCTCTTGATAGACCTACTACTATTCACGGTACCTTGTGTCTGTCCCTGTATTCTTTCACCCAAAATCAAATAAGGAATGCAAAAAGGGACAGAAAGCCAAAAGTATATAAAATAATGTTTTACTTATTTGCCTTTATACATTCTTTTCCCATTTTTTTAGGCACTTGATGACTTAATCAATAAAGGCTTGCCTCAAATTCTGCATACAGTTGGACATCAACATCTTATAAATAAATTTTCGTTTGTTAGAGCATACTTGTTAGTAAGTGTGGCTGCAACAATAAATTACGTTCCAGAAAATGTATTAAAAACGGCCACCCATGGATATGTTTCAGAGAAGAGCAAAATGAACTTTCCAAACTTGAAAGGTAATCTTTTGTTTCATTGTTTGCTTGCTTTTCTTTCTCCTCTCTTGCTCCAATTCTGCCCCCTCCACCCCCAGTAATCCCTATGAACAATATAGTATCTATTCCTCCAAATTTTCTCTAAGCTTACTAATGACACACATATGCTTATGTTTAAGTACAGGCATATCCATAGTCATCCATATGTCTCCATATCCATACATTTTATACACACACACACACACATATACACAGTAGGATTTGACATTTGTTTAAAAATGATATATTTTTAGATTTTTCTGCATCATGCCTTTCTCATGCAGGAAATCTTCACTAAAACTGCTCCTAAGTCAACTGCTATGCTTCAGTTCACTATACTGGCTGTGCAGTGTTCTATGATGTCAATGTTCCATGGTGGTTCAGTCATTCCCATATTGATGCTCATTCACTTTGTTTCTAGAGAACAGTGCTGAAGCACTACCTATCCATATGATATAGTGTGTATTCTATGGGTTAAGACACCCATGGATGGAATTTATGAGCCGTAGTGTATATGTATTTTGAAAATGTATTAGATGTCACCATAAAAAGAATTGTTTTCACCATCAAGTCGGATGTTAACTGTGGGTTTTTCATATATGTCTTTTATCAGAGAGAGGAATCCCTAGTTTGTTGAATAATTTTGTCATGATAGAGTGTCACTAAATGCCTTTTCTGCATATATTGAGATATTCTGTGGTTTTTGTTTTTTATTCTATTAACATGGCGTATTACATTATTATTTGATTTTTACGTGTTTAACCAACCTTGCTTTCTTGGGATAAATCCCACTTGATCATGGTGTATACTTTCTTTTTAATGTGTTGCTGATTTCTGTTGGCTATTGTTCCATTGAAGATGTTTGAATCCATATTTATAACAGATACTGGCAAGTAGTTTTCTTTTTTGTGGTGTCTTTGTCTAGTTTTGGTATCAGAGTAATATTGGCCTCTATTTTAAAATGTAAGTCTTATTATTATTGAGGTATGGTAAGGACAACAGATTAGGAGATGGCTGCCATTGAAAACACAGCTTGTTATTTACAGCCCCTAAGAGAAGGGACACAACATGGCAGGGCCACACAGGGAAAGCCACACAGGAGGCAGAGAGATCAGCGAGGAAAATGTGGGTCCTCTTTGGATTGATGTTCATTTTATGTGGATGCTCATCACAGGGTTCTTCATCCCAAGCTCCAGGCATTTGTTTTCTATCTTTGTCTCTCACTTTCTTCCTTAGGGAAGAAGACCCAGTCCCAGATCGTCCTGCTGGGCCTTTCCCAGTGCTCAAACCCTCCTTTATACTCAGCACACCCCTAGCTCCACAACCTCCTAAAGTAGGAGACGAGCCAGATAGGAAGAAGAGAGAAAGTCAGTTGTGCTCAGGTCCATGTTATTCTAGGCTCTTCCTGCTTATTACACTTAGTGTCTTTAGCTGGGTAATTTTTGCAGTAATTCCTAGTCAGACAGTGACTTATAGTTTTCCTCTCTCTTCTGTAGTCTAGAGGCCAGGTTTACCACAGCAGTCAAGGTCTGTGACATAAATTCTCTGAATTCTCCCTGGCTCAGAATCAGGGCCAGCTTCGTTTTGTGGGTGGGAATTTTGAGATGTTTAAAGATTTTTCAATTGTGCTGTTCAAAATGATGTTACTCTCCAGTCTTAGAGCCTGTGCAATCAGTAGAAATGATTCTTCCAAGAAGATCTTATTGACATATCATAAATATCTGGAAGACCCAGAATACTTTGAGGACATTAAGGGGTTTTAGAATTCTAGGAGAGGAACCAGTATCTGATCACTTGAATAACATCACTGAATTGTCTCATTTGTTGTAAGAATCAGCCTCAGTCTTCTAATATATTATGTTTAGAGTTTATTTGATATAGTCATATATTTCTAATTATCATTGCGGGGGTTGTTAGCATTAAATTTATGGATAGTTTCCCAATTAATGATGAGTTTTATTAACTAGAGTTAATATTTAAACTAACCACAGCTATCCTTGTTTCTTTTAAAATTTTGTATCTTAAAGATCTATATACAAAGGATGATGGAAGCACATTTGGTTTTCTTAAGAAACTAAAAGATGAATTCACTCTTAATACACTAAAGGTAAGTTTAAAAATGTTTTCAAATCATAGTAAACCAAGTGGCTCACTATTCAGCCATGCACAGGCCCACTTTCTGGGTTGTGCTTGCAGTTAGAGACCAGGTAGCTTTTCTCACATAAGCAGAAACTTTTCCCCATGAGAAAAGTTAGATACCCAGAGGTGTCAGACTTTAACTATACACCCGATTAGGTGCTGCAGAATATATGATTCTTTATAGGGGAGGATTTGAGTAGCCCATACCCTGTTTCTCATTTCCTAATAATAATAGTGACGACAACAGCAACAAAAACAGCTACCACTTATTCAGTGCTTACCACATGACAGACACTTTGCATGGTTATTTTCACAGCAGCTCTGTCATGTAGATATTAATCATTTTTGAAGTATGTTGTGCTGAGCCATGAGAACATTGAAGCTTAGACCATTTGAAATTCACTAACAGTATGCCTCTAATAAAATACAGATCATGCTCTTAACCATCATCATATAAATTGGCCTAGAACTTGTATAATATTTACTGCTCTGTACAAACAAGATGTTAGAGGCCCATTCCTTGAGAACATGGTTGGTCCCTTCCTATTTTGCCATGTCGGGTTGCTATTTATTATGGATTGCCCATTCTGAAGTCTCATTATCTTCACATTGCCAGTTAGGTGACCACAACTTAACTTGAAATGCAGTTGGTTCCGATTATTCACAGATTCAGTATTTGCTAATTTGCCAATACTAAAATTTATTTGTAATCCCAAATCAGTAGTTATGGCTCTTTTGTGGTCGTTTGTGGACATGGGCAGAGCATAGAGAAATGTGACTTGCCCAGCACACACATTCCCCGCTGGGCCAAATGAGGCAATGCTGTGAGTTTTTATTTCCATTCTCATACTATAACCAAATATCTCCTTCATGGTCTATTTATGGTCACATCTTTGGAATTTTCATGCTTTTCAGTTGTTGATTTTATTATTTAAAATGACCCACAACTCTAATCCTAAAGTGCTGTTTAGTGTTTCTAAGTGCAAGAGGGCTGTGAAGTGCGTTATGGAGAAAATAAGTTTTCAGTCAGGCATTAGTTATAGAGCTATTGGTTGTGAGTTCAGGGTTAATGGATCTATAATATATATTAAATTATGTATGTTTAAATGTAAACACACATTGAACAAAGTTATGTATTGATCAGTTGACAAAAATGTGACCAGAAGCTCCCAGGAACCTATCCCTGTATTTCCCCTAGGAATGGTGGTTTTCGTTATTTGCTAATTCAGTGTTTGCCAGCAACTTTCTTGACCATAACTACTGTAAATGATCATGTATGTGATAGGTTGTACATACAACAAAGGGTAACAGTTATACATGTTTACTCTTGCCATGACCTGCCTTTTCATTCTCTGTTGCTTTTGTGCTGTTCATTGATGATGATGTTCAAATTTCCTTTTTGGTCTTCCATTAGTAGTTACTTCAGCACAAAAAATATTTGGTGAATGTATTATTTTATTTTTTTTTTAATATATTTTATTGTTTGTTTTTTTTTTACAGAGAGGAAGGGATAGGAATAGAGAGTTAGAAACATCAGTGAGAGAGAAACATCGATCAGCTGCCTCCTGCACACTCCCTACTGGGGATGTGCCCGCAACCAAGGTACATGCCCTTGGCCGGAATCGAACATGGGACCCTTGAGTTCGCAGGCCGACGCTCTCTCCACTGAGCCAAACCGGTTAGGGCTATTATTTTTGAACTTACGTAATTGTGTGGTCTTCTTTTTTAGTCAATTTTACTGACAGAAGCTGAAGACAGGCTGAACTCCCTGGTGTCAGAGATGGAGCAGGCAAGCCCGAAGGGCCTTGCCCAGTGCTCTGTGGGTAAGCTGGAGATTGTGGTGCAGGCCCGGCTTCAGCTCGCCGCCATCGCCCTGCAGAGACACCGAGCGGCGTACAGGTGAGTCTGTACACAGAGGAGTTTCTTCTTTACCATAACCTGTGAAATATATCTAAATTCTATAAATTCCTCGATTAATAGAGCCTACTCATTTTTACTTTTCAAGGTAGTTTTAACATTATTATTAGTAAAATTACAGATTACAATTTTGGGTTTTTTAATCTCCTTAACTTTCTCTATGATATTGAAATTCCATGCATTCAACTCCAGGAATTAGATTCAGAATTTGGAAGGGGAGTTAATTTTTAGGTTGACATTCTCTTCAAAAAGGAGAAAGCCCTGGCCAATGTGGCTCTGTTGGAGTGTCATCCCATACACCGAAGGGTCACAGGTTCGATTCCAGATAAGGGCACATAATTGGGTTGTGGGTTCAGTACCAGTTGGAGTGGGTACAGGAGGCAACCTTTGATGTTTTTTTTTTCTCTCTCTCTTCCACTCTCTAAAATCAATGGAAAATGTCCTGGGTGAGGATAATAATAATGATGATGATGATGATGATGAAGAAGGAGAAGTCCATCTGCAGCTTTTGTAAAGAGGCAATCAATTCAGCAGAAATCCCTTTTGTTTTAATTGGAACCATAGAATCATCTCATCACTGTGAGCCTTGACTGAAGGCCATTCTGTGATTAACGACATCTAGATTTAATTTTCTGCTAGAGACAGTCTAGGTTTTGGAAATTTGTAATTTTTGTGGTCTCTAAGCAGTAATGAAAATCCATAAAGTCTTCTTGGAGCAGTGGTCTGCAGATCTCTAGGTGTGTCCCTAAAATCCTTTCAGGGATCTGTAAGGTTAAAACTATTTTTATACTGAAACTGAGATGTTATAGGCCTTGTGTGTTATTTGCACTGAAGATACAAAAGCAACAGTGGTAAAACTTCTGGCATCTCACCATGAATCAAAGCCATGGCCATACTTGTAGTTATCACACTTGCAATAAAAAAGGCCAGTTACACTTATGAATGCCTTTCGTGAAGCAATAGAATCTGTTACATTTATAAATCCCTATCCTTGTATCTATTTTTAATATTCCGTGGGAATGTTAAATGGGAAATACACCTAGAGCATTTTATTGTGCATCAAAGTTTGATAATTGTCTTGAGAAAGCTGAACCAGCTGTTCTTCTATACATGGAATATTTTTTTATTTGGGAAAAAACCCCCTGCAAAATATGGTTATTCAAACTTGAGTATTTGACAGTCATTTTATTGAAATGGAGCAAAATGGACAAGCTACTTCTAGGAAAACAACTAATAAGTATTTTTTTTTTTTTTTTTTACCAATTATAACATCTAACCTTACATAGGAAAACTAGAATTTTGGAAAATTTGTACTTGCCACCATGAACTTGACAGTTTTATAATGCTTAGATTTTCTGGATGAGATTGGTAGTAATGTTAACAAGCATCATTTCTAAAATTATATAATGAAGTGTTTCAACATTAAGGGGATCTTCATGCTCAAGTTAATGTTTTCCAAATGACCAGTGCGTGATGTTCCAAAATCCTGGTTAAAAAAATAGACCGGTGATTTGTAACCTTTTTTTGTCCATGGCTCATATAAACTAATTTCTAAAATTCTGCAGCACACCAAAAAACACACATATATTTTGTTGATCTGACAAAAAATTAGCTATAATTTTGATTGATTAAAAAAAATAGTAGTTACTTCTCTTTTTGCTCCAAAGAGACTAAAAAAATCTAGGAACACCCCTAGAGATTCTCCTGTACTTGTATATAAAAACTTTTGGTACAAAGAATTAACCAATCAGATGTACCCTTATTATGCAGCATGACCAATAAGATATAACTATATTAAGACCTATATATTTATGGTTCAAGACAGGGAATTCACACCAGACAGCTATTGTTATATTGGCTGTTGTCATTTTTTATTTGACAAGAGAAAAGTGGTCAATGCCCCTGACTAAATAGTCAGGTATTGCATATTTTAAAAATTCTTGCTGCACACCAGTTGCTGAGATAGACCAATAGGCTTTGATATAAGGGAGTAGGAAAAGTTCATCAGTGTGTGATATTAGATCCCACATTGTAACAAACTTTTAAAAAATTATCACATCACATTTTAGTATAGCATCAAAGAATAATATTCACAATTATTCAAAGAAGCAATTAAAATACTCCTCCCATTTCCAATGACTATCTGTGCAACCAAGTTTTCTTCATATATTTCACCCAAAACGGTATGTCACAATATACTGAAAGTAAAAGCACATAAGAAAGTCTCCTAGTAAGAAGATTTTCTCTTAAGCCAGACATTAGATTTGCAAAAAAAAAAAAAAAAAAAAAAAAAAAAAAGTGAAAACAATGGCATTCTCACTAATTTTCTTAATGTTTTGGAAAATATAGTTGTTTTTCTTTTCTTTTTTAATCCTCACTCGAGTAAATGTTTTTATTGATTTGAGAGAGAGAGAGAGAGAGAGAGAGAGAGAGAGAGAGAGAAATATCCATATGAGAAACATTAATCAATTGGCACCTGTACACATCTGACCAGGGATTGAATCTGCAACCTAGGTATGTGCCCTGACTGGGAATTGAATATGGAACGTTTTGGTATACAGGACGACGCACCAAGCAACTGAGCCACCCAACCAGGGCAGTTGTTTTTTATTAAAATGTATTATTATATTAGCATGTAATGCATTTATTGTTTTGATTTTAAAACAAATTAATAAATACTCATGGAGTTAAAAATTTCTCAGCTTAAGTTCTAATATGGTAAATATTGATGGAGCCCTTTGGGGTTCCCAATAATTTTAAGGGTATAAATGAGTGCTGAGATTTTTATAAAGCTTGAGAAGTATTGTTACATTTATGCCTGTCTTTAAAAAAAGTTAAAAATATATTATATAGAATTTAGAGAGACAGGGAGAAGGGAAGAGAGACAGAAACATCAATGATGAGAGAGAATCATTGATAGGCTGCCTTCTGCATGCCCAACACTGGAGACTGAGCCTGTATCCTGGGAATGTGCCCTGACCAGGAATCGAACCATGAAGACCTCCTGGTTCATAGGTCGATGCTCAACCACTGAGCCATGCAGGCTGGGCTATGTCTGTCTTTATGAATACTGTGGTAGTTGATTGATGGTAAAATAGGCCTTGCATTCTAATATATTATTTTCTTCTTTGAAGTTTGAAGAGAGAAAGAGCTTTTACTATATAATTTCCTATAGAAAATATATGATATCTGAACATATCTAAATATGTGTTTTCAGATATGTATGACAATAAAAATTTATGATTTTATGATATCCTATAGAAGCATATAGAAAATATAGAACTCTTTTCTTCCCCAGTGTCCCACAGAGCAACAGCAGCCTTCCTTCTTATCCCAGCTCTCTACATGTCTTACACCCTTTGGTGGACATGAGTGATTTTTTTAGGGAAGAAGGAAATTAGAAACTAATAATTACCAAATGGCCACTGAAAGGAGTATTACAATAGAACTTTAATTTGAAGACCAGATAGAATATGCAAATAATGTGCAAGTGTATCAGAATCACTCCTATTTTAAATACATCAACCTGGCCCTTGGGACAAAACCTGCAAAACTTTTAAATTACTGACTTTTTTGTAGCCGAGGTGTCATTTGGGGAAGCCTTCTGTCAGGATGAATGAGTTTATCTTAGGTGAACTTTACCCCCCCCATGAGCTTCTGTTTGGGAGCTGCTGAAAGTGTTGGACAATCTCTTTCCCAAATGAGGGTTAGCTTGACATTTCATGATACTTCTAATATAATTATGTGTCAAGGAAATTGAAAGGCACACTCCCTAGGGTGGCATATAAAGTGAGCCGCATGGATTTTAGGAGAACAAACTGACCACTTTTGCCATGAATAATAATAAGAAATAAATGGGATCAAAATTATTCAAATGGTATTTCTACTTGTTAGGGTTGCCTCTCTCAGAATCCTGTCTTTTTTTTTTTTTTTAAATAAGTGTTCCTGTCTATCCTCCTTTCTATTGAATTTATTGTCTAAATGGATAACATCTGAGCCTTTTAATTTTGTGTCAGAATGAAACTTCCTTCCTTTGGGATTTTAGACGGTTTCTGGTGGGTAATCCTCCCACACTCTGTCTTTCAGGTGGAGAAGAGAAACTAGAAATTTCCCATTTTGCAACTAAGTAGCGCCAGGTGGATTAGTCCATATTAATACCAAGAGGATTAGTACATACTAGTATGTTTATATTTTATTCATTAAGTTTTGGGGTCCGCAAGATTTGAAGCCTCATACCTCATTTCTCTCTCTCTTTTTTTAAAAAAAAAATATTTTTATTGATTTCAGAGAGGAAGGGAGAGGGAAAGAGAGAAACATCAATGATGAGAGAGAATCATCCATTGTCTGCCTCTTGCATGCCCCCTATTGGGGATCAAGCTGGCAACCCAGGCATGTGCCCTTGACTGGAATTGAACCCGGGACCCCTCGGTCTTTAGGCCGATGCTCTATCCACTGAGCCAAACCAGCAAGGGCCCTCATTTCTCTTGATATCAAAATTTGGGCTTCTAAATCAGAAGCATGGGTTGAGCACCACTTTTTCCCCACAAGGTCTCCTAGCCATCTTGTGCTCACCTCTGAAGCTACCCAGTAAAACAAGGTGCCATCGAAACACATGTGGATCCTTGAGGGAGGAGGTTGTTGGGGAGTGGAATTTTCATACCTTTATGCATAATGAATCAGTGTTACATTTTTCTTGCTTGTTTAGTTTTACTTCAAATAAAAACCAGTAAGTTTATATAATCGGAAATACCTTAGTCTACAAATATCTATGCCATTTTAATGACTCAGTAGAACCTTGGATTTAAAATTCAATAATTGCACAAAGTTTCTCAGATCCAGAGACCTTAGATTTGTTCCTGGCCCATAGCAGGTGCTCAACACATATTTTTTAAAAAATGGAAGAATACATCATTGAATCCTTATCATAATCCCATTTCAATACTCTGGGTACCTACAAACAGAGACTATACCTTCTCCCAAGCATGTGTGGACAGTGACAAAGTTGATCATATACTAGGCCAGAAACCTCAGTGACTGACCCGAATGAGGAGGTGTACTGACCACAGACCAGGGACTCAGGAAGCCTCTGGAACATGTATGGGGGAAGTGTCATGGTCTGATTTATATCTTGATGAGATTGCTGGGGTTGCTATCTGGAGACCATGACTGCAGGGGCTAGAGGCCCAGGGGAGTCTGGTCAGGAAACTCCTGCAGCCTGGAGATGATGATGGCTTGGGCAGAGGCCTCAGGTGTGGAGGAGGTGAGGTGAGGGACTGCTGGCTGGTGTCCATATTTCAAAGTTGAAGCTGACAGAGCTTGTTGGTGTGTTGAACATAGAATGTGAATTAAAGAGGAAGCAATGGTGATTCTGGGCTCTGCCTGTGGGATGGAGGACAGACAGCATTTGGTGGAGGAAGTGGAAGCAAGGGGAGCTGCTTTTAATCTATTCTACCAGTTACCTAGGGCTACCATAATGAAGGACCAAAAACTGGGTGACTTAAAACAATCGAATTTTATTGTTTCACAGTTTTGGAGGGTAGAAGTCCAAAATCAAAGTGTTGGCATGGCCATGTTCTTTCTGACAGCTCCAGGTAGGGAGAGCCCTGCCTTGCTTTTTCTAGTTTCTGGTGTTTGCCAACAATCCTTGGCTTATGGATGCATCACTCTAGTCACACGGCCATCTTCTTCCCATGTGTGTTCACATCCTCTTCCCTTAGGACAGGGGTGGGCAAACTTTTTGACTCGAGGGCCACAATGGTTTCTTAAACTGGACCCGAGGGCCGGAACAAAAGCATGGATGGAGTGTTTGTGTGAACTAATATAAATTCAAAGTAAACATCATTACATAAAAGGGTATGGTCTTTTTTTAATTTTAGTTTTATTCATTTCAAATGGGGGGCGGGGGGGATCCGGCCCGTGGGCCGTAGTTTGCCCACGGCTGCCTTAGGATGTCAACATATCTTTCTGGCGGCACACAATTCAACCGATAGCACCTGTTAAATGTGATTGTCAATTAACTTTTCTAGTGGAGAATTAGATAGGTGGGTGCATTGTCCATTTGGCTTTCACCCCATCTTTCCATGTTATAAATAGCACTATGATAAGTATCTTCAAGTATATAGATTGTTCTGTATTTCTCTTTTTTTAAACATATTTTTATTGATTTCAGAGACAGGGAGGGAGAGATAGAAACATCAATGATGAGGATCATTGATTTGGCTGCCTCCTGCATGCCTCCTACTGGGGTTCAAGCCTAACCCAGGTATGCACCCTGACTGGGAATCTAACTTTGACCTCCTGGTTCATAGGTCAACACTCAACTACCAAGCCATACCTGGCCGGGCAGATTGTTCTGTATTTCAAATTTTATTTTGGGATAGATTTTCAAAAGGAGAAGCCTCTTTAGATATATATTATATAAATATTTAGAAAAGGGTGATGTCAATTATAAATTTAGTATTCTGGAGGGGAGGAGGATATAATGGTCTAAACTGCAGACAAATATATGTATAGAGTGATAAGAATTTATATTTCCTGGTTTTCATTTTCTTAATTGAGTACATTTTCCTTCTGACTAGACACTGATTAAACAATAATTTAGCTTTAGAGTTTCTAAGTAGATAGCATTAAGTAACAATACTATAACCTCAAAAAGCTGGAGAACCACATTCTGATTTATTTAAATGCATATGTGTTCATTTTAATAGTGATATTGTCAGTAAATTTTGTTTTAAATCTTGGAAACTTTTATTTATTCATTCTTGTATTCACTCACTTTCATTTAAAAATATTTTTCCAGTTCTATTCTGTCCCAGGCACTAGCTTCTGGGTTCCAACAGGGAATGAGACAGATGAGCTGCAGAGCAGTTTACACACAATTAAACAGTGTGATAAATCAGAACACTTGGTTAGACCACGGCACTATTAGGGTGAATAGTAGGGCACATAACAGTTTTGGGGGTGAACGGGGCAGTGGGTAGGTGGTTTGGAGGAAGTAACATGCAAATGCCACAAGTGTAAAGCTAATAACATTTAATATATTCTTTATTTTAGTGTTGCAATAGTATTTTCCACACTTAAACTTCTCCAGGATTCAAAACTTTTTCAAAAGAAGGAGGTACAAGATGACGCAGAGAGTTCCCTCTCTCTAGCTTCTGTACGTATGAATTTAATGCCTAATCTTATTAATTAGTTGGATAAAAACAAAGGGATAAAGTAGAAAAAACATTGAATATGGAGTATAAAGATCTATGTTTAAGCCCTGTTTATGCTGTTTATTAACTGGCATACCTTGGGCAAGTCCCTTAAATTTTATAGCATTTTTAAATGTAAATCTCACTTGTGAACTGTTGGAATTGGATGTAGTAATCACTGAAGTTCCACCAAATGTGTCAGTACAAAATTATAGGTCTGATTTCACTAGTAAATAAAGTTGTTTCACTTTATTTTTTCTGTTCATTTCATGTTTTTGTTACTTTAGCATTATCAGTATGACACCTATGCTATTTCCTAATTTCAATTTCTCATAGTTATATTCTTCCCCATTTAAGCTCTCAAATAATTTTGACAACTGTTGTTGCAAAGTATTTGAAATTTTTTTGGATTTTTTATGAGATCAAGTAATTTAATAAGATAGCATTGTTTGAAATATAAAGATTCATCTTATAGAATCTTTGCTCATTCTTCTAAACTAGAGGTGCACAAATTCATGCATGGGTGGGGTCCAGCCAGCCTGCCTCAAGGGGAGGGGCCCTAGGGTGTGTGTGTGTGGGGGGGATAAGGGGCAGGGCTGGCCAGGAGGAGGAGCCACAGGTAGTTACCCAGCTGGCCCCACCCCCTGGTCAAACTCCCAAACTCCTGGTCGAGGGGACAGTTTGCATATTAGCCTTTTATTAGATAGGATATTATGAATAAAACTGCTAATATCCACTGTCATTACAAGTAACACTAATTGTCCTAAGTAGAGACTCATTTCTAACTATATTAAAAGTAATAAAAGTTCTAAAAAGCAATATAATTCTGAAAGTTGACTTAGAGTAACGGTTGTTCATTGGGGGCTATTTTGCCTGCCCAAGAGATATTTGGCAATGTCTGGAGACGTTTTGGTTGTCACACCTAGAGGGGGCGCTGCTGGCATATAGTGCATAGAGGTCGGCTATGTTACTCAACATCCTACAATGCACAGGACAGTTTCCCACAACAATGATCTGCCACATAGTGCCAGTAGTGTCAAGGCTGAGAAACCCTGGTTTAATTGTGATTTGGCTTTTGGACAGTAACAGGAAATGTAGGCACTGAGAGTTTAAGGTATGTAGATGCTAATCCAACTAGACTTTTCCATTACTTGTTGTGCCCTTGTGGTCACCATTCTGCCTCCAGGCTTCGGTTGTTCACTTCTTACGGTTTCTGGGAACAGCTCACCTCCTCTTCTGAGCTTCTCACCTGTCTATCCAGACTCTAGCCCCCTGCCTGTCCGCAGAGCTGCTCCTTGATAGCAGGTGCTGCTAACTGGTGGGAGATGGTGAGCTGTCAAAGATGCAAAGCCGGGAATTCCTAGAACAAATGAGTGTTGGTCTGAATGCCTTTGAAGTTCCCAAATTTCTAAATAAGATGGAAATATATTTAGAAATTTGGGAACTTTCCCTGGAAAAAGCTCCCTTTGTGCCTCCCTCCCAGTAGCTCTGGTCATGGAATACCCTTTGAAAAATGTAATAATAAGGATGGTAGATCAATGATATATTTTTGGGATGTGAGCAGAATACAGTGATATAACAGAGGAGATTAAGACTGTGGGCTCTAAATTCAGAAAGACACAAGTTATATTCTTGAGTCTCACCTTTGCCAAAATATGATGAAGTTTAAGCAAATAGATAACCTTTCAAAGTTTCAGGTCTCCCGTAGGTAAAACAAATAATAACTCCCCTTGGGCTTGTCAAGAGAATTAAATGAAATAATGTGTATAAAGCATGTAGCACAGTGCCTGACACATGAGGAGCATTCAATAGATATTAGCCAGTATTATTTATTATTATTCCGCCTTTCAGATGATGTTTACAAAAATTTTGAGGACATGGGAACTACGGATACTATCATTTGCAGTGATAAATTCAGACTGCAAAACTGTTTGTCAACAATGGGTATAGAAAGAAAAAGAAAAGCTGAAAAACAGTAGACCAGAATGTTAATAGAGGATTGTGGGATTATTATGGGTGCTTTTATTTGTTTGTTTGTGTTTGTGTGTGTATTTTTTATGTTTTTTAGAATGTACGGGAATAATTTCTAGAATTTAAAATTTAATACTATTAAATGATATCGGATGCTTCTTTTAACTTATATTACATTTAGCATTAGACTAGAACTTTGCCACTATTACTGTGAAGATTACCATGATTTTAATATTGTTTTAGGTCATTGAAAAGAAAGATGATAATGAATTTTTAGATCCTATCTCCCTAAATTCTCGAGAATATTTCAACATTCATCTGTGGTTGATGTGCCGCTTAGCATTGGTGACTGCATTTGTTGCACAGATCCGTGGCATTGGAATCGTGAAAGGTATAAATATCCTATTTTCTTAATCAAAGGTTTTATAAAAAGTGATTTCATGTAGGTAACAGAGGTTTGATTGGGATATATTTTATCAACGTTAACATTTTATAACTCTCTAGCTTAATTTGTTTCCAGAATAAAAATAATTCAGGTTCTTAAGTAAGAATAATCACTTCCAATAGTCCCTTGTATCACTGAAAACGCATATATGTTACTGCTGTATGCAAAGCAGGCAGCGTAGGGTGAGGGGTCCGAAGCACAGGTTCTGGAGCCAGGTGCCTTCGGTTCCATTGCTCGGACTACCACTTCCTCGCTGTGTGACCCTTGACCAAGTCTCTCAACCCACCGATGCCTGACTTCCTTCTCTATACAATAGAGACAAGTGTACCTGTTTCATAGGATTATTGTTGAAATTCAATGGGTTACACTTCTAAAGTTCTTAGACCACACAGGCTGGCACATAGGAATGTTAATTCTTACAGTGATGAATAATTATCTACTTGCAAACCTATTTATCCACCATCTCTATCAATCTCCCAAATTAAATTATCTCATGCAATGTTATTATTAGTTTTACAGCGTTTGGATACCGTAAAGTGCCTTCCCCCAAATTGCAACACATTTATTTTCACTGTCTCATGTAGTCTGTTTTCTATCTCTTTGTATCTTCCTGTTCTGTATTACACAATATTCCTGTGATGGACGTGGGGCATATTATGCGTACATATTTTGTTACTTTTCTCAGTGCATTGTAAATAACTACATTTGTTTATTTTAGAAAATGATATGACAGATTATGTTAGCCTCATCAATGAAGTGTGTTTGGAGGCAGAAAGTGCAGGCGACAGGGAGCTACAGGCTGAATTCTTGATGCAAGCTGTAATCATTGGCCTACAAGAAAAGCATTTAAAGGCAGACATCATAACAAACCTTCAGGTAGGAAGGAAACTTCATTCACATTGATATTTACCAAAGGATTCAGTGTAGAACAAAAGGAGAGAATTTTATATACCATTAGGTACTGAATGCATGACAGTCAATATGGCCAGCTCTTGTTTCCGGGAATTGTGAACAATACAATCAAAGGAATAATTTTATTTTAATAGGCCATAATACGTTTGCTTGAAGGAAGTGAGTTTATTTCTCCACGATCTTATTTAACTCTGGCGAGAAGCTTGCTTTTGCTGGATGACTTAACAAGTGCAGAGAAATTCAAGGAACTTTTGCATACAAAAACAGAAAAATTAAATTTGTTGACTCAGTCTCACAACATTCTTATTGAACAGGTGAGAGTGATTTTGAGTTCCCAAGATTTAGAAACTTATTGTTCTGTTTCTTTTTTTCTTTATTCCAAACGACTTTAGCTAATTACTTGTTACAATGTTTCTTTTACAGATGCTAACTTTTGGAGAAACAATTGAGTTTCCTTCATCAAACACTGACTATGCAAGTCCATTACAGCCTTTGAAAAATGTCTATCTTCCTCATATCATGTTATTGGCCAAAACAAAAATGAGAATTGGTAAGAACACAAACATATATTACACTCAAGCCATTGGTGAAAATTTTAAAGTTATTTTCAGGCATGCTATTACCTAAGTACATTTGCTAGTATATGGGGCAATATTTATGAATACTCAGGCTCAATTTATTTAACAAATAGATTTTGATTATTTACTGCGTGCCAGACTCTGTGTGAGGACCTGGGAGGTTATTTTAGATCAAAACAGATGTAATCCCTCATCTTAGTGTGGGAGACAGAAATAAACATGTAGAGACAGAAATAAACATGTAAACAAACCACATAGGAGTGGGTATTATATCATGAATCATATCATATAAATATTGTAGAAAATAAATATTTTTAATATTTATAAAATGTAAGAAAATAAATATTGTATAAAATAAAATATGTATTCGATAACAATTAGACAGGAATTCAGCAAGGATATATAAAGCTAATATATGGTAATGAGTTAAGTATATGTATACGTATAATTATGAATTGTTAGTGTTATGAAAGACGTGGATAAGATCAGTTGATAAAGAACAGGGAAGAGATGGCTGCCCATTTAAGTCAATAGGGAAGGCCTCTCCATGGAGGTGGCATTGAACCCCAAACCTTAAATGTGAGCCACTAAGTGTGCACTGCAGAGGCAGAAGGAGCAGTGAGTTGTAGGCTCTGAGGTCAGGACGAGCTGGACCTGTTCTGGAACTGTAGGGAGACAAGGACAGCCCGGACAGAGTGGGCTGGCCACCCGATGGGAAGAGCTAAGCTGGGATGGTTACGTTTTAAAATACAGTCCTGGCTGCGGGGGGAAGAACAGGTTGGAGCCAACCAAGAGTTGACCTGATTAGAGTAAGTGGACAAGTCAGCAGCAAGCTCACAGCTCCTCAGAAACCCGGGAGGAACGCAGGCATGTTGTCTCCAGCTCTCTCCAGGACACCCCTCTGTGTTTGACCCAAGGAAGCCTGCCTCTAGCTCCCAGGCTCTCGTCCAGCTCAGAGGACGAAAGTCTTGTACCAACTCTCTGCTGTAACCTGTATCTGACCAGGCCCTTTTGTTTTCTGCATTTCTGATGCTTTGACATCTGGCACCTTGCTGTTTAGGGAGGAATTAGCCCTAAACTTCTAGAGATTAGCAACTCATTTTTCATTGAACATGCCATCAGGGTCCACAACCCAAACCCTAATCAGCTCCTTAATTGTCCTTTGCTGGGTTCTTGCACTCTGGGCCACTCTTCCCCTACCTTCATCACCCCAGGCACAGCTACCAGACTACCAGAGAGCCCACTGAAATGCTTTAAACCAGCCAATCCTAAGCCAGCTGAGTCTGCTTACCCTACCCCATCCATTCTGTCCCATGAGAACCACAACGAAGGCTCTTGTCCACTTTTCCCCTTGCTCCCTCCACCTCTGACCAACCCTGGTGCTTCCCCGTGTGGCCCTATGTGGGGTGCTGTGGCTCTTCTTTTTGGGGACCTGCAATACACTATCTTTTCCATGGCAATTGTCTCCTGCCCTGTTAACCTCATCCATACCTGAATAATAATGAAATCGACATTTTAAACATTACCCCTGCCTCCTGGGACCCATCAGCCTCGGGGGACCCATTTGCCTCCTGCACCAGCTGTTGCTCAGCTCAGAGAGGTTGGTGGTGGGACTAGAATGGAGAAGGGAGGGCAGCAGTGGTGCTCACGCCATCACCTTTCCAGAACCTTTCCACTATTTCCCTTCTCTCCTCCTCCCCATGATTAGTGTTGATCCTTATTATTATATGATGATCGTCACCCTCATCATCAGATGTGATTTACTACAGGTAAATCGCTTCACCTCTCTCTATATTGTTGAGTTTCCTTATTTATAAACTTAAGCTGGCCTAGCTGACCTCTAGAATTCCTTCCTGCAATCTGATCCCATGAGAGCTATTTTTCTGCATCTTTAGTCCACAGTTTGTTATATTATTATTATGTTTGATTTCTACAAGAGCTTACATACAGGTTGTGCTACACTGTACAGGTTTTGTTAAATCAAGTGTATTCTCTGCTTTCCTGCCCCAGTAATATTGAAGATGTGTCACTACTCACTGGCAATACTGGTTCTGTTTCTTAGACTCACTTGAAGTAGAACAGCTTGCTTTCTGTTATATTACATTAAACACAGACTTAAGAAACAAAACCAAAGCAGCTTTTCTGTCAAAACAATGTCAGTTTCGCAACTTTTTTCCCCCACAGAATTGATGTTTATTGGAAAAAGGAACATTTCAATATTATGAAACATAATATAATCTGACTTAATGCTTTCTCGGCAGTCTGCCTGTATAGTGATAGCAAAGACTGCATGTCAAGAATAGAGACACTTAACAATTATGTTTTCTTGTGAAAGCCTCACCCAGAAAGAGGCATTTTGAGATTATTTTTATCAAACAAAAAATAAGCATCATGGTTATTTATTTTCCACTAACTGCACCTTGATCTTTCTTATTAGATTTTTTAAAAAGCCAATTATTGACTTTATAATAGGAGTGAAGGTGCTGGGGAGTGAGAATACAATGGGGAACCAAGCCAGTCACCATCTGCCCTTAAAAAACCTATATTCTAGTTAGAAAGAGAAAACAGTCAATAATTTCTATACAGTTTTTTCCTAATTTTAACAAAACTCTAGAAGACAATTTAAGTACTATTATTATGAGTTAGTCCTATGTTATATAGTACTATATTATATAGGGTAGATATATATAGTTCATATATTTAAGTGCCCTGATGACATGAAGATTAATAAAGTGTTATAGTATAATTATTAATAAACACTGTTATGGTATAATTTGAAACAATAGTGAAGCCTATAAAGTGGGAGATATATTGAAACATGAGGTTATATTAGACAAAGGATATTTGCATATCCTTCTTGCCTGGGATCTGTAAACAAAGTTGGTAATTGTTGGGGTTAAGAGAATAGTCACTAGAGAAGGAATTCTGGTCTGATTTCCACGAGCAAGTCATTTAACTTCTCTATGTTTCCGTTTCCTCTCCCATAAGATATGGGTAAGAAAAGTATGTATCCATCTCACCGGCTGTTGTGGGGTGAAGCAAGTGGAATGCGTAACAAGTTTAGAAGGGCATCAACTTTGTTCTAAGAGCTTTGTAGTTGTTAGCTCTTCTCGTTATTCCATGCCTGGCTGCTTTATGCCCCTGGGAGCTGGGAGAAAGCCCTGTTGTTGTTTTTTTCCATCTCTATATTCTCAGCAGTTTGCTGCCATCCTGTATCATTTGAAGTAACTTCTCCCTGGATAAGAAAGAGGGAGAGAGGCATGGTTTTCCACCATCCTATTGTTCATATAGCTACAGTGGTTCTCAACCTTCCTAGTGCCGCGACCCTTTAATACTGTTCCTCATGCTGTGGTGACCCCCAATTTCATTGTTACAAATTGAACATAATTAAAGCATAGTGATTAATCACAAAAATAATATGTAATTATATATGTGTTTTCCGATGGTCGTAGGCGACCCCTGTGAAAGGGTTCGACCCCCAAAGAGGTCGCGACCCACAGGTTGAGAACCGCTGAATAGCGGATTCCTGAACTAAACATTTATAAAAAGTCCTAGGTTCTTGAAAGCCCTTTGTAGGCCATCGCATTCTGGAACTGAAAATTTTCAGAACCTGAAGAGACCTCAGATTTTTCCAGCTCTGCTGGTTCATTTTTGAGTGAAAGACACTCAAGGCCCAGAGACATGTAGGGGTTTGTTCAAAGGCTCTAATAACATGGTAATACCAATGACTGGCCTGAACCAACAATTTAGCTGGGATTCAGCAACTGTTTCATTCTGCAATCCTACATTGCCTTTCTGTTTATATCCCTTTATTGCGTATGGTAAACTGCCCTATCAATGTAGTTTTTCTTCCAGTTGCCTTCTACTCTTTATCCCAAAATTTTTCTTCTTTAAAATTACCAAACTCAAGGCAGCCATCAGCAGTTGGCTTCCACAGCCACATTCTCTGAGAAGGCTTCTTGACCTTTCCCATGTCTGAGCCAATGTGACTGGACTAAAGGGATCCATTTGCCAGCACACATCAAAGCCCAATCAAACACAAACAGGAGTTTGCAGCCAAGAATGTAAGGATTTATTAGTTGGGGAAATGGCACCAAGCCCAGAGTCACAGGTAAGCCAGTGGTCAGAGACCTGGCTCTCCAATGGCTCCTAGGGAATGGATTATATAGGAGATGAAGGGAGTTAGGTCCTGGTCAGGATCACGGTCTCTACTGATTGGTTGGCTCTAAGGTAGGAGGTAGTTGATCAGTGCATCTGGTGCTGATATCAGCCATGGCATTGTTTTGTCTGGTTTTCCAAAGATGGTTTGTGGGGTCATTCCACTTCTCTGGGTCTGGAGCTAAAACTCATCTGAGCCCTAGCTAGATGCTACCTATAGTTTGATTGCAACTCTGTCTCTGTCGCAATGACCCATGGCTTTGTTCCTAAGATTGTGTAATGCTGGCCAGGGCCTCATTGTCCTGAGGGCTTAATGATGAAAGGAGTGGACATGCAAGGGGAGAGGGAGATGGGTGAGTCAGTGTGCTGGATGAGGCCAGTTTGAATCCAAAGGAAGCAAAGAAGAAAAGATAGAATTAAAGAAATAAAGTTTCTGCATAGTTCCACCAGTTCTCCTGCTACCACAGTGCCCTTGCTTTCCCCGCCATGGAATTGACCACACAGTATTTTACTCACCTGTCTGGCCATCAGTATTCCCCATTAAGCACTAAGCTCCATGACCTTTCTCTCAAGGAGACTTACAGTGTCATAGTTTAGTGTGTGGGCCCTGGGGCCTGACTACATAGGCTCAGATTATGGTCCTGCTACTTACTAGTTGACCTTGGCAAGTTCTTTGGACTTCACTGTACCACGGCTTACTCCTCTGCATAATGGCATCCAGTTGGAGTTGGAGTTGGAGTTGGAGTTGGGAGGATTACATGAGATAATGCTCATTAAGTACCTGGGGTGATGCCTGGCATGTAGGAAGCACTTAATAAACCTTAATCTCCTTTCTCATTTTTATCTAGTGCCTAAGCACTCAGAAAATATTTTTGAATAATATCTGTCTGTCTTTGAGGCCACACAGATTAAATCTAATGCCTCTCTCCCATACGGCAATCCTTCCTTATGGTAAGTAATGATGGGACCACACAGAAGTGTAGCATGTGGCCCTCATCCATAATGGGTTACTATCTTGTTAGGATGACAAAATATGCATAGCAAGCAGCCACTACAGAGCTGAGTAGAAGCAAAATTACTGCCTATTAATATATGCATGTTTTATTGGAAAGAGCATAAAACTTTAAAACTTCCAGATGTTTCCCTACTACAACCTCATCTTAGGAACACGAGAATTTGTTCTCCAGAGCATTATAAAATTTTACAACTGAAAGAGAGATTTTAGAGATTACTCTTCCTTTTAAAAATGAGAATGGAAATTTATAAAAAAAATAAAGTTTCAAAGGACTATTGCTATAGTTCATTGAAATATTTGGATATTGAGTTTCTTTAAAAATTTTTCTTAGATACTAAAAACTAAAGACCACCAGGTTCTTAGTAGATGCCTTAATGTGAGAGAAGTCCAGTAACTTATTTTGACACTATGTAGTTTGTTTTACCTTTCCTATCTACTGTCTTTCTTTAGGACATAAAGTAGCCAAGCACGTCTACTATACCAGTAAAAAGAAGGATTCCTTAAAGTGGTCACCTGCTCTTCAACTTTTTGAAACATCATTGAATCTCTGTAAGATCTCAGCAACAGAAGAATATGAGGTGGAAGCTGAAATCCTTTTTCAGAAAGGTAAGATGTATTTGGGGTCAGAACTAGGATAAAGTTTGTGGAGTTTTTTTTTTTCGTTTTTTTTTTGTTGTTGTTCCTATTAACAGCAGGCTTCTTGAAAATCTAGTCAGTGAGTATAAAAAAAATCCAGATTTTTACTAAGGGCTTGGTGATGACAAACACATTGGTACAAGCTAAGTTTTAGATAAAGAGAACCCTACTTACCTTCAGTTTATGTCTAGAAAGAAAAAAGTTACTCCTTAGTTTCTTTTATAATCACAATTACCCTTCATTGGTTTCATGTTTGACTGAAAAATGTCAGCATCAGCCATTTAACTATAAATGAGTTCCTTAAATAATGCTTGGAAGATACATCATTTCATTACATAGCTGAACACTTTAGTTAGTATTTACAAAAAAAAACCCTCACTCATTTAAATTAAAGTGCTATGGCATACTTATATTTATAACTTTTATACAACACATATTTGCCTAAGATGTCCATACTAGAGGCCCGGTGCACAAAAATTTGTGCACTCGGGCGGGGGTGTCCCACAGCCTGGCCTGTGCCCTCTCTCAGTCTGGGACCCCTTGGGGGATGACCACCTGCTGGCTTAGGCCTGCTCCCTGGGGGCTTGGGCCTAAGCTGGCAATCAGACATCCCTCTGGCAGCCCGGGAGCCCTCGGGGGATGTCCACTTGCCAGCGGGGAGCAGGCCTAAGCTGCAGTCGGACATCCTTAGCGCTGCTGAGGAGGCAGGAGAGGCTCCCACCACCACCACTGTACTGGCAGCCATCAGCCTGGCTTGTGGCTGAGCAGAGCTCCCTCATGTGGGAGCACACTGACCACCAGGGGACAGCTCCTGCATTGAGCGTCTGCCCCCTGGTAGTCAGTGTGTGTCATAGTGACCAGTCATTCCCAGTCTTTCTGCTGTTAGGGTCAATTTGCATATTACCCTTTTACTATATAGGATAGATGCCTGGTGCACGGGAGGGGGCAGCTGGTTTGCCCTGAAGGGTGTCCCGGATCAGGGTAGGGTTCCCGCTTGGGTGCCTGGCCACCCTGGGTGAGGGCCTGATGGGTGTTTATAGGCTGGTCACACCCCCTTCAGGGTGGGGGTCCCCACTGGGGTGCCTGGCCAGTCTGGCTGAGGGGCTGAAGGCCATTTTCAGGCTTGCTGGCAACTGAAGCTCCCAGCCTCTCCTTCTTTTCTTTTTATTTTTTAATTCTGGGATTTATTTACCTTTTATAATTGAAACTTTGTTGTTGTCACTGGAGCTGAGAGCCGGCTCCTGCTCGCTCCAGCTCTGAGGCCACAGTCTGCTGAAATCAGGTATCTGGGGTTTGTTTAGCTTCTATAATTGAAACTTTGTTGCCATCACTGGAGCTAAGAGCCGGCTCCTGCTCGCTCCAGCTCTGTGGCCACGGCCTGCTGAAAGCAGGGGTTTGTTTAGCTTCTATAATTGAAACTCTGTTGCTTTGGAGCCAAGAGCCAGGCCGCGGCAGGCGGGGAACCTTGGCTTCCTCCATCACTGGAGCAAGCAAGCCTCCTGCTCGCTTCAGCTGCGTGGCTGCCAGCCACCATCTTGGTTGGGTTAATTTGCATATTGCACTGAGTAGCCAATGGAGGCGTAGCGAAGGTACGGTCAATTACCATGTTTGTCTATTATTAGATAGGATGATTTTATTGTGGACTTTTTAGCCATGAGAAAAATGATGATAGTTGTGAGTGCTCTCCTTTTAAGCATCTAATAGACACTAGGCACTCTAGTCAGTGTCTCACGTCTCATATCACTGATTCTTACAGCAGCTCCACAAGGTAGGCATGGCTATTCCTGGTTGACAGATGAGGAGAATGTGGAGCAGTCTGGTTAAGTAACTTTTCATAAATCAGCAGCTCCTAAATGATAGTACCCAGATGTGGACTTAACACGGGGTGGCTCTGTGCCCCGTCCACATGCTGCGCAGAAACTGTGGATCCTTTTTAGAGTAATTATAAGATTTCCCTTTTCTGCCCTTTTTGTTACAAAAGTGTCATTCCAGCACCTACCTTTGACAGCTGCAGCTCACCCTAAAGGCCAGGAGCTGAATGAGAACTGGAGCATTTCCATCATCCATGGTGCTTTTCAAGATTTTGCTTTTAAGGACTTTTTGTTTTTCGAGATGTTTTCTATGGTATCTGTGATGAAGACAGAGGAAAGAGGAAGATGGGTATAGAAAAAGGGAATGAGTGCTCAAGGAGGAAGGGTAAGCACAAAGTAAAAAGAGAGAAAAGGAAGATGATAGAAGCAGTCATATCTGGAAAGCCAATAGAGGCTTTGATGCAGTGTTGCTACCTGAAGTTAGAGGAGTCTTGAGTTGCCTGGGGAAGAAAACAAAAGCTCTTTCCCTGTTGGCTTCTCTTCCATCAAGAAACAACAGATGAATGAAAAGGACAGCATGCCCTGTTTTCTGAATTTCCCGCATGAAATATTTGTTCTGAAGTTCTAAGTGATAGAAAAAAGAAAACCCATCTTTGTCCATCTTTTTTCTTCTTTCAGGCAAAATCGAATGTCAACTGTTGGTGGAGGAGAAATCTCCAAATTTGCAACTTGAGAGTTTATATGAAGCTATACAAATAAGCTTGAGCCATGATCAAAACTCAGGGTAAAGACAATATCTTTCCACTATTGAAACGATGTGTGTGTTGTGGTTTGAGCCCTGTGTTCTGGTAAGACACTGTATTGTACTGCCCACAGTAGGGCTAGTTTACTGGCTTCCATTGTCCATCAGGTTTACCAATTTCCTTTTCAAGCTTGTTGTTCTTGGCTCTGACCCAAGGTAGTAACAGTGATTATCACAGTGGCACACTGGACTGTGATTCCCTGTACTCAGATCAATCTCCTGTCAGTCCTAGGATTCCAGGGGCCTCCCTGGATGTGAAATTATATCTAGAAGGAAACTATGTGGATATTCACTCTGATAAGCAGTACCAGGGCTGGCCAACTTAATTCTGTGAAAATAAGGATTCAAAGGAAGCCGACATTATTACAATGACACTGATCTAAATGGCCCTGACTGACAGGTTTCATAATGAGCACAAAGACCTGACCCATACCAAATCCCTGCTTTCTGCATAACTCTAGGTGTCTCTTTTGATATTAGTGTAGGAGGGTTGAAAGAGGCTTGTTTTTTTTATTTTTATGTTTTATTGATTTGAGAGAGGAGAGAGAGAGAGAGAGAGAGAGAGAGAGAGAGAGAGAGAGAGAGAGATTGAATTGTTGTTCCACTTATTGATGTATTCATTGGTTGTTTCTTATATGAGCCCTGATCAAACCCTCAACCTTGATGTATCCGGACAACACTTTAACCCACTGAGCAACCTGGCCAGGCTGAGGCTTGGTTTTTAAGGCAGGTTCCTCCAGACTTGACCTTCATCTCTTTACTGCCTAGTTGGTTGGATTATTCTAGACTGGCCTTGATGTTACGGAGTGTTGCCAGTAAGGACAAGGTACAATGCTCAGCTTTCTTCTAGAGCTCCTCATTTCAGTAGGGAGGCAGATGCTAGTGTCTATGCCAAAAGTGCTGTGAGAAGAAGGTGGGAGTTTGGGACAGATGCTGGTTTTGTCTATTTATAACCTTTCATTTGCTCAGAAATTATTGGCAAATAATGGGAAGTAATTATGAGTGGTGAAGCTATTTATTAAGTATAATTCTATATATCATTTTAGGTTGATAAGGGACTCCTACCTAGAGCTTGCCCTAGTATATCTACATATGAGAAAGGCAAAGCACAAACTTTCATCAGCACCATTAACACCTAAGGTAATAAACTTTTATTAGAAATTTTAAGTTAATTACCTTTTGAGCTTGTTATGTTACTGTGCTATTGAAATAATGAGACTGATTTTCCTGTGTGACTTAGAGAAATTAATTCAGTACTTTGTAGTCATACTCATGTTTAAGTGTCTCTTTCAATATTTTACGTAAAGCTCTGGAAATAGGCTTCATGTAGACATTTTTGTCTGTTAAAAATGTTATCCATGAAGTATAGGTACATGTATGTAAGTCGTTAGTATTGATCAGGAAATTGCAGGAAATGAAATATAGCTTCAGTGATGGACAGGTAAGGTTCTCATTACTGATGTGGCTACAAATAGATCCCCTTGTGATAGAGTCATTAATTCACTCATCACACATCTGTCAAGCACCTACATGACCCAGGCAGTATTCTGGTAAGTGATTAAGCAGTGTCCAAGCCATACTCTGTTCTTGTTCTCCAAGAGATATTTTCAGAAAATTTTAGTATCAAATCTCTAATTTTTGAGAGCATAAACATGATATTAAACCATTAGGCAAATGGGCTTTCAGACAATTGAGTTATTCATATGGTAGCTGCCTTTGGTGGATAGCAACTAATTTTCTTTTTCCTATAAAAAACCTATACTTACATAGAGAAGTTACTTTTTGTGGTGTAATAAACACGTTTATTTCCAGTAAGAGAAAACAAAAATTTTTGTTTCCATTGCAAGTAGCAATACAAATTAATAGGATATAGGATAATAACATATCCCCTTTTTGGCCTTTACTAGAGAAGTGTTTTTAATTAAGAGCTTGAACAAGTCAGGATTTGAATGAGAAGAATAATATAATTCCATACAATATGATCATTATTTTCTGTATATCTTTACACAGTATAAATATTTTCGCAATTCATATAATTACTAGAAACAGAAAGCAGCCGAAATAAATGAAAAATTTCATCTGAGCACATTCAGACCATTGAAATATAATATTTGACAATTGTCTACGTATAGTCAATGCTTTATAAACCTTTAAGAAAGCATTATTGTTTCACTTTTATGCAATCCATATTGCATAAAAAGAGTGAGCATAGCACTGGTTTTGATTTGAATCTGAGCTTCATGGCATGCTAGCAGTATAATTAGAGCCTTTTCTAAGCTTAGTTTTCTCATCTGGTGAAATGGTTCTGTGATACCTCTTAGACTGACTAGGAGAATTAATGTAATGGGCTTGGCGTGTAATAGGTACTCAAGGGAACTGTTTTCCATCACTATGTAATTTCAGTTAAACATTTACATTCTAAAGTATTTTGTACATAGTAATTATTCAATAATTATTTGTTAGCTAAGTTGAGTTGATTTTCTTGAACATTCATTTATTTATTCATCTATTAACCAAACATGAATTGAGTGCTTACTGTATGCCTGGCATGTTGCTCTCTTTCCCTAAGGAGCACAGAGTCTAGCAAGGAAGAAAAATAATTGTATCACAATATAATGAGAACTATAATCAAGACATGTAAAGGCACGGAAGTGGAGCAAAGTAGGGACTAATGTGCCCTGGCCACTGTGGCTCAGTTGGTTGGATCCTCATCCCATATATTGAAAGGTTGTGGGTATGATCCCTGGTCGGGGCATGTATGGAAGACAACCAATTGATGTTCTCTCTCACATAAGTGTTTCTTTCCATATTGTTTATGGTGTTTTTAGAGACAAGTTTTTAATTTAATGAAGTTCATTTTATCATTTTTTACATATATTGTGCTTTTGGTGGTATATTTAAGAACTCTGCTTAACCCCAAGATGTTGAAGCTTTTTACCTATGTTTTCTTCTAGAATTTTTATAATTTTAGCTTTTAAGTTTGTCTGTGATCTATTTTTGAATAAATATTTGTGTAAAATGTGAGGTATTTAATCTCATCATTTTGCACAGAGATCCAAGTAGTCCCAGCACCATTGAATTTCCTTGGCACTTTTGTCAAAATTAGTGGATCATAAATGTAAATATAGATTATAAATGTAGACTTCCAGTACTATTCAACTGATCTATAAGTCTGCCTTTCCATGAGTATACTCTGTCTTGGTTACTATAGATTTTAGTAAGTTTTAAAATTGGGAAGTATATGCCCTCCAACTATGTTTTTACTTTTTAAGATTCTTCTGGCATTTTTGAGTCCTTTTGCATTTTCATATACATTTTAGGATCTGCTTGTAAATTTTTGTAGAAAACTAAGTATTTTGGTAGAGACTGTTGAATCTACACATCAATTAGGGGATAATTGCCATCTTAAATATTGAATCTTCTAATTTTTAATATGAATGGTCTCTTCATTTATTTAGATATTAGCTAATTTTTCTCAAACAATATGTTTTACTTTTAGTGTACAAATTTTGTACCTTTTTGTTACATTTATTTTTATTGTGAATGGAATTTTTCTTAATCTCATTTTCAGATTGTCCATTGCTATGTCCTGTGACTTTGCCCAAAACATTTATTAATTCTAGGCATGTGAGTGTATGTTGGGATTTTCTACATATAGGATCATGTCTTCTTCAAACAAAGACAATTTTACTTCTTTACTTCCAATCTAGATGTATTTTTTCTTTTTCTTGCTTGTTTTCATGGGCTAGAATCTCCTAGACAATGTGAGCATCTCCCCCATTAAAAAATGCCCACCCTATAATTTTCCTAGTCCAAATTTTTCTATTCTGAGCTCAAGCCTGACTTCCTCAATAAAGCTTTCTTCTTCATTCAAAATGATTTTTTCCCTTTTAAAATGTCTGCATCACTAACTGTTCTTACATTATAGTCATTTAATGTTATTCTGCATTCTTCATTTAATGCCTATTAGTCTTGCTTCCAGAATTTAAGTTGGTAAAATGTTCAACCTTATGTAGCCAGTATACTGACAAGACAACCCCGAGCCCAAGTATTTTCGTTACGGTTAATTACTATGGTCTACACATTTTGGGGGCAGGGCTGTATTGCTTAGGTCCTCCATGGGCAGATCTCTGCAGGTATCATTTGAAGACAGGCCACATTTGTACATTGCATTTCCTGCTTTGGCATCAGCATTATTCTTTGCCTTTTCCTTTCCTTGGAAGTCTTGTAGCCAGCAGTAAAAGAAAAATATTTTTTGTTATTTATTTTATTCTGTGGTTTTGTTGAAGATTAGAGAATTGGCCAAAATATGAGCATCCAAATATTAGAACCAAACAGTCTGATAGTTTTGCCCTGATTAGTTAAATCTTAAAATTTGACTATTGCCCTAGCCCATGGTCGGCAAACTGCGGCTTACGAGCCACATGGGGCTCTTTGGCCCCTTGAGTGTGGCTCTTCCACAAAATACCACGTTCGGGCGCGCACATACAGTGCGATTGAAACTTCGTGGCCCATGCGCAGAAGTCGGTATTTTGTGGAAGAGACACACTCAAGGGGCCAAAGAGCCGCATGTGGCTCGCGAGCCTCAGTTTGCCGACCACTGCTCCTGTTTGGCTCAATGGATAGAGCATCAGCCTGTGGACTAAAAGGTCCCAGGTTTGATTCTAGTCAAGGGCATGTACCTCCGTTGCAGGCTCCTCCCTGGCCCGGGTTGGGCAACCAATTGATGTGTTTCTCTCACATAGATGTTTCTCTCTGCCTTTCCCTCTCTTACACTTTCTAAATAATAACAATAATAAATAAAATTGACTATTAATGCTTATTTTAGTTATCTTTAAAAATGTAAAACAGATTTTATATGGTGGGTGGAGTTCTTTTCTTTCTGTTTCTGTAGCATTGATTTTCTTATGTTTAAAAACAGAACACACATGCACACACTCAATGTAAAACATGTCTTCATTCATTGTTACTTTTTGCTATTCTATGGAATTTTATGATGCCATCATCCCTTAATAGTTTCCTATTTAGAAATATGATAAGCAAATACCTATAAAAATCTTTAAGTAGTATTCTTATTTCTGACCTCATTACAAGTAATAGATTCAAATTTATAGCTTTTCTATTAAAATAGTAAATGTAATTTTAAGTAAACACATTATTCAAGATGCCATTGGTGTTCATTTTGTTATTATTCAGATAATGCAAGCTCATTATAGAAAATAAAAAAAAATATGGTAAGAAATAATTCAATCACCCTTAAAACCTGGGAAACACTGTTAATTTTCCCTGCTTATATATACAGGGGATATATTTATGTACATATCTTTATTAAAATGGGATCATATTTTGCGTTGTATATTGTAACCTACACTTTTCTGCCCCAATACACTTTTAACATCTTTTCATGACAATAGATACATAGACATTGTTTTTCTTAATGGCTGCATAGTATTCTACTAACGTCATCTTCAGAAGATGAGAAAATTGATCAGGAAACTTTATGATATCTTTATATATGTCTTTATCATGAAACATTTCCCACATTTTTTAGGCTTTTACCAGAAGGTATAGTTCTATTAAAGAACCAACAGTAAACAGATTTGAAATATACAGTTCACTGGCCTGGATTGCGATAAGAGCTGCTGCACAGGTTGGCGTGATGTTTATTTAATCTTCTTTTTATTGTAATATTGGTATTTTTCACCTTCCAGCTGTTAAGGTAACACAATGTATTTGTATAAGAGAAAGGACGTTTTCATGTCCTTTGGGCCAATGAGGTTTCTTTGGGAAGATTTATACTTTTAATATAGATAGTGTGGGGTTTTTTATCTTTAAATTCTTTATTAGTTAAGGTATTACAACTGTGTCCTCATCCCCTCCATTAATATAGATAGTGTTTTTAATCACTGTTAGCCAGACCTGGCTTTGTTTGTTTCAACTTTCTTTAAAGAAGATATTGGCAGATACACACATGCACATATTTGACATTTTGGCAAATATCTGTCATAGCTAGGTGAGGTAGCCTATTTAAAGTGATTTATACATTAATTAAATTGCCAACAGTGATAATTTATTTGACTATGATATATTACGCATGTTGGGGAAAACATTATTTTTGAGGTTGTCTTTGTATTGTCTTCCATGTATGTTGAATGCTATTTTATGAATTCTCTCCTTCACATTATTTACGTAATGAGTGATCTATGAATCAGAAAGCTTACATTTACTAATTCTAATTATGCATTTATTTAAGGTCAGTAAAGCTGTGCTGGCAATTAACTTGCTTATTGGAAAGAAAAACGTTAGGACTGATCAAGTCAGTCAAGCGGCATTACTTAGCATCCCGGAATTTGCCACTGTGGACCTTTTGTCTTCATACACAGATTATTTGCTTGGTATGTTCGAGTGTATATGAATTATGATTTCTTTATATTATTGTCAGTACTTATCATTTTCAGATTTTAGTGCCTGTCAATTCCTTAGGGAAGTGAAATGAAATTTGATTTTAATTTGCATTTCTCTGATTTTCAGTGATGCTAAAAATTTTGGCCATTTGGGTTTTCTTTTCTGTGAGTTTCCTGTTGAAATTCTCTGTCCAGTTAAAATAATATTTTTATTTATTTCAGAGAGGAAGGAAGAGGGAGAGATAGAAACATCAATGATGAGAGAGAATCATTGATTGGCTGCCTCTTGTGTATGCCCCACACTGGGGATGGAGGCACAACCAGGCATGTGTTCTGACTGGGAATCAAACTGTGACCTCCTGGTTCCTGGGTCGACTCTCAACCACTGAGCCACACCAACCAGGTCTTTGGACTGTTTGATTTTTCTATTGGACTGTTTGATTTTTCTTATTGATTGATGCAAGGGTTATATATATTAGAGAGAATCACTTTACATGTGCTTTAAATACCTTTTCTAGGTCTCTGGTTTATCTTTTAATTTTGTGTTTATTATTTTTTGTGGCACATTTTTTTAAAAAATCAAATATAGTCATATGTGTTGGTTTTTCCTTTATAAATTGGACTTTTTTCATGTTGTTATTTTTCAAGAAAAGCATATTTGTTGTTATTTTTTAACTTTCAGATAAGTACCAAGTTGCCTTCCAGACTGGTCATCCATTTTTTTACCAAACTGATGACAAACCTGAGCATACAGATGCTATAAAAAAGACTACGACTAAAGTAGATATTACCTGGATCCTTCTACTACGCTACTACATTCACCTGCAAAGGATTAATAACATGAGCAAGCTGCTAGGTAAGTTTTTGATGTGTTGAGAAAGAACATATGTCCTTCCTATTTCTGTTTAGGTCATGCTTCTTATTTAGAATTATAAAATACTTTTGATATCTTTCTGAGTGAATTCTCATCAGAAAACAAAAATTTCAGAGGTTCTTAACCTGAGACACACAGACCTTTGAATACAATAATATTCCAATATAATTGATTTCCTTTGATATTTTATATGTTTTATTTCATGCACTTAAAAATATTATTGATTGCCAAATTGACCCATGGCTTGAAACAGTTAAGAACCAAAATAATCGCCCTAATTGGTTTGGCTCAGTGGATAGAGCATTGGCCCTCGGACTGAAGGGTCCACTGTTTGATTCCAGTCAAGGGCAGGTACCTAGGTTGTAGGCTTGATCCCCAGCCCTGGTTGGGGTGCATGCAGGAGGCAACCAATCAATGTGTCTCTCTCAGATTGATGTTTCTTACTCTCTGTCTCTCTCTCTCCCTTCCACTCTCTCAAAAAATCAATGGAAACGTATCCTCGGGTGAGGGGTAACAACACAAAAGAACCAAAGTGATCATAATTTGACAAGCTTACATTGATGTAGCTAAAGAATATCCAGAAAAACTGGTAACATCTTCTTTACATCAGTCCCTTTTGTGGTTTCATGAAAATGTATATTATTGTTTTTAATCTGTGCCCATGAACTTGGTGATTCAATTAGACCCACCCCAGGTCCTAGTGATAGAGAAGCCAGCAGGGCTAATAGTCGCAGAGTGGCTAAGCATAGTTATCAGGAGTTTGCTAACTTCTGAAACAGGCACTCAGAAGGCATCAGGGGTAAAAGGTGCATTGCAGTAGGTGTGAGAACAATAGAAGTTCAGTGGCGAAGAAAGCGGACATGAGCCAGTGCAGGAGACCCTGCCCCGTATCAACTCAGCTCACCTCTGAATTCACCTGCTGGCACTTCCCATGTCAGGTGCCCACAGTGTACTGCTTTTCTGCTCTGAGTTTTCTCTTACTGGGGCCCAAAGAAAGGACCATCTACCAGGATTCCACACATCCGGGAGTAGCCTTGGGCGAATGAAGCGGGGAACTGCGGGGTTAACCTTCCAGCTTCCCAGTCCTGTGATGGACAGTTCTTTTCTCCGAAGGGCCCTGTCAGGACTGAGCCTTCATTGTTCATAGTTGTAGCCCATTCATTACCTCACTCTAATTGGCTCTTTCCTTTCCTCTGTCACACTTTGCCGATTCCCTCACTTGTGCTCCTTAGATCACTTCAAATAAGTTACCTGCACCTAAATTCTTGCTTTAAGATCTTTGGGGAGGGGGAAGAGCCTTAAACATGATAGAATATTTTACATTTTTAAATCTTAGAGCCTGAATTAACATCCTGACATGCTTCTGAGATTTTCTTTCCTTTCTGTGGCAAGAGGCAATTCCATTAGCATATAAGCTCTAAAAATGGAGTATGGTTGTTGGGAGCTGAGGTGGGAGGTACAGGACAGTGGTTAGTGAATAAAACCCAATAATATTGAGACCGTTCTGCTATCTAATATAACTCTAAATGAAGGTATTTTTCTTCCTTCAGCATCTCCAAAGCCAGGTTCTGGAATTTCTTTACCAGATGATACACTTCTCACGTCCCTTTTCAACTCTGGGTTGATTTTGCGCCAAAAAGAAATGCATAACTTTCTTAAAAAATTTTTACTTCTGTATTCTTCCTCTTGTATTGATGAATTTCCAAGAGAACTATTTCAAGAATTGGAAAACCAATTTTGTTTAGAAAAAAACTTATTTGAATCATCAGCCAAGGTAATGTTTTAAAACATTAGAGATTGTCATAAAACTTCTAAAGCCATCCTTATGTTTCTGAAGGGAGCACATTAATCTCAATGCTGGCACGAAGATTTCTAGGTTCCCCCAGAGTTCCCGGGGCGGCCCCTTTCTGTTTTGCCATGTCGAGAAGCCAACCAAACATCCTGATTTTTAGGAAAGTTCATATTTCAAGTGTTATGGCTGCTCTCATAAATCTTCAGAATGCCTCAGAATTTTCTTTATTCCTGCAAATAACATCTCTCTGGCAGTCATTTTGCGTGTATTTTTCAAATCATTCATTGTGTGTATTTCTTAGAATCACACATGTGAATAAGTAGGGTAAAAATTTTAAATAAATTAAAAGTTTGAAGTTTGTTTTTCAAAATGTTATTACATTGGATGGACTTTCCCAAAATATGTAATGTGGAAACTTCTTTTAAGTTACCTATTGAAGAGCAATAAAAAGAGGTAGTATACATGAAGTTTTTTTAAAGCTACTAGGGTCTTGAATACTAGTAATGCTTCAATAAGCTACCAAAAAAAGATAGATTGGAAGATACTGAAAAGTAAAGGGGTCGTATTGAACATAGAAATGTGTATCTTCAACATTTTGCAGTTTGGTATCTTCAACAAACATATGTTGAATACTAACAGTGTACCAGATCCTCTTAGTTGGCAGAGAAAAAGAAATCGATAAGGCCTCCTCCTTGTACATTGTTTGTTGTGGTAGCAGAGAAACATGGTAGAGTTAGAGCAGAAGAAAATCACAGAACTTCATAGATTTTTTTAAAAGAGAAAATGGCAGGGTTAGTATCAGATAGAATGTAACAATTTAAATCTATTAGTTATTTTTTGAATAGTGGGTAAGGGCTGATTGGCAAAGGATAGATGAAAGGGAGTTATCCGAGAGATGATGAGGTAATGAAGTGTATGATCTCAGAAATGGGAAGGAAAGGGTACATGTAAAAGATATTGCTTAAGTAAAATTGGAAACAAAACACCTTAGTGTCCCTATGAAGACAGAAAGTAAAGAAGAGGAAATTCTAAGTCTATTCCAACATTGGAACTTCTGTCTATGATCCTCAGTGCATGGTAACACCATTAGCAGATATAGCAAAAGCCGGAGAATGAGAACATGTGTGGAGGAGGCTGGTTTATTATGCTCTGTAGATAGAGTTTGAGATTCTAATAGAAAACTCAAGTGGACATAGTGTATTGTAAGTTTCCAATAGGTATTTGTGAAATGAATAAATCAAATTAATTGCATAGAATTATTTCAAAACTTAAAAAATTACTCATTTATTTTGAATTATTTTGACTTTGGACTTCCCCATTATAGCACTTTAATTTTTGCAATTATAGTCTTGCCCATGCCAGACTGGCCACATTTGTATTGTCAACCATCTCAGAGAAGTGACCTGAAAACTGGCTTGTTCCAAATTGAGAACCTTTGCTCATCTTGTCCTATTAGAAAATGATAACCTATATCCTACTAGTAAACTTATGTTTTAGATGGATAATACTTTTTTTAATCACTGTTTTGAGTGAGAGTGGGGGTGACTGTTAATACATAATGTTTTTTTTTAAAACGACTGTTAATAAACTGTGGTTTTTAAAAAGTAATGGGAAGACCCACCAAGGATATTTAAGAATTCGGTTAAAGCAGTGATTGTCAGTTGGGGTGAAGGAGTTGTCCCCAGGACAGTGTATTGGAATCCACATGGGAGAATTTTTCAAATTATTTCCTAGATACTGGGGTATTGGCAGCATTGTCATTTCCTGCCCAGATTCTAAATAATTTGAGAAATAAAAGAGTAAGACAGATTGGGATTCAAACATGCTTGCCTTTATGAACCATAAAGTTGACATTTTAGGATATAGTTATATTTACTGGAAAATGGGCTTCCTAGTAGTCAGTAGCAAAGTGGACAGATTTACCAATCCAGCCATGTGTTGTTTTGTTGTTCTGTTTTGGTTTTGGTCACTACAGGCCTCCTTAAAAATCTGTGGGGACACAGTCCCCTTTAAAATATGTCATATGAAGGCGCATAGAATATTCACTCCCTACAAATCATTCGCTCCTAAGACATAAGAGCAGAACTATGCGTATCCAAAATTCTATTCTCCAAATTCATCAATCAAGTAACTCTCTCCCAGGGAGATGAGTGAGAGGAGATGGGAAAGGCAGGAATGTAATGTTAATGCCTGGCCTTCTCCAGGGATGGAAGCAGTAGATAGTGGGATGAAATAGTTTCCAGCGAACACCAGATTCTGATTCACTCCCCAACCCCTGGGAACTGAAACTGCCTTTGAGGATTCTAGTGTCCAGGTGCCTCAGGCATTTGGAGTAGGGGCCAGAGAATGGGAAGGCTCAGAACTGTAGTGTAAACAGGTGTATTCGTGTGAATATTGCACAGGAGTTCGGAAACTAGTATGTGTGACTTCTTCAACACTGTTCTCAACGGAGCTCTGCTTGAGTATTTTCGTATTAAGGTCAGCCTATCCTTACCCAGTTGCTCAGGACAGTGCTCCAGTGTACAGCCCTGAATGTGTTGTGGCTACATGTGACATCTCTAGTGGCAGCAATGTTATCGAAGGGATGTTCCACCCTGTTTGCTCTTTTTTTGGATATAATTAGTGTAACACTCGCCAAGGATAGTCAGCTCTGGGGATCACTGCTTCCTGGCTGACAGGTGTAAGCCACCTAATCATGTGTTTGTTTCACTGGGGGAGACAGCTAACACGCATAAAGCCTTTTGGATTTTTAAAAAAATAAACTCCAAGCTTGGTTGATTTTTATAATGACATTTTTTTTGAGCCTTTAATCACTCTGGAGACTGTTTCAAGCAAACTCCTTCCATGATTTGCTACTTAAACCTGCTCCCTGCCTACCACCCCCCCAACCCACACACACACACAAAGGAGTAGATGCCTTACCAGAACTGTCCTCGCTGTGTGTCCTGCTCCTCAGTTTTGTGGGTCTGTGTGATGGCCAAACAAAGGTGCTGCACAAAGCCGGCTAAAAGTCCCCCCCCCCACAGAAGGATATGATTAAAATTGTGCACGATGCTGAATTATCCATGTTTAGACTATGCCTGTGACAGTCTGTGGAAGGCCAAATATTTGTGCAGAGTGACTTGTTGTTTATGGAACTGTGGCAAACAACAGTTTTCCTGGCAGGTCTGGATTTCATTCCTTTCAAAGAATAAATCAAACATATCAAAGTACTCAGTATATATAGTATATCCCATCAATTAGCAGATGTAATTAATCCCATTAGCAGCTAGGTAATGTTTTTAAAGATAATGGAAAATTACATGCCTATTTTGATAATGACTTCTGTTAAAATTCACCGTTGCTAGACCATCATGCCAATGCTAATAAACACTGTATATATTAAAGAGAAAGCTATTTGATTATTTTCTACATTTAGCTAGTTATTAAATACTAGAGGCCTGTTGCATAAAATTCATACAGAAGGCCCCAGCTGGCCCTCACAGCCCCAGCTGCCTTGACCAGCCCTTGCAGCCCCGGCTTTGTCCAGAGGGTCATCTGGAAGGTCATTCTGCTCTACAGTCTAATTAGCATATTAGCTCTTTATTATATAGGATAAATTCTTTGCTGAAAGAGTTATCAGACCCCTGAAAGACATGCAGATATGAAAAATATGATAAATTATTTTTGTGAATTAATTGTTCATCTGATTTTTTTTGGTGAACTGCCTGACATAGAATTAATTTTTTAAAAATATTTTTTATTGATTTCAGAGAAGAAGGGAGAAGGAGAGAGAGAAACATCAATGATGAGGAAGAATCATTGATCAGCTGCCTCCTGCATGTCCCACATTGGGGATCGAGCCTGCAACCCAGGCATGTGCCCTGAGCCAAATCAAACCATGTTGTCCTGGTTCATTGGTCAAGGCTCAACCACTGCCACACCAACTGGGCAGACAATCTTAATTAAGTGCTTTAATATGATTATTTAACTCTGATAGTTTTGATTATTGTACATTTTAGTTGTGCGTTTAGTATCATAGTGCTATCAAGTGAGGATTCTGGCTTATCATATCCTTTCATGATAGTTTCTTGACATTTTTGAAGTTTGCACCTTTAATTCTACCTTTCAGTCAAGGCACATTTTTTTCTTGTGTCAGTAGACAACTTGAAAGGTCAATGTCTTTCTTTTTCTTTTTCTTTTATTTTGAAGAGTTGCATTGACAGCCTTATATTTTATCTTGAATAGGCTCAGAAATAAGGGGAGGTATAAAGCCTTGTACAAACAACAGGCATTTCTTTCTGGGCACTGACATGGTCTCCGTGGTCACCGAGCCTTGAGATAACTTAGATGTCAAGAGGGGAGTAGAATTGCTTCCCAGCCACCATGATGTAATATTGGGAATAACAAGAACTTAATTTTGAAATTAGTTCACACCCCATTGAAGAAGGTCCTTTTTAGACTTCAGATATTAACACTACTATTATCTCTAAGGCTAGCCTTATTTTGTTGATATCAATCAACTTAAAAAACTTAGTAAATAACTTGTGAAATTCTAGCGCTTATGATTCTTGAAAACTTTTGATTCAGAGACAAAGTTTCATCAAAGAAGCTGTGCCCAGATTTACAAAGGAAATGAGAACAATGGATTTTAACATTTTAGAGCAAATGCTGTATCTTATTTTGCTTATGGCACTGCAAAAAATTATGACCATACTCTCAGTAGATTTGCCACTAAATAAATCAGAAAAATGTAGAAGAGGATGTTCTTATAATCCATGGTGACCTTGAGAGTGAAATGATGGCATGAACATTTTCACTTCTAGATCTTTAATTTGGGATACTCGCCAAAGTGGAAAACATTTATTGAGTCCTCTGGGTTTCAAAGCATATTTTTCTGTAAGAGAATTCTCTCCGTGGTAATCAGGGACAGTTTTAAGATCCACATCCATAACACAAGCTGAAAGAATTTCCAGATTTATCCAATGTAGCCCATGTTGACTGTATATCAAATGAATGTTTGCAAAATTGAATGAATTCATTACCAGCAATTAAACTGATGTTTTGGTTTGTTCCCCAGGGACCTCGTGAAAGTTCTGTACATTCCATTTTATCATTAAAGTTGCTTTCCAGCCAAAGTACTGTTGATTCAGTTTCATCAGATATGGCAATACAAGCTTTAAACAAAGAACTTTGCTTTCAATGGTACATCCCTCCCCTGGAAAGACCTCCAAAGGAAGTAGAACCTATGGTATGAAACATAATTACAAAGCTGAATCTTATATTTAGAGATAATATTTAACTTTCAGAGTAGAGAATATCCTTTTATATAGACAAAAAAAATACAGCAATATAGAAACTATGTTGTCTAATAGAATAAATCTGACCAAGAAAATCCTAGGAAAGTCTTCAAGCTGAGATCATTTTCCTTTTCCCTAATCTTAAAGGGAAATTTTCCAAGGTGTCACCATTACATATGTTTGACTTTTTTTTCTTTGTAATTACTCTTTATCACATTTAAGGAAGTATTTTTTTCTACTGCCACTTTGCTAAGAATTTTTATCATGAATATTTTACTGTGTCTATTAAGATGACTTTATGATTTTTGTCTTTTAATATGATAATGTATTTTTTAAATGTTAAATCAACCTTGTGTTTCTGAGATAAACTCTAATGGGTCATAATGTATTAATTTTACTGGATTCAGTTTGCTATGTTTTGTATTAGACTTTCGCCACTGCTTTCGAGAGTAATATTGGGCTATAAATTTTCCTTTTCATACTGTCCTTGTGAGATATTATTTTGTTTCAAGCTTTTGCTAAACTCATAAAATGAGTTGATAAATATAATCACATTTTTCTCTTCTGGTGAAATTTGTAGTAACCTTTTTCTTCAAATATTTGTTAAGAGCTCATTAGTAAAGCCATCTGTTCTTAGGTGTGTGTGTGTGTGTGTGTGTGTGTGTGTGTGTGTGTGAAAATATAAGACTCATGATATAATTCTCAATAGTTAGAGGTAGTTGTTAAACACTAGTCTTTACTAATGTACTGGTTCGGAGTTGGTAACAGTTCTGTTTGGGACAATATCTGTTCTAATAGTAACTATGCCAAAACTCTGTAGAACATTGAGGTTTTCTATTTCTTCTGAGTCAGTTTTATTTAAGTTGCTTTTTCCAGGAATTTTCCCATTTTATTTAAAATTTTTTTTCACTTTTAATCTGCTATATTTGTAGTGAAATGCCCCTTTTCACTTCTTATTTGTGTACTTTTTCTTGATCATTGTCACCAAAGGTTTCTTATTGGTTAGTTTTATTTCATTAATCAATATATACTTATACTTTACCTTCCTAGCTACTGGCTTCTTGAGATAGCTGTTTAGCTCAATATTTAGTCCTTTCTTTCCTAATATATGCATTTTAGGCCATACATTTCTCTCTAAACATTGCTTTGGCTCCATCCTACATATTTTTTGATAGTATTATCATGATTCAGTTAAAAATCGTCTTTCAATTTCTATGATTTCTTCGACTCATGAGCCATTTCAACATGTGTTTCTTAAATTCTGAACTATATGGAGTGTTTCTAGTTATCGTTTTTATTTTTTCCTAGATTATGTTGCTCTGAGGTAATAAAAAATGCTCTGTATGATTAATATTTGTTGAAACTTGTTTTTTCCTCCAGGAAAAAGTTTGTTATGTAAATATCCCATTTCTCTTAAAAAAGAATGTGTACTCCTCAGTTACTGAGGCAGTTGTTCATATATGTCTCAAAGGTCAGTCTGGCTAGTCTTATTCAATATTCTATATTCTTGCTGATTTTTATATTTTTCTTTGCCTTTTTTTTAATCAGTTGCTGAAAGAATTATGTTTAAGTCTCTCACAGTGATTGTTGTCATCTACTGTTTCCTTGTAGTTCTGTCAAATTTTGCTTTCCACCATCTGAGGGTGTATTCTTAGGCACAATCTGATTGCTAACTGTTATCTTCTTGGTGAATTGAGAATGTTATCATTGTGAAGTGATTCATAGCCTTTTGGTAATAATGTGGATCTTTCCTCATAACCTCTGTTTTATTTGATGTTATTGGAGGAAAATAGCTTTCTCGTGGAGCTATTTTCAATGTATCTTTTTCCAACCTTTCACTTTCAACCCTTTTGTGTACTTGTGTTTTAATTTTGTTTTTAAATAAAAGGTATGCATTGGATAGTTTTAAAGACAGTTTAACAATTTTTTATTTTGACTGGAGAATTTAATACATTTACATTTAGTGTAAATACTAATATTTTAAAGCTACAATGTTACTTTGTGTTTTTACTTGTCTTAGCTTTTCTGTTTTTAATTTTGTTACTTCCTTTCTTTGGAATGATTATCTTTTATCATTAATTTGTTTCTATGTGAGTTTTGAAATTATTCACCCCTTTTCCGTGCTTATAGTGGGTACTGTCAGGACAACATACATAACATAGTCGAAAGTTAATAAATGTTTTTACCCCTCTAATGGCTTATATGATATTACTGTGCATTTTAAAGCCCAAATAATATTATTTTAAAGTTGTTTTATACAAGTTCGTTTCCTATATATTTTTCTACATATTCATTATTTGCTTTGGTTTTTTTAACGTTTCCTTGCATTTTAGACATTCCATGTAGGATCTTTTTTCTTAATTTTTGTAGAAGTATGTACTGTGGAATGTTCTTTGGTTGGGCTCTTCTGGAGGCAAACACTCTCAATTTTTGTTTGCCTGGTAAATGTTATTGTTTTACATTTATTTGTGAAATAAGTCTTATAGAATAAAGAATTCAAGATTGGAAATTAATTTATTTCAGTATATGGATAATGTCATCTCTTATATTGCTACTGTTGAGAATCAAACGGTTGTTGCTTTAAAGGTATTCTGACTTACTTCATGGGTTGCTGTTGAATATTCTCTGTCTTTACACAGTTTGACTGGGAATAATTATTTATTTATTTTGCTCACATTAGTGTAATGGTTTAGAACACAGAGTCTGGAGCCAAATGGCCTTGATTTGAATTCCAGCTCTGTCACTTAACAATTTTTTTGCACTTCAGTATATTAGTTAACTTTTCTGTAGCATGGTTACCTTCATCTGTAATTTGAGATAACTGTGTAAACACATAACCTCAATAAATAGTAGTTGTCATTTATTATATCAAATTATTTTGCTGTTTTAAAGTTTGACAACTTCAGATATTTATGTAATACACTTGCTAAACATTATTTAAAAGCACCTTTTAAAGATTAGCAACAATATCTCTTTATAGATTGTTCAGCTACCTACCTTGTGCAGAAAAGAGAGTAAACTGTGCCTAAGCAGCAAAATTAAAGTTCATAGCAAATTGGTGGAAAAAAAACCTTAGTTTGCCTGTAAATGTTATTTACAAATTAGTATCACACATGTAACTCCTTATTTTAATATTTATTATCTTTACCTTTTTCGATATCTATGTCCATATGCATGGCTACACATTTGCAATAGAGCTAACTGAAGGGCAGGCAAGTGTTGGGGAGCAAGTTCAATATCAGTCCTTGAACTCTTGGAGATTGAACAGTGATTCAGATTCTTGGAATGTCTTGTAGAGAGGTCAAGCTTTTAAAAATGGAGCAGTTGGTCACTACAGACTTTTACAGAGGAACTTTCTATGACAGAATTCCTTTTATTGCTTTGCTCTCTAAGAAGAGCCTCAGGCTTTCCCCTATAAAACCTCCGCTGCATAAGTTTTGCCGTTTAGCATTTTTGTTTACTTTTTGTCTCCTGCATTAGCCCATTTCTGCATTTCTCAGCTTTTGAGTGCTGTCCCCTCTAGCTTCGCCTCTGGTAGCTTCTGCTGCTCCTTTGACTCCTGTGACGCCTGCTACCTGTTAGACTGCGAAACCTCCTGGACATACCTCTCTTTGCTCTCCAGCACCCTTTTCCAGTTAGCACCACCCCCCTCCAATTCTGCTTCCTCAGGCTGGCAACCTTTCTAACTCTTGGTCAATTACATATTTCTTCTTACTCATACAAAAAGAGAAGCTTTAAGGCGCCACTCCCAGAAACATTTAAAGCTATGTCTCACATTTTGAAAGTACTTGCCTTTCTACCCCATTCCAAGTCAAATCTTTGCCAGATATCCCATATACATTTTGAAATAATAAATCTGTCATCTTTTTTGAGAAATTTAGTGCAGTCGTTTTCAGACTGTAGTTCCGAGAATACCCCTAGGTCATGGAGTCACTATGGTGGGTGCTGAGTGGTAATATTTAAAAAAGAAATTAGATACAAGAAAAAAAATATCACCATGCACCACATACAGTAAGTGAAAATGTTTTCTGAAACTGTTGTCTCATGATGGACATGTTAAAATAGGAAATGTCTTAGGTCACTCTTCAGCATATGCCAGAATTTATTTATTTGCTAGCAAGAGAACCAACAGCGTGATAAAAGAGTACACCCGTTCGTAGTGGGCATGGGAAGAGAGAGATTACATAGCTGGGAAGCAGAATGTTTACCCAAGCAGCTGGCATTTTAAAAATGGGGAAGAAAGTACCAACTATAAAGTTTATTTCACAAGGTCATAGAAATATCACACCCATAGCCATCTGGAACAGGATGATCTGAGAAGTTAATGCTAAGACTACATCTGTGGCTCATAATTAGAACAACACGGTTTCACCCATCAACAAGCAAGTCTGACAATTAACATGGAAGCACGAACTGGTGTAAACAGAGATTAGAAGCAGAGCACCCAGTAACAAATTCTGATTGAAACAGGTTGCTTGAGTGATTTTCTTAAGCCACAAGCAGAGACTCAGAACATACAGTTTTCCCATTTCTTCGTTCAGGGACTTTTTTCCCCCTTTGACAATTAGTATGTATCTCTTGGGCCATGATAAAAGATGTAGTTGCTGCCATAAATCACAGCCAAAAAAAATCAGGAAATACTGACTTGGGTAGGCTAGATCTTCTTGGTCCTAAGATTCTATATTTTTGTAAGGTAACACTGAAATTTGTTTGACTATTCAAATACTGGCTTATTCAAGTGTACATCTACTGCTCATTTTAATAGGCCTTTGGTTTCATGTTGAATAACTGGCTGAAGCTCATGAAACCCACAAGGTCATAGCATTAGTGAACACTTACTATGTCCCAAGCACTTTACTTATTATTCGTTTCACAGCGACTCTCTGGGGTAGGTACTGTCTATCATTAGTCTTATTTTATAGAAGAGGAAACAGACACAGGATGGAGGAATGCCCCTGGTATGAAGTCAGGACTGGAGCAGTCTGACGCCAAGTCTGCGTTCCTAAGTGTGGGGCTGCGTGGAGTCTTCAGCGATGGTCTGGCTGCAGGCATGTGTAGCCCCTGGGAAGGATGGTAATAGAAATTGATATCTGACTTAGGGCTTTAGACTTTCCAGGGACTTAGACGGTCATCGGATAACAGTACAAGTTAACATCGATTAATTCATCTTCTCAGTCCACTTTAGTTTACCTACCACACTGAAGCAGAAATGCTCGTGGGAACTACAGATGGTAGTGGCAGCAGAGTAGAAATCCTGGGACTGGGGATCTATATAATAAAAGCCTAAGCTATTCCACCGTTAAGGTGGAACAACCAGAACAACCGGTTGCTGTGATGTGCACTGGCCACCAGAGGGCAGATGCTCAATGCAGGAGCTGCCCCCCTGGTAGTCAGTGCGCTCTCACAGGGGGAGTGCCGCTCAGCCAGAAGCCGGGCTCATGGATGGTGAGCACAGCGGTGGTGGCGGGAGCCTCTCCCACCTCTGCAGCAGCACTAAGGAGCAGTGAGCTGAGTAGTAAGGAGCAACCAGGTGGGTGGTAAGGAGCGAGGGAACCCGGACTGCAAGAGGGATGTCCAACTGCTGGCTTAGGCCCAATCCCTGGGGGGATTGGGACATCCGGGGATCGGGCCAGCAGTTGTACATCCCTCGAGGGGTCCCGGACTGCAAGAGGGCACAGGCTGAGGGACCCCCTCCCGCCCCCTCACCCTCCAACCCCACTGCATGAATTTCGTGCACTGGGCCTCTAGTTTTCATATAAATTTTTTAGATAATTCAGAGGACTAGATATTTCATACTATGATACTTTAGAGTTAAGTTTATAACTTCTTAAGTATGAGGCTAGAAATTATCTGATCCTATTTGACAAAATTAGTAGAATATAGTAGAACCACATTGTGAGCTCTTCACTAGAACTTTACGACAAACGAAGCATGTTTTGATCAATTTCAGTATTTTCTAGAGACAGACAATAGAAAGACTTCCAGGGACTGTCATTTTCATGAACTTCCCAGACATGGTATTCTTTTAAACAACAACAACAACAACAACAACAACAACAAACAGCAACAATGAAAAGAATGGCTGATATAAGTCAAAGAGATGTACAGCTAGAGCTTATCCTTAAAAAGATATGACCAGTCCTAGCGGGTTTGGCTCAGTGGATAGAGCATTGACCTGTGGACTGAAGAATCCCAGGTTCAATTCCAGTCAAGGGCACATGCCTGGGTTGCGGGCCTAATCCTTAGTAGGGGGGCATGCAGGAAGCAGCCCATCGTTAATGTTTCTATTTCTCTATCCCTCTCCCTTCCTCTCTGAAATCAAAAATATTTAAAAAATAAAATAAAAAGATATGACCGAGACCAAAAGTTTGTCTCAAATTTGTCTCAAGATGACCCCTTAGGATTTTTAGCTTTATTCTACCTTATCTCACTGTTTTGAGCATCCAGAGTTCCCAAGAAGATGCTTATATAGTAGGCTACACTGGAAACCTTCTCTGACTTCTCTTGGTATCACCCAAGTCAAATGTCATATCTGAAAAGAAACTAAGAGAGTGTGAACTTAGTTCAACACTCTCATTTTATAGGTCAGGAATCAAAGGCCCATATAGGCTGAGCAACAATGCCACAACTCAGTGACAAAAATAGGAACAGAAGCCTAAGTCCTCTAATTCTTAATATTGATTTCTTTATAACACACATCTAACTCAATTACTAACTAAGCCAAAAATGCTGGCAGGATGACACAGGCTGGCCCACAGTGTGTTTCAGACCCTAGGACAGGACTGGATTAATTATTAGTTAGCACATGTCATTCAGGCTTGGCTAGTGGCCAATAGCATGACTACAGGCCCTTGAGATGCTAACAGGGTTGCACAGATAGATTGACACAGGAAGTAAAAAGACCTGAAATGTCATAATTTTAATGTTTAATTCCTTGTTTTTTTTTCCGGCATAAACTTTTAGGCTGAAAATTATTTCCCCTCAAAACGTGGGAGGCATTGCTCCACTGTGTCTGGCAATCCTGCATTGCTACCGCGAAGTCTGATCCATTCCGATTTCTAGTTCTCTGACTTTTTTCCTCGGGAAGATTCCCAGAGCTTCTGAAATCTCATGATGTGCCTGGGTGTGGCATCCATTGTGCTAGATAGTTTGGGTGCCCCATTCAAATCTTGAAAGTATAAATTCTTCAGTTAATGGAGATTTTTTCTTTGATAATTTTCTCAATCTGATTATATCTATACCTTCAGGAATTTCTGTTGAGATTGAGTGTTTTCTTTTCTCATACTCCCTATTTATGTTTTTAAATGTAGGTTTACTTTATATTCTTCAAATCTTTTATTATTAACTTGCTATTATTATATAGTTTTTTAATTTTTAAGAGCTCTTTCTCATCTCTTTTATTGCCTCATGTTAATAGCACTGTGCTCCTTTTCACAGATGCAATATTGTCTTTCTTCACTCTGAGGAAATTAATTATGGTTCCATTAAAGTTTTCTTCTGCCCTCTGTCTTAAAACTGATTCTCCAAGTTCCTTTTCATTTCATGTCTAGTGACTGTTGGCTAGCCATTCGTATGTAGAGACAGTGAGAAGCATGTCGGGTCAGGCTTAATGATCTATAGGCTTCATTGCAGGGTAATTGCAGTAGCCAGCAGTTTCATTGGAGGATGCTGAAATGCCAGTCTCTGTAGGTCTTTTCTCTTTGGTCAATTTCCTGTAAGAGGATTTTTTAAGACTCCTATCTGGTTTCATACATCCTGGGAAAGGGCTGAAGTGGGGGAAGGGGATGTCTCTTGTTCAGAATATAGGCTTTCACTTAATTTCAGTGTTCTCTAGTTCAGCACCCATTCATGTACCTAATGTTCCTAAGCATAGATCTTTTATGATTTAACCTCAGCAGAGAGCAAAAAGGAGGGGGTTAAGCTAGCAGGGAGGAGACCAGGGAAGGGAAGTGGGGAGTCTCCTGGTATCATGGACTCAGAGAAGGGATGGGAATGAAGCATCCATCTTATATAAAAACTGCTGTTTGAAATTTTAACCCTGCTATTTTGGCTTCTGTAAATGTTTGCTTGCTTAAATAATAAGGAAAATAAGACTACTCCCATTTCAGAGAGGCCATTTAACCTTCCCCAGACGAAGTTATCAGTGCTGGCACCAGGCCAAGCCTTTGGTTGAGGTCTCAAAGCCCCAGCACATAGGGGCTCTTTAAGAACTTGCAAAGGGGCCCCAGCTGGTTTTGCTCATTGGGTAGGGCATTGGCCTGTGGACTGAAGGGTCCCAGGTTCGATTCCAGTCAAGGGCATGTGCCTTGGTTGCAGGCACATCCCCAGTGGGGAGTGTGCAGGAGGCAGCTGATTGATGTTTCTCTCTCATCAATGTTTCTAACTCTCTATCCCTCTCCCTTCCTCTCCGTAAAAATATCAATAAAATATATTTTTTAAAAAGTCCCCATTAAAAAAAAAAAAGAACTTGCACAGGGGACCGGAAAACCCCATATTTGGGAGACAAAGAAGGTACAAAGGTATAAATACAGGAAACTTCCTGTGTAACTTCACCCAGAATTCTAGAGACATTTTTCTCTGGGCCCCTGTGTAGTAATAATAAATGTAACTCCATCTCTCTAAGCGTTGCTTGGTTCTTCTCTGTTCTTCTGTAACAGGAAGGTGGTTGTCTAAGATCTCTGATGCTTCCAATCCCTATGCTTTTCATTGACAACCCCTCCAAAAGCAGTTTTGACACAGCCTTTCCCCTCTGCTGAGTCAACTATGCTCTTCCAAGTGCTTTCCTTCATTCCAAGTGTTAACATCTCATCGGCCTCCCCTCTTCACTTATTCTTTCTGGCTTTGTGGGTTTATGCCTTTAAAAAATCCCTTTGTTCTTATTTTAGTTTGATTTGTGAAGAAGCAGAGATAAAAGCAAGTACTTATTTAGTCCATTTGGTCTGGCAGCTCTGGGCCTCAACTTTCTTTCCTCTAAAATAAAGGACATAAAAGCAGACCATTTCTAAGGTTCTATGAATCTGAAATTCTATGAACCCATGACTGTAAACAAGTGCTGTGTTGTGTAGGACTGATTCTACGAATTGTCAGAATTCAAACAATAGGGAAACAACTGAAGCCTGAATCATTAGGAGAAGTTTCATCTTAAAGGTGAGGACTGGAACATTGTGTGTGTATTGAACATTGTGTGTAAATGGAACGAAGAGGAAGGGAACAGTGTGAGTGGAGTCAGAGAAGCAGCTATGACTGCAATGGGAAAAGGACAGTTTGAGAAGTACCAAGAAACAGAGTTAGCTATTCACCAGGTGGACGTTTAGAACTTGCTGTAGAGGGCTCTCGAAGGCTTAATTTAAACTTACCTACAGTAGGAAATGTCACTCTTCGAGCATAATATAATGTTGGTACCAAATAGCATTTCTTTTTATCTCATAACTTTTGCACAGTTCTTGTTCATATCATTTCTTTTTAAAGTGAGTTGAAAGAAAGGCCTTCATTTTTATCTTTCAAAGAAACATATATTTTAACATATTTTTAATTGATTTCAGAGAGGAAGGAAGGAGAGAGAGTTAGAAACATCAAAGATGAGAGAGAATCATTGATCAGCTGCCTCCTGCATGCCCCCTACTGGGGATCAAGCCCACAACCCGGGCATGTGCCCTTGACTGGAATGGAACCCAGAACCCTTCAGTCCATAGGCCAATGCTCTATCCACTGAGCTAAACTGGCTAGGGCTAAAGAAACACTTTTTTAAAGGTTAATGGTATTATGTTGAGAAGTGATGCTGCATTTCTTGAGGCAGAGTGTGATTTGATGTCACATTTTATATAACTGTTAATTTTCTTACAGGTTTTATTGTTGTATGCGTATAACATGAAGCCCCTGAAAATTTCAGATGTTACCTGCACCAGTTACAGCAATGCCTCTGTTGGCTCCTTCTGGGTTCCCTTGAACAGGCGAGTACAGATGGATTATCCACAATCTAGCTTTCACTGTTGATCTTGTCGTAAGGACAAGCTGTCTCAGTAACATACAAGGTTACCCACGGGAGAACTTTTTTGAACACATTTTTAGAGAAACAATCTTTATTTTAGAGGAGTATGCTATTGAGGTGGTCAAAAGCACAGATTCTGAATCCAGCCTGCTTTGGTCCAAATGCCAGTTGTGCCCCTTACTACCTTGGCAGCCTTGAGCAGGTTACTTAACCTGCCAGTGCCTCAGTCTCCTCTTCAGTAAAATGGGAATAATAAGAATAGTACCCGGGGTGGTTGTAGGAACTGTTCCTGACACTTTAGGAAGTTTATAGAGAGTACAGGATGTTGTCTGTACTATGTTTTGCCTAATATTTATGGTGTGTTTAAAAAGTAACTTCATGTAGCTTTGTGTTGGGTTGCAAAATTAAGCCCAAACTCCACCACATCATTTATCTAACCTTTTCCTCTTTATCTAATTTACTAGAGGACTGGTGCACAAAAATTTGTGCACTGGGGGAGGCCCCTCAGCCTGGCCTATGCCCTCTTGCAGTCTGGGACCCCTCGGAGGGTGTTCACCTGTTGGCTTAGGACCACTCCCTGGGGGATCAGGCCAAAGCTAGCAGTCAGACATCCCTCTGGCAGCCCGGCAGCCCTTGGGGATGTCTACTTGCCAGCGGGGAGCAGGCCTAAGCTGCAGTCTGACATCCTTAGCGCTGTTGAGGAGGCAGGAGAGGCTCCCACCACCACCGCTGTACTGGCAGCCATCAGCCTGGCTTGTGGTTGGGCAGAGCTCCCCCTGTGGGAGCGCACTGACCACCAGGGGACAGCTCCTGCATTGAGCGTCTTTCCCCTGGTGATCAGTGTGTGTCATAGTGACCAGTCATTCCCAGTCTTTCTGCTGTTAGGGTCAGTTTGCATATTACCCTTTTATTATATAGGATAGAGGCCTGGTGCATGGGTGGGGGCTGGCTGGTTTGCCCTGAAGGGTGTCCTGGATCAGGGTGGGGTTCCCGCTGGGGTGCCTGGCCAGCCTGGGTGAGGGGCTGATGGGTGTTTGTAGGCTGGTCACACCCCCTTCGGGGTGGGGGTCCCCACTGGGGTGTCTGGCCAGCCTGGATGAGGGGCTGATGGCTGTTTGCAGCTGGTCACACTCCCTTCAGGGTGGGGGTCCCCACTGGGGTGCCTGGGAAGCTTGGGTGAGGGACTGATGGCTGTTTGCAAACTGGTCACACCCCCTTCAGGGTAGGTGTCCCCACTGGGGTGCCTGACCAGCCTGAGTGAGGAGCTGAGGGCCATTTTCAGGCTGGCCAAGCCCCCCAGCAACGGAAGCTCCCAGCCTCTCCTTTTTTTCTTTTTTCTTTATTCTGGGATTTATTTACCTTCTATAATTGAAACTTTGTTGTCTTCAGTGGAGCTCAGAGCAGCTCCTGCTTGCTCCAGCTCCGTGGCCACGGCTGGCTGAAAGCAGGTATCTAGGGTTTTATTTACCTTCTATAATTGAAACTTTGTTGCCTTCAGTGGAGCTCAGAGCCAGCCGGGAAGCTTGGCTTCCTCCATTGCTGGGGCAATCAAGCCTCCTGCTTGCTTCAGCTCTGTGGCTGCCGGCCGCCATCTTGGTTGGGTTAATTTGCATATAGTCACTTTGATTGGCTGGTGGGCATGGCTTAAGGCGTAGTGAAGGTACGGTCAATTTGTATGTTTGTTTTTTATTAGATTAGATTTTATATTGTTCCCTAGTTTATACTTTCTGCTTCAGCTCATGCCTAGTTTCTCTCTTTTCTCATTCCACATTACCAAACTTGTTTGTTTCTTATTCTTTTCATTACCTAGTTACTTTAGTTTTGATTCTGCTGTCCTTATGACCCCAGCTTGTAAGATGGAAATAATACCTATTCTGCCTACCTTTCAGGGTTATTGTTAGGATCAAGCCAGACAGAGCTTTGAAAGCACATACTTTAAAAGGTCAAGTCTCATTACTAACTCTGTCAGTGTCAGCTCATTACCTGCTAGGTACTTAGTAGGTGCTTTGAGAACACAGACTTGGTTCTTCTCTGGAGAGCCTTGTCCATACTCCATGATTTTCATTTCAAAGGACTCTTGGGTATCCGCACAAAAGAGAATAAAACAAGCGATGTTTCAAGAGCTGGCATACTCTTGATTATTGTGCAATTTTTTTAATGAAATGGCAGAAGACCTACTAGTAGACATAGTATACAAGATAGCAGAGCTAGGCAACAAAACTAGGAAATTAGGTACTTGCCTTTTACATCCAGAAACAATAGGATATTTTTTCCAGCTGGAAAGGATTATAATTTCTGCAAGGTAATCAAACTGACAGGATGCTTTTTTATCCAAAAATGTTCTTAATTTTGGTGTGTTTGTGATAAATAGTAGGCTTGCTAAAGTTAGGGACATGCCCTTGTCACTGAGGCCTTCACAGAGGAGGGTAGCTGACAATCTCTCATCTTACTTGTGTCTCTTTTCTCGTGTTTCTTGAATGAAGGAATACTTGAATGAATTAGGTTTAGGGATGCCAGAAACAAAGTGTTAAATAATGGAGGGCTTACTTTATGCATACTATTAATTCTGGGAATAAATGAATGCCTTTTGCAAACTCTTCAAATAAAATACATCTATGTTTGTTATTTTTAGAGTTATTGAAATTCATGAGAAACTATCGAATCTTATGGAAATAGCTGAGATATCATTGCCAGCAGTTCCTGAAGTTACTCCAGATGAAAACGTATCTGAAGCACAGGAAATAGAAGTGAAATCAATTGATAAAGAACTGGAAGTAAGTTATTAAGTAATGGAAAACTTTTCTACTGCAGAATGGATGTCCTTATACATAATTCCTCAAATTGTTTTTTACTTCATCAGAGCAGAACTACGTAACTCTACTTGAAACTTTGTGGTGGTTCTGCCCTCTTTTGTCTCTATGTAAAGTACCAGGGATGACCCAACTATTGGGCACATACATAGTGTTTTCTACAAAGCCCTTCTAAGCATACCAATTATAAGAATCTTATGGTGAATGGAAACAAAACCAATCTAGAGAAATCATTCAGTTATAACTGTGAATCTGGAGAAAGAATGCTCTGCAACTTTATAACATTACTTGTCATTTCTCACTCTAAGTCTATGTGAGCATGTTTATTACCCAAGTAATGTATGAAGGAAAACTAGAAAATACACAGAAGCCTATATCTTTCAGACTTTTTCAATGCATATATTTTTCCTAATTAAAAAAGATATTATCCTGTCCAGCGGATGATTCAGTTAGTTGGAGCATCGTCCTCTATACCAAAAAAGACTGTGGGATCGACTCACGGTCAGGGCACATACCTAGGTTGCAGGTTTGATCCCCGGTCACGGCACTTGCAGGAGGCAACTGATCAGTGTTTCTCTCTCACATCAATGTTTCTCTCTCCTTCTCTTTTCCTTCTTCTCACTCTAAAATCAATAAGCAAATATTAAAAAAATGAGATATTATCCTTACAGTGTGTTATTAATATGATCACAGAGTTCCTACAGTTGAGTGGTTTTCTTAAAAAATCTTTATTATTGAAAGTGTTACATATATCCTCTTTTTCCCCCATTGCCCCATTCTAGCATGCCTCCCACCCTGCCCCAGGCCTCCACCATTCAATTATCTGTGTCCGTGGGTTATGCATATATGCATACAAGTTCTTTGGTTCATCTCTTTCCACCCACCATCCTCCCCTGGCCTTCCCTCTGTTCCCCTGGATCTATTTTGTTCAACAATTTATTTTATTCATTAGATTCCACATATGAGTGAGATTATGTGGTACTTGTCTTTCTCTGACTTGAGTGGTTCTTATGATCACTGATGTTAGTGTTCTGGTGGAGAGGGTCATTGTCCTATTTCTCCTGCACTCTAAATGGGAATTGGATAGATGGAGATCAAAATGTCAGCATCATTATTGCCCCCACTCCCCTTCTGCCCCTGACAGTCTTACTGTACCAAGGAGAAGAGGAGAAGAGTCCTGCAGGCAGGGTACCTCCAAAAATATAAACCCACATTTCTCAGAAGGGGCCGAGTCTAACATGCCCTGTTGCTTTTCCCAAACCAGTCAAATAAGAATTAGTGGTGGGTCCAAAAACAGCTGGAAGTGCCCTCCTCCTTCAGGAGTGGAATGGAAATTCCTTACCTCCTATGGAAATAGAGGAGCAGGAAATGCTGTTCTTTCCTAATCACTTGCTCTTTGAATTTTCATTTTGTACATTAATCCAATTTCTTGAGATATATATTCTGTAGTTACTGTGGTCATTTTTAGAAAAAATCAAATGGCGGTACAATGTTTACAATGGAAAAAAACAAACAGAAATCTTCTGCCCAACCTCTGCCGACTCAATTCCATCCCCTTGGGTCCCATCTCTGTTTGTTTTCCTCAGAAAGATCTTTTAGGATCTTCCCTAACTTTTAGTCAGCTGTATCTTTTTTCTTAAATCACTTTCTGTTAGATTAATATTCAATTGGTTACAAAACATTTTAATTCTTAAAGATGCAGACTGGTACAGCCACTGTGGAAGACAGTATGCAGTTTCCTCAAAAAGTTAAAAGTGGAACTCCCATTTGACCCAGTAATCCCACTTCTAGAACTATATCCCAAGAAACCAGAAACACCAATCAGAAAGGATATATGCACCCCTATGTTCATTGCAACACAATTTACAATAGCTAAGATTTGGAAACAACCTAAGTGCCCATCAGCAGAGGAGTGAATTAAAAAACTGTTGTACATCTACACAATAGAATACTATGCTGCTATAAAAAAGAAGGAACTTTTACCATTTGTGACAGCATGGATGGAACTAGAGACCATTATGGTAAGCAAAATAAGCCAGTGGGAAAAAGATAAATATCACATGATCTCACTCATATGTGGGATATAATGATCAGCATAATTTGATGAACAAGAATAGATCCAGAGACAAATGGCAGGCGGGGAAGGGTTAGAGAGCTACCAAAGGACTTGTATGCATGCATATTACCATAACCAATGGACACAGACACTGGGGTGGGGGCTTGCCCTGGGTGGGAATGGCTGAGGGGGGAGGGTCGGTTGGGAAAAAAAGGAGACATATGTAAAACTTTAGACAATAAATAAATAAATAAATAAATAAATAGGAATAGGATGGGTATGGCTCTTTTTGTTTTCTTGTCTTCCTCATGTATTCACTCATTATGTGGAAGTGTAAACATTGGCAACTCTCCTGATTTTCAGACTATACTTGTTGGCATTTCTTCAGTCTGAATTTACCAGGACAGTGAGTGCATTTTTCATTATTGTGAAAGCAACACATCCAGCTGTAAGAGGATTCATCAGGCAAGAACAGTTGGCCTTTGCAAAACGCATCTTTCCAGTATTTATGTCTCCTGTGCTCTGTGCTTGCATTTATCATAGAAATGATGCCTTAGAGTTTTAGTTACACATCCTTTCCAGGGTCCTCAACTATTACAAGAATTACCACACACTTAATGATACTAATGAAATACTGAGTACCGATAACAAATCTCCCAGTGGATCAGCCATCTCAAACTCATGAGGTTTCACTTATATCTGATTCCTGTCCTAAATTCTATGGTTGCCCTTTCATGCCTGTTTTGGAGAGGAACTTGTCTCTTGTTTCATTTCCGCACTTCCTTTGCAGATCACTTACAATCACAGTCTTTCAGTCATAAACCAAACTCAGCAGGTTGCTGCCTCTGAGCCATGGTCTAGAATATTCTTTGCTGACATCATCCTTGAATCATTACTTTATAGGTTATATATGGAAAATGATGATTTTTCCCCTGCACCATTTGTCTTTTAGGGCTTAGATTGTCTAAGACAGGAGAGTGAACATCCATAAGAGTAATAGTTTTAGGTGTGCTCTGCCTAAAACTATGGGACTCAAGTCCTTTCCTGGGACTAATTGTTCCCTCTTTCCTAAAAATGATCCTTTCACTCAACTACTGCTCTGAGATGGAGAGATGAGCCCCTAGGTTGGAGTGAGAGTCAGCAGAATTTCCCTGGGGATCACATGTATGTATCAAATTGACCACAGTGAGCCCAGTATCTGAGCCAAGAGGTTGGCTATACATATAAACAAATTAGGAATAAATGGGAGGGGGGGGCCAAGGGAGCATTTGAATATAGGCAGATGGAGAATCCAGAGGGCCTATCTTGCCTTAACCAAAGTTTGGGGCTTGCTTTCATATCCTGACTCAAACGGTATATGTGAGTGGGTCAATCCTTGAGGAGCACAAACTCCTTTCAGTCCTCATGCTATCCTCTGTATTTTTTAATATGTCTATTGTCCAGCTTAGAAAGAGCTTCTTCAGCTTTAAGTGGGACATGTTTAGATGTGTTTCAGTTCTGAAAGTTCTTTAAAAGACAGAATGTCATCCAATGGAAGAAAAACTAGTATTTGTTTAGGTGAATTGGCAAATTAGTTCATAACATTTGAAAGTTGATAAATGGAAGGAACATACAAAGTTCTCTTTTTTCCCAGTATACTAACCAGCATGTAAGAAAAAAGAAAAAAAGCAGCAAGATTCTGTAGGGTAATATCAGATAAATCCCATTGACTAAATCTGCCAGTTCGTTGTCATGACAACCTTCACTGGGAGCTAATTAGAAGTTAACTAGGGCACTTGAAGAGATCAATTCTGGTGGGGAATTAGACAGTATTTCATAACCTCTATAATCTAATATATTTATATCTATCACAATATATTTTTTGGTGGGTTAGTAAATATAAGGGCCCAGAAAAATGTACTTTTGGTTGATATGGGAAATAGTAAATCTTGTTCTCTTTGTCTTTCTCATTCCCTTTCCTTTTTTTATTTTCTCCCCAAATCCCTATGGTCTGGAAGAAGCCAAAAACTTCGGAAAACAGACAGAAATTTAAGATGTATCTGGAGGGCTACAGAGCAGGTGTTCTATTCACTTCTGGCTTGAAAGCCTTGTATGTCCTTCTTCAAAAATGAACACTACCAGCTCGGAATGACCGAGTTATTTTAACCTATCATTCACAGTTTTAAGGGTATCTTCAGAGTTCATCAGGTACTTGAAAGCATATGAAAGATGCTACCCATCCTGGTTTTAAGACAAAAACTCCCTTTTGGAATGATAGCATACTCATATGAAAATCTTAAACTATGTTTACTAAGTCATTCAAGATTAGTTCAGCAAACATGTCCAGAATCACTGAACAAGGCAATTAGAATTCGTGTGTTGTCAGATTATCCCAAATATCAAAGTACTCTGAAAACATAGAACCAAATAAAACTGGACATTAGCATCAAATAACAAATTATTTTTGAGACAGTTATTTGCAAAATTTTTCCAGGCCTGGGGAGAGAAGGACATATAGAAATCAGTACAATTAGATCCCTGTCATGGAGGAGCTTATTATTGTAGGAGCATGGCTAGGTACCCAGATGTCATTCATAATGAGCCAGCTGCCTGGTGCCCCCCTTTTAGCAAGCAAAGTGTGATGTTTAAGTAAACATCAATCTGATGTTCAAAACCATAGAAAACAATCAAAGTCTCTATGGCACCTCTTATAGAACATCCAAGAGGGAATCTTTTTTGGGAATACTAGTACACAGAAAAACTTCTTTAAAGTCTTATTTTCCCCAACTATCTTGCTTTTAATATCTTTCTGACATCCACAGCAAGTCTTTAACATCTGTCTCATTTGGCTCAAACTCCTAAAACTTTACATTCAACTCAGTCTGTGTGGAGTGTTTTATCTCCTCTCCCCTTCCTGCTCTGGCTCAGTTCTTTATTATATAGTTCAACTTAGTCTCTCTTGACTTCTTCCAGTTTTCCTATCTCCCCCATTATTTGGATTCTATACCATACAAAAAAGTAAGGTTGTGGAATCCTTCCCTCTCAATGGGGCTTTTGATGCCAATGATTCTAATTTATTGTTTTTTATATCTCATTCATATTGGGGTGTGTGTGTGTGTGTAGAAAAAGAATGAGGGTGGAAGGGGAAGTTGGAAGGACGGAGAGAGAGAAGTTTCAGTTAGACTTTGTATTTGCTTAAATAGCTCAGACAGCATTTTATAGCTCCTATAAACTGAAAGGCCATTTTCCATTGGACCTCAAAATACCTTGTGCCCTTACCAAATTGTTTCAGCAATTATTTGTTTATATGTTTCTTCTTCTCTCTTGAACTTGTATTCCTTGGCTCAGGGGTCTTACTTATAACTAGAGGCCCAGTGCATGAAATTTGTGCACTGTGGGGAGGTGTCCCTCAGCCCAACCTGCACCCTCTCTAATCTGGGACCTCTCGAGGGATGTCTGACTGCCGGTTTAGGCCTGATCCCACAGGGGATTAGTTTAGCCCAGCCATGGGCAAACTACGGCCCGCGCCATTTGAAATGAATAAAACTAAAAAAAAAACAAGACCGTACCCTTTTATGTAATGATGTTTACTTTGAATTTATATTAGTTCACACAAACGCTCCATCCATGCTTTTGTTCCGGCCCTCGGGTCCAGTTTAAGAACCCATTGTGGCCCTCGAGTCAAAAAGTTTGCCCATCCCTGGTTTAGCCTGTAGGATTGGGCCTAAACCAGCAGTCAGACATCCCTCTCACAGTCTGGGACTGCTGACTCCCAACCACTTGCCTGCCTACCTGCCTGATTGCCCCTAACTGCTTCTGCCTGCCAGCCTGATCGACGCCTAATTCCTCCCCTGCCAACCTGATCGCCTCCCACTGCCCTCTCCTGCTGGCCCGATTGCTCCCAACTGCCCTCCCCTGCAGGCCTGGTTGCCCCCAACTGCCCTCCCCTCCTGGCTTGATCACCCACAACTGCCCTCCCCTGCCAGCCATCTTGTGGCTGTGGGTGCTGCCATCTTTGAGGGTGGGGAAGTCAATTAGCATATTCCCTCCTTATTGTCTGTGGGTACCACCATCTTTGAGGGCAGGAAAATTAGCATATTTCCCCCTTATTGGTTGTGGGTGCCACCATCTTTTGTGATAGCATGAGGGTCAATTAGCATATTCCCTCTTTATTAGATAGGCTTTTATCTCCAGTATCTTTGGTAAGTGAAACACAGTGCCTTTTCAATACTTGCCTGTGAAACTTTTAGTTGGAGACTTGTGGAGCACACTGATTCCTGACTGAGGGTGAAGTCATGGGACTGAATCTCATATTCGGTGGACAGTGAACCACCTGTTGTGGCAAGAGTACAGGCTGAATGTGGTGGGAGATGGGGCGGAGAGATGGTGGAACTATGTGCTTCCTCCTCTGACTTCCCACTGTGCTGGGAGCCTGTCTCTCCTACCCCTCCCACCAGACCATGACCTCTCTCTGTCTTGTTCACTTCCCATTACCACTCCATGACACTTAGGATGCATTCAATAGAGGTTGAACAAGCGAGTGGTGAATGAACATTGCTCTGCAGGAAAGGGTCGTGGAAAAGCAGGGCAGGATGTGTGCTGGAATAGGAGAAGGTGGGGCGGCAGCTGGAAGGGCACCTCATGATCCTCACTACATTTACTAAATTAATCCTCCTGGCATGTAAAGAGGGATGAGGGAAGCAAGAGTTTGTAGGATGGAAAACAATTTAGGAAGCTTTTTCCATATTGTAGGTGAAAGATGATGAGGATTTCAACTAAATTAAAGAATTGGCTTTATTAATTTTGAAGCAACTCAGAATTGAATTCCATTCCTCATAGAATTATGATGCTTCTTGTTAAAGGAGAAATGGCAGAGATTGAACAAGGGTCATTCTGTGTCCTCTCAGGCTCCTTGCCAACCACAGCCCTTCTCCAGCAGCTCTTGATGGGATGGGTGAGCTTAGCGCCTTCCCTGTCTCCATTTCTGTGCTAGTGAGGCCTCATGAAATCTCTCACTACCCAACAATCCAGTTTCTGGCCTATGTACATGGTTTACCTCAGAGAATACTAAAGAAACAGAATGTTGTTGAGGTGAAATTTCTGTTTGATAAATTTTGAAATGGGAATGAAAGGCATTTATGAGGTAACATTGCTATCCATCTGTTATATGGAATGATTACTGATATGGACAGTCACTTTGCTTGATAGATCTCAATAAAATCATGACAGTAACTCATCATGGTTGTTATTGAAACCTTTTATCTAGTAAAAAATATACTTTAACCAGTCCTAAGAACTCAACTAGAAATATAGAAAGACCGATAATGAGAAGGATATAGGAGTGGATATATGTTCTCCTCTGTCTAGTACAATGAACCAGAAGCCTGTAAAGTTCATCAGAGGAAACTGGTATACCCTGACCAATGCGGGAGATCCTACCTGCCCTCTATCCTTTTTGGTCCCATTGAAGCTGGCTCATATTTAGCCATGATTACTTCCTGCCCAAGCGATTTGAGTAGCCTCTCAGCTTATTTACCTTTCTCTTGTCATTTTTTTTTAAATCAGGCCAGTTCTCCATTTTTGGTGTGTGTATGAGAACATTTAAGTTCACACTTAAGTCTCACTTCTTGGTTAGAACAGTCCAGTTCACCTTTAAGATGTGGCCAGAATTATCTTTTTAAAGCAATTTGATTATTCCCGTAGTCCAGTGCCTCTCAATTTTCTACACAACAAAATCCAAATCCCTTGGTTTTACCTGTCCTGGTATAAGTTTGCCCCTTCAGCCTTATTTCTCACCACTTTCACTGCCATGCTTCCTATACCAACCCACAGGAAAAATCATTTCAGGTCCCTATGTGCCTTGAATGTCCACTGTTTTTTGCTTGCCCGGCTTCCTCCAGCCAGAGTGCCCTTGTCTCCATTCTCTGTCAATTGAAATCCTACTACTTTATCAACTCTCAATTCATCTGACCCTTTCTCTAGGAAGTCTTTCCTGTCATCTAGGTTTATACTTATCCCACCTCTAGGCTCCTACAACATGTCGTAGTGATGCATGTTCTGACCACATTATACTTGGTATTTTATTTAGTTGTGTTTGCATCTTTTTTTCTCAGTTATTGTAAACTTTGGGGGGATAGGGCCCATTTCTTCATCTTTGTATTCCATGGCACCTGCTATAGTACCTTAAATATATTTGTTAAATTGAAGTAAATTAGCTATAGCTTTGGAACTCTAAAATTTGATCTTTTCTATGTCCATGCATTTATCAAAACTCAGTCATAAAACATGGTTTGGGGCTACAAGTTCAATTTCTTGCTTTTAAAAATATTTATTGTTGAGAGTATTATAGATGTCGTCCCCTCTCTTCCCCACATTGCCCTCCTCCACCTGGATCCTGCCCCACCCCAGGCCTTTACCACCCTATTGTCTGTGTCCTTGGGTGACAGATTCTTTAGTTAATCTCTTCCCACCTCCTCCCCCCTTCCCTCTGAGATTCATCAGTCTATTCCATGTTTCCATGCCTCTGGTTTTATTTTATTCATCAGTTTATTTTGTTCATTAGATTCCTTGTCCATTTATTTTGATTTTCAGATTCAATTGTTGATAGATACATATTTATTGCCAGCATATTGTTCATATTTTTTATCTTTTTCTTTTTTCTTGTTCTTCTTTTTTTTTTTTTAAATATATTTTATTGAGTTTTTACAGAGAGGAAAGGAGAGAAATAGAGAGTTAGAAACATCGATGAGAGAGAAACATCGACCAGCTGCCTCCTGCACACCCCCCATTGGGGATGTGCCCGCAACCAAGGTACATGCCCTTGACCGGAATCGAACCTGGGACCTTTCAGTCCGCAGGCCAACGCTCTATCCACGGAGCCAAACCGGTTTCGGCTTTCTTGTTCTTCTTAAAGACCCTTCAACATTTCATGTAATACTGGCTTGTGGTGATGAATTCTTAGCTTTTTCTTGTCTGTGAAGCTCTATCTGATCTTCAATTCTAAATGATAGCTTTGTTGCTTTTTAATTTTTAGGTTTTAACCAGCAGTGGTCAGTTGTAATGTAAGAATTAATATACTTTTATTATTTTTATTATAATTCCTGAATGCTACTACATGTACATATTAATACTGCCATAAAAGCAAATTGTTGTTTCCTTCAGGGATGGATACTGACAAGACTGTACAGCAGGCATAGTTTTTCTCTGATAATGTTATAGTTATGACACTTATCATTGTCAGTAAAGGAAATCTTCCACAAGCTCCATGGAGTGGGGGGAGGGGGGGTAAATTCTCACTCATCTCTGATTCTTCCTCTTATTCATCTCACATCTGGCCGATGGCTGCCTTCTTCAACTCTGTATCAGGATCTCTCAGCTCACATGGCCAGTACTGACTGCAGCTCTCTTCTGTTGTCCTTCCTTATGTGGAGGATTTGACCAATTCAGCCCTGCCTATGGGTAGACCCCTCATCAGTCAGATGTATTCACATAAACACAGCTCTGTCTACACAGTAGGGTGTGTGGTAGAGCTGTCAGCAATAGACAACATATGATATTGACCTTCATTTCCTATTCATTTACTCTTTCCATTTCTTTCCCAATTCCCAACCATTCTTCTCTACTTAAATCCATTTCTGGGCTCTCTTCTAGGATGCTCTTTTGAGAAGAAAAGTGATTTTTCAAAATCTTATTGTCGTTTGTGGACATCCTGTAGTTTTTAAATACCCCTCTAAGTCTCAACCTGAAAATTGAATTTAGGTGATAAGTGAAGAAAATAAAAATGAAATAAAGAGTTTATAATTAAAATGTCTAATATTTACCAATAATATCAACCTTACTATATTGTTTTCTTATTTATAGAAAATGATTATTGACTGTTGCTCAGAAATAATAAGTCTGTTTATGAGTGATAAAGAGACACAACCACTATCTAAGGTAAGTATCTCTTTTAAAACTATATTTCACTCACTCATAAGTATCACTGTTGCTATGGAAATGGAAATCCAGAAAACATCTATTATAAAAGTATCAAGGGACTAACCCTTCTTAATGTGAGTGATAAACATGAATTTATGAGAGCATGTTATTTTGTTTAAAAAATATTCTTTAAAAAATCAACTAATACAGAAAATTATGAAGAGAATAATGTTAAAGTCATTTCAAATCTACCATTTAGAGAATAACCACTATTAACATTTTGGAGAATATCTCAAATGTTTCCCATGATATATATATAAACTTTGTATTTTTTGCATCAGTAGAATCATAATGTACATGCATCTGTAACTTGCTTTTTTCATTCAATAATAATGTTATGGACATATTTTTACTTGAAAGGCCTACCTTCTTGTATCTAACGCCTCATAAGAGTCTATTTTACCTATTTGTTGTGTCAGGCTTTATTTAAATAACCACATTTTATTCATGGATCTTGAGGGTGATAGATTCTAGTATAAACATATTTCACTCTTCTGCATCATCTTCTCAGAGTTAATTCTTAGGAATAAGATTTTGGAATAAAAAGTACATATGCATTTTTTTTTTACTGTGAGTTCTTCAGAAATGAAACCATTTTACATTCCTGCCAGCAATGCACAAGGGTTCTAGTTTGTTCACATCCTCACCAACACTTGATATTTTCCTTTTTCTTTTTTTTTTGGATGATGATCACCATTATAATGAGTGAAAGTGCTATCTCATTGTGATTTTGATTTGTATTTTCCTAATGACTAATTTAGTTGAGCATCTTTTCATGTGCTTATTTGCCATTTGTGTATCTTCTTTGGAGAAATGTCTGTTCAGTCTTCTGCCTATTTTTGAAATGGCATGTACATTTTGATGTATAATTACAAATGGCTCCAGAAATGTTGCACCAATATTTTTGCTCATCAGTGGTAGATGAGGGGGCCATTTCCCCCTCATGTTCATCTACACATGTTTTTCTTCTCCTAGTTTCCTCCCCTCTCTCACTCCCCCTCTGCCTCCTTCTCTTCTTCTAACCATGGTAGGTATGACAAGTGAAAAATGACATTTTCACTTTTTAAAATTTTTTATTAATAAGGCCAAATATACTAGTAGTTCATGAGTTTGTTGGTAGTCTGTGTTTCACCTTTTGTGAAATAGTATTTGTTCATTTAGTTAGTGAATAGGTATTATTTTTAAAAATATTTTTATTGATTTCAGAGAGGGAGATGGAGAGATATAAACATCAATGATGAAAGAGAATCATTGGCTGCTTCCTGCATGCCCCTACTGGGGATCTAGCTAGCAACCCAGGCATATGCCTTGACTGGGAATTGAATCGTGATCTCCTAGTTCATAGGTTGATACTAAACCACTGAGCCACACCAGCCAGGCAGTCTATACATATTTAGAGTGAACTGTCTGTGCATTAGGTTCTTTCTAGAACCTGGAGAGCAAGGTCAGAATAAACAACAAGGACTCCACTATCTTGGAGCTACTATTATTGTGAAGCAAATAGTATATAAATCAATAAACTAGATAAGTTAAGATTTGTTAAGTACTATGAAGGAAAAAAAAGGGTGATATGTTAGAGTATTGGTCAGCAAACTGAAGCCTATGAACTATATCTGTCCCACAGCCTATTTTGTAAATAAAGTTTTACAAAGGAAGACCTCTCGTAGGATATGACATTTGAAGTAAGACCTGAAATATTACACTGTGTTCCTCCCACTATATCATTAGTTTCTTGGGGGATAGGGACAATGCTAACTTAATCTTTCAATTCTTACAGTTCCCTGTATATTATTTTAATTAGTTATTGCTTCTTCAATTGAATTAAATTCCATTTCGTGTTAAACACTTGAAATTTAATATTTGCTTTTTAAAAATATTTATTTGACCATTCATGTTCTTTCCCATTTTTTAAAATGGGGAACTTAATTTTCTAGTATAGAAATATATAGATTTACTGTAGCAAGCCATTGGTAATAAAGTAAAACTTAAACCTAAGTTTGATCAAACTGTGGTTAAAAGCAGGTCACAGAAAAGAAGACACATGATTTTGTATGGGTTTTGGCTTTTGACAGACTAGACTTGAAGTCCCAACCTTGAATCTTGTTAGTCATATGACCCTAAGCAAGTTTTCTCAAATGGAAAATGGAGTATAATGCCAATCTTTCACAGTTGTGATTACTAAAGCAAATAATATATGTTAAGTATTTGGCATAGGGCCTAGTCCAAACAAATGTTTAGTAAATATTAGCTATTTCACCACCATCATTATCATCATCATCATCACCATCATCATCCCTACCATGGTCCTCCCTTCCATGTGTGAATGTGTGAATTCTTCATCCCTTAGTTAACTAATTTTAAACAGACTTTTAGGATCCACATTTGTTTTGAAATACTGATAGACAAAGAGAAGAAAAGTGTTAAAGGTAGACAGAGAACTAGAACCCATTTTCTCTGTAAAGTAAATCACTGTTGAATCCTAGAGGAATGAGGTCAGTGTGCTGGATCCCAACACAAGACCCCAGTGGTGAAAGGGTCACAGGTCCGAGAGGAGGTGCCTCCCAGGTGAAGCCCCTGCTAATGCTTCCACTGAAGCCAGACTTACCGAGTAGTGCTGGCCGGGGGCGTGGGCGTTAGGAGCTTGTTCCAAGAAACAAATTGTTAGGCAAAATTACATGCCTTAGTGAAGTTGTTTTTATCACCGGAATGAGATCTTGCTGTGCAATTTGGTTCTGTACTGAACATACCTATTGCAATCACCTTTGCCTTTTATTGCCTCTTTCTAATTAAAATGGATATTGCACACACAGCTTGTGACAAAAAGAAACAGAATAGCGAGGAGATGAAGGTAGGGAATGAGTGCTCCATGCTAACCTTCTCAGTGATTACTCACAAAATATAAATGACCATGAGGTACAATTTCTGGTCAACTAATAATAAAACTTCCTTTTAATTGCCTGTATAGGTTCAAATTATTGCCGTTTCCAAGTTGCCAGGTAGGATTCAAACATGATGCTAAAAATATTCTTTCTGTTCTTGCTGTGACTGATCATGGGAAGGACAGGTCACCATCAGTAATTATCGACTTCCAGCTGCATGCAGAACATTGGTGTAGACACTTTTCTTGTTGCAAAGGCAGCATAGGTTAATGTTCCTGCACTCAGCTAATTTTATATTTCATACTTGTTCACATGATACAAATAAATTTACCTAATCAGTATATCAGTGGGGTGTGTGTGTGTGTGTGTGTGTGTGCGCGCGCGCGTGTGTGTGTGAACTGAACTGACTAGAGTCACACAGAATAAGTTTGGAGAGGAGATTTCAAGAAGAGATCTGGTTCAAGGTAGGGAAGGTTGATCTAGGCCAAGTGATAAGACACATTGTATAAGGATATTACCAAAGAGCTTTTCTGGGCTGCATGAGTTCAGTAGGATATTTTTTGTAGTTCAGGATTTTTAGCTAGACCCAGAATAATATCTGACAATAATGATAGTAATCACTAAAATGATCACTACTAATAGTGGCAGTAGTAATAATATTCATGGTTAATATTTGTTGAGCACAGGGCATGTGAAAACATTGTTCAGTGTTTTATTATTTCATTTAATATTATAAGAATCCTATTAAGTTGGTTACTACTATTATCCTAATTTTGGAGATGAGGAAACTGATGCACAGGGGAATTAAGCAGTGTGCTCAACGTCTCCCAGCTTCTAAGTGGAGGGGGCAGGAGTCAAATATAGTTCTGCTTAAAAATCCAGGATCTGTGTCTTTAATTAAATTATACCCACTGAATGTTCCATTGGAATAGTGGGAGCAGGTGCTACAGGAAGTTGAGGAGTAAGAGTGGGAAAATTAAAGTTGCAAGTATAGATGAGACTTTAAGGAGGTCTGGGTAAGAAGTTTGGAGAGAGACACAGAGACTAGGGAGGAAGTTAGGACAGGAATGGTGGGAAGGGAAAAGGGCCAGGAGGGTAGGGGTTGCCTGTCTAGAAGAAGGATAAGTGCTGATGGAACACAGCCTTTAGGGATCAGGGTGGGGGCAGAAAGACATTGATAACACAAGTGAGATAGCTGCCTGGAAGCAGAGGAAAGATACTTCTTTTCTCTAGGTCCTGGGGTAGCAGATGGAGCTGGGAAAGGGTGAGAGAAGCTGGGGCAGTTTATACTCAGTGGTTCTCATTTCTCAATGAAGTGGAGGCAAGTTTTTCTACTATTGGAGTGGGTTAGAGGATTGAGGGCATGGTCTTCTGAGAGAGAGAGGTAGATGAAGATTTTGAATATTCACAGTCTTTGAGTGTGATGGGCAGGAAAGCTGACCAAAGAGAAATAAAAGGAGTGAGGGCCACATGGAGATTTAGGAGTCATTGATTTGTTGGGACTCTAAGTTACTTGGCTTGTGATGTTTCTCTAGCAACACTTGGCTTCCTGGACACAGGAGTGAGGCAGACGTGTGAGGAGAAGAGGCCCGTGGCAGGTGAGAGTGCAGTGAGACTGCTAACAGTATGTGGGAGGCTCAGGTGGATGAGAGAAGCTCCACACTTATCTCAGCCAACTCAAAACTTCCTCTGTTTGCTCTGAGAAGCACCACTGCAGCCTAATGCCTGCCATTTTCCCCCAAGCTGTAGCTGGACATAAAATAGTTTATGCAATATGTTTTCTTAAAAATATTTTGAATTTAACTTAAAAAATTCTGTAATAACAGTTAAATTCTAATGACTTCCACTGCATTTTTATGTACATTATTCATGTGTATTTTTTTTCCCACGGGGCTAAATTTAGTGTACTCATGTTCCCTTATTTTTTATTCTTAAAATGATCATTTTTGTACGTGTTTATGATCAGATATTGACATCAATCACAGAATTATTTAGAGATAAGGTCACCAAAATAATTATTATCTTTAAGATGTTTTCAGTAAGAAGTATAGAGAAGGTAAAAGGACAGCTAGAAGGAGACACAGAGTCACAGATATGTTTACATATATTCATTTGTTTAGTCATTTGCATCTTTAATTTTATGTCTGATGTATTGATTCTATCATATGACTACCTATGCTCTATAGCCTTTTATGTTCTTACTAGAGGCCTGGTGCACGAATTCGTGCACTGGTGGGGTCCAGCTGGCACACCCCAATGGGGGTGGGGGTGCCTGCTCCGGGGTGGGGCTGACCAGGGCTAGGGGCCACAGGCATTCCAGTTGTTCCAACATTCGGTTGATTTGCATATTACCCTTTTCTTATATAGGACTAGAGGCCCAGTGCACAAAAATTTGTGCATTCAGAGGGGAGAAGGGGTCCCTCAGCTCGGCCTGTGCCCTCTCGCAGTCTGGGACCCCTCGGGAGATAACGACCTGCTGGCTTAGGCCTGCTCCCGGGTGACAGAGGGCAGGCCCAATCCCTAGGTGCAGCCCCTGGTCGGCTCAGAGCAGGGCTGATTGGGGAGTTGGGGCGCTGCCCCTGTCATGCACAGAGCAGGGTGGATTGGGAGGTTGCGTTGCCACCCTCAGTCATGCTCAGGGTAGGGCCAATTGGGGGATTGGGGCACCGCCCCCTGTCACACTCAAGGCAGGGTCGATGGGGAGGTTGCGGTGCCAACCCCTGTCGTGCACAGAGCAGGGCCAATAAGGGGGGTTGGGGCTCCGTACCCTGTCAGGCACAGAGCAGGGCCCATCAGGGGGTTGGGGAGCTCCCCCCTGTCACGCACAGAGCAGGGCCGATCAGGGGGTTGAGGAGATCCTCCCCGTCACTCACAGAGTAGGGCTGATAGGGGAGTTGGGGCACCGCCTCGTGTCACACACAGAGCAGGGCGGATCAGGGGGTTGGGCGCTGCACCCTGTCACACTCAGGGCAGGGCCGATGGGGAGAATATGGCTTTACCCCATCACACACAGAGCAGGGCCCGTGGGGGGGTGGGGGGTGGGGCGCCGCACCCTGTCACACACAGAGCAGGGCTGATCAGGGGGTTGGGGCGCTGTACCCTGTCACACACAGAGCTGCAGGGCGATCAGGGGGTTGGGGAGCTCCCCCCTATCAGGCACAGAGCAGGGCTGATCAAGGGGTTGGGGCGCCTTCCCCTGTCACAAACAGAGCAGGGCAGATAGGCAGGTTGTGGCCCCGTCCCCTGTCACACACAGAGCTGCAGGGCGATCAGGGAGTTTGGGCGCTGCCCCCTGTCATGCTGATCCCGGTGCCGGGAGGCATATTACCCTTTTACTGTATAGGATAGAGGCCTGGTGCACGGGTGGGGGCCGGCTGGTTTGCCCTGAAGGGTGTTCTGGATCAGGGTGGGGGTCCCCACTGGGGTGCCTGGCCAGCCTGGGTGAGGGGATGATGGCTGTTTGCAACTGGTCACACACCCTTCAGGGTGGGGGTCCCCACTGGGGGGCCTGGCCAGTGTTGGTGAGGGGCTGAGGGCTGTTTTCAGGCTGGCGGGTGACTGAAGCTCCCAACTGCTCCTTTTTTTCTTTGTTATTCTGGGCCAGCTTTAGCTCTGGCTCCAGCTCTGAGGCCTCTGCTGCTGAAAGCAGGTATCTGGTTTGTTTGGGTTCTATAATCGAAACACTGTATCAACTCCAGCTCTGTGATCCCGGCTGGCTGAAAGACGGTTTCTGGGGTTTTGTTTAGCTTCTATATTTGTAACAATGTTTCAAACTGCAAGCTCAGAGGCCAGCAAGGCAGGTGGGGAACGTTGGTTTCCTCCGTCACTGAAGCAAGCAAGCCTCATGTTAGCTTCCAGCTGCCTGGCTGCCGGCTGCCATCTTGGCTGGCAGTTAATTTGCATATCGCCCTGATTAGCCAATGGGAAGGGTAGGGGACATACGGCTAATTACCATGTTTCTCTTTTATTAGATAGGATGACCCCTGCCTATCAGCTGAAATTATTGCTCCACAATGCTAGTATCCTATCTTTTGCTATATTATCATGCTAAAATTGGTAATAACCTATATTACTCTAACTCAGAACCCTTCTTTCATCACTTTCTCTCAAGCCTGTACTTTATGTCTCAGTCCTTAATATTTTGTTATCAAAATATGTTATAATGAAGTGCTTTCTGGCAACCTGCTTAGGCAATTTTTAAAATCTATCAGCATCTCTCCCCAAATATGCTGGGTAACTGTCATGGAGTTGCTTAGTGTGTCTATACCCAGACAGGAGAGGATAAACTAGGTGGACTCTCAAGGTACCCTTTGAAATAACCTATGCAGTTTTTCTGGGTGTTGGATGGGGTTGCATGCACCCCTACTTATGTGGGACAGCTTCCATTTCACTTTTTCTGGGATCTTAAATCCTAGAGAGTAGAGCTAGTCTGTTTAATTTCCTTTGGCTAATTTTATTACACTAGTGTGTGCCTCTTCCTTTTAACACAGTATGCCAAATGGTGTCAATGACAGTACTCTTTTTAAACTCTCCTTTACATCATGGGCACAAGGTTCCACATATTCCATAGTAGGTGCTTATTAAGTCTTAACAAAATTAAATCTATTAATATAACTTTTGTTGGTTCAATTGAAACTTCCTCTTTCTTTCTTTCTCTTTCTTTCTTTCTTCCTTTCCCTCTTTCTTTCTTCCTTTCTTTCTTTCTTTCTTTCTTTCTTTCTTTCTTTCTTTCTTTCTTTCTCTCTTTCTTTCTTCTAAGAGTTTTGTGTTATTTTTTCTTTGTTTTATACCAGCCACGAGCTGTCTGAATAGATTTTCGGGGCATCTAGAATTACATCTTTCTTCTGTGAGACATTATCATTCTGTCCTCAAGTGAAGAGTATCCTTTGTGTGTAAGTCTATGAGACATCCACTTAATATTCTCATATTCTTTTGAAGACAATGCTGGATGACATCAGTTCCACACTGCTTTTCAAACACAGCGCCGGCTTGGATTCCATCTTCTCACTGTTCACATCTAACTGTCACATTTGGCTAAAGGAGAAAGAAAGCCCTTAAGAAAAGGCCAGGCTATTAATGTGCTCTTCAAAATGCTAAGAAAAGGCTAAGCTGTTTATAGCATTTTCAAAATGCTCATCTCTCGGAGACTTGCCAGCAATAGTGTCAAGGTGAAACACGCTTTCCTTCATCAAGGAACCCAGAGTCTTTGTGTTATCTGTGCTCAAAGCATTGGTCCCACTTTTGTTAGGCATGGGATTTGGAGGTATAATGGTACTTGGATATAATTTAAACTAAAATATAATCATAAACCTGATATTGTATGTTTAGTATAAAAGTGGCGAGAAGGTTGTTCATTGCTTGATAAAGCAAGCCTGGATTCATTCAGGATATAAGTGTATTTCAGAAAAAAAGGGAAAATCTCCCTGAAATTTAGTCACTTGTATAACTTCCAAGGAGGTGAGAGGCATGGGTATCATTAGCAAATCTGTTCACTGCTTTCTATTTTGCTGAAAACGGAGCTAAGTGTTTACTTTCATTTGCTTCATTCATTTTTCTAAATGGGTTTGTCTTGATTAAAAAACTGGGCCTCTAACGGTGGGACTAGGTTTTCATTTCAGGAGGATATTGGTTTTTGCCTCATATAGTTGAGTCAATTGGCAATCTTTTGGAAATTTTCTCGACACATTTTCCTTGTCACTAAATAAATTCCCAAAGAAGAAGCAGGTGTACATTTACTCATTTTTCTTGTTAATACTTTCAACAAGTGTTTGAGATGTTTGTTCTTATTCCACCTGAATCTCAGGCAGCTAATGCCATTATGTCCTTTTTTCAACTACCCGTGAGAGCAGAGTACAGTGGGAAGAGCACCAGGCTCATTGTAGCCCCCATTTTGCCCTTGTGGTCCAGTGGACAAGTCATTAACCCTTAAACACCCCAGGTCAATCAGATTCTGTTGAAGGTCTTGAAAGCGATGTGTCTCAGTGGATGAAAGCATGATTCAATTCTTGTTTCCACCATCCATTGCTGTGTGACTGGGAGCAAGTTACTTCACTCCCTCCCTGTGCATTGGTAATAGCTACTCTGCTTGTAGGATTACATTAGAAACAGCTTGCAACCCAGTGAGTATGGTGCCAGCACAATGCCAGTGGTAAGCATTCACTGCATGGTGGTTGTCTTTATCTTTCCCAGACTTAAAAATAATGTGAAATGAGTCTTTTTTTTTTTATTTGACCATTAGCAGCTACCTTCATTAGTGGCCTTTCGCCTGTCTAACTGTTTGCTAATTTTGAAAAGACTAAAAGGATATTTAATAGATGTATTCTTCATATTATTTTTCAACCATCCTTTTTAATTAACTTTTTTTTGATTTGAGAAAATTGCAGATTCACATGCAATTATAAGAAGCAATATAGAGAGATCCTGTGTGCCCTTTACCCAGTTTTTCCCAGTGGTAACAGCTTGCAAAACTATAGTCCAATATCACAACCAGATTCTGACATTAATAAAGTCAGGATGCAGAACAATTTCATCCTTACAAGGACCCCTCGTTGTCCTTTCACAGATACTCCAACTTCCACCTCACTCCTGTTCCTGACCCAGCTCCTTGACAATTACTAAGCTACTCTCCATTTCTATAAATTTATTTCAAGAATGTTGTATTAAAGGGGCCATATAGTATGTAATCTTTGGGGGCTGGCATTTTTTCACTTAGCATAATTCCCCAGAAAACCATTAAGCTATGCTTTTGATGAACCAAAAATCCTTATGAATAGTGACACATTTTATTTTGGCAACAGAGTCATTATTAACCAAAAGTGCTTAATGGCATACAGTGCATAGTAAATGTGCAGGGAGGTTCAGTGGTGGGTTCCGAGTCCACCTACCTCTGCCCTTCCTCCTCCTCTCTGTCCTTCTCCTCTTTCCTTGTCCTCTTCTTCCTCACGTCCTCTTACTAATATTGACAAAGGCTGATTGCTTAAGTTGAAAATTCTAAAAAGACTTAAAATAATTTATGTAACATTTCTTTATAAATTACAAACTATCAGAAATTGCTGGTCAGAGTTGGTCACATTATAAGAATGGTTTGCAGGTGCTTGCGATGTATACTGATGTGAATAAAGAAGTCAGCATGAGCAGCTCTGCCCTCCAGGTTGCTCCTGCAGTGGTTGCACGAGAAAGAAATAAATGTTTCTGCTAACTAACAAAGCCTGTCATGCTTTGATTTTAAGCAACAAAGTCCCATAAACAAAATGCAAACATCAGTTCACGTTATTTTTAAATCCTTTGCTCTAAAAAAGAGCCTCCTTTTTAGTTGCCAGACAGTAAGTCCAATGAGCACCTTCCTAAAAGCATCAAGAAATGCCAAGTACTGTTCGAGCTCAAGAGATTTCATTACTGTTTCTCCGGTCAAAAGCCCATAGGCAGACCCAAACCAACCCCTTAGGAGGGAACCCAGCCTCATTGTGCTCAGTTACAGCATATTTTCCTATAACTTTGCTGCTGAGATTCCAATCCCTGTCCTTTCGGTGGAGTAAAATCTTACTCTGATGGAATTTCCCTCTATTCAGAAATAGGGTTAGGGTAGAGCAAGCTTGCTAGGCATGCATGTTTGAGTCAGGAAAGGGTAGGCTAGGCTGTGCTCACAAGTAACCCTACATTTCTGTGGCTATAAAGGTTTCTTTCTTATGCAAAGTCCAGTGAAGGGAACTCTCCTTGAACCTGTAACTATACTGTCTAGACTACATGGCCTCTCAGGTCACCATAGCAGGAGAAGAGGGCTGGGGAATTTACAAGGTGCTTTCAAGTAGGGTGACCATGCATGCGCATTGCCTGTGACAGCCACAATGTATGCCTATTGATTTGGAGTAATGGTTACTATTTTTCCTGGTATTATTAGAAGTGTCCCATTTTAGACAATACATAAGGGTGATTCTAAGAGCCAGCAACCATAATTTCTACCCATATCCTATTGGCCTCCTCCTAATGAGCCAGCATGTAGAGGATTGTAGAGGAGCAAGGATGTATGTTAGTGAACACTAAAAACTTCCGGCACAATAGGCATTTTCAGGAATGCCATAAATTTTTAAACAGAATTAACTCCATAACTTTAATTACCAAAATTGTGTTAAGTAAATATGACATAAATATGATATTTCTATGATCTAAACCAGGGGTCCTCAAACTACGGCCCATGGGCCACATGCAAATACAAATATTGTATTTGTTCCTGTTTTGTTTTTTTACTTCAAAATAAGATATGTGTAGTGTGCATAGGAATTTGTTCATAGTTTTTTTTTAAACTATAGTCCGGCCCTCCAACGGTCTGAGGGACAGTGAACTGGCCTCCTGTTGAAAAAGTTTGAGGACCCCTGATCTAAACTATCTGATTTAATCACACACTGTGGTAGCCTGAATCATGCCCCGCCCTTACAGATATCCACATCCTAATCCCCAGAACCTATTGCCTTACAGATCTGATATCAAAGTAGGGGATTATCCTGGACCATCCAGGTTGTCCCGAAATGTAATCAGAAGTTCTTTACAAAAGGGAGCAGAGGGAGATTTGACAACAGGAGAGAAGGTGATGTGATAATGGGAGCAGAGGTTGGAGTGATGCATGTTGAGGATGGAAAAAAGGGGCTGCAAGTCCAGGAGCACAGGTGGCCCCTAGAAGCCTCTACAAGGCTCGGCAACAGTTTCTCCTCTTCGAGCCTCCAGAAGGAACCAGTCCTGCTGGCATCTCAACTTTGGTGCAGTGAAACTGGTTTCAGATTTCTTATCTCCAAGACTGTAAGAGAATGAAGGTGTATTGTAAGCCACTAGGTTTGTTGTAAATTTGTTATAGCAGCAATATGAAATTAATACATACATTCTGAAGTTTAGCATGTGACTTTAGATTTTTGTGTTGAGTTAAGGTAAATACTGTTCTTATCCTTTTTGTACGTGTGAGAAATTGAGGCCTGAAGAGTTTCAGTGACTTGCCCAAGTTCCCTCAGCTAATCTGAGAGCCAGGATTCACACCTACACAGACTGGCTCCTCAGAACATGTCCCTAACCTCTGGGCTCTGCTGTCTCCCCTGCTGCCCAACTGTCCTCCAAACCCCCTCCCACCAGGCCTGTCAACCACGAATGCCTCTGCTCCCTGAAGCCCTCCTCCCAATCTCACCTGACTTCAGTCTCCTCCTCCGTGGGCTCAGTAGTAATCTAGACAGTTTTCTAGCTCCAGCTTTTGGAAATCTTATGAAAAATTGTAGGTCTTCCATAGGGAATTTAGGTTTCAGGTGAGATTATTGAATTTTTTCATAGTCAAGGTTTTGGGAAGATATTACTGAATCTTCTTCCTACTCTTTAATTTCTAATTCTCTTCCTCATACTCTAGAGAGGAGGATATTCCCAAGAGTAATCAAATAAAGTGACTAATAGAAGTCATCCTGGAACTGTATTGAGCTTGTTTGACCATGACCCATGTGGAAATTTGGTATATGAATTCTTACTTAGTTATTACTCTAAATCTGCCCTTAGCTTATATTGGTTATATACTAGTATGCATTTTGCCATATGGCCACTTGTTTAATGGTTCTGGAGTTAACCACTGAATTCAATATTTATGTCTGCCACGGTCCCTGCACTGAGCCCCAGATCTCCCCTCCAGGACTGAAGACCTTATTTTCCCAGCTTTGGGGATGTGTTGCCTGACAGCCTTCCGCTCTCAGCCCTCTCCAAGAATTGCCCCTAGCCAAAGGATGTGGTCTCTTTCTTGGGGGAAATCTGCGTCCAATTACTGGTTGATATGGGGGTACAAAGACCTAACCTCCCCTACCAGGATTAGGGACAACTTTGAAGGGCCATCCCAGCTGCAAATCTACCCGTGGGGTTGGCGGAGTCCTTTGTTGTGTGTGACTGCATTGCAGCCCATCTTCTTTCTCTGCCTAATTCTGCTTTCTTTCCTTTCTCCATAAGTGTTGATCCCAATGGTACTCCTGTATAAATGTCCTGAAAGCCACATTCCCTCTTGGGGGTCTGCTTCCTAGGAAGCCGAATTGCAGAATGAGTTGGTGATAAGGACATAAGGGTGTTCAGTTAATTCTACTTTGTGGGAGTTAGAAGTGTTCTAAAGGAACCAGGAAACATAATTTCTGGCTTAAAGTTTATTTTTTTTTAATGTAGAAGTAGGGAGAAAACATCACACACGTCACCCACTCATGATTAAAAATACATTCTGCAATGTGACCCATAGTTCAATCCCATTTTCCTTTAACCTCCATTTTAACAGTTAATTTACAAATGAAATGAACTCTATAAAACAAAGACTCTAGCCCATTTCCAATCCTCAATAAATGCAACCTTCCTTTCTTGGTGAAACAGTTTTTCCAGCGTATAAAAACAGGACTTGAGAAAGCTTTAAAATCATTTTCTGAAAATAAAGACAACGATGTAAAGTGAAATGGAACCGCGTATAAGCACTACCTCAGAATTTATACCTTCACATCTCCACAGAGAATGAGGGACATTCAGTTTTATAACACATTGAATATAAGCATTTTTGTTAGATCCTCTACCCAAAAAATGTTTCCTTCAGTTCTTTCCCCAAACCCTGAACCACTGGCCATGAACATGCGTCCAGCCTTTATGCCCTGTGCACTTCATGGTTGATTGCACAACTCATGCTTTCTGTTCTGATTAGAGCTTTTGATATTTTAAAGAGGATTTTCCCTGTTTGGGGTCCTTTATTAGTTCTGTATATGGTGAAAAAAAATTTCCTGGAGAGAGAGAGAGAGTAGCTATTCTCTCTGCACAATGGACGTCGGATTTCAAAGGCTCTTTTTTCTGGCCCTTGGACTCCTGAGCAGTCCGAATAAGTCTGGATATGTACAGCCTAGATGTTTACTTTTTCTTAAGGTCTTTCGGTCTTAAAGGATTGTTTTCTTGAATAGTTTCTATAAAAAGCATGTACCCATAATGATGATTTCACTGCCAGCTCTATCATTTTTCATCACATAGTGCCTCGGCTGGGCTTGGGGTGGGGTATGAAGAGCAATGTGTGCGGAATAGGGGCCAAGGAGGAGGAGGGGTGTAGGAGAAGCCCCGAAGACATTTCCTAGCTGAGCACTGCCTTAATTTACATAATCCCAGATGGGCCACTTGTGTGGTTTTCCTGACACCAACCAGTTCCACAATTCTCTGAGGCCAACTGGGTGTCCAACAATTCAACTCATTTCCAACACTACTACCCAGAGCTTGTGCAGACTCCACAGATTAAGAGCGCAATCCAGCTCTAACCAGTTTGGCTCAGTGGATAGAGCGTCGGCCTGTGGACTGTGGGGTCCCAGGTTCGATTCCAGTCAAGGGCATGTACCTTGGTTTTGGGCACATCCCCAGTAGGAGGTATGCAGGAGGCAGCTGATTGATGTTTCTCTCTCATCGATGTTTCTAACTCTCTATCCCTCGCCCTTCCTCTCTGTAAAAAATCAATAAAAAAATTTTTTTAAGAAAAGAGCTCAATCCAAGGCTGCCCCCACCTCAGATGCCAGCTGCAAATGAGGAGCCAGGCTACCCACACTTCTGCCCAGCATACTATGATGTGGGTGGTCCTACGATGCCTTCTCAGGTTCGATAATTCGCTAGAACAACTCACAGAACTCAGGAAAGCACTTTAGGTATGATGACCAGTTCATTATAGAGGATAGTACTGAGGAACAGGCAAAGAAAGAAATGAGTAGGGCAAGATGAAGGGGATGGGAGGAGCAGAGCTCCCACGCTGTCTTTGGGTTTCCACCCACTAAGAAGCTCCTTGAAACCTGTCAGCATGGGGCTTTTATAGAGGCTTCATTACGTAGGTGTTACTGATTAAATCATGAGCCATTGCTGATTGAACTCAACCTCCAACCCCTCTGCCCCCTCAAAGATGAAGGTGTAGGGATGAAAGATGTTTTTTGCTTGTTTGTTTTTAGAGAGAGTGGAAGAGAGAGGAAGACACAGAGAGAAACCTCAATGTGGGGGAGACACATTGATTGGTTGCCTCCTGCACAGCCCCAACCAGGGTCGGGGATAGAGCCTGCAATGGAGGTTTGTGCCCTTGACTGGAATAGAACCTGGGACCCTTCAGTCCGTGACACGAGGCTCTATCCGCTGAGCCAGACTGGCTAGGGCAGGGATGAAAGTTTTAAGTCTCTCATCACATGGTTGGTTTCCCTGGTGACCAACCCCATCCTGAAATTAGCACTTAAAAGAACATTTTCAGAGCCTTTAGGACAGCGGTTCTCAACCTGCGGATCGGGACCCCTTTGGCGGTTGAATGACCGCCATTCACAGGGGTCACCTAAGACCATCCTGCATATCACATATTTCCATTACGATTCATAACAGTAGCAACATTACAGTTATGAAGTAGCAACGAAAATAATTTTATGGTTGGGTTACAACATGAGGAACTGTATTTAAAGGGCGAGAAGGTTGAGAACCATTGCTTTAGGAGGTCTATGCCAGGAAACCTGGGTCAAAGACTAAGTATTTATTTTTACTGTACCATAACTATAAACTTTGAGCATAATCTAAAACAGATGTTTAAACATACATCCCAGTGCATGCAGTCTCCCACAATAGATCTTTCCTGGAGGTACTCTGCATAGAGGCCATTGTGCAAGACACTTTTGGCATCTACTTGATGTGAGAAGGGAGACAAAGTTGGCAACCATAGAATCACTGAGAAGTTGCTGAAATCACTTTGACTGGACAGAAACATTTGGTTTCCTGTGCTTATGGAACAACGTGTCTGAGCAAGAATTGTCCTTTATTAAAAGGTGACCTCTGCTCAAGAGCTCAAGGAAGCACCACGCTCAGCCGGGAGCCAGTGGCTGTAGAGTGTCGGTGACAACGGTGGTGATGATTTAAGAAGAGTATGTTCTATTCTTAGACAGTGTAACCTTTGAACCAATTCCCTGCACAAATGCTTTCTCTCCCATATCCTGTCTTAGTTTCTAATGTTCTTGTTCTCTGCAAAATGTCTTTTTAGTAATGTTATTTATTTAAAATTAATTTAAAAAGATTCCTGCTATCATACCAATATGACACTTTGATCTCATATTATGGTAAAACACACACACACACACACACACACACACACACAGCTCTTTTCTGTCATATTTAAAGTTTTGTAATACAAAAATTAGAGTAATGCAAAAGATAAATCTTATTCAGAAAAGTGTGAAATTTCCTGTGGTCTGGTAGGGCTGTATATACAAGCCTTTCTCACCTCCCTAAGAGTTGGGGGTTGTTTCTATTAGATTGTGGTGAATATTATCCATTGTTTTCTGTATTGGGATTATCTTCATCATATAAAAAGTACAGTGAAACTATATATATCTACTTCCCTCTCACCTGGAACTTTTATTAGGTGGGTAACCAGTCATTCATGATTTATATTCTTAAGTAGGGTAGTGTCGTAGTCTTCTTTTTACTTTGGAATGCAAGTTTTTCCCCAGTCTGAAAACAAAAATCCAATCAATTATTAACTTCAAACACTCAGCTGGTCTACTGAGAAGACATAGAAAATATGGTAGAGAAACGTATATGTGAAAATGCTGGGTGAAAACAGTAATTGCTTTCCTACATTGAAGCTATTAAAATGATTTCCCTCATGGCTGTGACTCTGTGTTTTAAGGTACTTGAAAGGAGGCAAAGCTAAATCCACCCATATCACAAAGCCCATGATTTTTTATATTCACTTACCAATTACTAGGGCAGACAGACCTAGTGGATTGGTGGAAATCTGGCTTTCTCCCTTTTTTCTTGGTCACCAACACTTAGAATCAATGAAAAGGCAACTGACAAACGTTGTGCTGAGAGAAGCAAAAAAGGGTCTCAAAGTAGGGCTCAATAAAAACTCATTGGATTGAGAAAAATTACAGATACTTTGAAGATTATATGGTTTTTCTGCCAATCAAGGAAAATCATTGGAGTGAAGGGACAGAAGTAATAAAATATTTCATTATGACAGAATCTAATTTTCATGCAGAAACTCATATAAAACACAATATAGCATTGGCAAGTAACCTGTAACTCTCCAATGCCTTTGGAAACTCTCCTCAACAAGTTCAAGTCCAGGCCAGATTTTAATGAAACCCTGTAGTTTGCCCCAACTTGACTAACTTTCTTTCCCTTCTTTGTACTATTTCAGACTTATCTTCTCTAGGCAGGCAAAATTATCACTATTCCTCTAACATTGCTCTTTAACACCTAATCTACTTGAGCGAATTTACAGTCTGCTTCCTGCCAAGCTCTTTTCTTCCTTTCTCTCTGCAGAGCCTTTCCTAATCCAGGAAAAGGAACCAGGATTTGCTGGTACCTTACTTAGGACAATTTGGACTCAAAGCCATTTACAAAAACAGTGATTATAGGATTGCCAACTTTGTCTCTATTGAATAACAAACAACCAAATCCAGTAATTTTTACTTGAGCTATTTTACTTGAGAAATTCTATGGAAGACCTAGAATTTTCCATAAAATTTCCAAAAGGTGGAAATCTAGAAAACTGTCTAGATTACTACTGAGCCCATGGAAGAGGAGACTGAAGTCAGGTGTGAGTAAGAGGAGGGCTTCAGGGAGCAGGGGCATTTTGTGGTTGACAGGCCTGGTGGGAGGGGGTTTGGAGGACAGTTGGGCAGCAGGGGGAGACAGCAGAGCACAGTGGTTAGGGACATGTTCTGAGGAGTCAGTCTGCGTAGGCATGAATCCTGGCTCTCAGACTAGCTGAGGAAACTTGGACAAGTCACTTATAGTCTCTGAGCCTCATGGTATGTTCACATTGTAAAATGTCCAGGTAAATCAATATTGTGTAGATACAGAACAAGAATCATGTCTAAAGAAATACTTTACCTGTTAATTCAACCATTTTACTTGAAATTTTGTAAATTTTTTTGAAATACTGAATTCTCTAGGAAGAAGATATAATTTACTCCCTAAAGCACATTTCAGATTCTCTTAATCTATATGTATGTATGTACATGTGTGTGTGTGTGTGTGTGTGTGTATATATATATATATATATATATATATATATATATATGTAATTGATTTTATTTAGAGCTAGAGGAAGGGAGAGGGATAGAGAGATAGAAACATCGATGAGAGAGAAACACTATCAAGCAGCTGCCTCCTGAACACCCCCAACAGGGGAGTGAGCTTGCAACCCGGGCACGTGCCCTGACCGGAAATTGAACTTGTTGCCTCTTGGTTCCTGGCTTCGGCTTGAAGCTCAACCACTGAACTACACCGGGCGGGCTCTCTTAATCTGTGTTTATTGCACTGATATACTTTGGCTGTGAGATCAATTTAGTGTGTCCACTTAACTCAATATTTTTAAAAACTGGACTTCATTATTTTGACGATAGTGACTTTTAAATTTTACTGTTTAATAAAGTGTTTATTTTAAAAAATACCTTGGACATGTATAGGTGGTTACTTCTATTCTGAATTTAAATAGAAGTTTTAGGAATAATAAGGCTCAATACCACTTCTGTGAATTAACATTACTTTGAAATTTGTAGCTATTGCAATAAGGCAAGAGAATAAAATCAATGTTAATTAGACAAAAGACATGTATTTCCACAAAGACCAATCAACATATGTTTAATATTATTAGACTAGAGGATCCGGTGCACGAATTTTTGCACCAGTGGGGTCCTCGGCCTGGCATGCGGGATCGGGCCAACATCACCCAAGGGGTCCTGGATTGCGAGAGGGTGTAGACCAGGCCTAGGGACCCCACTGGTGCACAATTGGGACCGGGGAAGGACGTGGGAGGTTGGCCATCTGGAGAGGGACCATGGGAGGGCTCTAGGGTGTGTCCAGCCCATCTTGCTCAGTCCTGATCTGCTGGACCCCAGCAGCAAGCTCACCTACAGGTCAGAGCATCTTCCCCCTGGTGGTCAGTGCATGTCATAGCGAGCTGTTGAGTGGCCTTAGCATATAATTAGCATATTATGCTTTGATTGGTTGAATGGCCTACTGGATGATCACTTAGCATAGGACTAGAGGCCTGGTGCACAAAATTCATGGGGGGGGGGGAGGCGTGCGGAGGTTCCTCAGGCCAACCTGCATCCTCTCCAATCCGGGAGCCCTTCGGGGATGTCCTACTGATGGCTTGAGCCCGCTCCCTGTGGTTCTCTGCTCTCTGTGGGGCCTGCCTGCTCCACACCATGGTGATGGGCAAGCAGGCCCTGCTGGGTGCTATCTGCGGGCATGCTGGCCTGCTCACAGGTTGCTGCAGATCCAGCCTCGCTGCTCAGCCCCAGACACTCCAGAGGCGGTAGAGCAGCAAGGCTTGATCCACTACCGGAGTGGGCAGATCCCACCTGTCCGCTTGGTCCCCGTGACCGCTGGCCAGGCCGACAGGCCCAAACACTCCAACAGTGGGGCTGAGGGGCTGGGCACCGCCATCTTGTGGCTGTGGGTGCCGCCATTTTGTGATGGAGTGGCGGTTAATTTGCATATTACTATTTTATTAGATAGGATAGGATGTTGTGGACATGACATTAAAAGCATGAAGAGATATCTCAAAGTATACAATAGAATGTCTAAAATTAAAAAGTAAAATGATCAAAGTGTGTGAATATATGGAATAACTGATTCCCCCCTACACTACTGGTGGGGGTATAAATTGGCCAATCCATTTAGAAAACTGTTTGGTAGAATCAGCTTAAAAGTAAATAAATGCATAACCGATACCCAGAATATTTAATGTTTATGTACCTACCTCACAGAAATGAAGTATACCTCAGTTGGTATACCTGAAATAAACTTTTGGAATAATACAAATGCTCAACATCTGGAAAATTAGTAAGTAGTGATACAGTCATACAATGGAAATTATACATGAATAAGAATGAACAAACTATTGTTAATAGTCACTAACATGGATGAATCTGAAAAACATAATGTTTAGCAAAAACAAAGGAGTACATATTTTATGATTCTACTTAAAGTTTAAAAAATATAGTTGTAATACACACACGCACACACATGTAAAACTAAAATGTCAGTGTAGGAGCCAGAATAGTGGTTACTTTGCAGGAAGAAGGTTAGTGACTAGGAGGGAGCACCAGGGGACTTCTTGGATGCCAATCATGTTCTATCTTAATTTGAGTGATGATTATGAGAATGTGTTTATTTTGAAAAAAAAATAAGTTCTACATTTAAGATTTCTCCTTTTTCCTCCTGTATGTTATACTTCAATTAAAAGTTTATTTAAAAGATTGTGTTCAGCAACAGAAAAATGTAGACTACTGTGCTATAGCATAATAGAAATATCTGAAATCTGAAGCTTTAGAAGTGTCCACCAAAGGGTTTAAAATGCCCAGGTGTCTGAAAAGGTAGGAGTAATAGCACAAGGGTAACTTCTGACATTTTTTTAAAAATATATTTTATTGATTTTTTACAGAGAGGAAAGGAGAGAGAATGAGAGTTAGAAACATCGATGAGAGAGAAACATTGATCAGCTGCCTCCTGCACATCTCCCACTGGATATGTGCCCGCAACCCAGGTACATGCCCTTGACCGGAATCGAACCTGGGACCCTTCAGTCCGCAGGCCAATGCTCTATCCACTGAGCCAAACCAGTTTTGGCAGTTCTGACATTTTAAGGTCAGTTGTGTTCTCCAGAGAATGGACAAAAATTAACAACTCCAGGATGACAGCTCTTTTTGTTTTATCTTTCCGATCCTAAGCGTTCACTTGCGGTCTCATAAATAAATCCAGCAATTAATCTCCGTCCTTGACAAATGGCCACTTATTTCTGCAGGTTCATTGTTAAGGGTCAGAGGCCAAAGTGCTCTATTTGGATCCAGTATATAAATTATGTCATAAGATACTTCTAATGTTATCTAAAACTAACTTGGCTTCTTTGTATTTTTATTTTAAATACTGCAATCTTTAAGATGAGAAAAATTCTACAATAACAGAAATATAGCTCCAGAGAAAACACAAATGTTTTAATGTCAATTATTTTTTTAAATATATTTTATTGATTTTTTACAGAGAGGAAGGGAGAGAGACAGAGAGTTAGAAACATCGATGAGAGAGAATCATCGATCAGCTGCCTCCTGCACATCTCCTACTGGGGATATGCCCGCAACCCAGGTACATGCCCTTGACCGGAATCGAACCCGGGACCTCACAGTCCGCAGGCCGACGCTCTATCCACTGAGCCAAACCGGTTTCGGCTAATGTCAATTATTATTACTACTTTGAAAATTATCTACTAAAGGGTATTATTGGATGTGAGGCCTTTCATCACCATATAATAAACTGAATGTTTAGTGTAATTAAATAGCAATGAGATATAACCAAAATAATCCTCGTAATCACATACATTTCAACATATTAATAAACTAGTTAATATTAACTCTCTAAGATGTTTCCAATTTTTAATAAGGAAAAATAGTCATTAAATGGCAAAATAAAAAGGTTTATAACATTCCATGATAATAATATGCTGCCCTGTGTGTGAAAAACCCTCATTTGTTTCTGATTGAAGTATTAATTGTCAGAACCTATTTAGAAAGTAATCTGGCAGGAAATGTTAAAAAGTAAAATGTAAACACTCTTTGACCAGAACAACCACCTTTGGGGAATCAGCAATACAGAAATTAAAGCGCTTGCACTCAGGAGATATATAAGTAGACAAGCATGCTCAAAAACTAGAAACTACCTCTTAAATGAAGGATTGTCCATGCCGTGCATTGTTATATAGCCATTAAAAATGGTGTGTTCAATAGTGAAAATACAGCACAGGCGTCATTAGGTGTTCATGATAGGCACCCTTCTAAGTACAGTTTACCCCTGAACAGCACAGGTTTGAACTGTGTGAGTCCACTTATATGTGGATTTTTTAAATAAACACCTACAGTACTGTAAATATATCTTCTCTTCCTTATGATTTTCTTTTTTCTAGCTTACTTTGTGGTAAGAATATAGTATTTAATACATAGAACATACAAAATATGTTACTCAACTGTTTATGCCGTCGGTAAGGTGTCTAGTCAGCAGTAGGCTGTTAGTAGTTAAGTTGTGGGGGAGTCAAAAAAGTCTTATGCAGATTTCCAACTGTGTGGGAGGACTGGCATCCCTAATCCCAACACTGTTAAAGGGCCAATTCTGTTTTATATGTGTAAATTTACTCCATGCTTGTAACAACAATACTATATCGTAATTCTTATTATTTCCATTTTATGGGTAAGAAAATTAAAGTTAAAACACATAAAATATTTTACCTAACCTCACATATCTGGTATGAACCAAATGGTCTTATTCCAGAATGCATGCTCCTGACCTCCATGTGGTTAGTCTGCCTCCCTGAATTGGTAAAGGAGAGATTTCTCTTATACATTGGTAATTGAAAAAGCAGAGAATGGAAATTTGCTTATTCTATTTCAAAAAATAAGGAAAGAAAGAAAAGGAAAAGACCCATGTGAATATACATTTGTATGATAATTTTAACAGTTTTGGAAGAAGAATTCTCAAATTGGTGATGCTAATTACTCTTAAGATTTAGTGATGAAGAGGATATTATTAGTTTTTATTTATTCACCTCTTTATTATTTGAAGTTATAGAAAACACTGGAATACTTTTGTCACTGTTTTAAATCCAATGAAGTAAAGAAAAACAAATAAAAACTAGTCTCCATTTTTAGGTTCACTATGTTTTCTGGAGAATAATAGGTTTATTTAACAAGTAGACTTGGAATTAATAATCCTTGTCCTCTAATTTTTTACCAGGATCCAGGCTCAAAAGAATCTAATTAATTAGAGTCATTCTACATGACATCATCCATCTTTAGAAGTATCTAGATGTGCATGAAGTGGGTCTGCAGTAGACATTCGTTTCCTTTCCTTCATGTTATTCTCCCATTTCTGCCCTCCTCCCTATCCAATAGCCAGTGCTACAATCACAAAAGCTGTCTTATTTCCTTTTTTTTAGACTCTCAGATGACTTTGGCTATACTAGTCCTTGGCGTGGTAATAGTGCCTTTCAGAGAGAGTGAACCCCTAACATAATTTGCTTCACTGTGGCAGGACTTCAGCTCAAAATGAGAGAGGGAGATTTGTTAACTGGGCAGTCTGTTCAGAAGCAAGCATCCCATTAGCAAGAGAGCCAAACATCCTTCATTTAGAATTATTCTCAATGATGATGCAAACACAAATAGTCCACATTTCTAGAAGTATCTGCTGTTTTATAAGCTCAGTTTTAGAGATTCATCGATATGAATCTGTATACTGTTTCCTAGACTCGTAAATGTGAATCTTAATAAGATATAAAATGATACATGTGACATTTTAGCAGTGTAAAGATGCAATCTTACCTTAGGCAAGAATTATATATCTTTCACATAAAATTATTATATGGAATTGGTATTTCTGTATTTTGAGAACTTTACTTCAGTCAACAGTTCAAAACAATGCATTTCATAAACATTTTTATGCTTTTTCTCAGGTTCCATTTAACGTCTCGCTGCCATCCATATTCAATCTCGAGAGACTCTTTGATCTTGCTAACGGTTGTATCCTATCAGGAGGAAGCCTTTTCAACTGGATTGTGTCGATTATTCCCTGAATATACTTTACATATTAACCTTATAATGGTTTTCATTCTTATTGTTTTCCTTGGTTTGAAATAAGTTTCGAAATGGTCCTCTTACAACAAACAAAATAAAATTGTTTTCTTACACAAGCTCAATTTCCTTAAAAACTATAGTTCTGAGTAATGTTTTACATTGCATTTGAATTAAATGACAATGCTGCCGCTTATGAAGACATCTTATGGAGCTACTCATAGAAAACATGTTTGTGCACAGTGGAACTATTCCCATGTTTATATAGTTTATGTTAGCTTGTCTTTAGCTGTGTCCATATTGCAAGACTGAATTAAGCCAGTGGTTATAAACTGGGGGGAATTTTGCATCTAGGGTGACATTTGGCAATCTCTGAAGACATTTTCGATTATTATAACTGAAAGGGGGATGCTACTGGAATCTAGTGGGTAGAAGCCAGGGATGATGCAAAACAGCCTATAGTTCCCAGGAGAGCTCCCCACAACCAAGAATTATCTGGCCCAAAATGTCAGTAGTGCTAAGGAAGAGAAATCCTGGATTAAATCTCAACACGTGGTAAATTCAATTTGGGAGTTTGCCTATTGGGTTTGGGAAGAAATCTGCAGCAAATTAGACCTTTCATATTTTATACTTCTGAGAGCCAACATTGCGCAAAATTTTAGAGCAGCTATTTCCAACTGGTGTGCTGAGGCATGCTGGTGTGCTGCAATAATTGTTAAAACATGCAGCACCTTTGCCGAAACCGGTTTGGCTCAGTGGATAGAGCGCTGGCCTGCGGACTGAAAGGTCCCAGGTTCGATTCCGGTAAAGGGCATGTACCTGGGTTGCGGGCACATGCCCAGTAGGAGGTGTGCAGGAGGCAGCTGATCGATGTTTCTCTCTCATCGATGTTTCTAACTCTCTATCCCTCTCCCTTCCTCTCTGTAAAAAACCAATAAAATATATTTTTAAAAAAAACACAAAACATGCAGCACCTATTTAATTAGGGACGCTGGCCTCTTCTGCCTTAGATTGTCAAATAAAAAAATGACAACAGCTAACACAATGATAGCCATCCAGTGTGAATGAATCAAAATTATACCTATTTTTTTGTCAGACCATCAAAAATTATATTTTTTGGTGTGCCACAGGATTTTAGTAATTATATGTGCCATGAGATGAAAAAGGTTGAAAATTGCTGTTATAGAGCATGGGCTATGTATGGAATTATATAGATCTGAGTTTGAATAGTAGTTTCATCATTTCCTAGTTATGTGACGTTGGGACAGTAGCAAATTATTTAAGCCGTTGTTTCCTCACCAGTAGAATAGGAATATTATTATGATTGCTGTGTGGATTAGATTGAGGTGATGTGAGAAGGTACTAAACACAATACCCGAGGTAGTAATGGTCATCGTGCTAAGAGTTTTCATTTCCCTGCCTAATTGGAAGAGGATCATGCATTTCTTACTCATTCTGTTTAGCATCGAAGTTCCAAAATTTGGGGACAGCCAAGCTAGAATTGTAAGATATTACATAGAGGAAATGAGTCTGAGCAAACTTTTAATTATAAGGATTTTGATGGTAGTCATGATTCTGTAAAAGAACTGAGGTATCAAAATGAAAATATGATACACAGGACTTTCCTACTACCTATCTGGAGTGGACAGTTATAATAGAAAATAAGAATTTCTAAGGGTGAAACTAGAGTGAAGACTATGGGCTTGATTCATATGTAATTGGGAACCATTACTAGTGATTAAGGAGAGGAGTGGCAAGTTCCAGGCACTAGTAGACAGTCAAATCATGTTGAGTGAGTGAAAGGAAATGAATGAATAAATGATGGTCTGGCTTTCAGGGAAAATAAATATGCAGTATTCAATGGCAAGGGAAGCAACAAAGGCAAGAAGGCCAATAAGAAAGAGAAGGGAACAAAATATTGTTGCAGTGAAAGAGAAAAAGAAAGGAACAAAATATTTTCCACTGAACTCAGAAAAATAATTGCCTGATGACTATACTCTGCTATGAAATAAAGCTTGAGTCAAACAGAAAAGCCTTTCAGATGGTGATGACTCTACTTGGGCTTATAAATTTCTTGCTGGGATAGAGAATGCATTCAAGAGTTTTGTGTTTCTCCCAGGGGAAATCTAATTTATTACTCAAAGTTTGCCACCAGGAGCAAAAAGACACAACCAAAGGCAGTATACATTTGACATAGGTATGGAAATATAGCATGACTAATAACTAAGGCAATTTACTTCAACCTAATGTTAATTCCCTGGAATGTATTTACATGTCATTCATTCTTCATCACTAAGTTTTACTAATTATGCGCGTTCTGTTTTTCTTTATTTTTAAATATTAGTGGATATAAAGGCATATACTGTTGTATAGAACCCTAGAACAATGCCAAGCACATAATAGAGGTCTTTGATATTTGTTGACTGAGTGGATTTATGGAAGGATGGATGGATGGATGGATGGATGGATGGATGGATGGATGGACGGATGAATGGATGTGACCCAGGTAAGACGGCACTATGGGGCTCTAAAAGAAAGGGAAGCAAAGTTATCACCACCACCTTCATCATCATTAGCTCTACCATTACTGTCTACCTTTCCCATGGCAGGCACTGTATTATGTCCTCTCAAGAATTATGACCATCGTGCGCATAGAATGACTGACCCCATGTTACAGATAAGGAAATAAAAGCATAGGCAGTTAAGTAACTTCTCCAATGGTCACAGTTAGAGGTAAAACCAGGATTTAAATCCCATCCCTATCTGACTGGAGAATCTGAGCTCTTTGATGCTAAACTGGCTTCCTGAACTCTTGTGCCCACTCCATGGTGCTGAGAAACTTTTAAGTCAGGGGAGAGGAAGACATAGCCGAGCCTTAAGCTCAAATTGGAACACCCGTGGTCTTCCCTAGGAGCATATTTTGTAAATGGCTTGCAGACCTAAATAGGCGTCCCAAGAAAGCGTCAAGGTGTCCTCAATGTTATCCGTGCCAGTATATTGGTCTCCTCTGGGGAGGGAAGGTCCCTTCCAAGTATTACAGATATTATTTCAGCACATTTTTACTTTTCTTCCATCTTTAGTACCTTACAGCTGCTGTTATTCTTGGGTGTTATTGGGCTGAAAGAAACACTGTCTAAAACTGTGCCAGACCCTGCAGTCAGTTTCCCCCTAGTAAGCCATCATTCCAGAAATCTCCCCTTTCTTCTAAAATAGTAACAGCACTCACAGTGTTGAAACTTTCTGCCAAGGCAGTGAGGCAGTGGTGATGAACTGGGCGAAAGCAGAAACAAAAAGGAAATTCAAAACCTACCAGGATGGAAGATGAGTTTATTTCCAGAAACCTTTCAGTTTTTTTCTAAAGACCAAATTACACAATTTGCAGTGCTTTTTTTTTATGCTCTATCTGCAAATGCTTTATAGCAGACACCTGCAAGTTTTCTATTTGTTTTAATTATAGCAGGGAATGACAGGAGGCAAACTGAAAGGTGGAGAGGAAGGGAAGCAAAAGAGAGGGGAGGGAAGCGGGAGCCAGAGCAGCAGCTAACTGATGGGTAACAAAACCCCAGTGCTTCCCGTATCTTTTTCCATGTCAGTCTCTAAGAGATTGCTTTAGAAACTGACCACCTGCCGGCCATTGAGAGGCTTAAATGCTGTAGTCTAGGTTCACTTCATGTGCAGGCACCACACATTCCACGCCCCAGTTGACTATTCTTCACTGAATTGCAGGGTGGAAATGATACCTTTCTCGAGAGTACTGGAAACTTGGTTTCTGCCTCTGGACTGCATTGCCCTTTCAGACAACCTTATACAAATCTCTCCATCCCGGTTCAAATGACAGAGGACAGGGATCCCAGAACTCCTAAAGCACTTCCTGGTGCCTGCTTATTTGGCTTTTAACCCTGTCCTTCGGCACATAGTTTTGTATTGTTATATTTTCACAACACAGTCCTACTGTGTGAGCCTCTCCCACATTCTTTTGGGTTTCATTTAACTTGAGACTGGGTACATCCCTGTTTGCTCTAATGCATCTTGGAATTTACAGGGTGTCTACAACACCTGGAAAATTAAGTGAAGTATGCATAATATCATTATCAACATCTTCAACCCATAAAAAATAAAATATTTAACTTATTTATGAACAAGCCCCTAACTGTGGGTCAGGGGAGAAAACAATGGACCCAGAAGTCCATTATTTAGCCACTCTTTTTCATTTTCTCATGTTTGAAATGCTTGTGGGATATCCCCAATGAAGCTCTCACTGGTGTGAACAAACAAACTAGTGCAAAAATGTTCCCTGATGCATTGACTACAGTAGTAAAAATACTAGAAGCCCCTAAGTATCTCTAAGGTGGAGAATGGATAAATATATAATGGTGCAGTCATACAGTAGAATATTATACAAAAGCTATCCTAACATATATATAAAAAGCCAGGTACCGTCACGACCAGACAGGCGACCAAACAACAGACTAGGGAGTGGGAGCTGTGGGCCCCCGGTCGCCCATGGTGCGGCAGCGGGAGGAGGGAGCTGTGGACCCAAATGACCAAAGGACCGGTCTGGCTTTCATGGCATGGTGGGGCGGGATTGTGGAGGCTGAGGAGCCTCATGGGGCAGGGGGCTGTGAGCGTGGAGCTTCCCGGGGTGGCTGAGGTGGAAGAGCATCACGGGGCAGGGGTGGTGGACGCAAGGCAGAGGAGCGGGGTGGGGGCTGTGAGTATGGAGCTTCCCGGGGTGGCTGAGGTGGAGGAGCATCGCGGGGCAGGGGTGGTGGACGCAAGGCAGAGGAGCGGGGTGGGGGCTGTGAGTATGGAGCTTCGCAGGGCGTTGAGGCGAAGAAGCATTGCAGTGGTAGCTGAGGCCAAGGAACCTCATGGGGTGTGGGCTGTTAGAGTGGAGCTTCATGGCGTGGCTGAGGCAGAGGAGCGTTGCGGGGTGGGGGCAGTGAGTGTGGAGCTTCGTGGGGCTGCTGAGATGGAAGGCATTGCAGGGCGTGGGCAGCAGTGAGGCCGAGGAACCTTGCGGGCGGGGGCTGTTAGCTTGGAGCTTCACGGGTTGGCGGAGGAGTGTCACAGGGCTTGGGCAGCTAAGGCCAATGAGTCTCACAGGGTGGGGGCTGTGAGCTTGGAGGTTCACCAGGCAGGGGCCACGGAAATGGATGAGCAACGCTGGGCAGCGGACATGGCCTTGATTGCAGCTAGGCTTAGGGATCCTAACCACGCATGCGCTGGGCCTCTAGTCCTATCTAATAATAGACAAACATGGTAATTAACCATAACTTCGCTACCCTTCCCATTGGCTAATCAGGGTGATATGCAAATTAACTGCTAACCAAGATAGCAGCCGGCAGGCAGGCAGGCAGCTGAAGCGAACAGGAGGCTTGCTTGCTCCAGTGATGGAGGAAGCCAAGGTTCCCCGCCTGCCGCTGCCGGCCTCTGAGCTGCACTCTAAGAAACAATGTTGCAATTATGGAAGCTAAATAAGCTCCAGAAACCTGCTTTCAGCCAGCTTCTGCCTAAGAGCTGGAGTTGCAACAGTGTTTCAATTACAGAAGCCAAACAAAGCCCAGATACCTGCTTTCAGCCAGCTTCGGCCTCAGAGCTTAGAGTGGCAGTGATGGCAACAATGTTTCAATTATAGAAGCCAAACAAACCCAGTACCTGCTTTCAGCCAGCTTCAGCCTCAGAGCTGGAGCCAGGCCTCAGAGCTGGAGCTGGCTCTCAGCTCCAGTGACAGCTATAGAAGGTAAATAAATCCCAGAATAAAAACAAAAACAAAAACAAAAACAAAACAGAAAAAAGGAGAGGCTGGGAGCTTCAGTTGCCCACCAGCCTGAAAACGGCCCTCAGCCCCTCACCCAGACTGGCCAGACACCTCAGTGGGGACCCCCACCCTGAAGGGAGTGTGACCAGCTGCAAACAGCCATCATCCCCTCATCCAGGCTGGCCAGGCAACCAAATGGGACCCCCACCCTGATCTGGGACACTCTTCAGGGCAAACCAGCCGGCCCCCACCTGTGCACCAGGCCTCTATCCTATATAGTAAAAAGGGTAATATGCAAACTGACCCTAACATCAGAAGGACTGGGAATGACTGGTCACTATGACACACACTGACCACCAGGGGGCAGACACTCAATGCAGGAGCTGCCCTCTGGTGGTCAGGGCGCTCTCACATGGGAGGAGCTCTGCTCAGCCACAAGTCAGGCTGATGGCTGCCAGTACAGCGGTGGTGGTGGGAGCTTCTCCTGCCTCCTCAGCAGTGCTAAGGATGTCTGACTGCAGTTTAGGCCTGCTCCCCGCTGACAAGTGGACATCCCCCGAGGGCTGCCGGGCTGCCAGAGGGATGTCTGATTGCCATCTTAGGCCCAATCCCCCAGGGAGCGGGTCTCAGGCAGCAGGTGGTCATCCCCTTAGGGGTCCCAGACTGCGAGAGGGCACAGGCCAGGCTGAGGGACCCTCCCTCCCCGCCGAGTGCACAAATTTTTGTGCACCAGGCCTCTAGTCTATATAATAAAAGGCCAAGGACCATAAGCGTAACAACCAGAATGACCACTCAATCAGTCGCCATGAGGTGCATTGACCACCTCTTGGTCCCTTCCCTCCCCCAATTCCCTCACCCCCCTAACTCCTGCTTGCAGGTGAATGGGGAACCACAGGAAAGTGGATGGTGGTGGCGGGGCAGGATGGGGACTGGCGAGTGGGCAGAGTGGCTGACCTCTTGGTCCCTCCCCCGGGCCCGCAGGCTCTGATGGATCAGCGATGTTGAATGGGGGAACCGGAGTGGGTGGTGGGAGGTCCAGGCTAGCTGTCAGGCCATTGGGATCCCCAGCTCATCCCCGGCTGCTCCGGGGCTCAGGCCAGCGGGAAAGCAGGCTCCGGCGACTTCACCTCCATGCGCATGCACCAGACTGGCTGCTGATGGTACGTGCTGCCCGCTCCAGGCCGCTCACATGGGCACCGCCACCACTGCTGCCACTGCTGCCGCTGCTGCAGGAGCTTGCAGTGCTGATGGAAACTGCGGGGTGCGCCTGCAACCTACCTGCCTCAGCGGTGGAGGCATCATTCAACCTGGGGACTGGTGAACAGGCAGAAGGTGGCCCTGACTGCAGGCTAGGCCTAGGGACCCTACCCACACGATTTCGTGTGCTGGGCCTCTAGTAAATGAATAATAGACTACTATAGGGAGGTTATGAATGAATGCTCATTTCTCATCTATCAGAGACTATATCAATCTGAATATACTTCAAAAGTAGGTTGAGCAAGACAAAAAAGTGAACATGCATAGGAAGATACTGTTTGTATAAAGTTTTAAAAAAAAACAGGCAAAATGACTTAAGTATTTATGGCTGTATAAGTACATGCTAAAAACATTTTTTTACACACAAGTTAATGGCCAACGCCCAAATCAGGTTTGTGCTCACCTGGATGAAGGAGGGGGAATACATCTAAGAAAAATGCCCAAAAGGTTGAGTTTGTATTTGTAAAATTTTTCTTTTTAATCTGGAGGTTTGATACATTTGTCTCTACTTTTTTGCATGCTAAGATATTTCATAAATTAAATAAAAACACACTTGTTTATCTTTCTCATCTTGTTGGCTGGAATGTTTTGTATGACTATTGGTTCACCTATCAGGTAATAACATTAAATGTGAGTTATGACTGGTCTCATTACACAACTATAACTGACAGTTCACATCTGGTTCCATTTTGGGGGTTTTTAATGACAACTAAAAATCATTTTGAAGCTAATGTCAAGCCATAAATATGCCCAATTTTAGAAAACTCAATCTGTAAAAATATTAATTTTTAATATAAGATAGTAAAGCCTCAGTAACTGTTTAATTAAATTGAGGCAGATTCCCTGTATGATTTCTATCAATTGTGGGTTACCTAGTTATACTTTAAATTATTTGATTTTTTGAAATTAGATATATGCAGAACTTTTTGCATGACTGCTGCTTACATGCAATGAGATTCACTTGTAAAATCCATTCACTCTCATAATTTCAATGTTTAAAAAATATATTAAGAACTTTCTCTTACTAAAGACACATTTCCTATTTTTCCTTTACAGTTCAGTAGAGTTTTATGAGTTGCAACTTGGACACTAAAATTTCCATGGCAACATATTATTTTTTGCCCTAAAAACAGGCTTGATTAAGAAGAAGTCTTCAGCGACAGCAGTTTTCTTTATAATTAAACTCATTAGTTAAAATGATGGGTTAAGAGGAACAGGACTTTTATTGCAACCAGGACATTTTCAACGGGAGCTTTGGAGATAACACACAATTAATTGCTATTAAATTGCCTTTGGTCCTGTTTGATATTTAAGACAACATTCATACATTTCGTATTTAATAGCTTAGAATGGAACAGGTCTGAATCCCCATTCTGCCCAAGCACACATCCACCCTGAACCCTCCCTTTAAATTGTCCACAGTGTGAAAACTCAGCAGATTTCTAATTTGAAGATTTCTAAGTAGCTTCACAACTTTCCTAATTTAATACTTCCCCAAGAATTTCTTGAACTGATTTCTTTTCTCATCATTATAAAAGCAATTCAGGACTAATATTGAGAATCTGAAAAACATTTCAAGGTACAAAGTAGAAAATAAAATTCAGCCAAAATCCATCACTCTGAAACAGTATGTTAACATTTAAATATATTTCCTATGGCATATCTTATTATCTTCCCTAATAACCAGGAAAAACAAACAACAGATTAAAAGTATTGTGATCTGAGGCAACTCTCCATGTTCCCTAAGGTGTGGCACAGAAAGGCCTTGTCAGAGCCTATTGTTGGGAAAATGCCCCAGTTGGGAGTGCTTAGACTTTGTGGTTTGGTTCATTCAATGCAGTTTTTAAAAAATCAGCAAATAATTAGATCCAAAGGAATTGTCTAGAGCTCTCCCTTCTGCTAAAAGGTAATGATCCATAGGAAGGGAAAGAAATCTTTGTTTTGTCCTTTGGAGGCTGGTCATTTAATTTCTTTTTCATAAACCCATTAGTATTTCCCTGACACACTTAGCTCATCCGTTCGTGCATACATTTGTTCAGTTGATAGATTTGTTACTCTGTGCCTTTGCTTCCTGGCAAAAATGCCCTTTCTCACTTTTTTTTAAAAAAATATTTTTTTTTATTGTTGACAGTATTACAGTCTCCCATTTCCTCCCTCTTTACCTCCCTCCGCTCAGCCCCTACCCATCCCCCATCCCTCCCACCACCTACCCCCCCCCTACCCCCCCCCCCCCCCCCCGCCCCACAACAGGTCTTCACCACCCTATTGTCTGTCAGTGTCCATGGGTTATGTGTATCTATATATATAGAAGCCTAAGCTACCCTTATGATGTGCACTGACCACCAGGGGGCAGACTCTCAATGCAAGAGCTGCCCCCTGGTGGTCAGTGCACTCCCACAGCCAACTTCCCATGGCTGGCTAACCTCCTGAAGTCCCTTCCCCAGACAGGCTGGCCCTGATTAGCCCTGATCAAGACTGGGTGAGACAGCCCCAGTCAGCCCAATCACCAGCCAGGCCGAGGGACCCCACCCATGCACAAATTCGAGTGCTGGTCCTCTAGTAAGTATATAAGTTCTTTGGTTTCTCTCCTCGTCCCCCTACCCGCACATCCGGGGATGTCAGTCTGCTCAATGCCTCCATGCTTCAGGTCTTACTTTGTTGGTCAGTTCATTTTGTTCATTAGATTCCATAAGTAAGTGAGATCATGTGATATTTGTCTTTCTCAGATTGGCTTATTTCACTTAGCATTAATAGTCTCCAGGTCCATCCATGCTATCTCAAAGGGTAAGAGATTTTTCTTTTTTATACCTGCACTATTGGTTCAGTGCATGAAATTCATGCACTTGGGGCAGAGGGGCACAGTCCCCAACCTGGCCTGTGCCCTGTCACAGTGTGGGAGCCCCTCGATCCATCACCCCAAAGAGGTAGGCCCCACCCACCCATCTGGGGCTCCTTGATGGATTGTCCTAAAGAGGTAGGCCTGCAGACCTCTGAGCGCCTAAAGACCCCCGGGTCAGGGCAGGGGTATGGGGACATGAGCCTCATGTCCCCAAGCCCATTGCCGGGGGCAGGGACGCAAGCCTCATGTGCCCAGGGCGCAGTGGGCAGGGATGTGAACCTCACATCCTGGGCCTGTTGCCAGGGGCAGGGATATGAGCCTCATGTCCCTGGGTAGGCACAGGGGCAGGGACGCAGTCTGCTGATCAGTCATTATATGATAGTGTCCCAACCAATTTGCATATTATCCTATTATTAGATAGACTAGAGGCCCAGTGCACAAAAATTTGTCCCTCAGCCCGGCCTGTGCCCTCTCGCAGTCTGGGACCCCTCGGGAGATAACGACCTGCTGGCTTAGGCCTGCTCCTGTGTGGCAGAGGGCAGGCCTAATCCCTAGGTGCAGCCACTGGTCCGGCTCAGAGCAGGGTCGATTGGGGAGTTGGGGCGCCGCCTCCCGTCATGCACAGAGCAGGGCGGATTGGGAGGTTGCGATGCCACCCTCAGTCACGCTCAGTGTAGGGCCGATTGTGGGGTTGGGGCACCGCCCACTATCACACTCAAGGCAGGGTCGATGGGGAGGTTGCGGCGCCACCCTCTGTCATGCACAGAGCAGGGCCCATAAGAGGGGTTGGGGCTCCGTACCCTGTCATGCACAGAGCAGGGTCGATCAGGGGGTGGGGGAGCTCCCCCCTATCACGCACAGAGCAGGGCCCATCAGGGGTTTGGGGCGCTGTCACTGTCACACTCAGGACAGGGCCGATGGGGAGGTTATGGCTCTACCCCATCACACACAGAGCAGGGCCCATGGGGGGCGGGGTTGGGTGCCACCCTCTATCACCCACAGAGCAGGGCCGATCAGGGGGTTGGGGCGCCGCCACTCTCACACTCAGGGCAGGACGGATAGGGAGGTTATGGCTCTACCCTGTCACACACAGAGCAGGGCCCGTGAGGTGGGGGGGTTGGGGCGCCGCAACCTGTTACACACAGAGCTGCAGGGCAATCAGGGGTTTGGGGAGCTCCCCCCTATCAGGCACAGAGCAGGGCCAATCAGGGGGTTGGGGCGCCTTCCCCTGTCAGGAACAGAGCAGGGCCGATAGGGAGGTTGTGGCCCTGTCCCCTGTCACACACACAGCCTCAGGGCGATCAGGGGGTTTGGGCGCTGCCCCCTGTCATGCTGATCCTGGTGCTGGGAGGCCTCGGGGCTCCGCTGATCCCGGTGCTGGGAGGCATATTACCCTTTTACTATATAGAATAGATGCCTGGTGCATGGGTGGGGGCTGGCTGGTTTGCCCTGAAGGGTGTCCTGGATCAGGGTGGGGGACCCCACTGGGGTGCCTGGCCAGCCTGGATGAGGGGATGATGGCTGTTTGCAGCTGGTCACACACCCTTCAGGGTGGGGGAACCCACTGGGGTGCCTGGCCAGTCTGGGTGAGGGGCTGAGGGTTGTTTTCAAGCTGGGACTGAAGCTCCCAACTGCTCCTTTTTTTTCTTTTTCTTTTTTTAATTCTGGGCCAGTTTTAGCTCTGGCTCCAGCTCTGAGGCCTCTGCTGCTGAAAGCAGGTATCTGGTTTGTTTAGGTTCTATAATCGAAACTCTGTATCAACTCCAGCTCTGAGATCCCAGCCGGATGAAAGCTGGTTTCTGGGGTTTTGTTTAGCTTCTATATTTGTTACAATGTTTCAAACTGCAAGCTCAGAGGCCGGCAAGGCAGGCGGGGAATGTTGGAGTCCTCCGTCACTGAAGCAAGCAAGCCTCATGTTCAGTTTAAGCTGCCTGGCTGCCGGCCGTCATCTTGGCTGGCAGTTAATTTGCATATCGCCCTGATTAGCCAATGGGAAGGGTAGCAGACGTACGCTAATTACCATGTTTCTCTTTTATTAGATAGGATAGTATTCCATTGTGTAAATGTCCCACAGCTTTTTTATCCACTCATTTACTGATCGGCACTTGGACTGCTTAAAATCTCAGCTATTATAAGTAATGCTGCCATGAATATATGGGTGCATAAATTCTTTCTAATTGGTGTTTTTAGGATATATTCCAAGAAGTGGGATCACTGGGTCAAATGGCAGTTCCATTTTTGTTTCTTTGAGGACACTCTATACTTGTGATGGTGAACCTATGACACGCGAACATCTGACTGGCGAACTCATTTTTTTGGTTGATTTTTCTTTGTTAAATGACGTTTAAATATATAAAATAAATATAAAAAATATAAGTCTTTGTTTTACTATGGTTTCAAATATAAAAAAAAAATTCTATATGTGACACGGCACCAGAGTTAAGGTTTTTCAAAATGCTGACACACCAAGCTCAAAAGGTTCGCCATCACTGCCCTATACTCTTTTCCATATTGCTTGCATCAATTTGCATTCCCACCTGCAGTGAATTAGTGTTCTTTTTTTTGCACATCTCTTTTTGCACAACTTGTTTGTTGATTTATTGATGATAGCTATTCTGACAGGTATGAGGTGATATCTCATTGTGGTTTTAATTTGCATTTCTCTGATAATTAGTGACATTGGGCATTTTTTCATATGTCTATTGGCCATTTGTATGTCCTCTTTGGAAAAGTGTCTATTCAGGTCCTCTGCCCAATTTTTAATTGGATTGTTTGTCTTCCTTTTGTTGAGTTGTATGAGTACTTTATAGATTTTGGAGATTATCAGATGTATCATTGGCAAATATGTTCTCCTATGCAGTAGGTATCCTTTTCATTTCGGTTTCTCTTGCTGTGCAGAAGCTTTTATTTTGATGTAGTCCCATTTGTTTATTTTTTTCCTTTGTTTCTCTTGCCCTAGGAGATGTAGTGGCAAAAATTCTGCTACATGGGCTGACATTTTACTGCCTATGTTTTCTTCTAGGATTTTTATGGTTTTTGGCTTACATTTAAGTCTTTTATCCATTTTGAGTTTATTCTTGTGTATGGTGTAAGTTGGTCTCACTCTTTTTATTTCAAAAATATTTATCAAGTGGCCACTATATGCAGAGACTGTACATAAGAATGCCACTTAGGCAGTCCCTTCCTTCAAAAAATAATATATAATGACACCAGCTCCACATTCCAGATTCAGCACAGGCATCTCTCCTACTATGGACATGTGTTTACCACTTCCCCCAGTCCTCCATGTAACATACATGCCCACTCTATTTTATGCATTCTATTTGTATGTCTGTTCCCCCCTCCAGGGAGCAAGGTAGGTGGATTACAAGGAAATATACTTGTTTTACCATTTTTTTTTACAAAAAATTTTTATCAAATTTTGGGTTCCATCTCTTTGACTACAACTGAGGTTGAATGCTTTTCACATTGGTTTTTGGCCCAATGAATTTTTTTTCTATTTCATGCCTCTTTAGGACCTTTGCTCAAATTTTTACTTGTATGTTTATATATTTGTGTTTTTTTGTGTTAATCTCATATGTTTTGGCATTTTTTTTAAGTTTTCATTTGTCTCTTGATTTTATTTACAGTTAGATGTTTCTTGTTTTTTATTTTTATTGATCTCAGAGAGGAAGGGCGAGGGAGCAAGAGATAGAAACATCAATGATGAGAAAGAATCATTGATCGGTTTCCTCCTTCACATCCCCTACTGGGGATTCAGCCGTCAACTCAGGCATGTGTCCTGACGGGAATGGAATCATGACCTCCTGGTTCATAGATTGATGCTCAATCACTGAGCCACACCGGTTGGGCTGATGGTTCTTATTTTTAAAACTGTGATAGTCAAGTCCAAGTTATTTAGTTAGTTATATTCAGACTTGCTCAAAAAGGGAGATAAGATAGGTTTCAAGCATGCATTGAATACAAAGGTAAGATGAATTAAACGATATAAGAAAAATGAAGCAAAGAAAGCAAACAATGGTAGGAAAGTAAGATGGAGCCAAGAGTTATTTATTTGGAAGATGATGTTATGATGACTTTTACTCTTACGAGGGGTCAGCCACAGATGTACTTTTCTGCAGCTTGTGTTGCTAAGTACATACAGAGCATTACCAGATCAACAGTGTTGTCAGAGAAAAGCAGACTACAAACTTAGCAGAAGCAATGGTATTCCTGGTACTAATTCCAGAAAATGTTTTTCCTGTGGGTTCTTCTGAGAAGATACTCTCAATGAACAGTGTCTTCAAGGATTGTACACTTTCAAGGGATTTGTAGATTGTAGCTTTTCTTTCAAGGTTTCTTCATTTGTTTTATTTTTGCAAACATTCTCCATTTCTCATTAATTAGTTTTAAACTAATTGGACATGCAGGTAGCAAGCAAAGGATTATCAAGGAAAGGAATATTTTTATCGATCTTATGAACAGTCCTGTTTTTTGTCTGAGGAAAAAATACTTCAATGTGGCTTTTTGTCTTAGAGCAATTTCACTAGTTAAAATATTTTTCAAATATATTTGGGGTGGCATGGAAAAACACACAAAAACGGCTATTTTCAAAACTTCAAAGGCTGTTGCCTTGAATGGCTTGAGGAGTCACATAGGAAATATTTTAGGCATTGTGTCTCCGTTGCAACCAGTCAGCTCTGCAAAAGCAGCCACAGACAACATGTGATGCTTTGAATGGCCTGACTTAAGTTGGCTTATCAATCTTGACACCATATTCAGAATGAACGCAATATGCAGCTAGCACTGAAGCAATTCAGGCACCACAGATATAAGAGTTCTTCTGAGGTGCTGTAAGTCAAATTCTAAAGCAGAGAAGAGGGAAATGAGGCTGCAGAAGCTGAGGATTATTGGAAATTGCATTTTGTGTGTACGTTTTCCATATTTCTAAATGAGGGAAATAATTTTTCTGACAAAAAAAAACCCTAATATTTTTGCCTGATTGGGGATTATAATTTTTAAAGGATCTTGAATTTATAGGTTTGAAAGAATTATAAAGGTTATTCATTTCAGTTACCTACTACAAGCTTAAATTTTCTCCACATGTCTCCATTAAGGAACAAGCAGCCCATACTTAAGTAGCATCATGGTATGGTGGTTAAGAGAGCCAGAAATGACATTCAGTCTTGCAATGTGAGTCCTGGCTTTCCTATCTGCCACCCATATACTAGTAAACTTGGACAAAATTTCTTAACCTCTTGCACTTCCATGTTCTCATATGTAAATCAGGGGTAGATAAAGCACCAGGAAAACTGGCTAGCAGAAGCTGGACCTTCAATTCAGCTATCTCTTACTATTATAACATCTTATATATATATACTAGAAGCCCGATGCACAAAAATTTGTGCACTCGGTGCGAAGGGGGGGTCCCTCAGCCCAGCCTGTGCCCTCTCGCAGTCTGGGACCCCTCGGGAGATAACGACCTGCTGGCTTAGGCCCGCTCCCGGGTGGCAGAGGGCAGGCCCAATCCCTAGGTGCAGCCCCTGCTCGGGCTCAGAGCAGGGCCGATTGGGGAGTTGGGGCACCATACCCTGTCATGCATGAGCAGGGCGGATTGGGAGGTTGTGATGCCACCCTCAGTCACGCTCAGGGTAGGGCCGATTGGGGGATTGGGGCACCGCCCCATGTCACACTCAAGGCAGGGTCGATGTGGAGGTTGCGGTGCCACCCCCTGTCCCGCACAGAGCAGGGCCAATAAGGGGGTTGGGGCGCTGCCACCAGTCATGCACAGAGCAGGGCCCATCAGGGGGTTGGGGCTCCATACCCTGTCAGGCACAGATTAGGGCCCATCAGGGGGTTAGGGAGCTCCCCCCTGTCACACACAGAGCAGGGTGGATCAAGGGGTTGGGGCACCGCACTTTATCACCCACAGAGCAGGGCCATAAGGGGGTTGGGGCGCTGCCACTCTCACACTCAGGGCAGGGCCGATGGGGAGGGCCGATGGCTCTACCCCGTCACACAGAGAACAGGGCCCCTGGGGGGGAGGGGGTTGGGGCGCCACACCCTGTCACACACAGAGCCGCAGGGCAATCAGGGGGTTGGGGAGCTCCCCCCTATCAGGCACAGTGCAGGGCTGATCAGGGGGTTGGGCGCCTTCCCCTGTCACAAACAGAGCAGGGCTGATAGGGAGGTTGTGGCCCCGCCCCCTGTCATACACAGAGCTGCAGTGCGATCAGGGGGTTTGGGTGCTGCCCCCTGTCACGCTGATCCCAGTGCTGGGAGGCCTCTCTGCTCCTCTGGTCCCAGTGCTGGGAGGCATATTACCCTTTTGCTATATAGGATAGAGGCCTGGTGCATGGGTGGGGGCCGGCTGGTTTGCTCTGAAGGGTGTCCTGGATCAGGGTAGGGGTCCCCACTGGGGTGCCTGGCCAGCCTGGATGAGGGGATGGTGGCTGTTTGCAGCTGGTCACACACCCTTCAGGGTGGGGGTCCCTAGTGGGGTGCCTGGCCAGTCTGGGTGAGGGTCTGAGGGCTGTTTTCAGGCTGGCGGGTGACTGAAGCTCCCAACCTCTCTTTTTTTTTCTTTTTCTTTTTATTCTGGGCCAGCTTTAGCTCTGGCTCCAGCTCTGAGGCCTCTGCTGCTGAAAGCAGGTATCTGGTTTGTTTAGGTTCTATAATCGAAACTCTGTATCAACTCCAGCTCTGAGATCCCAGCTGGCTGAAAGCTGGTTTCTGGGGTTTTGTTTAGCTTCTATATTTGTTACAATGTTTCAAACTGCAAGCTCAGAGGCTTGCAAGGCAGGCGGGGAACATTGGAGTCCTCCGTCACTGAAGCATGCAAGCCTCATGTTAGCTTCCAGCTGCCTGGCTGCCGGCCGTCATCTTGGCTGGCAGTTAATTTGCATATCGCCCTGATTAGCCAATGGGAAGGGTAGCGGATGTATGCTAATTACCATGTTTCTCTTTTATTAGATAGGATGTATTTTTCAGGAAAGTTCAGTTCTGCCTAGAAAGATGAGAGGGGTTTTATTTTTTGTTTTTTCGTAAGAGGAGTTCACTTCTGGTAACAGAGTAACTTTTATTGAACTACCACCTAGTAATCACAATTTTCATCTTTTGACTAAAAAAAAAAAATCAGTATAAACAACTATAAAATCAGAATTAAAATAACTGTGTGAAGCACCTGGGGAATGACTAAAACATATGCAGAAACTGGAGGAGACATGATCCTTGAAATAAGGGATGCAAACAAGTGAGATCCACATTTAAATAGCTTTTCCCTGAGGGGTCTCTTCATCTGGTAAAGGACATAAGGATGGAGCTCAATCGGAAAGGGGCTGACTAATGTAAAATTATTTTTAGATCAATGACTGAACAGAGGCCAGATTGGACCTACCAGTCATAATTTTCTGACCTCTGACTGAAAAGACTGTCTGACCAGAGTTTTAAGCAAAAAAATTGTTTCCTGCTTCTCTTTCCTCTTCTCTGCGCTCTCACTCAATGTGACCCTATCAGTACCATTTATTGGCTAAATTCTTCCAAATTTTTGTCTCCAACCCAGACTGCCTCCCTAATTCCAAACTCCTATAGCCACCTTCCTGTTTAACATTTCCATTTAAAGGTTTAAATGCTTTTTAAACTTAATCAAAATTTGCTAGGGAATTCCACTTCCTTAAAAAAAGGTCCAACTCCAAGCAGCAGGCAAACATTTCCATGGAATTGACCCCAATGCCCCAGGATGCTGCTGCAGCATTCCTTATATTCTAACATGTTTAAAGTGAAAAGGAAGTATTCTGATTACTTGTTTTCTCCTTGTCAAGGGATGAATAAAAGTGAGAAATAAATCAAGAATGCAATATCAGTAAGGCCGGTGTGGCTCTATGGTTGAGCAGTGACCTATGAACAAGGAGGTCATGGTTGGATTCCCAGTCAGAGCACATGCCTGGGTTGTGGGCTCGATCCTCTGTGTGGGGCGTGCAGGAGGCAGCCGATAGATGATACTCTCTCTTTTTTTTTTTTTTTTTTTTTTTTTTTTTTTAAATATATTTTATTGATTTTTTACAGAGAGGAAGGGAGAGGGATAGAGAGTTAGAAACATCGATGAGAGAGAAACATCGATCAGCTGCCTCCTGCACATCTACTGGCGATGTGCCCGCAACCCAAGTACATGCCCTTGACCGGAATCGAACCTGGGACCTTTCAGTCCGCAGGCCGACGCTCTATCCACTGAGCCAAACCGGTTTCGGCGATACTCTCTCTTATAATTGATGTTTCTATCTCTCCCTCCCTCTCCCTTCTTCTCTGAAATCAATAAAAATGTATTAAAATCTTTTTTAAAAAAGAATGCAACATCAGACAGAAATTGTTTAGCAATTTGTTAGCTTTTGGAGATTTGGTGAGAAGAAATAGTCATGATTCTATATCATGCTTGCAGAGAAGGCTCTAGGTCTGATGTGAGTCTTGCCCATCTAATAACCATTGATGATGTATCCAGGTACTCCAGATATTGCTTTGAGTTTTTGCTCTTGCTAAGCTGGCCTCTTGAACACTCAAGGTGTTTTAGCCCCTCCCCCCCCCACCCCCCTCCCGGGGCAGTTTAACTGCTTCTTTCCTGTCCCTTGCAGTTCTGTATATCTCTTCAGCTTGTCTTTAATTTGTTCAGCCGATCTATCTCCTTATTAGGTTGCTTTGGCTTCTCATTGTCTCCTGTGTTTTGAAAGTATAAATTTTCAAATTAAAAATGAGTATGCACATGCACTTAGTTCTTTATTTATTCAATATACATTTTAAAAATTATTATTGCTATACACTAGACACAGTTCCAGGCTCTGAAAACACAAAGATCCATAAGCTGTGGCCCAGCCCATTAAAGACAATGGAAAAGTAAACTTACAATTCGTGAAACAACCATGTTAGGTATTAGAATAAAACCTAAACAAAGTGTCCAGGAAGAGAGGGACATAGCAGGGTTTCACCGAGGAGATGGTGCAGTTATTACATTAGAAAAAGAAAGAACAAAACAGAGAAGGAAGGTCAAAACGAGAATCTCCAGCCCAAGGCGCTGTTAGTTGAGCCACAGGAGCGCTTACCACTGGAAAGAGGAAGACTTGAGAAGATGTATCGGGTAGATAAAATGCCTAATGAGACTATAAATGAGGAGAATTGCTTCTTATAGATATGAGAAGATAATTTTTATCAGATAATGAAATTGTTTTCAGTCTTCAGAATGAAAATGAATCCCTTGCTAATGCAAATCATACTAATAAAGGGAGTGAGAGAGAATGTCAGAATTACACTTGGCTAGCAGTAGGCAGAAACCAACCTAAATAGTCTAGGAAAAAAATTAAAGATAATGAAGTAATCAAAATAATTGCTTTATAGGGAATGTGGAAGATCTGAAATGTTAAATTATAAATGTTCGGTTTCATGAAAAATGAAGTGACCTTAAGGAACAGATTAAAAATCCAAACTCACGCCGGGTAAAAGCGATGCTTTTCATTAGCAAAGCTGATGATTAATTAAATCTGAGGAAGCTCTTTGAAATCCACAAGTGCGGGTTACATTAGAATACAATACAAGTGGTGTATTGGTATCATAATGAACGACTAGCATGGACTTCTTTATTAAATGTGTTCTGGCATAATTCACAGAGTGGATGTGAACGGAAGAGCAGAAAAATATGTCATTTAAAACCAAAATTGACTTTATATTTTGTTAAATCTTTATTGTTGAAAGTATTACATAGGTCCTTCTTTCTCCCCCATTAATCTCTCCCAACCCACTCTGTCCCCAGCCCCTCACCACCTCATTCTCTGTGTCCACGGTTTATGCATATAGGCCTACAAGTTCATTGGTTGATCTCTTTCCACCCACCCTCCCCTGCCTTCCCTCTGACATTCAAGAGTCTGTTCAAAATTGACTTTAGCAACACCTGCTTTCAAAATCAGAGGTGGGTGGGCAGTGCCTAGTTCAGTGATGGAGAACCTATGACACGCGTGTCAGAGGTGACACGTGAACTCATTTTTTTGATTGATTTTTCTTTGTTAAATGGCATTTAAATATATAAAATAAATACCAAAAATAGAAGTCTTTGTTTTACTATGGTTGCAAATATCAAAAAATTTCTATATGTGACCTGGCACCGGAGTCAAGTTAGGGTTTTTCAAAATGCTGACACGCCGAGCTCAAAAGGTTCGCCATCACTGGGCCCTAGTTCATCTTGGGGAAATATATTCTACTTTTCTCCCTTTGAAATTGCCTTGAAACCCAATCCAGGCCTGATGGAGGACACTGTATCCTCCTCACCAATGTCTCTAGGGATCTAGGGAAGTGGGTGGAGGGGAGTGGCTTATGGGTTATTTTTCAGTAGCAGAGCTTAGTGCTGCTCAAGGTGGAAGCTTGGGAGAAAAATCTGAGCAAGTAGGAGGTGGTGGTCTAATTTGTTTTATAGAAAAAAGGTAAAAGGAAATAAATTTCTTGGGAATTAATTCCATTTCAATGGAAAGGGGAAATGGGACAAGGAAGATCTCTGAGGGGAAAAGGGTGAGAAGCAAGAGAGGCGTTCTGTGAGAGAAGACATCAGTAGGGGAATCAAGGAAAATGGCCCATGTCTAAGGTGCATGAAGGAAGATGATCTATAAGCTGAACTAATTCAGAGACATAGGAATTCTGAGTCCCAGGTGACATAAAAATGCAGACCACATTCCAATCCCACAATGTCGAATTACACAGAGATGGCTGGAGGCAGAAACCAACCTGGGTAGACTTAGGGATGGCAGGTGGCAGGATGGAATTATTCTAATAATGGGCTAACTCACCTTAATTTTGCACACTGAAATATGGTTTTTAATTTAACTTTGGCTGTTTCGTTGTGTTTACATAAAGATTGTAAATTTTGTTTGGTCTACACGTCACAAACTTTAGACTATTTAGAGATGCTCCTCCCGTTTATGTTTAAAAGATTTCTGTGAATTCCCCTGAACCTTGCACTATCAGGAAAAATGGCTAATAAACACACCATTACAATAAAGCATAATAGTGCTTTGATAGAGAAATCACAGAGCACAGACTAGGAGTGTGTGTGTGTGTGTGTGTGTGTGTGTGTGTATGTGTGTGTGTCAATGTCGAATTACACAGAGCTGGCTGGAGGCAGAAACCTACCTGCGTAGACTGTGTGTATCTACATGCATGTCTGTTTGTCCATAATGTAGAGAGGGGATGTTGCAGAGTTTTGTTTTGTTTTTAAATTTTTCATTGTAGTATAACATATATACAGAAGAATGCACAAATTCTAAGTATATAGCTTAATGAATTTTTTAAATTGAACACACCCAGTAACCAGCACGCAGATAGAGAAATAGAATTTCACTAGCCCCTAAGACGCCCTTACTTCAACAGCAGGGAGGAAATATTCCAGACAACTTTTTGTTTCCTATTCAACAATCTGCTTAATGCATGCCTTCCTGCATCATGAGTCACTCTTAGACCATTATTAGTCAGTTTCTCTGAGACAACTATCCCCTCCCCAGAAGCTGAAATCAGTAATGAAAGTTCAGGTGTACCAGAGCAAAAATTTTTAGATATCAATTTAACATCCAGAAAGAGTATTTTTTTGTTTATTTGTTTTTTCTTTACTAAAGATGCATCTAGACTTATGGAAATTAGAAGGGAAAAAAAGCCATTTGGTCATCAAGTGAAGGATTTTTTCCCTCTGATATAATATTTTTCACCTCTAGTTTAAAATGAGAGTAGCTGTTCTTATTCAAAGTCAAACCATGCACATAAAGCAAACTTAATGTTCCCTTTATTACAGAAGCATGCACTGAGCCAATTAGATACATAACCCCATAATGTTGCATCAATGTCTGTAGCATGTTATTAGAAACCCAGTCACATAAGAGCATTTTCACTTTGTGTTTAGAGAGCACAGGAGAGCCATCCGACCCACAAGTGAACCTAAGTGGATACCGGCAGACAAAGCATTCTCCATCGAGGTATAGGAGTGAGGACTATGGTGATCAAGTTTCCTTGAGTACTAAAATCAATCAGTAGCTACAGGAGATGCAAAATCACTCTCGGGGCTGACTCCTCCTTTAATCTTTTCTAGAAGAGCCCTATCACAGTTCAAACAAAAATGGTTAAAAGTAAGAGTGGGTTTGTAGTAGGCAGTTAAGGCAGGTTGGGGTCTCCTGGGTCATGTATTTGATGTTTTTTCATAGAATTAGAAAGAATGAAGAAAGCCTGAATCACAGCATTTGTGATGTAAATTTCCATCAAGTTCTTATTGTTTGTAACTTTCTCCAAAAAAAACTTGAAGCTTATTGGCATGGAAGCAAAACTAGTAGCTCTTTTAGGCAGAAACCCTGATTTTATTTTGCTTTTTGCATGTACAGCATCTACAACAGCACTTAGGACATGGTAAGTGTTTGATACATATTTGGTGATTGACAAATGGCTGTGTGTACTGAGCTGAGGAGTTAGAACTTATCCTAAAAGTGATGGGAGGCGTCTCTTGAAGCAAGTGCCAGAGAGGGGTGAAATGACCATATTTGCTTTGTAGGAAGATCCTTCTGGCAATAGTTTGGTGCATATATTACAAAGGGACAGACCTGGAGGTAAGATGACTCACTGGGAGGTAACAGTAATATCACAGACTTGAAAGCTTGAACTAGGTAGGGTGTGTTAAGGTAAAAAGTAAGGACTAATTTACTTAGAAATTAAAGTCTATCCGATCTAATGAGTGGTAGAATGTGGAGGGAGAGAGAAGGAAAGGTAGGAGGGTTCTAACAATGATTCTTTGGATTCTTGTTTGGCCTTTCGGCAATCAGTTAACTGGTTGAGAAGCAGAATATAGTAATAGGAGAAGCAGGTTTGGTATCAAAATAGGGTTTCTGTAGGCCCTTTGGACTTGAGGTGCTTATGGGATGTCTGATATAGAATAAATGGAGTAGAAATGGTTTTTGAAGTTGTGGGTTTTGATGTTCTTTCACAGGAAGAAAGGCATAGTGTGAAAATCCAGAGGGCAAAGTGCCAGAAGGAGACCAAGATGAAGTAGCCAGAAAAGTGGGATAAAAGTAAGAGAATATATAAGAAAGAGAACATAGCTAATGGACACATGGGCTTCAAAAAGATTGAATAAGGTAAAAACTGTAAGGTTAGATTGGATATATTGGAACTCATTAATAAGAGCACTGATTAGTCAGAATTCTTTTGGTTGCAAGCACTGGAAACACAAGTCAATCAACTTAAGGAATTATTAGTTCATGTTAATGGGAAGGAGAAGGGAGGATCCAGGGTCTTAAATGATATTAATATTTTCTCCCCATCTTTCTCCATAATCTCTGTCCTCTGTTTTGGTCTCATTCTTTTCTACTGAAGACAGGCTTTCGGTCCACAGAGAAAGACAACATTGGAGGTAGCGCCAGCCTCACATCTTCTCATCCTCACAAATCCTGAGGAAGGAGGGAACTCTCTTTACCCACTTCAGAATGTATAACTTTCTGGGAAGGACTCTGACTGGCCAGGCCAGCCAGGGTCATGAGCCTACACCTAGACCAGGGGGTAGGTACTATGAATGGTCATGCCACCAGAATCACATGGTTTGAAAAAGGAGGAACAAATCTAAAAGAAGGAAGTGGAAGGGCTGTTGTTTCCAGAATATATAGATAGATTTGAGGCAACCAAAAACAACAGATGTCTACAATCTGTTGAATGATTTTGGTGGAAGCCAGTTTGCAGTTCAAACCCAGTCAGGCTTTTAGACTCAGCTCTGAGAGATATTGATTAAAAAATTAAATCAAATGCCCATAGACTAGTCTTTATTTTGACAAGGCTCGGCTGTTAACTAAACATATGGATTAAGTTGTTTATCTTTCCTAAGGGTGACACAGATCATCAAGAATACTGTACTAATAACTATGGATGTTGTCAGATGGGTGCCAGACTTATTGAGGCGATCACATAGTGTGGCATATAAATGTTTAATCACTGTGTTGTACAACTGGAACTAATATAATATTATTTAGCAACAGTAATTGAAAATAAATTTTAAAAAAGAAAGAAGAGAAAAGAAAAGAAAAGAAAAGAAAAGAAAAGAAAAGGTAGACTTTCTGCTCCCTTATAGTCATTGAAACTTGTTTTTGGCATGAAATAAGATTACAAAGTAATTTATTTTTAAAAGTAAATTGAACATTTTCCAAGGTGTTCACTGGGGGAGGCTGTACATTTATTCTAGCAGGGATGTTATTGCAGAAAACATTTAAAAAATATTGTTATTGATTTCAGAGAGGAAGGTAGAGGGAGAGAGAGAAAGATAGGAACAGAGAATCATTGATTGACTGCCTCCTGCACACCCCGCCCTGGGGATGGAGCCTGCAGTCTGAGCATGTGCCCTGCCCAGGAATCGAACTAAGACCTCCTGGTTCATAGGTTGATGCTCCACCACTGAGCCATGCCAGCTGGGCATGCACAATATATTTTTGAAACTTCTCTTTTGAATTTGCCTCAGAGCTTGAACGGGTAAAATCCATGGCTTTTAAGGATAAATTTGAATTTTGAAAGCAACTCAAGTTGTCATTAAGAGTAACATTTGGTGAAAAAGATGAGTAACAGAAATACAACATCATCATACAAGAGTGAGATAGATTAATTTTTCTCTCCGGAACTCTAATGATCTACTCTTTTTCTCATCTTTCTTATTTTTCTCTCTCAATCATGTCTTCACTTTTTTAATAAAACCTATCAGTGACTTTTGGCTCCTAACATAGAAATGTCCAAACCCTCTGGTCTAGAAGTCAAGGCTCTTTTCTGTCTCACTGAGGTTTGTTATTTCTTCTCCCTTTCAGCCCAATAAGCTAAACTCTTGAATGTTTTCTGTTTATTCTCTATGTTATTTTACCTTTTTTGTTTCCCCTTCATGCCCAATGGAGAGTCCATGGGAATGTCCAAACTTTTAAAAATCTATCTGGCATTTTTTAAAGAAAATGGTGTTAAGATTGATACAATTTTGTAGTTAACAATAATGATATATTTAATATAGTACTAGGATTTAAAAGAAGCAGACAATAAGAAGACACCTAACAAAGATAATGTTGGTCATTACAGTCTAGTCAAAAGAGCAAACACAGTCTTTAAAGTTAGACTGACTGTATTTGAATTCTAGCTCTGACATTTATTAGTCTGCTGTCTTTTAAGCAATTTATTTAATATTTCACTAAGCATCCATTCACTCTACTATAAAATGGAAATAATGACATTGGTTGCATAACTTCATTGAGAGGATTGGAAGAGGTCACAAAAGAGTTTTAAATAATCTTAGAGAGAGAAAGACCTCTATATAAGCATAATAAAACCCAGAAGTCATAAAAGATTGCTATTATGATTGCATAAAATGTCAACATTTTTGCAGGGCAAAAAAAAAATACTATAATCAAAAACAAAACTGGGTAAACTGGAAAAAATGTTTGCAACATTTATGACAGACAAAGGGATTATTTTCATTCTCTCATATATCAATCAGGGGGGGAAAAACCAATCCAATAAAATATATATATATGGACAAAGGACATAAAATAGCTCACTGCAAAGGAAATACAAATAGCTTTTGAACATATGAAAAGATGTCCAGTCTCACTTGTAATAAAATAAATGCAAAGGAAAAGTCACTATTATACTATTTCCACCTGAGAAATGATGTGAGAAAGTAGGCACTCCATACAATGTTAAGGGGAATGTAAATAGGTACACTTCTTTGAAGGCAATTTGGCAACAGCCATAAAAATTTCACTACATACTCTTCTGAGTAATTCCACATCCATATGGTAACCTATATGGTAGTCAATGACCACATCTGGTTACTGAGCAATTGAAAGGTGGTTCATCTGAATTGAGATGTGCTTTAAGTAAAATACAGAGGTGGGCAAAAGTAGATTTGCAGCTGTGAGTATGCAAAATAGTTTATTGTTGAATTGTATTATTGCTTATTGTATTATTTTCCATACAAACAACTGTAAATCTACACCCCCCACCCCCACTGGAAAATAATTTTTATTGAGAGCCCACCAGCTGCACCATCTGTTCCTGACATTAGGCTCCTTCTTCCTTTCCAATCCTGTCTTTCTTAAGCGGTCCCATGAATGCTTTTTTCCCTCCACTATCAGGAAGCAGCCATGGCCAAACTTGGAGGTGGTGTCGATAAACTTAAGTCCTATCTTCTCCAGGGCCCGCCGTTTGGTCTGCATGAGTAAGGACTTGCGGAGGGTGAGCACTCGCTTCTTGGTTCCCACCACACAGCCTTTCAGCATGACAAAGTCATTGGTTACTTCGCTGTAGTGGACAAAGCCACCCAGAGGGTTGATGCTCTTGTCAGACAGGTCATAGTCGGTGGAGCCGTTGTTCTTGATTAGCTGGCATACCTTGATAAGGTAGCCCTGGCCAATCCTGTAGATCTTGTTTATCTCAGTGTGGGGATGGTAGCCTTTCTGCCCAGCCTGGGCCACAGAGAAGGCCACCTGGGCAGGATGCCACGCCCAGATACAGGCAACCTTCTGCAGCCCTCTGTGGGTCTTGGTGGCAGCTTCTTGGTGTGCCAGGGGCTGGTGACCCCTTTGTAGCCTTTGCCCTTGGTCACTCCAATGACATCAATCATCTCGTCCTGTCCAAACACCTGGTTTACAGGGACCTGCTGCTCTAGCCTCTCCCCGGCCCAGTCCAGTGTCTCGGCCTCCCGTGCCTCCATTTACCTGGATCTCCATGAGGTGGACCTTTTTCTGGTGCAAAGGAAGCAGACACATCTGGGTGTGGGCGATGACACAGATAACCTGGCAGTACTTCTTCATGCTGTTGAAGTCCTTCTCCAGCTGCTTCTTGCAATCGTAATCCTGCCACTTCTTGCAGCATTTGGTGAAGACCTTCTTCTTAGACTTATGCTAGTTCTTATAAAAGCGCCTTTTGCACGCATCACTGATATGCTCAGCAAAGATGGTTTTGAAGGTACGGAGGCCTGGCTGGGGGTGGGGGGTGGGGTTCCACGTAGCCCACAATGCCCATTACCACCATGGGTGGTGTCTCCACAATGGCCACAGCCTCCACAACTTCCTTCTTGTTCACCTTGGATCCTGGCCTATCGACCTCCCGCACGATGTGGGCCATGCCAGCCTTGCAGCCCAGGAATGCTGTGAGGTGGACAGGCTTGGGGGAGTCATCCTTGGGGAAGCTCTTCACCTTCCCGCGGTGAGGGCTGCTGCACTTCCTAGGCAAGAAGCCCAGGGACCCATGCCTGGGAGCGGAGAACTTCCTGTGAGACATCCTGCTGCCAACACTGCCGGTAGAGTAAATCTACTTTTTAAAAAACATGTTTATTGATTTCAGAGAGGAAGGGAGAGGAAGAGAGAAATATCAATGATGAGAGAGAATCATTGATCGGCTGCCTCCTGCACGCCCCTACTGAGGATTGAGATCGTAACCCCTGCTTGGCCCTTGACAGGAATTGAACCTGGACCCCTCAGTCCACAGGCTGACGCTCTATCCACTGAGCCAAACCAGCTAGGGCTGTAAACCTACTTTTGACCCACCCTGTATACAATAGATTTCAAAGAGTACAAGTAAAATAATGTAAAGTATCTCACTATTAATTTTTATACTGATTTCCATGTTGAAGTAAAAATATATGGGACATAATGGGTTAAATAGAACACATTTTAAAAATTAATTTCATTTGTTTATTTTGTGTGTGTTTTTAAAATGTGGCTGCTAGAACATTTAAATTGCATATTTGTTACATTACATTCGTATTGAGCAATGTTTGCAGTTAGCATATATAATTCTACTTGCATATATGAGAAAGTATATATATATATAAAACAACATTATTAGTATTCACTAACAGAGGCTTTGCTAAATAAAACATGATACATCCACTCAGTGGAATATTATGTGACCAGAAAAGGAATGAGACCAACATGTGTGAAGACAGGGAAGTGTCTAATAAATATTGTTAAGTGGGAAAAAAATTAAGCACACAAAAAGAAAAAAAACAATGAAAAAACAAATAAAAATGAAGCACAGAACAGCTGTGTAGTAAGCTAATGTTTATATACAGTGTATATTGAATAGATTTTGAATGAAGTATGTAAATTTGTATGTGTGCATAGAATGTTCTTGAAAGGATGCAGGAGAAATAATTTTTATTTATTTTCCTAGAGAGAAATGGTTGCAGCTCAGTATCAGGGGTGAGGAAGATTTACTTTGAACTCTACCTATTTATACTGATTAAATGTTTTAGAAATGTATTCATTACCTACTCAGAAAAAAAAAATCTGTATGGGTTTTCATTGTTTTTGGAGAAAAGAATCTCCAAATAGTTTTCCAAAATTAGCTATGATGGCATAACAAGTCATATTTATTTCAAAAAAGTGGTGGTGGGAGACAGATGTATATAAACCACAGTGTCCTGCACATAGTAGCTTCCCAGGAAATGCCCATCCCCTTCCCTGCACATTGACTAATAGCATTTACACTAATAAAAGAGAAACATGCAAATTGGTGTCACTCTGCTATACCCACAAGCCACGCCCATCAGCCAATCAGGAGTGAGTATGCAAATTAACCCAACCAAGATGCCGGCCACAAAGCTGGAGTGAGCAGGAGGCTTGGGTTGCCCCTAGTGATGGAGGAAGCCAAGCTTCCTGCCTGCCCTGGCCAGCCCTGGCCTCTGCTCAAGGCTACAAAGTTTCAATTATAGAAGATAATAAATCCCAGATACCTGCTTCCCTCCACTCAAGGAGGCGCTGAAAAAAAAAAAAAAAAAAAAAGAGGGGCTGGGAGCTTGGGTTGCCGGGGGCTGTGGCCAGCCTGCAAACAGACTGCAAACAGCCTCACCCAGGCTGGCCAGGCACCCCAGTGGGGACCCCCACTTTGAAGGGGTGTGACCAGCTTGAAAATAGCCCTCAGCCCCTCACCCAGGCTGGCCACACCACCCCAGCAGGAACTCTCACCCCATGGGGGCATGGCTGGCCTGCAAACCACCACAGGCCCCTCCCCCAGCCTGCCCCACACCCCAAGGGAACCTCCACCCTGATCCGGGACACCCTTCAGGGCAAACCAGCCAGCCCCCACCCATGCACCAGGCCTCTATCTATGCTAATAAAAGGGTAATATGCTAATTAGACTGGGAGACCTTCCAGGAGACCTTCTGGACATTTTTCTGGACAAAGCCATGGTGGCGGGGCTGAGGTAGAGGCGGTTAGAGGCCAAGAGGGGAGGGCAGTTGTGGGTGATCAGGCTGGTGGGGGACAAGGCCATTGGGGGTAAGCAGACCAGCAGGGGGGGGCAGTTGGGGGCAAGCAGGCTATCAGTGGGGGTCAGTTGGAGGTGATCAGGATGGGGGGGGGCAGTTTGGAGTGAGCAGGCCAGCAGGGGGGAAGTTGGGGGTGAGCAGGCTGGCAGGGGAGGCAGTTGGGAGCGAGCACACTGGCATGGGGGGCAGTTGGGGGTGATCAGACTGGCGGGGGGACATTTGGGGACAAGCAGGCTGGTGGTGGGGGGCCGTTGGGGGCAAGCAGGCCTGCAGGCAGAGTGGTTAGGGGCAATCAGGCAGGCAGGTAGGCAGGCAGGTGAGCGGTTAGGAGCCAGCATTCCTGGATTGTGAGAGGGATGTCCAACTACTGGTTTAAGCCCGATCCCTGTAAACCGACAGTAGGACATCCTTCAAGGGGTCCCAGGTTGGAGAGGGTGCAGGCTGGGCTGAGGAACAGCCTCTCCCCTGTGCACAAATTTTGTGCACTGGGCCACTAGTAGACTTCATAACAGAATCTTGCCATGTTTCAGGGCTGCTGTGAGTTCTACCTTCATGTTGTGGCTCTAGAGGTGTAAGTGTAAATGGGGTGAGGCTACACTGATGCTATGACATGTCCTAGATCAGTTATGCCCTCTGTCCCCAGCAAATTCCAGACACTTGCTTGCTTACTTTTATGCCTCCCTCATCAGAATGGAAGGGAGCTTGTATAATGTATAACTGCAGTCAGTATAGTGTTATAGGCTGTCTGCAAATTTTATTACTATATTAAGGGCTGAAGCAAAATTTTCCAGTTATTACATTCTCTGCACTAAAATCTTTTCTCTCCTTGTCAGTCTCTTGATTCTTTGGCAGTTAAAACGCTCTCTTTTATTTCTGCATCAGAAACCCTGCACCTTGCTAACCTCTTTGTCTATTTCAATCACCTCTTCTCACTTTCATAGTTTGTTGATTGATTGCTTCTCATGGGGTATGTCTGGCTTTCCATCCCTTTGTCTAAATTTAAAGCAGTAGAGCCATCCTTCAGAAAGTACAGTGTTCAATCAATTGCTCATAAATGTCTTTTTTTTTTTAAACAAAGTCTCTGATTCTGACTCCTTATTTCTATCCTCATTGCCTCTGCCTGAGTCCAGCCCTCTTCATCTTGTCTAAAATATGTCGATTAGCTCTTAACTAGTAGGCATGCTTTCAGACTTCCTACCAGCAATCCATTTTCCACTTTATTGCTGTATTCTAAAAACAGATTTTGAAAAACAGATTCATTCATTTATTCATCAATTATTTTAAAATAAATCCTTTGTGTCGGGCATCATGCTAGGTCTTGGGGACATAAAGACATCTTTTTCATATGTAGGCACGGTACTCCTGAATTCTGAATCTAGTGTGTATGGGGGGATGGGCAATGAAGAGACATAGATTGACATCCACAGAGGTGGGCACAGGATGCTCTGGCAGCACGCAGTAGGAAGGGACAACTTCTCTGTATTCCTAATGATTTTCCAGTACACATATTTCCTGCCCTCTGACCACATTGGAGAGAGGCAGAGGGACGTGTTCTAAGCAGAGGCAGCAGCAAGGGCAAAGGCTAAATAGGATGGTGCATGACATACCTGGTCAGTTAGCCTGGACAGGTGGCCAGAGAAGAAGAGCTGGGAACATCAGCATGAGATGGTGGTGAAAGGCCTATTGAGCCATGAAAGGGAATTTGGACTTTATTCTAAGGGTCTAGTTCTAGGCAGAGCAGTTATGTGATCAGATTTGCATTGTTATGAAAAGCATTGAGATGGGAGTTTCAAGGGTAATTAGAGGCATAAAGACTGAAGCCAGGAAAGCAAATTAGGAGACTGTTTCAACAATCGAGTCAAGATTCAAGATAATATGAATCAAGATAACAGCAGTGAGGATGGGAAGAAGTGAACAGCTTTTTGAGATATTCATCAATAAAACAGACTGGGTTTAGTGATTACCCATTTGGTATATTGTTATCTATTTCCATTTTTCCTTTCTTGAACAACTTTTTTGTTTCCCCAGTGTTTGTTTTCTGTTATTGTTTGGTATATAAGTGCTACACTGCTTTCTGTCACTATGGATTAGTTTGCATGAAATCTAGACTGATATCAGGTGTAGATCCTCTAATTTTATCTTTGTAAAATAATTGTTTTGTCTAGATCATTTGCATTCCAATATAAATGTTTGAATTAGCCTGACAATTTGCATACACACAATATACCTGCTGGAATAATGTGGAGATTAAGTTGAATAAGTAGGTTTAATATTAAAAAAAAATAATATTCTAGCAATATTGTTTTCCATCTAATTAATATGGAAGAACTTTCTACTTAAGTCTTTTTAAGTTCTCTCAGCAATGTTTTATAGTTTTCAATGTATAATTACTGCACATTTTAAAGGTATCTGTAAGTAATTCATACTTTTGGTTGTTATTGGTAATTGAATTGTAATTTTTATTTCATTTTCCAATTATTTATTGCTAATATATAGAAATACTATTCTATTTTTGTATATTGACTTTGCATAGGTCTTGATAAATTCACTTACTAGTTCTAGGAACTTTTCTCTGTATTCCTAATGATTTTCCAGTACACATATTTCCTGCAAATAGAGTTTTACTTCTCCATTCTGTATGTCATTCATTCACTCATTCATCTATTTGTTTTATTGCACTAGTTAAGGCCTCCAGATGAATTTTGAATAGTAGTATTGAGACAGGGCATTCTTGTCTTATTCTTGATCTTAGGAGAAAAATATTCAGCCATTCACCATTAAGTATAATGCTACCTGTGGGCTTTTCACAGATGTTCTCGAATCAGTTGAGAATGTTTCCTCCCCTTTTTTCCGCCTAGTTTGCTGATACTTGTTAATCATAAATGGATGCTGAATATTACAAATGTTTTTGTTTCATTTATTACATAATTACATGGGTTATTTATCTTTATTTTGTTAATGTGGTGAATTATATATTAAGTGATTTTTAAATGTTAAACCAACCTTGCATTTCTGGAATAAACCTCACTTGATCATGATGTATAATCTTGTTCATATGTTATTGGATTAAATTTGCATATATATGTATATATATATATATATATTTGTATCTATATATGAGGGCTATGACTCTATAGCTATTTCTTCTAATGTCTTTGCTTGTTTTTTTGTATCAGAGAAATACTGTCCTTAAAAAAGTGAGTTTAGAAACTATCCCCTCCTCTTCTGGTTTTGGAAAAATTTCATATTGAATTGATATTATTTCTTTCTCATGTGTTTGATAGAATTCAGCAGTGAAGCCATCTGATTCTGGGGTTTTCTTTGTGGGAAGGTGTTCTTAATTATTAATTGAAATTATGTAGTACATACAGCACTACTCATATTATCTATTTTTTCTGGTGTCATTTTAATAGATGTCTTCCAAGATATCTGTTCATTTTGTTGAATTCCAAATTTAATGACATAAAGTTGTTCATACTCTTCCCTTATTATCTTTTAAATATATTTGGTTCTGTACTGATGGACTCTCTTTCTACCCTCAGGTTGATAATTTGTGTTTTCTGTTTCTTCTTGATAGGTCTGGGAAGAGGTTTATTAATTTTAGTAATCATTTCAAAGAATACTGTTTATTTTTTTCAATTTCATTGTCCTCCATGCTAATCTTTATTTTGTGTTCAATTTGCTCCTCTTTGTCTAGGTTCCTTTTCAGAGAGCATAAATTACTGATTTTGAATCTTTCTCCTTTTGAGGTTCCTCATCAATCCTTACAGCTTGGCTAGGACTTCTATTTCTGCTCTGAAAAAATTGCACTTTATTAGTTTTCCAGTTAAATTGCAATATGAGTACAAATAACTGGGGCTTATGTACCTAACTCAGAAACACAGTCCAGTCCATATGTACTTCAATGACAGAATAATAACATTTTGCAGAATAAATGCCCTATATTTATTATAAGTATTCTAAGCAAAAATTGTTAGTAGAGCTTGTGAGGCCCAGATAGAAGGGGCCCTTTAAAACTCAGTTCATAACTCAGTTCATGCTTTTCCACCCTGAGAAGTATCCCCTTTAAAAGAATTACCACCCAGATGATGTTTGATGTTTCTGACTTGGCATCATGCTGTGGAATAAAGATCAGGAGTTTCAAGTCAGATAACTCAGATGTTTACATTTTGGGTTATTTCTTAGCCTTTCTGAGCATGTCTCTGGTTTGCATGTGGTATTACCTGCTCTCCACCCTTTCCTCTTCAGGAGAGTCTATCTGACACCCACATCCATGGTCATTTCTCTTATTATGGGCTTTCATACTTAATGTACCTTCCCTTTGAAGCAATTGTCAAAATTTCACTTTTCATTTAATCATGTAATTATTGATTTAACCTCCGTCTGCCTCCTAAGGTTGCAACCTCGGCCTGAGACTGTAGGCTACACGGAGCCAGGGCCCAGGAGCGTTTCCTGTACCCGGGCTCACTCCATCGCGGTGCACCAGAGTCTAGCACAGTGCCTGGCACACAAGCAGCCGGCGAACAAATGAATGACAAAGGGGTTGCTGCCTGTGGCCCGAGCGCAGCAGCTGGGTGTGGAGGGAAGCGCCCAGGCCCGCACTTCCCGCCCAGGCATCGGGATAACAATCCCCACGGGGAGGCCCAACCCGGAGATCCCGACCCAGGCCCTGGGGCAGCGCTTTGCCAGGTGACGCCACTCGGGGGTGGGACTTCCGGCCGCTGAAGTTTAACAGTCAGGGCGGGAGCCGGAAGCCCAGCGCGGAGCGGGTCGTGCCGCGGCACCCGGTGTGCCCCGGCGGAGAGGTGAGGTTCCGGAGGGCCTGGGTCAGCGGGCCTCGCCCGCTGTGTCCTTGCATGTTCCCGAACCCCGTCCGCCCTCCGGCCACCTCGGGGGCGGGGCGGAGGCCCCGGGTTCCCCGCGCCGGGCCGCCCCGCGCTCCGGACGGTTGCGAGGCAGGGGCGCGGCACGGGTTTGGCGCGGAAGTTCCCGGAAGCCGCGGGCCGGGGTCGCGCACCCGGCTCTGCGACGCCCCGCGCGGGCCTCGGGGGTGGCCGGGGCCAGCTGGGGTGTGTGGGTGGCGGCCCCCGGGGTGTGCTGCCTCCGAAAAGTTTGCAGCTGCTCCACAGCCCGTCCTCCTTTTTGCAAATCTCTCAGCTACGACTCGTGTAGGTGGCGCTCGAATGCATTGTACAAGGGAACCCCAGTTAAACAAGTTCTTGGCAAGTAAAATGCATTTTTGATGAGTGCAAGTTGGAGAACTTTCATTGGTGTAAGACTAAGTGTTGTTTCATGTAGCCGTTATTCCCATATTCGGGGCCGGCAGGCCGTCTGTTACCGCCCTGGGTCCCGACTGCTCTTTCTGGGAGCCCCACTTTGAAAGGCTGATGTGAGTCGTGCCTCTCCCTTCCGTGTGCTCAGTTCTCGGGAGACCGAGGTAGGTGGGCAGATGGTCCCCTTCCCGGCTCCCCTTTCAGAGAAGGAAACAGACATCAAGTGACTTGGCCAAAGTCCCTGTCACCCCAACTCGGGGCCACATCGTTTGAACCCACTTTTTCAGAGCCCCGGCTTAGGTGATCTTTCCACTACCCCACGCCACTCACCGGGGGTGGTGTAAGATTATAGTTGTGTTTACTGGGTTTAGAGATCGCCTTTCTTGCTCTTCACTGTTCCTCCAGTAGGGAACCAAAAGGGCCCCTTATGACATGTTAAGGCACCAAATCTAAACACTATGTCTGTGGTGCAACAGGTGACCGGCTTTTAGTAGCACTGCAAGTGTCTGGCAAATGAATCACATAAGTGGCTTTTCTGGTTATCACTAGCTTTAGCTTTTTTTATAAACAACATTAACTTTTTTTGTTTGTTTTGAGAATTAAAGGCCCTATAAGTTATTATTCCTCTAAGTTGTCCTTTGAAATATACTGGACCTAAGTGCACTGACTTGGGAACCTGTCTGTGACATCACTGATGCTGTGCTGTACTCTCGCACCCTCCATACCAGCAAGGTGTGGGGCATACATTTCTAGATCCCCTTCTCTTCCCTTCCCCTTCCTCTCATGTATTTTTGAGCACTTTTTTTGACCTATCATATGTTACTGTTTGCTGCTCTTTAAAGTGCCTGTCTAGAGTAGCGTTTTGGCTTCCTGCCTGTAGATTGCTTTAATTTGGGAAGTCACGTTATCAGCATTGTGATTGAACTGTATACTGTGAATAAATCATGTGAGTGAGGGCGTTGTGGACCAATAATTGGCATAGGGACTAGTGACATCTGGGCTGTATCTGCTAATTTTGGAATTATTTGGAAAAACTAGAGTGTCTGGATTCAGACCTGCAGGAGCTGCTACAGTTTATGATACATTTTTAGAAAGATTAGGAGGTTACCAATCCAACACTTATTCATGAGGACCTCCTGTGTGCCAGGAATGTGTTTCAGGATGTAGTAAACAAGACAGAATATCTGTTCTGAGGATCTTTGTTTTGTTCAAGTTGTGGGGAGGGAAGGGGCAGGCAGACATAATGAGTAAAATTAGAATTGTAAAAGAGGAGCAAGTGCCATGAAAAAATGAAACAGGATAATGGGTTATAGAGCAACTGGTATGGGGCTGCTTTCGTCATGCTTATCAGAGTAAGCTTTTCTGAGGAGGAGACATTTGACTCGAGACTGGAATGATATGCAGGAGACGACCATAGGAATTCTGGGGAAGGAGCATTCCAGGCAGAGGAGGAGCAAAAGGAAGACAGGCAGGCCAAGAAAGAAGGCGAGTGTGAGTCTGGGGGCTCCAGGGAAGAGCTTTGCACCTGGCTAGGTAGGTCAGCTAAAGCAAGCTAAGAAGGCTGGATTTCATTGTAACAGCTGTGGGGAGCCAGGGGAAGGGTCAAAGATCACTCCAGCTACTTTGTAGTGACACTTTGGGGACAGAAGTGGACAGTGGTGCCACTTGTCTTGGATTAGATGCTTCATTAACTTTTTTTTTTTTTCTTGCCTAACTTTGTTTTTTAAAATATATTGTTTTAAACTATTTGTAGGTGCAGTCATGCAGGAAAATCTCAGATTTGCTTCATCCGGAGATGATGTTAAAATATGGGATGCTTCATCCATGACATTGGTGGACAAATTCAACCCACACACATCACCACATGGAATCAGCTCATTATGTTGGAGCAGCAATAGTATCCTTTGAAAAAGACAAAACACTCTTCGTTAGGTTTAAAAACCAATGGAACTTTTTTTGCATGTGACCCATAATTTGTAGCTCTGAAAGGTAAAAAGAAACAGTTTACTAAACAGTATATCATGAATACACACCGATTTCTCTTTTAAAAAAGTTATAGCCCATTGCATTGAAAAACACTGCCATATATATATATATACATATATATATATATATATATATAATATCCAGACCATATAATTCGTTTTGTTATCTAGAGTTTGTTATTGAATCAAATAGAATAAGGTAGGTTATGATGGGAAAAATTCTGAAAGGTTTTGGAATGAGTTTTTGAATCTATGTTTGAATATTTGTGGTTCTTGTCTGAAAATTAATGATAGAACTCAAAGACAGAAACGAAGCTTGGGTGAAGAGACAAAAATTAAAATTGACCTACATCCCCATCTTACAGATATATTCTTGTATTTTTTTTCCTTTCTATCTATGACATAAGTAGTCTTATTTCCCAAATAATATTCAGAGAAGTTATTGAATTTTTCTAAGCTTTCTCTGTTTATGACCCACACCCTCCTTGTCTTAGTAAATTCTGATATGTGGATAAAATAAATGAGGCAGTGAAGCTTAGAAATCAGGATTTCTCAGCCCCTCACACTATTGACATTTTGGGCCAGGTGATTCTTTGTTATGGGCCTGTCCTGTGCATTAGAGGATGTTTAGAAGCCTTTCTGGCCTCTACCCATCAGATGCTAGTAGCCCCTAGCTGAGAACCGCTGTTGTCAAAAAGTACTCATCACCTTTTGTATGCATTGCTATGTTAAAAATTGTCATTCTTTTGTCAAACTCCTACATATAGTTTCTTAAACAACAAATTAGGTTTTTCCATGTCTGATCTTATCAATACCAAAGTATTAATATTCTGCTTCTTGATGAAAATGTGATTGATTCATAAACAAAACCATTAGAAGTTTTCATGTTCAATCTAATTGTTAATGCAAATATATAACAAAAATGATGATTTTTCTTATTGAATTAAATTTACTTCATCATTCCTTGAATTTGTATTATGGTAGCAAAGTTAATTACTTCAGTGCTCTATTAATCAAACTCATGGTGCAGTGACTACATGTTTGAAGTACTCTCCAGAAGTGTAGTGGGGGAAACTGTTTTAAAGAGGGACAAATATGTGAGGTTGCTTCTCTATTGCTGGATTTTTATTATGTTCAGAGGTTAATTTTTCTCTGTTACTGCATTAGAGAAAAATAGCATTACTTAGTAAGATGTATTATTTTTGGTTTATTGTATTCCAGGGAGTTTTAGTAACAGTTGGCATTTACTGATAAACCATTTAATGGTCTGTGAATAAAACTGTTGTGACTATGAGGAGGTATCGTATGACTTGGAAACTGGTCTTATTTCTGTATGGTTTTCCTGTGCAGTAGATGTGCGCTGAGAGCCTTCATCTAATCTTGTTCCTAATGCAGCTTTGATCCCTCCCATGGAGGTTAGTTATTGATGAACGAGGACTTCCCACACTCAGAAACTTGGGGCCACTTCGCATGGGTTCCAAAGGCGGAGTTCATGGTGACTTGCTGGGGAGATTAGTTTTCTATGCTTTTGGTCCTTGGGATAATGTTCCTCACTTTCTCATGACTTCTAAAACTACAGGAGAAATGCAAGAGGTTACTATTTTACCCTCTCATTATCTTTCTGTTTTTTTTTTGTTTTTCTTTTTCATTTCTATATTGTAAGGAGAAAAGTAGCAGTAAACAAGGAAGAATCCAAATAAAGAGAAATGATATATTTTCCTCAGTGCTGTAATATGTAGGTGGAAATGATTTTGTTTAAGTCATCGTGTATCATAAAATCACAACCCACGGTCTGTTCACAAAATATAGAAATGTTACATAAATCATCCAAAAGTAATGCAATAAGAACTTTGCTTGTTTAAAAGCATTAATTTAAACTTCTGATATTTTAATGTGTTAGGACTTTCAAAATGAAACTCTTGTTCTCAGTTATATTGTATTTAATTATTTTAGTTTTAAAATACATTGTTTTGTTTTTACTGGTTGTTCCACATAAAATAAGGTAAATATAATTTTAAATTTATTTAAAGTAAAAATTTTAAAAATGTAATTATATTAAATTTTAAATAATTTGAAATTTAATTTAAAATAGAACTCTTCCATAACATAAATAGTTGCTATTTAACCACATTTATTTATATTTGCTATACTTACTGTAATATTTATTCTTAATATATTTAAGATTGAAACATTCTATCACAGAAATTCTAGTTGTGAGAAAATACCAGCTTTTATTTTTTTAGTGGACAAGTAGGAGACTAATATAGATATTTGCTTCCTAACGTAAATGGGTACCATGCACTGTGTTAAAAACTGTCCTGAACAGTGTTTATAGACAAAAAGGCTGATTCATATATGCTGATGGTGCTTTTATTATGCTTTCATTCTTGAAGTATAAAATTAGACCTCCTGGCTTACTCTTTGAAAATGGAGTAGTGTTTCACTTGGGTTACATAGCTTTCCAGTGATAGCAAAGCCAGAAAGGATAGTTCTTCCCTGTAGTGGTAGTAAAGAGGCTTAGTAATTAGTAAACTGACCCATTTTTGAAAGCTAATGTATAAGCGATGCCCATTTGCTTTTCTGCTTAGGTTAGTGTGCTTGCTTTTATCATTACAATTCTCGTATTAACAGTCTAGTGCTAGAGATGCTCATGGATTGTTTTATGCTCCATAACTCTTCCTTTAGATAACTTCCTAGTGACAGCATCTTCCAGTGGCGACAAAATTGTTGTTTCAAGTTGCAAGTGTAAACCTGTTCCACTTTTAGAGCTTGGTGAAGGGGTAAGTGAAAAACAAACAAACAAACAAAAAACACCTAAAAGAAAATCTTAGTTCTACTTGGGTGGCAACTGCTTATTTATTGTGGTGCTTGCAACTAAATATAAAGGTGTTTAAACGCATTTTTCTTAACCTAAGCTCAAAATAATACCATAACACTTATCGGTGAGATGGGTACTGAAACACCTCTAAGTAAAATAATACTGAATCTTAGGGGAGCAATCAGGGATTCATGTTTTGTCAACTAGGCACTTGCTTTCTCCATTTTTCCTTTGTGGAAGGTTCCCTGGTGTTGTTGCCTTTTTAAGGACCAAGTCCCATTTAAGCCACAAGTTTGATATGACCATAAAGCCCTAATGATGTAGCCCTGCCTTCACTGACTTTGGGCTGAGGACTGTCTCAGCTAAGGACCCCTATCTGACATAGCTTTCTGCTTTTGCTTCTGTCCATACTGAAGGGCCTGCCTGAGCCTCCCCAGTGGCGACATCACCAGGAAAAGATGGCTTTGTCAAAATGAGCTTTGGTCCCAGAGCATTTAAATGAAGCTTTCATTGCATATTGCTTGCTTATTCTTTTGTTTTATAAAGTAATCTCTCTGATTCAAGATATTGCTGGCTACCTCATTTCCAATCTATTGGAAGCTATTTCCAAGCTATTTCTTTTTTAAATAAGATATGATCTAAATAAAAAGGTATAAGATGTTGGTAGCTTGTTCTTTTTTAAGTTTCAGATTTTCCTAGCAGACCCTAAAACATTATGAATAGTCCTAATTTTACACTGGAATAGGTAAGGGAGCCCAGATTTAAAAAGGACGTTTGATTTCTATCAGTTCTTTCCTAAAGATATCCAGTGGGATTGACCCAAAGTTCATTTCCAGCCCATATATGTTGGAGGCTATGGCAGAGAGAATGCTAAGGGTAGAAATGGAGTTTGAGACCTTCTGCCTATTCAAACTCAGTTACGTAAAATTGAAGCAAAGAGCATCCCTGGTTGATAAAAGTCAAAGTGTATATCCTTTCAGAGCAGGCAAAACATTTTAGTCATCATCTTTGAATCTTTAAATTCTGTCAAAGACAGTTGACAAACATTTGTTTAATTAAATAGCATCAAAATAATTTTGATTTCCTCTGTTACAATATGTATTATGCTACTTTTACATCATGTCTTAGAACCAGTTTGGTACCTTTTTGTTTTTTGTTATTAAATTATGAAAATAGATGATATTCACAAATTGACACAATTCTACAAATTTTGTGAATATTCCATATCAGTTGTTGCAGTTAGTTCTCTGTCCCATAGTTAAGAGATCACATCAGGATGCATGTGGCTGAAGTGGTCATTATAGTTATATAGTTATAATTTGAATCTGCTTTAATTTACTTATAAAATATTTTGCAAACAGTGGTTCTTTAACCTTTATCAGTAATTTATTGTAACATATTAGTGTGTTGAAAACCTTTGTTTTGTAGGATCCAAGTTCTTTTACTCATGTGCTATTTGAGATATTAGACCTTTCCTATATAGGAAAATATGATTCTTATTTAAACATTAATTTTTGAGTAGAACTTTAAGTTTGTATTTATTTTCTTTGATTTTGTATTTTCTTAAAAGTGGGCAGATTGGTATTAACAGTGTTATAATGGATGTGATAGGCTACTATATAATCTAGAAATTTGACCAGCTGTTATTTTTAGATTTTAAAAACTGCACCCATTGCTTGTGTTTTGGGATGTAGGATTCCTGTAATAACTACACGATTTCTATTAATTATTTAAGTTCATTAGCTACATTTATAATGTATTAACAAAAAGAATCTTCTATCATTAGCGTAAGCCAGCTATAAACATAGCTTTTGTTCTGAGCCCTTAAGAATAATTTGAGATGTTTTTGACAATTAGAATCCTAATATATTTATCTTTGATGGATATCATTCTTGTCTGTTTTCTTTAAAGGTTATTTATATAGCTCTTAGTAAACTGTCCTGATTTGCAGTGATAGCCACATTCTAAATCTTATTAGTTTGTTCAGACCAAATTTAGTTCCTATGTATGTATGTATGGTGCCTAGAAGAGAAGTATACCTACTTTACTGACACATTGACCTAATGTGCTCCTGTTTATATGTGTTGGTAATTTTGACTCTTCGTCAAAATCTAAGAGCAGTAAGAAGCTTGAGTGTAGGAGCCATCTGCAGCTTTTTAAGAATCTGGTGCTCTCTTGAGTAGAGGATGTTTTTGAGATGCGTGGGCTCTCAAGGTAGGAACAGTAGTTCTAGTCCTCATTTCTCATTTCTCAGATGAAGAAACATAGGCTCATAAAGGTGAGATGACTTGCCTAAACCTGCGTGTTTTGCCTTTAATTTTACCTAAGTCACAAATATTTCCCCTTTGGAATTATTTCTCCATTTTCCCCCCCATAGCATTCAACTGGAGGTAAGAACATTAATGTAACTACATAGTGTGCCTGAAGGTTAAATAGGAAAATACATGCACTGTTGTGTTCTGACGGATGGGCACCACCAGGTAGATGACACTCAGAGAATTATTGTGAGAAAAACTTGGTAGCCTCTGTATTTTTAGCCATTTATGTTATAAATATATGTTGAGCATGGATATGGTCTTTGCTCTTAAAGAAACTGACAATCTGGTGGAAGACAGATTGTAAACTAGGAAACAGAATACCCAATAGTGATAAGTTGTTGTGTCGAGAACTAAAATAGTTGAGATATTGAGATAGCAAGTTACCTTAGGTGGCCAAGGGAGTACCCCTGAGGAGGTGGCATTTAAGGTGCTGTCTATTGACCAGAAAAAGCTGTTCAGCCAAAGTTCAGGGCAAGAATAGCTGAGGACAATATAGAGTTATTTTTAAGGAATGCAAGAAGGTCATTGTGGCTGGAGAATTAGTGGGTGAAGAGGAAAATGAGAGATAAGGTAGGAGGGGGCCAGATGAATAGATAGGGCTTTGAAAGCCAGGTTAATGAGTCTGGAATTTATTCTAGGGTTGATTAGAAGCCATTGAAGATTTTTAAATGGGAGAGAGATGATCAGATTAACATTTTCTAAAGATCACCCTACTTATGGAGAACAGAATGCGCAGGAGTAGAAGCAGGACAGCCAGTTAAGAGGCTGCTGTTGTGGTTCCACAGGGTTTGGATTAGAGTGTTGGAAGTAGTCCTGGATATTGGGAGGGCCAGCTGGGATTTATTTTAGTGTCGGAGTTTAGAGAATTTATGGTAGACTTGGGGCAGGCAGAACGAGGAATCAAGGCGAATTTCTGGAATTTTATCATGAAAAACTGGGTGCATGGATGGTGTCTTTACATACATGGGGAAGAATGTAGAGTCAAGTTCTGATGACTCAATGTTTAAGAATTGGATTTCTTAAGGGGAGATTTGCCATGAGACTTTGGGCAAATATCTTGTCCTCGATGGAAAACTTTCCTTATCTGTAAAATGAGGGACAGACACATCCTTGAAAGTCTTCTCTACCATTAGTATTTTCTGAGCTGTGGTTTGATTGTAATTCAGGGAATCCCGCGGAAATGTAAGAGCAGGCTTTAGTAGGGGAGATATTACAGGCAGGTAAGCCCTGATGGGAGGCCAAGACTTGCTGGTATTTTCTAAGCTTCCTCTGTCACCTCTGTGTATGGCAGAGAACATGAATCTGGTTGATTTCTTGAAGTCTTTTTTAACTCCTTACAAGCTATCGGATCCATGTGGAAGGTTAGAGGTGAATCTTTAGTATAAGTATTAGCATGTTTATAACATTTAATTCAACAAATATTTATTAAGTGCTTACTAAGTACTGAATAAGACTTTAAAGTCATCTCTGGGCTCTGTTAAGTTAAGGTAACTTTCTTTTTCTTTAATAGCAAAAGCAGACATGTGTCAGTTTAAATTCCACATCTATGTATTTGGTAAGCGGAGGCCTGAATAACACTGTTAATATTTGGGATTTAAAATCAAAAAGAGTTCATCGATCTCTTAAGGTAAGGAACTTGGGTGTTGTTGTTTTGTAATGTTACAGAAATGGTTATCTCACAATGTGCTTGGTTACCAAACTTTTAATGTTGAGCTTTTATAATAAAAGTAAGATGCTTCAGCATTGAAGTGAGATTTGTTAGGGAAAATAAAGATTCTATTTCTTTACAAAGTCATAGATATTGTATTGGACCTCATATTCTTAACTTTTTAGATGGGAGCAATGCGCTAAATGTCCTCTTTCTTCTCATCAGATATTTTTCCTTTGATTTAGAAAAGGAATAAAATGTAGAAACATTTCCAAACGTGCTTGGAGGACCATTTGAAAAGGTTATGTAATCGTTATTACAATATAAAAAGTGTAATACAATAGTGGCATATTATAGTTACTGTTCTTGGCATTATATTAATCTGATTCTTAGATACAAAGGTGAGTTTGTTTATATTCGTAGTGTATGGCACCAAACTGTTAAAAACTAGACTCCTAATCCTGATCCCTTTTCTGTGTTCCTGCTAGAGTTCTCTGACTTGATGTTGGAAAACGTCCTTGTGAACTCAGTTTGTTCAAAACCAGTTTTATTGTTTCCAAGTGGATTCCCCTTTGGATTGGGAGGCAGCCGAATATAGAGGGAGGCAAATAGGCTTTTGGGTTTGACCTGGAATTGAATCCTGGCTTTGTCACTTAGCAGTTATGTGAGCTTGCACAGGTTTCTTAACCTTTCTGTGCCATTTAGTCAACTCACCTGTAAAATGGGAAAAACTGACATTTTCTCCAAGATTGTTCTACAGATTAATAATGATATATGGCTCTGGGTGGTGTGCCTCAGTTGGTAGGAGTGTCGTGTACACCTAAAGGTCATGGGTTCGATTTGTGGTTATGGCATAGACCTAGGTTGTGGTTCAATCCTGGTGCCTTTGAGGGGCATACTGGAGGCAACTGATTGATGTTTCTCTCTCCCCACCCCCACCCCCCAAATAAATAAATAAATAAATAAATAAATAAATAAAATCAATGAAAATGTCCTCTGGTGAGGATTTAAATAAATAAATAACAATAATAATATATCAAGCTCCCAGCGTCAGTAGGTACTCGACAAAGGGAAGCAGCTGCTGTCATCTCTCAAACATACCTTGCCCTTCTGGCTTTGGGGCTTTTGTTTCTTACTCTTTGCCATTTTGCAGGGTCTGGTTTACTTCCCCTAGTTTAGCTCTTCTCCTTTCTTTAAGGTTGAACTCCAACTTTGTCTTGCATGAAGCTTCCTCTGTCAACTCAGTTCACAGTGATGCCTCTTTCTCTTTTGTCTTGACACTTTGCCTCTACCACCACTCACTTAGCTTTGTTCTGCCATTTTCGTGTTAATTTAAATGTCCTGTCTTCTCAATTGAACAGTAATACTTTCAAGGGCAGGACACTCCTGATAGTCAACTCGCAATAAATGTTACTTGTCAGTGGAAGTGAATTCTGTAAGGGAGACATATTGCCATTTAGAAAATTACCTTTCTATTCTATCTCTCGTTTCAGAGTGCCTGAGCATTATTATAGTTATGAAAAATAGATCTCTGTTCCCTGAGAAGACTTGGTGTTGATCAGATAGTTTTCTGCTTATTTGAGTAATTTTTAAAATTTGAGGAAAATGTTAAAGCAAATATTAGATTGACAAATGGATAATATTTATAAAACACAAAATTTGCAGAAACATGAAAATATGCTATTTGAAGGTTTTATGGCACTGTATTTCATTTTTTTCTTTCAGGATCATAAAGATGAAGTAACTTGTGTAACATATAATTGGAATGATTGCTATGTTGCTTCTGGATCTCTCAGTGGTGAAATTATTTTGCACAGTGTAACCACTAATATTTCTACTACTCCTTTTGGTCATGGTAGTAGCCAGGTAAGTATGGGTTTATTCAAAATAAAGTTGATAAGATAGATTTTGACCTCTTATATAAACCAATGAGTTTCAAGTTTTTAAAATTAAGTATTTAAAATAAGCTTGATTGAAAATAAACTAATTCATACTAGATTGAGTATACTTACTTTATTGAGTTCAATTAGGCCATCGAATATAACATGCTCCTAGATTATAACTATGTATAACAAAATAAAAATACTGATAACAGGTTAAGCTCAAAACATGAATATTAATCTTTCTATAGACATTACAGTTATAAAAGTGTTGCATAGTTCAAATTATGTTAGCTGCAGGACAGGTACATAAGTACTCTGATGGGAATGTGATAATTGAGTGTGTTTAGGCACAGGATATATGGAGTTTTGTTTTTTTGGTTACTATAAGTATATCATAGTTCATGTATTGCTACCAGGTTAATACCAGGAGTATGTAGGGAAATGTTTTGTTGTTAATCCTTACCCGAGAATATTTTTTCCATTGTTATTTTAGAGAGAGTGGAAGAGAGGGAAGAAGAGAGGGGGAGAGAAAGAGAGAGAGAGAGAGAGAGAGAGACATTGGATATGAGAGAGACACATTCATTGGTTGCCTCCCACACGTGCCCCAACTGGGGCTGTGGATTGAACCTGCAACCCAGGTACATGCGCCCCTAACAGGGAATTGAACCTGAGAACCCTCGGTGCCTGGACTGACACTCAACCACTAAGCTACACTGAGGAGGGTTGTAAGGAAACTTTTTTTTTTAATATATTTTATTGATTTTTTACAGAGAGGAAGGGAGAGGGATAGAGAGAGAAACATCGATGAGAGAGCAACATCAATCAGCTGCCTCCTGCACGCTCCCTACTGGGTATGTGCCCACAACCAAGGTACATGCCCTTGACCGGAATCGGACCTTGGACCCTTGAGTCCGCAGGCCGACACTCTGTCCACTGAGCCAAACTGGTTAGGGCAGGAAACTTTTTATAAAGGAACTAGAGCAGCAGTTCTCAACCTGTGGGTCGCAACCCCTTTGGTGGTCGAATGACCCTTTCACAGAGGTCGCCTAAAACCATCCTGCAAATCAGATATTTACATTACGATTCATAACAGTTGCAACATTACAGTTATGAAGTAGCAACGAAAATAATTTTATGGTTGGGTCACAACATGAGGAACTGTATTTAAAGGGCCAGAAGGTTGAGAACTACTGAGCTAGAGGCTCGATGCACGAAATTTATGCAAGAGTAGGCCTTCCTTTCCCCGGCTGCTGGCACCGGCTTCCCTCTGGCACCTGGTACCCGGGTTTCCCTCACAGCCCTGGCTTTGTTCAGAAGGTCACCTGGTCTAATTAGCATATTACGCTTTTATTATTATAGATATTAGCCAAATTTTTTCTTCAAGAAAATTAGTCTATAAAATTCTTAATACATTTAAATTCTCAAGTAATCTATTTTTTTTACTAACTTTCCATGAAATTCTCCACAGAAATTTCTAATAAGGTGCATCTTGTTTCCACTCTTACTTTTTTTTTTTTTTTAAATAATTTTATTGATTTTTTTACAGAGAGGAAGGGAGAGAGATAGAGAGTTAGAAACATCGATCAGCTGCCTCCTGCACATCTCCCACTGGGGATGTGCCCGCAACCCAGGTACATGCCCTTGGACCAGAATCGAACCTGGGACCCTTCAGTCCGCAGGCCGATGCTCTATCCGCTGAGCCAAACTGGCTTTGGCTCCACTCTTACTTTTAATTATAATCACTGTGGCCATAATTATTATTAGATGAAAGATGGGAGTGCCTCACTTTTGAAAAGCAGTTTTTTAAATCATTATATTGAGTAGTATATATTTAATGTTTAAGGAAAATATATTGGATATTAAAAATGCATTGAAAAGTGTATTTTTTTCAAGTTTCATTTGTATTGGGGGAATAAAAGAGATACATATAAATGATAATATGGGTGATTGATAAAAAACTTACGGAGATTCAGAACAGTGAGATAGAATTATCTGATTGGGAATAAAATGGGGAATATTAATGGAGGAAGGACTTCAGCCGGGTCTGAGACTTAATTAATTGTTTGTTTTATTTTTACTATGATATAAACTGGCCTCCTTGCCAATCACTTGATTCTAACTTTTGTGTTAGAGGTAACTCTTTACGTGCCTACATTCTAGTTGGAACCATATCGTCTTTTCTTTGTCCTCAACCATTGTCCAACTTTGTGGCTTATGTTGAAAAGATCCTCAGTAACATGGGAATGGATGAATACTAAATTTAGAGATAACAAAGATTTTAATAGGCTAATATAGAACTTCGGGGGAGAGATATTATTTATCTCCTTAGATGACCAAAGTCTTTCTCCATGCCTAGTCCAGAGTATTGACTCTTCATCCTTTGTGGTTTAGTTGATTTTTTATTATGCTTTAGTTGTTGAATTTCTAGCACAATCAGATGCTCAGAATCAAACATATATAAATATCTAAAATATGTTTTAAATACAAATATTTCTTATTCTCTGCTAGTGTTTCCTTATACTTATTTGTGATTTGGCTGTGACTGGGCCTTTTATTTAGGGATATTCTAACCCTAATGAATCAATGTATTGTGTTTTTTTTCTATGGAAAAAAAGAGGAGATTGAGTTAGCTGTACTTCAAGTTAGTAATATCATGACAAATATTCAATTACTAGAATATCGGTATGTCTTGGGATCATCTTATGTAGCCCACTAAATGATTTTATGGTATTGATTGAAACCTGTTACTCTCTAAACCAGAAAAGTCCTAAATCCTGTGTGAGTTCTATGTCTGTGGTTGGCTGTTATTTATATAGTTTATATAAAACGTTCTTATGAATGCTTACAATTACATAAAATTTATTCTTCTTTTTATAGCCTATTCGGCACTTGAAGTACTCCTTATTTAAGAAATCGCTGCTGGGCAGTGTTTCGGATAACGGAGTAGTAACTCTTTGGGATGTGAATAGTCAGAGTCCTCACCATAACTTTGATAGTACTCATAAAGCTCCAGCTTCAGGCATCTGCTTTTCTCCTGTCAATGAATTGTTGTTTGTAACCATAGGCTTGGATAAAAGAATCATTCTCTATGACACTTCAAGTAAGAAGTAAGTGTGGCATTTCTTAATTTAGCAACAAATAATTATCTCATTAGAAGATATATTTGTGATTTGTATAGACTTATGATTCATTAATGTTCAGGAGCTCTAAATTTTGTGTACTTGATATCTGGTAAGGTAGATTTTTTTTCTTCTTCCCATGCAGAAAAAATAGATGAGGTGGGTATTCTTTTTTAATTATTATTCTGTTTCCTTTTTTAAAATTTGAATTTACTGGAATGATATCTCATCTAATAAAAGACAAACATGCAAATTGACCGTACCTTTGCTATGCCTTAAGCCATGCCCACCAGCCAATCAGAGTGACTATATGCAAATTAACCAAACCAAGATGGCGGCCAGCAGCCACAGAGCTGGAGCGAGCAGGAGGCTTGCTTGCTCCAGTGATGGAGGAAGCCAAGCTTCCCGCCTGCCGCGGCCGGCTCTGAGCTCCACTGAAGGCAACAAAGTTTCAATTATAGAAGATAAATAAACCCCAGATACTTGCTTTCAGCTGGCTGTGGCCACGGAGCTGGAGCGAGCAGAGGGCTTGGTTGCTCCAGTGATGGAGGAAGCCAAGCTTCACGCCCATCCTGGTTCGGCTCTGAGCTCCACTGAAGGCAACAAAGTTTCGATTATAGAAGGTAAATAAATCCCAGAATAAAAAAAGAAAAATAAAAAAAGGAGAGGCTGGGAGCTTCCATTGCCGGGGGCTTGGCCAGCCTGAAAATGGCCCTCAGCCCCTCACCGAGACTGGCCAGGCACCCCAGTGGGGACCCCCCACCCTGAAGGGGGTGTGACCAGCCTGCAAACAGCCATCAGCCCCTCACCCAGGCTGGCCAAACCTCCATGGGGTTAGGGTCCCAACTGGGGGGTGCTTGACCAGCCTGCAAACAGCCATCAGCCCCTCACCCAGGCTGGCTGGGCACCCCAGTGGGACCCCCACCCTGAAGGGAGTGTGACCAGCTGCAAACAGCCATCAGCCCCTCACCCAGGCTGGCCAGGCACCCCAGTGGGGACCCCCACCCTGAAGGGGATGTGACCAGCCTGCCAACACCCATCAGCCCCTCATCCAGGCTGGCCAGGCACCTCAGCGGGACCCCCACCCTGATCCGGGACACCCTTCAGGGCAAACCAGCTGGCCCCCACCCATGCACCAGGCCTCTATCCTATATAATAAAAGGGTAATATGCAAGCTGACCCTAACAGCAGAATGACTGGGAATGACTGGTCACTGTGACACACACTGACCACCAGGGGGCAGACGCTCAATGCAGGAGCTGCCCCCTGGTGGTCAGTGCGCTCCCACATGGGGGAGCTCTGCTCAGCCACAAGCCAGGCTGATGGCTGCCAGTACAGTGGTGGTGGTGGGAGCCTCTCCGGCCTCCTCAGCAGCGCTAAGGATATCAGACTGCAGCTTAGGCCTGCTCCCTGCTGGCAAGTGAACATCCCCTGAGGGCTCCCGGGCTGCCAGAGGGATGTCTGATTGCCAGCTTAGGCCCAATCCCCCAGGGAGCAGGCCTAAGCCAGCATGTGGTCATTCCCTGAGGGGTCCCAGACTGCGAGAGGGCACAGGCCGGGCTGAGGGACCCCCCCTCCCGAGTGCACAAATTTTTGTGCACCTGGCCTTTAGTTGGTTAATAAAATTACATAGGTTTGAGGTGTACAGTTTTATAATACATTATCTGTATATTGCCTTGTGTGTTCACCACCTCTAGTGAAGTCTTTCGTCACCAATTTATTCTCCCTTTTCCCTCTTCTACCTCTCTACCTACCCTCTGCCTTTCTCTCTTGTAATCATCATACTGTTGTTTGTCTTGCCTATGAGGTTTTTGGTTTTTTTCTTTAACCTTTCACCTTTTCACCCAGTCCCCCAATCCCCCTCCCCTCTGACAGCTGTCAGTCTGTCCTCCGTATCTATTGAATCTGTTTCTATTTTGTTTGTTAGTGTATTATGTTCATTAGATTTCACATATCAGTGAAATCCTTTGGTACTTGACTTTTTCTGGTTGGCTTATTTAGAGCACTTCTGGATTGTGAACATTGAAGGATAGCCTGCTAATGATTTCATATCTTTATTTTAACATGTATGCACATTATTCTTTTTAAAAATATAACAAAATATGATTAATTTGCTTTCAAATTAATTCCTTATGTAAAGCAGGGTGTCTGAATGACCAGCATTTTGGTCTGGGTGATTCTTGGTTGTGAAGGACTGTCCTGGGCACCGTGGGATGTTCAGCAACATCCCTGGCCTCTACCCATTAGATGCCAGTAGCACTTTCCTAGTTGTGACATCCTAACGACCTCCAGTTGAGAACCAGTGGTCTAGAGCTAAAGGGCACATAATCTAAGCATCTGAATTTGTTGTGCCTTCCTGTACTTCTTAGATTTATAAGGGTGCTTGGTTAGCTTTTAAAAAAGCTGCAAAAATGCTACAAGTGTATTAAGATACCTAACAATATATAAAAATCCTGTAAAAAAAATAGTAATGTTATTACTAGGGAAGGACCTACTCTCCTTATTAGAAGTTTACTGTTACTTATTTTACATTCTTTTTTCTTTTTACTATTTTTTTGAACTAATTTACTAAGAGACCTGAGTCAGTAAGGCATTTCTCTCTTATATCGGACACTCCAATAAAGAGCTCAGCTTCAGCAGGTCGGTATCCGTATTTCTCTCCTTGCTTCCTGACGATCAAGCCACATGGGTTCAGTTAGCTTTTTGGTGAAGAGATACAGAACTATGAACAAAGTAGCAGCTGCTCTCCTGTGAAAGGTCATAGTCCTCTTGAGGTTTAAGCAGGCCAACAAATGGAAAGGGAATACTGGGAGACTCCTTATTTCTGAGGCTAGAGCCCCTTTTTTTGTGTGTGTGGAGTAGCACCCAGGAATTCTGTCATATTTATTGCCAGGGTAACAATTATTTAAAGAAATAGGTACTGCTTCTAGAACATGTAGATAGAATAGGAAAATAGGATGAAGTGTTCAGCAGTTCCTTTATATGCCATTGCACTGAAATGTCTCTAATTCTAAATGTATGCTTTAAAATAAATGTTTGGAATGTGTATGCTACTTGCCCAATTCTAAGTACGTTTGGGTTTGATATGCTACAGTTATTTATATGTCACATAAGCTTATATACCTGTATACATTCATATATCTACATAGACTTACTCTCTTTCCAAAGGCTAGTGAAAACTTTAGTGGCTGACACTCCTCTAACTGCAGTAGATTTCATGCCTGATGGTGCCACTTTGGCTATTGGATCCTCCCGTGGGAAAATATATCAGTATGATTTAAGGATGTTGAAATCACCAGTTAAAACCATCAGTGCTCATAAGACATCTGTGCAATGTATAGTATTTCAGTACTCCACTGCTCTTTCTAAGGTAAGATATTTTCTTTCTGAATTTTTTCTTTTACTAAATAAATCTAGCTCAGAATATAGATACTTTATGTTGTCAAACACAGTGTAGTTTTGCATCATAATCATTTTTATATAAAAAGCATTTAATATAATTTTAGTACAAAGCCATTTGATACTTGGTTTTAAAACAATTTTTTTTTAAATTTTATACTTAATTTTCATATTTCCCTCTTCATTATTTTAAAAGGCTTTTTTGGTTCAGAGGGAAACTCTCAGCTATACTAGCAAGCTTAAAATTTGTAAGGAAAAATATATACATATTTTTAATCTAATAGGGAATTTATAAAATATTAATAACAGTAGGGAGCATTAGAAACCTGAGCTTTTAAATATTCCATTACATTTCAGTCAGGTTTAAGTAAAGACTCTTCAAGTAAGGCCTCAGCTGTGAACAAACGGACTGTTCCTGTGAGTGCCACCAGTGGGGGAGCTCAGAGTTCTGGAACTGTCAGAGAAGCCACTGCCACGGCCACGGTTCTGCCACAGCCCATGACAACAGCCGTGGGGAAAGGCACAGTTGCTGCCCAAGACAAAGCAGGTAAGTGGTGCTTATATATAGTATTTGGAGTGACCCCTCCACCCCAATATATATAATTATACTTCCTTCAGGAATTAAGAACTCAAATTCACTCGAGTATTTAAATAAAATTATTAGTAAATATCGTTGAAGAAATGAACATTTTAACGTCAGCTATAAATTCTTTAAAAATTAATGAAAAAATATTTTTCTTAGTCTATTTAGTTGAACTTCTGTTGTAAAAAATATTGATTATCTTAAAAAACACAATAATGTCAACTCAAATTATTCTTAATACTAACTAGACTGGGTGACTTTACATTGTGTCTTCAGGTTAATCAGTAGAGAATGCAATTTTGACGTCATGATTTGATCTCTCAGGATTTTTTTTTTTTAAAAGCTATTAATGGCTCCTTTTATTTCTTATTTTAGAATGAAAGGTAAATTAAGTGATGAAATGAATATATTTAAGTATTAAATAGTGCCTGGCTCATATTAAGCCACATACTAGCAATTTGTTAAATAAAAATAAACGAAAATATTACAATTTTAAATAATTTTTTTCTATGTTGATAATCAAGCATTTCTTAAAGAGGAATTTATTTAGACATTGTGAAAGTATAATCTGATGATAAGCTTCCCCATGCCTACTATAGAATATATTCTTTGCCTGCAATAAAGATCATATTCCCTAAATTCCTAAAAACCTTCTGGTTTTTATTTTAAGAAGTATACTACACTGTCAACTTGCAACAGATAGTTTTAAAAGTCTACATGGTACATATGCCAGTATGTTTTCAAAATAATTGAAATGGATGTACCCACCCATGTCTTTTTAAATTTTTAGGACAAGTACTTGACATGGACAAAAATATTTGTTGGTGCCTCTTAATAGTTTACTATTTCCAAGTATAAGCAAAAGTTTAATTTGTTAACATTCATAATATGGGATAGTTTTCTTAAAGTTGTAGGTATATTCACTACAAATTTTCTGTGAATAACTACATGGTCCTCCCATAGAAATTATTACATATTACGTGGAAAAATAAATGCTATCTACTTAAAAGAAGAAAGTCTTTTTGAAAATTACTTTGAGTAATGTTTGCCAGAAATGTTTAATTAAATATATTAAAATTTCTATTATTTTAAAATTTTAATTTACTATCAATTTTATGCATAATTTTAAAAAAGTAAACAAAATATTTTTCTCATTTACTGTAAATTTTATGAAGTCTGTATTCATTTAGTTTTTAATGAGGCTATGTTTAACAATGACAGCATTACTTAGGAATTGAAGACTTGGGTCTTCAGGGTCACTGATTAACAGCTCTTTCCTGATTAGCAAAGTTTCTGGCAAAATGAATTTTTGCTTTGCATCCATAGTTAGAAATTCTGTTCATTAATTTTATTTTGAAATAATTTCAAACTTACAGAAAAGTGTCAATAATATATAAAGAACTCCTGAGCTCAGCTGTCCAGCAGATTCACCATTTTACAAATTTTGCCACATTTGCTTCCTAATTTTCTCTCAAACACACACACACACACACACACACACACACGTACGTCTATTTTCCCCCCCTCTGAAACATGTAGAGTATATTAAGTTTAAGTCTCAGGTCTATCACTTCTTACCAGGATGACTTTGGGCAGTTTTCTTAACCATTCTGAATCTCATTTTTCTCTTCCACAGATAATAACTTTTAGGGTTATTGTAAAAATCAGAGGAAAATATATCAAAAGTGCCTGGCACATGGTGGGCACACAATAATTATGGTGTGATTAATAATATTGTTATCATGATCATCATTATTACTATTATCATTTTAAGCTTCTTGTAAAATAAATTCGAAGTTTGACAAAAAGTTCATGTTGCTTCTACTAAAGTGGTCCTGACTTAGTTATTCAAAACAACTTCTGCAGTCTTGTTACTACTGCTTGTTTTCAGAAGGAACAGCCATTTAAGGAATGAAAAACAGCCCTCTGCCTTTTTATTGTCTACTTTACTAGTCTCTATAACAGCGGTTCTCAACCTGTGGGTCGCGACCCCTTTGCGGGTTGAACGACCCTTTCACGGGTCGCCTAAGACCATCGGAAAACACATATGTAATTACATATTGTTTTTGTCATTAATCACTGTGCTTTAATTATGTTCAATTTCTAACAATGAAACATGAGGAACTGTATTAAAGGGTCGTGGCATTAGGAAGGTTGAGAACCACTGCTCTAAGAGTTTGGGATTCTGGTTTCCTTCCTCTTAGTAAACTATTGTGAGGTCAGTGAAGTCATTTGAGGTCCTAAATGCCTAAAGCAATGTTATGCTCCCCCTGTTGGTGAAGAAAAAGAAGAGGGAAAAATATCTGTTCACTGCAAATTGGGGAGAGAGCTAACACAACTTAAATCCTGCTATCTGTTAGGCATTGTGCTACATATGCCTTACAGACTTTTTTTATGATTATCATTTGTAGGTAATCAACTAAGTTTTATGTTCAGAATACTTTTAAGATAGAAACAAATATGTATATTATTTTAGAAAAAAAATTAAAAATGGCTACAAGAACATGGTGGTATATGAATAAATAAGTTATTTGATTTTGGGAGAGCCCTTTTTTCCATGAAAGTGATGGTTAGATGAATCTGTTAAATTCTGCTTTTTCCCCTCAATGCTCACAATTGTAACATTACCAATAATATGGGTAATACGTTAATTTTTTTTATTTATTCACAAAATCATATATTCTTTTTAAAATTATTTTAAAATTAATTTTATCGGGGTGGCATTGCTTAATAAAACTATATGTTCCTTAAAATGTGCTATTCTATGATACATCATCTATGTATTGCATTATATGTTTACCACCCCAAATCAAATCTTTTGTCACCATATGTTTGACCCCTTTTAGCCTTCTCTACCCTATACCCCACCCACCCCTCTTCCATCTGGTAACTGCCATGCTGTTATCTGTGTCTATGAGTTTTTGTTTTTCTTTTTTAAAAAATTTAAATTCGTCATTTTTTAAAGTATTACATATGTCTCCTTTTCCCCCCATTGATCTCTCCCCGGCTGTTTCCATCCCCCAGCACATGCCCTCACCCCCCTACTGGCTGTGTCCATGGGTTACAAGTTATTTGGTTGATCTCTTACCCCCTGTTTTTCTTGTTTGTTCATTTATTGCTTTCAGTTTTATATTTTTAGAACCTTGCTTCTGATAAATTTTTTTAGGTGTACTAACATTTTTATATCTAATTTCTATAAGGTTTATCTCGAAGCATCAACACAGATATTTTATCTAAGGAAACAGACAGTGGAAAAAATCAGGATTTCTCCAGTCTTGATGATACTAGAACAAGTAGTTTGGGGGACATGTTCTCACCTATCAGAGATGGTAAGTCTGTTCAGATCAGAGGATCATGTTCTCTTGCTGGTAGTCTTACATTTTTATTCTGGCTAAGAGATGTGGGTAGCAGCTTCAGTGTAACTCTTGTGATGACAGTTTGCTCATTTTCTCAATCCCTGGGGTGGTATTTTTTCCTTTGCCATGGTATTTTAGGTAACTATATTCCAAAATATATGCTGGTAATTTTCACAAGGAAAATTTGCAAATAGTTCTGAAGTTAACATTTTAATTTCTACAAAAGTTTCTTAAAGGAAGTTTTGCATTCATAGGCAATCTTTTACTTGTATTTACTTTTTAATAAATTTTTGTAAAATCTTTGATATTGATAGATAAAAGATATCTTCCTAACTTAAAAAACATTTGTTTCTGTGATTATTAGTATTTAATTGGTATTTATTAAATGTTTTCATGGAGAAATATGGCTAAGTGATATATTGCCTCATCTTTTACACTATGTATGAAACTATCTCACACACACACACACACACACACACACACCATTGCTAGTAGATGTTGCCATTTTTAAAAAAAAGGCAAAAACTTTGCCAGCTTGTTGAATGGAAATATTATTTATCATTGCTGTTCACACTGTATGAACTAGGCCCATTGTTTGGCTGTGTTCTTTTAGTACTAATGTTCATTCTATTAACCTTAATGGGATAGTTCCACTGCTAATAGCAGTATTACCAACAATATAGGTGAATTTCTAGAGAATATTTTGGCAGGTTTAAATACTCATACTTTTTGGCCTGATAATTCCATTTCTATAAGTTTACATAGACAATATTCTGAAAAGCCCAGAAAGATTTGTATGTTTACTGTATAATAGTGAAAAACTGGAATGAATTTAAATGCCAACAATAGCAGGGTGTTTGAATTGTTACATGTGCCTATGGTCTTATAAAATTTCATTTTTTACTTCAAAATTGTCTGCATTATATGTTTACCTTTTCACCCCATTGACCTCTCCCTGGCTGTTCCCATCCTCCAGCATTAATTTTCTCCAATTAATTTCATAATCAGAAACAACAAATACATACGTGATTATATAGAATTACTGAGTGTCTTCTGCCTTACCCTAGCCTGAAAATCCTTCAGTTGCCAGGTCAAACTTCTTTATCTTCCACCTAATGACAAAGGAAAGATTCCTTTCGTTCAAGATAAAGAGAGGTCAGACTGCATAGTTAGAGCAAAGAGAGGAAGAATGTGGGTGAAGGAGGGAAAAGTGGCTTGCACTGGAGTTGAAACAGGTTTCTGAAGTAAGTGCCCAGTTGGGGACCTTGGCTTCTGAGAACCCCTGGAGTTAACTATTAAGTTGAAGACTGTAGGAAGAGGCTTTGTGGAGGATTTTGAGTTATGAATGAAATCCTCTTTAATGGTATTCCAGATAAATAAAGAAATTCCTCTTTAATTAATTTAGCTATTTAAAAAAAATACTATTAGTATATGAGCCATATGCCTTTCATTTATTAGAATTTTGTATTATTAATGAGAAGAAAACATGGATACTAAATATAGTACTGCTTTCATTATCAAGAGATTTGCAAGGATGAAACTGGACTGGTAAAAGGCTTAATCTGTTTTGGTTCAATTTATTCATATTTTAAATACTTCTGCTTTTGTTAGGGAAAAACTAATAACTTTTAAAAGTGCATGTGTGCTATGCAATATATACATATATATGTATATACATATATATTATATTATATGATAGGATAGAGGCACAATAGTCCTACTAATATGATAATCATTTATGACAATCAATTTATTGGCCATTGGAGTTTCTGATGAATTTGACCATTTTTCTATTCATTAAAATTGAGGTAAGCAATATTTGGTTGGTAATTGGTAAATGAATAATATTACAGCATTGAAATTTCTGCCATTGAAATAAATTTTAATAAAACATTAAAACCTTATGTGTTTTATAGCATTGTATTGCTTGCAAAATGTTTTTGTGTTATTTCAGTTGATTCTCAATAAAATCTTGTGAGATGGTCAGGGCATTATTCCCTTTATATAGATGCAGAAACTGAAGTTTAATTGTATTGACATTTGTCCAAGGTCACAAAGCTATTAAGTGTATAGGCAGAACTGAATTACAGACCTTTGGCTCTCACTACAGTGCTTTTCCTCGTATACCTGGCTGTCTCATTAGAATAACTATCTCTATATAAAAAGCTAATATGCAAAGTGTCTGCTCAGGAGTTCAACCCAGAGAACGGGAGTTTGATCACTCGCTATGATGTGCACTGACCACCAGGGGGCGGTGCAGAACATTGCAGGTGACCAGCCGCAGTGGTGGTGGAGTGCTGGGGGAGCCAGGGAAGGAGGAGGCGGTGAGGTGGGAAACCTGATCAGTCCTGATCGCAGGCCAGGCCTAGGGGCCCTACTCATGCACGAATTTCGTGTACCGGGCTTCTAGTATCATAGAATTGTCTTTTTATATTTGCGCTGTGAAGCTAAAAGAATGAAAGGAGTTTATGTGAGTACTAGCTTTAACTTTACTCAGATTTTCTTCTTAAAATTATTATCCTTGAACACTTTGAGGAATGAATAGTAATTATAAGTTGCTATAGCATCTTTTTTACTGTCTTTTAAATTTGATTTTCTAATTTTCTTACAGATGTTGTGGTTAACAAGGGAGGTGATGAGTCCGTAGGCAAAGGAGATGGTAAGAACTATTGAGAAGTATTTTAATGAAAATTGTGATACTGTGTTCTCTATTCCTGTGTAACAAATTACCCCCACATTTTGAATTTTAAAAAAGCAGCCTTTATCATCTCATAAAATGTGGGTTAAGCATGGCTTAGCTTGAGTGCCTTTGGCTTTAGGTCTCTTGGTGCTTTAATCAGGGTGTCAATAGGGCTACAGTGATCTCCAGACTTAACTGGGCAAAGATCTGCTTCCAAGCTCATTCATGTGTCTGTGAGCAAAAACATTAATCTGTTTATTCCCCTGTGGACTTCTCCACAGGGAAGCTGACAACGGGCCAACTGGCTTTCCTTAGAGCTGGTGAGCAGGAGAGTGAGAGGGGGCACCCAAGATGGAAAACCATAGTGTGTTTGTAACATAAGCTTGGAAGGTATTCTCTTTGTTAGAAGCAAGTTACTAGGTCCAACCCACATTCAAAGGGAGGGGATTACTCGAGGGCATGGATCCATGCCAGAAGTCAGGGATCATTAGGGGCTTTCTTAGAGGCTGCCTGCCAAGACATATACCACAGTGTGAACCAAATGAACACTTCCGTTGTCAAATACTGATTAAAATGTCCATTGTGTTTTTCAGTTTTCAAAGTATTTTCATATACAATATGTCCGTTAAGCCTCACCACTCAGGGAAATAGATATTATTCACATACTAGAGGCCCTGTGCACGGTTTCATGCACCGGTGGGATCCCTAAGCCTAGCCTGCGCCCTCTCGCAATCCGGGACCCTTTGGGGAATGTTGGACTGCTGGTTTCAGCCTGATCCGCCTGGCAATCCGAAATCCCCCAGAGAATATAGTGGTGCGTGAAGCCGCAGGTGGCCAGGAAGGAGCCCAAGCCCAGGCCGGTACCGCGGCGCTCCTGCTCATCACAGCCTCGCTGTGCCTGCCACCACCACTTGGTAGCTCATTGAGTGGTGCTCCCGCTGTGGGAGCACACTGACCACCAGGGGGCAACTCCTGCGTTGAGCATCTGCCCCAGGTGGTCAGTGCGTGTCATAGCGAGCAGTCAAATGGTCGACCTGTCGAACAATTGACCAGTTGCTTAGGGTTTTATATATATAGATTTGCAGATCAGAATGCAGTCACGGAGTGTTACGATTTTTTTTGCATCAAATAAGGGCTAGAGCTGACGAACGAACCTGATTTCTGAATCCAAATTCCATGTCTTTTCATCATATTAACCTGTCTGTCATGTTAAATGCTTTTGTTAAATATCCAACATTGGAGAACATCATATGCAAACACAGCTTTTTCCCTCTTTTTCAGGCCTTGACTTTTTAACACAGTTGAACTCAGTGTTCCCTCCAAGAAAAAATCAAGGAGCTTCGGGCACTTCAGTGTTGCATTCTAGTCCCTTTAATGTCTTTATGGGATCTCCCGGGAAAGAAGAACATGAACATCGTGATCCGACAGCTGAACCGAAGAAAACGTATCTGGGAAAACAGGAATCTAAAGACTCCTTCAAACAGGTATCTGCCTGGAAGTGGTACTGAGCTCACTGTGTGTTTCTCACCAGCGAGCATGATGAAGACCGTCACTAGGAAGCAGGCAGCTGCCATTGCATTTGTCCTAACTAGTGACAGTGCTGTGCATTCACTACGTAGAAAAATACTCTTCATTCTTGGTGTCCCGTGTTAAAAACTAAAGGATACTCTTGAAATCTATCTCTGGATGTGATGAGGATAGCAACAGATGTCATACTCTGTTTTTTTTTATAAGACAAAAAACTTGATATAGCTGTCTGTGTAGTAATATTTTATACCTGAATTTTTTAAGATGTATTTCCATTGTGGCGGAAAGCACCAAGTTGGTGGTCAAGGCAATTACCCTAAGTCTTAAAGTAATTTATTTTTTTATTTTATGTTTTTATTTTTATGTGTCCTTATCCCCACATTACATTCTTAGAGTAAATTGATGGTGCTATAATACAGTACTCAATATAGAAGTTAATATATTATGAAAGGATTCAAAATGATCAAATATTACCAGGAAGTGACCAGGAAGGCTGAATCTGTTGTGCAGTATATCCATTTATTTTCAAATTTATTTTTAGCATGATATTGTAAAGATAACATTCAAAAAGTACAATATGTCTTTTGACTTATTTTTCAAATATTTCTGACTAGTTATAAACGAGAGGTTGGGGGTGTTTTTTGTGTGTGGGGGGGGTGAGGGCGTTGTTTGTTTTTGCACTATTTTAAATTATATTCAACAGCCTGATGCTTAGTAAATGAACTTTATCATGTTATTGTTGATATTGTTTTTGATTAGTAAACTTGATTTATTTGCCACCAGTCCTAGCAATTTTTTTCTCTTTCTATATCCCTTTTTATTTTCCCTTTACCTGGCCCTACCCACTGGATAAAAGAAAGTTGGTACAAATTATGTGGATGATATGGGTAAAGGCAGAATTTATATATTAATTGTTTATTTTAAATGTGAAGTTTGCAAAGTTGATCTCCGGTGCTGATACTGGAAGTCTAAATACCTCTCCATCATCTAACCAAACAAGAAGTCCCGAGAAATGTGAAAAGCTAGAAAAAGAGAAGGAAGCCCGGTTACTGTATGAACCCACAATCAATGGATCCTCCACTCCAAGTAAGTACATAAAACTTTCTAATGCTTGAAAGTGTTAAGTTGGAAACCCTCACTATTTAGCTTGAAAGGAGTGATCACAGACAAAATTTTACATGTTCAAAGAGTTTAAATGTTCAAGGAGTTTAAAATTTATGACATTTCTCTAGCATAACCCTCTTACTAGAAGACAATAAAATGTACATGAATGATTAAATATAACCACATTTATTTGACACTCTTGGTGTGAATTTCATTTTTGATCTCATCTGTAGGTGTCTTGATATAATGTGGTACAGATAGGAATATGGTGTAGAACCCTGTGAAAATGGGTCAGTTACCTAAAATTATCTTTTTAAAAATTAAGATGAAGATTTATTTACAAAGATGTTCATCCCAACTGTATTTTTTAATGTTATTTTTTGATTTGTCAATTACAGCTGACATTCAATACTATTTTATATTAGTATCTTTTTCTCCCCCCATATTAAAGTCCTATTCGTAGAGTTAATACCACAGACCCTAAAAACTTGGTCCACACTTAAAGGGATATTAGGTTCAGCTAGCTATAACTGTTATCCATACAAAAATAACTCTTTGTGTAGAAGCAACTCTTTTATATAGATATCTGTGTTTTACCTTAAGGTCTCTATGGATACATTGCATTAGCTTAAACTCTGGGGCTTTGCCTGTAGCACTACTTTACTCATGTACTCTGTTGGTTTATCTAGTTTGTGCTGAAGCTTGTCACATTCATCTCTTATAAGAGGTTTAGAGATTCTTCAAGATCAGTTCTTCTGTCATATGTTACTACATTAGTCAGTGGCAATTCATATATATAGATAAATGACTATTAGAAATAATGTCATAGAAAGTTTAAGATTTGTATTCCAAACAGTGCATTTTTCTAAATGTTATAGGAACACTGTTCTTTGAGTTTTTCAAGTTTTCTCATGCCAAATCTTACTTAGAAATGTTTGATGACTCTTAGTCCAAGTTGACTATTATTATTTTCTTCATTGTTTTGTTTTAGATCCAAAGTTAGCAACCTCTGTCACTGCTGGAGTTGCCAGTTCACTGTCGGAAAAAATAGCTGATACCATTGGAAATAATCGGCCAAATGCACCATTGACATCTGTTCAAATCCGTTTTATTCAGAACATGATACAGGAAACATTGGATGACTTCAGGTAGTAACCGTAAAACTTGTAAACAACCCAATGCCAGTTGATAGGAGAATGTACACATCAGTATAAACCAGTGAACTACAGATATATAGATCTTGAATCTTGAAAATGTGATACTTGATTATTTTCTAAAGGTACACTACTCAAGACTACATAGTATATGGTACTCTTTTTGTATTGCTCAAAGCAAGCAAATTGAAATGTATTCAGTAGAGAGAGATTCTATGTTATACAAATGTACTTGTAAAGCATTTTTTTGCTTAAGCAAAATTCACCAGAGTAGTATTGTCTTCTTTCTTGGGCTTCTCCCAAGAGTTAAGTGATGGAATCAGAGAGGAGCATACAGGAAGTTTCTATGATTTTGGTACTGTTCTAGCTTAGAAATTGTATGGTGGGTGACTGTTTTCTTATTATTATACTAGAGGCCCGGTGCACAAAAATTTGTGCACTTGGGGGGGAAGGGGGTACCTCAGCCCAGCCTGTGCCCTCTCGCAGTCAGGGACCCCTCGGGAGATAACGACCTGCTGGCTTAGGCCTGCTCCCGGGTGGCAGAGGGCAGGCCCAATCCCTAGGTGCAGCCCCTGGTTGGGCTCAGAGCAGGGCTGATTGGGGAGTTGGGGCGCCGCCCCCTGTCATGCACAGAGCAGGGCGGATTGGGAGGTTGTGATGCCACCCTCAGTCACGCTCAGGGTAGGGTCGATTGGGGGGTTGGGGCACCGCCCCCTGTCACACTCAAGGCAGGGTCGATGGGGAGGTTGCGGCGCCACCCTCGGTCACGCACAGAGCAGGGCCAGTCAGGGGGTTGGGGCACTGCCCCCTGTCACTCACAGAGCAGGGCCCATCAGGGGGGTTGGGGCTCTGTACCCTGTCAAGCACAGAGCAGGGCCAATCGGGTTTGGGGCGCTGCCCCCGTCACACACAGAGCAGGGCCCATCAGGGGGTTGGGGCACCGCCCTCTATCACCCACAGAGCAGGGCCGATCAGGGGGTTGGGGCGCTGCCACTCTCACACTCAGGGCAGGGCCGATGGGGAGGTTATGGCTCTACCCTGTCACACACAGAGCAGGGCCCGTGGGGGGGGGGGGTTTGGGGAGCTCCCCCCTATCAGGCACAGAGCAGGGCTGATTAGGGGGTTGGGGCGCCTTCTCCTGTCACGAACAGAGCAGGGCAGATAGGCAGGTTGTGGCCCCACCCCCTGTCACACACAGAGCCGCAGGACTATCAGGGCGTTTGGGCTCTGCCCCCGTCACGCTGATCCCGGTGCCGGGAGGCATATTACCCTTTTACTATATAGGATAGAGGCCTGGTGCACGGGTGGGGGCCGGCTGGTTTGCCCTGAAGGGTGTCCTGGATCAGGGTGGGAGTCCCCACTGGGGTGCCTGGCCAGCCTGGGTGAGGGGATGATGGCTGTTTGCAGCTGGTCACACACCCTTCAGGGTGGGGGTCCCCAGTGGGGTGCCTGGCCAGTCTGGGTGAGGGGCTGAGGGCTGTTTTCAGGCTGGGGGTGACTAAAACTCCCAACTGCTCCTTTTTTCCTTTTTTTTTTATTCTGGGCCAGCTTTAGCTTGAGGCTTGGCTCCAGCTCTTAGGCCTCCGCGGCTGAAAGTAGCTTTCTGGCCTTTGCTTACAATGTTCTGAATCTCCTGGCTGAAGTCCAGCGGTATTTGTTACAGAGTTTCTTAAACTGCCAGCTCAGAGGCGGGCAGCCGCAGGCGGGGAACGTTAGTTTCCTCCATCACTGAGGCAACCAAGCCTCATGTTAGTTTCAAGCTGCCTGGCTGCCGGCCGCCATCTTGGCTGACAATTAATTTGCATATCTCGCTGATTAGCCAATGAAAAGGGTAGCGGTCGTACACCAATTACCTTGTTTCTCTTTTATTAGTGTAGATTTCATAGTTTTCATGTATTCTTTTGTAAGCATGAATTAATAGCATTTTATTGAATAAACTATGTTATAACCACCCAAATAACACCTTCCTATTTTATCTAGACGTATTTTTTAATGGCTAAATCATAGATAATAGTTAAAACATTATAACCTAGTATATTATCTGTATTTCATTGTAATATAAACCTGTGTCTTGATAATTTCTATATTAAGGAATGTAGTATAGTATAGTGGAAGTAGATAGCCTAGGTTTATATTTTAGGTCTGCTATTTACTGGCTGTGTGACTTTGGATAAGTTATAACAGCTCTGTGGCTCAGTTACTTTATTAGTAAAAAGGAGGTAATAATTATAACTGGTGGTGAAGCTTAAATAAGTTCTTATATTTAAAGTACAAGAAAGTGCCTAACACATAGTAAATAAGTGGTGGGTGCATTGGTATTTTTATTAGTGTAATAATAATTGTTAACATACAATAATTTGAAAAATGAGAAAGCTTAAGTAGTGTCTTGAATGATATAGAGTTGGTAAAACTGTTACAGTTCTGACAAGTATTTTATATTCTTCCCTAGAGAAGCATGTCATAGGGATATTGTGAATTTGCAAGTGGAGATGATTAAACAGTTTCACATGCAGTTGGTATGTATGACAAATGTTATTTTAAGTGATTGTAGAGTTGTGGATCTGAAAAATCCATTAAAGGGTGATATAGTTGTTACTTGCTTATATCTGGTTCCTATGATAAATAAACAAGGAGTTTTAGAAATTTAAAAAGTAAAATAGTTTTTAACTAGTCACTCCCCCCCCACCCCCCCGTGAGAGGCTAAGGGGCTGCTTGGTAGGAGGCACCAAAACAACCCCAATTGCCTGCCTCCTTAGGCTTTTATTGTAACAGCAGCTTGAACTAAAATTAATGTCTAGATCGGTGGTTCTCAACCTTCCTAATGCCACGACCCTTTAATACAGTTCTTCATGTTGTGGTGACCCCCAATTTCATTATTACAAATTGAACATAATTAAAGCATAGGGATTAATCACAAAAACAATATGTAATTATATATGTGTTTTCTGATGGTGTTAGGTGACCCCTGTGAAACGGTCATTCTACCCCCAAAGGGGTCGTGACCCACAGGTTGAGAACCGCTGGTCTAGATACAATCAGCAGGGTAAGTATCCTTGAGAAAGCACATGCTTCTACAAGGACAGGTCTAAAAGACTAAACATAGAGATTCCAGCAAAGCACCTGGGGGCTGGGACTTGTTTGGAAAAGTCAAGGTAGGGGCTGCCGCCTTTGGCAAGGTCCCCTCAGAGGCCCCGACCTTTCAGAGAATCTTCCTTACAGACTTTCCAACCAGGTCCCATGCTTCTCCACGCATCCCCACCGAGTCCTCCTGCAGAAACCCATGCTTCCTACATAGCTGATTACATTGTACAAAAGTTGGTATTTTTAATTTTGTGAAAATTCAAAAAATGTAAGTTATCATATGGTAACTCTATGCTTAACATTTTGAGCAAAGTGTTTTCCAAAGTGGCTGTACCATTCATATTTCTACGAAAAATGCCCGAGGACCCCAGTTTCTCCACATCCTTGCCAATTCTTCTGTTACCTGATTTTGTTATAACTCTCCTAGTAGGCATGAGGTGATAATCTCGTTACAGTTTTGATTTTCATTTCCCTGATTACTAATGATGTACATTTTTTCATGTGCTTATTGGTCATTTTGGCCATCTTCTTTGGCCATCTTCTTTATATGTCCTGGATACAAGTCCTTATCAAATATATGATTTGAAAATATGTTCTTTAATTCTGTGGGTTACCTTTCAGCCTACTTTTTAACCTTTAATAGTTAAGGCAACTTTTTATAACTTTTTTTCTTTAATAAGTACGCAAAAAGCTCCTCGCATGTGCAAATATAGGACTCCCAAATATGTAAGTTTTACTAGTGGTCTTTCATTTACATTAACAAAGCAGTAAGAGTGGTTAAGTCTGAGGAATATCATTTAGCTAGTTAATTGAACATGAGAGAAATGATAGCTGACAGTATGTAAAACATGCCAAATAAATGTGACATGCCAAGTAATTTAAAAAGAATTTTTGTCCTTTTCTAGAATGAAATGCACTCTTTATTGGAAAGATACTCAGTAAATGAAGGTTTAGTGGCTGAAATTGAAAGACTACGAGAAGAAAACAAAAGACTGCGAGCCCACTTTTGAAATTACACTGAATACCTTAATGTTTTTTAATTTGGGAAGTTTTTGGCAACACAGAACTACATGGAATCAGTGTTGTTTTTATGGCCTCTGGGAAAAATTTTCAAGTAAAAGGGTGATGGGATTTTACACCAACCACTTTTCATTCTCTTTGTCAAAAATATTTATATTTTTATATTAAAAGCTGTACAATGTATAATTTGCCTGTAGGAAAGTCAGTGGGGTCTTTATTTTTCTGAAAGCTTTAGATAGACACTAAGTGCCCTTTTTCGTAAGACAATTGTGCAAAAAGATAGGTTATGGGTGTTTTAAAATCACCTTTTTTAACATATATTTTTTGATTAACATTTGCCTTTCCAATTTTTTTGGATGCTTTTGGGATTAAAGAGTTTGATATGCATTCTATTTTTATGGAAAAAGTAATTTTAAAATGGCAATTGGTGTTTCTAAGCAATTAACTAATAAAACACAAGGTTGGTTACTAATTATTTTGTTAACTTAATGAAGTCAAGTACGACTACTATTTATTATTTTTACACTTGATATGACAATTTGTTGGAATTTTGAATTGCACAAATTACCTTTTATCTATTACGTTTATGTTATTGGATTGTACTTCTAACAAATCTCTATTGTGGGTTGTTTTTTTTGTTTTTTTGATGTGTTTATTTGTTTTTGTTGTTGTTGTTTTTTTGTTGGTTTTTTTTTTTTTTAGCATACTTAGGATACTTCACTTTACCTATGAAAACCTGTAAAGATTTGAAAGATTTGACCAGAGCTGCATATTTACTAATTATCTCATGAATTAGTAATAAGCAAAATTATACTACAAAGTTTTAATGAACACGATTCAACTGATAATCAGTGAAAATTTCATAGTAGATACTAAATATTACTGTATTATTGCAGTTCATTTTCTCCCAAATGAGAAGTGTGGATGTCTTTTTGTGGTTTATGTCATTAACTTTCTCTAATCCTTTGTGTGCCGTATTTAACATTTCTATATTATTGACCTTACCATCAAATTTAAAAAGGGTAATTGTCAAAAGGATTTATACCTCTTTGACAATAGATGGATGTGTACATCTACCTGTGATCTGGAGTTTTAATCATATAAGATTAGGCAGGTTATTGGCTTGTTTACCTTCTTGTAGTCTCTTGTCCCAAAGACTTAAACTATGTACCTTTTATATATTACTCGTGTCCAATTTTGACTTTTGAGATGAAAATACTAAAATAAAAAAGAAATTGAGTTAGGTTACTAACTTTATGATTTTCCAAAGCAATGGAAATTTTTAAGGATATTTTTTAATAAGTATAAACATACTAATAACTACTTCAAGGAATAAAAACAGAAATACTACTTTTTCTTATTGTGGCTCAGAGAATACATTTGTATTGAAGCATAAAAGGGTGCTACTGTTATCTTTTTTCCTGGCAGATTATGAAAGCATTATGACTTGTAACAAGTTTCCTTGTATACCATTATCAAGCAGACTAAGAAAACAAAAGTGTGTTTTGCCTATATGCTTTATTTAAATTCATTGATATTTTTCCTGTTGTCTTTTTCTGTACATGCACTTGATGTTTATCGAAAGAAGAGGGATAAATAAAACAATTTTAGTAACTTTATGTGTATAGATGAAACATTTTTTTGTCATAGAATTTAAAAGCTAAATAAGTACAAGCAAAATCTTTATATATGGAAAACCTGAAATTAAATGTTTGCCTCTTACCAAGATGAAATAATAGGGATTGAGTTTATCCATCTAAAATTTTTTAAAGAGACAAAATATGTGAAATAGTTTTCAAATAATGGACATTACACAGAATGGGACCATGATCTCTGAAAGAGGAAAGCAGATAAGACCCAAGAAACTCAATGAACCTCAAGCACAAGAAATAAAATAACACCAAAGCACATCATAATCAAATTTCTTAAAACCAGTGACAAAGGAAAATTCTTAAGCAGCAAAAGTCAAAAGCTCAGAGGAACAAAGATAATGTCAGAGATAGTGGAGCAACCTCTTTCAAATACCAAAAGAAAATACCCAACTTAGAATTCTATACCCAGCAAAAACATTTTTCAAAAATTAAAATGAAATATTAAAACTTTTTCAGAACTATAAACACTAAAGGAATTCATGATAAGGAAATGTTAAAGAATGCCTTTAGTCAGAAGGAAAATGGTACCAGATAGAAATCTTCTATTCAAATGAATGAAGAGCACCAAAAATTGTGTATATGTGAACAAATGTAGGATTTTTTTCTTACTTTATCTCTAAAGGTTAATTTACTATTTAAAGCAAAAATGATAAGCTACTGTATGGTTGGCACATAAGTAAAGCAAAATGTCTGATGACAATATTACTTGAAAGTAGTCTATGATAAAAATGTATAATGTAAAACCTAAAGCAATCACAAAAAGAAAAGCAGTTAAAACTAATAAACCAACAAAGATGGTAACATATAGCCATAAAAATAATCCAAAAGAAGGAAGGAAAAGAAAAAAGGGGAACAAAAAATAACTTGTAAGATGGAAAACTTAAACAGCACTATCAATAATTACATAAGTCTAAATTATCAGGTGCTCTTATTAGACTGTCTTTTATCTAACTACTAGAAGCCCAGTGCATGAGATTTGTGCACTCGGGGGGGATCCCTCAGCCCAGCTTGCGCCCTCTCACAGTCCAGGAACCCAAGGGGAATGTCCGACTGACGGCTTAGGCCCATTCCCTGCGGGACATCCTTAGCTCTGCCATGGAGGCAGGAGAGGCTCCCGCCACTGCTGCTGTGCTCACCAGCCATGAGCCTGGCTTCTGGGGAGCACACTGACCACCAGGGGGTAGCTCCTGCATTGTGTGTCTGCTCCCTGGTGGTCAGTGCGCATCATAGCGACTGATCATTCCGTTTGTTTGATTTGCATATTAGCCTTTTAATATATAGGATATACTGAATCAGAAATACACTTTAAATATAAAGACAAATCATTTTAATATAAAAATAAGAAATTTAAAAATATATTGAACTAAATGCAATTGACAAATTATCAAAATTTGTAGGAATCAGCTAAAGCAAATACTTTTAGGGACATTTATATCAATAAATGTCTGTATTAGAAAAGGAAAGGACTCACGTCAGTGACTTTAGCTTCCAACCTACTCTAGAAAAATAATACAATTGAAACACAACATGCACAAATGAAAGGATAAAGATTAAAGAAGAAATTATGCAATAGAAATCAATTGAGAAAATAAGTAAAATTAGAAGCTAGTTCTTTTAGATCAACAAAATTGACAAACCTTTAGCCAGACTGATGAATAAAAAAGACATAAATAATATCAGAAATGAGAGAAGTAACATTGCTACCGATTCTACCGATAATTCTGACAAAATGCCAAACCTAAATGGTTACACTGGTAAATTATTTCAAATGTTTAACGGGCAGATATTTTAATTCTTAACAACTGTTATCAGAAAATAAAGGGATAATTCCCAACTCATTGTTTAAGGCCAGCATTACTCTGATACCAAAGTCAAAACTACACTCCAATATTTATCATAAACACATGCAAAAGTTATAAACAAAATTTTAGCAATTTGAATCCAACTACGTATAAAAAGCATAATACATTTGACCTAGTGAGGTTTATCTCAAGAATGTAAATTTGGGCTATTAGGACACTAGAGGCCTGGTGCACAAAAACTTGTGCAATCGGGGGGAGAGGGGGGGCGCTCAGCCCAGCCTATGCCCTCTTACAGTCTGGGACCCCTCAGAGGATGTCCACCTGTTGGCTTAGGCCCACTCCCTGAGGGATCGGGCCCAAGCTGGCAGACATCACTCTGGCAGCCTGGCAGCCCTCGGGGGATGTCCACTTGCCAGCGGGGAGCAGGCCTAAGCTGCAGTCAGACATCCTTAATGCTGCTGAGGAGGTGGGAGAGGCTCCCACCACCACTGCTGTACTGACAACCATCAGCCTGGCTTGTGGCTGAGCAGAGCTCCCCTTGTGAGAGCACACTGACCACCAGGGAGCAGCTCCTGCATTGAGCATCTGCCCCCTGATGGTCAGTGTGTGTCATAGTTCCCAATCATTCCCAGTCATTCTGCTGTTAGGGTCAGCTTGCATATTACCCTTTTATTATATAGGATAGAGGCCTGGTGCATGGGTGGGGGCTGGCTGGTCTGCCCTGAAGAGTGTCCCGGATCAGGTTGGGGGTCCTGCTGGGGTGCCTGACCAGCCTGGGTGAGGAGCTGATGGGTGTTTGCAGGCTGTTCACACCCCCTTCAGGGTGGGGGTCCCCCCTGGGGTGCCTGGCCAGCCTGGATGAGGGGCTGATGGCTGTTTGCAGGCTGGTCAAGCCCTCCCCCCCCAGTGGGGACCCTCACCCCATGGAGGTTTGGCCAGCCTGGGTGAGGGGCTGAGGGCCGTTTTCAGACTGGCCAAGCCCCCCGGCAATGGAAGCTACCAGCCTCTCCTTTTTTTCTTCTTCTTTTTTTTTTTTATTCTGGGATTTATTTACTTTCTATAATTGAAACTTTGTTGCTTTGAATGGAGCTCAGAGCCTCCGCGGCAGGCGTGAAGCTTGGCTTTCTCCATCATTGGGGCAACCAAGCCTCCTGCTTGTTCCACCTCCGTGGCTGCTGGCCACCATCTTGGTTGGGTTAATTTGCATAAGTCACTCTGATTGGGTGGTGGACGTGGCTTAAGGCACAGTGAAGGTATGGTCAATTTGCATGTTTGTCTTTTATTAATGTAGATTAATGTAATTGACTATATTAACAGACTAATGCTGTGGGTGATTGGATGCAACGCTTAGAGTCCTTGGATGAGGATGAGCATACATTGTATTTGAGAGGAACAGGAATTATTGTGGGCTAGAGAGAATGGTACAGTAGTACATTATTGTCACCAGTCCTTCACCTGTACTTGTGTTCCTGTCCTTTGCTCTTTGACTTTGCTGTTTCTGCTAAAAGTGGCAGTACATTTCCTCACTTTGTGAACTTTGCATTTCGCCATGTGGCTTGCTTTGAACAATAAAGCCAAAATGATGGTGTGCCAATTCCAAGTCTAGGCTTTAAGAGGTCTCACATGTTCCTACATGCTACCTTGTACTTCCAACGTGAACATTAAAAACACGAAAAGCTACCTGGGCTAGCTGCTGGTCTCAAGAGGAGCAGGAGACATGTAAAGCAGAGTTGTCTCAGCCGAGCTGCTCAGCCAAACCCATCCTAGTACAGCCCAACTGACCATCAGACCTGTGGGAATAAATGCCACTGAGGTTTTTTGACTTTATTTTGTAGCAGTAGGTAAGCATCAGTTAATAAGCATCTTGACTCACCTCTATTCCAGCTGCTGTTATTTAGAGCTTCATCATGCCTTGCTGAGATATTTGCAAGGGCCACCTGATTAGACCTCTCTTTGCCTCTATTCCTTCTTGTCTCTTGTTTACACCTCTACAAGAGTTGTCTTTATCCCAAAGGCAAATCTAATTGTCTATAGGAAAAGGCCATGGTCTTGTGTGGCATCCTGGTCCTTCCTTAAGACTTAAGTCTCCTGCTAGTCCACACACCCTGTCCCTGATATTCTAGTCTCAGGTTCCAGAAAGCATCAGGCCATTTCATGGCCCTAGGCCATCACTCTCATTCTTCTCTTTGCCTGGCAAACTCCTACTGATCCTTCAGGATACTGCTGACATGTCACCTCCTTTGTCACATTTTTTTCCATGACCAAAAAAATAAGCATGCTGTCTCTGCATCCAGAAATTTATTTTCTACCCCATTATAACATTTATAGGGTTGCGGTGAGCCCTAGCCAGTCTAGTTCAGTGGATAAAGCCTTGGCCCAGTCACGGTATGTGCAAAAGGCAACCAATCGATGTGTCTCTCTCACATCAACGTTTCTCTCTCTGTCTCTCCTCCCGCCCCCTTTCACTTGCTCTAAAAAATCAATGGAGGAATAGCCTCAGGTGAGGATTAACAACAACAACAAAAAGAATTGAGATGATTTGTCTCCAGAGGCTATTCTGAATGCTTTCTATAGGTGTAATATCTAGTATGAAGCTATGACCTCCATAGAGGCTCAGTATCATCGCATGTCTAATTTTATCCATTGAAAGGTGGAATAAATGTAGGGATTGTTATAAATTATTCATTCCTGTAATTCCTGGATGGTGTTTATGAGATATGTGATAAACTGGAAATTTGATTAAACGTGATCCTTCCTCTTACACATATGTCAAATGATGGCATGTATTACAGTAGAATAAATTTATGAACATAGAAAAATGACAATAATGGTTGAAGATAGTTGACATGCCCTTGATGTAGATATTGTGAGTCCTTTTCAAGTGAAATCTGTTAGCTCAACTAAAATTAAAATGTCAAAATTCAATCGTGCTTCATTTTGCATTCAGACAAATTGAATTTTTTCAAAATATATTTGAAGCACAGCTTATGTCAAAAGACACCTACTCTATTTGAATGCTAGTGAAATGAGAAAACATTCCCCCTCACCCATTTTAAAAATCATACACATTTACTTATCTGCTAAAATGAGACTGAAGAATATCTGGAAGTCTAAATATTGCTATCATTATTGAACTTTTTAACAAAGGCAATGACTTTTGCAAAACCCCCCACAAAGTTGTCTAAATTTAATAGGAGGGAACTGCTGGGACATGGGCCAACGAAGGAGCAGACCAGAGGGGAAGATGGGGGCAGATGAGGAAGGGCTTTGTCAGACATGTCACCCTCTTTCGTGACCTCATGTTATAGAAATGCTTATACCTGCAAACATCTCCTTTCCCACTCTTACTCATCTTTCAAGATCTACCTAAAATTGCCACACATTCTGTGGTGGAGCTTTGATCACTTTCTCAGGAGCTAGTAGCTATTACTGTCTCTGTTCCAATGAAAATGTTTAGAAATAATTTCCACATTAACTTGGAGCTATTTATTTGCTAACCTGCTTCCTCGCTTTGTGTTGGGAATCATGGCTGACTCTGCTCTGTATCTCTAGACCTGGATCTACAGTGCGGGACTTGACACATAGTAGGTACTCCATAACTTAAACTTAAATGAATGAGTGAGGAATGGAAATGGGCTGAGTAATAACAACATAATTGTAGAGAAGTAGAGCAAGAGGAAACAGGAAAACAACAGTGTGAACAGAATCCAATAACAGAATTTTTACAGAGTTTTATCAAAATGTGGGGCTGGAAATGTAAAGGAGAATAGTTGTGAATAAGTCTACAAAGATCAGAAGATAGAGCATTTTGAAATTTCCAGGCTAGAAAATATGGGCTTCATGGAGCTTTAAATCTAATGGGAAATACATATAAATCAAAAAGTTTCAAATTTTATAAAGCTCTGTAAAGGAAATATATAGTGAGCTATAATAACAATTAGCAAGGAAACCTGTTCTAGCAGGGGTCACCTGCATAAGTGACATTTGAGGTGAGACCTGAAGGTTGAGTAGGAGTCAACTCTTTGAAGGTAAAGACTGGCACATAATCAGGTTGGAGAGGAAATTCAGAATCAAATCATGCAGAACCTTGCAGGCTACATTATCATTTTGGTCTGTATCCTATATACAATTGGGAGAAATTGAAAAATTTTAAACAAGGTGGGCTTGCTGTGGGCAGAGAGATCTGATTTGATTTGTCCCTTTTAAAAAGGTCCCTGAATAATAAAAAGAGCATAAGAATGGATTCAGGGAGATGAGACTAGTTAGGACACCATTGATGTTAGAGAGGAAGGGAGAGGGAGAAAGAGAAATGTCAATGATGAGAGAGAATCATCAATTGGCCTTTTCCTGCTTGCTGCCCACTGGGGATGGAGCCCACACCCGGGAATGTGCCCTGACCAGGAATTGAACTGTGACCTCCTGGTTCAATCACTGAGCCACGCCAGCTGGGCAGGATACCTTTTAATGGTGCAGGGATCTAGGAAGTAACTCAATTTAGGAAGTGGCAGAGGAATTTGAAAGAACTGGACAGATTCAAGATATTTTATGCAGACTCAGTTGAGAGGCATTCTCTAGTTTTCCCCCTCTCTCTGTCAGTTGTCCCACTGAAAACTTGTCAGTGTTGGTCAGATGGCAGAGGTATCAGAATGAAGTCCTTATTTCATCTACACTAATAAAAGAGAAAAATGGTAATTGGCGTACGGCGATACCGTTTTCATTGGCTAATCAGGGCTATATGCAAATTAACTGCCAACTAAGATTGGCAGTAAACTGCCAACTAAGATTGGAAGTTAACTGCCAACAAGATGGCGGCTAATTTGCATATGTAGGCACAATGCAGGGAGGCGAAAGGGAAAGCAGGAAGAAGCCCCCTGCCACTGACAGTGATCGGAAACCCAGGGGGGAGCTAAGAGCTGGGGGGCAGGGCAAAGGCGGCCCTGGGGCCGCCTTTGCCCTGCCCCCCAGCCATGATCGGAGAATCAGGCGCCTTTGCCGCCCTGGCCAGTGATAGCAGGAAGTAGGGGTGGAGCCAGCGATGGGAGCTGGGCAGGGTCGAAGCTGGCAGTCCCAGGAGCTAGGGGTCCCTTGCCTGGGCCTAAAGCGAAGCCCACGATCGCGGCGCCCCCCGCTGCCCCTGCAGGTCCCCGCTGCCCGGGCCGCTCGCCTAGGCCAGAGGCGTTAGGCCTGGGCAGGGGCAGAGCCTACAACCGTGGGGAGCTGGGGGTCCCCTGCCCAGGCCTGACACCTCTGCCAGAGGCCTCAGGCCTGGTCAAGGGGCCGATCCGGTGATTGGTGATCGGAGGGTGATGAGGGTCAACTCCTCTGGCTGAGGCATCAGGCCTGGGTGGGGGGCGGAGCCGGGGATTGGGGGGATATGATGGTCCCCTTGCCCAGGCCTGAAGCCTGGGTCAGAGGTGTCAGGCTTGGGCGGGGGGTGGAGCAAGTGATCAGAGGGAGATGGGGGTCCCCTGCCCAGGCATGATTCCTGGGCCAGAGGCCTCAGGCCTGGGCGGGGGCCAGAGCCAGTGATCGGGGGGAGATGGGGGTCCCCTGTCCAAGCCTGACACCTCTGGCGGAGGCGTCAGGCCTGGGGAAGGGGCCGATCAGGCGATCGGAGGGTGATGGGGGTCAACGCCTGAGGGCTCCCAGTATGTGAGAGGGGGAAGGCTGGGCTGAGGGACACTCCCCCCCCCCCCAACACTCAGTGCACGAATTTCATGCACCGGGCCCCTAGTTCATTAATAAAGCACATCTTAAGCACCTTCTATGCCAGCGGTTCTCAACCTGTGGGTCGCGACTCCTTTGGGGGTCGAATGACCCTTTCACAGGGGTCGCCTAAGACCACCGGAAAACACATATACAATTACATATTGTTTTTGTGATTAATCACTATGCTTTAATTATGTTTCATTTGTAACAATGAAAATACATCCTGCTTATCAGATATTTACATTACGATTCATAACAGTAGCAAAATTACAGTTATGAAGTAGCAACGAAAATAATTTTATGGTTGGGGTCACCACAACATGAGGAACTGTATTAAAGGGTCGCGGCATTAGGAAGGTTGAGAACCACTGTTCTATGCAATGGTTACTGTTTTAGGTACTGGATACAAGGAAGAAAACAGATGAGTCATGACCCCAAAGTTTGCTACTTCGAGGGTATGTTTAATTAATTTCCAGTACTCTTTTTTATATTGCATGGAATGATAGTTTTCTAGGATGTTGTAAAAAAAAAAAAAGTAAAGTAACATTTTTTATTATATAATGTGAGGACTCAGAAGGATTTAGAAAAAGTCTTGAAAGGATATGGAATACGGATTTCAAGGTTTAGTCAGTTTGGTAGCCACATGTACTCAACATCGTAATGCTCTTACATCTTGAAGTTTGTGTTTATAGTACCTACAGTGTACTATAACTAGATGGGGAGTCAGGTTGCCGGTTCTATTCTTCTTCCAGATTCTCTGTTCATGATGCTATGAATACTATATTTGAGGCTTTTGTTCTGAACTTACGCATTTTCACTTTGTCTTGGTATTCATCAATCTGATGTCTGATGTGATGTCTGTCTATTGTCTGTCATGCAAGCATACTTTTACCTTCAGTATAATTTTGGAATGATGGATGCTTTCATGTTGTGGCTCTCATTAGCTGCCTTAGATCCCATCCTATTCAGAGAGTAAGCACTTTTTTATCCAATCAATTTATTCATTCAGTTGATCCTGTGATTCGAAGTCCACGGTCTTTTATTGAAAACCTATGGGGCTTCACAATTTGTAACTTTTTATTTAATAAAGGTAAGAGTTCATATTCTTTATATAGTCTGGTGCTTCTGGCAGGATCTGTGCTGGCATCCTGTAATCACACACATTAGTTGTTCCTTAGCAAAATAGAGGAATATTCACATTAAGTGGCATAAGTAAAGACTCTGAGTGACCTCATGTCCATGCAGGTCATGTCTGTTTTGTCACCAGATGAGCTACAAAGGGACCTTGCTTTTCAGAAGTATGGATTTGGAATCTCAGATAAGGGAACGTTTGTCCACAAACACGGTGAACAAAATGTAGTGTCTGCCCTCAAAGGATACAGACACTCCATGTTTTCTTCATTAAGCCTTTTTTTCTATTTGTTGTAAGCTAACTCAAATGTATTTAGATTAAACACAAAGGCAGCAGTGACTTATTGGTTCAATAATTGAACCGTCTAGCAGACAGATTTGGGATACTGCTGAATTCAGAGCTCATTTGGCTGGGTTTCTTTTCATCTTTCACAGGCTTTTTGTTCCAAAGGTTTCAGTCTCTCTGTCTATTGGCCTCTGTATGCTGTAGGTTAACCCTTTTATGGTGGCAGAGATGGCTAGAGCAGCTCATTCCATGCCTAAGTTTTCCAGGGAAGAAAAAGAGCCCCTCTTCCTGTTGGAGCACTCCTGGCAAAAATCTTCTGGTGTTTCATTGGTTCTGATCTGGTAACATGCCCATCTTTGGACCAATCACTGAGGTTGGGAGTTGAAGTGTGCTGATTGGCCTGGGCTATGTGATCCCTTCTAGCACAGGAGGGACAAGCAAGTGAGCTGAGCAGGTGTGACTTTCTCAAACAAAAACTGGGAGTTGTTACCAGAGGAAATGGGAAATACTGAATGGCTAGGAATAAATAATGTTGCCTCATAGGATAACACTGGATTTTCTTTCTTTTGTTTGAGAGAGAGAGAGAGAGAGAGAGAGAGAGAGAGAGAGAGAGAGAAACATTGATTTGTTGTTCCACTTATCTATACATTCATTGGTTGATTCTGCCTTGTTTTGAATCTTTGCTTCTGTCACTTACTTGGATGAGTTACTCAACCTCTTTGTGCCTCTGTTTCCCCTTGTGTGAAAAAAGTGTAACTGTAATGATAGCATCTACCTCACAATATTGTTTTGGGAATCTTATGAATTAATACATGTAAAGTGCTTAGAATGGGGACAGACACATAGTAAATGTGCTAAAAACATTAGCTATTATTATTCCTTAGGGTAACACTAACTCTGAAATTCCCCATAGTAAAGTAAACATTTTTACAGCATGGATGTTAGCATTTCTGTGCCTTCAGCTGATATTGCTGCTGCCCTGTGTACATTATTATGGATAATACCATTTGTCTTATTGTCAGGTTAAAGTTAAAAAAAAAATAAGCCAACTGTAATTTTTTTCAGAAAGCGTTTATTTTGACACAAGAGATTCCAGTCAGCCTTACAAACTCAGAAAGTGGAACTCCTTCCTGAACTGATAGAAAATGAATCCAATTTCAAATCCCAAACCAGACTCCTGTGTTTGTTGCTATTCTTCGCCGAAAGGACAAAAATCTGATGTTTTCGCAGTGTACATAAAACAAATTTTAAAACCCATATATAGCACACTGTTTACCACCCAACCCTGGCTCAGGTCATGAATATCACAAATTCTTTAAATTTCCCAAACATGAGATAAATGTCAGATCATTCTATAAATTGACTTTATGAAGCATTTCTGAGCCGAGCTTTCTGACATTCACACCAACGTTTCCATAGTAACTAATATGCTCAGAAGGGGAAAAGCAGGAAGAGATGAAAAACAAAGGAGACACTCAAATAGAAGAGATGCATAAGTAGGGGAGAGCAGAAGGTTCTAGAAACTTTAAACCATTGCTTCTTGCAGGAGACAAACATTCTTGCTGACATGGGCGACTTCCCCCGCTGCTGATTCAGGGGTCCTTGCTGGAAAAACTATCAAAGTGTGACCAGTTGACACCCGATTACACTTGGACAATGACTCATTAATGCTAATTTGGACGATTCCTTCTTCTTTTTATTTTAACCTTAATTTTTTCTCTAGTTGGAGGTCCCTTCGTTACCGGGGTAACAGTAAAGTAATTTGTGCCTGTCACTGAACTGTCAAAAAAATACAGTATCAAGTCAATTTAAAGAATAGTTAAAAACAGTGTAGGGGAAACATAGGTGTTGGAGATCATCACAGTTTGCAAACACTGAGGTGAAGAATGCTAGAATGCAGCTAAAATACAGGTTCTGCTTTCAAATCTTATTAAGTGGTGCCCTATCAGTTGCATTTCAAAGCAAATTTTAATGATCAGTTATTCTCTTGGTGGTGTTGAGAGCACAGTATGTTTTTGCCACTAACCTTCAACAAATTTACTTCAATAAAATCTGTATTTAATCCCCAAGCTGTTTGTAGGCTAGACGAGGTACATGGGCTAGAGATAAGTAGTTTTTTTTTAAGAAATAATTTTGGGGGAAATATATTCATGGGCATCTTATCCAGGGAACTAGGCATCTGTAGTAAGAAAAAAAAAATGGCCCCATCTAAATCTTCACATCCCAACCCTTTAAACCTGTGTTACCTTACATGAAAAAAGAGACTTTGCAGATGTGATTAAGTTGTGGATCTTGACACAGGAAGAGCATCCTGGATCATTTAGGTGGGTCCAATGTAATCACAAGATCCTTGTAAGAGGGAGGCAGGAATGTCAAGGTCAGAGAAGGAGATGTGGTAGAAGCAGAGGTCCAAGTGATGTGGGCCTAGGAGCCAAGGAGTGCAGGCAGCCCTTAGATGCTGGAAGAAGCAAAACCCCCCTAAAAAACAGAAAACATAAACAAACAAACAAACAAAAAAAAACACGGATTCTTCCCCAAAGTGTACAGAGGAATGCAGCCCTGCTGACAACTTGATTTTAGCCCAGTGACACTGATTTCAGACTTCTGACCTCTAGAACTGTAAGAAAAGAGATGTGTTGTTTGAAGGCACTACATTTGTGGTCATTTATTACGGCAGCCATTGGAAAGCAATACAGTACCGTTCACAGTCTTTGGTCCCATCAGCTCCTCTAAGACCATCTCATTTGAGATTCACTCCTACTTGGCAGAAGTAAATAGAACCTTGGATTCTTGGCTGAGCATTCTAGGTGTCACTGACTGAGAGTCCCACGGGTTGGTCTCTCTCTGTGTGATACTTCAGGAGCCTTATATTCGGTCACCCTGTAGGTTCTGGTCATGGCAATGCCAGCTGCTGAGGTGACATAGACCTTTGAGCTTTGGCTTGAACACTTGGGGAGGACAAATGCTTGCAGGTCCTGGGTGAAAAGTCCTTCCTGGGAAAGAGAACTCTGTGCTCCTGACCTGTCTCTCTATGAAAGTGCACCTGTTTGCTGGGTAAATTGCTTTGTCTTTCAACTAGATGGGATATGTCTCAAGGTTAGCCATCATGCTTTATGGACACCCGTAAATCCCATCTGGGTACCCAGTAGATGCTATGAGAAATAGCCATGCTTTCTCCTCCAAGCTGCTTGTTGAGTAGGTTTTATGTTTTGCCAATTGGTTTACTCTTACCATACAGGTGCTGTGTTAAACATGTAATGCATATATTATCTCATGCAATGCTTACAGCAACCCTCAGGGAAGTCTGATTGTTTTCATTTTACAGCTGCAGAAACAGAGATTCAGTAACTCGACCAGTGATGGCGAACCTATGACACGCGTGTCAGAGGTGACACGTGAACTCATTTTTTTGGTTGATTTTTCCTTGTTAAATGGCATTTAAATATATAAAATAAATATCAAAAATAGAAGTCTTTATTTTACTATGGTTGCAAAGATCAAAAAATTTCTATATGTGACACAGCACCAGAGTTAAGTTAGGGCTTTTCAAAATGCTGACACGCTGAGCTCAAAAGGTTCGCCATCACTGAACTAGACTGAGAGTGGCAAGGTGAGAAAGTGGCAGAGCTGAGCTCTGAACCCAGGTATATCTTCTTGACTCCCCTGACCCCCCACTACTGATTGCTGCTTGCTGCCATGCCAGAGGACCATGGGTGGGTGTCAATGCCCTTCTCCCCTGTGGCTCTCAGTAAATTCCCTGTGTTTTCTGAGTTCCAGCATTGGCTCCCATCCTATTCATGCAGAGGGTCAGAGGAGTGGAACCAGGAGCTTGGAGAGGTCTGAGGGTCTGAGGCCAGAGAGAAGGAGGGGCACTTTGGCTCCTGGGAGTACTTGTGGCCCTTAGACATTAGGTATTTTAGGTAGGAGTCTAATATCTGTAAATTGGCATATTCCTAAAGCTTTATATTTTCTTGGTTTATTTTTCTCTATTTTCTTCTGTGGTCAGCAGAATTGTAAGATGGCTCATAAGATTCTCACTCCCCTGGTATGCATGCTCTGTTGCTATGGACTGAATGTTTGTGTCCCCCGTGAATTCACATGTTGAAGACCTAATCCTCAATGTGGTATAGCAGGTGGAGCCTTTGGTAAGTGATTAAGTCATGAGGGTAGAGCCCCTCATGCTGGGATTGCTGCCCCTTATAAACACAGACAGGAGAGAGATGACTCTTTCTCTCGGCCATGTGAGGATACAGCAAAAAGGCAGCATAGTTGATTCACTTCCTAGTACCTTGATCATGGACTTCCCAGACTCCAGAACAGTGATAAATAAATATATTTAAGCCTTCTAGTCTATGATCTTTATTACAGCAGCCTGAACTAAGATGGCTGTATACTCCCTTCCCCCTGTGAATATGATGGGAGATCACTCCCATTTTCAGGTTCTTATCAATGAACTTAAAGTTAATAAAACAGAAGGTTATCTAGGTGGGCCTGATTTAATCAGGTGAGTTTTTTTTTTTTTTTTTAAAAAGAATGGATATAGGAGAGGGTCTGTGAAAGGAATCTTAAGGCCAGGATTGGAGAGTGGCCTCCAGGAGTTGACAGTAGTCCTTGGTCAATAGCTGGCAAGACAACGGGGATCTCAGCCCTATAACCACAAGGAAAAGAATTCTGCCAACAATCTGAGGGAGCTTGGAAGTAGGTATTTCCATAGTGGAGTCTCCAACACCACGCGAGACCCTGAGAAGAGTATCCAGGGCTCGGAGGCCTAATCCATGAAAACTGTGAGATAATGAGTGTGGAGCTTCTAAGCTTGTGATAATTTGTTACATAAGAATGGGAGACCACTACATCTTCCTGAAATTCGTTTAAGAGAAAAAACTTGTCTCAGTGGGCCAACGCAGAAAAAGGCAACAGACTGCCCCTGTTCAGACGGAGTTAAAGGCCTAAAGCACCTAAAAAATTGAGACGAGTGTTCTCATTTGTCTAGGCTTTGTTTTTACTAAGGCGTGACTCTCTTCAGTAACGTAAGTTATTATCTCTGATCAGTTTCTTTCAGGGGGAACTCTGAGAGAAAGCTTTTAGGGCCTCTGAAACTGCTAGGAACCTCTAAATATACCCCCAAAAGGGGTAGGGTCTAGCTAACACCCAGCATGCCATTGTAAGCTTTTAATGAGAAGGGTCTGGGCTGGAGGGAGTTCCCTGAGCAGGCCCGTCCTCTTTTTCTTGGGAAAGGGGGCCAGTCCCTTAAAGATGCAAGCCCTCCCCAGAAGGACGGCTATCCTGAAGGTTCCATGCCAGCCCCAGTAGCCTGTGCATCCTGAATAGCAGGGCTTCGCCCTTTCCATCACTTCCACCCGCCTCCAAAAAACTAGGGGGTGGTTCTTGCAATCACTTCATTCATTCATCAAGTTCTCATCGAGCTATCAGTATAGGGAAGGGTGTGCTCTTCCACGGGGGGACCCAGGAATGGATCACTCCTTTCTCCTGCAGGAGGTGAACAGTGGATGCAGTCACCCGGTGATAGTAAGCACCAACATTTCCCGAGGGCTGAGCAGGAGCAAGGAGCATGCGTGATCTCATTTCTGCTACCCTAAATAAATCCTATTTGAAAGTCCACTCCAAGAGGGCAGAGATCTGGGTTCAGTTGGATTGCTCGGGTATCCCTAGTGCTACTACAGTGCTAGGAAAACAGTGGGCACCTCAAGGCATATTTGTTGTGAATGAATGAATATATAGTCATAACTGACAGTTGTGGCTTAGATATTTCTTAAGAGTTTTAGAGAACTTAAGAAACCCGTCTCTTATGGCAGTTTCCCTTACTCATTAGTCCACACCGGCTCCATGGGGGCACCTGCGCGGGACCAGGGGCGGGGCTGGGGCGGCGAAAGTAGCCGCGGGCGCCCTCTGTCGGCGCTGCGGTGGCGCAGCGGCCCTGCGAGCGGGTGCACAGGTGCGCGGCTCGGGAAGGCGGGAAGCTGGAAGCTGGGCAAGGCTGCTGCGGTGGACCTGACTACCTCCCGGTCCTTATGTGTTTGCTTCAGCATCTGGAGTTGCTGAGTCGTTCCCTCGATAGGACCTGCATATCAGCTGTGAGTTTCGGGGGCGTGGTCCCGGGCCTCTTTAAGGAATCGGCATTGGGGGTAGGGGTCGCCCTTTGGGGAACAGCGGCGGCCAAGGGGGCGGGGGAGAACTCTAAGAGTTGAGAATTGCCCTGGTGGGTGGGAACTTGAGGCAGGTCTAGTAACTCTGGGTCCTTGGCTTCTTTCTAGGGAGGAGGGAGGGTGTGGGGCTGGGGAGTGAGGATCCACAGCCCGCACCTGCGATGCAGGTAACTGGAAGCATGAAGATCATCTTTGCTTCCTTTTTTGCAGAACCTCTTGGCAGTCCCGTCCGGCGCAGGGAACTGTTTTAGAGAACCGCATCCCTCTGATATTTGTGTGCACTGTCCTGCACCTGAATGATTGTAATTATACTCCCTCGCCGGGCACCAGCCTGACTCAATTCTCTTAGTTTCTTCCCCGCTTTTTTTTTTTTTTTTTTTTTTTTTTAACAAGACAGACATTCACCCACTTTCAGGGCCAATTTACAATCAAGAAGACGTCTTCATTCTCTCGTCTTCATTCTCTCTTAGAAGTGGTGGCTTTGTTTTGGTTTTCACATCAAGTAAGGACTACTTTTGGGGTTCTTTTGTTTTTGATTCGCCCCTCCCCATAATGATATCCTTCATTTATTTACATATATTTTTGCCTATTGAAATTCTAAACACACAAAAACACCTTTAGTACTTTCTGTCCCTAAAACTCCCACAAGAAATAATTTCTTACTTCCCCAACTGGAATACTATATTGTCTGGATGGGGAAATTTAGCTCGATTTATTAGGAAGGAAGTATATAAAACAGGGCAAAGGAAAAAGAAGGGAGGTGGTGAGTTTATTCTGAGAAGATAGGACAGTGCATTGGCTGGTCTAGGTGATTTGGTTCTCTCTGGGAGTGTTGGAAAATATGGTTTGAAGAGGTAGACCCTCTGCTCTCAAGCAGTTCACCAAAAGAGCCCGTGAGGACATTTGATTCAGTATTACCATTCTTTCTTTTCATAATATTCAGCATGTCTCAAATCATTATATTCCAGATATTGAACACAAACTTTTAATCCCTTCTACCAAAATGTTTTGCACCCATTTGAACACTTCTGAATCAAAATTCTAAATTAGTATTCATTGAAAACTGGTTTGACACAAAGCAAGGAACATGAATAAAACTTTCTAAGCCTTTGCATTTCCAAGTTCGTGTTCAAATCTTTAGGGAAGTCATTGTTATCTCTTTAGTGAAGATTTATTCAGTTCCCAAATGCCACCTCCAGAGGGCACAGCTGTCTCAAAAAAAACCAAAACCCAATTAAAAATCTTTTTGTAAGTTCCTTCAGTTTTGACAAGTAAGGGACTCTCTAGTCCGAAATTGTGATTCTTCGAATCCAAATTTGAAATATTTTTACCTAATATATTTTAATGTTCATTTACACATTATAGTATTCTATTATTTTCAACACTTATTTAATACTGATAATATTTTAAGTTTTTATACAATGTAGAATTAAACCCAATATTGTTATTTGGTTCCGGTTTCAAAATCTCTGATTCCCTCCAGTTTTAAATAATAACTTCAGACAGATTGAAGCAGCACCCATTAATTTAAAAAAATTAAAAGTTTGTTTCAACCTAATTTTGTATTTCCAAGAGATTGTACCCAATACTCCAGGTCTCCTTTAAAGAAGTGTGAAATGTGCCCTGTCTTCCATATAACATTATTTTGGGTTTAGTGCCCAACATATTCTTTGTTTTAATTCTTTTTAAAAAATTTATATTTTTACTGATTTCAAAGAAGAAGGAAGAGGGGGAGATAGAAACATCAATGATGAGAGAGAATCATTGATAGGCTGCCTCCTGCACGCCCCACACTGGGGATCGAGCCTGCAACCTGGACCCTGACTGGAATTGAACTGTAACCTCCTGGGTCATAGATCAACGTTCAACCACTAAGCCATACCAGTCAGGCCCAACATATTCTTGTAGAGTCTGCTCTTATGTTCTGAGTAAAGGCTTTGGAAGCCTTTTTATGACTGAAGCTACATAAAACATCTGGGGAATTTATTTTTGCAACATCAAAATATACGGTGACTTTATATTTAAAAGTGCTTTTGTTCATCTGCAAAGGAGGAGAGGCTGACATGAATTTTCTCAGGAAAGAATGGAGTTATTATCTTCCAGAATGTACGTTAAACGATTCATTTTTCCCCTCCTTTGTCTCAGGCATCTCTGCTGTGTTTAGTGTGAAATTGAATCCTGTGAGGCTAAAATCTACTAAGGATTCATGCAAACAATTTGCATATATATCTTCCCTGTGTTTGCTTTCAGCTTTCACTTGCTACTCACTTTGGGCTATTTTTCTTTTCCTTTCCCAGTTAACATTACACTCGAGGAAACTGGCAACTGGATGCGAAAGGGACTGTAAGTATTTAAAATTGCTTAACTTCTATTTATATGAAAATGTCTTTTTTCTTTTGGTTTGGGAAGCTTATTTCCATGTTGGCATGGGAAATTTGGAAACTAATACATGATAGGTGTTGAAAGTGTTTAACTTTCATGTTTGCTTCACATAAAATGGGAAAGAGCCAGAGCAGCCACCACACAGAGGGTGTTTGTTCTGCGAGAAGCCAGGAGTAGGAAGTGATGTCAGCTCAACATGCCCAAGAACCAGGAGAGGCCTTGACGAAATAGCCCTGAATCAGGTTAAGCCCTGAATGAGCCATTGAGGGCTAATGTGCCTGGCACAGAAGTATAATTAGCAAATCCACAAATTATCCCTCTTCTCTTTCAATTAAAAATCTAAATGTTAGTTTAACGGTTTATTCCTTGGCCGTGTCTATTTGTCTTGTCTCGCCAGTGAGCCAACCGGTGAAAGATCTTTGATAGCAAAGACCCATGTCTGATATATTTTTTCCTATTCCATCAGAGTAACCAGCCCAGCATTAGGCCAAATTGGCCTTTCACAGATGGTTGTCGATTAGTTGTTAGCTGTGGCTCTCCTGACCAGAATCCACTCCCGTTTGTGACATTCAAACTGCTTTTCTCCACTGTTTCCATGAAGCTTATGGCACTCTGAGCATCTCCTTCGGTGAATGGAGGTGCTTCTGTAATCATATACTAGTAGGTGGTTTGCAAGACATTTATCATAAGCATTTGGGATTTGGGGTGCTGCCATTCTTCTGAATTAGATAATAAATCTGAGGGTAGTATAGTGGAAAGAATTCAAATGAAGGTGAAGTTACATGGAACATTTGAAACGGAAAGGTAAGGAAACCAAATGCTTCAGTAGAACAGAGATGGATAAAATAAAAATATGCTTTCAGCCCTAGACAGTTTGGATGAGTGGATAGAGTATCGGCACACAAACTGAAGGGTCCTGGGTTTGATTCCCATCAAGGGCACATACCTCAGTTGCAGGCTCAATCCCCTGGCTCTGGTTGGGGCTTGTGCAGGAGGCAACCAATCGATGTACCTCTCTCACATCGATGTTTCTCTCTCTCTGTATCTTACCCCTCCTTTCCATTCTCTCTAAAATCACTAAAAAATATCCTTGGGTGAGGATTAACAACAACAACAAAATGCTTTCATCTACAGTGCTCCCCCATTCATATATCGTGAACTTCATATATTCACCTGTTAATGTTCACTGTTCCATACAAGATCCTGTACCATTGACTTTGAGGAATACATAAGAGCCTTGAAAAGTCATCAGTGAATGTGCTTCAGTAGAGGTATCAGGCCTGGGCCTGTGGGGCTCCTGACCTTGAAGGGAGGTGTTGACCTCCAAAGTCACCTGCCCGAGAAGATGCTGTGCGATTCTGTGTTGAGCTCACATCACACTCATTTTATTAGAAACAAACATAGTTTTACAAATGCTGAAGAAACAAAAGGAAATGTGAGATGATGACTAACAGGCTAAAAATGTAACATCATTAGATTAAGGGTGTGTTACCTCGACACAGGGTCCTATTTCTAGGCCTGTTAGCCAAGGGACATGTGTTAACTGCACGAGTAGTTCTGATTTTCTGTCTTTGACTGTTGAGTCTAGTTTGAAATGTTGATAATTCTAATCCAATTAGAAATGCATTCAAAGAGCTAATGTTCCTATTTGCAGGAATTTAGAAGTAAATTAGTAAAATAAATGGACCTTTGGTAAAGTGAATAATAACCTAATTTTGAAAGTATGGATATTCTTCTATTGCTTTTCCTTGAAATCTGGCAGAACTTTTGAGAGAATTCTGGTATAGATGCAGGGTCATCTGTTTTCACTGTATAGGACGTAGTTGAAGATCTAGATTAAAGTTTTCCTTCTCCCAGCTACCAACATGTCTCCAGAGATAAGTCATTTATTATTATTTTCTTTAAAAAAGGTCAGTAATCTAAACAGTTCTTTCTCAGAGTCAAAGCATCCCCTGTCTACCTGTAGATGAGTAAATTCCTAGTCGGGGTCAGTGTTGCAAGTGGATTGATGTTCAATAAACGTTCAGACAGTTGTCCATCACCTTCACTTGGTTGTGTTTGGTTATTGATAGTCCTTTGTAGTCAGGGGCCGACTCCATGCAATCAGAGCCTAAAAGCCAGGGCAGGGCTGTGGCGTTTCATGTAAGTGGCCTCCTGGTGGCACTAGAAGGACACTTGCTCTGCACAGAGAGGCCACAGGTTTGGCAGGCAGAAAAGAGAAAGGGGACTCTCTTCGCACGTCCCACTGTGCCTTTTCAAAGCCTGTTTGATTACGTTTCCTGTGATGTGGATGGGCTCCTCCAATTTAGCTTCAGTCTCAGAAAGTGGTTGGAGGCTGGGCACACATTCTGGAGTTTGCTCATTCCCGAGGTGACACTTTTAAGTCCCGAGGTTTGATGTTCCACACAAGTCCCAGAGAGAATGATTTTTGACTCTTTGATCCCATAAGAGAAATCCAGTTGTCTCCTATCTTGCAGTTCATGCCCATGGCTTTTGTTCCTTCGTCGTTTTAGCAGATGTTTTCTTACTCAGGCCAACGTGATGGTGGGCGGAGGGTCGTCAGGATATGTAATAATATAAATAACAAGCTCGTGGAATTTCACATAGTGCAGAGCGATAATATTAAAAGGTGAGAGCAAAGATCGGTTACAGTTCTCAAGCTGGTGGACGGCTTGGCACGGTCCAGAGCTTTTTAAAAATGTCTTTCTGTCTCATTTCTTTTTTCTTTTTCTTTATTGATGAAGGTATTACATATGTGTCCTTATCGCCCCATTGCCCCCCCGACCCCCCCACCCCTCACTCATGCCCTCACCCCCTGTTGTCTGTGTCCATTGGCTAGGCTTACTTTTAAAATTATGCTCTGTTTGCTAAGGAGAGAAAACAGGCTAAGGGGAAAATGCTCTGAATGGGTTTCTTTGGGTTAGGTTCCCCCCACCCTTGATGCTTTCAACCTGTTCAGTTCTCTAATAATGTTACTTGGAGAATGAAAGACATCCTGTAAAAGCAAAACAATAGCAAGGAAGATGGGCAGCAACAGTAACAATGAACTGAATTCTCCAGATGGTTCACGGAATGGCAGCAAAGACAAAGAACTTTTTTTTCTTCTTTATAAAAGCTGCCGTTACCTTTTCTTCCCTTTCAGACCCTTTTCTTCCTGTTCTTGGCTTCCTTGCAGGTTTCAGCATCTGATCACAGAATGGCGATTTTAACGTCTCCTTTTTGTTAATAAATAAGATGATACCACCGTTATTAATTTTCTGTTTGGAGAGTGGAGGGTTTAGAGTGGCCCTTTTGAAAGTTTTAGAAAGAATTGCCATTTTAAGTCTTTCCTTTTTCTTTCTTTCTTTTTTAAACCTTTTGAATCTGATTTTTCTCTTAGCCAAAGTATTTTGCCTGTCCTTTTTCTGCTGGTTTTTCTTTTTAAGGTATTTGAAAGTTGTTCTACAAATACAGCTAAAAACACACACCCATGTTTCTCCGTGAAAAACAACAACCCTGAAATGAAGGCCAACTGAAACCATTCGGGAACAGACTCACAAAGTGAAGCTGACATGCCGAAGGGGAAGGGGGAAGCGTCCTGCTCCCCAGTAATCAGTCCGGGCCATTTCAGTGCTAAGTGACAGGATCAAGAAGAAGAATTTTGAAATTGATTTTTAAGACTGTCTGAAAAAGGAGGCAGAAATGAATATTAAGTGATTTCTTTGGGGCTGTCAGAAATAATAATGGGAGAAGAGACAAGCCCGGTCTTGCTGCTGATGGTGGGATCAGGGAATTTAAAGTCAGTGCAGATTGGAGATGAAGCTTTGCACCAGTTTTTAAGACACGTTAATGAGCAGAAGGGAAAGGGAGCAGCAAAGGAAGCTAACATGAGTAGGTAGAAGCCAGAAAGGAGAGAGGAAAAGAGGTGGCATCCTTTGCTGCGGTCTTCGGGGAGAGGTACCGTGATAGGTGTGGGTTGTGCTCTGTACTCTGTGAGGATGAGAGATCCCTGCTCCTGGGGGAATGTGCCACACAAGGTGTTCAAGCAGTGAGGATGGGTTTGTGTGGACACACCCATCCTCGCTCCTACCCGCCTCCTCACCAGTAGCCATATTCATCAATCTATTCAGTTGGCTGGTTGGAGTGGGGCTCAAGGCTGGCAGTCGAACAAGCCCATATGGCATGAGGATTGGATTCATGTCTTTGGTCTCATTAGCACCATGTTGGAACCAACAGAGTTAACGAACTAATTAATACAGAGATGCATTGGGTGTTCTCTGGGATTTGGAATCAGTTTCCTTTAATTTGGCCACGTCAATTACCACAGGTCCATAGGTACCAAGGGTTGGAAAAGATCTGGCAGGATTTAAAAGTAGATAGAGCAACATGAAGACTTTGAATAAAAAGGGAAAAGAACACCCACCTCATTAGGATTGTGCTTTTCCTGTCACGGCATTGTGGAGACTGATACCGCATTCTGATGACTTTCTCTGCAACCTGTTTTCAAAAAAAGTCTTAATTTCCACTTCTTCTTGTTCTCTGAATCTATGAGCTGGAAAATTTAACCTTCTTCAACTTTCTGTTTGTGTGTGTTGTGTGCTGTTGAATGGGCTGGTGACCCCATGAATGAGTGATGTGCACATGTCCTGTCCTTAACAGCCTTCTCAGGTCCCATGGACTCATTCCTGTGGCTTCTTTTATGGAGTCAGCCCATCTCGTATTGGGTCTTCCTCTTTTCCTGCTGCCATCTACTTTCCCAGCATTATTGTCTTTTCCAACAAATCCTGCCTTCTCATGATGAACCCAACATAGGAGAGCTTCAGTTTTATCATTTTTGTCTCCAGCAGTGTTTAATTTGCTCTAGGACTTTCTGCTTACCAATGTGGAAATAGGCAGCAAGCATAAATCTCCCTACCTTTTGGGAATGGTATCCTGACTTTCTTTTTGGAGACTTATCCACCTTCCCTTTACCTTATGGGATTGTACATCCAGGTTAGTTGGCCTTTCTGGAACCATGAGATGGGCAGTTTTGTGATTCCATCTAAGCCAGTGGTTTTCAACTGAGGATGGTTTTGCCACTTGGTGGACATTTGGCAATGTTGGGAGACATTTTTGGTTGTCTCTACTAGAGAGAATGCTACTGGCATCGAGTTTGTAGAGGCCAGCGATGTTGCTAAATATCCTACTATGTAGAGGGGCAGCTCCCTACAGCAAAGAATGATCTGGTCCAAAATGCCAGTAGAACAGAGGTTGAGAAACCCTGATTTAAGCCAACTTAGACTTTCCCTCTGGTACACTGAAGCATCAGTGATGTGGTATAAACAACAAATCCCAAAATGATTTGAAATCATTCATTCCAGTAACAATGCTTCATTAAGGCTGTCAAGTTGCTCCTGTTAGCTAGACTTCCTCAAACCTTTCTGGGCACCCACCTTTTTTTCTGAGCTAGATCTCAAGTCTTTCGCTCTGTTCTGTGAGCTCTACTATACGCTTTTGATGAAGTCTTTTCTGATTGATTAGCCAGAGTAAATTTCTGTTGCTTGCAATTAAAGAACGCTGAGCTGATGTGAAATAGCTGATAGTTTGTTAACATATGTGTGTCAAAATAAATCTCATAAACAGATGGAGCCTTGTAAATCTTATCTATGGTTATTAAGTAGTTCTCTGGCTGTTGGGGGTCAAGTTAGAGCAAGCACAAGCAATAGAACAGAGAACCCCATGCATTTCAGGTTTTCATCACTGCAAAGGTAAGGAGAGTCAATAGGTAGCTTGAGAACTCTCTCCCAAGCAGGGAAATAAAGTTTTCCAGGATGATAGGGCATCAATGGCAGCAGATCAAGTGCAAATGCCTAACAGTAGGATTTCAAAAACACACAAAAAACAGAAAGTGACCTGCTATCTTTGAAATTGTGCCTGCTTTTGACCTCCTTGGGAAGTCAGGGGCCACCAATCTCTAATTTCTTTTCTTTTAAAAAAATTATTCTTCTCATTTCAAGCTTCATTTCAAAATAATGAAAGCACAGACGGCAGTACCTTATTCACAGACATAGATGTTTAAAGATTTTAAAGTCCAGGGCTGATGCTAGCGTGGTGCTCTAACTTTTTCAAATTAAGAAAATCCAGGGAATAGTCTTAATTACCAAGACTGGGCTAGGGAGTGTGGGTGGTTGCCTGAACCTCTTTAGCTGTTGGAGACCTTCGGGGCTGCCTCATAAAAGGAACTGTTTTGTCAAAAGCTTCTTTTTTTACTAAGTGCATGGGTTGGAATATGTTAAACTGTTTTTCAGTGAACAAAATCATAATATGTGAGCATACACATAGAGGATCGTGTTAGAGATCTCATGAGGTTCATTGTACTTCTGGGAGGGTTTCTTTTTTAAGATGCCAGCAAAATGCCATGGTATTTTATTTTTGTCTCCAGTAAATTGCTCTGGAAATTTAAACAAATTAAATATCCTGTTTTGTGTTTTTGAGATTCGCTGGGGGAAACTCAGCCTCTCTAGTCTGATGTTTCAGGTGGGCAGTAAGATATGTGTGTAATCACCTTTTTGAAATGGTTATGTGTATGCTGGGGTTAAGGAGGATGCTCAGGCCATTCAGTATCACCTGGAATTGCAGGCAGTTGTGTTTACTACTAGTATCTAAAGAGGAAGAAAATAGAAGTGAAGTTTTAGGTGTGTGTGTGTGTGTGTGTGTGTGTGTGTGTGTGTGTGTGTATGCTGTAAGATGAGAAATCTCTTCTGTTGCTTTTTATAATTTAGGAATTGCTTTCTAATATAGCATATTAGTGGTAATTAAAATCCATTGTTGAAGCTATTTTGAAACAAATGTAAAAGGAAAAATAATAATGATCATCATTCAAACAGAAGGCAACGAGAGAGAAATTAGCAATGAAAACTTAGAGCCTGCCTTTGGAATTTAATGGGGCTCTATTTTTCTTGAGTCTCCCCTCATTCAAACGCATTTTCCCTTTATTGCCAACGTTGGTAAATGGAAACAGCTGTGAGACACACACCCCTTCCCCCTCACACACTGTGTTTCTCTAGGATGGAAGGATTGCTTGCTTTCAATACCTTCTTGCCAGGAAGGATGGAACCTTCTGGAAGGCTGTGCCTCTGGGCTGGAGAGATAAAATTAGCCCAAGTGGCTAATTTCAGTGATTCTCCTCTTCAACAGGGTCTCCTTGACAATACTGGTATGAACTGTCTGGCTTGGTTACATTTCATGAAAACATCTCAACCCCCCACCAGCTTAAACTCTCAGTTGAAATATTACATTGAAAGGCCAAACAGAACCCAAATGAATGGATGATTGCGGCACCTTCCAAATGTCACTTTAAAAAAATCTGTGAAGTGAAGGCTAAAGTCCTTTGGGAAGGAGAAGAAATGAACTGTCACTGTATTCTCCCTTTGCTTAGATATTGGCACTCCCCCTCCTGCTGGCTTCTTCTGCTCTCTCCCAATTTCCTCCATCCTCTCCCCTCACCCCTTTGTCTCCCACACACCCCTGAGCTATATGCAATTCTGTTTTGGGTGTATGCCCTGGAGGCTGAACTATGCAAGAAGTGTCATTCTCTCTTGGAGGTGTGTGTGTTTTTTTTTTCTTTTGGAGTGTCATTGTTTAACTTCAGGGTCTTGTTATTCTTGTGTGAATGAAATGTCAGAAATGAATTTCACCGTGTAATTTCCCAGGCATTGACAGGCCTTTGCCATCTGTCATTGGATCGTGGTTTTACCTGTGGTTTCCTGACATGTTTAGTCCTCGTAATTTTACCTCTTTGAGTGGCCTCCTCTGATGGAGGTCTCTGCTACCAGATGTGACTTTTGTAACTTTAAGGTATGGAGTGATTTCTTCCACGTACTTTGTTTTTCATCATTTTTAAAATCCCAAGTGTTACGAATCCTGTCACTTGAGTAGCGTTGACTTGTGATCCATCCTGTGTGCATTATCTATTTTTGTCCTTGGTCTTCACCAACATGGAGAGCCCAGCCTTGCTTTTTGAAATGTAGGACTGAGCTCTCTTTGCTGAAAATTACAGTTTATAAGGGAAGGACTGAAGTAGGAGGAGAAAAAACATTTAATGGTTTTAATAAAGAACCCACGTTTAATTGGAAAGGAGGAAAACTGAAGTTTTTCATGCCCTCCATAGTGAAGATTTCGGAAAATCCTACTGCTCTGAAGTCAGGAGATGGATTTTATAAAGCATAAGCCGATTGTTTTGAACTGAGTGTTAAAAGCTCTGCTGTCAGAGTTGACAAGTTCCCGAATTCAATTTTCAAACTAAAACTCAGAAAGCTGAGGAGATGCTGTGTCTCCTCAGTAGCTTATCAAAAGAAGTGCTACGGCAGGCCCCCCCTGCTGTCCCTAGCTGGCCAGGTGGAGGGAGGCGGGTGCCCCCACGAAATGATCTTGGCTCCCCCTGGTAGATGATGCATTTTTGAGATGGGCTACCACATGGAGGGCTCAGCAGCTCATGCTGGCTCAGATTGGATGACCATGACAGGTCGCCCAGCTCATCTCTCCAAGAATGGGGAGAGCATTATGCCATTTTTCAAGAAGCTTCAAGCACCAGTGATCTTTGCCCAGGACTTATTGGTCTTCATGGTTGGCAGACAAAGGATTGAAAAGCGTAGATATTAGCACACCAGTTGTTGCTTTTCAAGAACAGTGCATAGCTATATAGAATTCCAGGCACAGCTGTCACCAGCTCTCTCATCCTCTTTCTTTTTATGTGGGGGAGAGGGGGTTAAAAATGAGCTAGTTATGGCTCTTGAATTTTCAAGAATTTCCTTAGGCATGTTGACAATAACTGGTTGTCCTAAACAAAGAAGGTGTGCTACAACTACTATATTTATACGTGCTTGTATTAAGTACTTACAATGTGCCATATACTGCCTTAGAGTCTATTTAAATTTCATAACAACCCATGAAGTAGGTAATGTCATCACCACTGTATAGATGGGGAGAGTGAGGCGTAGAGAATTTACTCAGGATTTCCCAAGTACTAAGCACAAGAGCTGGGATTTAGACTCAGCTCTAACTGCTAACCTGCCCTCTTAACATTATGCTGTAAAACTTTCCCAAAGTGATGACAGTGATGAGCTCAGTGGTAGAATTTCTTCCTATAGAGTTTTTCAAAAGTAAATAAATACCATGACCTTTTGAATACTCTTCAGGTTTTGTGATTCTATTAAGTCTTTACATTTTCACAAGCTTTTATTTTGTATCTATTTGGTCTTTGACAATTCAGATTTATCAGTTGCTATATCTTGTTTATATTCCTGTAACTGTTATAAAACCTTATTAAATTGAAATTTTATTACCTGGAACTCTCAATTAGCCAGATGTTTGCTTATTTGTTTCCTCCTCTGTATTCCACTCTTAGAAGGAAGAAGAAAATCATACACTCACACAAAGTTCATATCAGATTTTCTTTTAAAGGTTAAACATATGCTATGGTCCTGTGCCTTTTAGATGTTTTACCTAACGTCTAACTATAACTAGTTAGATGTTAAAATACAAGTATATCTCCTTCTGATTTGAAAATTGTTAATCAACAGCAAAGTCTGCTAAAAATGTTAAAGGGGTTGTATGAATAAGGATAAGCTAATGTCTGTGACAAAGAGTCCCTGCATCTTTATAGGTCATCATAATAAAAGTTGATTTCTTGTCCATCTCACAATGCCATGGGAGTCAGTGGTGATGGTGGAGAGGAGTGGTAGCTCTGATCCATGCACTCATTCAGATACCTGGACTTTTTCTATCTTGTGTCTCTGATATGCCTCTAGAATTCCAATTTTTCTACTGAAGCTAACGAATCTGACTGGCAAAAAAGGAAGGCAGCCAAACTGGAAGATTAAAAGTGGTGCACAGTCCTTCTGTCCACATTCCAAAGGCAGAGACTCAGTCACATGACTCCTTAACTGCAAGAGAGTCTGGGAAATGTAGTCCAGCTCTGTGCCCAAGGATAAAACAGGAACTAGGGTTTAGTGTCTATCTAAGTCACTGTCTCAGCAGTGACTTAAAATCCTGATTTTTATGGCCCTTCTTATAGTGTAAAACATTTAAGAGATATATAATTATCATTGAAATTAGTGGTTTACAAAACCTGGGTCTTTAAAAAACATCCCTGAAACTTCCCTTAGCCAGTGGTTCTCAACCTTCTGGCCCTTTAAATACAGTTCCTCATGTTGTGACCCAACCATAAAATTATTTTCGTTGCTATTTCATAATTGTAATGTTGCTACTGTTATGAATCATAATGTAAATATCTCATATGCAGGATGGTCTTAGGCGACCCGTGTGAAAGGATCGTTCGACTGCCAAAGGGGTCGCTAACCACAGGCCTAGAATCGCTGCCTTAGACCCACACAAAATCAGAATGAGAGGGGAGTGGTGGGGTAGAAGCAGGCCAGGAATCTACTTTTTTCAGAAGCTCTCCAGATGATGTGGATATAGCCAGTCTGATTCCTGTTTGGTGTTTAGGAATCACTGCTCTAGATAATGTACTTGATAAGGCAAGAATATGGATGAATTCATTTCAAGATGATTTTTTTCCAGTAATTCCATTTTTTAGAAATATTTATTGTTGAGATTATTACAGATGTCGCTTTCCCCCTCAATCCCCCATTGCCCCCTCCACCTGGTTCCCACCTCGCCCACCTTGGCCACCCTATTTTCTGTTTCCTTAGGTAATGCATATATACATATAAGATCTTTGTTTAATTTCTTCCTGCCCTCTCAACCCCTTTCCCTCTGAGAATAATCAGTCTGTTCCATTTCCATACCTCTGATTCTATTTTATTCACCGGTTTATTCTGTTCATTAGATTTCTTATTTGTTTATTTTGATTTTTAGATTCAATTGTTTATAGGTATGTATTTGTTGCCATTTTGTTGTTGTTGTTGTTCTTCTTCTTTTCTTCTTCTTCTTCTTCTTTTCTTCTTCTTCTTCTTCTTCTTCTTCTTCTTCTTCTTCTTCTCCTCCTCCTCCTCCTCCTCCTCCTCCTCCTCCTCCTCCTCCTCCTCCTTTAGCTTTTTCTTGTCTGTGAAGCTCTTTATCTGACCTTCAATTTTAAATGATAGCTTTGCTAGATAGAGTAATCTAGGTTGTAAGTCCTTGCTATTCATCACACTTTGAATATTTCTTGCCACTCCCTTCTGGCCTGCATAGTTTCTGTTGAGAAATCAGTTGACAGTCATTTGGGCATTCCCTTATAGGTAACTAACTGCTTTTCTTTTGCTGCTTTTAAGATTATCTCTTTGTCTTTAGCCCTTGGCATTTTATTTGTAACTAGAGGCCTGATGCATAAAATTTGTGCAAGGGATTCACCCCCCCCCCCCCCCCACACCACCACCACAGCGGTGGCTGCCTTGGCCCCCGCTGCCACAGCTTCATCTGAAAGGTTGTCTGGAAGGATGTCCGGAAGGACATCTGGTCTAATTAGCATATTATGCTTTTATTATAGATGTGTCTTAGTGTGGGCCTCTTTGGGTTCCTCTTGTGTAGGACTCTCTGTGCTTCCTAGACTTGTAAATCTATTTCTTTCAGCAGGTAGGGGAAGTTTTCTGTCATTATTTCTTCAAATAGGTTTTCAATATCTTGCTCTCTCTCTTCTTCTGGCACCCCCATAATGCAAAAGTTGGTAGGCTTGAAGTTGTCCCAGAGGCTCCTTACACTACCTTCATATTTTTGGATTTCTTTTTCTTTTTGTTCTTCTGGTTGGGTGTTTTTACTTCTTCATATTTTAAATCATTGATTTGATTCTCAGAATCCTCTATTCTACTGTTGAATCCCTGTATATTATTCTTTATTTTAGTCAGTGTGTATTTAATTTCTGACTGGTCCTTTTCTATTTTTTTGGAGTTCTCTAGAAGATTCTTGAGTAACCTTATAACTATGGTTTTGAATTCTATATCCAGTAGTTTGCTTTCTTCCAGTTCTTTCATTTGTGACATGTTTCTTTGTCTCCACATTTTGGCTGCTTCCCTGTGTTTGTTTCTATGTATTGGGTAGAGCTGCTATGTCTCCTAGATTTGGTAGAGTGGCCTTGTGTAGTAGGTGTCCAATAGGGCCCAGTGGCTCAGCCTCTCCAGTCACCTGAGTTGGGCACTCTAGGTGCGCCCCTTTGTGGGCTGTGAGCACAGTCTGTTGTAGTTGAGACTTGATTGCTATTAGTGTCACTGGGAGGAATTGACCTTCTGGCCAATTGGCTGTGAGGACCAGCTGCAACTACAGTGGGAGAGCTGCTGTGCAGAAGACACCCCTATGGAGCAGGACTTACTTCAGTGGAGCTTTGGTGCTCACTGAATCTGCCCCTTGAGTGTGTCACTTACAGATGTGTAATGTTGTAATCTTGTATGGTCTGACACTGACCACTGGGTACACTGCTTTTGGGTCTCCAGGGAGGTGCAAAGTCAGTCACTGTCTGGGGCTACCCAGCAGGGAATACAGAGAGAACTTCAGTTCCTCCTCTTTGTATCAGGTTTGGAAGTGTCCAGATGAAGTCCAGCTATGAAGCAAGGCAGGCTGGTGCTGGTGCTGGGTCTTGGGCCTTTTATTGATAGGTTTTGGGCTCCCTGACCCAGCTGTAGCTTGTTTGAGAGACTTTAGCCTGAGCAAGGACAGGCCATTCTTATGCAAAAGCCACTGCACACAGCTTGGGTGGGGTTATAAATTGGATGGGTCTTAGGGAATTCAGGGTGGAGCAAACAGAAATGGCTACCTGTTAGCCCTGTGACCGGGGAGTCCCAGCATGGGAACAATGATCCCCGAGAGCTCCTCTGTCTGGGTGAAAGCCACCCCCGAGTTCCTACCCTGATGCCAGACAATTCAGTTACTCCTCGAATGTGTCTGTGTCCCCCAAAATCTCCCCCTGGTGCTGGAACTAAGAGAACGCAGGACCTTGTAAGTTCCGTTCATGGTGCTGGCCTTTTAAGAGGAACAGCTGGGTCTCCAGGAGTCTCTGTGTCATTGAGCCCCATTCTGCAATGGTTTTTACAGCCTCTAGTTATGGGGACTTCTCTTCCCAGATCTGGGACCCTGGGCTAGGATTCTGATGTGGGGCTGGGACTCCTTGGGCCTCCGCAGAGATGATCATCCTCCTAATTAAAAAAGCAGCACATGTGGGTATTGGATCAGCCCGTTCTGCATCTCTGCACCTCCTATCAGTCTCACTGTGCTTTCTTCTTTACTTCTCTGGTTTTAGGACTTCCATTTTTCCACCTTTCCAGTGGTTCTGGATGATGGTTGTTCTGTATTTTAGTTGCAATTTTGATGTGGTTGTGGGAGGCATAGAGTATAGGCGTTTACCTACACTGCTATCTTAAAAAAAAATCTCATGGATGATTTTTAGAAAAAAGGACTAGGAGAAAAAAGAGTGGTCTTCAAATTAATCCACATCTCAGTTTATCCCCACCATTCTAATTAGCCTTCAAACTGTGGGCAGTTGTTTTGAAAGTCCATAGAGTGCCTCACAGATAAAACTTTCATTTCCCAGTGAAACACCCTATATAGGAGAAAGGGTATCCTGGAAATTGTGGACACTAACTATGTATATTTTATTATAATATAAAAAAAATCCTCCACGTCTCATTTCAACCTTTTTTTGATCTCCTAGCAGGCACAATTATAGATTCCTAGTTATGTAAACGACCCCCATTGACAGGAAGGCAACACTGCAGTAGTAAAAGTGTTTTCTAAAGCAAATGATCACTGGGTTTTAAATATCACATTGTGTGATTGCTGTTTTGGTCTTTAAGTATATAAAGTTGCCTTTTTTTTGTTTCTTTGTTTTTAACCCATGTTTCTCCCATGAAATTCTTCTGCCCCATGTGAAGTTTTAATGGTGTGTGGCTTTGGAGGGATAAAGGTAACCTCTTGTAACCAATAAAAGTTGCAGCAGTGAAATTGGTCTGATCAGTCTGCAGGGCCATTCCAGGTGAGATTGGGAGTCACAGGGTGATATTTCAGGTTTCCTTGTTTGTGTTACTATCAGGTTGGATTTATGAAAGATAGCAGAAATTTATCACCTTTCTCTGTTATTCCAAAACCATAATTTTCTAGTGTCTTGGTTGCTTGTGAACATTTCTGGTAAAATGGATAGCTCTCTGAGCCTTCATAACATGGATTTAGGACCTTAAATTATATATTGCTGTGATCCAAGCAGAGGACAACAAACCTCAGGAGCTGCTGCACCTGCACACTGAGGGCAGCAGTGCAAACCATCCAGCACAGAGCTTTAATCATAGTACCGCCACAGTTACTCTACATTGCCTACCTAATAACCCCCCTTCCTTAGCCTTTCATTCAGGTACCCCCAGAATCTGACCTGTACTTAAAACTTCTGGGGAGCTTTCCAGACATTTAGCTTATAGAATCTTACCCAAAATACCTGCTCTAGACAATTAGTCATCATCCTCTAGAATGTCTTGAGTTTCCTGCCCCTTTATCTTTGTGCCTCATCTTTCCAAACCCCATCTCTTCCTAAATGGAATTCAACCCATTCATTAAGATTTGGTTTGAAATATCCCAGACTCTGAGACATTTCCTATTCAACTTAACTATGGCAATAGTTGCCTCTTATACCATTTGCCATGACACATTTAGTTGGGGATATGCAGGTTAGATTTTCCACTAGAGTATAAGCTCCTGGAGATCAAGATCCTACTTTGTTCATCTCTTGTTCCTTATAGGGCTTTCATCATAGTGAGTATTTGGTAAATAACCTTCACAATAAATAACATTCAGTTGAGGATTGCAGTGCACAGTGCAGACCATGACCTTAGAGTCTGGTTTCCCAAAGGGGAAATGTAATATAAGTTAGTTTGGGAAAAAATATCCAGTTACATACACATAGGTTGCTTCACTGCAGGGCTTTTCAGAGCCTTTAATATGCTTATGGGATGTAATGTGTTAATGTGACTAAGAGGGAATGCTGTCAGCATCATATTTCATATTCTTTGGACCACAGAGATCTTTCTTGTGAAGCATATTGATGAACTTTTGCTATCTCTAAATTAAATTAATTAAATATGCTGTTTGCTTTAGCTAAGAATCTATAATAATAAAAGCATAATATGCTAATTAGAACAGATGTCCTTCCGGACGAAGCCGGGGCTGCAAGGGAAGCTCGGTCCCAGGTGCCAGAGGGAAGCCGGTGCTGGCAGCCTGGGGGAGGAAGGCCTACTTTTGCATGATTTTGTGAATTGGGCCTCTAGTTATATATAGTTAAGGAAAATCCCGATGATCTGAATGAAACCAGCAATAATGAAGACATGCAACTAAGAGTTATGCCCTTGTCAAACATCTGTGAGAGATACGCAAAGGCGTTTGTCTTCATAGCAATTTTCCTGAAGGTCACTCACCATTCAGACTATTTATGTAAATTTCCACTAATGCAAGCTTTATTTAATGATTTGCTGAATAAAGTCAACGATTATGGTTTGTTTGTGGGTTTTTTGGGTCATTATTGATTTATCTGTTCCACACCTTCCTTCCGTGGACACAGATTTTTAAAAAAATCAGGTCATTGCGTGTTTAGATTTCTCTCCTTAAATGAGGTCTATTAGCATCAGCAATCATTTGTCAAGGCTGTAATTGCATGCCCTGTACAGTGTGTGAGATTGAATTTCAGAGCAAGAGGAGTTAAAGGATCTTATAAGTTGAAGTTAAACCTATGATTTTTTATGAACTTTGGGGCACCTAATTAAGCGATTAGTAACAAGCAGGAGTTTCCAAATGTCAAGTGTGTAATTATGAAATAAACAAGAGCTGGTTTTTCCAATAAACGTCTATGCTGTGCCCTATTAATTCTCAGTGGTCCCCAAACAAAGTCTTTTGGTGAGGAATACAACATTAGGATGGATTTCCATTGCTGAGAGCAAGAAATCTTGTCTCCTGGAATGTAACCACTAAATATATCGGGTAAGAGTAACTTGTAACCTGGTAAATCTATGGATGAATATTAATTTCATCTCTCAAACTACATATTATAAAGAAATTCAATTTTTCCCCTTTTTATATTGTTATTTCGCACCTGTTGGCTTCTCTTACTGTGGAGCTTCACCACTCCCATTTCCCTCTCATTGTAGAATTCAAAACAGTTACTTTTAAACTGAAGAATGAATTTGATGGAGGTGGGGAGTAGGGCGTTGTAAGACAAGTCAAATATATTAATACGTAATTGAGTATAAAGTCTCCTATGTTAGGGCTGATAATAGAAAGTTAACAACATTTCAGACTGTAAAATATTGTAAAGTTATTATGGTTGAGGGATTTCATTTTTTAGCCACACCATCATTTACCTTTGGTGTCTGTTCAGATAGTCAGTGTTTGACAAATTCCCATAGGTTTTAGCAAATCAAATATTAGAACCTATTATATGCTAGGAAGGGTGGAAGACACAATGAAAATAAAAGTTCTTCTCTCTGGCTCTAAAAAGTTTACAAAATGATTGAGGGGGCAGAGTATAAAGTATACAGAGAGTGGAAATATTTAGCTTTTTTTTTTAAAAAAAATATATATATTATTGATTTTTTACAGAGAGGAAGGGAGAGGGATAGAGAGTTAGAAACATCGATGAGAGACAAACATTGATCAGCTGCATCCTGCACACCTCCCACTGGGGATGTGCCCACAACCAAGGTACATGCCCTTGACCAGAATCAAACCTGGGACTCCTCAGTCTGCAGGCCGACGCTCTATCCACTGAGCCAAACCGGTTTTGGCAAGATCAGTGTTTTTATAGTAAAGAAAAAGAATAGAAGAGATTTGGGGTGGCAGCTGGCAGTCCCTGCAACCGATTATTACCAATGTTTTGTTATTCCAAACCAGGGGTCCTCAAACTACGGCCCGCGGGCCACATGTGGCCCACCGAAAACATTTATCTGGCCCTCCGGGTGTTTTTGCCACCACTGCCTGTTTAGCAGCTGACTAGTTTTTTTTTAAACTATAGTCCGGCCCTCCAACGGTCTGAGGGACAGTGAACTGGCCCCCTGTTTAAAAAGTTTGAGGACACCTGTAAACAATCAAAAATGAACATTTTTGAACATAGATGATTGTGTTGGTTCCTTCTAATAAATAATATGTATCCAGTGAGTTTTAGGAACAGAAAATTCTTGAGTGGGGGCTTGAAGAAGGTTGAGATCATGGTGGGCTGGAGGGGCTGCAGAGGCCATTGTTATTTAAGTGGGCCTGATGCTGGGTAAACTTGATCTGATCCAAGTAAATGGGAGGACTGGGAGTGCATCTGGGCAAGGTGATTAACATTCATTCATTCAACAACTATTTATTAAGTGCTTGCTATGTGTTAGGCACTGGTCACACAGAGATGGGACTAAGCCCCTGCCCTCATTAGAACTCAGGGACAAATAAATGCATTCCACTGTAGTAAACAGAACACATGCCTTTGGGATAGGCAGTGAAAGGACCTAGCGCTGGATAAGAAGGTTTGGAGACAACTTGGAGGTCTATTTAAAGAGATGAACTCTGCTTTTGTAACCAGTGGGAAGCCACCAAAAGCTCTTTATCAGAGGAATGATCTGATCCAAGCGGTGTTTGAGGAAAATGAACCTGACATGCCCAGGTCAACTGGAGAAGGGCAAGGAAGGTGTAAAGCTCGATGCTGAGCTTTTCCTGAGTGATGAGGGCCTGCGCTCAGGTGCTGCCCCAGGGGGCTGTGCAGTGCAGTGGCTCAGGACATGCTTTCTGGAGAGGGGCCGTCCTAGCTTTGGATCCTACCTCTGTCCCCTAATGTTGGGCTGGCCATGGTCTCCGTCTTAGCTTGGCCTGCCATTACAAAATACTATGGACTGGATGGCTTAAACAACAGAAATCTATTTTCTCACAGTTTTGGAGGCTTGCTGTGTTCTCAGCTGGGCAAAAGCAAAACAAGACGAGAGAGAGAGAATGAGAAAGAATGAATGAATGCTGTGGGATCTCCAATCCTCTTCCTCTTATTGCCAGGGCACCATCCTTATCAGTTGAAGACCCCATCCTCATGACCTCATTTATCCTTTAGCACCTCCTCACAAGGCCCTATTTCTCAACGTTGGGGTTCAGGGCTTCAACATATGAATTTTAGAGGGGACACAGCCATTCAGTCTATAATAGTCCCCCTAGCCATCTGAGCCACAGCTTTCTCATTGGCACAGTGGGGGACATTCCACCAACCTCCTCATAGGGTTGTCATAAGGATTCAGTGAGGTAAGGTTTGTAAAGTACTCAGCACAGTGCCTGGCACATGTGAAGTATGTAAAACTGCAAACTAGAAGGCATTGATGGCCCAAGCCTTTCTATGGAAAATTTTAAGACTTGGAAAACAGACGCAGAGGACAAAGGGAAAGTGAGGGCATAGATATGACTCTAAGAGTCTAAGCCAGGGCGACGGGGAGAGTGATGTCAATTGACAGAAATAGGAGAGTCTGGGGAAGAGCCAGTTTTGGGAGAGAGATTGATGAATTTGATTTTAGGTGTGTTGCATTTGGTGAGATGGCTGGATATGCAAGCGGAAATTTCCAGCAGACAGTTGGGGTTTATTTACAAGGGAGGATATACGGCTGCTAACGACAGCACCTGGGGGACACAAAATTGATAGAGGCTGAAATTCAAGAGGAGAGAAACAGGGAATTCAAATGAACCTGCACAGCCCCAGTAAACTGGAGGCCATAGCCTGTGCAGTAGGAACTTAGTTTTAGAAAGCTTTCTGATCAAACAAATGGTGTGAGGCCAACTTTGAACTGGGAGCTGAATTCTCTGGCTGATTTCTTCAGCTCTCCATTTCACATTGCATATTGTAGAGACAAGATAGTTTCAGATCCAAAGCCAAACAGATGTGCAGGACGAAATTTCCATCTTGAGCACTGGGGTTGTGGGTTTCAGGTGAAAGAGAGGAGTGGCTTTCTCAGTAGTAGGACAAGGGAGCTGCAGAACTTCCGAACTAGGGTATTGTCTCTAAGCACTGTGCAGTCTCAGGGAAGTCTGAAAAGTCCGTAGCACTTCAGGATCCAATTAAAAGGGAATTATTCTTCCTATCCCAGCTAAGGAAATGAATCAACAAAGAGGCTGAATGACTGTTTTCAGACCTGACAGATGTAACACGACAGACCAGGGAATGGGATTCAGAAGGTTCCCTCTTTCTGCAATGCTCAGTTATTTTCTTCTTAGTGTCATCTGTCAGTTCCGCCCGCACTGAGTCCATTGAAATCAACCTTTGATAGACTCATGCCAGTAAATATAAAATAGCCCATTCTTATCCAGGCAGGCAAGGGGAAACAACAACTATTTAGAATTTATTGCGCTATTCTATTAGCTTTTCATTTTCTAACTTGCACGCTCTACCCACACAATCCTTCATACTTCTCCAAATAAAAGTAAAACATGTTTTTCCTCACTTCAAGTTGTATCCACTTACTCTAGTTTGTGGAATTAGTTCTTGCTAACAGCCCCAATGTTTTTAATTACCAGATCACTTGGACATTTTTGAATTTCCTTTTATTTTCAAAATGAGTATTCTAATTAATTTCAGAAAAATATGTCACATGAATTTGGATTAGAAAACATGACAATAAGAGGCTTGTTTTCTGGAATTGCAAAGAAAAGAAGTAACTCATAACAGGTTCAACAGTTCTGCTCAGAGCCCAGAGTCTCAAGCACCCACGTGATAAGGAATTAGCATGTCCTGGCTAGAGGGAGATGAAGAGGGTGAGTTAGCTCTTGGAGCATGTGCTTTGAGGAGAAGATATATAGTTTTTGAGGCAAGAGAAAGATCCAGAAAAGTAAGTCTCTTTCTTGACTTTTCTGCTGTTTGACGCTACTTCATCAAAATCTCTGTTCTACTGGCTTCTGTGAAACCTCACTCTCCTGGTTGTCATGACACCTCACAGACTATCCCTTTTTTTTGGTTGTTTCAGGCATCTTCTACTGCTTACTAGTTAAATTCTGGCTTTTTAAAAATCCTAAGTAAACTATTTTCCTCATTCTGCATATTCTTCCTGGTTGATCTAGCCCATTCTCATTACTATATCAATTGTCACCAATATATCAATGACTCCTGAATTTGATCTCTGGTCTGGATTTTTCTCCCAAGCTTTAGACTTACAGTTGGACAGATCTATTCAGATATCACCTAAGCACCTCAAGATCAAAATACTTGAAACCAAGAGAGTCTTTTCTCCTCAAGTTCTTTCTCCTCTCTACCACTTCCAGTCTGGAAATTTGATATCTGGGGGCTAATGATACTCTCTTTCTCTATCAACACTCTTAGCACCTACACATAGTAATCATTCAGTAGCCAGTGCTGACATTACTTATATATCTCAAGGCTGGCATCTGGGGAAGGTAAATATAACATGATAATAAGAAGGAGGAAAAAGACCGAAGTTTAGATTTAAGAATGTCCATTGTATAGATGTGGTTAGACTATGATCACTTCCCCTTTCATTTTCAAGGCAGACTTGGTTCCCCCAAATAATCCATAAATCTTGGTGAGACTTAACTTTTTTTTTGCAGGGGGGGGGGGGTGGGGGTGGGGATAAATAGGAAATATGAACAATTAAGAAAAAAAATCAACATGGAATTTTATATTAGAAAGTGCATGCCCTTTACATATTTTCAGATGACCATATGGAAATCCAAGGGAGTAGAGTGTCTTGCCCAAGATTTTAGAGCTAGTTTGTAGAAGACTTGCTGGCCTTTTGATTGTCTCTCCTGTACTCTTTCTCCTTTACTACAATGCTTTCTTTTGGTGCCCTGCACCTAGTAATGATTCAGGAAACACTCAGATTAGATTCGCTGGCATTTTCTAGAAACTTGACAGCTGAATTTCACTCAATCCTTTAGACTATTCATTCTGATTATCAAGGTGGGGTTTGGACAGATTGGACTAAAGAGCACACATATCATCACCTCTCCCTTCCCTGTACAAGGTACCACCATCAGTTCATCACTGTCTTCCTAAGGAGCCCTGGAACAGCCCCGAAGTCCTTAACACAGGGTCTACAATTAGTGTCAATTGATTGGAGTTTGTAAGAAATTGAAACCCATTTTTCATCCCTTCAGGAGTTGTTTTAGCCCCCATTTCTTTTGTTTCTTGGATCATTACAGTGAGAAATGATGCTCTGAGGAACTTCATCAGCCTTTTGACTGGCATCCTGTCCCCCATCATGTGCCTATAGATTATACTGAGCAGGCAACCCATTGTTAATAGCACCTGCCTTTCTCCAGCTGCATTTAGAATCACCTGTGAGATAGTATGCTGGAGAGTTACTTCCTAGCCTTGTGGGTATTTTCCATTAATCCCGCTCTGTGCTGAGGCCTGTGCTGGATTCTGGACTTCTTCTTCGTGAGTTTATCATAGCAGAGCATTTCCCATGTATAGATGGAACAGTTCAGGCATATAGAAAGGAAATGCAGAGATCAGAAAGTCAGTAACGGAATTTGAGTCCAAGGATTTCTGCAGCTTCAACACCAACGTGGTACCCCTAACACCGACCACACAGTAGCTCATAAAATACTTCTCCACTTTAGCATACAGTCTTTCCTTAGTCATGTTAACATTTTTGAAAGTATAAGAATAAGATTATCTTTCTCAATTGATAGAGTCTCTGAAATTCAAAAACAGTGTGTCAGCTGGCTGAAGGGACAGGAAGCATGTCCCATCAGTAGTATAGAGGTAATTGTGAAGGAATAGAGAAAAGGTTGGGGTGAGGGTGGAGAGGACTGTAAAATGATAACAAGGGAATGGAATGGAGAAAAACTAGGTTATTGTAATAATTTGAAGAAGAAATTCCTGTTGGATTTCATGACATTTAGTTAATTGATCATAGGTATCCATGATATTATTTTTTTAGTTCTAGTACTATCCTAGGTATTTTGAAAGATGTGAATGATATGGCTCCATATTTTTATTTTATTTTTTTATTTTTTGACAAGATTCAAATCTTATCAGAGAGAGAAATACATACGGAGAGACTGCAGAAAAATGGAGTTTTCCCCTATCATTTTACACATCTGGAATTAGTATCTCACCCCTCTGATCTGAGTTCTGGGATGACACCCTTTCTAATCTAATTACCTGGACATTACCTTGGCCGATATCTCTCAATTTCATGTTCCTCTTGTTGGTGAGTAGTTAAGCAGGATTATGTTTTATTGAGTTTCTTACTCATCTTCTTGCACCATTTCAGGCACAGAGAAGACACTCAGTAGTTGTTGAATTTTTTAAAATACATTTTTTATTGATTTCAGAGAGGTTGGGAGAGGGAGAGAGAGAGAAACATCAGTGATGAGAGAGAATTATTGATCAGCTGCCTCCTGCATACCCCGCACTGGGGATCGAGCTGCAACCCAGGAATCGAACTGTAACCTCCTGGTTTATAGGTTGACCCTCAACCACTGAGTCATGCTGGCAGGGCGAATTGTTTGTTCTCTCCGATTTGGCTTGTGTAGCTCTTCTTTCTAATTCAACCATTTGGCAAACTTAAATTCACCCCCTCCTGACCGTGCACCTGGATAATTCCACTCTCTTCCAATTTTTCACTTCTGCCCCATCAGTCTTTCTAAAATGCTGCTTTTCTCAAATTATTTCCTTGCGTGAGGATTTATGGATGGTCCCTATTGCCCATGGTATCAACACTATACTTTTCTGCTTAAGCTTTTAGAGGCTCCCCATTTTTTCTATCTATCTCATCTACCTATTGGTATTTATAATTATTCTCAAAACAAGCCTGGGGCTCCATTCAGGTCAGTCTTCTTCTTAGTTCCTGGCTATGGTTATATTAAACTCAGCCTCTGAGCATGTGGGCCTGCTACTCTGCTTGCCATGAAGAGTCTTTATTTTGCTCTTCTATACTTTAATTATCAAGCCCCACATCATTCAACAAGACTTCTCTCATTCATTTAGTCACCTAATCACCACATATGAACTATACATGTCTACTATGGAAGTAAAAGTCAGAAAGATATCATTCCTGCCTTTAAGAATCTCACACTAATCCAGTATTCTGAGCATTGTGCTCAGCACTGTGTTTTGTACATTTCTATTGAAATGCAAAGCAATGGTGGCCTCAGCACTGCCTGATCCTAGGAAAACTGCCTAATTTTTTCTCTGCCTCAAGTTCCTTATCTATAAAAATGAGAATAACAATAGTATCATGTGTACATGTATGTGTACGTGTACGTGTACGTGTACGTGTACGTCTACCTCTATCCCTATCTCTATCTCTATCTCTATCTCTATCTCTATCTCTATCTCTATCTCTATCTCTATCTCTATCTCTATCTCTATCTCTATCTATCTCTATCTCTATCCAGTACTTAGAATAGTGCCTGAATCATTGTAAGCACTCATTACATTAGCTGTTATTTTTTACTACTTAGCATCTGTAACATAATGCACACTAAAATTACACAGTCTCATATTGTCTTATATCAGTGTTGTGTGTTTAGCAGGTCTCTCAATTGGACTGGAAGCTTTGGGTGGACTAGGTTTTGTCCTTGCTCTGGTGGAGCCATCACAGTGCCAACTGAGGCCTAGGAGGCTGTTCTTGGGAGGTTCTTGATGAAGTCTGAGGCCTTCCATATCTGTTGCTATGGTCAGCATGGAAAGAACCCAGGGAAGTAGACTGATTGGTCTTCCCAAGAGGCAGAGCAAATAGTGCAAGGAGGAGAGTGAGTAGTTATGGAGAAGAGAAAAATATTGGCTTTTACAGGTATCCAAGTTCACATAAAAGGGTGTTAGATAAGAAATGAATCCTGAAGTTGGGGTAAAGATGAAGAAGAGCATTTGTTGGTTTCCTACTGTGTGTTAGGCTCCAGGATCCCTGCTTTCATAGGCATCATCTCATTTATTTCTGTTGATCTTAAACAAATAGGCAGCTAGATATTTTCCCAGCAAAATGGGTTTATTGGGGAACAAAGAATTGCAATTCAGGGCTTAAGGTCTAATGGCAAACCACACTCAGGTCCAGGGAACAAAGGAAAGGAGGAGTTCAGAGGGGCAGTTGTAAACAGGGAGTCTATTGGAGGAAACTGGGAGTTTGAAGTGCAGTGGTTTTTCATTGGCTATGCTATAACAATCTTTCATTGGCTGAGTGGTTGCCAGGAGAGGAGAAGATCTTCTTCCCACTGGAGTAGTAAAGTAGAAAAATATCTTCCTTTCAGATATGGAAAGTAGTCTTTTCCTGTTTGGGGTAATTGACAATGAATGATAGGTGGTGAGAGCTCCCTCTATAGGCCCTCCCAACTCCAATTTAAATGAGGCTTCTGTTTATTAGTCTTCACATTCCTCACAACAGCCCTGGGTGGCAAGTATTCTGATCTCTAGTTTATTAATGGGGAACCTGAGGTTCAGAGTGGATGTGTGCCTGTTAGAGGTCACACATGGAGTAATTGGCAGGACTTTCTCCTATATTATAATATCTGTGGTATTTGTATGACGTGACAATTTCTAAGAAAGCCTGGCAAAAGTTGTGCCACTTAATTGAATTTAATGGGGCATATACAGGTAAGATAATACATTAGCAGTCCCCACTCTGTTTTGTTGGTACTTCTGATTAGCTCACACTCAACTGGGTCCTTAGCCTTACAGAATCTCCATAGTGGATTTGTATATGAGTCTGGCTTTGGTGCATTTAAAGAGGATAGCAATGCCTCATTGCCTGGGCATCCCGAATATAGTACAAGTGTATAAGGGATGATTTGAGGGACATCAGCAGACACATTTCTCCCTCCCCTGTCAAGCACATCATGCTGAATTATCTCGAATTTCTACGTTGCTATGTCTTTGGGTAAAGATATTAAAGGCCTCTTTTAAAAATAGTCATATATCTTAGGAAGGAGGACCACATGGAGCAATTATCATCCATCAGTATTATGGCTCAGTGAGTGAACCTGTCACACAGGCCCTGGATGGAATGTGGAGGAGGACAGATAATTTTTTATAGCGAAGAAAAAAAAAGGGAAAACATGGGCATCAGAATGGGGATCCTGGTTAGCCAGGGAGAGTAGGAGGCTGCCATACACAAAGAAGCGAGGATACAACTGAGAATGGACAGGTAGCAATAATCAACTTTAAATACTTTATGTTCTTGAACTTATACAGACCCTGACCATTGAAGGAGTAGCAGGTATCATTACTGGGTTTCCTTGCCAGTTGACTGTGGGTTGTTGAGCATTGCCCAATTTTATTTTGTTGGAGGACATTTTCCCCTCAGTGTTACTTTTCATAAAAGCTGCACTGTTCTGCGTTTGCATTAGGGTAAGAACATTTTCTTTAATCTGGAGAAAGCTGCCGTGTGTGTTCTCTGGAGGTGAGGCTCATTCCCTATTATAGTAAGAGTATTCTGGATGCCTGTCCTGTAGGTCAGCAGGTGAACCTGGGCTGAAGAGCTGTTTATGGAAGGGAAGAAAGGTGAGAGGAGTATGTGCACAATAATATTCTCCCAGTGATACTGTTTCGTACTGGCTTCAGCCTTTCAGTAACCAATGTTGTTGTGGTTGGACTGGCCCTTGTGGCTCATATTATGAAGAATAACCATCAGAAACCTTTGAAAAGATATAGGTTAGTACTTACAAGTCCTGGAAATTACATAGCACACCTGGAGAGGGAGGGAGGGAAGGAGAGAGTAAGGAAGGGAGGCATGCAAGCCCTTTTGTCTGACTGCCTGTTATGTAATCCCCAAATGTACATAATTAATCTTATTTTTTTAAGATTGAGGAAGGGAGGGAAATAGGGAGAGGGAAAGAGAGAGAGAGAACAGATCTGGGCTTGAGGTTCTGCTTTTATTGGGGTTGAGGGTGGGAGCCTAGGAGGTTCCGGCTTACTTTTTATTGGTGAATTTAAAACTAGCAGGAGTTTAAAGCATGGGAAGAGAGAAAGAAAAACACACGTGTCCTAAATGGCCACTCACTGAAGTCAAGATCTCTAAAAGAAAGGAGCTTCTATTTGGGGAGGCAGCCTGGCTGTTTATCTAGTCCTGTGGCTTGTGATGTGTTCATTGGCGATAGCCATCTTTGAAGTGGTTGGTTCAGCAATCAAAGCATAAGTCAGGCACTTGCATTACAAAAAAGAACAAACAAAAACACCAACTTTTAGAGCTTACACTATAGAAACCTTGTTCCTTCTCCCCCCCCCCCCCACCAGAAATTCACCCTCCATCACACTTTGGGATTAAGATAATAATTAAACAAACTATGCAACAATTGTTAGGTTAAATCAAACCAGGAAACTTTGATTTCCAATCTCTTAAAAACTGTGTTGGAGCAGAAGAGAACATAAAAGCAATCCTTTGGAACCTAACAGCTGCAAAACTGTTTACCTGGGGCATGAAAACATGTACATTTATCAGCTTTGTTTTGACTCCCAATTATTCTTGTGACATAGACACAGATTATGGGACAGGAACGCAGAGAATAAAACCGAACATGTTATGTCCTGTGTAACCTTACAGCCAATTATTTGAGAATCTGACCTTGTTAATACTAGGAGCTGAACAAAACTGTAAATTATTGCAGAGAATCATTTGCGATGGAGTTAAGCAGTATGTAAATCTTGCCCATCCTTTTCTATAGAGGTGGAGGCAGAATGAGCATAATACATACTGCCCTTTTCAAATCTTGGGCATTGATTAAAATGTGCATTTTAAATGTAGCTCTAAGGGTTTTTTCCTATGAAACAATGCCATGTAGACTTGAGAGAGAAGGGAGGTAGCCCTGTTACACTGGGTAAGGATCAGAGGTTGGAGCACACAATTATTCCAGAAATCTGAGTACATTAAAAATGGGCAGCAAGAGAATATTGTCCAAGGATAAGTCAGGGTTCATTGTAAAAATACTTTTTGTCACATATATACTGTTGGGGAGGTAACATTTTTTATCTCCTCTTTTAGGTTATCTGACTGCTCTAATAATTAAATTGGCATGAGACAGATTGACAGGAGAAAAATAAGATTAATTATGTACATGTGGGGACTACATAACAGGCAGTCAGGCAAAAGGGCTTGTATGCCATTCTGAGCCAAGAAGACGGGGTCGCAGTCTGGGTCCTCAAAGGGAAGGAAGACAATTCACAGGAAGATGGGAAAATCAACGTTTGGTAAGCAAATGTCTGTCATGCCATGTGGAGACAATGGAACACAGAGAGGACTTTGAATAAGCAGGTCTTGCTGACTTCCCCTCATCCCCAGCCCACCGCACCTAGTCCACATTCTTTATAGTTATCTCTGGTGATAGCTCTCTTCCTGGACTACCTCCCCTTTTAGGCAGTTAAAGGGGAGGTAAAAACCCCTCTTCTTGAGTCTTTTGGGCCTGGATGGTCTTCAGGTCAAAATAATACACATGCCAAAGTGGCACATTCTTGGGAGACTCTTTTGGAACCCCCTCACTTCTTACTGTGCATTTCTTTCAGATTGGCATGTAACTCATGGTAGTGGAGGGTCTTTGTTTTAGGCATTGCTTAATTTGCATTGGTGATCTCATGAGAGTGAAATGAGACCACCCTGTTCCGTTTGTTTGGAAATTCTGGAAGGGGAATTTCTTGGGAAAGTGATTTATTTTGAGCTGAATTAGAAAGCAATGTCACCCTTACCAAGAAAAGGGTCAGAATAAAAGGAAAACCTTTGTTGTAACTGATTCTGTTACATGTAAGTCATAGGATCATGCTGTAATTGTCAGCATAAGAAGCATTTAAAAAAAACCTCTTACCATTTTGTTTCCTTTATACAGTACCAGTGAAGTATCTCTTTATTTACATTTATTATTATTAGAAGTTCTTTGGAGGTCTAGATATAAGACTCTCCGAAGTGAAAAAGTATTAGATTGTGGACTACGTTTTTTTGTTTGTTTGTTTGTTTGTTTTGTTTTGTTTTTTTTGGGGGGGAGGGGAGAGTGTATAAATAAATATATTTATATATTTTTAGATATAAATGTTGTGGCTGGAGTGGCCCTGGGGTTGTTATAATTATCAGAGGATGCATTCAGGCCCAAACCATCAGGGCAAGTTGAAGAATAAGATTTCTGGAGGGTAGGTACATGACATACTTAAGTGAAGAGAGAGAGAGAGAGAGAGAGAGAGAGAGAGAAGAAACCTGGGGCTCTGCCTTCATTAGGTTTCAAGGGTGGGGTGTGTAAGGTTTTGTGGGTTCTCTTCATTAGAATGTGGGGCAGGAAAAGCAGCATCACGCAAGTGGTCAGTTAACTAGGTCGCCCAGGGCTTTCTGGAAGAGGCACCTTCATTGGTGGGGTGCCTTGTTCCTCAATGGTTGTTTTGCTAGTAGCTGTGTCAGACAGTTGGCAATATGTTTATTCAAGTTCCTTATTGGTTGTTTTGCTAGTAGCTGTGTCAGACAGTTGGCAATATGTTTATTCAAGTTCCTTATTGGTTGTTTTGCTAGTAGCTGTGTCAGACAGTTGGCAATATGTGTTTTGAAATAGATGCTGAGCTATTAAGAGCCTAATGTCAGATACTTGCACTACAGAACATTGGAAATGGTTAAGTATGTAGGCAAATATAGGATATATCTATATATATCTTTAAAATCTTTTATTCCTTAGTTTCTTTAAAACTATAAGATTGCTTAAATCAATAATGATATTATATTGTTGAGTTTATAACATATATAGATGTAATGTATCTGACACTAATAGCACAAAGTATGGGGGAAGAAATAAAGCTATATTGAAACAAAGTTGATACATTTTACCAGAAGTAAGTCAATGTTAACGTAAGTAGATTGTGATAAGTTAGAGATGCATATTGTAAACATTAGAACAACTATAAGACAATAACAAAAAAATGGCTGAAAAATAAAAAGAGGAATTGTCATGGTATCCTAACAAATAGTTAACACAGAAAGCAGCAAATGAAAACAATTGGAACAAAAATGTGGCATATTGAAAAGAAATCCAACCATATTGACAATTGCATGGATATGTAAAACTATGAAATCTAAAAGCAAATAAATACATCACATCCAATGAAAAAAGCAAATCTACCCATAGCAATAATTCCGTTAAGTGTGAATGGAGTAACACTCAAATCAAAAGGCAAACACATTTGATAAAATAGCAAGACCCAACTATGTGCTTTCTTCAAGAAACAGTTTAGATTCAAAGACATAAACTGATTAAAAGTAGAATATTGACAAAGATATATTATGCAAGCCCTAACCCTAACCCAAACCCTAACCATAAGAGAGCAGGAGGGGTGATATTTATATTTATATCGCAAGCTACACAGTTGATTGTGATATGATGTCAGAAAGGAGAACTTCTCTGTTTAGCCACAATGGGGTTGCAGGGTATTGGGGAAGGCTTATGGGAAGAGGCAATCCTTGAGTGATAAATGGACATCAATCAGGTAAAGAAGATAAGGGGTTGAGAAGACCTGTAATCATATACGGGTAGAGGAATAAGGCTACCAGGAGAATGGGAGAAGGAGAAAGACAGTGGGCCAATTGCCTTGGGCCTTGAGGTCTCTCTTAGTTTTTGTATGCTGTCAGTTTGCTGGGTTGTGGTGAAGATGTGCGTAGTTTGATCAGGTTTAGTATGCTTCATATCAATAATGGCATACTTGCCGAAACCGGTTTGGCTCAGTGGATAGAGCGTCGGCCTGCGGACTGAAAGGTCCCAGGTTCAATTCCGGTCAAGGGCATGTACCTGGGTTGTGGGCACATCCCCAGTGGGGGATGTGCAGGAGGCGGCTGATCGATGTTTCTCTCTCATCGATGTTTCTGACTTTCTATCTCTCTCCCTTCCTCTCTGTAAAAAATCAATAAAATATATTTAAAAAAAAATAATGGCATACTTGAAGCTATTTTTTCCCCCATAAAATAAGAATTGCATTTGCACAGAGAAAATCTAGTCAATTTTATGTATGTTCATTTCAAATGAAGACCTCAGTAACCGGAAGTGACCCTCCTTCAACCTCTTGGGGTATGAAAACTTCCACAGTTTGGTTCTTTACGACACTTCTTTTATAGTGCGTTGTCTGTAGTGGTGATTCCTGAACTTTTGTGCTTAAAATGTAGATAGTAGGGTTCCATATCCGGAATCAGTATCTCTGGGACAGCATTCAGGAACCTTCATGTTAATATCCTCCCAAGGTGATTCTGATGCAGAAGTTTGCTGGACCCCACTTTGAGAAGTATGTGGTTTCAGAAAGGCCATTCTTGGCCTTGTTTCTGTATGTACTAGTAATATGGTAGTTTTGTTTTGTGTGTGTGTGTGTGTGTGTGTGTGTGTGTGTGTGTGTGTTTACATATGGAAGAAAACACTTCTTTATAATTAAACTCTGCTCTGAAATTCAATGACCTAAAATTGAATTGGGAGGAAAGACATGCAAAAACTAATTTAAATGTCAGAAGATCAACCAAATCTTCAGCTTTCTTAAATATTGGAAATGTTGTCAAACAGAAATGAATGTTATACAACAAAATACAGATCAGTTTCTTGAGGAACTGCCAAAACTATTTTCAGAGGTAAGAGTTGGATGCCGCTATTCAATGCCAAATCCAATTTCCTCAGCTTGTGAGGAAATCTGTACTCACCGGCTCCCAAGGTATTGTGGAAAGCACAGGGCCTTTGAAATCCCAGACCAAATTTTTAAGAGTGTGTTTTCTTGTGCAGGGGTCTTACTTGGTCTTTTTGAGTTTTGTGTCTATGTACAGTAGATGCACCACGGTGGAGAGGGGATAAGAAAATGCACGTGAAGCGCAGGGTACGAGAATGTACTTGAGAAACGTTGGTTCTATTTCATACATATCTATGTACCCACATATGAAACTAAATTTGAGGTGATAAAAAAAGGACACATTCAAATAGCTCGGATAATTTATTAGAAGATGGTAAAACAGTATTGATAGTGGAAAGGTGCAGTTGAGTGTTTGACCTCCTTTATCTGTTTCTCTGGGGAATAGTTCTTCTTCCTCAGTAGTCAGAAAGGAAGACAAGAGCCCTGGCAGGTGTGGCTTAGTTGGTTGAGTGTCATCCAATGCACCAAATGTTGCTGGTTAGATTCCCAGTCAGGGCACATGCCTGTGTTGTGGGCTTGATCCCCAGTAGGGGGCGTGCAGGAGGCAGCCGATTGAGGTTTCTCTCTCTCCCTCTCCTTTTCTCTCTCTCTCTCTCTCTCTCTCTCTCTCTCTCTCTCTCTCTCTCAATAAATAAATAATAATAACAATATTAAACAATAATAACAAAAAAGGAAGACAATACACTCAGGCCCTCCTGGCCTGTTTGGGGTGGGGGTTGGGGTGGGGGCGGTGGCGGTGAGTGACATTCCTATCTGTTTCAGGGGTTCTTCAGTCCTGTGACCTGAACCCATCATCCTTCCTTTAACTCTAACCTGGTCTAACCATAGGCCTCTATCCCTCCTGCCCCCCAAAACCTCTCAAGACTCTGGCAGATTTTGTTCAGAAAAACTTTGCTAATTACCATGTTCAAGTACACAGGAGAATTGACAAAAAGTAATGAATCATGAGGCTGACATTTTAAATATGGGAATAGTAGACATTTTAATAAATTTTCTCTCAGTAATACAATTTTTGGCCCATCCTATTTCTGGAAAGATTCAAGCAGCATAAGAAAATATAATAAACGGGAAATGTAATTATTTAGGTGTCCACTCTGAGAATAGTGTTTAAATTGCATTGAAACTCTTTTTGGGAAAAAGAGTTGATGCAATGCTTAGAGTAGAAGGTTCTGTGCCTTTCAATACATTCAGACTTCCAGGCAAAAACATTTTCTCTGCTGAACAAAGCAAGCAAAGTAACTTGGCCTTGACTCTCGGGCAGCTCCAGAGGGACGGGAAGAGGAAGAAAGGTGATTTATAGGATCAAATGGACTAACGGAGGTGCCATTAATTTATTTTGGTTCTCTCAAACGTATTTGAGTTTATTACTGATTTTTACATATCACAAATTTAAAATTCTGAAGACTTTTTCATTGTAAAGAGAAAAGCAATTATATACAGAGAGCCCTCTTATTAGCAACAGGCTAGGCAATATTTGCTCATTTGTTAGTCTAAAGACTCAGTTTTGAAATGTAACCCAATTGCTTTCTGCATGAAATATGACAAAAGAAAACAGGCTTAGAGATATCTTTTCTCCCTCTCATTTATTACCTGATTCTGAGAAATGGTGACAATTTTAGGCAAACAATTTTAGAGTCCTTGTTGGAATGAAGATTATAACTAACATGTCATACGGGACAATTAATGCTTTTAGAAAAGTTTAGTTTTAAAACTATAGCTAGCTTGTGTTATGACTTTTATATGATTATTACTTAATTATGTGAGTGGAGGGCATGGATGTATGTGTATAAATCTGTGTTTTGGGTCATTGCAAATTTCTGTGATTAAGTTATGATTTCTTGTAATGAATATATTTCAAGTGTGATTTGGGTTGAAATGATATTCATGAGGAAAATACCATTACATTATATATGTTATAAGAAGACTGTACACAGACATGATGCTTGAATCTCCAGCCTGCAATAGTAAGAGAGGTTGATTTTCATTTTAATAGAAAAGTGATCGAGCAAAATAAAAGCTGAACAGATCTCAGAGCCTTTAGTTAGTTACTTGTGTCTTTAAAAAAACAACTCTGTTGACATACCAAAGAGCCTTTTCACATCCAGATAGCATAGCAACAATCGTATCAGGAAAGAACTGGGTTAAGACGAGGAAAAAATAACACCAATGATGGAAAAAGCACAACTATGTATATCTTATGGCAGCATCTTGAAAGATAAAAGCAGCTAGTCCACTGGGCTCCTTTAGAGGGATATGGATTTCAGATACTTGCTTTACTTTTTCTTTAAATTTATTTTTCAATTATAGTTGGCATACAATATTATAGTAGTTTCAGGTGTACGACATAGTGATTAGACATTTATATACACCTTACAAAGTGATCACCCTGATAAGTCTAGTACCCATCAGGCACCATACATAGTTATTACAATATTATTACACTTGATCTTAGCCAAAAGGCCGAGAAGCGATGTCAATATTATTGACTATATTCTCTATGCTGTACTTTATATCTCCATGACTATTTTTTTAATTCTCCCCTGAGGACGTATTTTCATTGATTTTTTTTAGAGAAAGAGAGAGAGACATAGAGATCAAACCCACATCATGTATGTGCCCTGACCGGGAATTAAACCTACAACCTTTTTTGGCCTATGGGGCAAGGCTCCAACCACCTGACCAGGGCCTCCATGACTATTTTATAACTTGGAAATTGTGCTTCTTAATCCCTTCAACATTTGCACCAATTTCCTTAACCCCTCTCCCATCTGTTGGTTCTCTGTTCAGATACTTATTTTAGGTGTAAGGTTGCTATCAAACATACACATTTTAAATGTAAATAAAACAACTGTCCATTTTATTTTAAGAAATTATGTGTTGACTCTATTTCCACCCCCAGTATGGAGACTACTGTCTTTCTTTCCCAAAATGGAGCAGGTGAGGAGAGAGGACATAGCTTTCGCAGCTCTTTCCCCTAAGAAATTGGAAGCTGACTACTTTGCCACTTTTTAGTGTTCTGCTCATAGTAAGTGTACTTTAGATGAATTTGAAGATCCTGAATCATAAATAATAGACACAGTTACAAAGCTGCTGGAAATTTTATCAAATTGCCGGTTTGAGCTTCACTAAGCCACCAGGTCAGAAGCAAGTTCCCACTGCCGTTCTTCCAGGTGAGGTATTGTGCATGGCCTCACATTAACTCCAAGGGGCTGTGTAAAATGCGCTTCTCTGTATTCATACCTATCCTGTCAACACCCAGAACTGGGCTAAAATGCTTTTTTCGGCTATCCTCATAATCAGGACAAAATCCCTCTGGCTTCTTTCCAGGGGTAAAAAAATGCATTTGTCAGTTTTTGTGATAGCATTCATCTCCTGGATACACAACCTTAAAATTAAAGGACAAGAATATTTACCTTGTTCCCTTGCACCAAAATCACTTCTTATACCATTTTCACATAGACGTTCCTTCTCTAGAGTAGGCAAATCGCTTAACAGTTGCAAGGAAGCCTTTAAAAACTGAGCCAGTCTATGGAATATATAAAAAGATCCCCTGTTTGTCTCATGTCTCCAAAGAATTAAGGGCCCCTTTTCAATTTTTTTTTCTCTTTCTCCCTGCCTGCTGTTAACTCCTCCCCATTCAATTGTGATTTTATTTAAATATAAATTAAAATGTCCTCACAATAATTAGGGAACTTTCTGATAAACCAAAAATTTTCTTGTTGCCACTTGGAGTCCTTATTGCAGGCTTCTATTTAAATTAGGAAAGTAAAGGTAAAAAGCAGAAGCATTTTTTTATACTCAGGGACTAAGGAGCTGTAAGATTTTAAGTATATTTTGATCATATTTATTAGGATCATAAGGCTGTTGAGAGCTAGTTTTGAAAAACCCTCTAAGATCTAAAATAACCACCACAGACCTTTTCATTTCGAAAGAATAAACAGGATTATGAGAATAGATAACTTTTTCCTTGAGGAGCTATAAATGCAAGTCATTAGTAAAGTTCATTCCCTCCATCGAAATTCATTTCTTATAAGGTCTGCTGGATAATTATTCTTTCTAAACATGACAACAAAAACTGAACAGATGTGTAGGAAGACAACAAGTTTAATGGATAAGATATAATGAATCTGTTCTTTTCATTGTTTTTTAATAAAAAAAGAAATATCTGATAGTAAGATTTCTTCGAGGTTCTTAATAGGATATTTTCCCTAGATTATAGGTGGAAAAAAAGGTGGTACAGAACTTGATGTGATACTAGGATAATGAAAAATGTACCACTTAACAAGGTCTGCATTATTCAGAGTTATGCCCATGCAACTGTGTGCTCTAATCCCCAGCCAATACGTTGCTTGGTAACCAGTTACCTGCACACCTGCTCTGTAGCTATAAGAGACAGTGCATATGTGGTTATTGGCTGTATTTAGTACAGAAGAAAGAGATAAAAATCCCACAAATATTAATATTTTATACAACAATATGTTTTTTACTTTATTATTGCACTCACTATTTAACCAAAGATATATATTTTTTAAATCAGAAGAGTCACTGCTTCCCATCACACTATCACCTACCGAGTAGCATGAGAAAGGACTTAAATTTTTTCAGAGCATCTGTAATCAACTCTGTTTGCTGCAGACAACAGATGCTACCATTAGGAGGGATTTTGCACGTAGGTGAGAGGAAAGGCTGAATAGAGAATTTCAGTTTATAAAAGATTCCAGCCGTGGAGGCAGAATCATTCTAGAATCGGTTTGACCACAAGGGCCTGTCTACAGGAAGGCTTGATTAGCACAGCCCTAGAAATCTCAGTCATTGTGATTAGGCTGTGGTGTAGCTGGATTGTTCCTGATTATTTCCCTCTCAAGTTACAGTTCAGAACAGTTCCACCATTGATTGTGTGGCAATGACCCAGTAGGGGAGCCCTAAGAGGCAAGCTCTGGGATCAACACATGGAACTCATGTATTTTTTTTTCTCCCATTAGAAGGCTGATTGCACACTATGCATTTGAGTCTCAGGGTTGCTAGAAAATATGTCCCAAGTGCCTTAAAGTCATTTCCTCTAACTTCTGGCAGGATCACAGCCATTTTTTTTTAAGAGTTAGAAGTGACCTTTAGAGATTTATTTAGTTCATTGGTTCTCAGCCCTTCCTATGTACTGGAATCATGTGGAGAGTTTTCAAACATACTGATGCCTGGGCCCAACCCAGAAGATTCTGATGCTAGGTCTGTGGTGGGATTCAGGCCAAAAGAGTTAAGAGGTGGAAAAGGCTAGCTATGCTATACTAATTGGCCCTTCACTTAAAGGGAAATATATTCCCTTTCTATTAGTTACCATCTTTTTGTTCTCTTATTAGCCTTAACCATTTTGTTAACCAGGGTGGGGCTCTCCCACTCAGGGCAGAGAGGAATAGCTTGTCAGATCAGCCTGCTCCTACCCCTGTAAGGCCTGTTCACCCACACCAACCAGAGTTCCTTTGGGGATCATGCTGGAGACACAGGTGGGCAGTGAAGATTTGGCTCTGACAAGGCTTGAATCAGACAAATCTCTGACCTGAATGAACTCCAAGGCCACTCAGTTCCCACAGCTGACCATTTTGCTCCTTGCTCTCTTTTCCATCATACGTGATGATGATACATTGTCCATGTCCTGCTATGATGTTACATGACAGCATTATGATACTTCAGAATCCAAAATTCCAACCTCACAAAGATACCTCTAAGAGGAACGTCAATCCCCTATAAAATGTAGACGGGCAGTGGTTCTCAACCTTCTGGCCTTTTAAATACAGTTCCTCATGTTGTGACCCAACCGTAAATTATTTTTGTTGCTACTTCATAACTGTAATGTTGCTACTGTTATGAATTATAATGTAAATATCTGATATCAGGATGGTCTTAGGCGACCCCTGTGAAAGGGTCGTTCGACCGCCAAAGGGGTCGCGACCCACAGGTTGAGAACCGCTGGTCTAGGGAGAAATTAGTATCTAAAGACTTGATAAAATCCAGAGCAATTCAAATTCAAAATCATATTTTATTGCCACCATGATGTAAAAGTCCTTGGACATTAAAATCAATATTCCATCCTCCTCAATTTGCTATTTTTGATGAGTCTTAGGGAGAGTCACTCTTTATTGCGGGTAGTCCTGGGGACTTTTGGGGAGTGGTGGGGAGGGGTTGTCCATGTGGAATATATGCTGGAGGCATTCCTCTGTGCCTTGAAGTTGTCTTCATAGAATTCTGAGTGCCCATGAGCACCATGTGGAAAGAATCTAAAGAGTTAATAGGACACTAAAAATCACTGTTAGAAAATAAACTGAGACTGGTCTGTAAAGTGTTAATCCCCCTCTCCAGGGCAAGACTGTGTTCCCACAACTGAGTATTTAGAGTTGCCTGAGGCTAGAGCAGAGATGCAGAGGGAACTGGGAGGAGGCCCAGAGGAGAAAGAGTTTGGCTTCATTAGGAAGCCAGTCTGCTGTTGTCATCTGTCTGAAACACACAACTTAGGACCTTAAATGCAACAGGAGGAATATCCCAGCAAGAGGTCGGCTAGTTTGGGCACTGGGAATTTAGCCTAACTGGGGGAAAACACCAGCTACACACGTTTCCTCCCTTTGACATGCTGTCCAGGCATTGGTGCCCTCTGACAAAGAATAAAAATTTGCAATGGAGGCAGCTCCTGTTATTGGATCTTATTAGAGTTATTTCTTCCCTTTCTTATTTCATGTATTTGAAACTTCTTTATTTCTTTTTTGCTTTTATACTGCCTACCTCGAAGGCACTAACAATTTAAACCCAGGACCTCATGGGGCTCCATTGTATACATGGGCTCAGCTGCTTTGCAGTTTAAAAGGAATGATTTTTTTACAGATGTCTACTCCCCTCCCATCCGTCCACCTCCTGTCTCTGTGCTAAGGCTCTCTCCTTTGGTGAGACTGTGGCCCTTGATAGGGTCCTGTACATGCCACTCAGCCGCTCGAGAAAGTCATTTGCTTCTGGATGAGCCTGCACAAGCTGCTAAGATCAGCCAAAGGGAGAACCGGGCCTGGCATGAACAGGAGTTCAAAGCCAACCTCAGAGCTCTCAAAACTCACCTCTTAGTCTGACAAACTTTTAATTTCAAAAAGTCCCTCCTACAGATATAAAAATATATAAGTAAATAATTAGGAAAATACTTAATCCAAAAATAGGTTTGTCATAGATTACTAAAAACCCCAAATCACAGAAAACAAAACCAAAAATGGCCTCATGGACCATCTAAGCTACTAGATGCCACCAAAAAGCCCCAAATCACAGGCTCCATCAAAGGCCTGCAATGTGCACACCATCAATTGCCACTATTTTGTCCCATGTATCAGAGGTCCTAGTTCATGCACCAGTTGTTGGGAGGTGGAGGTTATTTCCCTGAAATGTGAGCCTCCCTGTTCCATGGAAAAACAGACTAGAACATGTGCTTCCAGCGGGCAACTTGCCCTCAAGAGAGAGGAAAGAGGAACAAGGTTGGTCTACAAATCTCATTTCTCTCCTAAATTCACCTTCAGATAAATTGCTACAGCTCAAAAGGGTGGAAAATGAGAAGGCAGAGAGAGGCCAAGAGTTTTGTGGTAATTGAAGGCCTTTCACGTCTAAAGAAACATCGGGAGTGGGAAGGAGGTGCCCGTAATACTTGTCTACACCCGTCCTATTCCCATTGCCTATCAGTATTGCCACGTCTTCTCTTCTTCCTCCTCCTAAGTATCTGGTGTATCCACTCTTTTTCCCGTCTCCATTGCTACTGCCCAAGTCAGGCATTGGTTTTCTCATCTACTAAGAATTGTATTCTCTTCTTACTGGGATTCTGGCCTTTGTGCCTTCCTGTTCTCTTCCTGCCACCTCCCCGCGCCCCCTCCCCCGCCCCCCCCACATAAATGAGCAAAACTGAAAACATCTATCTTCTGCATCGCCAGAGTGATCATTTTATTGTACACATCGGATGTTGCCTCTCCCATGTTCCATGCCCATCAGAGACTTCCCATTGCCCAAGAGATAACTTTCTCAACTCTGGTATCTGGCGTATAAGATCCTTCTTAGTTTGAAAGGTGGTTAAGCTTGTGGACTCTAAAGAAAGTATGCCTGGTTTTGTTTTATTTTATTATTTTTAAAAATATATTTATATTGATTTTAGAGAGGAAGGGAGAGGGAGAGAGAAACATCAATGAGGAGAAAGAATCATTGATCAGCAGCCTCCTGCACGCCCCTATACTGGGGATCAAGCCCACAACCCGGGCATGTGCCCTAACTGGGAATCAAACCGTGACCTCCTGGTTTATAGGTCAACACTCAACCACTGAGCTACACTGACTGGATAGAATGCCTGGTTTTAAAACTGTTGCCTAGCTGTGAGACCTTGGGCTAGTAGCTTAACCTCTTTGTGCCTCCCTTTCCTCATCCGTGAAATTGGAATAATAATAGTACTTATCTCAAGGGAAGATTAGCTTCTAGTAATAAGTAATATAATAATTCACATGAGTCTGGCTGGTGTTGCTCAGTGGTTGAGTGTCGACCTATGAACCAGAAGGTCACGGTTTGATTCCCAGTTAGGGCACATGCCTGGATTGTAGACTTGATCCCCAGTAGCGGGCATACAGGAGGCAGCTGGTCAATGTTTCTCATTGATGTTTCTATCTCTCCCTCTTCTTTCCTCTCTCTCTAAAACTCAATAAAAACATTTAAAAAAATAATAATCTACGTGAAACATTCATCACTGTGCCTGGCATATAGTAAGTGCTCAGAAATAGCCATTATTTTTATTTGGCCTCTGCTTATTTATCTAGCCCTGTGTGTCCCATTGATCCCCCCAAAGGTAAGATCCAGTCTTAGCTATTTCCTCTTCTCTGACACTGCCATGCTCTCTCAGGTCTCTGTCTTTCAACCATGCTGGCTCTTCTCTGTTGGAATGCCCTTGACCACCTTGACCACCTGGCAATGCTGTCTTCATCCCTCAGTTCTCAGTTGAAGTGCTTTGTCCTCTGTGGATAGACAAGTGTTGATTCTCTTGGTCTCCCACTTTCCAACACACACACTGCTTTTAAAGCAAATACCCTTATTCTCCTAAGACTGTGTACTTCCTGAGGCTGGAGGCAGGGTCTTTCTGTCCTTTCCTACTGCCTAACACAGTGGGAGGCATATATAGAAAATTTTGTCTAATGAGTGACTTTGCAAATGAAGCAGGCACTTTTCTAGGGGAAGTAATTTCAAATTTTGAAAACTCTGCATGCATGTACGATATTTTGTGGAGAATCGGCCCTTCAGCATATTTCCTGATGTAATTCAGTAGAAACTGTACATGAAAAAGAATCTTAGAATACAGATAATTGCTATTTTCACTTCAAACTACTGTTTAAGGGGTCTAAATTCTGAACTAATAGAGAATTATTTTTTTTTACCTGCACTAATATATCGTGGGTGTTGAAGGAAGGGAAGAAGAAATCACATCTAACCTTTTAGCTTTCTGCTTTGTAGAAATAATTTTTCCAAAACTAATGATACAGTTGCTGAAATCTGTTTTAAATGAATGGCACTGCATTAATATACTGCCCAAAGTAAGTTAGTGAGTCTCCAGGCAAACAGTTCTTGTACCGTGATCATTTAGAGCTCTTTTTTTCCTTAACTTTTTAAAAGGTCAGTTGGTTTATTTTCACGTGTTTAGCAACAGTTTACAAAGCAATCTTTTAGAGCTGTCATTTTATTAATTTTCATGGTTTTAGTAATTGTGAATTTTATATTTCCTTGGGAAGCAATTAATACATTTAGGAAACTCTCCTGGGTTTCATAAACACTTCCAATTAAAAGTGCATTGATTTGGCAGTGGTTTCTCCTTGGTATATGTTCACAAAGACCAACAAGCAGTCCATGTGGCTTTGTCTAACCTGATTGTGAGCAAAAGTGAGACAACTGCAGATATTATCTCTTTTGCCTTTAGAAGTTAATTAGTTCTATAGGTATTATTAGCCTGTAAGCGCCTGGAAGGCAAGGGTAATGTCTTATTCATTATTATTTCTCACCCAGGGTCTAGCTGAGGTCCTGCATATATTAAGGACTGTGATTGGTGCCCCCAGCAGGTATTTGCATAAGTGGAAGTAGCTTTGCCACTGGCCAGTGTGGGTGGAGGGGTAGGGGTGGAGGGTGGGGAGGGGAAGAATCAGCAAAGTTCATGTTGGAGCTTGGTGATTCCCAGGACAGACTGACACCTCTCAGAGGCACTGGGACTAAGAATATAGGAACATGGCAGAGGAACCATTCTTAGGATGCTTGGAAAGGGGAGGAGGAATATGATCAAGAGACTTCTGGATGGAGTGCAAGTCCTTGAATGCATTTCAGGTTGGAATCATGTGGATAATTTGGAGGAATATAGATGTTTGAGGAAACTTAGGAAAAATTTCAAAGTCTGAGGATAGAAGTTCTGGTGAGGAGTACTTGTGACACTTTCTCAATGTGGTGTATGTGTGTGGTATATGTGTATGTGTGTGTGGGGTGCATGTGGTATGTGATGTTTGGACTCTGTGTGTGTATGTGTGTAGTATGTGTGTATGTTGGGGTATATGTGTATGATATGTGTGCAGGTGGCGGGGTGTGTGTGGTATGTATGTGGTGTGTTTGTGTGTGTGAGATGGGTATATGTGTGTGGTAGGTGATGTTTGGGTTGTGCGTGCGTGTGTGTATGTGTGTGTGTGTGTGTGTGTGTGAGATATCTGTGTGGTGCCAATGTTAAGAAATGTCCAAAGTTATAGAGAATTTTTATGAGTTTATTTGAGCCAAAACTGATGACAAGTGCAGGGAAGCAAGATCGCAAATGCTCTGGAGAATAAATTTTTCAGCTTCTTTTATGCGCTTGAAATTAAGGAAGATTATGTGAAGGTGGAAGAAAGCAAGCTGGGATTAGATTACACATAGTTAAGATTTGTGCTCTCCTGAGGGCGGTTGTGCCTTCAGGGATATTACTTCTAGCATTCCAAAAGTGTGTCAACCCAGATGCACAAGAACAATGGGCAGTGCTGGCTTAAAACCTTTCATTAAAGGAGTGACACTTTCTCAATATGCCTGGGCATAACTACCCACCTGCCCTGCCCAGTGAAGAATTTATCAACATCACTCTGTGAAGTTACTTTACATAGAACCCCTTTTTCATTCATAGTGTTGTGTGTGTGTGTGCCCTTTTTCATTCACAATGGTGTGTGTGTGTGTGTGTGTGTGTGTGTGTGTGTGTGTGTGTGTGGTATAGGGCTTCATAAAAAATTAGGCCACTATTGTAGCAAAGGATTGGATTTCTCTCAGAAGCTAATTCTTATGTATGAAAGTCAATAGATCCTTATTACCACATGCCTAATGCTGGGTTAAGTCCTGTGGGGAATACAAATAAAATAGAAAATATGGTATGCTTATAAGTGGTTTACAGTCTAATTAGATGTGTAAAAAGGACCATGTGAACATTGGAACAATATATGATGAATGAGAAAATAGAGAGATATGTTGTTCAGTGTATTCCTAAGAGAAATTCATTCTGGGCTGGCCTGTTGAAGAGGTGAGACATGATCTGAACCAACAGGGATGAATGAATGGCATTTCCACAGGTGGAGAAGAGATGTTACATGTATAACCTGAGGGTGCATAGTCATGGGTTTGGGTGACAGTGTTGGCTGGTGTAGAAGATTCTTATTGTGTGAGGGGCGGGGGCAGGAAAAGTTGGGACATATAGCAGATTCATTGCAGGCTAGGTCTTGGATGTAAGGTGAAGGCATTTGAGTTTTACCAATTAGGCAATGGAGAACCATTTATGGTCTTTCACCAGGGAACTGACAAGATCAAGGTAGTCTTTCAGAACATTACCTTAGCAAAATTATCCAGGCTGGATTGAAAGAGAAGGATCTGAGGCAATGAGACTGGTTTGGGGGTGTGAATTTTCTAAAACCCTGGGACACTGTATCATCTCCATTCATTCAAATATAATGTATCTACTTTGAGGTCATTCTCAGCAGAGTAACATAAAAAATAAAAAGAACTAAATTTTTACTACATTCTCTTGATCATATTGCACACTATATATAAAATATCTTTACAATTCTCTTCACCTACTTAAAGGATTTTTTAAAGATAAAATCATGACTCTCATACATATATAAATGAACATGTGTTAAATATTTTATTCAGTCCCTTAAAGAAGGAACCTGTAAGATGTTATAACCAGTTCAAAGGAGAATCCAAAGAATGAATACATTTATAGATCAGGAATATTGAAATTAATGTACAAATGGAGGTGAGACTGAATTTTTCCACAATAGGAGAGGTAAGTCAATTCAAGTTCTATCAGATATAACTTACATGCCTACAGACAAGAACCATTTTGAATTTCTATCAGTTAGAACAATTTATAGAGTGGTAAAATAGCTTAATGTCAGTGAAAGGCCAGAATCAGGTCATCTAGAAGGCTGTACTGTAGACAAGGTAGAATTTTCCACTGAAGCACAATATTTGTTCTAACCTTCAAGGACTTATTATGGTCCTTCTCTTTATACCCAAATTATTATATTTTATTTTATTATTTTTTAAAAAATATATTTTTATTGACTTCAAAGAGGAATGGAAAGGGAGAGAGAGAGAGTGAGAGAAATATCAATGATAAGAGAGAATTATTGACTGGCTGCCTCCTGCATGCCCCACACTGGGGATCGAGCCCACAACCCAGGCATGTGCTCCAATCTGGAATTGAACTGTGACCTCCTGGTTCATAAGTAGATGCTCAACCATTGAGCCTCACCAGCTGGACTATACCCAAATTATTTTAAAATGCCACCCATCTCCATCCTCTCTCACCCTGGGTTACTTCCTGTCACCTCCGAATCAGTTCTCTTTTTCCAGTGCAAATTAATTAATCCTTTCTTCTCTCAGTTTTTTCTTCTTCCCTTCCTGGATCAACTCACAAAAACTCAGGGTTGTTCTCCTTAGATGGAAGGTTGTGAAAATTTGTAGTTAATATATTCTCTATCACACCCACAGGACCAAAGTTTGATGCAGTTGTTTTGGACCAAAAATGTTTTGAGATTGTGATCCTGATTGCCACTTTTCCCTTAAGAGTGTAAAAGGGTGGGAAAAATCTTAGGTTTTCTCTTCTTTTTTTTTTTTAAATATATTTTATTGATTTTTTACAGAGAGGAAGGGAGAGAGATAGAGAGTTAGAAACATCGATGGGAGAGAAACATCGATCAGCCGCCTCCTGCACATCTCCCACTGGGGATGTGCCCACAACCCAGGTACATGCCCTTGACCGGAATCGAACCCGGGACCTTTCAGTCCGCAGGCCGACGCTCTACCCACTGAGCCAAACCGGTTTCGGCTAGGTTTTCTTTTCTTATTTTGCTGTGCTATAAATATCCTACTAAGGGATTTCTGGTCCATCCTTCGTTCAGAGTGGAATCAGCTAAGGACAATGAGGTTGAATGTTTCATCCAGTTAGAGGCAGAGATGAGACTGGATGTTGGATTCCCTAGTCTAAGAGTCAGTCATCCCGCACAGATTTATTGAGTGCCTAACATGTGCCAGGTCTTCAAGGAGCTTACATTATATGTGGAGGAGACAGGCAATAAGTAAGATAAATGAGAAAATTACGCAGTGTATCGTATATATGTATATATTATATTGTATTTTGCAGAATGTGAAAAATGCTATGAAGAAAAAATATCAAAGTATTTTAAATAGGGTAATTAGGAAAGGCATTGATGAGAAGGTGGTGTTTGCATAGAGAAGGAATTGAGGGAGTGAGCCATAAGGATAGATGGGGAAGAGTTTGGAGCAAAGGGAAGAGGAAGCACAAAGGCCCTGAGCTCGGACTGTGCCTGGTGTGTTTGAGGAATAACAGAGTGTGGCTAGAGGGATGTATAGGACAGCAGGAGATGAGATCAGACCAGAATGAGGAAGGGTATAGATCTGATAGGATCTTGTAGGCCATTGTAGGGCTTTCTGATTGAGATGGGAAACCACTGGGACGTTTTGAATGAAATTATCCTACCTAATAATAGACAAACAGGGTAATTGACCGTACCTTTGCTACGCCTCCCATTGGCTAATCAGCATGATATGCAAATTAACCACCAACAAAGATGGAGGTTAATTTGCATATGTAGGCTCCAAGCGGCAGAGCGAAGACTGAAGGTGAGCCGGAGCAGCGAAGACGGAAGACAGAAGGCAGCTCTGGCCAGAGTGAAGGTCTGGGTCCCGGGTGCCAGAGGAAAACCGGTGTCCGCAGCCAGGAGAAGGGAAGCCTATTGCACGAATCTCTTCGTGCTACAGGCCTCTAGTCTATTTTATATTTTAAGATGATTATTCTGGCTATGTTGAAAATAAACTGTAAGGGGACAAGGGTAGCAGCACTTGGCCAGGGGGCAGGTCATTGCACTAATTGAGGAGTGGAATGACAGTAGCTTGGAGCCAGGGGATGGCAGCAAAGGTGATAAAATAATGATCATCATGACATTGACCTTGGGTCAGTTTACTTTGATTATCAAACAATTTGGGGTATTTATTCATTTTCTAGCATTTTGCTAGGGACTGGGATACAAAGTCATATACGATTGAGTTCCTACCTCTGAGGAGCCTAATTTTATAAAAGAGACAACCATAAAAAGGAATTAAAAACATTACAATGTGCTGTGGCAAGCGCAATCTTAGAAATGCTCCAGGTACAGATGCAGACTACTCCCCCCACCCCCTCCCCGCCCAACCAAAAAACGGAAAGGCAGACAGAGAGGGCTTCTTCAAGGAGCCATGTTTTTCGAAAGAGCAAGAGTTTCACATGATTCACTTTGCAGGTGGAGGGAGGCATTTCAGGTGGAGGGAACAGCAACATTTATAGGGTAGTGTAAGCTATTAAGTTGTTCATTTCTGTCTTGTTCTTGGTGATACATTAGAGTCAAAGTGTTGAAACAAGACTCCCCAGCCCTACTCCCTGTGGCCCAAGAAAAGTCCATTCATCCTTGTGTTTTAAGTCTGTCTTGGAGGGAAGAGTTCCAGGCAGAGTGAACAGCCAAGTGTAAAGGTCCTGAAATCTGAATGTGCTTTGTGTGTTAAGGAACATCTGGAGGTTGGGGACTGTTTTGTAAAGATAAGGGGAGCTTAGGAGACAAAGAACCAGATGCCTGGGGCTATAGGAGGAATTTAGGGTCATCAAGGAGTTCCTTTGGAGTTTTTCCCAGAGAAGGGAGAGCAATCTTAGTACTTTGAATTGAAAAGGAAAGTGGCCCTAGAGGAGTGAGGTAGCTTCTTAGGATTTGAGAAAGATAGGGATTTGGGTATTTCCTTAAGCGTAGGATCCGCAGGTATCATATGGTGTAAAAGGGTACAAGGATGCTTGTATGGGGCTGGTCAATAAGCCCTTTGGGAGCAATGATGAAGTTTCTCTGTGGCCAATCCTGCAGGCCATGAACAGTGGTTAAGAGCAGGAGTCTAGAGTCAGGCTGATGGGTCAATTCCTGGCCCCACTACTTACCCTGGGCAAGGACTTGACTGCTACACCTTGACTTCCCCACCTGCAAAATGGAGCTGGTAAGAATAGTACCTACCTCATAAGGTTGCTATAAAGAATATATAAGCCAATGTATGAAAATTGCTTGGAGCAATGGTTAGCACACAGTGCTATATAAAGATGTGACCTTATTATTACTCCCCTCAGGGATGAACAGTGCCATGGACTGCAGACAGCCTTGACAGAGGTGTTAAGTAGCAGATGGAATAATCACATTAAAGGCAACCATGTGGGCCCTGGACAGGACCTCTTCCAGTGGGACCCCCAAGATCCTTACAGAAGTCAGTGGAGGGAGAATTGCATTTCATCATCAACACTGGCAAAGAAAGACTGAGCCAGTTTTAATTTTATCTAGAAAAATAAAAAAGAGTGATGTCTCTCAAGTGTATCATGAAGCAAATTCTTAGTGGTTATGTGTGCGTAGGGAACAATAAGCAGCTATAAATTGCTGAAAGATAGATTCTGAGGTGGAGATAGGTGGAATGTAATGGTGAAAAGGTGGGCAAGGATCAAATCAAGATGGACCTCAAATGCTCTTCAATTGACCTTGGCCTTTATTTCATACATGCTGGGGAGCCAGAGAAGGCTTTGTGAGCAGAGGAGACATAATACGATTTAGATCTTTAATAACTTTCTTGGCAGCATGAGCATAGATGTAAAATTGTCAAGATAAGAGAGAAGAAGTGATTAAATGGCTGTTGCAGCAATTCCAAGGAGGAAGAATTGGGTTCTGGTTAAGATACTGACATCAGGGATAAAGAAAAGACAATGGAACTGAGACATATCTGGAAGTCTTAGACCTGATATTATCGTCAGAAAAGTTGGGCTTCTGGCTTTGGATATATGGAGACCAGGAGAAAGAACAGACTTGGGTATGACAATAAGTTCAACTTGGGACCTCTTAGCTTGAGATGCCTGTGCCTAACTGGAGGCATCAAAATTGGCCCAAGATAAGGGTTTGGGAATCATCGGCTTTGAGGTAGTTATTAAGGAAGCAGTTGAATTGCTTGAGGAAAGGCAGTAATGTCAAAAGAGAACTCCAGAATCACCAGGGGCTTTGTAGAGGATCATGCGGAAGAAACGGGTGGACCAAAAGAAAGACAACAGGGAGTGTAGTTGCCAAGGAACTAGAGGAGTTTTAGGAGGCCTCATGGTTAAATTCAGGGAGTTCAAGAGCAGAGGACTTTTGCTGGTGCATGTCAGTAGGCCGGAGGAAATAGAGGTCAGCCTTCAGCAAGTCAAGGAAGGAACACGAAGCATATGTGGTGAAGGTGAGCATGGACCACACTCTGGAGAAATTTAGGTTTGAAGTAAAGATGAGGAGGGATCTGGGTCAAGAATATAACCTTTCCATCCCTCCAATGTGTAAGAACTTATTAAGTTGGTCATGGAGAAGTTCTCAACAAAGAGAGAATATTTGAGAATTCATATTCTACAAATATATGTAATGCTTTTAATGCTTTCTCTAAAGCAAGTCTTAAAAAATTATCAGTTTGACTATCTGAAAAATTCACATAAGGAAGATGACATGAATGGGATGCTAAGTGAAGAATCCCTATATTTAACTGACATTTTCATTAAAGTCTGATGCTTATATTTTCTAAAATACATTTCTTCCATGTAAGTGGCTCTCCGGCAGCCTCATCTCATTGCACAGCTGTGTGTACTTCGGCCTATAAACTCCTTTTGAAACACTCTTTTAAATTTGATATGAAAGCACACAGTTTATCCTACAGCACAACTCAAACATTTAAAACCATTAGTCAAGTGCTGAACACGATGAAATCCATTTTTACGATTCAAAAGTGCACATGCTTCATGAGAAAAAGGAATGGAGTTTTTATTTTGGAAAAATGGTGGGAACACCATGGGAGATGTATTTGGGATAATTGTAAATGTAGTTTTTCTTTGCATGAATGAATCTTAGATTGTTAGTTAGGAATATCAGCGAGAAAACACTTAGATGCCTCATTGCGTTCAGTGCTTTCTTTTATTAACTGTAACACCTGCCGTTTCACAGCCTGTGCTTCCATCTCCAGACGTAAAATGAAGGGGGTTGCACAACAAATATTGGGCTAATGTAAGCCTCCAAATAATATAAAAAAAACCCAATGCAGACTCAGTAATCTGGATATGTCAGGTAAAAGTGATTTTTTTTTCTGGTCAAAATGAAAGATATTTGATCTGAAGCATTCATTTAACAAATATTAATGAAATGGCCTTTATGTGCCAGGCACTGTGCGAGTCTCTGGAGTTATGGTGGTGAATCAAATGGACAAGTTCCTTGGCCTGATGTTATCAATGGTTTCATGTATCAGGGCAACACTAAAAATATAATTCCATATGTGAAGAATGAAAGGGAAAACACCTAGGGGCATAGTAGTATTCAGTAGGCAGGGATGTGCTCCTAAGTAAATCAACCCTACTTACCCTTTACTTTTATGTGGTACAGGTGAAAACAGTAAGTTGCCATTCCTGACCTTTACCCCCCATGGGGGGACACACCCATTAGACATCTCCCCTGGCCTCCGATGCTCCCTCACTTGCCCCTCTCCATCGAAGGAGAGGAGCATTTTGGAGAGGACCTTGGCACACCTGGCTCAGCTTCTTCCCCTTCCTGGTAGGGAGCTGCCCCATTTCTCAGTCAGATCTTCAGGTGGCTCTTCACCTTTTGGGCACTTGCTTTCAGTGATGAGTGTCAAGTTGCAGAGATGGACTGCTCCAATTAATGATTTTTCTAATGTTGATCTTTAAACGAAGGGGAAAGGAGGAACTGACCTCTTAGATTTTGTTTTCTTGACATGGGCTCCTTATAATTACACCTTCTACAGAGTCTCATTTTGCCTCTGGATTGTTAACTAGATCAGCTCTGGACACAGACTTAGACTTATAGGACTCAAATGGTGCCTTTACCTATAAAGATATGTTTAGATTTTATTTTAAAAAAAAAAAACTTAAAAAAAGAAGAGAAAGAACCCTTAAGTATGGTTGGGGAATATTTTTTTCTGCTAAGGGCCATTTAGTATTTATAACACTGCTAGAGGCCCAGTGCATGAAATTAGTGCATGGATGCAGTCCCTAGACCTGGCTGGTGATAGAAGCACAAGCATCTGGTGTGGAAGGGCAGGTCCCAGCTGACCTCTGGGCCCTGGGAAGCACCTGGGCCCCCAAATCTCCATGTGCCCCCTCCATCTAAGTCATGGTGCCTGAGTCCCCATGTGGACATGTGGTGAGTGCTGCCTTGGCCTGGTGCTGCCAGCTCACCATCCTGCCATGGTCCTGCTCTCATTGGGGCCCATCAGGGCTGGCAGTGCCTCCACTGCTGCCCGCTGCCAGTGCCGCATTGCTGACACCCGCCATGTTCCATGCCGCCCCCCTGGTGGTCAGCGCACATCATAGCGAGTAGTTGAACTCCAGGTCTCCCAAACTCTGGCTCAAACAACTGCCCAAGGGACAATTTGCATATTAGGCTTTTATTATATAGGATATACACTGAGTGGCCAGATTATTATGACCACCTGACGTTTGTAGGCAAATTAGCCATACACTGCATCGTATGGTATATGGAAGCTGAAGGCCTGTTCGAACACCTTTGCTGTCTACAGTTACCAAGATAAAATGTCTCCAATTTGCACAGGAACACAAGGATTTGACAGTTGTGCATTGGAAAAAAGTCATGTGGTCCGATGAATCACATTTCCAGTTGCATCATGCAGATGGCAGAGTGAGAATTTGCCGGAAACAGCATGAAAGCATGCACCCCACATGTATGAGTACAACCCTTCAAGCTGGTGGGGGCAGTGTTATGGTTTGGGGCATGTTTCCTGGCATGATTTGAGCCCTATAATTTATGTGGAACAACGTCTGAATAGCACAACATACCTAAGTATCGTCGCTGATCAAGTTTATCCTATCATGTAGATGGCGTATCCCAATGGAGATGGCTTCTTCCAACAAGACAATGTGCCATGTCACGGTGCTTGTATTGTGCAGGAGTGGTTTCAAGAACATGAGGGAGACTTTACCTTGCTTAGGTGGCCCCCACAATCACCAGATCTCAATCCAATTGAGCATTTGTGGGATGAAGTTAAAAGAGCCATCAGGCAGCTGGTTCCACAACCATCAAATCTCAAAGAACTGGACAGTGCTATTCATCAGGCATGGTGTCAGATTTTTTGCATCACCTTTCAACATCTCGTGGAATCAATGCCAAGAAGAATCGCCACAGTATTGAAGGCAAAAGGTGGCCCAATGAAGTACTGATGGGGTGGTCATAATAATCTGGCCACTCAGTGTATATATAGGATTTGTGGGCCATGTAAAATTATCAAGTTAAAAACTAGCCTGCTATATTTGGTCAAAGATTTAATTAACTCACTTCTAATGTCTTGGCAGGGCCAAACCAAGTAATTTCTCGGGTCTTATATGGCCCATGGGCCAGATGTTCCCCACCTCTGATATAGAGAGAATATGCCGTATTTTTGGGTTGCAGTGGAGAAACCATTCAATGGAATTTTTGCAGATTGAAAGGCCAAGAAGGCAATTCAAAAAACCTTTATCTAGGACACTTTATCTCTAGAAATCAGGTTTGCTCAGGAAGTCAGGGAGGCCCTAGAGAGGTCAGAAAAACATGCTTCAGTATGGCTAGCAGAACAGGAGTAGTGGAAGAATGAAAACCAAGAAGGAAAAATTTGTTAACTAGAGGAAAAAGAGATTCTTTAGGTGAAAAAAATGAGATATTCTTGGGCAGAGCACATAGACAGGCATGAGAATAATTACACTCAAGGCTAGGAATAGACAAATACAGAAAGTAAAGCAAGGTTCTTTCAGACTTACCTTTTCCTAAAGAAAGTACTAGAAAAGGGAGGCATTCATTCAATAATCAGTCATCACATGTTTATTGAGTACTTTCTATGTGTGAAGCATCAATCTTGGGTAATAGAAATATATAGTAAACAGAAAATATTAATATATTTAAAAGATTATTAAATAGTAGGGGCCCAGTGCATGAATTCATGCACCTTGAAAGAAACTGTGGGCCGCAAGGCTGTGGTGGACACAGGGATAGGTCTCAGCCCATCCTCTATGCCCCCGCCCAGCCCCTCCTGCTGCTCCCACATGCTGATGACTTGGCACTGTTCGCACCTGCTGACGGCTTGGAAGGATTGGGGCTGGCACCAGTAGCAGGTGCAAATGGGGCTGATGGTGCTGTCAGCAGGTGTGAGCAGAGGCTCCAACACTGGCAACAGGTGTAAGCGCCAGGCAGGACCATCGTGTGCGAGAGCAAAGAATTTTCAGTAACCACCAGAGGCTTTCCCTGATGACAGCCACTGGCGCCTGGCCTTGGTCTGGTGCTCCCACTCACCTGCTCCACCATCCCGCTGCAGCCGATGCCCACCATGTTCTGCATTCTGCTGCCTGCTGCTGACGCCCGCCATGTTCCGTGCGCACCCCCTGGTGGTCAGCGTACATCATAGAGACCAGTTGTTTGGTTGTTCTGCATTCGGTCTATTTGCATATTAGCCTTTTATTATATAGGATATCTCTGTGGATTTTAGATTTAGTAGGCAAATTGGACAATAAATATAATAAATAAATAATATAGTGTTAGAGAATGATGAGTGTTATAAAAAAGAAAATACATCAAGGTAAATGGGATTAGGAGTTCCTGGGAGTGGAGGTGGTCAATGTGGGTGACATTAGAGTAAGGACTTGATGGGGATGAGGCAGTGAGGCATGTGGTATCAAGGAGATGAGAATAATAATAAGAAGGAAGAGCCAATGCAAACACCCTAAGGTAGGAGTATGTCTAATGTGTCTGATGAGGAACAAGGAGGCCAGCAATGTGGGAGAAGAGTAAGCAAGGGGAGGAATGGCGAGAGATAACCTTAGAGTGGTAAGAGGCCATACTGTGTAGAACCTTCAAGGCCATTGTAAGGACTTTGACTTTTACTCTGAGTGAAGAGTAGGTACATCCCAATATTATTGCAACAATCCAGGGGAGAGGTGCAGGTATTGGAGTAGGGAATGGAAGTGGGATTTGTTAGCTTCTGGATATATTTTGAAGGTAGAGTCAATAGGATGCCCTGATCGATTGCTTATGGGACTTGAAAAAAAAAAAGAGAAGAATCAAGGATAACGCTAAGGATTTTTGGCTGGATTAACTGGAAAGATGAAGTTTAGAGATGTTTTAATTGTTATTAGATCAAAAATAATGCTGGGGCCCAAGGATAACTATAGAAGAGAGGCAAGATCTTAAAGAGTTAATTGGAATGATTCTCTTAAAGTTACAGAGTCCACTCAAAAAGTAATTGAAAATGTACCTCTTCGCCTTCCCCTAATAATTTTGATAGCTACATTAATTGGTTACAGATACTCTTGACATATTTGAAGAGCATGACCAGGAAGATCAGTGTAAAATACTCAAAGGATTACTGGGTAAACTTCAAGGTGATGTGGTGGATAAGGAGTCATATGCTCAAGAAATGTGTATAATTAGCTGTAAGGATGGCACATGAGAGAGGAAACATTATGAGGAGTCAGCTGTGTTACTAGATGGAGTCTGAGTCTGGGTCAGATGTTGATCTGATGAAAACATATGTCCTAGTTGGTATTATTTTATTAAGGAAACTAAAGATAGAAAAGATAGACAGTGTTTTGTTGAACAAAGACGTATACTGGAAGACTCAAAACTCACAGACTTGACAGCTCTCTCTCATTAAGGGCCATCCCACATATTAGAAAAACAATGCATTAGTCAGAAAACAAAGGGACAGTTCAAGGCAAAGAGGCTTTCAGTTTTAGCAAACAATACTAGATTTACTTGTATTAGGGACAAAAGTGGCCAATTCTAGAGATTAAAGCTGTTATGAACTCCACATTGCCTACCTGAATGGGATAAAGATCAGGGAAATGGAGCTCCAGAGGAATGCCTTCCTGCTACTGTAGGAGATGGCTACATGTGGAAACCCTACTTTCTCTGGAATGTTCAAAAGCTTAGAAGAGACTGTCTTAGAGAGTCTATGGCAAATGTATGGGTTGTCACTAGGCTTTCAGGGCTCAAACTTTAGAAGCTTCAGTTCAGGAATCCACTGAGGGTGATTCTGTAGCTGAAACAAATATGATTTGAGGGGGTCCTTCCCCAAAAGTCAGCCATACAATTTCAGAACAGAGCAATGAGTCTTTCCTACATCTTTGGCAATACTAAGCATTTGGTTCTGGGCCTATCATTTTTAGAGAAGATAAATGCCTTAGCAGCTGGGGATTTTTGTTGTTGTTGTTGTTTGTTTCTGAACTTGATGGATGTGGGGTCCGGGCTGGGATTCTCTTGTAAACCCTATTAACATTTCACATATATGAAAAATATTCATTATTTGAGATCCTGAAAGGTCATAGCCTGGACTGTGAGGGTTAAAAGAGGTAATGTTAGTGTGTGTAGAATACTTAGCACAGTAATAATAATAATAATAATAATAATAATAATAATAATAAACAATAAAATAATGATAATAATTGGTCAATAGAATGGCTTTTATATGCCGGGTGATTTTTATTTTGGTTTTGTTTTTTGATTTGAGTTTTAAGTCTCTCTAATAGGCAAGAGCTGGGGCTGGAGAGACTGGAGAGAGAAGTCAGGTCAGATCAGGCCAGATCTTGCCTCATGTACTAAGAAGTTTAGACTTTATCTTGAAGAACATGTGGAGTCAGCAAGAGTTTTGGGCAGGAGAGTTTGGCAATGAGATCTTAAAACGTCACTCTGGTTGAGTTTGGAGGTTGCATGGGACAAGTGGGGAATGGTGGGCAGGGAGATCAGAGGGAGTCTGTTGACATAACACAGGTGAGAAATGAGATTGGCCTACTCCCAACATATGGAATGGTAGTGATATGGGAAGAGGTGGAGAACTGACGGGCCTTGGTGAATGGCTGTGGAGGTTGAGGGAGGGAAGTCATCAAGAATTATTTAAGTACTTTTGGCTTGGACAATTGGGCACTATAGTGATGTCCTTCAAGGGATAGGGAACTTTTAAAAATCAAAACAAAAAATCAGTAGTAGTAATAGTAGTAAGAACTATAAATGTTTTATTGAGCCCTTAATAAGTGGCTGGCTCAGTGCTGAATGCTCTACATGGAGTATTTCACTGAGTATATGCAACACAATGTGGTCATTACTCTTGGTGTCTGTATTTTATAGAGGAGGGAGTCCAGGCTTGGAAAGGTTAAGGAACCTTCCCACTATACCTGTGTAGGAATTGGTGAAAGAGAAGTTTGGAATCAGACAGATCTGGTCTAAAATCCTGACTCATCAGTCATGGGAACTTGAACATGTCCCTTAACTTGTCTATAGTGGAGAAAACACCTACCACCTAAGACTCAGTGAGATGACATCTGCAAGAGTTTTCAGCACAATGCCTGGCACAAGGTAAACACAGTGAAGAGTGTCTATCACTGACCAAGTGTTTTTCAATTATTACATAAGCCTATGAGTAAGGAATTATAAATATTCCAATTTCAAAATGTAGCTCAAAAGGGATAGTTAATTTACTTTTTTTGTGCTGTGTCAGGAGGGTAAATGAGTTGTTCTGATTTTCTTTTTACTTGGACAGGCTGTCTTTTCTTTTCTCGGGAGGGAGTGAAATGATCAATAAATGGCCTACTGTTGTCTTGAAATGCTAGAAACTATGTGGGCTCCTGAGCTAATTTTTGCATGTGTGGCTGTGTTGAAAATTGCATTCTGAGGATTCTAAGCCCTTAATCTGTTATTATTAGTAGCTGTAATGGGTTATAATGGTCTGGACTCCTTTTTCAAGGCAGTTTGACTATTGATGTTCCTTCTTCTCCTCCTCTTCTGCCTCAGTCCTTTCTTGCTTTGTTATACTTCCATTTCTTCAATAATTTTTTCAATATAACTTATAATAAAACATTAGACATCTCTTTTATTATGTATTCTATTATTTATTCTTTCAATCAATATTTATTTTGTGCCAGGTACTATGTTGGAAGAATAGTGACAAATAAGGCAGCCTGTCTTTAATATCACTCACAGACTATGAAAGAGACCAACATGTTATTGGTATGCTGCAATCCTATGTAACATAGTAGGCGGGGTGCATGGGAAAGGAACTGAATGATTCTGAGTGAGTGTGTGGGGTGGAAATAGAGGGTGATGTGGAGGGGGCAGTCAGAGTGGACTGAACAGAGGAGGTGTCATTTGAAATTAAGAAGCTTTCTGGGCCCCTAGCCGGCTTGGCTCAGTGGATAGAGCGTCAACCTATGGACTGAAGGGTTATGGGTTCGATTCCGGTCAAGGGCATATGCCTGGGTTGTGGGCTCAATCCCCAGTAGGGGGTGTGCAGGAGGCAGCCGATCAATGATTGTCTCATCATTGATATTTCTATCTCTCCCTCTCCTTCTCCCTTCCTCTCTGAAATCAATAAAAATATATTTTAAAAAAAGAAGCTTTCTGGGTCCAGAAGGAATAGAGGCATGAAAGAAGTCAATGAATGGACTCATGCATCATAGAGCAGTTTGCCCACTAAAATCACACAGGAGTCTTTTAAAAAACATCAATTCACCGGCTCCACCCAAGAAACTATGGTGGTTTTCAAAGCTCTCCAGGTAGTTCTAATATGAGCTCAGCATATCGTCACCTGTCCTGGCAGAGAGTCCTAAAGATTCCACCAAAAAAGTACTAGAACTAATAAATGAATTCAGTAGAGTGGGAGGATACAAAATATATATCCAGAAATCAGTTGCATTTTTATACAGGAATAGTGAACTATCAGAAAGGGAAACTAAGAAAACAATCTCATTTACAATTGCATCAAAAATACCTAGGAATAAATTTAACCAAGGATGTAAAATACCTGTACTTGGAAAATTATAAGACACTGAAGAAAGAAACTGAAGCTACAAGTAAGTGGAAGCATAGATAGGAAGAATTAACATCATTAAAATATCCATACTACCTAAAAAAAAATCTATAGATTCAATGAAATTCCTATCAGGATATCAATGACATATTTCACAGAACTAGACCAAATATTTAAAAAGATTATATGGGAAAAAAAGACCCTGAATAGCTACAGCCATCTTGAGAAAAAAAGAACAAAGTTGGAGGAATAACACTACCTAATATCAAACTATACCACAAGGCCATAGTAATCAAAACAGCATGGTATTGGCATAATAACAGACATATACATCAATGGAACAGAATAGAGAGCCCAGAAATGTACAATGGGATAAAGATAGTCTATTAAATAAATGGAATTGGGAAAATTGGACATATAATTGCAAAAAATGAAACTAGACCACCTTCTTACACCATATACAAGAATAACCTCAAATGAATTAAAGACTTAAATGTTACACTCTAAACCAGGGGCCCTCAAACTTTTTAAACAGGGGGCCAGTTCACTGTCCCTCAGACCGTTGGAGGGCCGGACTAGAGTTTAAAAAAAAACTATGAACAAATTCCTATGTACACGGCACATATCTTATTTTGAAGTAAAAAAATAAATGTTTTCGGCGGGCCGCATGTAGCTCGTGGGCCATAGTTTGAAGACCCCTGCTAAACCATAAAAATCCTAGAAGAAAACATAGGCTGTAAAATCTCAGACATTTTTCATAGCGATATATTTTCTGATATATTTCTTCAGGCAAGGGAAACAGAAGAAAAATAAACAAATGGAACTATATCAAACTAAAAAGTTTTTGCACAGCAAAGGAAACCATCAACAAAATGGAAAGACAACCCACTGAATGGAAGAACATATTCATCAATGATACATCTGATAAGGGGTTAATATAAAAATTTATAAAGGACTTATAAAACTCAATACCACCCGCCCCCCCCCCCCCAAACGTTCCAATTAAAAAACTGGAAAAGGACCTGAATAGTTACTTCTCCACAGAGGACCTACAGATGGCCAATGACATATGAAAAGAGGCTCAAAGTCACTAATCATCAGAGAAATGCAAATTAATACCACAATGAGATATCACCTCACACCTGTCAGAATGGCTACCATCAATAAATCAAACAAATACCAACTGTTGGCAAGGATGTGGAGAAAAGGCAGCCCTCATATAGTGCTGGTAGGAATGCAGATGGATACAGCCATTGTGGAAAACAGTATGGAGTTTCCTTAAAAAAATTAAAAATAGCCCTAACTGGTTTGGCATGGTGGATAGAGCATTGGCCTGCAGACTGGATGGTCCCAGGTTTGATTCTGGTCAAGGGCATGCACCTTGGTTGTGGGCACATCCCCAGTAGGAGCTGTGTAGTAGGCAGCTGATTGATGTTTCTCTCCCATCGATGTTTCTAACTCTCTATCCCTCTCCCTTCCTCTCTGTAAAAAATCAATAAAATATATTTTTAAAAAATTAAAAATAAAACTGCCTTAATACCCAACAATTCCATTTATAGGAATTTATCCGAAGAAACCCAAACACTAATTCGAAAGAATATATGCACTTCTATAATCATTGAAGCATTATTTACAGTAGCCAATGTTTGAAAGCAGCCCAAGTGCCCACCAGTAGATGAGTGAATAAAATAGCTGTGGTGCATTTACATAATGAAATACTATTCAGCTGTAAAAAAAGAAAGATATCTTACCTTTTGCAATAATATGGATGGCCTTGGAGAGTATTATGCTAAGTGAAATATGCCAATCAGAGAAAGACAAATGCCATATGATTTCACTTATTTGTGGAATCCAATAAACCAAGTAAACTAACAAAGTAGAAACAGACTCATAGATACAAAGAACCGACTGACAGCTGCCAGAGGAGGGGGGTGTTGGGGAACTGGGTGAAAAAGGTGAAGGGAATAAGCAAAAAACCCTCATAGACACACACAGCAGTATGGTGATTACCAGAGGGAATGAGTGGTGAGGGGGGAGGTAGGAGAGGGTAAATGGGAGATAAATGGTGACGGAAGAAGATTGAGTTGGTGTGGTTAACACACAATACAATATACAGGTGATGTATTATAGAAGTGTATTATAGAATTGAAACCTATATATTTTATTAGCCAATGACACTGCAATAAATTCAATTAAAAAAGAAAAAGAATACCACTGCCCTGGAGAAACTCCAGCACCGGAGCACAAAAGACTACAACATGCCCATGTTGGCAAAAGCAAAATATCTGTAACAAAACAAAACATAGCAAATGTGCCTTCACAGAAGACAGGATAAATAAATTGTGCAGTGTATGGCCCCCACTGGAACTGAAGCACCATGAGGGGAGAGACTGTGTTTGTTTTGTTCACTGCTACATCCCAAGCACTTAGAACCGTGCCTGGTACATAGTAAGCCTATTTATTTAGCAATGAGCATGGTATATTTATATGATCCCATTATGTGGTGTTTCTGACAACAGTGACTAATGAATGAATTAAAGTTACATGCATCAATGTGGGTGAATATCAGAAGCATGAATAATCACAGTATGATGCTACCTCTTAAAGTTCAAAATCAAACCAAACCAAACCAAAGAATGTTCATTGAACCATATATGCTAAATCTCTATGTAAATACAAGAGAAGGATAAAGAGCCAACATTTTTTATTGTAGTTGCAGCAGTGGTGGGGTGGGAGCCTCAGGATGGCTTTGAGAGGAAAACAAAAACTTTTATTTTTTTGGGGGGGATGTTCTGTTTCATACGTTGGGTGAACACTTTTGGGAAAATTTTTCTTATGCTTTATTTATGACTTACATTTACAAATATATGTAACATTTAGGGGGAAATTTGTTTTCTTACGCTTCATTTATTACTTAAATATACATATATTCTGTTAAATAAAGAGAACTGATGATAATTGATCAAAGGGAAACAAGTAACTAACAGAAGGGACAGGGATTAAAGGCATGGACTTTGCTTTCTTACTGGTTTAGCAGGAGCTCCTGCAATGGGCGGACACTCCCCACCCCCATCATCACTGAGGTGCTTTCCTTAGGAGGGTGAGTGTCTGCAGGCCATTTGGACTCTTTGCAGGGAAGCCATGGGGTGAGGGAGCAGTCCCCCTTCTGCGAGGGAGAATAGCATCAGGAAGGCAAGGAGGCCCTTGTTGACAGGGCTGGTCATAGACTTTGTGCTCACCCTGTGGGCTCTCCCAGAGGCTGCTGTTGGGCATCCAGGAGGGGCTGCACACACAGCCTGTGATTGTGTTCTGGATTCTAGTTGGCCTGCCCTCCAATTTATTGTGTCAACGTGGTAGATGCCACATCTCTTGGTTCCAGCCCCTTATCAGTATAATTAAGGGAAGAGATGAGAGCTATTGTCTTTGACCAGTGTCTGTGTCACCTTTAGAATTCCCTGGTGATAGTGTTGGGTCAATTAGAGAGGGAGAGAGTACCATTGAAAAGGAGGTCTCAGCCTTGCTAACCCCCAGTCCAATCAGGGCAGCCACTCTGATGAATTTTATACATTTAGATTTTGTGTGTAATTTGATATCAAAGAAGGGTTCTGTAGCTAGAACACAAAGCTATGAAAACACATACAATTAAAGTTTGGAAACCGCTGGTCTAGATGAATGTTTTACAAACCTACCTATATATCAAATTACCCTGAGGAATTAAAGAAAGATACAGACTCCCCAGACTTTATTCTTGATTTACTGAATCTGTATTTCCAGGCGAAGCATCTCCAGGGCCTTTTGTAACAAGCCCCCTGGGTGGCTCTCACAGCGGCAGCCCAGCTCTGGTCCATAGCCTGTTTTTTGGAAACCCCTGTTGTGCTGGAACTTTGGAGTTCTCTAAGCACGAACATACCACGAGTCTGTGTTTATATCCCTCCTGTGTATAACACCTTCTGTTCCATTTATTTATTTTCCCCCATTTCTACCAAAACAACAGCTTCTAAGAATCAAAATATCAAAATGAATCTGCCATCCTATTTTTATTTTTTTCCATGTACAAAATTCAGAGTTGTTTTTCTGGTTTTTATGCCCCTCCCCCCCCCAAACATTGTGTATAAAAATAGGCTCTTTGTTTTTCCACAGTGCCTACTGCTGTAGCTCCCACATGCTTTGGAAATCATGTCATTCAAGTTTGAATAGATACTAAAGGAGTCCAGGGAGTAATTTCCCCTCGCATCGTTCAGCGACAAAATATTTCCAAACTGTGCTCTGACATTGGCTTTGAAATATTTCTTTCTTCCTGTTTGCCCCCACCTTCTGAAAACATATAAGCATGTTAAATTGAATAGCCCACTGGGGAGACTTAAAGATAAGGCTGGGAACACCTGCTCTCAAAATAGTGCCTGTGGTTAGTACACCTTAACAAAGAAATATGATTCTTAGAAGGGCCAGTGAAGGGCAGATGAAAGAATTAAGGGAATATGTGGGCTGAAACATGAGGCCAAACTAAGAAGATTAAGACTTTCAGCCCAGAGAGATGAAGGCTGCATGGGGAGGTGATCAAAGTTGACGAAGCCACAAAGGCATCGATATGTTTGTGCTCACCAAATTTCAAAGTACAAGAATGGGCAAAGAGGACCCTTTCAAGCCTGAAAAAGGTGAAATTTAGAACAAATAGAAAAAACACTAGTTTACACAGTGAGTCATAAACTTTTGAAATAAGTCCCTCCAAAGATATGGTCTGGGTTGAAAATAATAAAGGTTCACGGAAGGTGTAATATATTTATAAGTCAGGGGGACACAATAGTTTTTTGAGAGTGAATTATACTTCCTTTGGTACTTCTTTGCTCGGAACCATGTAAGAGAAAAAATATTAAGCTATGTTTATTCTGCAGGTGATCTAATAGGACAGAATTGTATATCCTTAAGGGGGAAACACCTTATTCAGTCATGTGACTTAAAAATTTTAGTAATGGAAACAATTTCTTGCTTTAAGGTAACTCTCCACCCCATCATGAAGCCCCATGGTTCATCAGCTGCTGGGTCCTGTTTTCACTAGCAGTGAGGTTGGGGTGGGAATGAAACAAATGTAGTGGTGGAAGTATCAGGTAACCTGTAAACATGTCAGGAGAGCCAGAGACAAAAGACAGAAAGACATCCCCACTGAGGCTGTTACATACCACATGAGGCCCATGCCAGTGAGAAAGCCATGTGGATAGTCCTCAATGCGGCAGGTGTGATTCCTTTCTTAGACAAGCATGACCTTCTGCTACTCATTTCTCCTCACTCATGCAAAGGACTGACACTTGAAGCTGATGGCCAGGGGAACATTGCAACCTGGGGTGGGAAGTCAGCCCTGCAAGGAGATAGAGATAAGAAGGGACATCTTAAAGCAGAGGATGTTAGTCTTCCTTAAACTCTTTCTCAGATTCTAATGAAATAAATCCATAAATAAATTATTCAAGTAGTAGTACACCAAACAGAAAGATTGAGAGTTGATTATTTTTCAACCCATCAAAATTATACTGTATAAATGGATCTATCGCATAAAGAATTTGATTAGAAGCTGTTTCTGCTTATCTATGGCTGTGTAACAAACTACTCCAACACTTGTTAGTTTAAAGCAGCAACCAGTGAATTATGCTGGTGGTTTCTATGAGCAGTAATTTGGGTGATTAAGCTCTTCTCCACAATGAATGGGACCTCCAAGTGGTGGGGGGCTGGAATCATCTGGAGGTTTCTTCACTCAGATGTCTGGCACCTGGGCTGAGAGTACTTGAATATTGGGCTCAAATGAAATTGTCAACTAGAGCTGACCTTTCCATGTGGCTTGGGCTTCTCACAGTGTAGCCACTAGGTTCCAAGTGGGAGAGTCCAGAGATCAAGCAGGTGGAAGCTTCATGGCCTTTTTTTTTTTTAACATAGTCTAGTGTCAGTAATTATGAAGTAGTCACCTTTGTTGTATTCTATTGGCATAAGTGAATCACTGAGGCCAGCCCGTATTCAAGGGATCAGTGGTAAGGTTACATTGCAGAAGAGCATGTGGGAGGGTAGATATTATCAAGGCCATCTCAGAAAATGAAATACAATGTACCACAAGGATGTATATGTATGTGAATGTATAAATAATCACCCTTTTCCCTGTGTTAAGATCTGAGAGGGGAGTTCTATTGGCATCCAGGTGACAGTGAATGCAGGATGTGTTTATTGCAGGATGGGAAGAGGTCAGGGGATTAAGAGCAATGTTTGCCACTTATCCATCAGAAGAGAAGAACAGGATAAAACTCTCTTCAGTAAAGAATGAACAGACAAACCAACCAACCAATATGGGGCCTTTGGAAAGTTTCTGCCTTGAAGATGCAGATGAAATACGTACTTTGAAAAATGATCTGTTTAAGGAAACAAATGGATATTTATAAAATCTTCTGTGAAAGGAAGAAAGAACATAAATGAAACTGCAAAAACTTGCATTAGTTACCTGAAGAGAGTTGAGGGGGCTCCTTTAGAAAGCAGAGGAAATGATCAAAGAGATGGATATAATAGTAAAGTTGATTAATATGAAGGCAGAGATTAGGTACTGAAACCGTGAGTATCAGGCATTTCTGAAGATAAAGTCAGCACAAATGCTATTGAAGTAATGCTAAAAGATATAAAGAAGAATATTTGCCAAATGGAAGAAAGATTGAGTCAGCATTTGATAATATTCAATAATTCATAGAGAAAAATAGACTGAGTAAGACTTGGTTTTAGATACATCCTGGCAAAAATGTTTGAACTTTATAGATAAATAAAAACATTGATGCAGAACTCTGAATTCCTAGTTTTTGGTTTTTTGTTTTGCTTTGTTTTTTACAGAGGAACAAAAATCAAGTTGAATTCCAACTTCATCACTACAAATTTAACACCAGGTAATGACAGAGTAACCTCTATAATACCAAGCACTGGATAGTATCAGAATTATGAGGAAAATTGTTGTAAGCAAAGTATTCATCCAAGTTTTTATTAATGTGTGAAAGCAACAGAAAAGCATTCTCAAATACACAAGGATTCAGAAAGACTATCACACAGGTATGATTTCTGGAAAATCATTAATATGTCATCTGATGGCTTCTGGAATGAGAAAAATACATATTATAAGAAATTTACTAATAATAATTCTGTGAATTTCAAATTTCATATAGGGTTAACAAAGACTGACAAGTTAGGGGAGAGACAATGCTGATGTCCTCAACTTACAAAGGATGAAATGACAAACGTACTGTTTCCACTTCCAGAAAGCAAAATGAAGATTTGTAGAGCAGAGTGAGAAAGCTCAAACCATAATATTTGCAGAGGAGGTTGCAGCTGAGAAAGGAGCTGCTAGCCTGCCCAGTATATTCCAAAAAGAATCTAGACTTTAAGCTCAGAAAGAGCAGATAACTGAGAGAGTGAGAATGAGTTTGCAGAAGGCAGAGAATTGAAGGGTTATATTTAAAAATCTATTTATATAAGGACACATAGTCTACTTTCTTCTTTAGAAAGTCTAGCATCCAAATATTTTCCTCCAGGCAAAAACAACAACAGCAACTAAACAGAAACCCAGGGTGTTCTTTTCTAAAGAAATTGAACAGATATTTTGGGAGAACTTGGGCTGTTAGTGTAGGTGTTATCACCCTGGAGGAAAGCCCTTCCCATTCTGTCATTTTGATGGCCCATAATTAAAATGGGCTCTCACATCCTCACTCTGTCACCTTCCAGGGAAGCCTGTGAGTTGACAGATCTTGCTTCTAGTCAGCCTTATGTTGAGTGAGTTCACAACATGGGAGAGAAAGTGAAAGATGATTATAAAAAACTGACCCCTGAAGAAACAGAGAAGTCAGGGTGGAATAAATACAGGTGGAAATAGGTTCACAGTTGTGAGTACATGAAACACAGTTTATTCTTGTATTATTATTTATTAATTATTGTATTATTTTCCATATGAATTACTATAAACCTGCTTTTGCATAATTAAAAAATGAGAATGATGAGTCTACTGTCCTCAGAGAGATATAAGAAGCTATGAGTGCTATATTCTCCACAAAAGAAGAACAAGATGCTATGAAAATGAAAAATGAAAAGAGCAAGGAAGAACTTGGAAATTAGAGAGGTGATCGCTTAAATAAAACACTTTCTCCAGCATAATTGGGAGAAAAAGTTTAGTAAATCTCCCTAAAAGTAGCCCAACAAGAGAACATAAAAGGAGAGAAAAGATAGAAGTCAATTAAGGAGAGGACTTAGAAGTGTCCAGTGGATGGATTTAGCAAAAACTAGGCCATTGGCGATCTTGGATCTTGTCACAAATAGTTTCAGAGCAATAGAGTGAATACAACATAAATATCTAAATAATGTGATTTTGTTTGTCTGGCTTAAGAAGATTGGTTCAGTGGTGTGAAGTTAGTGGAAAAGAATCATGTTATCCCATATGTAACATCTAACATCCATATAATTCAATAGATAGCTACTTCATAGTCTAAAATTCTTACTCAAAAATTGCTTACTGCATCGCCCTGGCCAGGTGGTTCATTAGATTGGAGCATCGTCCCACACACCAAAATGTGGCAGGTTCGATTCCCAGTCAGGGCACATAGCCAAGTTGTATTTTCAATCCCTGAATGGGGTGTGTATGGGAAGCAACTGATTGATGTTTCTTTCTCTCCCCCTTCCTCTCTAAAAAAAAAAAAATCATTAAAAAAGTATTCTCCAATAAGGATTTTAAAAAATTACTTATTGCATTATTTGTCACCTCTAGTTCCAGGTGGATGGCATTGAACTCAGACTAGAAATGAACTGGGACATAATTGTTCAGATGAATAATTTATAATAATCAAGAATCATATGCCCTTAAAAATCTTAATAGTGTTGACAATATTTAGATGTAAATTGGTTATCTCCACTAGAAGGACATGTGAGTTATTTGATGAGTTAATCCATTACCACATCATAAATTGATACATAACTTCTTATAAGCAGTTAGAAAAGTTTCTGAGGGTGAGCATTTTGGTTTTCTGCACATAAATAAATAAACTCATAAATATTAGAAGAAACAAATGAAGATTAGGTGGTAGGAAAAATGATCCATGAACCGTATTTTTCAATGATTTCCATGAAGTATTCATTGACCCTAAAGTAGTACATCACCACTGTCAGCACCCTAAGAAAATTAGCATCTTGCTGTATTGATAGTATTATTAGATTTTGAGGCGGAGGGAAAGGTTGCCTTCCAGGTAAAAACTGTCTTAGAGCTCATTGTTTAACTACAAACGAAGGGTTTCCAGGTCTCCCGCGCTCCTTAACTTGTACTAGTGGCAGGAGGCAAAATGATAATGAGTAATAGCTAAAAAAGTCACTTTTTATATACCAAGTGGACTTGAGACTTTCAGTCCTGCAAATTAAGTTAAAATGAATGGCTTCTGAACAGCACTCTGGGTGACAGGAAGTTTATAAATGTTATGTCTCCTGAGGTGTTCCAGTAATAGTAAGTTTGGGCAGAATAAGCTTTTTCTGTAACAGCCTCCTTGGAAAGGCCAGCAGTCTCCAGAGAGATTGGTTAATAAGTCAGTTACCTGAGTGTTGAAAATGAAATTGAAAAGGTAAGGGAATAAAAAAAGACTTTGAAGGAGAAAAATGTTAATTTAGCCAATTCAAAGCTTTTCCTACCAGAGTGATATTCAAGGCTGGCTAACCCACTGTCTGTGGTCTTACTCTAATTTCAATTTGTATGATGGCTCCCATAAACACAAGGTTTTGTGTTTTGGTCATGCAGAGCTGATACAGAGAAGGCAGTGGATGTAAGATTTAGGTTTGGTGCCAGGAGAAGGCTGGAAATGGCTGTAGGAGGACCACCGGGTGTGCTGCCTGATTGGACAGCCCAGTGTGTGGAATGGGGTGTTGTTGCCACAGACTTCCCTTGTTCTGCCATTGCCTTTGCAGATCTCAGCAGGAATCGAAGTCATGGTAAGTGTCATATCTGTATGCCATGATCTGACAGTCATCCCTAAAAAGCATTTTAATTTTTTCACATAAAGGTGCTCTCAGAGGAAATGCAATTAATTGGCTTCTGAAATGTCTTGACACTTTGAGATCGTTGGACAAATGGTACTACAAAAGTTCACGAGCAGAATATTCTTGGCTGTGTACAAGAAAGAGCATCTTCTTGATAAAGGCAGTGTTGTTTGCCTGAAGTTTTGTTTTTTCCCCTCTTGTCCTTGGGATGGGGTCAGATTCAGGAGAAGCAGTAATAGAGAGAAGAGGGAGGTCTCTTCAGATTTCATAGGCTACCAACCCAGCAGGTCTCATCGTTTCATTTTATACACATAACCCTACATATTTTTACACATAGTTTCTCTTATTTTCTGGTAGCTCAGAAGTTAATAGTGTTGTTAAATAAATAAATGTATTAATTTTAATGTGAAATGATTTTTGAAGAAGCAGTAATGTTTTCTCAGGAAAGCTTCATGAAGTATTCATTTTTCTATCACCGCAGTGTAAATCTATTTACCAGTTATAATCATTTTAAGATTTAGTTTGCTCTTTGGTTATTATTTTGACTAAGAGGGAAGAAAGGAGGATATGACATCATTTTATCACTTCTCTCTTACCTTCTGCTCTCCTGTCTCTGCCCCAGTGCCATTGCCCCAGTTCAGGCTTGCATCCCTGGACTATTGAGTAGCCTCTTCCTAAGTGGGCTCCTGACTTGAGCTTTGTCCCGCTGCAGTTCATCCATGCAAGAGTGAAAGGTCTTAAGGATTTATCTGAGCATGTCAATTCCTTCTATGGTTTCCAATGCTTAGGAGAGAATATCCAAATCCCATGCAAAGCCTTTCATAAATTGACCCATTTTTACCTCTCTAATCTAGGGGTTTTCAAGCAAGGTCAATTTGTCAATTTTGCCTCACAGAAGACATTTAACAATGTCTGAAGACATTTTGGATGGTTACCATAGGTGTGTGTGTGTGTGTGTGTGTGTGTGTGTGTGTGTGTGTGTGTTACTAGCATCTAGTGGGTAGAAGGTAAGGATCCTATAATGCACAGGACAGCCTCCACAGCAAAGAGTACATAGTCCAAAATATTCATAGTGCTGAGGTTGAGAAACTGCTGTTACCTACTCTGCTCATGTCTCTTCTGCTTCCTGGACCCCAAATAGGGAACTGCGTGGCCATTCCTTAATATGCCAAGCCATTCCTCTTGTCCTCATCTTTGCACATGCTATCCCTCTGACTGAAATGCCTTCCTTCCCTTTTGCCATCTGGAGGTAGTGTTAGCAATCATCGCACCTTGGGCATCTATTTAATTTGTGCTTATGTTGCATTGCAATGTTGGTTTTTAATCTTTTTCCTTATTCCCTACTGGAATGAGCTATTCATGTCCTGCATCATGTCTAATATCTTCTTGTTCCTACCATCTGGTACAATGCTTGGCATATAAGTGGTATTCAGCATGCTTGTTAGTTGGATACTTGGCTAGATGCATGGATGAATAGAATCTGTATTTAGGTCAGATGGTAATCCAATATTGTTTATAACCTAGGGCTACTAATATTCCAACTTGGAAACTAATTATTGCAGTCTATTCATTTCAATGTCACCTTCTTGTTTCTTTTGATATCTAGTTTGACTGCTGGTGTGTTGAAGGTGGTAAGTGATCAGTAATTATTTATTAAAGGAATGTTGGCCATAGGTCTAAGGTTAAACAAATTGTAGCATTGGATAACCTTAGATCCTTTCTCCTTAGAAAGGCAGGGAAGATATTATTTTCCCTTCAAAATCATCTCACTGGACCACCTTTTGCCTACTCTGTTTCATTCTGCCTCAGTGGTTTCTTCCTGTCCACCCCATCCCCCCACTTCACCCAACATAACTCAGCACACTCTGAAAGCTTGGGTGCAGAACTAGAGACTCCAGGAGTGAGAAGACGTAGGGGCCTCCCACAGAATCAGCCATCTTAGTTCAGTTCACCCCACTCAAGTTCAGAACATTAAATCCCATCCTTGCTGCAGGCTAATGGCAGAGATTTATCTCCTCTCCAGGCCTCAGCTTCTTCTTTAGGTTCTGTCTCCTTCAATTATGATTGCTGGTTAGTTCACCTTGCTTCTACCCTTAAATCTCAAGTTGAGCTGTTTCTATTTTTAGCCTCCTTTTTTTCATCTGGAGGTAAATGGTCTATCCAATTCCTTCTGGATGTCCTTTCTTCCTCTGGCACGAGGCATGAATCACTGGGGCAAGTACCTTTATTGGGTCTGAATTTGGGAATTTTCCATTCATTTGTCCAACCTCCTATTCCTATCTTTTTCTCTCAGGACAGTCAGCTGTTGATCATCTCTGGTTTTGAACCTGTCTTCTTGTTTCTTGGCTCTTTCATTTAAAAAATATGTATTTTATTGATTTTGGAGAGGAAGGGAGAGGGAGAGAGAGAAATAGAAACATCAATGATGAGAGAGAATCATTGATTGGCTACCTCTTCACGCCCCACATTGGGGATCAAGCCCGCCACCCTGTATGTGTCCTTGGCTAGAATTGAACCTGGGACCCTTCAGTCCACAGTCCGATGCTGTATCCACTGAACCAAACCGGCGAGGGCGTGGCTCTTTCATTTTTCCGATCACTTCTGGTTGTCCTCTACCTGCAACATAATTATTTTCTTTTTTTGTGAAGTCTTCGGTTATCCTCTTGTTCCTTGCCCTCTATAGGTACCCCTAGTACTTAAGTCTTTTTCCTTCAAATTTATCATCTCCTTTTTAGTTGATGGCATTTTTTTCTCAAAGGCCTTTTCACTTGAGTCTTCTACCTATTGTACCTTTTTGAGTAGCAGCTACTTGGTGCTCTTAATCTTTGGGTTTTATTATGTCTAGGAAATGGGGTTGGATGGGGTGGGGGATAAAAGGGGTAATTAAGGAAGAAAGAGACAAGAGATCTTCACTTCACTCTTACCAGAAAAGGTGAAGGAAGGGCCACAGCGACAGGGTTTCTTTTCTATTAAACTCAGCTCTGGGTTTTGTAGAATTTCCTTTTCTTGTTTAGAGCCTTGATCCTCACTTTAAGCCATAAGTAAAGTTTCAGTAATTTGTAGAATTTGAAAAAGCAAAACCATCCTCCGAAAATTTATTGGAAACTATTCGGTATTGGGCTTGGCATGATAAGAAACATATACCTTCCAAAGGGCAGTCGGGGAGGAAAAGGGTGCAACCAAGACTAATGGCATTAGATTAGAAACCAACGAAGGAAGAAAAATATAATCAGTTTTCAGTAAGGACTCCAATCAGGAAGTTACCCTTCCCACACATATAAAATGAAAACAAAACCAACCAAACAGTAAACAAACTGTTCTCTTTCTTTGATCACAGGCAGACAAAAAATACAGAGCTCAGAGAGTAGATAGGCAAGAAGTCACAACACATCATAAAGCAAGAGACAAACAATATATTCCAAGGGTTTATACAGATGGTAAGTAGCCAGTGTGTTACAGAGGATATTGGCAGAAAGCAAAGTATCCTCAGTGAAATGATTGATAATAAGAACACATAAAGCGAACTCTGAAGTGTGTGAAGAGAGGTTTGACAAAAGAATACTGATGGAAAATGTAGCTACTGCACTGTGGACCAGGGTGGAATAAGAATAGGATGGTGCCGAAACCGGTTTGGCTCAGTGGATAGAGCGTTGGCCTGTGGACTGAAGGGTCCCAGGTTCGATTCCGGTCAAGGGCATGTACCTGGGCTGCGGGCACATCCCCAGTGGGGGATGTGCAGGAGGCGGCTGGTCGATGTTTCTCTCTCATCGATGTCTCTAACTCTCTATCCCTCTACCTTCCTCTCTGTAAAAAATCAATAAAAGATATTAAAAAAAAGAAAAAAGAATAGGATGGTGACATGGAGGTACAAGAGCAGCAATTCAGAGTATATCAGAAGCACAGTCCTACTATCAATGGCTAAAGATTTTTGGCTTTTTTTATTTCCATACGAAAGAACAAGGTGTCTCTTTTAGACTCCTACTCTCTTTCCTTTATGTTTGTTTCAATAAAGTTCAGTCGTTCTCAATGCACTAGTTATTTTCCTGAAGTCACAAGCTAACCTGTCCTGGTTTTATTAACATTAGACAAGCTGATCGGTTTCAGCCAATGGTCTGGCATGTAGAATGGGAAGACTGGGGAAACAGGCCCCTTACAGAGTGCTTTTGTTAGCAAGCTCCCCCACCCTCTGCCATCAGTCCTTTTGTATAAGAAAAACCAGTTAGCCAGAGGTTCCCACTCCCATTCACTGTGGTTTTGAATATTTTTTTTCACAATATTATCAGAAAAGGTCACATATCAAGAAAATAGATGTGGCAATACTTAGTACATGAAAAGATCCTGAAAACTGTTTATGATTAAGACTTCTGACAAGGGTATGGTGATTACCAGAGGGAAAGGTGGGTTGGAGGAGGTAGGAGAGGGTAAAAGGGGGGTAAATGGTGATGGAAGGAGATTGACTTTGGGTGGTGAAGGCAGTGCAATGTACAGATGATGTATCATAGAATTGTACACTTGAAACCTATATGATTTTATTAACCAACTAGAGGCCTGGTGCATGACATTCGTGCATGGTGGCAAGGGATCCCTCAGCCTGGCCTGCACCCTCTCCAGTCTGGTACCTCTCTGGGGATGTCTGACTACTTCTCACAATCTGGGACTGCTGGCTCCTAACCACTCATCTGCCTGCCTGCCTGATCACCCCTAACCACCTCTGCCTGCCTGATGGCCCCTAAACTCCTCTGCCTTGCCCCACACCTGGGACCCAGGATTCCCTCCTCTGACCAGTCGCAGGCACCCAGGACCTGGGCTTCCCTCCCTCTGGTCAGCTGCAGGCATCCAGGACCCGGGCCAGCTTCACCCGGGCCAGCCACAGTCACAGGGGACCATGGGCAGGCAGCTTGAAACCTCTCCAGGCTGCAGGCACAGGCATAGCTGCTGGTGCTCAGGACCATGGGGCAGGCGGCTTGTCCCTCTCCTGGGCCACAGGCGCAGGTGCAGGCACAGGCACAGCTGCTGGCACCCGGTACCGTGGGGCGGGTAGCTTGTCCCTCTCCCAGGCTGCCCCCAGGACCACGGGGACCATGGGGCATGCGGTTTGTCCCTCACCTGGGCCCCAGCCCAGCCGCTGGTGCCGGGGACCATGGGGAGTGAGGCTTGTCCCTCTCCCGGACCACAGGCGAAGGTGCTGGCACCCGGGACCTTGGGGCGGGTGGCTTGTCCCTCTCCGGGCTGCAGCCTGGCTAGTCCCCATTCCTCTCTCGTGAGCTCATTTGTGCCTGGCTGGTCCCTATTTCTTTCTCCCAAGCTCATTTGTGCCTGGCTGGTCCCCATTCCTCTCCTCATTGTTGAGTGTCTGAGCCATTAGGGCATGATGGCATGAGGGTGTGACGACCATTTGCATATTAGCTCTTTATTATATAGGATGTCACCCTAATAAATTCAATTAAAAGAATTTTAAAAAGGAATTCTGGAATCAGTATAGATTCAGTTTAATCTTATTTAGATGATTTAAATCAGTGGCTATGGAAACTTCTACTTGAAGTTTATTATAATAACTCTGTAATGATGACCTCAGTCATCTAAGGAAGAATCAGCTGAGTTCAGGATGGTGAATGTACTTAGGTTATAGGGAACTAATAATGCATCTTAGAAGGATTTGAAACAAAGGTTGAAAAAATATTCCAAGAACATTCTGAATATTTTTTGTAAAAAACTATGTTTAAAGAACAATTTCAGACATACACCAAAGTAAAGAAGATAATATAATGACCTAGAGGTTCAGTTAGGTTCAGGTTCAATTTTTAGGCAAGATTTTCCTGGGTGGTGCTCTGTTGTTGCTGTTGTTTTGCATTATGAAGCCATAAGACCTGTTTGCCCTACTTCAAATGACACTAAGATAGAGGAGTGGGGACAGATGTGTCAGCCTCATCCCTCTATTATTAAGTTTCTGTTCACTGATGATTGTTATCTAGATCCATTATTTCATTTAAAGACTTGCAAAATGTGATTATCTAGTTTTACCATTTCTTCTGCATTTATTAATGAAAATTTTCTCATAAGAAAGAAATTTCCCTCACTATTTGATTACCCTGAAATACAGGAAGTGTTACCATCAAGTATAAGAAAGGAGGATAAATGCCTGATTCATTCCTTTCATTTATTAGCCTTCAGAGTCACATGTTGGGGCCCCAACAATCAGATTTGTGCCCACCTTACAAATATGATGTGGGGGTTTGCTTTTAAACCATTTATTAAGGTTGTTGGTGAAATGCTTTACCCCCTCCCCCCTCCCCAACCCTGCATTCTAGAAATATGTTATTTTTATTGGCTAATTGTAACCCTCTTTCCTCCTCACACATACTTTATAAAAAAAAAACAAAACCACATAGTAAAAATTCTCAAACAGAAGTGACAGTGGAGTTATTGAGTTGAAGGAAGAGTTATGATTTTCCTGTTTATTCTTCAAGTATTTTTATGATTCGTGTTTAATACAAGGACCTCCCAGACCTGACATTGCAAGGGTAGATTTAAATATAAATTCTAGATGTTGAGAGGTGATCTATGGCCTCCTCCTTCCCTTGAGGCAGGCCTGTTGTATGGATGGGCACCTGCTTATGATATACGGATGGGGAACTGCTGGGACTGTAGCATTTCTCTGCATTGGGCCTCATGCATCCTGGAAAGGACACATTCAGTGTTGCCAGAATGCTTGTGAGGTGTTTTAGGAAGTAAGGATTACCTGCTTCTATAGGAGTTCATTGTACTGTAAACTATATCTATAATAGGCTTAACTGGAATCATCGGCAGCACTGTTAGTATATTATTTTGGGGGTGGAGTGGCATAGGGGAAAATGAATTATTGAAAGAGAAAATAAATGTATTTATTTGTTGATTGCATTGTCTCTTTTTTATCATCCCTTGGATCTCTGAATTCAAAGTTTAGTGGTTACAAAATTGCAGAAGTAAAAAGCTTATAAAGTTTGATGCCCTGGCCAGGGTGGCTCAATTTGTTGAGCATCATCCCGTACACCTAAAGGTTGCTAGTTCAATTCCCAGTCTGGCCCATGCCCAGGTTGCAGGCACTATCCCCAGTATGGGGTGTGCAGGAGGCGGCTGATCAATGTTCACTCTCACATGGATGTTTCTCTTTCTCTCTCCCTTCCTTTTTAAACATCAATAAAAATATATTTTTAAGAAAGCTTGTAGGTTTTGATAAAAATCTTGATGATATTTAATTCTTTGAAGCTATTTAGGCTGAAACCTTTTAGGGCAAAGGACTAAAGTCAATACCAAAGAGAGCTTGGAGGACAGAGTTGCCAAATAAAATGCAGGATGCCCAGGCAAAGTTGAATTTAAGATAATGATCAATTTTTCAGTAGAAGTTTATCTCAAATATTGCATGGGACATACTTATACTGAAAAAATTACTTGTTTATCTGAAATTAAACTTTAACTAGCTGTGCTGTACTTTTATTTGCTAAATCTGTCAAACTCTACTTGGAGGGCTCAGGGAACAATATGAGAGTGTTTGTGGTACTGTGTGCAGAGCCTCCAGCCCTTTCATTTTCTCAGGAAAACTCAGGGGAGTGCTAGTAATGACCATGCATATTCCTATACAAAGTGCTGATATTCATCAGAGCAAAGCCTTCTATCCCCTAATAGGTATACCTTTTCATGGCCCTCTTACTGTATAAAAATGAGCATCAATAGGCAGAGAATTTTCTGGGGGGTCTGAAGTCCCTCACTTCCCTCACCTAATCAGTCTTTCTCACTGAGCATCTCAGTTATATGAGGTCTAGGAACAATGAAATGCTAGGAGTCAGGGCTGTTGCCTATAGATTTAACCAGGTGAAACGGATGTTAAATAACATTTTGTTTAACTTGTTCAGACATCCAGTGAAGAGGACAGTGTGAAACATGCATTTTTCACGATCTGGTCAGAATTGGAGAAATTAAAGGAGGTGTTAGTATCTATTTGTTTTAAATGCTGTTACAGGAAATACATCACATGAAAGCTTATATAGTTGGTGATCCTTGAGAAATTTGTGTCCAGGATTTCTCTGTACTTTGAGTATAGGATTATTGGCAATGCCTAGAGGTGTTCTTTTTGCCCCTTTACAGTACATGTTGTTCTGTTGATTTTTGTAGTGTATACAAACCTGATATAGAAACAGGGAGATGGTTACCCAGCCATCTTTATGTGATATTGAATAATTCTCAGGGAGGACGCTTTCTTGTAAGACAAAGAACTAAAATTTTACACAATATAGCACTCAGGGCTTTATGGTTTTATCTCTTCTTTTGTAAACCAAATTTCCTTTATTTCAACCCTGTGGGTCTCTATGAGCTGCCATTATTATAAAACATGTCCACATGCTCAACTTCTGTTGATTGGTCCAGGGATGGTTACTTTAAAAACTAGGCCTATCATGATAGAGCTCTGCCCTTAACCCTTCCTGTGATCATCTGAGACATCTCTAGTAGTCTTCTAAAAATTCAATAAATTCCCTCCCCCCCCCCCCACACTAGAAAGTTCAAGTTGGATTTCTAAGATTTGCAACTAAAAAAGTACCAACTAATCAAACCCAGGACAAAATATAGTGCAAAAACCTTTAGGTTGCTTAGAAAAAGGGCAACAAATTAAATCCCAACCTCCTCACAGTGGACTCTTGAGCCCATTTCTATTTATACTCATTTTAATTTTGGGCTCCCCATGAAGCTATTTTGATAATTCTTTTGAAGTTCTTTTTATGCTTCAGTGAACTATTATATTTCATTATTTGTACCACTCTTATCATATTTAATATCTTATTTTATCACACTTAATATCTTATTTTATCACAGTTAGTTTTGCTCACCTCTTTCTCCTGTACTTGAGGGCAGGGATCAACCTTTTATTCATCTAATAGCCCTTGCAATATCAAATTATAAGTAAAAAGTAGTATTTGTTAAGTGGATGAATAAAAATGCTCTTGTTTTTTTGTTATCTATACTAATAAAAGGATAATATGCTAATTAGAGCTGGCATCTTCTAGACGTCCTTCTGGATGTCCTTCCGTACAAAGCCACAGTGGCTGCGAGGCCCGGGGTTCAGGCAGCCATGAGCCCCAGTGGCTGTGAAGCTCAGGCCTCGCAGCTGCAGTGTCCAGCAGTGGTAGCAACAGCGAGGAGGTGATGGGGGCAGTGCCTTCCCTTGATCGGCTGGTAGCCTCCCACAGAGGGAGGCCAGACTGCAGCTTAGGCCCGCTCCCCTAAGCCATCAGTAGGACACCTCCTGAGGGCTCCTGGACTGTGAGAGGGGGAAGGCCGGGCTGAGGGAACCCCCCCAATGCATGAATTTTTGTGCACCGGTTCTCTAGTATATATATAAGAGGTGAGTGGTTAGGGGTGATGAGGCAGGTGAGTGGTTAGGATGATGAGGCAGGCAGGCAGAGGTGGTTAGGAGTGATTAGGTAGGCAGGTGAGCAGTTAGGGGTGATCAGGCAGGCAGATGAGTGGTTAGGGGCAATCAGGCAAGCAAGCGAGTGGTTGGTTAGGGGCGATTTGGCAGGCAGGCAGAGGGAATATATATATATATATATATATGTATATATCTCCCAAAATGCATACAAATTTTAACAGCTGATAGCTCAATTTTGAAAATTAAATGTATTTTAATAAACATTGCCATTATAATTATTCAAAGTGTGTGTACATATTAGTATATATTAATATAATATAGGTTTGTGTGGTTTTGTATCCCAGAGAAACTATCTATAATAATAAAAGTGTAATACACTAATTAGACAATACAGCCAAATGACCTTCTGGATGTCATTCTGTATGTTTTTCCAGATGAAGCTGCTGCATCGGGGGCCAAGGCAGAGGCAGTTAGGGGAAATCAAGCAGGCAGGCGAGTAGTTAGGAGCGATCAGGCAGGCAGGTGAGTGGTTAGGGGTGATCAGGCAGGCAGGTAGAGGCAGTGAGGGGCGATCAGGTAGGCAGATGAGATGTTAGGGGTGATCAGACAGGTAGGCGAGCAGTTAGGGGCATAAGGCAGGCAGGTGGTGTGGTTAGGGGCACTCAGGCAGGCAGGCGGTGTGGTTAGGGGCACTCAGGCAGGCAGGCAGGCAAGTGGTTAGGGGTAATCAGGCAGGCAGGCAGGCAAGTGGTTAGGAGCCAGCAGTCCCGGATTGCAAGAGGGATGTCGACCTGCCAGTTTAGGCCTAAACTGGCAGCTGGACATTCCCTGAAGGGTCCCGGATTATGAGAGGGTGCAGGCTGGGCTATAGGACCACCCATGCACGAATTTCATGCACCTGGCCTCTAGTCTATAAAAGTAAAAGTGTAATATGCTAATTAGACTGGATGTCCTTCTGGACGAAGTTGGGTCTGCAAGGGAAGCCTGAGTCCCGGGTGCCAGAGGGAAGCCGGTGCTGGTAGCTGGGGGAAGGAAGGCCTGCCTACTCTTGCATGAATTTTGTGCATCAGGCCTTTAATTTACAATAAAGAAGTGTTTATTACTTAAAGATATATACATATATGAATGAATGGTGTATTTCACACAAAATAGAAAAACTCAATTTTGAAAATCTGATTTAAAAGACAGTGGAAAGATGTGGCTGGTTTTCAGGGAAAGGGTGTATTGTCCATTAAGTTTCTCTGTGTACTCTGAGAAGACCAGCCTCCAATGGTGACAGATATTTAAGGTAGTTTCTTAACTGTCATAGACAATGGAGAGAGTGGAAAAGATTCCCAGCTACATCCTTACATTGCCTCTGGGAGGAAAGCAGAACAAGACCCAACAATAATGTTAGTCTGGGGAATGGAAGCCACACTGGAGGGAGGTACATGAAGGACTCAAGTGAAATCACCCTCAGGGTTGGACAGAGTGTGCTGATGGGGATGTTAGAGAGGGCATGGCTCTAGGTACGATACCTTGACAGGTCCTTAACCCAAGCTTCTGACCTGCCTGTGTGTTCTGGCATCTAGGGAAATATTGTGTCTCTAGGGGCTCAGGCACTCTGCTATGGGAAAACTCTTAAAGCAGTTTTTTACAGAGTAGAAGGCACTGTTTTTTTGGCCAGAGATGAACCCAGAAGTTGGGCTTCCGAAAGAAACAATCAGAGACAGGGATAGCCCTGTGGAGATGAAAATAAGGAAGGAGCTGGAGATGGAGATAAGGAGAGCCAGGTGAAGAGCAGTGGGGTTGCGGGGCTCAATTCCATGGCCATCTCCCTCCCTGAGTCCTCTTTTATCCATCTCAGAATCAGGAGGGAATAATTGGGAGAGGGATTTCTGGAAAAGTCTAGACTTGGTGAAAATCAAGCCAGTGAGGTCTTATGGATTAGTATTATGGTAAACATATAATAGGAAAAATGACACACATAGTGTTATGTAATATTAAACATATGGTATTATAGTTTACTAGAGGCTCAGTGCACAAAATTCATGCATGGGAGGGGGTCTCCTCAGCCTAGCCTGCACCCTCTTTAATCTGGGAGCCCTCGGGGGATGTCCCCCTGCCGGCCTTGTTGCCCTAGGCCAGTGGTTGGCAAACTCATTAGTTAACAGAGTCAAGTATCAACAGCACTTCTTCACAATAGACTCGCCCAGGCCGAAAACCGACTTCTGCACATGGGCCACGAAGTTTCAATTGCACTGTACGTGCATGCCCACACGTGGTATTTTGTGGAAGAGCCACACTCAAGGGGCCAAAAAGCTGCACGTGGCTCACGAGCCACAGTTTGCTGACCACTGCCCTAGGCAGCCTGCTGTAGTTACTATTACTGTGACGGCATCCCAGAAAATTTGCATATTTCCCTATTATTAGTATAGATTAGAGGTCCAATGCATGAAAACTCATGCACTGGAGGGGGAGGGGGTCCCTCAGCCTGGTCTGCCCCCTCTCACAGTCCGGGAGCCCTCAGGGGCAGGAGGTGACCCGGCGATAAGGGGAAGGCGAAGCCTCCATCACACCTCTGCTGCTGCCACTGCTGGCAGCGCAAGCATCAGCTGGCCCTCGTTACCTGAGCCTCGGGTGGCCCTGGGCTGCTGGGGGGCTGAAGGGACTGGAGGACTCTGGAGCCTTGCTGCGCATCTGCTGCCCTGGCTGGGCCAAGGGGACTGGGCGCCGCCATTTTGTGGTTGTGGGTGCCACCATCTTTGAGGGTGTGGCAGTCAATTAGCATATTTCCTCCTTATTGGCTGTGGGCTCCACCATCATTGTGATGATGTGAGGATCAATTAGCGTATTCCCTCTTTATTAGATAGGATAATATTATGGTATTATAGTAAATGTATATAGTATTAAACATGATGCATTTGTATACACTTGGATGAGGTCAAAGGATATTAGGGTGGCATGTATATGCATGAGTTGTTCAACCATTTCCAATTGTGGAACCTGTTTCTAATTTTTCACATCATCAATAATATAGCTATGAATTCATTGTATATAAATCTATGTTCATATCTCTGATTATTTGGTTAGGATAAGTTGCTGGAAGTTCTTAAATCCAAGAGTATAAATAATTTGATGCCCACTGCCCAATTGCTTTCTAGGAATGGTGCACTAATTTATACACCAACCCATAGTGTACCACTATAATAGTTTTTATTTCAGTAATAACATTACCCGCAATGAGTGTTATGACTAAGATGAAAATACTAACACAGGTGAGATGTGGGTATGTTTTGAGTTTTCCATGTTTTTATTTTATTATTATTATTTAAAAATATATGTTTATTGATTTCAGAGAGGAAGGGAGAGGGAGAGAGAGCTAGAAACATCAATGAGAGGGAATCACTGATTGACTGTCTCCTGCATGCCCCCTGCTGAGGATCGAGCCTGCAACCTGGGCATGTGCCCTTGACTGGAATCAAACCCCAGACCCTTCAGTCCACAGGCCGATGCTGTATCCACTGAGCCAAACCAGCGAGGGCCCATGATTTTCTATGATATGTTAATAACATTTCTTTTATTCTACCCTATTTGTTTGTGGTAGAATTGCTTTTAAGAAGAGCTGCTTGATTTCCTTTTTATAAAAGAAATGTATTCAGGGTAGAAAGTACTGGCAAGCAGAAAAGAAAAAATAGAGATCACCTATAATTCTACCTCCTGGAGAGAGCAACTGTTGATGTTTAGACTTATGTATGTTTAATCTTTTTTAAATGAATACAGTGCAGTGGTTTTCAAGACTGGTTGCATGTAATTTCAGTTCTTAATTTTGCCAGAGCACACTAAGCCCATTTGGTCTGCACACTCGAGTCATTTTTTTTTTCTAGCTTTGGAAAGTAATTCTCAATCATGTCTGGTTATTGTTTCTGTTTTATTTATATGGGTTTCCTTTTAAGAAACATTAATAATTCTTAGATGAGATCTCCATGCCAATTATGATTATTTTTATGTCTGAGAGCTGCTTTTGTTCAGAGAAAAAGGCTAAGCTGTTATTCAAGGTTTTAATTTCATATTCACTTTACTAAAGGTAAGTTTTTACAAATTCAGTTTTTCTCAAACGTTTAAGTTCACCTTATACACTTCATTATTTGATTTATGAATGCAGTAAATTTTTACAATGGCTTTCAAGGGAGCCTTTGAATACTGTTTGTTGAATTTAAGTTGAACACGGTCGACTCCCAAGCAGGTCCCTTCACAACTTAGTTAATAAAATCCCCTTGAGTATTTCAAACCCATTTATACATTTAATACATTCAGTTTTGTTTTTAAGCTCTCAAATGACTGACCCACCAGCCAAACCTTAACAACTCCAATAAATGTAATAAATTTACCTTAAATAATGAATCACATGTTCTACTCATTGCAATACTTTTAAACTTGATTAAATTCTCTAAATCTCTCCACTAAAAGGTAAAGGCCCAAAATCCATTACTCAATTACACCTTTTAATTGAAATCCCAAGTCGAATGTGTCATATTCACTGATAAGCCATGCACTTTTAAATATTAAACCTCTTTATATACTACCTATATTAACATTGCCCCATGATTAGGAACCTATTCCTAATCTTACTGCAGAAGTATTAATTCTGTAGTTTCAACATACTATATCATTTCTATATTTAATGCAGACTTCCTGGAGGGAAAAAACACTAACTCACTAGGTTTTATTATATAAAATAAATTGAGGTTGTTCTTCCAAACAAGTTCGAGTTACCCCTTCAGGTGCTATGTTTCATCAATGGCTGATAATGCATATTGCCTAGAGATTTTGTCCAGGATGCACAGAGTCTGGGGTGATAGCATAATATTGTCATTATGACAACAGGAGACTCCTTATCCATTCCTTTAGATGAGATCTGTTCCTTTTGTTTTAAATTCTGCAGGCCTTCCTTTTGATTTAAATAAGTGAGATTTGGCACTGCCCCCTAAGTATTGTAACAAATTCCAAAACTGCCTGTTTGAAGTTTGAATTTCTTTAGCTTTTAAAAGTTATTTTAATGCATTTCTACGGCCATGTATATAATTCTTTTCCCTGATTTGATTCATGACAACACAACTGACTTATTGAGCATTTGCAGAATAAGTACTTTGCAAAACGTAACTCTTTTAATCCTCACAGCTGCCCCAAGAGGAAAAACTATGATTATTCTCATCTTATACCTTATACTTTAATTAATATATATATGACAAAAATAAAGTAACTTGACCAAGGCCAAATAGTGACAGATCCAGGATTTCAACCTGGGCTGTATATATCTTTGTGTTTCCTTGCAAGGAAATACTATTTCTTTTTCTGTTGTAGCTAAGACCACACAGGACTATGAGTCAAAACCCTTTAGTGAGGAGTGTCCTTTCCCAGTTCAATTTTCGCCTTTAGTTTAGTAATACTCCTACTAAGGTTGTGGTTAACTTCCTTCCCGACTTCTTTGCTGCTTGATTGAGTCTTGATTCATTGACAGGGTCTTCATGCAGATGAGGAGTCACCATTCATGCAATTGCATTGCTGATCTCACAGGTCTTTGCCTGTTATCACATGTTTAGCACAACCAGTGCCATGCTAATCACGTGCTGTTCTTACCTGCCTGCTTACCTGGCCTTCGTAGAGGATGCAGTATGCATGTTCTCCCCACCCTATTCCTTATTTGATTTCTGCAATGTGAATTCCACTCTTTACCATCTTCCATATGAGTTCCAATTCTGTTATTGTAATTTTAGTTTTCTTAAAAGTCTTCCCTGTTCCAACCAGCTTCTTTTGCACTTGGTTTGTTGTTTTCAGAACTCTTCCTGTTGCCTTGCATTCTTGATCTTTTCTTTCCTAGTGGCTTCTGCTTCGGGTATCACGGAGGGGACAGCTCTTGGACAATATTATACAGTATCTACTTGGTTCCCAAACAAATTCTTAGAATTCTCCTGAGTGCTCCAAGTAAAGCATTTTCAAGAGTGTGTTCTTCCTTTGGGATTTGGGTATCCTCCCCCAACCCCCTCCCCCGCCCCTGCTCTTTCTTCATGTGACTTTTTAAGCACCCTGGGGGAAGGGAAGAGGTCTTCCCATAGTGTGCAGCAAGAGAAGAGGAAGGAATGCTTCATTCACTATCTAGTTCTTGCCTTAGTGTTTTCTGGGAGTTTCAGTCTAAAGAAATGGGAAAAATTTGGTAGGTTAGAGGAAGCGGGAAGAGTAAGGACAGGGAATAAACAGCCTTTGGCTGCTCAGGCTTGTGGTTCTTCAGACCAGGGTCTGAGGCCCTTTAAGCAAAAACTTTAACCCATGTTTGTGAACCATATATTTGGTTGAAATACTTCTCAGAGTCTAGTAATAGTTGCCTGCAAGTCTTATTTATTTGATGGCTTATGGTCTTATACTTTTCTATGAATTTATAAGTATTTTAGCTAGGAATCAGGAAAGGACCTATCAAGGATTGTCAGCCAGACTCCATGTAAATCAGAAGTATTTAGCTATAATTTTTAGACCTTGATGAATAGGTTGGATATGCCAAACGACTGATTTCTGGATTTTATAGTGGACTTTAAAATCCCATCAGAAAACACTGTTGACTTTCCATGGTGGACAGTAGAGTTTAAGTTCCTTTGTCTGGCATTCAAAGCCACCTACAAGTTGCTTTTGCAACTCTCAATCTTACCACACCCTTATGTGAACCCTGCATTAAAGACAAAGCAGTCCACCCTCTATCTAGCTTGGCTCAGTGGATAGAGCGTCAGCCTGCAGATTGAAGGGTCCCTGGTTTGATTCTGGTCAAGGGCATATGCCTGGGTTGTGGGCTCAATCCCCAGTAGGGGGCCTGCAGGAGGCAGCCGATCAATGATTCTCTCTCATCATTGGTGTTTCTCTCTCTCTTTCTCTCCCTTCCTCTCTGAAAAAAAAAGAAAAAAAAAAGAAAAGACAAAGCAGTCTCCTGAGCTGAACTTTGCAGCACATTTGTGCTCTTCTACCCCTAAATCTTTACTCACAATGTCCCCTGGCTCGTCTCTCCTAGCAGAGTCTGCTCATTTTCCAAGGCCCAGCTCTTGAAATATCCAATATTTATGGCCAGACACTGCCTTGGAGTGTAGCTATCTGAGTTCCTGTCTTACCTTTCAGCTCAATTGTGCTTTCCAATCTGACAAGGACCCCACATAGCATTCATGTTTATCCTAAGACACAGCCAACTGACTTGCACAGAGTAGGACCACAATGAAAAGAGAGTTGCAGTAAGAAGGAAAATGAAAGGGCACATCAAGGTCTAAAAATTAAAGTAAAAAGAAGAGATAAGGCAGGCAGAAAATAGAGATGACAGATATAAGGAAGAAAGGGCAGGTAGACATGGAGGAGTAAGGTAGACATCACTTTTTTAAAAAAAATTCAGAGAGATACATATGTATCTTTTATTGAAATGCTTGTTAGCATGCTGATGCCTTCCACATTGGGAAAAAGAGACTGTTTTTATTTACAAATTGCAAAGCTTATATTAGAAATGAACATTTTCCCCCATGAAATGCTGCAGCTTTTGTATTGTGTCACAGAATGGTTTGTTTTTTTAAAAGAGTTTTAGAAAATCCAGGGTGACTGTCAATTTTCCAATTATTCCTGTGAATCTCTTTGACATTCAAAATCTAGCATTTTTGCCTAATCTTTGTTACCTGAGAGATTAGGGCTGTCTTATTCCACAATACCTGAAAGATTTTATTTGAGACCAGCATTTATTTTATTATGTGTACATTTTTTCAAATCAAAGCTATCATTTTCTCAAATCAATTAATTTTGTTTTTGTTTTAATTGTCTCATGGTGGGGATTTATAGAAGAAACCAAAAGTAAGTGTGCACAAACTTAGGGAAGAAATGAGTTACCCCTGTTCACAGCCTTTAAGCTGTTCTTTTTAAACCTCCAGAGCCTTAATTCTGGGCTCAGTCATCTCAAAGGCCCACTGAAGCCAGTGTAGGCTGTGGGCTGTCAGGTTACTGCTAGTTCAACACCACCTCATAACAGCTTTTCTTGGGCCACCTGAAACAAAGACTAAATGTGATTTCTAGACTGTTTTCCACTTTTGCTTACTCTAAGGTTCTAGTCGGTAAGAGATGTAAACATCCAAAGCCTTTGTAATGCATGCCTTTGTTGAACAGGGTAGAATTGACTCTATGACTTTTTGAATTTACATCATTCCTTTGTGGGAGTGAGTTCTGAACTTTTTGACTGAGTTCACTGCATGGTGACAAACACTAAGGTGGCGATTCTGCAGTCTGGCTCGCAGCCATGTTTCTCCCCTTACTACCGTCAGGGGCATTTCTAGTGGAGCAAGGGCTGTGCCTGGAACCTCCAGGGAAAGACACTGAGAATGGTGTATGGTCAGGTGTATGGTGGAACAAACTTCCAGTGTTATGGTCAGTTCAGGAAGAAAGAATGCAAAAACTTCCTACATTACTGACAATTTCAGCATTAGAAACTGGGGTGGGGGTGGGAGGGTTCTTCTATCTGGTCTGATAATCAAATAAACATGAATAGATTAGCAAGAGAAAATAACCAAATTTAATACATACATAGGTATGAGAACCCTGCATACATGAGAGAGCCAGAGCCTCCACATGCAGAAGTTCAGAGATACCAGTAGAAGGCAGGGGGTGGGGGGACAGGGGACTGAGGTATGTAAGATATACTGTGCTGGGGATGAGGTAATGCACCTTGGATCTTCTAAGGGTCCTTGCAGGATGATAAGAAGAGCTCAGTCAATAGGAGTTTGTCCTGCCCTATAGATAGGGCAAAAGAGGTTATGTCTAATATTAGCTTATTATGGGCAAGACCCCTGATTCAAGTTATTCTAGGTAGTTAAAGGGAAGGGCAGAAGTTTCACTTGAGCCTGAAGCTAAAATTGACTTTATTTCAAAGTAATCTGCATACCACCGAGACACATCTTGGGGTGGCTCATTCTGAAATGCCACAAAACTACATAAGAAGGTGATATTACAGCAAAGGAGGTAGAGGGATATAGGGTATGGGATATGAGGAAGTATAACTCTATAGAAACTCCATCTCTTGAACATGACTCTTTCTCCTTTCTGTCCATCTACTCCCTTCCTTAATCATTAACCTCTTAGTACATCAGATTCTGGTCAGCATCAAACTATCTCAAGAACAGAACCTCAGGTCTGTTGACCGCAGAAACAGTCAAAGATAACATCTTTAACTCAGTTGTGTTTCCTTTTTAAAAAATTATAGGTGTTTTCCTTTTATTTATTTTCTAAAATATATTCTTATTTGATTTCAGAGAGGAAGGGAGAGGGAGAGAGAGATAGAAACATCAATGATGAGAGAGAATCATTGATCAGCTGCCTCCTGCGCACCTCCTACTGGGGATCAAGTCCACAATCTAGGCATGTGCCCTGACTGGGAATCAAACTCTGACCCACTGGTTCATAGGTCGATGCTCAACCACTGAGCCACACTGGTTGGGTCTCAGTTGTGGTTATACCTCAGGCCCATGAAAGCAGAAAGATCCTACTGACCACACCCTCATAAACTAGACAGAACATTGCCATGGCTGACCTCAGGACCTGCTAAAATGATCAACTACTCCCTACCCTGGTCCCAACCAATCAGTTGAGATATAACCTCAACTCCTTTAATCTCCACGATTAATAGTTTTTTCCCCTGTCTATAATCTGTCTCCTTGCAGACTGTTGAATAGCTAGGTTTTTACGACACTATCTTGGTACAATTTTCTTAACTAATAAACCTCTACTTTCTTTCCTGCAAACTCCTGTTTGCATTTTATTGGGTTTGATGTATACAGGCAAATGGACCCTGTAGTCAGGTGCAGAGACCCAAGAGCCTGGTACACCAGGAGAAGGAATCAGGAATTTGAGCTCAGAGAACAAGGAGAGCTCCATGAAGTGAGAGTAAAGGTAGCAGGTACCTGAGAATTCACTTTGGTAACTGTAGCCTGGCACAGCATTTAGAAGGTCCTTAAGTCAGGGCTGCCGCTCGTGTAAACAGAGCCCCTGCATGACTTAGAAATAGGCCCAGATGGATGATGTTTTCATCACCTGTTGCTGCAAAACCAACCACTTCAAAGCAGGGTAGCATTAAACAACTATTTTATTATGCTCACAGACCCTGTGGGTCAGGCATTTGGACAGCGCCCAGCAGCCATGGGTTGCTTCTGATCCACAATGTCTGGGTATCAGATGGAGTGACTAGAAGCCTGGAGGTAACACAACAGCTGTGTACCATCTAGAGGTGCCTTCAGATAAACATTTGCTTGTTGATGTTAGCTGTCGGCCAGGACCTTAGCTCAGACTGTCAGGGGGAACACCTGTACCTGTCATCTCCACGGCACCTGGGCTTTCTCATGGCATGGTGGCTAGGTTCCGAGATTGAATGTCCAGCAGGCAGGAAGAGAAAGGTGCCACATTGTCTCTTCTATTAGTCTATTGATTGAGCAGTAAAAAAACTTAGATTCAAAGGGAATGGACCATAAATTTCACTTCTTGATAGGAGTTTTCAAGAATTTGAAAGCCATTTTAAAAAAATCTTTATTGTTGAAATTATTACATATGTCCTTCTTTCCTCATATTGACCTCTTCTAGCCCACCTCTAGCCCCTGCCCCAGGCCTTCACCACACTGTTGTCTGTGTCCATGGGTTATGCATATATGCGTACAAGTTCTTTGATTGATCTCTTCCCACCCACCCACCCACCCACGCACCTACTCCCTGCCTTCCCGCTGAGATTCCACAGTCTGGAAGCCATTTTTAAAATCACCACTTGCTAATTAGAAAATGATGCTCCCTCTTGGAAGACATATCATTTTCAGGCAAAACAGAAACAAAAACAAAAAACAACAACAACACAACAACAACAACAACAATAACAACAACCCCACCATTACCCCTTTCTCCAAATGTAGGTAGCCCTGCACCACAAAGTTTGGACCCAGCCCCACTCAATACCTTCACTGGGAGCCCTTGTGCAGTTTACTACCTGCACAACCATACACAGAGGCCCCGGGCTCAGTCCCAGGTACTCACTTCTTCTCTGCCACTCCTCAAAAGTGAAAGGAAAACAACATTTTGCCATGCAACTTTCAGCCTCTTCCTTAAATCTTATTTTTTCATATTGTGTTTGACTCCATTTACTTAAAATTATTTTTTTTTTGTTTTGTTCCGTGGCTTGTGCTAATTTTCAGCTTTTCATGGTTGGTCTTTTAGAAAATGATATTACATTACTTGTCCCTGTATATTCTCTTGTTTTCTACCTTATTTTCCCCATCCCTTCTTAGAACATACCAGTACTTGAGGTGATACAAATAATAGGTATTGTTTCCAAAAGACCCAGTTTTAGTGATTTGTATTTTCTATTTTGAATCCTTTTGGGGGGTGGCAAACATTTTAAAAGTATTAATCTACTTTTTTCTTAAAAACTTCCAAGTTTTAAATGTTTATCAAGTCAGAGAATTTTAAAGATTTTTTAAAAAAAATATTAAATCACCTTATAATATGTTTGAACCTTCCCCTAAATCTTTCCTGAAACAATTTACATTAAAAGAAAGTGGGCAAGGAAATAAGTTAAAGATCATGTGTTCTGGTGAGAAATGGTTACTGGGATAAAATTAATTGCACTATAAATAGGTGAAGAATAGGAAAATGGGCTAGTTTCGCATATTCATGATCCCACTGAGGAGGGGATGGGAAGGTGATGAAGAGAATTTGGGGCAGAATACCATCTTGTGCCAGCCACCAGCTGACCCTGCTAGCCAAGGACAGCTTTGGATACTGCATAGACGAAGGAGGAAGTCAGACGGAGAAGGGCTGGAGGCCTCATTTGAGGAAGAAATGACATTCATATAAATGGTAACACTCAAGAGTGACTTCTAACCAATGGCCTTTGCAGCCAAAATCTTTTGTGGATCCACATCTCCTCTTCTCTTTCCTTTCTGGATTAAGAGAGCTTGATCATGTTAGGAGAAGGAAAAATGACTTCAGGAATCATCAGTAGAAAAACTGGCTTTAGACTGAGAATCATCTGAATATTCAAATTCTGAGTGGAGTATTTTGGCCATTGAAAGATTGTAAAGGAATACATTCTGTTTATTACATATTAAATGTAAGGGGCTCTTCTTAAAGCAAATGGAAAATTCGTGCAGATAGCAGTTTGTGTTCCAAAGTGCTGACTTTTGGAAAATTCCAGGTGAAATCAGAAAGACTTACTATTTTAAATGGGCCCCCAGGGATTCAAGCTAAAGGTTTTACTTCAGCAAGCCCTATGGACAAATATCTGTTTCCTCTGGATATCAGTAACTTCACAACACCAGAGAAACACTGCCTTCCTGGGCTGCAATTCCCCTAGGAGCAGAAGGAAGAAGATTGGCATGATCAGGCCCGAGGTACTAGTGAGATGGCAATTGAGGCTGGAGAAATCCTTTGTTTTCTTGTTCTGGTTGTCTGCCTACGGGTTGTAGAAGGGACAATGAAATACCCTTATTTCAGCTGCTCTCCAATGTGAATTTCAAGACCTGGCCTCTCTTCCTTTAATCCACTTACAAGAGTATAATATTGTTAGATATTTGTCTACTAGATGACTCTGTCCTAATTAATCTATTTTTACCCTTGCTTGCACACTTTTTTTTTTTTTTAACCCACTTAAGAAATGTGAAAAAGACTACTGATTTTTTAAAGCTCTGCTCTTCAATTCACCATTGAAGATTCAGGTTGAAAGCACTTTTTAAGGGGTGTGATATTAGTATAATAGCTTATCTCATCCACTTAAGGCACCATTATTTTGTGTACCATTAAGACAGGAAAACCCCCCCAAAAAAACCCTGGCAATTAATTGTGAGATACCAGATGCTATTGATTGTAAGATGCATTCTGATTTCAGAGATATTAAAAGGCAAAAGAATATCTTAGAATCAATGAAATAAGGTGTACATACTTGTTTTTTCATCATTATATACACACATACAATTTTATATAAATACAGTGTTCTAATGCAGTCTATTTATTCTTGTTTCCCCCACCTATTGCTGCTCTATCATCTATCATCTATCTATCTATCTATTTATCTATCACCTATCAACTAACATTTATTTATCTATACATCTATATCATGTAGTTAAATTATATATGTATATAAATTATATACATATATATGTATAAGTATATAGATACACACACACACACACACACACACACACACACACACACTAGAGGCCCGGTGCACAAAAGTTTGTGCACTTGGGAGGGTCCCTTAGCCCCTCAGCCCAGTCTATGCCCTCTTGCAGTCTGGGACCCCTCAGAGGATGTCCACCTGCTGGCTTAGGCCCGCTCTCTGGGGGATCGGGCCCAAGCTGGCAGTCAGACATCCCTCTGGCAGCCCAGTAGCCCTCGGGGGATGTCCACTTGCCAGCGGGGAGCAGGCCTAAGCTGCAGTTGGACATCCTTTGCGCTGCTGAGGAGGCGGGAGAGGCTCCCACCACCACCATCGCTGTACTGGCAGCTGTCAGCCTGGCTTGTGGCTGAGCAGAGCTCCCCCTGTGGAAGCGCACTGATCACCAGGGGGCAGCTCCTGCATTGAGTGTCTGCCCCCTCGTGGTCAGTGTGTGTCATAGTGACCAGTCATTCCCAGTTGTTCTGCTGTTAGGGTCAGTTGCATATTACCCTTTTATTATATAGGATAGAGGCCTGGTGCATAGGTGGGGGCCTGCTGGTTTGCCCTGAAGGGTGTCCCGGATCAGGTTAGGGGTCCCGCTGGGGTGCCTGGCCAACCTGGGTGAGGGGCTGATGGGTGTTTGCAGCTGGTCACACCCCCTTCAGGGTGGGGGTCCCTGCTGGGGTGCCTGGCCAGTCTGGGTGAGGGGCTGAGGGCCGTTTTCAGGCTGGCCAAGCTCTCCCCCCCCATGACGGAAGCACCCAGCCTCTACATTTTTTCTTTTTTTATTCTAGGATTTATTTACCTTCTATAATTGAAACTTTGTAGCCTTGAGAGGAGCTCAGAGCCAGCTAGGGGGGGCAGGAGGGAAGCTTGGCTTCCTCCATTGCCGGGGCAACCCACTCCTGCTAGCTCCAGCTCTGTGGCCACGGCTGGCTGAAAGCAGGTATCTGGGGTTTATTTACCTTCTAAAGGGTGCCCCAAAATTAACGCAAGAAGTAATTTTGATAGAAAACACAGGTTTATAATTAAAAATTGTAAATTTTTTATTGATTCATAAAGTATACAGTATTGGGTTATGTATGGAATAGCATATTGGATAAATGGATTATCATGTTGCGAAAGCAAGCACCATTAACTGTTATTGCCTGAGCAGCCACATTTTCGAAGAAGAATGGTCTGATGATGCCTCCAGCCCCAAATCTGCACCAAACAGTGACACGTTGTGGATGCATTTGTTTCTCAACAATCACTCGTGGATTTTCTGAACCCCAAATGTGACAATTTTGTTGATTAACTGAGCCATCAAGATGAAAATGAGCCTCATCGAAATTCAGCCACATTTATGCAAAACGGTCATGGAAAATTTCAACAAAAGAGTGCATATGTGCCAGCAAAGCTGTGGAGGCCATTTACCCAATATGCTATTCCATACATAACCCTATACTGTATACTTTATGAATAAATAAAAAATTTCCAATTTTTAATTATAAACCTGTGTTGTCTATCCAAATTACTTCTTGCATGAATTTTGGGACACCCTTTATACTTGAAACTTTGTTGCTTTGAGTGGAGCTCAGAGCAGGCTGCAGCAGGCAGGAAGCTTGGCTTCCTGCATCATTGGGGCAACCAAGCCTCCTGCTTGCTCCAGCTCCGTGGCTGCCGGCTGCCATCTTGGTTGGGTTAATTTGCATATAGTCGCCCTGATTGGCTGGTGGGCATGGCTTAAGGTGTAGAGAAGGTACAGTCAATTTGAATGTTTGTCTTTTATTAGTGTAGATATAAAAGCTTAAGCAACCGTTATGACTGGATGACCAGCTGGTTACTATGACGTGCACTGACCACCAGGGGGCAGATGCTCAATGGAGGCGCTGCCCCCTGGTGGTCAGTGTGCTCCCATAGCCAATCTACTGCAGATCTTTCCCCGGACTGGGCAAGATGACCCCAATTGCCAGCCAGGCTGTGGGACCCCACTGGTGCACAAATTCTGCTGGGGTCCAACCCCAGCAGGCCCAGGGGTCCCCAAAGGTGTGGACGGAGTTGGCGAAGAAGGAATGACACGGAGACAGCGTTCAGTTGATCAGCAGCCTAGCCAGGATCTCTAGCCAGGATCTCCAGCCAATTTCTGGTCTGGATCTCCAGAGAGGTTCTACTTAGGATCTCCAGCCAGGTTCTGTGTCCATGTTCTCTTGCTAGGTTCTCCAGGTTCTCCAGCCAGGTTCTGTAGCCATGTTCCCTCGCTAGGTTCTCCAGCCAGGTTCTGTCCAGGTTCTCCAGCCAGGTTCAGTCACCAGGTTCTAGTCAGGTTCTCTTGCTAATTTCTGTAGTCAGGTTCAGTCCAGGATCTTTTGCCATGTTCTCTCCAGTGAAGTTCTTCTGTCTCTAGAGAACGTTCTGTGTAGGTTCTGTGCCTAGGTTCTGTCTCTCTCGTTCTGTCTTCTTACATCTGTATTTATACCAGTTGATTCCAATCCTATCAATCTCTATTCCAAAGGTTAGGGCGTTTCTTATCTCCATTCCAGGGAGTAAAGATTATGTAGCTTAAGCATGATTGTTCGTAGTTAAAATGATTAATTACCCACCTGGCACTTAGTTAAGAGGTTTTATTCCCTCCCTAACTTCAGGGGAAAATCCCTACCTGGGGAAACAACCTTTCTCAGAGACCTTGGTTAAAACACATAGTGCCAAGAAGGTGAGCAAACATATTAAGAACAGTATGCCATATATGCCAGGTCCCTTGAAACAGCAAGCATGGACCGGCTCCCGGCAAAATTCGTGCACTGGACCTCTAGTATATATCATATTTAAATTGTATAATGTAAAATATAAAAACCTACATTATGTGTAATCCATATTTATCTCCATGATCATGTAATCATATGTAAACTTCTAAACATGTACATGAATATAAATTTTTAGGAGGTTAGATCATTATCCTATATAATAAAAGCCTAGGTAGCATTATGTACTCACGCAACATCGTCACAAATGGCCACCACAAGATGGCCACCACAAGATGGCTGTGTGCACAGCAGAGGCAGGGCCCGGTGGTCACTCCATGTGTGAGGCCTGGGGGTCCCGCGGCTCTGCGCGGCACAGAGGAGGCCAGTCCTGGCATCTCTGCCACCTCACGCTGAGGAGGCGGGTCCCGGCGGAGGAGGTGGGTCGAGGTAGGGGAGGGCAGTTGTGGGCGATCAGGCTGGCAGAGGAGGGCATTTGGGGGTGATCAGGCCAGCAGGGGAGGGCATTTGGGGGCAATCAGGATGGCAGGGGAGCAGTTAGGCGTCAATGAGGCCAACAGGAGTGCGGTTAGGGGTGATCAGCCTGGCAGGCAGGTGAGGAGTTAGGAGCCAGCAAACCTGGATTGTGAGAGGGATGCCTGACTGCTGGTTTAGCCCTCATCCCGCTGGGACATCCTGCAGTCAGACATCCCCCAAGGGGTCCCAGATTGGAGAGGGTGCAGGCCTGGCTGAGGGACACCCCCCCATGCACGATTTTCGGGCACTGGGCCACTAGTTTTATAATAATGTGTTTTTTATAGCATTTTTTTTTTTTTACATTTAGATTTTGTTACTCAAAACAGCAAACCCCTTTTTCCCCACTGGAAGTGCTGTAATTCATAATTTTGAATGGCTGTATAATAGTTCATGATGGATCCAATTGATGGGTACTCATTTTCTTTCCATTTTGTTGTTTAACTCTCAAAAACAGTGATACAATAAATATACTGTTCATATTCTAAGCTTTTATTTCTTTGGCTAGATTTTCAGGAAGGAGAAGTTTTGGGTCAAAGATATATGTTTTTTTAAAAAATGTTTGTATTGATTTCAGAGAGAAGAAGGGAGAGGGAGAGAGAGATACAAACATCAATGATGAAAGATAAACATTGATTGGCTGCCTCCTGCAAGCTCCCTACTGGGGATTGAGCTTCCACCCTGGGCATGTGCCTTGACTGGGAATCAAACTGTGACCTCCTGGTTCATAGGTCAATGTTCAACCACTGAGCAATACCGGCCATGCAATGATATGTGTATTGTTAATGAATATGGACAGATTCTTTACCAAAAAAATCCTTTACAATTCATATTTGCTTTAAAAAACATTTTTACCCTATATACAGGTTTGCTCTCTAAGAAATATAAAAGAAACATGCTTTTACTTTTTTAAATTTTTTTTCAGACATGCTTTTAAAGCTCAACACCAACAAAAGTGATTATTATTCTTTCATATTTCACCATCTGATGAGCAAAAAAAATATTTCATTTGCTTTCATTTACATTATTTTTGTAACGCTAGTGAAATCAAATATCTTTGAATATTTTCTGGCCATTTATATCAACTCTTCTGTGAGTTTTCTCCTGCTCTTTTCCTAGGGGGAAAACTGTCTGCCTTACTGTTAATTTGCAGGAGCTTTCTGTGTACACATCACATATTAACTGCCTGTTTTTCCACTATTGCAATATTTTTTCTCACATATATTGCTTGCCTATTGGATTTATTTAAGGTAACTTTTGCCATCAAGAGTGTCTAGTTTTTACTTAGCCAAATATGTCTACTTATACGATGTGAGATTCCAGCTTGGTTTAGGGAGGTCTCCCTTGCCCCTTCAATGTTACACATAACCTCTGAGATTTTCTTGAAATACTTGTACTAGTATGTAATACTTTTATGTTTATATCTTTAATGCATTTAACATTTGTTTTGGCGCATAGTATAAGATGGTATTCCAAACAACTATTTTCCAGATGGATAACATAGATAATTTACTAAGTGATCCATTTTTTACCCAGTGAAATGAAATGCCACCTTTGTCATATATTAAATCTTCATATGCTAGCATCTGATTTTCCATTATGTTCCAATGATTTAATTTTTATTACTAAATTAATGCTATATACTCTCTATAGTATATTTCGATATCTGGAAAATAGAATTCTTCTTTGTCTTTTTTTAAAAAAAACCTTTTTTTTTTTTTAAAAAAGAAAACCTTTTCTTGACCATTCTTAGATATTTATCTTTTCATATAAAATGTATACTCATCATAGTCGAAATTTTTAAAATGTCATATTGGAACTCTAATTGAAATTGTATTAAAATTATATAGATATATAGATAGATATTTATATAGACACTAGAGACCCGTGCACAAAATTTGTGCACTCGGGGGGTCCCTCAGCTTGGATTGTGAGAGGGTGCAGGCCACGCTGAGGGACCCCACCGGTGCACAATCCAGGCTGGAGAGGGTGCGGGAGGTTGGCCAGCTGGGGAGGGACTGCGGGAGGGCTCCAGGGTGTGTCTGGCCCGTTTCGCTCAGTCCCAATTGGCCGGACCCCAGCAGCAAGCTAACCTACCAGTTGGAGCGTCTGCCCCCTCGTGGTCAATGAACATCATAAGGACTAGTCGACCGGTCGACTGTCTGCTCCCCTGGTGGTCAGTGCATGTCATAGTGAGCAGCTGAATGGCCTTGCATATTATTAGCATATTATGCTTTGATTGGTTGAGTGGACCAGACACGTAGCAGATTAGGCTTTTATTATATAGGATTTTTGTGGCATTAACTCTTCCTATTAGATAATGTGGACCAATTTTTAAGTGACATCATACTAGTGTTTTCTATTTTATTATGATTTAGTATTACAGTAAAGCTAGTGAGATTTCCTTTATTTTCTATTCCCTAGAGTAGTTTAAATAACACTGGAATTATTTCTTCATTAGAGCGTTTGTAATTGTGCTAGTGTTTTGGTTATCTCAGTGATGATGAGATGCTAATGTTATTTTGTCCCCAGGAGCTAGGGATAGGTTAATGTCAAGCAATGCATAAGACAATACTATGCAACAAATTATTATCCCACCAAAAATGTCAATAGTGCCCCAATTGAAAAACACTGTGTTTGAAAAACAGATGAGAACTTGTCATATTTCAATGTTTTTTCTAACGACAGCTTTAAAAAAAATTGTTAACCTTTTAAACCTTGGTGTTAATGACTCTTTCACTTACGTTTAAAATATATTCTCATAGATTTTGGTATGAAATATTCTTCTGTTCACTGTTTTCAAAATAGTTTGTCATTTCTCTTTTGCTTTTGTCTTTGGTTCAAGAATTTTCTATAAGTGTGTATCTTAATTTCTTAGTAGTGATCCTTTTCTTTTGGAGGAATTGTTTTATAATTTCTAATTGTATTATATTATAACTAGAGGCCCGGTGCACAAAAATTTGTGCACTCGGGAGGGTACCTCAGCCCGGCCTGTGCCCTCTCTCAGTCTGGGACCCCTCAGGGAATGACCACCAGCTGGCTTAGGCCCGCTCCCCAGGGGATTGAGCCTAAGCTTGCAGTCAGATATCCCTCTGGCAGCCCGGGAGCCCTTGGGGGATGTCCACTTGCCAGCGGGGAGCAGGCCTAGCTGCAGTTGGACATCCTTTGTGCTGCTGAGGAGATGGGAGAGGCTCCCACCATCACCACTGTACTGGCAGCCATCAGCCTGGCTTGTGGCTGAGCAGAGCTCCCCCTGTGGGACCACACTGACCACCAGAGGGCAGCTCCTGCATTGAGTGTCTGCCCCCTGGTGGTCAGTGTGTCATAGTGACCAGTGATTCCCAGTTGCTCTGCTGTTAGGGTCAATTTGTATATTACCCTTTTATTATATAGGATAGAGGCCTGGTGCATGGGTGGGGGCCGACTGGTTTGCCCTGAAGGGTGTCCCGGATCAGGGTGGGGGTCCCGCTGGGCTGCCTGGCCAGCCTGGGTGAGGGGATGAGGGCTGTTTTCAGACTGGCCAAACCACCTTCAGGGTGGGGGATCCTGCTGGGGTGCCTGGCCTGCCTGGGTGAGTGGCTGATGGCTGTTTGCTGGCTGGCCACAGCCCCTTTATGCTGGGGGTCTCTGCTGGGGTGCCTGGCCAGCCTGGGTGGGAGGCTGATAGCTGTTTGCAGGTTGGCCAAGCCCCCCAGGGGGGGGACCCTTACCCCATGAGGGTGTGGCCAGCCTGGGTGAGGGGCTGATGGCTGTTTGCAGGCTGGCCACAGCCCCTTCAGGGTGAGGGTCCCTGCTGGGGTGCCTGGCCAGCCTGGGTGAGGGCCTGATGGCTGTTTGCAGGCTGGCCACAGCCCCTTCAAGGGTAGGGGTACCCTCTGGGGTGCTGGGCCAGCCTGGGTGAGGGGCTGCGGGCCATGTTCAGGTTGGCCACACCCCCTTCAGGGTGGAGGGTCCTGCTGGGGTCCCTGACCAGTCTGGGTGAGGTGCTGATGGCTGTTTGCAGGCTGGCCAAGCCCCCCAGCAGGGACCCTCACCCCATGAGGGTGTGGCCATCCTGGGTGAGGTGGTGATGGCTGTTTGCAGGCTGGCCACCTAAGCTCCCAGTGGAGGCTGGCTGGAAGCAGGTATCTGGGATTTATTTAGCTTCTATAATTGAAACTTTGTTGCCTTTTTTGGTGGCCACAGCCGGCCAGGGCAGGTGGGAAGCTTGGCTTCCTCCATCACCGGGGCAACCAAGCCTCCTGCTTGCTCCAGCTCCGTGGCTTCTGGCCGCCATCTTGGTTGTGTTAATTTGCATATATTTGCCCTGATTGGCTGGTGGGCGTGGCTTGGGCATAGCGAAGGTACAGTCAATTAGCATCTTTGTCTTTTATTATTGTAGATTGGACTATATAGCATATGTGTTTCTCTAATATGTTAGAAGTCTTCTTTGAGATTAAGTGTATGATTTTAATGATAATCCATGGACCTTCTCTTTCTTCTCCTTTTTCCAACATTCCCCCCACCCCCTGAACACACATTATATTTGAGAATTAAGAGATTCAATATAGCTCTGGCCAATTTTGCTCAGTGGATAGAGCATTGGCTGAGGACTGAAGGGTTCTGGGTTCAATTCTGGTCAAGGGCACCTACCTTGGTTGCAGGCTTGATTCCCTGCCCTGTTCGGGCATGTGCAGAGACAACCAATCAATGTGTCTCTCTCACATCAATGTTTTTCAATCTCTGTCTCTCCCTTCCACTCTCTTGAAAAATTAATGGAAAAATATCCTTAGGTGAGGATTAACAACAACAAAAAGATTCAATATAGACTGTATTAGTTTGCTAGGGCTACCATAACAAAATACCACAGATGGGTGGCTTACACAACAGAAATTTATTTTCTCACAGTTCTAGAGGCTAGAAGTCCAATGTCATTGTGTTTACAAGTTTGTTTTATTCTGAGGTCTCTCTCCTTGGCTTGTGGATGGCTGTCTTCTTGCTGTGTCTTCACATGGTTTTTCCTCTGTGCACACACATCACTCATCTCTTTTTGTGTCGAAATTTCCTCTTCTAAGAAAGAAACCAGTCAGAGTGGATTAGGGCCCACCCATAAGATCTCATTTCACCTTAATACCTCTTAAAGGCCCTATCACCTTATCCAGTCACATTCTGAGGTGCTGGGGGTTAAAACTCCAACATATGAATTTTGGGAGGGAGACAAAATTAAGCCCAATTTTACAGATTTATTAAATAAAGTTTATAAATAACACTATCAATTTCTGTCTGATCTTATTTTTTGTGTGAGCTGGAGTTGTGTAAGGCTTAAAAGATATATTGATACTTCAAACTAAAATTATATTTTCATTAAGGTCTCAAATTTCTAATCATTTTTTGCTTTTAATACTTAGCTGTTATGTTACATAGAATTATAGTTATTACATCTTCTTAATTTATGCTTTTGTTGAAACCTAACGACCCTCTATTTTCTGCTTAGGGCTTTTAACATTAAATTCCATCTTGTCTAATATTAATATTACCTTTGCACATGTCTTTGCCTATACATTTGTTTTCAGCCTTTCTTAATCACTTTGTTGTACAATTGGTTTTAAAACTGCACAGTCAAGGTTTACTCTTTAGTCCAATTTGACAGTCTAGTGCAAGGGGAGAAATCAGTCTATTTGTTTTGAGTACAATGACTTGACTTTATTCCTCTCTTCTTACCTTATGACTTGTGTTGTTGTTCTGTTTTTCTCTTACCCTAATTTTAATTGGTTTTATCATTCTTTTATTTGGGAGATTTACTGTGCTGCTTCAATCCATTAATGATTATTTTTCCTTTCCTTATAAGTTTACATATAGTTCTCTATATTATTTAAAAAATAAGAAGCTAGTTACATTCTTACCAAGAGGAACTGTTCCCTGCCATATATTGCAACCCAATAAAATGAGCTTTTGACACTGCCACTTATTTCCTTCCTAACTTTTATGCCACCCCTTCTTCCCTCTCAATGTTCATACTGTCCTCTCCTCTCTGTGGTCTGTAGATGTTGTTTCATCCTCCTCTATCTAGGTCTAAGTGTTGCAGATGAGAAGTTTGATACCTTTCTGATTCTTTTTCCTTCATAGTAACTTGTTTTGTTTTGCTTCTGTCTGAAAGTTTGTTAAATTTTCTCTTTATCCTTATAAACCTATGAATTGTAGTATAATAGTTTTAAGTCCCTGTCTCTTCTTATTACCGATACCTGAACCTTGTCCTTTCATTCTGCAGACTCAAATCTTCCTTCAGTACAGAGAAAATGTTCTCTATTATTTGTTTAAACATTCTATTTCTGTTATCTCTAACTGTCTTCTGGAAAAAAGAACACATACACACACACAAACTATATGCTTGGCTTTTTCCTCCAAAGCTTTTCTTCAAAAAATATCTCTAACTTTTAATATTTTTTATTTCTTCATATTTCTATCTCTATATTATTTTTTTTCGGACACTTTATCCTGTGACTTTGTGTTTTGAGATGTTTCTTATACTTGGTTCTACAGTAACCATTCAATTTTCAGATTCATCTCCTGCATTGTTTATTTATAAATTCATGGTCTGTGTTTTGATTTTTCCTCCACCAAGTTCTTTTTATTCTCCACTTAAAAATTATTTTATTGATTTGAGAGAGAGAAAGATTTGTTGTTCCACTTATTTATGTGTTCATTTATTGCTTCTTGGATGTGCCCAAACTGGGGATCGAGCCTGCAACCTTGGTTTTTGGGGATGACACTCTAAGCAACTGAGCTACCGGGCCAAGGCCTGTTCTTCACTTTAATCATTGTTTCTTTTATTATATATTTTAAATTAAAATGTACCTTTTTATATTATCATTATTTATTTTCACCCAGCAGTTCCATTTCCCTAGACATGTGTTCTGTTTGCTCTGAATGGTCTTATTCTCCCTGGCTTTATTAGAATTTTAATGTATGTACTTTTTTTTGTATTCATTCATTTGTTTATTTTTTTGGTATTCTCACTGGGACTCAGGTCCGGTTGTTGGAATGCTGAAGTGGTAGCAATTCAGGAAGTGAGTAATAGAAGGCAATGAGGTCTCTACATTCTGGGTGGTTGGAGTGGCTCCAGCCTCCCACAGAGGCAACAAAAAGAAGCCTTTTGTCCTAGTTTTTCTTAAACTCTGCAGGGCTGGGGACAGGGAGGACCAGGCCCACCTGCTTAGGAACTTCTTATCCACTTATCTACCACTTCGTGTCCAAGAATCCCAGCATGCTCAGGGGGCTTGGAACCTACTGAGTTCTGTGCACAGAGCTCTTTCCAGCGTCTTAGGAGTTGTGAAACTCATGCCAGGACTCTCTGAGGCGGTTGGTCCCCCATAGTTTCATGCTCATTGAGCTCCTATGTAGAAAATGTGAACTATTTTCCCCTTGGGGGACCCACTCTGAGGGGAGGTCTCATTTCCAACTCCAGTGGCTGGACCTAACAGAAGCAGGTAGAGTTGGGAGTACAGTTGTTATAGCAAACCTTAGCAAGGCAGCCACGTTTTCAGAATCCCTAGAGACCTATTTAAAAATAGTTACATTATAAATCAGCAAAATCTTAGCAAACTTCAGAGAGTTTCCTAGCCTTTTAAATCAGGAGAAGTAATCAATCTAGGTGAGTTTTTTTTTGCCTTAATGCACATCGGCAATGAGAGCTTATATGCCAAAGGATGTTTTTTTCTTTCACGTGTGTGAGATGAAGGACCATTTATTATAAAAGTGAAACAGAGTGGCAGCTTGCTTTGGCTGATGTGGAAGCGTTCTTGACTGGGCTGCTTTCCTTTCGTCCATAATAAGTAGTTAATAGAAATTCACTGACCTGCGGTGCAGACTTAATTTATCCCGTATATCAAGTTGATTTAACAGGACTGGAATGTGGTGGAACAATAGCTTCCCCACCTCCCTACTTCTTGGTGATCCTCTGACCTTTCATCTGGAAAGAAAATCAGATTTAACACCATGTAGAACCTTTGTGCTTTTCAATAATTGGCCTATATTTGAGAAAAGAAACGTATTTAATCAGTGGCAATCATCTGTTTATTTGAAACACCAATGGATTGGGGAGTTGGTATTTGTCTTTAAAATTTTCACTTGTAGGAAAGGCTGCGATGGCTGAGTACACTCTGTACTTTGCACTGTACAAAAGAAAAACCGAAAATCCTGAATTGCTTCTTTCTTTCATGGCATGTTCTCTATTTAGAAAATCCTTAATTAATTTTCTGTGAAAGCAGATGGTCAAAGGATTTAAAGAAGCAGAACAACATCTTGAATTCCCTTCTGCTTGCAAAAAGAGGAAAGTGAAAATGGTAAACTGATTAAAAGAAGTCATCTTGAAGTGTCCCATTATAATGAGATGTAAATAACAACAGCAACAAATCTGAATCATTTAAGAAAGTTTTCCCATTTAAAATGCATTCCTCCCACCAACTTTGTTCTCTAGAGACTTCAGCCATTTAAAAGCACGATATTGGAACTAACCCAGCATCACTTTTAATTAGCACAGAAATGCTAATTATACTTTTTCTGTGTGATGTTTCCGGAGAGCTGTCAGGGCCCTGTATTGTCACATCACTAACAGTGTGGTGCACACGATCACCAGACCCATTTAAAAATTATAAAGGCCAATACATTCAAACTCATTATTATTTTTATTCTATTTTATTTTTTTATCCTCACCCAACGATGTTTATTGATTTTAGAGAGAGGAAGGGAAGGAGGGAAACATTAATCGGTTGTCTCCTGTACACACCCCGACTGAGGATCGAACCCATAACCTAGGTATGTGCCCTGGCTGGGAATTGAACCTGAAACCTTTTGGTGTATGGGGCAATGCTTAAACCACCTGAGCCACCCGACCAGAGCCAAACTGATTATTATTTTTAAACTGTTGGAATCTGCCAGAAGATGCGTGAAAATAATGAGCAGAGTGAGCTTTTTATTCACTCCAGACACAAGCATATTTCTTTTTATTCAATATTTGTGGTCTGTGCAAATCAAATTCATTCCCGTTGAATCATTTAAAATGCCACATAAAGCTTGATTTTGAGAGAAAACTGCTTTTCATGAAACAGTGTTTTATTTGAAAAGCAAATCACCACTCTCTCTTCATTTATCAGGTTTAGGGCTCTGCATTTAGAGTTTCTTAAAGGAAGGCCTTTTTGTGTTCTTGACCTGATTTCTTTTTTTTTTTTAGATGATAGCTCTAGGAATGCAATAGACACTGTTCTTTAATAAAGTCTTGTATAAATTTAGGCATAAATTTAATTAACTTTATTTTAGTTACTGACAACAATTAGACCTAATCCTTCCCTATCTTTAAACACATAGCCTCCACCTTCAAACCTCAAATACAAAACAAACACATCCCACTGTAGAGTCTAAGCCTTACATTTTACCAACACTTATCCGAATCAGGGTGAGAGTCTAAATGGCCTTTAAGGTCTATATTTATCATTATAATTCTGGGATTTTATATGAAAAAAAGGGATTAATTCTATATTACATTCATTCTAAAAAATATATATTAATGTAATGAGTTCTAGAGTCAGCCAGAAACCTGGGGGGTTGGGGAGGGGGCGAAATTCAATAAAACTTTATATCTTGAGGGGCACAATTCCCCCTCACTTGGAAAATATTCTGAATTATTTTTTAAAAGTTTGAATTGCAAAATATTATTAAAAAAAATGGAATTTGATGGCTTTTGGTATACTTCGCCTGCTGTACAATGATAATAACAACACAACAGTGATCACTGTAATATTTATTGACTGCCTGCTCTGGTCCTGGCACTGTACTGTGTGCTTTACATAATAACCACACCAAGTCTGAGCCATTATTTCTCCATTTTATGACAGAGTACAATATGGCTGGGGACATCATGGAGCTTGTCCAAGCTAGCAAGTGACAAGGATGGTTATACCGAGGCCTGCCTGGTGCTAAAGCCTTCTGTTAACTATTGCACTATTATGATGAAATTGATGTTTTTAGTGATAGAGTAGAAAGTCCAGTGTTTTTTCTCCCTCTGAAATCAGGCTAATGTGACCCCATGGTCATGTTTGCACTGCTCTTAGGAAATGATTTCTTCTTATCTATGGCAAAGCAGATCTCTGTCTCAAGTAGTTTGAATGCTGACTGCTATGGACTGAATTGCACCCCTTCCATCCATATGTTGAAGCCCTAACTCTTATCCTTATGGAATTTGGAGGTGGGGACCTTTGGGATGTAATTAGGTTTAGATGAGCTCATGAAGGTAGAACCTACATGATGTGATTATTGCCCTTATAACAAGAGGAAAAGACACCAGGGCGAGCCCCCTCCCCCCCCCCCCGGCCCCTTTCTCTCCCCATCCTCCATTCCCCATGTGAGGACAGAGCATCTAGAAGGCAGCTTCCTGCAAGCCAAGAAGAGAGCCCTTATCCAGGAACCAATACAGCTAGCACTTTGATCTTGGACTTCCCAGCCTCCTTAACCATGAGAAATAAATTCCTGTTATTTAAGCCACACTGTATTTTGTTATGGTAGCTCTAGTTGATTAAGGCATTGACAAAGTGCCAATGAGTGGAATACAAAGGAATTGTTAATGCAGGAAGTTAAATGACAAGAGCATTAGTATAACAGTGTCAAACACTTTTGAGTCCTACTATGTACTAGGCACTGATCTGCCTCCACATGTGTAACTTATTAACCTCACCTCACCATAATCCTCTGTGGTATCTACTATTCTCCCTATTTTAGAACTAAAGATACTGAGGAATAGAGGGTGAGCAATTTATCCAAGGGCACAGCTCTAGGTAGAACCAGAATTCAAACTCAGACAATCTAGCTCCAGAACCTATGTCCTTTCCTTCTTGTTCTTGGCTTTTTGTCAGTTTTGTTATCTTTAAAATGGGGATAATGGCTGCTTTTTTTTTTTAAGGGTAAGGAGAAATAGGAGAGGGCATGAATATGCCCTAAAAAGAAAAGCAAAAGCAAAACAGAGTATAAGGTGTTAATATTCAGTAGCATTAATTATAAACACTGATTTTATTTGGTGAATTTATTTATATTCCAACTCCATCAAAAATTAGTCGAGAAAAGATATTTAAAGAGGCCATAAAAGCAAGGTCAATAGGAAAATCAGATTTAAGCAAAGGAGGAAGACACAGCCACAAGTAATGGTAAACCTTCTGATACCCGAGACAAAAGCTGAAACACTAGCTACATAGTTTTATCAATAAAAAAGAAAATAGACTATTTTCTCAGAAGAGAGAATGTTTTTCCCCCCACTCTACCATTACATTTAAAAAGAAATTTTTCATGTTGGAGCTTCTAAAGTGAACATAATGATCAACGGTTCCATTTGATTGATTACAATATCATCACTTTTGCTTCTCTCTTCTTGTCATGGTAGAGATATTAAGGAGCCATGAAGCCTTCAAATTTGGTCAGCAGGAGGGAAATGTTGTAGAATAGAAGGATATAGATAATTTAAGTCTAGATAATCAACCCTTAAATTGTCAAAAATTGACTCTTTGTCAGAAGAGGCCTCCCAAGTGTGCCGGATAGATCTGCCATAGCTGTGACAATGCTAACCACCAGGCCACTTCACACTGAGGCCATCGAGGGTGTGATATTGGGTCCATAATTAGATGATTAGATATGGTGACTGCTCTTGGGGCCCAAACTTTAAATTAGACACAGCATATTAGTGCAGAGAATAGGTCAGAATATAGATAAGGGAAACCTGTATACATTGTGAAATATTTAAACAATATAGAAAAATATAAAGAAGAAAGTCAACATGAACCAAATTACCATAATTGTTACCTTTTGATATATATTTCCTTCCAGTCTCTTATTCTCATTCTATAAGTAGACATTTATATACCAATGCGATACAGCTATGATATACTAGTAGATATAAATATAATATAGATACATGGATATGGATGCATGCCATGTGCGCACACACATATATTCAGAGTTTCAGAGATTTAAATGGATTATGTACTTTTTCCAAGGTTTCAGATCTAAAAAGCGGCAAAGGTGAAGTTCAAATCCAGTTTTGTTTGAAACTGGAGTCCCATTCTCTTAGTCACCGCTCTATATTCCGAGTATGTCAATTTTTGACACATTTTTTTTATGAAAGTAGAAGCATGCATTATTTAGCACTTTGTACTATGTATGGTATTCCCTCCCCAATCACCTTGTGTTGGGATGCAGGGTTTTAGGTAATTCGTACTTTCTGAAGCATGATTTTTGATATTGTTTAATACTCTACCATAAACCATCATTTATTTCATTATCTTATTATTTTATTTTATTTTTTATCTTATTATTTTAAATCTTTAGGTTTCCAATGTTCACAAGTTGTTATGTGTCATTCACAAAGGTGAGGATGATACACCCTGCTTGTATATTTCAGGAAAGGCTTTGTCATCAAAGAGGAGGTATGTGGGCTAGATCTTGACATTGCCCAGAGGTTGACTAGTCAGACCTATAAGAGAACAAACCCAGTGGAGGAGTAAAGTATGGAAAGTCTGGAGAACTGAAAGTAGTTAGTGTGGCAATACAGCCTAACAGGTAAGAGATCAGACTTTTTTTTTTGTTTGTTTGTTTGTTAGATCTGTCTGAGTTCCAGGACTGGATTTCACACTTCTTAGCATTTTTACTTTGGGCAACTTGCTTAGCCTCTCTAAGCCTGTTTTTTTTTTTTTTTTCTTTAAATGAGGCTTATAATACGGTTGTTGAAAGGGCATAGAAGGCTCTTTGTATAAAAATCGATGCATAGTAAGAACTCAAGAAATATTATTTTTCTTTATTAGTATTAGTATGATGTCAGCCACCTTTGGGTGTATGATGGGGAGTATTGAGAGACAAAGCAGCAGAAATAGAAGAGAACTTTAAATGTCCTGCTAAGGAGTTTGGTCTTTAAATTATATGTAGTTAGACCTTGGTAGATTTTTAACCTAGGAAATGATACAAGGAGATTTGAATTGCAGTACAGATACAAGACTGTAAGCAGGGACATTACAATTCCAGGTGAAACACACTGAGGACTTGAATTGTCAGTAATAGTGGTATCTGAGAGGAGACAAATAAGAGCCATTTCAAAGATAGAGAATCACTGGAAATAGGAAGTTCTTTGGGTCAAGGGTGAAGGGAGGGATTCAGGATGGTATGGAAGATATATAATGTTTCTGCCTATGTACTGTTCCTCATTCCTTTTTTTATTTTTGGAAATAACATCCCAGGTTTCCTCTGGGTAATTACTTCTCCCCTATACTCAGTCCATTCCCTAATCCCATTCACCTAATATGTGTGTGGATAACCTAACAGTTCCTATTCCTGGCTACAATAACTAGTCAGGAGTGGGTCAATGAATCAAGTTGGTCCAAGGATACCAGGTTTCTTGCTGAAATTACTAGGAAGGAGAACCTCTTTGTTTGGAATTAAAGCCAGTTGGATGTAAGTTTGGCATACCCGATCTAGGATGGAGCCAACAATGGAGAAGAACTGAGAAGAGAGAGCAGGACAGTGACTTTTAATACTACTTAGCTGGGTCCTGTCATGCTTGGAGATAGAGTCTCCTTTAGACTTTCAAATTAAGTGATTCAATAAATTATACTTTTTAGTCTAGCCAGCTTCCATTGAATTTCTTTCCCTTGAAATTGAATTTAAAATTCTAGCACATGCAGGTGATTCCCAGATTTTTGCCTTGGGTGATTGGATAGATTAACCAATATGTTAAACATAGGGGAGATACAGGTTTGGGAGAAAAATGACAACTTTGGTTTGAAACATGTTGCATCTGGATTATTTGTGGGGCAGGTAGGTAGAGATGTCTGGAAGACACATATAAATGAATGAGTCTGAAATTTAGGAGAAAGATTAGAGGTGGAGAAACTGGTTTGAATCAATCAGATCTTGTGCTTAGCAAAATTTATTTCTTTTTGAAATAAAAGTTTATTTTTTTGGTGCAAAGCTGATCCCATAGTAGCTACTCAGGATATATTAGTGAACTAAAGGGAGAAGAACAAGCAAATAAATACCATGTGTAGGATTGTTCTGGGGTGATTGTGCTTTTTTTCTTTTTCTTTTTGTCCATTTGATGTCCATTTGTATCACACTATCGATATATCAGAAGCACTATCAAGTAATTAAGATATCAATTTTCTCTCTGACCGGTTTGGCTCAGTGGATAGAGTGTCGGCCTGCAAACTGAAGGGTCCCAGATTTGATTCCAGTCAAGGGCATGTACCTTGGTTGCAGGCACATACCCAGTAGGGAGTGTGCAGGAGGCAGGTGATCGATGTTTCTCTCTCATCGATGTTTCTAACTCTCTATCTCTCTCCCTTCCTCTCTGTAAAAAAATCAATAAAATATATTTTAAAAAAGATATCAATTTTCAACCCCAGGAAAAACAAAAGGTATATTTTGAAAAGTATCCCATAATTTTCTTTTTAGAGACACAATAACACATACAATGCTTTTTTAATCAGAAAAGAACTGTAGTAAGCCTGACTGTTTTTAGGGTGGATGCAGAGTAAATAGGTGGAAGAATTAGGAAAGATGACTAAGAACAATGGTATCTGTAAAGACCAAAGCTAAGATCATCTACACCCTCATCTTCCCAGTTACTATATATGGACATTGAAGAAAGCTGATGAGAAAAAATAGATTCCTTTGAAATATGGTGTTGGAGGAGAGCTTTAATGATGCCCTGGATATCATTCATTCATAGGGTTACCAGGAGTCGGGGGCGACTCAACAACAGGTCACAGACTAAATAGATGAGTTGGTTTCATGAACATTGATCTCTGGATGTCTGGCATTTGAATCATCTGGGGAGCTTTTTAAATTCACAGGATTTTGAATTCCACTCCCCAAAGAGTCTGATTCTGCAAGTCTATGTCCAGGAACCTGTATGTTTGTTCCCAGGTGACTGATGTTTGGACAGGTTTGGGAATTACTTAGTGGTGGGAAGAAATGTAGATGCAGTCTCCCACCACATATGTCCTTGGACTAGCTATTTTGATTATTTGGATCTTTACTTCCTCATTGTTAAACTGATGGGATTGAAATGATGATCTTTAAGGTCCCTTCTGTCTCTACACATACCTTTACTTCAATGACTAAACCAGTTGTTTTCTCCATTCATATGTGACTCTTATAAAGTGCTTCTCTTACTTCATAAAGGAGAAAAAAAGAAATAAAATTTCAAACCAGCATTTCAGCTGTCTTTTGACTGCCAGCAAGATGACAGTTTTAGGAGCATCTTGGTTTAGTGATGTGTAACAGCAATGATAGTGAGCTGTGTTGTATGCAATTTAATCCTTAAGCATGCATCCACAACGTAGTTATTTCCTATACACTTAAAATGATAAAATAGTAAGCAGATTTTTTTGTTAACTTTCTCTATTTTGTTATTGTATACTGCGCTATTCCCACAGGAGAAACCATAATGATTTTTTTCTGTCCTTTGAAAATCAAGCTCATGCAAAGTGACAGGTTTAGAACATATTTCTAAATCAAAGAATGACCATTATAGGACTCAATCATACAAGTTACACCCCTAACTACCATTTATTTGTGCTGAAATTGGCTACCTTCCTGATGCTAATTCTGCAAGACAGCAGTAGGATATGACTTGCCTTCCCACTGTTTGATATAAATCTCCACTGATACGAATTGAGTTCAGCTGCAGTGAACTTAAATGCTAATACTGAAAACATAAGGCAGCCTGCTGTTTCATTTATACCAGAAAGATTTAAATTCTACCATCTTCTCTATCCCCAATCCCCACCCCTACCTTAGGTTAGATCCAATTAGAACCACTCCCTTTCTGTCTGAAGGGTGAGATGTGCAAGTTTTATTTACATAACTCAACATGAAAATGGAAGAAGGAATTAATCATAAGGATGGGTGCACCACTTTTGTCCTTGAATGATACACCAAACAGTTACGGAAAAACAGTGCCATAGCATTTATCAGGTAGCCAGCTAGTATTTGTTAAGCACCAACTTTGTCCAGTACTATGTAAATTATTCTAGGGTCTAGAACATAATAATAAAAATGATAATAATGAAAATTTTGGGTGCTCACTAAGTGCCAAGCATTGTAGTAGGCGCTTGATAGTTTTCTCATGGAATCCTCAAAACAACCCTATAAAGTAGGTACCTATTATTATATACATTTTACTGATGGAGAACCTGAGACCCAGAGAAATTTTAAAAAATTGCTCAAGGACTCGAGAAACCAGAAGTTAGACACAGGTGTCCATACTCTTGGTTTCTTGATGTTTCCTAACTTTAAAGGGTTTAAAATCTAGTTGGGAACACAAGGAATATGGCTCCTCTGGAAAAGGCCCAGCATTGCAAGGTGTGCATAAAACAAATAGCATCAGGTTTCTCCCTGATCATGGGAGATGTGAACAGAGGTAAAAGGATAATTCTGAAGTGGGAGCATGACCCAGAAGGAAAAAAAAAAAGAATGGAAAAGAAGAGTCAGTTCAATTGTACAACACATACCTGGCACGCACCTAGGACATTTCCCTCAAGCTTACAGGTACTTTTCTCCCTTCCTTTTGCTCTGATTCAGAATTGATCCTGGGATGCCCTAATATTCAGTGTGCTTGGAACCTTAGATGTTCACTATGCCTGATGCTCTGAACTTAAAAGGGAGAGTAGAATGAGATGGAATGGAAGCAGCTGGTAGGGGCCAGATGGTGGGGGTTGTTGAAGGTCTCATCAGGAATGTGGTCTGAATTCTAAGTGGGTCAGGTGAGTGACATGCTCAGAATTGGCTTTTAGCGAGATTATTCTGGATGTGGGATGAGGAATAAGTTGAAGCAGATGCAAGAGTGATGACAGTGATGTAAGCTTGAGTTAGGATGGAATGAAGGAGGTATATTTGAAGAATATGTAGAAAATGGAGAGCTGGGATTTCCAGTCCATGCCTTCGCCATTCCTCTCAACACTGCCTCTGTCATGGTCATAGTCATTTAATGTTGCCAAGTCTATGAACAGTTTTCTATTCTCATTTTATTTAACAGTATTCTAGTTGACCTCTTGACTTTGGATCCATTTTTTTTTTTTACCAACTTTTCTCCTCCTCAGATTAACCTATTTCTCTTTTTTTTTTCTAACCTACTCTTTCAGTCTCTTTCTACTTTTCTCCCTTCTAAACACTCATAATGAATTTCACCAGGGTTGATCCTGGGATTGCTTTCATTCTCCCTCTGTACAGTATATTGTCTATACTGTTTTTCTAGGTAATTTTATTGTCTGTATGCTGCCGACTCACAAATTTATGTCTCAGGCCTAGACTTCTTGAAGTTCTAAGCTCATAACCCCAATTTCTACTTGACAAGCCCATTTGGAAGTCTAAAGAACATTTCAAACTCAACACATCTAAAAACTTGTTAATTTTTTACCTGTCCACTGCCTCTGTTAAAAGCATTACCATCCACGTAGATAGTTAATTGAGAAGCTGAAAACATTGCCTAATTTATCTCTTTTCTTTGATTCTGACATCCAGTGCATCAGGAAAACCTTTAAATTTCAGATTCCAATATATCTCAGTGTCATATGTTTCTTTATTTCTTTGTTGCCAAACTCTGGTGCAAGCAGAATTATCCTTCAATCTGTTTCATTTTTCCTTGTATTTCTGACTTTCTGATTTGTTTGTTTACTTGTTTAGTAACTATTTTTTTTATCACACTAAACTGTAAGTTGCATGAAGGCAGGAAATTTGGCTGTTTTGCTCCCCATAGTACCTAATACAGATGATAGTAAATCTTTGTGGAATGAATGAATGAATGAATGAATGAACGTATGTTTGACTTAATATGGATAGTGAGAATCATAGAAAGGAGAAAAACATTACAAGGAACATTTCCAGATTTCTGATTTGAGTAAGTGGTTACTTGGTTATGTCATTTACTAAGCAAGATAGGACCAAAGTTGGAGGGAAGAGTTGTGTTCGTTTTTTAAAAATGTTGAATTTAAGATTCTGGTAAGAAAACAGTGGACATATTCAAATATCTTTAAGATATTTTGGACTGGGGCTTAGAAGTCAGTTCTGGTGTGGAGATATGGCTTACAAACTCATAAGCCAAATTAAGGATGGTACTTGAAGTCATTGGGGTGTCAAGATCCTTTAAGTGAGAGAATGAGCCCAGAGAAACATCAAAATTATGGAACCAGTAGAACATGAAGAGTGACCAAAGTGTTAGGAAGAAAATGTAGGATTGTATGCTGTCAATGAAAAAAACCCAGAATTTCAAGAAAGAGCTTTTAATAATCTCACATGCTGCTGAAAGGTCAGAACATATAGCTGAAAAGTGACCATTGGATTTAGCAACATGAGGGACCATGGTGATCTTGGATAGCAGTTTCAGTGGAGTACAGAGTGGAGGTCCAGATTTAAAGGACAGGAAGAGTAAGGGGGATAAGGAAGATGGGGCAGAGTTTGTTTAGGACAGAAAAGGAACAAGAAAGAAATATCAGCTGGCGGTTGGATATAGGGTTGATGGATTTTTATTTTATTTATTTTTTTAAAAATATGTTTTATTGATTTTTTACAGAGAGGAAGGGAGAGAGATAGAGAGTTAGAAACATCCATGAGAGAGAAACATCGATCAGCTGCCTCCTGCACATCTCCCACCGCAACCCAGGTACATGCCCTTGACCGGAATCAAACCCTGGACCCTTGAGTCCGCAGGCCAACGCTCTATCCACTGAGCCAAACCGGTTTCGGCAGGATTTTTATTTTTTAATGTGGAAGAGACTTGAGCATATTAAATGCTTTCCAGAAAGGTAATAACTAGGAGAACCAGAATGTGGGAAGAGGTAGAAACTAAAGTACAATTAATAGTGTCTTTCCACTGGAGAAAGTACAGCCTCTGTTGTAAAAGGAAGGAGGAGAGGCCATGTACATTGTAGACTGATTCATGAATTTGGTCAAAATTGAGAGTGCCATCTGAGGGCTTTCATTTATTCTATGAAGGAGAAAGAGAGTTCTGTGCCAGAATCATGCCTTTTAGGGCCTACCCCTTCTCGATAAGGACTACGCTATTATATTTTGTTGGTTAAGTCTTCTTGTAATACTTCCTTTCAGTGCTAATGCAGAAATGAGCCCATCTGCTGGACTTCCCTCTCTCTTGATGACGTTACCACTTCATGGACAGACCTTCAGAGAATTGTGCGGATGGGTTCTAATCATTCTCATAACTAATAAAAGTTGTCTACTTATTATTCTTTTCTCCCTTTTCTTTTATGGCTACTTTGCATTTCACCTTCCTGTTAGTTGCCAGGCATGATTAGCTGAGCAGAGATACTTGGTATAATGGTTTCAAATTATATCAGTACACGTTTGATGTCCCTAGATAATTAATGCTGAAATTCACAGCCGGTGGTGGTAACAGGAGTCACACAACAACTCTAAGAATAATGCAACATGCTCATTTTTTTTCTCTGCCTAATAATCAACTTTATTTTTACCTGCTATGACAAAGACTAGTTGGAGGAAAAAAACAAAACAAAATAAAAACACCCACCTTGATATGTAACAGTCTCCTCTTTGGCCCCATTCAACTCTAAAAGACATTTTACCTGTTTGGTGGGTGGCTGGGAATCCCAAGCAATATTGCATTCATGGCTTCTCTATTTCCATTTTTGAAATAACAGTAACTGCAACATCACTCACCTCTTTAGAAACTCAAGCTGCCACATCAGCAGTCGTTTCACGTTGGTTTATTGCATGACCATTAAACAACTTTGAAAATCAGATTTTCACTGTTAAAAATTAAGTAATTAGGGAGTTATGAGCTTTGACAAGAGTTCTTCACCCTTTGATCCCTACAAAGAAAATAAAAACAAACCAACATAAAAGTTAATATACTGAATCCACTCACTGGTTTTCAAGTCCTGCAAATGCCCTGCCATTGAAATCTCAGGGAGAGATGGACCAGGAACCTCTGAAATGAATTATTTTACCCATACTCTTCCAGTTGTATGTTTTATTGAAAATCTTCTCTCTCTTATCCCAGAGATAAATATGTGTGACATTGGCTGGAGACCATTTGGGAATTTCCCATATTCAATCAGAGGTTTGCAGAGCACTGAGAATCTGTTTTGAATGTCAATAGAGTCTGAGGAATGGTACACAGGGTAAAAATTGCAAACTAGGAAAGAAGAAAGACCTTAGAGTGTTATTTTTGTCTTGAAGTGAAACAAGCTGATCTTGAAGTCAGATCTTGGCTCCATAACTTATTACCTTTCCTTTTGGCAAGTGACTTAACTTCTCTGGACCTCAGTTTCTCACTTGTATAAAAAGGATTATAATGCCCATTTCAAGAATTCCTGGGGATTAAATAATATAGTTTGTGAGAAGTTCCTAGCATGGCTTCTAGCAGATATTATTTTCAATAGTTTATTTCTCCTTTTTTGTTCTCAAAATAAAATTTCTTTATAGCTCTGTAATACCTAAAACTCCTTCAACGATTTATTTTATTAGCTCTACTTCTTGCTTCTACATCTTGCTTTCCTTTTCTTTTTTTTAAAATATGTTTTTATTGACTTCAGAGAGGAAAGGAGAGAGTGAGAGAGATAGAAACATCACTGATAAGAATCATTGATTGGCTGCCTCCTGCATGCCCCCTACTGGACACTGAGCCTGCAACCAGGCAGGTGCCCTTGACCGGAATCGAACCTGGGACCCTTCAGTCCACAGGCTGATGTTCTATCACTGAGCTAAAAGTGGCTGGGGCTTTTCCTTTCCTTTTCTGCTGCCCGGATTGCCAGGCTGATATCCCAAGTTCAGATTGATATCCTTAAAACATGAGTCCAGTCATATGATAGGCCTGCTCCGAAGCCTTCAATGGTTTTCTACTACATGCCTAGAAAACTCCCAAACCTCTTAGCTCAGGTAGGTGGCACCCTCCATGTTTCAATCTCCATCCATTTCCAGTCTATTCACTGAATTCTCTACATATCCCCACCTAAATCATGCTATTCCTTTCTCCCTGAACACTGCTCATCCTGGCCTGTCTCTTTGCCTTCTCTGGCTTAGAATCTCCTCCCCACCATGTCTTCTTGCTGATGTTGATGTCCTACCCTTAGCTCAGGCTAGTATTGGTGCTCTGTCCAATCTGGGATGTACCCTCTTCTGCTCCTCCTCCCACCCCTGAAAGGATTCCCCCATCTGAAAACTCTCTCAGCAATTTTTCTTTTGTGGCCACGTCTGCAGTGTTCTTCCCCAGCCTGCTAGCCTTGTCACCTCCTATCCATCCTAAGGTCTCAGCCTCACATCACATCTCCAACTGTTGAGTCTATATCAGTCCCCCTTGGTATATGCTGCCTTCAGAACACTTATCTCGTGTCTCATAATACCATAGTCACTGTGGGTCTGATCATTCTGTTAATGTTTGTCACCCACCTGTAAGACTGGAAGCTTCTAGCAGGAAGGTAAGGTGCCCATTTTTCTCCCTGTCATATCCTCAGTGTGTGGCAGAGAAAACACTCAATCAATACTTGTGGAATCAATAAATGAAGTGTACCACTTGCCTTTTTTATAGCTACTTATATCCATGCCTGTCACAGCTGTGTCACTGAGAACAGGGGCTATGTCATATTAATCCCAATTGGCCCTATAGTACCTAGCTCAATGCCTTGCTGATCATAAGTGCCCACTGAATATTCGTTGTTTTTTGTTGTTGTTGTTGTTGTTTTTAAAGAGTGAGCATAGAAACAGAAAATCCCAGCATGAAGACTACTGCAGACATTTTAAGTGGTACAGTAGCTATCTTAACAGGGGGGAAGACTAAGCCCCCTTCAGGTTTACCAGGAGTCTTCTCACTTAAATAAACAAAACACTTGTAGTGGGTTATTAAACCCTTGATTTTCAGATCTCATTCATAAATGGCAAGACTGTTTTTACAAGAAAAAAACATTCTTAAAGCAGAGGTTAAAATATAAACCCTTTTGATAACAAAAACAAAGCTGCCCTTCCACCCCCATGTTTCTGATAAAAATGGCCTTTCTCAGGAGATATAATTTCCTGTCTTCACCATCTTTCTTTTAAATTGCCCAATCAATCAGAAGAGGAGATTTTCACCCCACCTGTGGCGAGACATTTTAAAGAGAGGAGACATTTGATTGCTATGTTTAGATTTATGGGGATTGAGATGACCCTGAAGATTAAATGAAGAAGCAACTGTGAAAAAGAAACTGAAACAGGGAGAAAATTGATTTTTAAGTTGAAGACATATTGGTGTGGAGAGGTTTAAATGAGGAGATAGGACAGAATGATAAGGTCCATGTGGGTAGGGGAGGGGGCACCTTGAGGGGAAGCCATGTTAATTGTCAGTGGTGTAATCCCCATTGACCTTCAGAAGGCTCCGAGAATGATGATATCATGAGACTTGATGTTTTAAAATCACATTTAGTGAACACCTAATCAGAGCTACAGATGGGCTTTAGATTTGATCCTCCTGATGAAACTGAATTAAGACAGGGCAGAAGACCTATAATAAAGAGTGACTATGAAATGAAATTCCTCAGTGTTATTTTTCAAGATGTGAGAGGCAGCAAAATATATTGCTGGCTAAAACAAAAGAAATTTAATCAGTGCAGATAAAAATATGAATTTTTTTCCAAAGGGGAAAAATGTCTTGGAAACTTTCCCATAACATATGAGAAGTTTCTTTCAAGGAGACCTACTCCTGCATTTCTGAAATCAATTTCTTTCTGCTTCCTTCTAGGTCTTGCGTCTCTTCTCCGTTCCTCTATATTTTGCACTATCACATCATTCCTTTTTGCCTTTCCCCCACCATCTTTTGATGACTTCACAAATACCTTTCCAGGACTGATTATGAAACTTCAATGGCTTTCAGTAAATATGTTTTGGGTAGCTGCTCTTTACTTAACAGTATTATAGTATTTGAACTACAGGTCCTAATTTTAAGAATTTAAAGGACTTTTGAAGATACAAGATACATACCTGAAATTATGAATAAACAACTAAGCATGGACATCAGTCTAATATGAATTCAGGAGAAGGAAGAGGGATCCCTCTGGGCTGGGCCCTCATGGTAAATTACATAAGGGAGATGGAATTAGATGGACAATGGGAAATGGAGAAGTCATGAGGAGGGAATGTGGGGGAAATAAGACTAGAAAAATCATGAAGCGCAAATTGAACATGGGGGTGTTGAGTGGCCAGCGAGGAGGCTGCCCTGATGAGACTAGAAATGGTTATTAAGGAGCAGTGAGGGTCAACTGAAGCGTAATCTGTAGGCTTTGGATAACTGTGATAAAGGAGAATTTCATGTTCTGAGGACATGATTATATAATTGTTAAATCAGTTATATGTTGCATTTATGTGTGTATACTTTAATACATGGATATGTATGTATATATGTATTTATTTATTTATTTATTTTTATTTTGTTTTTCATTCTTGATGCCATTCTGTTTATTCTGTTTATACATACACACAGACACACACACACACACACACACACACACACACACACACAATATGCAAAGCACTTTGCTAAACATAAAGCTCCATGCAGTGCTTAATTAATATGATCATTTTTTTTTCTGTAGGGGTTGGGGGGGGGGAAATAGCAAACTTTGTTGTGAGAACATTCTTTTTAAGGGACTAAAGGGACAAATATATGGCCTTCTGCCTGGGGAATAGAAATTACTGATACAAAAATTCCATTAATGAGTGCAGATGGGAACAAAATTATGGCAGCTAAATGGTTTAAATACCAGATTGTTCTTTAGAAATGTACATTTAAAAATATGAAGTAAAGAGTGAGACAATTTAAAAGATATCAGGAATGGTATAAGAATGTCTTCTGTCACGTAGGTAAGAGAGATGAGTAGGGAGAAAGAATTTGCATTTGGTAATATTATAAAAAGAATAATGAAGCTTATTCAAGCATGAGATTTTAAATCCTAGGAAACTAGAGTGGTGAAAAATGAGAAGATAAAATGATAATGTATTTAGAGGCAGCATGAATTGTTGAATAAGTAAAAGCACTGGAGTGAGAATCTATAAAAATTTCAAATCCCTTGTGCAAACTTAATTTCTATGTTTTAATAGAATCTATCTATATATATATATATAAAAGCCTAAGCGACTATTACGACTGAACAACTGGAACAACCAGAATGACCGGAAAACCAGTCGCTATGACATGCACTGAACACCAGGGGGCAGATGCTCAATGCAGGAGCTTCCCCCTGGTGGTCAGTGAGCTCCCATAGCCAACCTCCCATGGCCGGCAAACCTCCCACGGTCCCTCTCCCTGTTCACAGGCCCTGTCCAGCAGGCCCACGCCAGCCTGGCATCAATCGGGACTGGGTGAGACAGCCCCAATAGGTCCTGATTGCCGGCCAGGCCTAGGGACCCCACTTGTGCACGAATTTCTTGCACCAGGCCTCTAGTCTATACTAATAAAAGAGTAATATGCTTATTAGACTGGGAGACCTTCCGGAGACCTTCTGGATGTCCTTCTGCACAAAGCTGGGAGCTTGGCCAGACTGCAAACTGCCTCCAAATGGCCCTCAGCCCCTCGCCCATGCCGGCCACGCCCCCCAGCAGGGACCCTCACCCCAATGGGGGTGTGGCCAGCCTGTAAATGGCCATTAGCCCCTCTCCCAGGCAGGGACCCTCACCCCAATGGGGGCATGGCCAGCCTGCAAACATCCCTCAGCCCTTTGCTCAGGCTGACTTCAACCCTAGCAGAGACACCCCCCCAACCCCGATGGGGGTGTGGCTGGCCTGAAAACTGCCCCAGGCCCCTTGCCCAGACTGGCCCTACCCCCGAAGGGGACCCTCACCATGATCTGGGACTCCCTTCAGGGCAGACCAGCCAGCCCCCACCCATGCACCAAAAGGGTAATATGCTAATTATACCAGGAGACCTTCCAGACGCCCTTCTGGACAAAGCCATGGTGGTGGGACCGAGGCAGAGGTGGTTAGGGGCAATTAGGCCAGGAGGGGAGGGCAGTTGGGGATTATCAGGCCAGTGGGGGAGTAGTTGGGGGTGAGCAGGCTGGCAGGGGGGCAGTTGGGGGCAAGCAGGTCAGCAGGCAGAGTGGTTAGGAGTGATTAGGCAGGCAGACAGAAGCAGTTAGGGGCAATCAGGCAGGCAGGCAGAGAGGTTAGCAGTGATCAGGCAAGTAGGCGGGTGAGCAGTTAGGAGCCAGTGGTCCAGGATTGCGAGGGGATGTCTGACTGCCCTGTGGGGTCGGGCCTAAACTGACAGTTGGACACCCCCAAGGGGTCCCAGATTGGAGAGGGTGCAGGCTGGGCTGAGGGACACCCCCCCCCCCAGGTGTACGAATTTCGTGCACTGGGCCGCTAGTATCTATATAAAAGCCTAGGCAACCATTCGACCGTTCGACTGTTTGACCAATAGCTATGATACACACTGACCACCAGGGGGCAGGTGCTCAATGCACAGGCATGGAAACATGGAACAGACTGACCAATCTCGGAGGAAAGGGGGGAGGGGGAAAGGGGGAGGGAGGAAAGAGATTAACCAAAGATCTTATATGCATACTAGAAGCCAAGTGCATGGATTCGTGCACTGGTGGGGTCCCTTGGCCTGGCCTGCGGGGATCAGGCTGAAAACCGGCCCGGTGCACAGATTTTTGCACTGGTGGAGTCCCTCAGCCTGGCCTGTAGGGATTGTGCCAAAACTGGCAGTTTGACATCCCTCAAGGGGTCCTGGATTGTGAGAAGGTGCAGACGAGGCTGAGGGACCCCCACTGGTGCACAAATCCATGCACTGGGCCTCTAGTACTATAATCATCATCATCATCACTGCCATCACCACCACCTTTTCTAGATAGTCCTTGGCTTATTTGCTCTCATACCCCTTTCTTGTCCTTCCCTTGCACTGCTCTGAGGAGCAGGGACCTGTGTTCAAAGGTCACATGTCAATGGGCATTTTGCTGGTTCATTTGTGGAAAGCACTTGTAGGAGATTGGCAGATGGAAGGGAGAGAGAGGCAGGGTAGTCCTTTCCCCCTCTATCTGCTAGAGTTGCTGCTTCTCCACTACTCTAGTCATTCCAGATGAGCCCCCATAGTTCCAGCTTTAGTTAGATGACCCTGGCTCAGGGAGCCGGAAACACAAACACAGCCTCCTCCATTAGGTTTAGAGGAAGAGACTTCCTGTGTTGCTAATCTCTCAGTTGCTTCACTGTGTTCTTTGGTTATTCGTCTCTTTAATCACTTGTTCAACAAAATCCCTCCTGTATTAAATTCCCTCTGTTTTAAATACTATTTTCCTGGTTGGACCCTGACTGATATGCTGGTTTTACTTGGATAATATAAGGAAAGAAATAATACAGTGGACCTGTTTGAGATATTTGGAGAAAGGCAGTTATACATGTTCAAATAGTAATTTTTATTTGATACCTCATGAATCTAAAGTAATTATATTTAACACTACAGGCTTTCACAGAAGTATTGCGAGGCTTACTCATGGGATAAAATCTCCTGGTGACTCTGAAATTAAATCTAACTATTGCTTTCTGGATTGTCACTGAAAAAAAAAAAAAAAAGGATAAATTCTCAAGTTCTGGAATGTACCCAATGTATATAAAGTGAAAGCAACCCAGAAAAATTCATCTCGGTGTTAAATTTATTTTAGCTCTTTTGGTAAGGATATGTGCTTATATTTTTTTGCATGGGTAAGTCATTGTAATGTTTCCTCCATTGCTTAGTTGGTTTGGTCAGAAGATAATGGTGTGTGAAAGTGTTGACCTTTATGAATCAAATATATTTCAAAATAGTTCTAGCACTGCAAATACAGGTAATACTGTTAAGAACTTTGTTAGTCTGTTATCCTTAAGTCCCGATTCTGTTGGAAAGTCTTATTATTGTATGATATTGAACTATAATGGCTTAACTCTATTCTGGTCCTCTCGTGATTTAACTATTTCATTTTCTTTCAAGGATAGTTTAAGAAATGCTTGTGCTGATTGAATGTAAACTGTAATTGAAACACACACACACACACTTAAGCTGGAATAACCTGGGAGGTGCCTTGTTAAAAACACAAATGCTAAATCAGAACCTCTGGAAATACTAATAAGGCATGAAAACTTGAATTTTACTAATAAGATATTTCATCAATTAACCAATTAATTAATTTTATCAGCTAGAGTTTGCAGAACACTGGGTACCAATGAATGCAAAATTCCCATTAGTCTGTATTTTATCTCCTCAGTTAGATCAATGGCTTACAGGGGACAGTTTTCTTCTAATCTGTCTTCCCTACACTGGCAGAGTATTAAGTAATTAGTAAATGTGCAATAAGTATTGTAGAATTGATTTGAACCCTTAATCACCCCCAATATAAGGAGTAATTTCTTGAGCATTATCCTAATGACAATAATTATTGTTGTTCTTTAAGAAAATGAACAACACTGACATAATTATCTAGCAAAAGCAAGGTAAGTCTTTATTGAAAGAATAGAATGAACATTAATAGAAAACCTACAAGCATTTATGAAACATATACAGATAATGATAAATGGACATTATGAAATATAAATTGAGAAAGAGCATGACAGAAAAACTTGATTGTTTTTTTTTGATAGAGCTACAAGATCAGTGGATAAAAGTAATGTGAAATTGTAGATGTAATCTATCTCAATTTTGGCAAAGTGTTTGATAGTGTCACATGAAATTTTCCATCTTGAAATAATTGAAATTGGCTTTGGTGTGGACCTCTTGTCGTGTGCTCAATGCTACAAAAGGCTACTAACATAAAATAATGATGTATCTGATGAAGAGATATTTCTGAAATGAGGACTAAGTTTGCCCTCAATTGCCATTTTAGTGTTTGATTTTGAAGCTGTATTTAAATAAGGGGTGACATTTTACGTTTGTGTTGCATTAAAACTTGTTGGAACCAGCAGGGAAAGAGAAATTATACTAAGATGTGTTTAAATATAATAAATATTCATATTTTATACCATTGACAACCTTCAGGATTTTAAACATTCTACCAACTTGCACAGTTATGCTCACATATAGCCTTTTCTAGACTTTGTGAATATACAAGCATATGCCTGTTTCAAAAATATTACAGGTTGCCAGATTTATCAAATTAAAATACAGGCAACCCTAAATATACTTAGAATTTATTCTCAAACACAGATGCATTGGGAGATCCTAAGGGAAAGTTATGAAAAAATGTTAATTATACTTATTCATGTAGACTTACTGGGTCAATTCTTTTAGGGCTAACTTGCTTTCATGGGCTGATATACTAGTAAATGTCTAGTCTGAAGTATGCTATGGCTGTCTGAGTAGATATGTTTGGGTGTGAATTAGAAATAACAGATTTAAAAAAACATTGGACTTTTCCTTTTACTATGATTTCAAGAGAAATGTTATGTGAATTATTATATTTAAAAATTCTGTTTGTATAACGTTATAGGAATATTTAATGCTAAAGGATTTGATTCATGTAAGCTATAAAGATGAAAATAAATAAAAGAAATAACTACATGTATGTAGTTGATTGAAATGGTAACCAAAGGAGTGTGATGTGTTGAGGTAGTTATCTAATAGCCTGAATATCCAAAGGATATGAACACTACAGAATTAGTTACCATGGTATATAATTGTTAATGAATGACATTAAGTAAATGAAAATTTAAAGAGAATGATATCAGAATGAATTACTTTAATTATAAAATATTTTAAGAAGTTGCAGGGTTGTCTAACTTTTAATATATTTAAAAGTAGGCTAAAACCCAGAATATGTTAGGAAAAACTTTTAACTAGAGATGACAACTTCTTATTTCTTATGTTATATGAATTTGCATTCTTCTATATAAGAGAGCTAATAGTTAACTTTTATTTAGTGTTAAACATCAGACTTTCACTAAGCACTTTTACAGGGATTAGCTCACTGAATCCTCCCAACAACCTGAGAGGTAGGTATTCTTATCATCCTCACTTTATAGAAGAAGATGAGGCTTTGATGAGTACATGACTTGGGCAAGGTCACATAGCTAGGAAGCGGAGATTTGCACCCAAGCTGAGATTTAGTTAAGAGCATAGTTTTCTAAATCTATGCTCTTAACCACAATGCGGCATAGCCTCCCATGAAGACAAAGGAAGCTTTGATGCAATTCACAGAAGAGATCACTAGCGTCTTAAACAGTAAGCTTCATGGGTGCAATTGAAATCATTCAGTTCACTCAAATTTGATTTAAACACAACTCTTTAGAAACAGATTTGTTGGATAAAGTGAGATATACCTGCAATGCCAAGATTTCCTGTGTTGGTCATAGTTACCAATAAAACCCCATACCTCAGTCATACTCTCTATGTGGGTAAGATATGTGAGATTCATGAACATAAAGACAGCTGCCTGCAATTTTTCTAAAATTGTTACAAATGATCTCCTAGGACTAATGCTCCCAGAAAATGTGGGCATTCCCTCAGAGGAAAATCTGATAGTGGAGCCTAGGGGAAAATATTTAACCCAACAGAGGATCTGAATCTATTTCTACTACCTCTTTCTAATATCACTGTACAAATAACAGCATTTTAGAATAAATTGTATGATAAGGAGATTTTGTTTTTTTATGGTATGCTCTTTTTTAAAAATATATATATATTTTTATTGATTTTTAAAGAGAGAGGGAGAGAGAGAGAGAGAGAGAGAGAGAGAGAGAGAGAGAGAGAGAGAGACATTGATGACATGTAGGCCCTCTACTGGGGATGGAGCCTGCAATCCTGGCATGTGCCCTGACCAGAATCAAATCAGCGAACTCTTGATTCATGGGTTGATGCTCAACCACTGAGCAACACCAGCCAGGCTTATGGTATGATCTTTAGTTCTTTACCTAACCTCTCTAGTCCCAGTGACTTCATAAAAATTAGGGTAGCAGTGATGGTCTCAGGTTCTGAAATCTGATTGCTTAGCACTTCAAATCTGAGCTTGAAGACATCTGCTTTTGACCAACATGGAATGACAAGGGCTAGATTTATCCTCCTTCCTGAAACAGCTAGAAAACCAAACAATACATATGACAGTTTTTAAGACATTGAACTTTATGCCATGAAAGATAGTGATCTCTGGGATATGGGAAACAAATAAGGCGATTCCTATAATTGTTCCTGCCTGGAGAGAGTTTCCAGACTGAGGGGAAGGGCAGGGGAACCAGGTAGAAGAGGGCAATATACCTGGGTTGAAAAGATGGAACTAAGAGTCCAGGGAGGCCAGGGTCAGCATTTACAGGGTAAAGCATTGGAAAGGAGAGAGCTACATGGAGAAAGAGCTCTGGATGTCTACACAGGGTCCCCTTGAGTCTTTGGCTGAGCGTTGATCAGCACATTCATGTGAGGAAACTACTGAAGATGGGGAGAGAACCACCTGAAAGGACTTTCCCCAGGGACCAGGAACTCACATAGGCCTAGGACCACTTCCTGTCCACACCAGCCAGAGTTTAAAACCTTATAATTTGTGGGGCATCTGAAGAATTTTGCCTTAGTAGTGGAGAATACTTAGGTCTGGATGTAACTACTGTCTGGTCCTGCCTAGGAAACCTTTAAAGCAAGACCTGAAAGAATCAAATTGCTCCCAAGTAATTTAACTACATTCCAGAACACAGCTCAAGAAAAGGACACAAAAATATCTAATATCCAACAATGTAAAATTCACAATGTCTAGCTTCTATTAAAAAATTACCAATTGGCATCTTGAGTAAGTATTCAGACTCTAATCCTGTTTCTTCATCTTCAAAATAACAATGATAATAGTACATTTCATAGAATTATGAAGAGCAAATAACTTCATGTATGTCAAGTACATAGTCCAGTGCAGAGCACATAGCAAGTGCTCAATAGACAATGGTCGGATTATTGTTATGGTTGTGAAGAACTGCATTGCTTACACAGACCTTCAGGAAAATTGTTAAATACCCTTCCACCTCTAACATCTACATGTCCATGAAATACAGCACAGTGCTTGCCATTGTTCAGAAACCCCTTTTCTAAGTACACTTTGGTTTTTAGCGGTACCATCCAATTTTATTTTAAATAGTTGGGAATATTTTTAGGGTAACAAAAATGTAAATACTCTATCTTGACACGAACATATGAGTTTTGTCAGTTGCAGATTTTTATTTGTTGAAACAAACAAACAAAAAAACAGCAAGAAGAAAATACTGCCATAAAAATGTCATTATTTGAGAGCCTTTTCTGACAGGAAAAAGGGAAAGCAGGATTGACCAGAACCTTCTCTTTACTGCTACCATCTGCCAGAATCTCATTCAAATTTTTCATAACAGCTTCCCAGGACCTCTTACATCACCTCATGGTCTCCTGTCTATTTTCCCCTGTTACCAATCTTTTTCTAATCCCACCATGGTAATGGGACCAGGAGTATAGAGGTACATAATGGAGTGGGGACTACCTAAGCCAATTATCCCATCTCTGGCTCTGAACACTATTATTTTCAACATCAGTGGCCAGCTCTATTAATTGTCTTCCTAGTACAACTACATTTTTAGCAAAACAGAATGGAATTTGTTATATTTAATTTGTTGCTGTGGAGCCTAACATTAAAAAGTAAGCTAATTGAAGTGATTTTAATTTAGAATGATTTATTTCTGGTTTCTTTCATTTTATTGTATGGCTCTGTTATTTCCAGCATTAAGCAGGTATCCAATTCTTTTTTTTTTTTAATGTCTCAGAGCTCTACCCTATTATTTTCTTTCATGACCTTTCCTTCTTTGGTTACTGGAGTCTTTGTTTTATTTTATTTGTTTTTTAGATGCTTGCACACTGTACCTCCAAAGGTTGTTAGCATTTGTCAGCTCTCAGAATGACAGTTCTATTCACTATAGGAGACAAGTCATTTTCTTCCTGAAGAAAGGGGAAGCTAATCTCCTCCCACAGTAACATGTTTTGAGAAACATAATGCAGTGGGAAAATGTACCAATTATTTTGCTGCAAATTGTCTCCCTTCTGCTAGATAGACAATCATATCAACATTTTGGGATTTTTCTCTTTTTTTTGCAGTTTTATAACACAACTTGGCTCCTGCAAAGTTGAACTTGATGTTCAAGAAAATGAATGAATGTTCCATGGACTATATGAGTGATAATGTATTGCTGTGTGGTTCTGGGCAGCTATCATTTGAGATTTCATTTCTGTTGATAGCTTCCATCCAAACCCTTTAGCGAGAACATTTGTTTTCCATCATACAGAGGCAGCAGTGGGGAAGATGGCTGGATCGGTTACTTATTCTTCATGAATTCGGCAGGCTAAATTAGACAGAGGATGTTTATTACATATCCACTTCCCACTGACCTCTTTAATGATTAGAGGGCAGTGGGCAGAAGGAAATAACTTTCTTTTTTTGAGTCCATGTGCAAACCAGTTTGTGCATAGCTCTAGATTTAGATTCTGACCTGAGTTCAAGCACTGTCTCCTGCATATGGGCGGCCCTGGGCAACTTGCCCAGCTTCTCCAAAGCTTACTTTGTGCATCTGCAAGATTCTTCAGAGGTTTAAGGGCCCAGTGCACTCAATGCAGTGTCCAGTGCTCATCAGAGGCTTTCGCATGATGACTATTGTGATCACCACCATGGTCTTGACACATATTTAAGCCAAATGATTTAAAAATAACTTTAATCTCTTTTAATGTAAAATTAGTCTCATAAAAACTCCCTTTGGCATTTCTTTTCCAATGGACTAGACCAGCCGTGGGCAAACTATGGCCCGCGGGCTGGATCCGGCCCGTTTGAAATGAATAAAACTATTGAAAAAGACCGTACCCTTTTATGTAATGATGTTTACTTTGAATTTATATTAGTTCACACAAACACTCCATCCATGCTTTTGTTCTGGCCCTCCGGTCCAGTTTAAGAACCCATTGTGGCCCTCGAGTCAAAAAGTTTGCCCACCCCTGGACTAGACAGATGCTGCACGTATTCAGTATACGTGGAGATTGCTATCATAGTTACCGATAATTAGTCCCTCCTTATCTGTGGTTTCACTTTTCATGGTTTCAGTTATCCATGATCAACTGTAGCCCAAAAATATTAAATGAAAAAGATAAATAATTCACAAGTTTTAAATTGCATGCCATTCTGAGTAGCATGATGAGATCTTTAAAAAATAATTTATTTATTGGGGTGATATCTATAATAATAAAAGTGTAACATGCTAATTAGACTGGACAGCTGAACGACCTTCTGGACATCATTCCGGACATCCTTCTGGATGAAGCGGTGACGGTGGGGGCTGAGGCAGAGGCAGTTAGGGGTGATCAGGCAGGCAGGCAAGCAGTTAGGGGCAATGAGACAGGTAGGCAGTGTGATTAGGGGCAATGAAGCAGGCAGGCTAGTGGTTAGGAGCCAGTAATCCCAGATTGCAAGTGGGATGTCCAACTGCCGGTTTAGGCCTGAACCCACCAGCAGTTGGACATCCCCCGAGGGGTCCCGGATTACGAGAGGGTGCAGGCCGGGCTGAGAACCAGCCCCCCCCCCCCCCCTTAGGCATGAATTTTGTTCATTGGGCCCCTAGTCCTATATAATAGAGGTAATATGCAAATTGATTGTCACGCTGTCACAAGATGGCTGTGCCCACAGTGAAAGCAGGGTTACTGTAACACAAGATGGCTGCGCCCACAGCAGAGGCAGTGTTCCTGTAATGAGCCATAATGAGCGATCAGCAGGGATCTGAAGCTGCATGACACCTGGCCTGGGCGGGGGACCTGAGGCTGCACCCCCTGCCCGGCGGGGCTTGACAGGGGTGGGGTCGGCCAGGTCTGGATCTTGCCCAATGAGGGTGGGGCCTGCCAAGTCTGGGCCACATGCAATTTCAAGGTGCATGCGGGTGAGAGGGGACTTGACTCTGGGTCCGGTGGCATGCCCCAGACTCTGACAGGAGGAAGCTTTTCATATGAATTTTACTAATTTTCTTTCATCTCTGACACTTCTATTATAGATAAAGTGCAAATAGCAATATTAAAATATTTCCTCTAATTAACTCCCTTTTAATGTGCACGAATTTCATGCACCAGGCCACTAGTTGCTTAATAAAATTATATAGGTTTCAGGTATACCATTCTATAATATATCATCTGTATATTGTATTGTGCATTTATCACCCCAAGTCAAGTCTCCTTCCATCACTATTTATCCCTCCTTTGCTCTCTTCTATCTCCCCCATCCCTCTTTCCCTTTGGTAATCACCACACTCTTGTCTGTTGTCTATGAGTTTGTTTGTTTTGTGTGTTTTTTGCTTAATCCCTTTACCTTTTTACCCCCACTTCCATTCCCTCTGACAGCTGTCAGTCAGTTCTCTGTATGTACAGACATGATGAAATCTTGATCCTTCCTGCTCTATCCTGTCTGAAACATGAATTATCGCTTTGTCCAGTGTATCCATACTCTATACGCTACCAGCTACCAATCCATTAGTTGCTGTGTAGCTGTCTCAATTTCAGATTGACATTGCAGTGCTCGTGTTAAAGTAATCCTTATTTTACGTGACAATGCTGCATTCACATAATTCCTATTGCAGTATATTGTTATAATTGTTCCATTTTGTAGTTTATATGTTCTCTTACTATGCCTAATTTATAAATTAAACTTTATCATATATATGTATGTATAGGAAAAATCATAGCATATATAGAGTTTGGTATTATCAGGACTTTCAGGCATCCACTTGGTCTTGGAAAAGTGCCCCCTACTTAGAGTAATGAGGGACTACTGTATGTCAGAAGTATCTAGCCTATGGTATTCCCATACCATATCTGAGGGTAGGTGAACTTAAATTAATGAAAACTTTAGCTATTTTTAAAAATTTTAAAATTGTCTATAAATTTAGATTAATAATTCAACCTCATAGCTGATAAGTATTTGCCGTACAGGGCCTTCTTCAATAATTAGATAACATCTTAATTTCTAGAGATTGAGGAAACTTATGTCTTATCTAATTCACTGAATTTTACAGCTGAGGAAACAGAGCTAGAAAGTTTAATTTTTTCAAGGTTGTATAATTTATTGCCAACAGAGTAGATATGAACTCAGATTTCTTCCAGCCTAGTTGAACACTTGTTCTATGATATCTGTCTTTCACTATTGGTTCTTTTGTAATTTAGGATCATTTTTATGCAAATAATGCTAATATCAGAGGTTGCATAAGCATAAAAGTAACTTACAGATCTTCCCTGTCTACTGTTTACAATATTATTTCACTCTAGAATTCCTGGCTCAGTAGAATTCTAGTCAAAGAGTTACAAATTTGGAATGAGTATTATCCAAATGACTCTTACTTTTTAAAATAGTGTGTAATTTCATTGTGCCTTGTATAGTTTTTAACAAGGAACATTTCGTTTAAATGCCTGTGCATTTTTCTGTCTTGGATAGAAATTAAGCCTCTTTTTTTTTTTTTTTTTTTACAGATAATAACTCAAGGAGAAACCCAACAGGTTTTAATTTGACAACGTGAGTCACATGCATGCTAGACTCACAGCTTGCATTTTCCCCCTGACTATGCAATTATCTGTAAATACTGTATGTGCTCGGCTAAAATGCTGGGAAGTCTACAATTATATTAATGTAGCTCTTTAATTGCATATAATGGGATTTTTTCAGGCTGCTGCAACCTATCCCATTTATCATATTTCTAATAAAATTACTCAGTTTTTGTCTAAGGCCTTTTTATTTACTCTTCATTTAATTTATGAGAACTCTAAAAAATAATTTAATTTTTGAGAAATTAAATCATTTGAAATGAAGGAGGAAAGTATGAAATCCAGGTTAAGAGCTGAATCCACTTAAGAGGCATTTACCCAAAACCCCACATCTTGTTGCTGAGACACACTGTGCCGCGGGCAGCGAAGACTAACAAGTGAGTCATGCTAGCTAGCTAGCACTCTGCTTATAAGATTCCCACCTGTTCTTCGGGGAGGAATATGAATGTTTGCAGCCCCTTTGATGTCAAAAATAGGCATCCCTTGATATATAGAGGAGATGTATTCCCCTCCAAAAATTAGCTGCCTTTAAGGCAAATTTCTTCATAGTCAGTCCCATTTGCACTGACAGTCATTAGAAATCCAACTAGCATTTCAAAACCAAAGATTCTCCAGCACATGTAGTTTCAAAATCCTAATAAGGGGAAGACACTGATTTATAAGGGAAAAAGTTAATAGTATCCAAAAGTCACTAAAAAATACCCAGACTGACCCTCAAAATATCAAACTTGGTTTAAGACCGTAGTAGAGGGAAAGGAGAGAGCTGGGCACTAAAGAGCTGGGTGAACAAGGAGGATGGCTGGCCCTGGCAGGTTCCCTGTGAGGGCCCGGGGCCTGTGACTAGTTATGTAGTATTGGGGGCACAAAGATAACTAGCTTTGTATTATTGGCTTAGTTGCTCTGTCCTGTTTGCTCTGGTCCTTTCTCTTTGATTGTATCTAACCTCACTGCATGTGTTGTTTGCTCAAAGCTTTCCATTCTGGTTTATCGAACCCTAGGGTTGAATCTCCTTATGGTCTGGTTGGAGTTCTTGGGGACATGCGTGGGAGCAACCAATTCACTCTTTCTTCCCACTTCTGGGGAAACCATGGTGCAGAAATGGGAAGTGCCTCTTGTCTTCTGATCTCACCATCCCTTGTCAGAGTCATTCCTCCAGGAGAGTGGTAGTCCTCTGGCTGCTACCCTGGGCTCAGGGAAAACTTCTGGTGGCCTGTGATCTCTGGCTACTGAGAGCTTGAACTCAGTCCCGGACCACAAAGTTGGTAGAGAGAGAGAAGGGGAGGGAGAACAAGAGAGAACGTATGTGTTGAGAGGTTGAGGTTAGAGAGTGATATAATAGTATATAGAGACATTTGAAGATAGAGAGTAAAAATTTGGTTCATCTAAGTGCATTAGAGACCCTCAGGGACAGTAGAGCATGAAGGTAGCAAGCACTGACATGAACTGAGATTTTAACTGACAAGCACTGACATTACCAATTCTTCTTCACTCTGTAACTTTTGGCAAGTTATTTATCCTCTGTACCTCAGTTTCATCACCTGGAAAATGGGTGTAACAACCTTCATAGTGTTGTGATGAGGCATTTCTAAGGGGCAGAGAGTGTTAATACAGGTGAGTTATTATTACTAACAGCCCCTGAGTAGAATGCCCAATTCACCCTTTCTTTATATGTGCCTGGTGTGAGTTTGGGGTCCAAATGTTGTACATCTTTGGGTAATATTAATAGACTTGGATTTTAGGGAATGTGAGTTTTCTATGACATACACACTGCTACTTTGAAATGCTGCTTGTCAGGATGCCCTACCTTGAGAACTACAGGGTTGGGCAAAAGTAGGTTTATGGTTGTTCATATGGAAAGTTTTTCAATGATTAATAAATAATAATAGAAGAATGAATTCTGTTTCACGTACTCACAACTGTTAACCTACTTTTGTCCCACCCTGTATTTGTACTATATATGCAACACATAGTCAGCATATATGGGGGTAGGGTGCCCACATACTAGAGATTTCAAACTGTAGCATCTCCAGTGAAGAAAGACTGTTAGGTATTTTCCCCCCTAGAATTATGTGAGTATATTTTCTATGAACCAAATGCTTCCCTTCACAATTATATATCTCAGTCTCTCCCACAACCATCTCACCAGTTCCTAATTCTAAGCACTAAATCCAATATCTGCTAGTGCAAATGCAGGTCAGGCAGTGCTAGTCCTTGGAGTTATTTTTATTATCATTCAGATCTTACTGGTGAATATAAGGGTGATAGAGTGGATGTTAGGAGAATTTTGTACTTTTGCTTCTTACCCTTTGCCTTTTACAGGGATTCATATTGTTGGTTAGACAAATAAAATAAATACCAAAGCTTGGAATAATTTTTTCTCAATCTAATGGGATTATAGTTTTGAAAATGTTGAAGTAGGGTGTGATGTGTAGAGCAATAGCTCTTTGTGGCTGCCTGGAGAGTGTGAAAATGTTTAGGGCCAGTGTGTTATTTGCTAGCCTTTTGCCTGTTTGACCTGATGCATCGGCATCTGAAAGAAATGAATCTCAGGAGAGAATTTATTTGGGTCACCATAGCAACAGAAGGGGGTGCAAAGATTGGTCTGGAAGCCTATAAAGAATGCACACAAGTTGGTATGACAACCGCAATACCTATTTCTCTGGGTTTAAATGTTTCAGGGAAAGTCTAATATTTAACTTTTCCAGTGGCTTTAAAACTTTTCTTTGGCCATTGGTGGTTAATGTGGCATGACTCAGGCTTTGATGTCTGATGTCTTTTTAAGAAGTTAGATTCCTGCAGGAATCCAGTGACTATTACATTTTGAGTCATGATACTCCTGTGGCAGTCTAGCAGGAATAAACTTTTCCTTTTTTAATTATCTTGTTCTATCTTTTTGGTTTCTGACTAATAAAAAATGTTCTTTTTACTGATGTGTACTAACACCGGGTACCCTTCTTTATCATTCTGTTACTGAGCCAAACATTTTAAATGTCATTTACAAGAACATTATATTGAGCTGCTCACAAAGAAATGCCTTTCATGTTGGGTTTCAATATGGGAATTTAATTCAGCCTTGCACTGAGATACTGGAAAGATTAACAGATTATGGGATGAGAATGGAAATTTAAATGATAGATAAAAGAGAGTTGAGCAGGCTGTCATCTTGACTGCCCCAACTAAGAGACAGATGAGTAAAATAAAGCATGTGTATTTGAAAAAGAGCAGGTATAAAAGCAAGTTATACATATTCTTTGAAGCCTCAACACTAGAACATGGGCGTTAGAATCTGTAGACTCATGGAAATCTGAAGTTTGTAGGGTTGCCAAGATAACGGCCTTCTTCCCACCCATCATATCTTTTATTTTCAGCTTGTCCCAAACTGTTTTTACTACTCTCTTTCCTGCTTTAAATTTTGTAATTCTTGTGTGGAACCTACTCTTAGATCCTTCAAGGTGCTGCGTGGTAATTTACTGTTCTAGTTCACCTGGTTCTATCACATTTTTAGCACTGCACATCCCCATGAAACTCCTCAGTCCCAGCCAAACTGGGCTGCTTGGTCACCCTTGCACCGAGTGTTCTTTACAAATTCCTTCCTGCTTTCCACATGCCTTTCCCATCACGTCTAGGTTCCCTGCCATTGTTTTGATTTGCAAATGGCCCAGACACACACTGTTCAATATGTTAGCCACTAGCTACATGTAACTATTTAAATTTTAAAATAATTAAAATTAAATTGATTAAAAATTCAGTTCCTCAGTCTTTTTAACCACATGTGGCTAGTGGCTATCCAAAGGGTAGTGTAGATATAGAGCATTTCGAAGTTCTCAGAACATTCTATTGAAAAGTGGTGCTCTATGTAACAGTTACTGAGAATGAAGGGAGGGCATTGGAGGGTTATGCCTTTAAGTTTTCCTTATCATTTATGGGGTAGATACATTGTTAACTGGGAATCCAAGATGCTGAAAGAATCAAATAATTTTCCAGTTCTACTTTCTTTGAATTTCTCCTTATACCAACTCTGAAACATGTAATAAGGCTATCTGTCATCCTCACTGGGTCATTCGTCAAACAGCCATGATGAATTATGGCGTCTTTCTTCTAGTAGCCATGGTCTAAAATGAGAAGAATGTGATGATGACTATGGTTTTTATCATATAATAAGACTCTTCATAAGGCACACAGGAGGGTTGGATGAGCAGTTGAGGTTGGTAGTCAGAGAAGGTTTTGCAGAGGAGATGGTGCAGAGCCAGGAACTGAAGATGCAGAAAGAGGCAGTACAATGTGTGGTTAAGGAGCTAGATAACCTGGGTTTGACTCTTGCCTCCTTTCTCCCCTAATCAATTTACTGGTTGTTCAAGTTTCCTAACTGATCTGGTGCCAGTGTTTCATTGTTTATAAAATGAGGAGAATAATAATATATGTCTTATAGGGTTTTAATGATTAAATGAGTTGATGCTTATAAAGCTTATTTAGTAAGACCTGGCATGTGTAAGAGCTATATAAAAATTTGTTAAATGCAATACACCAGAAAGAAGGGTAGTAGAGACACAGAATGTGAGATGTGTAGGGATTACAACAGCATGGTGGCATTAGAGAACCACGGGATTTCTGTCAGAGTTAAAATGGTGGTGGTGGGTAGTGGCCATGCTAGGGATCTGGGTGGATGGGTGGGGAGTAGGAAACTAGGGGAAGAGTGAGAGGACAAGGAGTCCATAGACATATACTAGTAAGTCCATAGGCGCATGCCAAAGTGTAGGGACATGATTTTGTAAGTGACAGGAAGTTGTCGGCATTCTTTAAGCAGGGAAGGAAATACATAAGATATGCAATTTATAAAGGTCTTAATCCAATGGCTAAGAGGATGCTTTTGAGAAGGTTGATGGCACTTGAAATATGAGGAGATCTGAAAGGAGATTACAGATTTGAGAGATATTCGGGAGGTTAAAAAATAATCTAGTGGCTAGTTGGCTGTGGGGAATGAATGAAAAGAAGTCCAGTGTAATAGTATAGCGGTTAACCCAATGTACTTGAAAATAAGAGATGTAGTTTTAAATTTTGCAGTTAATTTCAAAGACAGTTTTTCCTGCCTCTAGAAGATGGTGTCACAAAGAATATGCTATTATTCTTACTTATTGCTCTATGGTTAACTAGTAAGTGGAGTTTTCATTTTTTTATAAGAAAATTTCCCTGTGATATGGAGAACAAAAAAGGGAAAATTTGAGGGCTCAGAGTGCTAGAAAGTTTAACATCTTTCTGTTATTCTAAGTTATTGCTTTGTCTTTGGAAAAGTAATAAAAGCTTATTTCCTTTATAACTTCATCTGTGTACTCAGGGCTGTCACATTAACCCCACATTAGTATTAGATTTTAATAAAGGACAACACAGCAGGAAGAAAGATGTTTGCTAAATCTAGAGAGTGGGCCATATAATTTAGTTTTTGGAGGGTTTCTAATATTGCTTTTATTTTTTCATTGTCTGAAAATGATATTTAGACGTTGCCAAATAACTGCAATAGAAAACAAAGGCTGTGTTTGAATAGTACTTGGGAGGTGTTGCTAAATGTAAGCTGGGGCTTCTGTTTCTTTACTGGTTTACTTTTTGGTGGCATTTTTGGAGCCAAGGAGAATTGGATTCCTCCATTGGAACTGAGTTCCTTGAGTTCATTTCTGGGCTGTTCGAGACATGTTTCTGAGGATGCTCTTCTCTGTAATGCACCTTTCCTTTCTTCCCACATTCCTTACATTACATTGTATGACCTCCTGTAAACTCTGAGTCATCAATGGCTAATGAGCTGTGTCCCTCAACCCAAAGCTTGTTCCTGCTGCTCACACGCCTGAATATGTCCTTGGCACGCTCCTTCTGAACACCCTTTCCCTCACAGATCCTCCATGGGCCTCGGGTTTCCCATCCTACGTGATTGAAGCCCAGATGTTTCCATGGATGGTAGATCACTCTGCCTAACGCCTATGCCTACTACTGCCAAGACACTACTATTTTAAATCTTCCCTCTTCATTCCGATTCTTGGCTTTAACACGATTAGAAATGAAGGGAGAGGCATAGGGTTGCATGTTTATATTTTCTACATGGTTTGTTGGAATATAGGGGAGAGGCTGAAAAGGTTGGGTGAAGTGGAATTAAGCGATGGCCTGTGGGTTTCAGTTAACTATGTCATGCCTGCCTCATGGTAGTAATAAACAATTAATGGCAGGCTCCTTGAGGCTTCGTTAGTATCAACATATAATAGTATTAGCAACTAACATTTTGGGTTGCTTCCTGTGTGCCAGGCACTGTGCTGAGTACTGTACATTCATTATTTCTTTTACTCTTTAATATAACTTACTGAAGTATGTAGGGTTATTAGCTACACTTTACAAGTGAGGAAACTGAAGGTCGGAGAGGTTGATATATTTGTAAAAAAGTCACACAGTAGAAAGTGGTGGAGCTGGGATTCTGTGATTCTATGGGGTTCTGCTATAGAATCCAAGCTGTTAGCCAGTATCCTGTAAGTATTACTTTCCCTGCTAGACACCAGCCTTTCATACATACACCTTGCTTCACTAAGAAGTATGCAGTGATAAAGTCTGCAGAGATGTCAGTCCAGGATCTTGCCAAAGTACATAGGATCTTGCAGAAACTAGACTTCCTTTGCCTTTCCTGTTAGGCACAACAAAGCATCTAAATCTTGCTTCTCAATGGCTCCCCAAGTGCTCCTTAGAGACAGAGTAAATTGCTCAAACTCAGCACCTAAGTGTTGAGTTTCCACAAGAGTAACTTTCTCTTTATATTTTGATAGCAGTAGCTCAAACTCTTTGAGGAGCGAGACACAATTTTTATCATACCCAAAAAGGTTAAGCGACTTCCCCAAGGTTGATTTGCAAGTTTTTAAAGGTGATAAAAGAGGTGGCCAGAAGATAAAGACATCTCAATGTTCTTTCGAAGCCCCATGAATTTTGGGCTTATAGGATTCTCTTTGCTTCTTCAGCTTATAGAGAACCACTCTGAGTGTCTGACCCGATTTCTCACTTTTCCCCAGGAGAGCTAGTGCAACTGTGGCAACAGGTTATCCTGTGGACCTGAGTTGGTTGATTTGTTTAGTAACTGCCTTTTGTTGTGCTCTTCCCAGTTGGGAAGGGCTCTCGCTTTTTCTTCTACGCTCACTCAATTACATCTCCCACTTGCTGCTCAGAAAGGCCGCAGAATATTTTTATTCTGGTCATCCTCTCATTACCTTTAGATAAAGTAGCCACAGGCACGGTGTAGGTCGCATTTATAGTGGTTTTCAGTAGAGTTGGCATTCTTTTCTGTTTTTCCAAAACACAGCTAAGAAAAATCTCCTGGTAGTTGGAAAGAATGGAAGCTTCTCACCCACAGGTCAAATCCTATTACAAAGAATGCTGTTCCTGCTGACATCTCCTTATGATGAAAAGGGTTTTCTGCCATAGCACCCATCTTTCAGAGAGCAACATGAGACCCATTTACGCCTTCCAGCTATTGTTTCATCTCCTTCCTTTCATCTCAATCACTTCTGGGGTACATTCCTCCTTACTATTTGAAATTCCCAGAGACCCCTTTCAGAATAGCTCTTATTCTTTCAAATTGCACAGAGCAACACAGAGCGCACCTCCATTTACAAGAATTGCTGAAGGCGCCCTCAACTGTCAGATTCAAAGGCTACTTCTCAGCAACTCTTCTGCTTCTGGTACTATGAGCTACAATGTTATTCTTCAGTACCCTCTGAGGACCCAATCCAGTGCCTGGTCATTATAGGAACATGTTTAAGAATCACCAGGAATGACAGCCACTGAGGAATAGTCCTCAAATGGGCTACCTTCTATTTCCCGGACATACCTCTTTTTTCTCACTTAAATCCTCCTGGAGCTTTAAGCCGAGATTCTAAACTTTCCACCTCTATTTGCGTAATGATTTATCATTAACATCTTCTGGCTATAGTTCCATCTCTTTCAACCTCTACAAGTCCTTACTCACTTTACCACCTGTGATGTTCCTCAATCCCAACCCACACACATGATAATACCTGCAGACTAAATACTCTTGGAGGTTACTTCTACCCACAGGGTTAAAAGTTTTCTTTTCTTTAGGCAAGAACGTTGGTCCTTTTATCAGTTCAAATTGTCCTGTCTTCTGTTGACAAATATATAAAACTGATTATCAATTCCAAGTGGCTTTGCCCTCCCAACCTCCTAGACCAAGGGTCAGCAATTTTTCTGTAAAGGATTGGATAGTAAATATTTTAGATTTTATGGGCTATAAGGTCTCTGTCACAATTACTCAACTCTATAATATGAAAGCAGCCATAAGTAGTGTGTAAATAAATGGGTGTGTCTATGTTTTAATAAAACTTTATTCATAAAAAGAGGTAGTGGGACAAATTTTGGTTAGGTACCTTAGTTTGTCAGTTCCTGACCTACACTATTTATAGTTCTTAACCTGCAATTCCCAGTGAAATGTCTGTGTGCAGGTCCAGGTCAAACTGCTGTGTTTTATCCAGAGCAATGTTATCCCTGAACTATTCTGGAATGTGAGCCCAGATACTTTTAAGGTTCTCTCTCACTGTCATTGAAACGTGGGTTCCTCTTTCTGCTGCTTTTTTCAGATCCCTGTTGATTTAATCTAGTGGTTCTCAACCTTCCTAATGCCTCAACCCTTTAATACAGTTCCTCATGTTGTGGTGACCCTCAACCATAAAATTATTTTCGTTGCTACTTCATAACTGTAATGTTGTTACTGTTATGAATCATAATGTAAATATCTGATATGCAGGATGTATTTTCATTGTTACAAATTGAACATAATTAAAGCATAGTGATTAATCACAAAAACAATATGTAATTATATATGTGTTTTCCGATGGTCTTAGGCGACCCCTGTGAAAGGGTCGTTCGACCCCCAACCGTTGAATCCTTTCCAGAGTCCTGGCTTTAAGCAATTTTTAAAATTTAACTTCTTTGGTTCTTTACCCTCTCAGTCATAGCTATGTTGCCCTAAAGTCATTTTCTGGTCTTAGGAAGCCTGGATCCAGGTTTGTTTGTCTGTTTTCTAGACAATTTCTATCAAAAAGACAGTTTCTAATAAGAAAAGTGTGGCTATAGTGGGGAAAGCATAAAATCCCAAAGATACATTAGTTCAGCCATAATCCTTTAGTTGCAGACAACAGAATTTATTCTACATAGTTTAAACAGAAATGGTTTTATTAAAAAGTATTGGATAATTTGTGTACTTCCAAGGTCCAGGAAATAAGCTTTCATGCTATGTAGCCAGAAATAATGCAGCCAGCTGAAATACTGTAAAATTACAAGGGACTTCTCTAGAGAAGTCTTCACTACCAACTTTGCCTGCTGGTCATCACTCCTGTGAATTGAACATAATGTCCTTGACTGCTGCCCTCAAAGAACCGCAGGCTCTGCACTATGCTTAACAAAAACCTTATTTCTCCACTTGCTACTCATGTCTGCATTTTCTGTTTTGCATAGGTGTATCTGCTTGGATGAACCCAGGAGGACCAGAGCTGCAAGGGAGTCTGAAAACTAGCTCTATTGCCCCCATAGTACAGAAAGGTATAAGGAAAGAGAGTAGAGTGGGTTAATGGTAGTACCTGTCACAACCATTATTGGCCACAACCTTGGGTGCATTGCTTTATTTGATTTTTCTACAGATAAAATGGGAATAAAAGGACAGTTCTTAGAGTATTGGTACGAAAAACACCTAAGTTATAAGTGCTCAATAGATGTCCAATATGTTATTATAAACAGACAATAAGTGAACAATTTCAACTGTATAAGTATACAATGACCACATTGATGAAAGCTTTTCTTATGTTTAAAAGCATACAGAAATAAGAATGGAAAAAACTTCTCACCTCAACAATTTCAGTGTTTCAGCTTGCTGACATTCAGTCCATTGGTCACCTCAAACTAATACTTTTAACCCCCAATTCACTGAAACCACTGTCTCTAGTCTTACTTCAACTTCTAAAATACACCATCTTTTTATTCATAAAATATGCTTTCTAGGTTATAAAGGTTACATATGATTATTGTGGAAAAGTTGGAAACCATATAAAAGTATAAAGAAGAGGGTAAAGGTTGCAGGTAATAAATAAATCCATGCTCATTTCTGACGTGAGCACGATAAAGAAAGCAGGCATTCATCATAGCCAATACAGACTCATTGCTGTATGCTAATGGGATTGAGGTTCAGGTTCAGCAAAATTTGAGCACAAGCCACTCTTTTTGGTGTTTGGACATATGTTATTGATTGTTTTTCTCATTAACATTTGGGGAGACAGCTATAATTGTCATTCTCATTTTACAGTGGAGGAAACTGTGACGGGAGGTGACCAGTGAGTGCGTGCTTTCATAGTTTGCATCTTTGAGAGGTCAAGATTCGATCTGGATATTCAGATTCCAAGTCCAGCTCCCTTTTCATTATCCCCAACATCTTTTCCTTTTATGAATAGTGTTGTCCTGTGATCCAATAGGGATAACATGTAGACTCTACCTGTGGGTCGCAAACAATGAAAATACATCCTGCATATCAGATATTTACATTACGATTCATAACAGTAGCAACATTACAGTTATGAAGTAGCAATGAAAATAATTTTATGGTTGGGGGTTACCACAACATGAGGAACTGTATTAAAGGGTCATGGCATTAGGAAGGTTGAGAACCACTGAGACGGAATACTTCTATTGCATTCCTACCCAATATACTTTTAAGGTGGGTCATTCTCATCCACTCTCTGGTAAAGAATGGGTTGTAAGCACTTTTTCAGTTTAGAAAAGACAATGTCTTGCCAAAGATGGTGTCACTTACTTGCTTAGAAATAACCTCTGTATGATGATAAAATGAATTAACAGCTCAGCACAGAGGTAGTTTATACCATCTATACTAATAAAAGGGTAATATGCTAATTAGACTGGGAGATCTTCCAGGAGACCTTCTGGACATCTTTCTGGACAAAGCCATGGAGGCGGGGCCAAGGCAGAGGCAGTTAGGGGCAATCAGGCCAGCAGGGGAGGGCAGTTGGAGGTGAGAGGCCAGCAGGGGAGGCAGTTGGGGGTGAGCAGACTAGCAGGGGGGGAGGAGTTGGGGATGAGCAGTCCAGCAGGGGTGGGCAGTTGGGGGCAAGCAGGCTGGCAAGGTGGGGCAGTTGGGGGCAAGCAGGCTGGCTGGGGGGCAATTGGGGGTGAGCAGGCCAGCAGGGGGGGCAGTTGGGGTGAGCAGGCTGGCAGGGGGGGGGGAAGTTGGGGGCAATCAGGCAGGCAGGTGAGCGGTTAGGAGCCAGCGGTCCCAGATTGTGAGAGGGATGTCTGACTGCAGGCTTAGGCCCGATCTTTGTGGAATTGGGCCTAAACTGTCAGTCGGACATCCCCCAAGGGTTCCCAGATTGGAGAGGGTGCAGGCTGGGCTGAGGGACACCACCACCACCATTCCCCCCCCCCCCCCGTGCACGAATTTCATGCACTGGGCCACTAGTTATTATAATAAAGAAAGTGTGGATTTTTTTTTATTTGTTTTTACTATTAAAACTTAGCACATGCTAGAGCAAGGGTGGGCAAACTTTTTGACTCGAGGGCCACAATGGGTTCTTAAACTGGACCAGAGGGCCGGAACAAAAGCATGGATGGAGTTTTTGTGTGAACTAATATAAATTCAAAGTAAACATCATTACATAAAAGGGTACGGTCTTATATTTTTTTAGTTTTATTCATTTCAAACGGGCTGGATCCGGCCCAGGGGCCGTAGTTTGCCTATGGCTGTACTAGAGTCTCAGTAAAATATCTCTTGAATTCATTTTATGTTGATAACAAAAGTAATTGACCTGTGGTAAAACATGTTTCTAATTGTTTACTAGCAGTTGGTCTATTCTTAGAATGAGTTATTTCTTCAGATATTGATGAAATGGAAAAAAAGACAATAAATGAATACCATCTAATTTAAATTTGACTGTCTTTATTTTTTAAATGTTTTAAAATGCATTTTCACATGATATTTGAATTTAGAAATGGAATGAAGTGCAAAAAATAAGTAAATAAAGGACTCCTGGATTTGTGTATGATGAACCAAACAATTTTCCTTTCATGTGTTCCTTGGAAACTGAGCTTCATTCTCTACTATTCTGTATTCAACTCTGGTACATTCAATAGAGTATCCAAGTGTCTGTTGTTAAAGTTATGCAAGTGCTTTACCATGTATAAATCTATTCTCATTGACCTAATCTCACCAGGGCTAAAAACAAAAATAGAAAATATCACCTTTGCCCTAGCTTGTTTGGCTCAGTGGATAGAGCATCGGCCTGTGAACTGAAGGCTCCCAAGTTTGATTCCAGTCAAGGGTACATCCCCAGTAGTGGGCATGCAGGAGGCAGCCAATCAATGATTCACTCTCATCATTGATGTTTCTATCTCCCTCTCCCTTCCTCTCTGAAAGCAATAAATAAATAAATATATATATATATATATATATATATATATATATATATATATACATATATATATATATTGAAAAACAATACCAACAGATGTCCCCTGCCTTTTGTAGCTGGTAGAAGAAGATGGGCCCAACTAATTTCTAGGGTTATTGGGTCCCACACCAAGTCTGTAGGAAGCAGAACTGATTGAATAGATGCAACATCACCCATGAGATGTGATAGAGTTCAGAGTAGCCCATGTATAGCTCAAGTATCCATGAACTGAGGATGAGTCATATTCAAGGGGTAATGGTGAAGGTGACTGAAGCCCAGGGCAGCTGCAGCAGTAATCTGTGACTATTGGATTCCTTGTGCAGGGTGTACAAAGAAATGGGATTTATTCTGGACTATTGTCTTAGTCTCTCTATAGAAACCATTCTTATTTTGAAAAGGCAAGTCCTTGCTTTAGCAGACTAAATGTCAACTATTTCAACATGTCTTTCTCTCTTGTTATGGACACATTTATTGCTTTCTGTGTAACTTAATTGCTTTGCTCCTTAGCTAGCTTTTTCCTCTCATTACATTTCATGTAATGTTTAAAAAATGGTCTCTCACAAGGCAGAAGGAGTGGAGGAAGCAAAAAGGTGTCAGTTTTCTTCCTTTTCATGATTACTGTCTAGTCAACAGACGTCACTAAAGACAGCTGGAGCAGCTGGTTCTAGGGTTTCTTTAGTAGGAATATTTTCAAGCTTGGAATTGATTATTGTGATCTATTTTAAATGCAAGCCAACAGGGATATTCATTGACACTATGCTTTACTTGTGTTGTTCATAAAATTAGAAAGCACTTATATTTGTGAAGTTCTTTAAATTTACTTGGTGGTAAAAATAGCAATTAAAGATTCTCTGAATTCTTCAATTCTTGGAGAAAACATGAATTCTGAGTGGAACTTTAGTTCTTTCCATGGGGTTAAGTTACGTCTTTAAGAGTGTTTCACATGTCAAATGCCCCTTATCTTTCATCTTCTTAGAGTAGGCAGGTGGACATATTTACATGAACTCCAGAGCTGTGATTCTCAGCCTTGGCTGCACATTAGAATCACCTGGGGCACTTTAACAAGTATTGGTTGCATCCTCATAGAATCTCATTTAATTGGCTTGGGGTGTGGCCTAAGTGGTGAGATTTTTAAAAGCTCCCCAGCGATCCTAATGTACAGGCATAGTTGAGAACCAGTGATCTAAAGCAAGGATTTCATAGTACATCTGTTGGATTCTCTGCTTATAGCTGTTGAAATGGACTCTTGCTAACTTATGTTAAAGGGTAAAAGGAAGCTCATTGACTCAATGAAACAGCTGAATTACCAGGACTCAGAGAGGACAAAAACCAAGATGACTATGGCAATCAAGGTACAGTGAAGTAATCGACAAACTTTTTAGGCACTATTGGGTTGAATCAGCTCTAACCATTTCCTGCCCTTGAAGCTCTGCATAAGGTTCAAATTCCAGGGATAGAAGATTACCTAAACTCTTAGACCTACCTTTAGTCAGGAGAAGCTGTGGTGGGTGGTTCTTCAAAGGGAAAATTGATTTGCTCTTCTTGGAAGATGGCACTGTGGATTCTTGGCAGACAACACCAACAGATGTCCCCACACCCTGACATCTTTTTGCTCTGGCTGGGGAGGATGTAAAGAACATCTCTCTCAGAAGGTAGTTGGCTCAGGATCAGACTCCCTTGGTGTCTGCTAATTTGTTCATGTTAGTTATTCATTCATTCAGAAAATGTTTATTGAATACCTATAATATAAAAGTTTTTCTGGGAGTGCCAAGTTGAGGACATAGTTGATGCTGTTAGGGTGCTTACACTCTCCTAAGGGTAAGAGATATGCCAATGTAAGCATGATATGCCAGGTATATATCCAGGCATTACTCCATGAAGTAAAAATGGCATCATTTAGACAACCAATATTTGAGTGCCCTGCCAGTAAAAAGAAAATGCAGGGTAAAGCATATATTCCTAGACAAGCTTGTTTCTTGCATTGGTTCCCCATGGCTATAATTTCTGATCTTCTGCCTGAATCTTTTCCTACTGTTTCTGTTTCTTGGACTCAGGGTCCTTGTCTTTATCCTCCTTGCTTTAGTTAACTTTTCTGGATATAACCTTATGACTTCCTAACTCAAAACCCTGAGCAGCATCATTATTTTTTTCTGAACCACTGTTCTGACATAACTACCTTCTTGCTTTTTTTTTTTCCAAACAAGATCCAAGAGGAAAGACTCTCTAATTAACCTTGGACACAGCCTTTCTTTATTATGCATGTAGAATATGTTGGCTAGTAGGCAGAAAATACGGTATATTGTGAAATGTCTTTCAGGCCTTTTAGGCTTATGTTCTAAACTTAGATGTAATAAGATGATTATTATGTTAGACCTATCATGTACTTGGGTCTATTTTCTCTGATTTTATACTAAGAGCATGGTGGAAGCCTGCCAAAGCTATAAGCAGTAATGACAACTATAGAAATGAGAATATGTCCTGATTTTTTAAAAACTAAAGGACTCATGGGATTGTAATAGTAGCTAGCTAATAGTTATTAAATGTTATTACATGTTTACTATGACTAGACCATGGCATATGATAAGTGCCCCATAAAGACTGGTTGTGGGTTTATGGCTATTTGTTACTAGTGTTAGTTTCATATGGTCCAGCAGGCATTGTGATGTGTACTTTATATTTACAAACTTATTTAGTTCTCACAACAATCCTGTGAGATCAAGACACTGATTGTACACATTTTACAGATAAAGGGATTGGGTATACAGACATTCAAGAATGGGTCCAAGGTCCCACAGTTAAAACTAAGTGGCATGGTGGGGACTGCACTTGGACAGTGTGGTTTCATTTACTTAACCAGAAGATAGTTATGGTTTACTTTTACTGATGAACATGTGCCTACTACATGTGGCTGCTTCACAAATGTTTATAGAATGAATGACGGAAGGAATTGTGGGATCTGTGGTTGGCTTTTTCGACATACCATGCTCTGGAACAGAAGAATTCAAATTTATTTTTAATTTTAATAAGACATATTATGGTGAAAATTCATCTGCATAAATAACTATTTTATGTTCTAAAAACCTTATTTGTAGCTTATTTTGTCTTATTTGCAGCTTTCTACAATAAACCCTCTCCCACATGAACACATATTTTCATTATCTTATTTTTAGAAATGCAATTTGGAGAGGGGACCTGTGATTTGACAGTCTAATAGTGGTAGATCCTTCTGTCTGCGACGCTCTAGGATCTGGCTGCAAATGCAACAATTGCAACATGCGATTTGTGTGTTTTCACTTATTTATATTTTGATTTACTATTTTTTGCCAGCTTTATTGAGATATAACATTGTGTAAGTTTAAGCTGTACGTGTTGATTGATATACTTATTTATTGCAGAATGCTGACCACCATAGCCCTAGCTAACACCTCCATCATGTCACATGATTACCATTTCTCATTTTGTGGTGAGATCATTTAAGATCTACTCTTTTAGCAACTTCCAAGTACATACGACAGTATTATTAGCTGTAGTCAACATGCTGTACATTAGATTCCCCCAAACTTATTAATCTCATAACTGGACATTTGTACTTTTGACCAATATCCCTCCATTTCATTGACTGGCCCTCTCCCCTCCCTGCCCCTGGTAACCACCACTCTATTTTCTGTTTCTCTGAGCTCGGCTTTTACTCAGGTGCTTGGTTAATGTGGTTCCTTTGACTTTAATGATTTCACTGGTTTGAGTCACTGAGATTTGATTGTCTTGAGAATGAAGATCTATTTGACCAGTGGGAACAGAGCTTCAGAAAAACGCAGCAATAACTAAGAGAAGCGATGAAGATGCTTCATTCTTGTCTTCGCGATTTTGCTTCCTGGGCTGACTTTTTCTAGGCGGGAGATGACTCTCTCTGAAGTTCATTCCTCAATTGTCCAGGTGCGGTCAGATGCCTTTCTTTTCTGATGGATTTCCTTAATCCACTGTGGTTCTTTGAGGGCTGTTTTGATAACACCAACGGTTGTTGGGCAAGTAAATGACCTTACCTGACAGAGAAGACTGTGAACTTTGTTTTGGCCTTCATTTTAGGAAACTGAATTCCAAGGCAGATATAAGACCTCTTTCCTATTCCTGCACTTTGCTGGAGAAAGATAGTAAATATTGCTTGTTGTTATTTGTGTTTATTTACCTATTTTTTTGAAGACCTGCTTATTTTTAAATGTCAGAGAAAGAATGCCAATAAGCCAATATGTGGGTGAGTCCTGGATTGAAAGTGACCCTGCTGAGGGACTCACAAAGAGGCTGCTGTGCTTTTCAAACCAGGAGATCCTGACTATTTACTGTATCTCTTTGTAAAGCTTTGCCCTTGGATAAAGCTGTGCATGGACAAAACAAATGTCTCTGATAAACACTGGGTTCTAGTCTTCCTGTGCCTGGAGCAGCAAGAACTGCTCATAATCCTGAGTGTGGTTTCAAGAAGATTCTCAGTTTAGGGGTAGAGTTAACCTGGCTTCTGTACTGGAACAAGTATCCAGGCAGAGCACCCAGCAGAGGCTGACACGATGGTGGGCACAGATGGTGTTAGGTGAACTCACACCCATCTTTGCACTTGTTTTAGTCTTGCCTATAACCAGCTCAGACCAAGTCCGGGTACCACTTTAGGCCCTAACTGAGGGAGTAGGGTAAGGCTGCCCCCTTCCTCTTTGGCTGGAATTCATCCTCTACCTGCTCCTTTCCCACACATCTTGGTCACATAAAATCCAACTCATCTGTCTCATCTTGCATTTTAATGTTCCCCCCCTCCCTCCCCCCACTGATCTGTCTCCCCAACCAGAGTGAAGAAACCCTGGCCTATGTATCTATGCTTTCTCAGGGCTTTTTAGATGCTAAGATAAATTTTATTTTAATTGTCACCTGAGGATGTTTTTTCCATTGAGATTATATATATATATATATATATATATATATATATATATATATATAGAGAGAGAGAGAGAGAGAGAGAGAGAGAGAGAGAGAGAGAACATGGACCTGAGAGAGACACAAGGGCCCAGACTGGGGCCAGGGATCAAATGTGCAACCCTTCAGTCCAAGGGCTGACTCTCTAACCACTGAGCATCTGGCCAGGGCTAAGGTAAATTTTTTAATAAAGACAGGTGGAGGAGGAAGAGACAAAAGAAGGCAGACAGGATGGCTTAAAAGAAAAGAATGAAAGGGAAAGAAAGATGGAGAGACATAAATCCCTAATTTTAAGACAACCTCCACTCTCCTGGAGTTGCATTTGGTGTTATTAGGTTCTTCCACTCACAGAGTTTAACTCAGCTGGTAAATGAAGCCTCTGAGAGTCCTGCTAGTTTGAAAGCTGTTGGTGCAAACACCTAGACTAGTATTCTTGGGGCTTGAAAGAATGGAAACGAACTTAAGACCCGAGAATAACCTGAGCATTCAACTCATTGAACCCCAGGACCCTGAGCTGATTTCCTACACTCACAGCCCAGATGGGAAACACTTAATGCTGTCATGGAAAAGAATCATATTGCAGGATATATATTTTCATAATGAATGTGTGGGAAGGGGCTCCTGTGATTGCTCTGCACATGGCTTTTAAGATGGCTGAGTGGAGCCAATGCCTGGTGTGCTGAAATCGCGTGTTGCAATTGTTGCATTTGCAGCCAGATCCTAGAGCGTCGCAGACTGAAGGATCTACCACTATTAGACTGTCAAATCACAGGTCCCCTCTCCAAATTACATTTCTAAAAATAAGATAATGAAAATATGTGTTCGTGTGGGAGAGGGTTTATTGTAGAAAGCTGCAAATAAGACGCAGGAAAACGTCTGTGCTCAGAAGCCCCATTCAGGAGGAGGCCGTCACTGCAGGGAGCTTCTGTGCCATGAAGAAAGCTGCATAATGTGCTCTGAGCACAAAAGGGGAGCAGCCAAGAAAGCTGATTGCGTTTCTAAGCCCCCGGAACAAAAAGGCGAGCAGACAGCATTGTTTTACCAGTGAAGGACAGTTTTTACTTCTCCTGATTTCAGACATTCTTTGAAGGGCTTGGGGAGAGACTTGTATGGTCTATTAAACCTTGCTGCAGCTTTCAAACCTTTAAAAGGGTTCATTATTGAATACCTCTGGTGGCCACGATGTAGTGGAAGGCATCTAAGGAGTCCCAAGGATTTCTCTCCTACTTTATTTTCCCAGCTCTCTATTGTGTAGAGAAAACTAAATAGAGTAAAAATGGTTTAGGATTGTTACTAGTGGCAAGAAAAAGAAACAGCTGATCTGTGAGTTTCCTTCCTTTAGGAGATTTTTCCTTGACAATGAGGATTACTTGAGGTAATCTCTCTTTTTTTTGGAATGAAAGTATTAAATTGAAGGAAAGGTTAGGGGCACCTATCTTCTTAAGATTTAGTTTTTATTTGGGGGAATTGTAATGAAATAGAATCATTTTCAGACCCGGGAATAGACATTGGGTTGTTCTTTTCTACCTTTTCTAAGGTTTATGGATACTTTAAGAATATAAAATTTCTCTGACTCAAGTGAAGATGGAAGTGAGAAAACTATTCATTTGGAGCAGGGTGGAAGTAAAGTTCTAGTAACAGCAAAGCACTTATGAAGAGATTATCAGTGTGCTAGGAACTGGCCATACATGTTGAACTCCTTGCTATTCTGGAGATTACTAACAAATTCTTGAAAATGGAGGCTTTTTTGTGGCACCCATGTGGCATCTGAATGTTGCTATTTCAGATTAATTTCCTTCTGCCAGAAAACAATCCTTTTAGTAATTGTATTTTTTAGTTAAGGTGTGCTAGAAATGCAGTCTTTCCATTTTGTGGATTTTTCTTAAAACATTTAAATTTTCCTCTTATTTTTGAGTCTTAAATCTTGATTGTTATTTCCTTTCAACATTTTAAAGATATCATTCCACTGTCTTCTGGTTTTCATCATTTCTCATAAGAAGTTAGCTGACTGTCCTGTTGTTCTATTAAAGATGTGTCTTTTTCCCCATTTGTCTTTTAATATTTAAAATTTTTCTTTGGTTATCAGCAGCTCATACAGCTAGATATAGTTTTATTTGTATTAATTTTGGTTAGCATTCTCAAAATTCTTTAAACTTGGCTGCATTGTCTTTCCTGAGTTTTTGAAACTTTTCAGTCATTACTTCTCCTGTTCTATTTTCCCCTTCTTTCTGGGATATCAATTACCTATATGTTAGACATTTTTGGTTGTTGTTGTTCCACATGTATTTATGCTCTTTTTTGCATTTTTTGTTTTTCTCTCTGTTCTTCAGTGTGGCTAAAATTTTTATGGGTTTGCTTTCCATTTCAATAATTTTGTCTTCTGCTGTGTTAAATCCATTTAAATAAATTCTTAATTTCAGTCATTGCATTTTTCAGTAATATAATTTTTATTTGCTTCTTTTTTATATATATAGATTTTTGTTGAAGTTCTCCATTTTTTCATCTGTATAACATTTTCTCCTTTATTTTTTCGAAGTTATAACTCAGTTATTCTAAAGGTTTTTTCCTCTGTTAGTTCTAATATCTGGATCAAAATAGACCTATTTCCCTATCTAGTTTTTCTTTGGGTTTTGAGACATGTTGTGTATCTTGGTATACCTAGTAATTTTGTAATTAAATGCCAGGTATTATATGGAAAAAAAAATTGTGGTGGCTTCAGATAATGTTATCTTCCTCCAGCCAGAATTTACCTTTTGTTCTAGGTAGAGTGGGGACTGTTTCTTAATCCCAGTAAAGACTATGTTTCAATTTTGGTCTAATCCTGGCTCACCTCCATTTCCAAGGCCTAACCTTCCTGAGAGCTTGAGAGTTCACTGGGTCCTTCACCCAGGCAGGGCCTAAACTCTAATCCTTTTCTCCTTAACAATTGAGATTCCTAAGGACTCTGTTTTGCTTTTCAGTTTATCTGCTTAGCTTCTAATCCTGCTAGCCTTCAAAAATTGGCATATGTATTAAGGGAAAAGCTGCCTGTATATCAGGCTTAGTTCTCTATTCCTCCCTTGTTACCAATACCTTGGCTCTTTAAGCCTCAAATTCTGTCTCTGTAGCATTACAAGACAGTGAAAAACTGTGCTCATTTATCTATCCCTAGCAGTGGCCTTCTGTCTGGGCACAACCCAGATTTCTTCTCTGAACCCAGAATCTTCAAGAGAGTCGTGCAATGTTGGTGTTTTGTGTATGTTTTTTTCTCTAGTTCTCCCCTTTCCGCAATCTTCTCCCCCCTAGTTCTGGTTGTTTCAGCAGCTTGCGGATGCCTTGAAGCAGTTCCCCTCCACCACCCCCAAATCTTGAATCTTAAGTTAGTCTTGGAAATGTTGATCTGCCATCATACCAGATATCTTTTGCAGGGAAGAACTGTTTGTGTCAGCATTTAAGATGCATCAGATACTGTTTCAAGCGTGAGGATGGCAAAAGTGAATAAAGCTGATAAATTTCTTCTGATGGATTCTCTTCCTACAGGAATAGGGTCCTTTAATGGGTTCAGTTGTATCCTTTTCAGAAAGATATGTCAAAATCCTTACCCCTCGTACCTCAGAATGTGACCTTATTTGGAAATAGGGCCATTGCAGATATAATTAGTTATTTTGAGCTCATGTTGGTGTGGGTAGGCTCCTAATCCAATATGACTGCGTTCTTATAAGTAAACAACCATGTGAGGATCTAGAGATGGAAGCACAAATTAGAGTAATGCATCTATAAGCCAACAAATGCCAAGGATTGACAGCAACCATCAGAAGCTAAGAAGAGGCAAGGACAGAATCTTCCCTGCAGATTTCAGGAGTTGACATTGACACCTTGATTTTTGACTGCTAGCCTTAAAAACTCGGAGATAATAATTTGTTGTTGTTTTAAGCATCTCAGTTTGTCATACTTTATTATGGCAGGCCTAGGAAATTAATATAGGTCCCTTATCTTTAAAAGTCAGAAAAGTTACTGATTAATGAGCAACTCCTGTGGGTAATAGAGAAGGCTGGGGCTAAGAGGAAGAGAGATAGCAAATTAGAAGTAGTGGTTTGATACAGTCCTTTGTGTTGTCAATAACATTTGTGATATTCTAGATCTTTGGTACATCCTAGAAAAAAAATGCTTAATTGACATGATTAGATTTCTTGAAGCAACCAAAAAAAGGTTTGAGAGCAATTTCCAGGTAATTGTGGGACAAAACCAATAAACATCTGTGGGTGATTAGAGTACATACTTTGTGTTACTCACTAGATAAAGCAGTGAATAAAATGCATGTAGTCCCTCTTTTATGGATTTAAGGTGGGACAGATAAATACACAAAAAAGTGTATAATTACTTCTTGTAACTATCCCATGGCTGATTTCCCCAACTTAATTGCAAATTTCTTGAAGGCATTAGGCATATCTTATACTTATTGGGGCCTTCCACTATGCTTGGTTGGATTCCCAGTAACTCTTGGTTGATTGTTAATTATCTGACCATCTGGACTTGAGAAGAAATCTAGGATTAAGGACTTCTTGGCAGATGAGTTCTCTAAGGTTGACATGGATTCTTGCCTGGCTCCAACTTTTTCCATTTAGGAAGATGCTCAAGTTTTTATGGTTGGTTTATGATGTGGTCAGAGGTTAATTTATTCTACCAGAGAGTCTATGTTCACCCGTGAAATTCAAAGTATTAGACTAAATTCAAAGGTGCTATTTTCTGTAATTGACTAAAGTTAAGTAGATGAGTAATACAATTTCCAGTGCAGATAACAGTGCTGAATTAGCACAATTCGGGCTCCATCTTAGAGACTCCTGAGCACTAACTTGTCTAAAATAAGCTACAGTGTCCTTTTAACCAAGTTAAGCTCTCCCTACTTTCTGACCCCTGAGCAGGGCAGGTTTCTTCTTATATTCCAAGGCAACATCCCTTGTGTTATCACACTCAGGACTTGGTTAAAGGAACTTTCATTGGAGTACAGCCCCTCATACTGCCTGGAATTATCTTGTCTTGTTACTTAACAAGGTTAGGGCTGTATTGATCTTAAAGTGACCACAGTAACCCAAACCCAGCCACCTGCTGAGACTAAGGCTGAAGCCTTGACAGAAAGAGCAATGCCTCATAACTTAGAGAAGGGGCTTATTATAGTATACCCTGGAAAGGAGGAAGCTGGCAGGAAGGAAATAAGGTCACAACCTCTACTAGTCTCCTTTTTATGCCAACCAATTAACTATGTAGTTTAAGAGCCTCTTCCCTGAGCAAGGTATTCTCCCCTTTGCTGAGACAAAGGAATGTTTCCTGTATATTTCCACAGATCACTGCATTTTTGGTCTCCTTTGCTTTTAAATTAGAGGTATGTCCTGCTAAAAGGAAGCAGATGCCTCCCAGAATGTGGGAATCGCTGTTGCCAGGTTTTTTGTTTTTTTTTTCAGTGCGAATGGAGGGACTATATAGAATATGACTCAGAAGTTTTTATGCTCAATTTGTATTCAAGACTGTTTCCGTTGTCGAGAATACAAATGGAAGCCTGTGATTCTTTGTTAGCATTGTTTGTTTCATGTAGGCAAGAGTCGGTCTATAGATGTGTTATTAAAATAAAAATCTGAACCACCTGAAAAAATAACTTATTTTCTGACTTACTGTATTAATTCTGTATTTCTACTATAACACATTACTGCTAACTAAATGGCTTAAAACAGCATAAATGTATTCATTTAATGTCTGGCTATCAGAAGACGAAAAGGGATCTCACTGGGCTAAAATCAAGGCGCTGGCAGAATGCATTCTTTTCTGGAAGCTCTAGGAGTGTTTTCTTGCCATTTCCAGTTTCAAGAGACCATCTACATTCCTTGGCTCATGGCCCCTTCCCCTGTCTTCAAAGCCAACAACATTGGGCCTAGCCTTTCTCATACTGCCATCTCTCCAGTTCTCTTCTGGGGTCTACTGCCCTTTTAAAGGACTCATGATTACATTTGGCCCCCTAGATAAACTAAGGCACTATTCATAATTGAGGTCACTAGCAATTGTCACCTGCAACTTTAATTCCCCTTTGCCAGGTAACCTTACATATTCATAGATTCTGGAGATTAGTCTGTGGACATATTTGGGGGACCATTATTTTTCCTACAACAGGAATTAGGAGATCTTTTCTGTCTTTTAATTTGATTTTGATCATTTCAAGGCCTGCACCCTCATTTTGGGTTTTTATCTGTCAAATATTTAAGAAAGAATCTTTGAACTTTGATCTTCCCAGAGTCTTTACTGGTCTCAATTCAGAATCACTTCACAGTATTCTCGATTTTGCAACTTCAGCAGTTAGACACAGGCATTGATTATCAACCACCTATTTCATGAGACCAGAAACTGCTGGTGAATTGCTTATTGATTATGTGTGACTGTGACATGATTATCTTTGTTTTATTGTGTGTCTTTGCAGTGACTTTGAGATAGAATCAGATCAAATTTGTTTCCAATACAACTTAACATTCTCAGACTACCATTCCCAATAGGCTGCTTCTTTGAATTTCTAATCTTCTCCAAGACACATAGACTGGAAACTTTGGTGTCACCTTTGAAACTCCAAAGTGTCTTTGTTCCCAGAGCCCTGACACCTGTGATATACCAGTTCCCTGATTGTTGTATAGCTTCTAATCATTTGCCCTGATTTCAATCTTTCACCCCTTTATCCATCCTGCACTCTCTAACCATAAGAATTTTTCTAAAATATCAGTTTCACGAATCATTAATTCTTGATCTTATACTTACTGGCTGTGTAATCTTGCAAAGGTAGTTAACCTCTTTGAGAAACATAGCTGAAATGGAGCTAATAATATACAGTATCTGCTTTTAGGGCTATTGTGAAGATGAACTTAAATTTAATACATGCAAGGTGCTTTAAACAGTGTCAGGCATATATTAATCACTCAACAAATATTTGCAGTTATCATTGTGATTATCATGAGTATTAATATGTCAACCAATGTGAATGCCTTTCTTCTTGTCTGCATGAACTTTTTGGCTCAGTCATCTCCTGTGGAGAGACTGACCTCTCCCCGACTTACTTGCCCTTCATCTTCTTCCTACTCACTAGCCACACATAAGCCTTAGACCTAGGAACCATTATCTGCTCTTGGGCAGGGAGAGGAGGGAAGCCTTTCTTTATCATATCAAGCCTTCTTGCCTGCATCCCCTCTGGGCCTGAGCTTCTGAGGCCTAAAAGGACAGACTTTGAACTTCAAAAGAGTTTCTTCTCTTCTTTTTTGTTCTGACAACCCTTGCTGAGTGCGAAGTTTAACTTTTTGGCTTGAGTGGGGATGGTGCCTGAATATACAGAAAATACTGGAAATCTTCTAACCATGCAAACACACACACACACACACACACACACACACACACACACAGACCAGTTAAACTATTGAAATATTATCTGATTTAAGAAGTGTTTTGAATAACAACAACAAATATTCGTGGAGCTCTTTTTATGTAGTGGGCATTGTCTTTGGCTCACCGCTCACCTGGACCATGTCCCCAACCTTCACCTTACTCCACCATCCTGGATTTGCATCCCCACCACTGAAACTTTACTTGTGCTATTTCCTGTTTGTATTGCCCTCCTCTTTCTTTCTTTCTTTCTTTCTTTCTTTCTTTCTTTCTTTCTTTCTTTCTTTCTTTCTTTCTTTCTTTTTCTTTCTTTCTTTCTTTCTTTCTTTCTTTCTTTCTTCTTTCTTTCTTTCTTTCTTTCTTTCTTTCTTTCTTTCTTTCTTTCTCTTTCTTTCTTCCTTCCTTCCTTCCTTCCTTCCTTTCTCTCTCTCTCTCTCTCTCTCTCTCTCTCTCTCTCTCTCTCTCTTAGGTTTAAAACATTTTTTATTGTAATATACTTTAAAAGTATTACATATGTCTCCCTTTTCCCCAATTGACCGCCCCCCCCCCACCATTCCCATTCCTCAGGACAAGCCCCCACCGCCCCAGTATCCATATCCAATGGTTATGCTAATATAGATGAATACAAGTCCTTTGGTTGACCTCTTACCCCCACCCCTCTCCTTCTCTTTGAGGTTGGACAGTCTGTTCAGTGTTTCTTTGTCTTTGGATCTATTTTTGTTCATCAGTTTATATAGTTCACTATATACCACATATAAGTGAGATCATGTGATATTTATATTTCTCCAACTGGCTTATTTTGCTTAGCATAATGCTCTCCAGGTCCATCCATGCTGTTGCAAATGGTAAAAGTTCCTTCTTTTTTATAGCAGCATAGTATTCCATTGTATCAATGTACCACAGTTTTTTAATTCACTCATCTGCTGATGGGCACTTAGGCTGTTTCCAAATCTTAGCTATTATAAATTGTGCAGCTATGAACATAGGGGTGCATATGTCCTTTCTGATTGGTATTCTGGTTTCTTGGGATATATTCCCAGAAGTGGGATTACTGGGTTGAATGGGAGTTCTATTTTTAATACTGTGAGGAATCTCCATACTGTTTTCCACAGTGGCTGCACCAGTCTGCATTCCGACCAGCAGTGCATGAGGGGGTTCCTTTTTCTCCACATCCTCCACATTTGTTGATGATAGCCATTCTGACAGGTGTGAAATGATACCTCATTGTTGTTTTGATTTGCATCTCTTGGATGATCAGTAACTTTGAGCATGTTTTCATATGTCTCTCAGCCTTCTGTATGTCCTCTTTCGAAAAGTGTCTATTTAGGTCCTTTGCCCACTTTTTGATTGGATTGTTTATCTTCCTTTTGTTAAGTTGTATGAGTTCCCTATAAATTTTGAAGATTAAACCCTTACCTGAGATAGCATTGGTAAATATGTTCTCCCATGCAATGGGCTTTCTTATTGTTTTGTTGATGGTTTCTTTTGCTGCGCTGAAGTTTTTTATTTTGATGTAGTCCCATTTGTTTACTTTCTCCTTAGTTTGCATTGCCCTAGGAGCTGTATCGGTTAAGATATTGCTATGACATATGTCTGATATTTTGCTGCCTATGGAGTCTTCTAAGATTTTTATGGTTTCCCATCTTACATTTAAGTCCTTTAACCATTTTGTGGGGGTTTTTTTTGTGTATGGTGTAAGTTGGTGGTCTAGTTTCATTTTTTTTTTTTTGCCCTCCTCTTTCTTGTCCATTTACCCAAATCCTCCCCCATCCTTTCCATGGCCCATCTGTAACACTTTCTCTGATCACTCTAAAGTCCATGGTTCCTCCCTTGGCCAGGTACCATCAAAATAAAAATGAAGCAAAAGGAAAGGAACTGGCTATTGAAAAGTTAAACAAAGAGACAAGACCAATACAATAAGCTCCACAGAACTATTAAATCACAATTTATGTACAAGTTTCTAGAAGGCATAGTCAAATGGTCAATTTTAATTCTAAAATCTAACATTGATCAAATCCTTTAGTCTTCTAAAGCAGATTTGTTATGAGCTTATGAACTGTTCCAGTTACTTAAATTAGTTCAGGAGCATCCGCTTTCAATAAAGCTGATATATACAAAACAGGATTTACAAAGCCTTTTAGGTCATGATTTTTCCCACCAAAGCCTCACCATAAAAATTCTTTTAAGGAGCAAAGTTAATTTGCTAAATAGATTGAAAATAGGATGTGATTTACAAAATAGTTTTGTTTGCACAGAATTTCAGGGCAGGCAGCCATTGCCTTAAAAGGAGGCAAACCTATAATTATTTTACCAAAGAGCTTGAAGTTCCATGAGTTAATGCAACTCCTCAATGAGCTTAATTTTCTAGGAAGTCATCTGAATTGAAGTTTTGATAGAAGATATTAACAGAGTTTGTCCAAGAGATAATTAACTGCTCATATTAATCAATTCAGTTGACCTTGGGGGAGTGTCACCTCCCACTTTACTCATTTATGGTTTTATATATGAATAATGGATCACTACAGAAAAAGTGTGTGAACATAGAAAAAGGAAAGATCTTGAAATTTAGGTTGGTTCAGTCTTTAGAACAAGGGTTCTTAAATGGGATTCTCAAGTCATGGATGATTTTTAAGGAGTTCTCAAACATTTTGTGAGGAGAGGACCATAGATTACTCTGATAAATATGGCTTAGTTGGTTGGAGTGTTGTCCCATGCACTGAAGGGTTTCAGGTTCCATCCCACCTCAGGGCCCATGTGGGAGGCAGCCAGTTGTTTTCTCTCTCTCTCTCTTTCTCTCTCTCTCTCTTTCCCTTCTTCTCTAGAATCAATGAAAGACATGTTCTTGGGTGAGGACTTAAAAAAAAAAAAGGTAACTCTGATCAGATTTTTCACAGGGATCTATGATCCCCAGAGCCTCCACAGCCACTCATTCTCTAATGGGTGACCTTCAGGAAGTTCCATGAACTCTCTTGATTTGTAACATAATCTTGTAAATCAATTATACCTAGGACAAAGCCACCTAGGTATCCAAACTCTCAACTCCCCTTTACTTTTCCCTCCTTCACTCTACTCAACTCTGGCATTAATATTTGCCTATTTGAATTTCTGAGAACTTGACTTTGTACTGAGTTTCATTAAACATGCTTTTCTTAGTATTGTAAAAAACAAAATAAAAACAATTTAGTAACAAGTTTGTGCTTTTATTCAAGGGAAAACAAACCAGGGATTGGGGGATTACAGTGTTTCCTTCACTCTTCCTAAGGGATTTTTGGCAATAATGAGTTTATGGAATGTCAAAGAGGCAAGGTAGAAATGGGCATGATTGGCTAGGAGGTGATGGATTTCCCTATAAGGCTAGCAGTTCCTGTTTTCTAGGGTAAGGTAAACTAGCTCAAGCTGAGATGGAATGTAGTGATTGGTGTCAAATTTTCTCGACATTGCGCATTGCCCATAAGTGCAGGCTGGTGTGGCTGGGCTACTGGGGTGGCCTCCATTATGTTGGTCCTGAAATATTAATTAACTTTATCAGTGTGGATTTTGAACTTCATCAGCATCAAAGTGCCTTGAAATGGATCATCACAGGGTTATTCTTGCAGTTATCTCTTTGTTGTGGGTTGCACATATTCATCCTTTCCAAGTGGTCATCTAGTTTTTGCCAGGAATATTTTGTGCAGCATGACCCTTCTAGTGTCAAGTTACTCAGTGAGTGAGAGATTATTTGTACCATTTTTATGGGTTAGTTTTGACTTCACTGGAATTTTTCTTACATTAAAGTTTGAATTACTTAGAATACCACTTGTATAGTTTTTGTGAACAATGCCTTATAATTGTAAGCTAGAATAAGCATCATAAAAAAATACCCCAAAAGGATCAGGGGCACAGCCATATTATAGAATAATTAATGAAGGGAAAACACCTTGTAAGGTTATGTTATGATAATGAATGTTAAATATTGTGGTAATTGAGCTCATTGTAATGATATTTGATATTGTTTAACATATATATCTATCTATCAATTTGGAGGATGGAAACACAAAACTACTTCATATTGAAAAACATTTTTGAGAAATAGCTCTACAGACTTCTTTCTAGGAGCAAATTCTTCCCAGTGGTTAGTATAGGATTCTATTTTGTTCTTGTATTGTCTAAATAGACTCTTTCCCAGTGTTTTCTGACCTCCCACTGTATCTACCTCCTCTAGTTTTAGGGAAAATTCAGTATATGTGACAACCATCCTTCCTTGTCACAAACAAGTGACTTTTCTTTTTGTTAGGAAAAATCCTTACACTGTAAACATGGATACCGAAGGGGAAAAATGTGTATAAAAGATTGCCTTACAGAGCTTTTGGTAAGATAAATTTCATCTTACTGTAGAAAGTTCGAACTTTCATCGGCATCCACTAGAAGTGCCAAAAATGCACTATATTCAGTGTGTGTGTGTGTGTGTGTGTGTGTGTGTGTGTGTGTATGTTTTAGGGGTGATTAATTGAGAGGATATTAGGAAGAAGCAGGACGATTGCTGTAGGCTCCCCGATGATGCAGAAAGATTTTGATAGATGCTGTTTACTGTTGTTGAAGATCTGACTCAAGCCTTCTGGAGAAAGGTCATCAGTGACACTCAACAAATCACTTTTATGTTGTGGCTGATGTGAAAGTCAAATGGAAATTGTTTGTAAAAATCCATCAGAGCCAGGCTCACCATCAAGTCTGGTTAAACTAATGTTTCCCAAACTTATCTGTTTACGGGCTAACATGCCATGGCCAGAGTAACAGAAATAATAAAAGAGGAAAGCTCTGGCTTCAGTGACCACTGTGAGAATGAGGGCCTGGTAGAGGACTGTTTTTCAGGGCAATAGGACCTTTCCAGAGCCAGAGCAGAACAGCCCCATTGGCTTTATCTCAACAATGTGAACATTTAGCACAGAAATCTGCCAGCGCTGCTGGACAGAGCCGCTAAGCTGACGGACAGCTCAAGCATAAAGACTGAAGGGAATTGAAGTCTGTGATTAGGAAATTGAAGTCTGGCTAAAAACTTGAGATTTCCTCTACTTAGCTGGGAGGACTTTGCTGGGAGATTTGATTAGAAGGCACACTGAGAGGCCCACTCTTTTGTCCCTTCTGCTCTACACTGGACTGAAATGGTGGGGTGCATTCCAGCACCCTTATTGGATTTGTCTCTGAAGATTTAAAGCATTCAGAAGTAAAATTTCATTGATCTGAAGGGTCAGGAGGGGCAGAAGAAGGCATTACAGGTTTAATTTCCAGTTCTGGGTGACTCCCTAGTACTTTACCTCCATGACTCAGGACCTCATCCATAAAAAATGGAGGAAATGAATATTTAAAAAACAAAAACAATAAAAAAGAATCATTTCTCAGAAACAATCCAAATTTTAAAAAAATAAATATGCTAAATACTTACAGAAGGAGTTAGTAAAAGTGAGCATTGTTAATATTGTTTCAACTTGAATCCTGTAGAACTTACTACCTATAAATAAGAAGCAGAAATAAGGCAAGAAATTGTGTATGGCAGTAAAGTATGGTCAATGTGAATATAAGTAGTTTTTATAAAGAAGGGATGTAAACATGGATTCCTCTATCCAATAAAATCCACATATGTAAAAGAAAAAGGGGAACAAAAGGAAAAGACAAGACTAAATTAGGTAGATTGTTGTTAATGCCAAGAAATAGTCCACTGCATGTAACTTGGGTGCTCCTGACAGGTATGGGGCAAGATGTGAGCAAAGTGTGTTAAATGCTGCTTCCATATCTCTGGGAGCCAGTGACAATGAGATGCTTTCTTCTTCATCACTGTAAATTCCTTCCAAGTTATCCCTTTGATTAATTCTGCCAATTTCCTGTACTGCCAGAGTCATTTTGATTTAGTGACATTTTAAACCCACCTTCTATGTGTTCCTCCTCCTTCTGTCTAAAGTTAGCATAGCTAGGTTGCATTGATGCACAGTTTCCCTGTCCTTCTGAACTCCAGAATCCCAGAGAGAGCACGAATCCGGTGCATCTGACTTTCCTAATAAGAAGCAGACACAGTTGAAATGCATCCATAATGGGAAACATTTTACATAGTAAATATGAATGGCCCACTCTCTCCTAGGTTATATTACATACGTAACATCCATTTCAGATGCTGGCGTTCTTTTCTTTTTTTCAGATTAGGATTATTTTCAGTCATTTCCAGCTAAATCAGTTTTCACATGTTTATGTTCTATTTATAACAGGATTGCATTGTCAGAGTGCTAAAAAAAAAAAATGAAAAGGGGAGAAAAGAGGGTGTGCGTTATTCATAATTATGTCCCTAATGTCTAATGTTCCTGCCTAAATTGTCCAGTGGCTTGCTGGCCCACATTAGGTGCTAAATATGTATTTTCCCAATGGAATAATTTCATCTGTGGGTGGAAGTTCCACCCATAGATGAACTTAATAATAAAACCTAAGTTCCCAGAATAATTTTTTAAAATTAGATGTTTCTGAATTTTAGCTGGAAAATATATTTATAATCCTATCTAATAAAGAGGGAAATGCTAATTGACCCTCATGCTGTCACAAAGATGGCAGTGCCCACAGCCAATAAGGAGGGAATATGCTAATTGACTGCTACACCCTCAGAGATGGTGGCACCACAGCCACAAGATGGCCAGCAGGGGAAGACAGTTGTGGGCGATCAGGCCTGCAGGGGAGGGCAGTTGGGGGTGATGGGGACAGCAGAGGTGGGCAGTTGGGGGTGACCAGGCAGGCAAAGGAGGGAAGTTGGGGGTGAGTAGGCTGGCAGGAAAGGGCAGTTGGGGGTGACCAGGCTGGCAGAGGAGGGCAGTTAAGGTCAATCAGGCTGGCAGGGGAAGGCAGGTCTGGGCGATCAGGCCAGCAGGGGAGCAGTTAGGCATCGATCAGGCTGGCAGGGGAGTGGATAGGGGGTGATCAGACTGGCAGGTAGAAGTGGTTAGGGGAAATCAGGCAGGCAGGCAGGCAGGTGAACGGTTGGGAGCCAGCGGTCCTGGATTGTGAGGGGGATGTTTGACTGCCGGTTTAGGCCCGATCCCACAGAGATTGGGCCTAAACCAGCAGTTGGTCATCCCCTTAGGGGTCCTAAATTGGAGAGGGTGCAGGCTGGGCTGAAGAACACCCCCTCCCCCCCCCCCCAGTGCACAAATTTTGTGCAGCAGGCCTCTAGTCCTGATAAAGAGGGAATATGTTAATTGACCCTCACACTTTCGCAAAGATGACAAGGCCCACAGCCAATAAGGAGGGAATATGCTAATTGACTGCTCTGCCCTCAAAGATGGCCACATCCACAGCCAATAAGGAGGGAATATGCTAATTTACTGCACCACCCTCAAAGATGGCAGTGCCCACAGCCACGAGATGGCAGCACCCAGTCCCCTCAGCCCTGCCAGGGTGACAGGTGCATAGCAAGGCTGGGCCTGCTCTGAGGCAGGCCCGGCCTTGCTGAGTGCCTGCCTCCATAGTCCCCCAGTCCCCTCAGCCCCCTCAGCCACCTAGGGCTCACCCAAGGCACAGGCAAGCCTTGGATGGCCCCTGCCCAGTCACCCAGGGCTGGCCGAGGCTTGCACTGCCAGCAGTGGCAGCAGCAAAGGTGTGATGGGGGGCATTGCCTTCCCATGATTTCCAGATCACCTCCAGCCCCTGAGGGCTCCCAGACTGTGAGAGAGGGCAGGCCAGGCTGAGGGATCCCCCCTCCAGTACGTGAATTTTCAGGCCCTGGGCCTCTAGTATGTTCATAATAAGCACCTACTCCAAGAAAAACTATACTCTCCAATTTGGGAATCCTCTCTGTTCATTCCATGGTAATAATAAGCAATGAGAATAATCTCCTGCCTTGATTTGGTCAGTATCATTGTTAGTACTATGCAATGTTACATTTTCTTTCCCTGAATTTCTTTTTCTTTTTAACAATGCGTCAATCCTTCCGGCTTCTTATAACAAAGACTCAGAGTCATCCTATAATTCTGTTATTCTCTCACTCCCACACTGAATGAGTCAACACATCCTATTGTCTCTACCTTCCAAATATGAAGAATACTATGACTTCTATTCATCTCTTAGAGTTAAGCCGCCACTGTCTCTTGTCTAAATGGTCAGTAGCCTCCCCTTTAGACCTCAGTAGCCAGAGTGATTCTTTGAGACCCTTTTAAGTCAGGTCATTAAACTATTCTTCTCAAAAACACTATGGTTCCCTACTCTAACATTGGCTTTAGCTCAGGCCCACATCATCTCTTGGACTTCATCTTGGACCCAGTCTCCCTCCCATGCTTTTTGCTGCTGTCCGCACTTGTCCTTGAGGGCCACGAACACACTCTCCGCCCCTGTGCTTGCCACTCCTGCCACTAGAATGCTGTCCCCACACATACCTTCCACGGGGTATTTACTCAAATGTCATCTCCAAAAGTCCTTCTGTAGTTACTCTCTTTTAAAAGTTTCCCACATGACAATCCTGTCCTGCTTTATTTTCCTTCATGTCACTTACTGCCATGTGACATACTTATATTTTACTAACTTATCACTAACTGCGGGCCTCCCCAATGAGAAGGTGAATGCCTTAAGACCTGAGGGCTGCATCTGCTCTGTTCCCTGCTATATCCCTGGAATTCACTAGGGAGCTGACTTGTTAAATACTTGCTGAATGAATGAATGAACACTTTCCTCTTGTTTTGACCACTCTGCAACATTTATTTTGGTTAATCCACCTTTCAACAAACCAAGTAGACTGATTCTTTCTATGATAGGCTAGTAGCTTAACAATATGACTTAAGTATTTGAAAGTAGGTGACAGAAAGAAACTCAATCAAATGTAACTCTGTATGTAATTACTTTAAACTTCATGGGACTCAAATGTATTGATCTAGAATTGCAATTTTCTTTATCAGATTGCCCTTAAAAATTATTGGCACTCCAATACCTCTCTGAGCTCACCTACTCAGATTCCTCATACTCACAAGTCTGGAGGGATGGTCACATTACCTGGCTACCAGGGAGAAAAAGATGCAAGAGTTAAGAAAAGTAGTAGAAAATGTTGGTTATAGTAATAATTATTCAGGTGGAGTAAACTGGCTGTAATTGATCATTTAGTATATATAAGGGATGTTCTAATTTCTGAAAATTATTATGTTTCAATCATGTCAAATGTGAAATTATTATAAAAAGGACAGCATAAAGTCTTTTCTGAACATTTTTTGGCATTACTGACCAACTAGACAAAGCTGTAAGAGTAATTCTCATAAACAAGAGTGACCAAAGCAAGAAAAACCCTTTAAGAACCAACTGCTTTTGAAAGCCCATTAAAGTACCGACTACATTCCAAAGTCCATTAATAAGCCTAATTAATGGCATCCTATTTAAGTATTAATGAGACAATTTTTTTGACATGGTCTTTGGCTTTGTAACAACAGATTATGCAAAAAAAAGTGAGATTTCTGTTTTTTTAAAAGGACAATGCTTGCTCCTGTTTCTTAGCCCAAGAAACTTTGAAACCACTTGAGTTTTCCAGCTGAAATAATGTAGTAGAATTAATTATTCATGTGAATTGATTTCCTTTTACCTTTAAGTTGTTATATAAATACATGTATATATTTATGCTTATGTGGGTATTGGAATATATTCACAGATGATAAATCTAATAAAATACTTTATTTGGTACAGGTATTTTCATCTCATTTCACTTGTAAATTGTTGCCTAGATACACAGTATTTTTGGAAGTCCATTTTAATTTCCTTTACAAAACACAAATTTATAGGGCTTATACTATGAAAAAGCATTTTTCCCTTTACTTAAACTAACATTATCAGGACACAAGAAGCAACCAATAAATGCATAAATAAGTGGAACAACAGGTCAATGTTTCTGTCTCTCTCAAATCAATCAATAAAATAAAATAATGCTAAATTTTCCTGTTTTAGAATATCATTATTAAAATTGTTATAAAAGCAGATTTTAGAAGAATGAATGCTCCCCCCCCCCTTTTCTAAGTTTTCCATTCAAATCATCATCAACTCTAATACTGGACAGGTATACACTTGTCCATCATATTTTGCAGCTTAGGGTACAATGGCTGTTATACATCTGTTCCCTCTACCTAAGTGATTCAATTTGTATCACAAAATGTGTGACAGCTATGGAGCTGTGCATAGAAAAGACCTAGAGCTTTGTTGACAATCATTGCAAACCCTAAGAGTTAGTGTCACATTTAAATTTGAGAAAGAAGAAAGAAGGGGTTCTATTGGGTGAATATAAAAATATGTAGCCCTAGCTGGTTTGGCTCAGTGGATAAAGCTTTGGCCCAAGGACTAAAGGGTCCCTGGTTCGATTCCGGTCAAGGGCTCGTACCTCAGTTGCAGACTCGATCCCTGGTCCTGGTTGGAGTGCTTGTGGAAGGCAACCAATTGATGTGTGTCTTTCACATCGATGTTTCTCTCTTTCTCTGTCTCTTCTCCCTTCCACTTTCTCTAAAAATCAATGGAAAAATATCCTGGGGTGAGGATTAACAACAACAACAAAAAAAATTAAAGAAAATGTAAAAGTATGTAGCCATTTGAAACCCATTGAATTGGTATTTTTTCTTCAGCCAAATTTTATTTCCTCATAACATGGGTTTTTAAAAAATATTTCTTTATTGATTTCAGAGATGAAGGAGAGGGAGAGAGAGAGAAATATCAGTGATCAGAGAGTCATTGATTGGCAGCTGCCTGCATGCCCTCCACTGAGCAACCAGGGCATGTGCCCTCACTGGGTATTGAATTGTGACCTCCTGGTTCATAGGTTGATGCTCAGCCACTGAACCACACCGGCGGGGCTCATAATGTTTTTCTTTTTTAATAAACATTTATATGTAGAGCCTGTGTCTTTGCAGAGGTGAATTTTTCTCTTTGCAAAACAAAAATATTTTAAAGAGGTTGCTATAAAGGAAAATAAATGGGAGCCAAATAACGGGTTCTAACCCCATTTTTGCCACTTTCTAGCTATGTGATTGATCTTGGGCAAGTAAATTAATTTCTCTTTGCCACAGTTATTTCATCTGTAAAATGGGATATTAATTTCATCTACCTTAAAATCTTTATATAAAGATAAAATGAGCAAATATATGCAACCTATATAGAACAATGTTTGAAACATAGGAAACTCTATTACTTTTATGAATGAATAAGCTTTGGGATCAAATATATTAAGGTTTGGATCTTTGTTCATTTAATTATTAGCCATATAGTCCAGCCAGGTGTAGCTCAGTGGTTGAGCATCGACCCAGGAACCGAGAGGTGACCGGTTCGATTCCCGGTCAGGGCGTATGCCCAGGTTGCGGGCTCGATCCCCAGTGAGGGGCGTGCATGAGGCAGCCGATCAGTGATTCTCTCTCATCATTGATGTTTCTATCTCTCTCTCCCTCTCCCTTTCTCTCTGAAATTAATAAAAATATATAAAAAAATAAAAATAATTTTTAGCCATATGATAAATTATACAGTCTTTGTCAGTCTTAGTTTATTCATCTGAAAGATTGGGGAAATAATTTATATCTCCTAGGATTATTATGAAACATCAAATGAAGTACTTTTTCACCATTAGAGTGGAAAATATTTACATTTGACTTTCTGTACTTTTGGGGAAATAGTTCATACATTATTAGTAGGAGTATAAATTGGTGCAACTATTTGAAGGACAATTTGGCAATATCTCTTATCTTTTTTTAATGCACATATGTTTTTTCAGCAATTTTACTTCTATAAGTTTATCTCACTGATAAATAAAAATATATATACAAAAATAACTTATTGCATCATTGTTTGTAATAGTAAATAACTGGAAACAACTTAGAGTTTATCAATAGGGAACTAGTTAAATAAATGATAATAAATCTATACAGTATAATTATTCGTAGCCATGAAAAGGAATGATATATATATATATATATATATATATAGATATGGAAAATATCTAATAATTATTATATTAAATAACTAGTTGAAAATATATGGTAAGCATCATGTAGGGACACATGAATAGATATGTATGTGCGTTTATATATATTTGTGTGTATATATGTATGTATAGACATGAAAATATATAGTATTGTAACCAACTGTATATGCTACACTAATTTGGTATACAGATGAATACATCTCTACTACTTCCCCCCACAAATTGCGCAAGTATCCACCTGCCCTAATGAATTGTTTAAGTACTCCAGGGTCTATGCAGTTCCAAAGAGATGTGTTAGTCCAGCTCCCAACACCAGGGGGAGCCAGGACAGCAGAGTCCATTCCGTCTTCTGACCTTGCTTCTCATTTCTAGGCTAAGTTGTACTAACTGGTCCTGGTACCAGCTGCCAGGTGACACTACTCCACGGCTGTTGGAATGCCTCATTCCCCAGGATCCTGAGAAGCTGTGATGGCCCATGTTTTTTACTGTGGAGGGGTTACTGCTCTTTGTTTGTGCCCACAGTTTCAGTCATTATTCTCCAAATCTCACGTCCAATATTAGCTGTGTTCCCTGCAGGAGCCCATCAGTGGGAAACCTTGGGCCCTGATGATGAACTAAGGTTCGTTTGCCCTCCTGGTGAGGCCTCACTATCCTTCCCTGATGGTTCCACCAACCAGCCATCCAACCAGTTTTCCTAACTTCAGGCAGAGGTTGAACTCCAGATTTCTTCTTTCTTAGAAGACAATGGGGACAGGGGTTCTTTTACTAATTGGCTCATCTTTTCTCTAAAATCTACAAACCAGGGATAGGAGTGGGTTTTGCTAAATCACAGATGCTGAATTGTACCCTTACAGTCTCATACCAGGAGACTGTGTATCCACTGACCTTGCATTTGCATAATTATGAGCAGCTATTTTTCCTTTGCAGAATGAAGACATTCCTTCAAGGTAGCTTCCTGGATATGTCTATGCAAACAGGTAACAACTGAAGGATATGGATACTTACCCTGCCATACTAGGCATTTTACTGAATATATTTCTCATACATGCAAATTTAATTAATTAATTTTTTGTTGGTGGCACACAGTTTTAATTAATTTGTTTGTTTGTTTGTTTATTGGTGATAATTATATGTATAGAAACTTCCTGGAACTTGAGTGGAAAACACTCGAGAAATTAATGTTTCTCTATGAGGAGTAAGAATGATCATTAAGAGAGGAAGACCTTTATTTTTTACCTTATCCCTTGCTGTTTTGTTTGAAATTTAAAAAAAATACATGTAATAAAAGCAAATATACAAAAATATAATTTTTAAAATAAGAAAACATATTTTCCAGAATATGACAAATATTTATTTTTTAAAAAGATTGTTTCTCCAGCTACAACTGGCATTTTTGTGACCTTGTAATCTGGACAGGGGAGGCTAAGCAGGTCTAACATGTCCAATATTGATGAAAATGTTTCTCCACGGCAGAAATATGAGATAAGGTTAAAAAAGACTTAAACTGTTTCCAACTGGGCCTGTGTGTATGGATATTCTTTATGATAGTCTGCATTCACAGAGCTGCCATGCACAGTTGTGTGGGATGTGCACTGAATGTGTATCACATCTAAGGGGTATGTTCAAGACATAGTGCATTGTCCTAACCAGTTTGGCTCAGTGGATAGAGCATTGGCCTGCAGACTCAAGGGTCCCAGATTTGATTCCGGTCAAGGACATGTACCTTGGTTGCGGGCACATACCCAGTGGGGAGTGTGCAGGAGGCAGCTGATTGATGTTTCTCTCTCATTGATGTTTCGAACTCTCTATCCCTCTCCCTTCCTTTCTGTAAAAAAATCAATAAAATATATTTTTTTAAAAAGACATAGTGCATTGGTATGTTTATCATTGCCTTTGCCTGGAAGATACAAAAATGTGTCCTGTTCCAACAAAATTATTCTATTATGATGTTTTTCTAACAGATGGAAGTAAAGCTCATTGGTGCTGTAGAGCAGACCACAGCTTTGTTGGCTCACTGCCAGAAGTGATCATCTCCAACAAAACTATTCTCTAATCTTCATTTCCCTCTTCTATAGGAGAAGATGGCATATACTCCCCTCTTCTCTGAGCCCTCTCCTTCTCAGGTACCTTCATTCAGAATTAGTGGATAAGTTTATTGTTATTTCCTGTGAACCAGGATAGAATGTCTCCTGTGGTCCTTGCTTATATCATGCTCTTAAGTAGGATGTGACTGAGCTTAAGATAGATGAGATTTTTGTACCTTCAGACACACAATCCTCTACCTTTAAATTGTTGTGGACTTTGAATACCAGGGAAACCCAGGATGATTGAGAACCTTTGCTTGAGTTATTTGGTATATTTGTCAAAACATAAGAATTGTTGTTAGGATACTGCTTAGAACTTCCCCAATCATAATTTATCTTAATACATTGATATGTACTAATGTCTATTATATGTTATTTAACTTTAGGGTTCATTTATTTGTCATGTAGGCATTGATAGTTATGCTTATGTCTTTAGTGTGCAAACTTTGGTACTCAAGCTCCAAAAGACAAATGCTACATAAATAGCTAAAGCTTGTGTATTAAAAGGAGTTCTGTTCCAGGAGTCTACCTGTGCAACTAAGGTGGTCTTATCATATACAAGGCACAATAATTAAATCCTCTGGTAATAATGCCCCTGAGTAGGGTATTAAATAGACCAAATGTTATATCAGTTAGGATTCTTTCAATTGCAAGGGATAAACACTCAAGTTTAACTGGCTTAAGTACAAAGGGAATTTATTGGCTTCTATAATAAGAAAGTCCAAAAGCAGTGAAGCCTGCAAGACTGACGTGATACAGGGTCTTTTTTAAATAAAAAAAAATAGATTTTTATTGATTTCAGAGAGGAAGGGAGAGGGAGAGAGAGATACAAACATCAATGATGAGAGAGGATCATTGATCGGCTGCTTCCTGCACACCTCACACTAGGGATCAAGCCCATAACCCAGGCATATGCCCTGATGGGGAATTGAACCGTGACCTCCTGGTTCATAGGTCGATGCTCAAACACTGAGCCAAGATGGCTGGGATGATCCAGGGTCTTAAGCAATGTAATGAGGACCTAATTTTTTTCCAGGTGAGTTTCACTCTTGGACTTTATATGCCAGTAAAACCCCTATAAAAGCTCTGGAAATGCACTTACCCAGGTTCAAGTCCAGCAGAAAAGAACTTGGGATTCTCCCTCAGTCTTGTTGCATCTCTTTAAGATTGATCATGTGCCCATTCCTGGACCAATTGCTGTAACCATAGAATATGACCTTCTGTTTGGCCAGGAATGAGTCACGTGCCCATGCCTGGAGCCAGGGATGGAGTCAACTCTTCTGTAAATCCATGATCTAGGATGGGAAGAAGGGATGGTTTCTCAGAGGAATGTTGGGATATGGGTCACAGAAGAAAGGACACTGAGGTTAAAAAGGAAAATTGGCCACTCTAAAGGTAGCGGAATCTAACCAAAGAGAGTAGATAGTCTAGATTTCAAGATGAACATTCCTCTTTAAGATGTCTAAGAACCAAAAGAAAGAATGGCTATGCTTTGTGAATGTGCAATGGAAATGGTAGTTATGTGTGTCATTGTATTATGCATTGGTTCATTAGATTCACTTAAATTTTAGTGAACTTTATGTCTAGATCTCATCAAAAGCACTTATAACATTTTTGTTTTTAAAATGACTTTTTCTTTTTAATTTTTTGTTTTAATGTAAACATTTGCTTCTCCCCACCCTACATACCCTATTGGAAAAATCTGTAAAAACAAATGAACTAAAATCACACAGACTTACCACCTAAAGATTTACACTACTAGCATCTTGGCACATTATTTTTTTTTCTATTGTTTTATTTTGCATCTAACCCTGATTTAGAAGGGTTAATGAAGTAGTAGCAGTTCTGGGATAGGAGTTCAATGTCTAGATATAAATATTTAAATAAAAACGTTTCATGAGCGTTTAATGTATGAAAACAAAACTCAAAAGACAATTGCAGTTTCTGATGCTGTATGCTATCCTGCAGGCAAGACATTATTCTTTCTCAGGATGTGAACGGTTATTTCAGTGATATTGGCTTAAATCAAAGAGTCAGGTCAATCTGTCATATGCCCCTGAGTTTTCTAATCAACAGGATTTACAATATTATTAATCACATTTTTATGTCATTTAATCAGCTGTAGAGGTTCTGGATAGGGCTCCTGTGAGAATATACAGTATGTCATACATTTTTAATACTCTTGATATTAGACCTTACTAGAGCTCCTCTTCATTCATATTGGTGCATTCTTATATTAAATCATTTTTAGAATAACATGAAAGTAAAGCAAGGCAGAATCCTGCTTTTACTTCTGTTAATGCTCTTTTCTCCTTTGCAAATGGAGACCGTAGTTAATGAAAGGTTGCCTAAGAGCAGGTCTCCTGGTTACATTAGCCTTGGGCCTGCATGGCCCAGTTTCTCATATACTTGTGAAGGCATGGCTCCCTTTAGTTACTGAACAAGATCTAACTTTCCACATTCTTTTACAAAATCTTGCATTAATGTGCTATGGTTCAGACAACACTGCTATATAACTAGCAGCCTAGTTGACAACTTTTCATTCTTAGATAGATTTGGTCTTTTTCCCATAACCACTATCTCAGGAAATATTTTTTGCTTCCATGCAGTTGTGGAGACCAGAGATCTATGTTCTCCTTGAATCTTGCTCTTCTCTCTTTTAATATCCAAAAACAATTCTTATTTATTATACGGCATAAATATGTCATATGACCATGAATGATAGGTCTAGAAAACCACAGGAATATCTGCCCTGTTATTTTAAAACTAGGGGCCCAGTGCATGATTTCGTGCACCTTGAAAGGAACTATGGGCCACTAGGCTGCAGTGGGCACAGGGGCGGGTCTCGGCCCATCCTCTGCGCCCCTGCCAGTCCCTTCCACTGCAGCCTCTGGTCCCCTGTCTGCTGGTAGTCCTGCTCCCGCTCCCACCTGCTGATGGTGCTGGCCCCGCTCACACCAGCTGACTGCACAAAGTGCTTGGGGCCGACACCAGCAGTGGGTGTGAATGGCAGCTGCTGTCCTGATCACCCCTCAGGAGCAGGGGGAGGTGGAGAAGCCCTCAGGGGCAATCAGGACCAGCAGCCGCCACTCGCACCCACTGATGATGCTGAGCGATCAGGACTGGCACCGGGCACCAGCACTGGGTGTGAGCAGTGGCTCCGGTGCCAGCTGCGGGTTCGATCAGGGCCAGCACCAGCAGCAGGTGCGAGTGCCGGGGGGACTGCGGTGCGTGGGAGCAAAGAATTTTCAGTAACCATCAGAGGCTTGCCCTAATGACAGTAACCTGCTCCCCGCCTTGGTCTGATGCCCCCGCTCACTTGCTCCACCATCCCACCATGGCCAACACCTGCCATGTTCCACACATGCTCCCTGGTGGTCAGCGCACGTCATAGCGACCAGTTGCTTGGTTGTTCAGTTGTTCTGGTTGTTCCACTGTTCAGTCTATTTGCATATTAGTCTTTTATTATATAGGATTACCCCATAAATGATTTCTTGTTATATAACCTCCATCTGTTTAAGCCACCATCGTTTGGACTTTTGCTTCCTTGCAGCTAAAAGCATTTCTATTGACACAGTGCCATCATATGTTATATATCATTTATAATTTGTTATCTAATTACTTATCTCTGTACCTGGAATGTCAACTTTAGTACATATCTGTGTTGATCGCTGCTGTGCCCTCCAAACCTAGCAGAGTGCTAAGAACTAGATTTGGCAAAACTGGACCCATATTTCCAGCTAAAATTGAATAGTAGATGAACCCCTGAACAAGAGAGATCAATAATCATTTTCCATAGTCCCTATCATTTCCATTTTGTCCCTGGCAATGAAGCCAAGTATTAATGGCCAATATATTAGTAACAATAACTTCCAAAAGAGAGCAGTCTTTATACTTATGTAACTATAGGCAAGTGATTAAGAGGTAATAATAGGTAAAGGATTAATAAATATTTACTGAATGAGTATGTGACTTATACAGGCCCTATCTCCTCATTAGCCATACTTCTTAGGATAGTAGAATTAACTTAGAGGAGGCAAACACTAGTTGAAACACAGGTATCCAGGTAATTAGGGTGAATATCTAGGGTTACTATACCAAGCAGTTACAGAAGGTTTTACAAAGCTAACTTTATGCTTTAGGTCTCAACTCAAAGGCTACTTTTTTCTAAAGGCCTACCTTAAACATCCCTTTTCTTAGGGGTTAGAAATTCAAACGCAAATCAGGTAACACAGATGAGGATGGTGGGATGGTCTAAACAGAGGACATCTTAAACTGTATTCTTTCAACACAGATACATTATTTATGTTACAAATATGGAAGAGTTTCACTTAACAGAATACTCTCCAGGTCCATTTATGCTCTCTCAAAAGGTAAGATGTGCAAATGAACCACAGCCTTTTTATCCACTCATCTACTGATGAGCACTTGGTCTGCTTCCAAATTTTGGCTATTGTAAATAATACTGCAATGAACATAGGGGTGCAAATATTCTTTCAAATTAGTGTTTTGAGTTTCTTCAGATATTCCCAGAAGTGGAATTATTGGGTCATAAGGCAGTTCCATTTTTAATTTTTGAGGCAACATTATACTGGTTTTCTCAATGGCTGCAGCAATCTGTACTACCACCAACACTGCACGAGGTTTCACTTTGCTCCACATCCTTGCTAACACTTTTTTGTTGTTGTTGATTTATTGATGATAGCCATTCTTACAAGCATGAGGTGATATCTCTTTGTGGTTTTAATTTGCATTTCTCTAATGATTAGTGACACTGAGCATCTTTTCATATGTCTATTTGCCAACTCTATGTCCTCTTTGAAGAAGTGTCTATTCAGGGCAATTTTCCATTGTTTACAGTCAGAGAAAGACAGATACCATGATTTCACTTATATGTGGAATCTAATAAAATAAACTTACAAACAAAATAGAAACGGACTCATAGATAGAGAACAGACTGGTAGCTGTCAGAAAGGAGGCAGGGGTTATGGGGCTGGGTGAAAAAAGTGAAGGGATTAAGAAAAACAAAAACAAAACACAAAAACTCATAGACACAGACAACAGCATGGTGATTACTAGAGGGGAAGAGGGTAGGGGGAGGTCAAAGAAAGTATAGGGTGGATGAATGGTGGTGAAAGGAGATTTGACTTTGGGTGGTGAGCATACATTGCAGATGATGTGGTGTAGAGTTGTATACTTGAAATCTCTATGGTCTTATTAACCAATGTCACCCCAATAAATTCAGTAAAAACAAACATACAAACAAAAAACGTGGAACACTTCATCACTTCCATAAAGAAATATGCTCTCTCCTATTTTTCTGAAATGAGCTGCTCTTTCTATTTAGCTCTTACTTTCTTGCTTTTTGATAGTTAAATTGGTACAAAGACAATGCTCTTTACTGGAAGTTAGACAGCAGTGTAATCACTATGACCATGACCACTAATACTTGGCTTAAATCTCAGGGGGGAAAATATAAATGATGGGAACTTCAGAAATTAGTTATTGATGTCCCTTGTTCCAAGGTTCATTTTCTACTCAAGCTTGGCTGAAAATGTGGATCTACTTTCTAGTTTTGCCCAATCTGATTTTTCAGAGAAGGTAACGATCTAGATTTTGATGGGGAATCTGTTTGAAAATTTGGTGCAAATTAAACAAACAACTAAACAAATACGCTGTGCCAAACATAGCTGGAGTTCAGATTTGTCCATAGCTCATGAATTTGCAACCTCTATTCCAAGAATCAATCTCTAGCAGCCATTAATTGTTAATACTCTTCAACAAAGTAGATGGGTGGGCACATGGATGAATGAAGCATTGGTCTTTCTGCTTCCAATTTCTTCTCCCTTTAATGTCTCTAACATGGTCTGGCCTGAGTCGTCATCCTCCCATATATCTCATGTTCCAGGCATATTGACCAGTTCTTTAGATAGCTGAGTTTGTCCTAATTTTGTTCCTTCAATCACCCAGGCTAAAAGTAAGTCCTTCTCATCCTTTCCATAGTAAATCATGCTCATTCTTTTTTAAAAAAATATATTTTATTGATTTTTTTTTTTTTTACAGAGAGGAAGGGAGAGGGATAGAGAGTTAGAAACATTGATGAGAGAAACATCCATCAGCTGCCTCCTGCACACTCCCTACTGGGGATGTGCCCGCAACCAAGGTACATACCCTTGACCAGAATCGAACCTGGGACCCTTTGGTCCACAGGCCGAGGCTCTATCCACTGAGCCAAACCGGTTAGGGCAATCATGCTCATTCTTAAAGTTCCACATTTGTTGTAACCTCCTCTAGGAAGCTGTCATAGATGTATAAGATAATATTAATGGCTTCCTCTATTTTCTCACATCACTTTTTCTTACACCAATGATATAGCATGGGCTCTGATTTAATGCTGGTCTACTTTTAAAAATAAGTTTTTATTGATTTTAGAGAGGAAGGAAGGGAGAGAGAGGGAGAAGAAGAGAGAAAGTCGTCGATGTGAGAGAGAAACATTGATTGGCTGCCTCCTGCACGTCTCCTACTGGGAATCAAGCCCACAACCCAGGCATGTACCCTGAGTGGGAATCAAACTGGTGACCTTTTTGTGCATGGGACGATGCTCAATCAACTGAAACACACTGGCGAAGGCTAATACTGATTAATTTTTAACTGTCTGTTTCTCTAGCTGTGTTTTGACACCCTCATAGTAGGAACCAGAGTTTGCGTCTCTTCTTGACTAATTTCTGTGTCTTATTGCTCCTTTGTTCAACTTAAATTTTTATGGGCCTATCAATGCCTTGGCTTCACAATTAATTTGGAAACTTGTGAGGGTAGAGATTGTATGGCTCATAAGACATCATATTCAATTATACCTAGAGTACATGTTTAATAATTACTTTTTTACAACGTCAACACCTTTTCGGAAAAGATGAAGTAAGATGCTATTTAAGACCAGTGACATGCTCTATGTTCTCTTTAAAATAAATTGATTCTAAGGACCATTAAACTGGGCTTAGTATCCTTAATCTAATCTAATTTTGTTGTTTTCTTTAAAAAATATAAAACCAGAACTATAGGTTTTGTAAGGAAATTCTATATTTGTTACATTCAAGTACATAAAGCAATAGTGCTTTTAAAACCAGCCCATCCATACTACACAGAATTATTCTAAGAGTGTTTAAAAGTTTGCTGGCCTTTGTGCTTAAGCAGACCAAATTTCACCTTTGTTTGCACTGTTCATTTGCTTAGCAATGAATATTTTGTCCCATCTTCTACCCACATACAGTAGAAAGGCAAATATCACTGGGATATAATTGCTCCACTATGGTTATTACTACTACACCGGAGACTCATAATTGTCTGTGGAACTCCTGCTAAACCACCCTACGACAGATTCCAGTGTGTATCCATCTTAAACAAAGTGGTACATAATATCTATTATTTAGGATTCTTTGGTTGCAAGAAACAGAAATGGACTCTGACCAATTTTTATGAGATTGTTGCTCATAGAATCTATAAGCTTCTAATTCTGGCAAATTCTGATGATAGGTTATTTTTATGATTTTTTTTTTGTACTTTAGTTAAATGGTTTCACAAAAAGTTGCCTTAATTCCTAGTCTAGCAGAATATATCACAGTCTCCATAATTTGAGGGACTTCAAGGGAAATAGCTCTCCCATTATAACCCCATCAACCTCAGTCCTGACTTTCTTCCTTTCTATTTTGTACTCCATGGGAAAAATGAAGTAACACCAGGAAAGAAGACTTCACCATTCTTTTAATAGACACAATTGCATTCCAGGCTATAAGTGAGTTTCAATTTAAGACAAGTGGAAGGTCAAACTCAGGATATTAATGAGAACCATATTTTTCTTTCTTGGTGGCTATTAAAATGATAGATGCCAGTGAGTAGGCTAGAGGAAACCCACTCAAGACCTTGAATGTTACCATCTATCGTTAAATCTCACACATACACTTGTCATTATACGTGAACAGTGTAAGTGCAGCCAACCTAAGGCCATGGCTGCTACTTGGTTATGTCTGTCACTGGGCTGTCAAATCCCATGCAAACAAAGAAGCTCCCTTATTATCGATTCAATGCAGAACAGTGAGGAAGAGCTGGAGCCAGATCTTCATGATGCATTCCTGAGCTGAGTTCAAGCCAGGTCAGAAGGGCAAGAGTTGGGCAGCAAAGCAAATTATCCCATGCAGAACGCTGACTTGAAAGGTGATCTGCAGAAGCAAAGCTCTGTTTACCCAAATGGTCTTGATCTCTAAATCTTACTCTTCTATCAACTGTTCTTATGTTTAGTGATAGTTTTAAAGGATGATGCTTTACTAGACTGTAGCCATATATGGTATTTTAAATTAGAGTGGGAGAAAAAGGAAAATGTATTGGGAGAGGCAGAATGAGAAAGTGGAGAGGAAAGAAGAATTTAGATAGGTAGTTAACATGGCATAGATCCATTGTTTAGGTTAATTTTTTCATTAATTTAGTCACTCAGTTAACCTGTATTGAACACCTTCATATGCCAGACACAGTGCTAAATGCTGGATGTTTCCATGGTCCCCAAGGCTACCCTAAGATTTGATGATTCATTAAAAGGCCTCCCAGAAAAGCTGTTATAGTCATGTTTAAGGTTTATTATAACAAAAATATATAGATCAAAATCAGTAAAGGAAATAGGCATATAGGGCAGAGTCCCAGATAGGCCAGCTCTAGCTTCCAGTTGTCCCATCTCAGTGGAATCACATAGGCAGTACTTGGTTCTCCCTGCAATGATGTATGATGATGCCTATGGACTATTACCAGCCAGGGAGGCTCAACCCAGCTTTGGTGTCCAAGCATTTTATTTGGGATCAGTCACGTAGATGTGGAGCACCCACATGGCTGACCTTAGCTAATCAGTCTCCATCCTCCATACCCTCAGAAGTCAAATTGATACAATGGGACCCAGAACCCAAGCCAAACAAAAGCAAGCATTAAAAAAAAAGAAAGAAAAACAACAACAAAGCAAACAAAAACAAGCCTTCACATAAACTACATTGTTAGCATAAACTATTGGGCATGGCCCAAGGCTCCACCAGGTGTACAAAGACACTCTATCAGCCAGGATATTGGAAAGGATTAGCGATTGTTTCTCAAAAGCTGGTAAAGGGCCAGTTCTTATTTTGGAATGTGCAGGGTTTGTACACCTCAAGCCTGATGAATTCACCCTTTAATGCACACTGGGGATGAGGCTCTTCCTCTCAAGAGCTTGGAAGTTTGATTATGCAAACATAAGTACTAGTAAAACAATACTACCAATACTACATTATGTTACTTTGACTTAGTTTAAGATCGTATTCCTGACAACTAGAGTGTCTATCATGTGCCTGTGGATAAAGCAAAGTTGTAAACATCATTCCTGTTCTCATGTACTTTGCACTCTATAGACTTTAAAGAGCAAGGATGAAAACAAAGAGATGGAAAGTAATGCTAATATATAAGGTGGTGGCTTAGACACGGCTTTTGGTGGCAGAAATGAGGATGGTGAGAGAGGTCCCAAACTATGCCAATTTCAAAGGTAGAGCTGCAGGACTTTAAGATGGAATGAATGTGGAATGTGAAGGAAGGAGTAAAGGATGACTTCACTAACGTAAATAGTTTCTCAACCTGAATTGCTCCTATATCCTTTAATATCTAAAATATTTACCTGGTGCTTCAGGATGAAACACTCTAAGATCAAATGTATTCACATTTGTGTATTTACTAGAGGCCTGGTGCATGAAATTTGTTCACGGAGGGTGGGGGTCCCTCAGCCCAGCCTGCACCCTCTTCAATCCGGGACCCCTCAGGGTTCAACTGCCTCTCGCAATCCAGGACCTCTGGCTCCTACTGCTCACCTGCCTGCCTGATCACCCCTAACCACCTCTGCCTGCCTGATCACCCCTAACCGCCTCTGCCTTGCCCTGCACCCAGGACCCAGGATTCCCTCCTCTGGCCATTTTCAGGCACCTGGCACCTGGGCTTCCCTCCATCTGGCCGGCTGCAGGAACCCAGGACCTGAGCTGGCTTTGCCTGGTCCAGTCACAGCCACAGGGGACCATGGGTGGGCGGCTTCGCCCAGGCCACAGCCACAGGTGCTGGCACCTGGGACCCCAGGGCAGGCAGTTTGTCCCTTTCCTGGGCTGCAGGCACAGGCACAGCCATTAGCACCTGAGACCGAGGGGCTTGCGGCTTGACCCTCTCCTGGGCTGCAGGCGCAGCTGCTGGCACAAGGGACTGTGGGGACCATGGGGCATGCGGATTGTGCCTCTCCTGGGCCGCAGGCACAGCCACTGGTGCCTGGGACCACAGGGTGGGCAGCTTGTCCCTCTCACGAGCTGCAGCCTGGCTGGTCCCCATTCCTCTCTTGTGAGCTCATTTGTGCCTAGCTGGTCCCCATTTCTCTCTCCTCAGTGTTGAGTATCTGAGCCGTTAAAGCATGACAGCATGAGGGTGTGACAACCATTTGCATATCTCTTTATTATATAGGATGATTGACAAAATGTTATTTAATTGTTGAGATATAACATAACATATGAATTAGTATTCCTATTTTATGGATGTCATGTTTTGTGAGCCAGGGGTGTGTGTGTGCGGGGGGTGGGGGGGGGAGCGCGGGGTGATTATAGTCTAAGTATTAGTGAAATTTAGTAGGCATGGTTGGTTCAACCCTAAGTCTTACTTTTCATATGTGACATCTTTATTCTACTAACCTCTATATCTTTAGAATGCTTTTGGCTGAGAATAATAGAAACCTCACTCAAACTAGCTTAATTATTAAAGACATTCCTTATGTTACATAATTACAAATACAGGGATGGGATGGATTACAGTCATGGTATGACCAAGGCTCAGAAAAATCATTGGGCACTCAGGTTCTTTCTGTCTCTCTAATTTGTTTTTTAACATTGGCTCCCCGATAAAGGGGTTTTTGCTTATGGTTGCCATATGGACTTCATGTTTTTCTTGTTCAAGTCCAAGAGAAACTCACCCTCCAAATGTAGGATGAAAGTTCTTTATTGGTCTTACTGGAGCAGCTTACCACCCAGGGACCAGTGGCTATCATCAGGTAAATGCCATGCTCTAATTGTCTTATATTAGTCAGTATCTATCCCTGTATCTCGAGATGAAATCACTGTGCTTTCATTTATAAATGTGCCAGGCAATGGGCACCTTTAAAGCAAAGGTCTTAAAGAGCATGCCTGGTACCTTCTAGAAATAACAAGATTAGAGTGGCTGGAGAGAAATTAATTAGAGGTTGAGTCATTGGGAATGATGTTAGAAGGTAAGAGGGGTCAGACAATCTGGGGCCTTATTTTCTGAGTTGAGTGGTTTATTATTACTATTATTATTAACATTAATATTAGTTCATACAAATTCCTCTTAAAGCTCTTAATTTAAGCGCTCTTCTTCAACTATTGCAGGTTTTTGAGCAGAAGAAAGGCATGATTTTATTTTTATTTTACAAGGATTCCTCTGACTGGTGTGATAGGGAGCAAAGGTAAAAGCATTCAGAGGCTGATACAGTTATCTAGGCAAGCAGTATTGGTGGCTCAAACAGGTGGCAGCATCAGAAGTTGTGGGAAGTGATGGGATTCTGAATATATTCAGAATGAAGGGCCCACAGAATTTCTGGAAAGGTTGGATGTGGGGTGTGAAAGAAGGAGTGGTCAAGGGTATCTATAATGTGAGGATGGAATTTCCACCCACTGTGATGGAGAAGACTTAGAACATGATCTGGAGGTCGAAGAGAGGTTTGGCTCTCATAGACATGTTGATTTTGAGATATCTTTCAGATGCCAAAGTGGGAACATTGAGTAGGTAGCCCACTGTTCAGGTAAGTCAAGGCAAGAGATACAAATGGAAGATGTGTCACCATATACATGACATTGAAATCCATGAAACTAGACAAGATCACCAAGGGAGTGAGAGTAAATGAAGAAGAGGACTGGGGACTGATCCCTGAGGCACTTACAATTTATAAGGTTAGGGAGAAGATGAGAAACCAATTGAGCCATGACTGGTGAATAGGAGGAATGCTAGAAGACTGTGGTGCTCTGGAAGCCAAGAGCTGAAAGGGCAGCATGGAGGATGGAATGATGAATGTGCCAAATGCTGCCATGTAGAGGTCTTTGGTGACTGACAAGGTGCAGTAGGTGGAGCAAAGTTTTGATTAGAGTGGTTTATTATTACTTTTTTTTTAGTTTATTCAAGTAACTTTTAAAGCTCTAAACTGAAGAACTCTACTTTAGGTATTCAGGTCTTTGAATGATTCTAATTTTGTACAGCTCTCTGTCCTCATATAGTCATGAATGATAACTCCACACATCATTTCCCCCCACCCCCTTCTATTGGAGAACCTTTCTTTTGGTGATGAAGCCTGTACATATTGCTGTGGGCAACAGAATCTTTCTTTGATATTCAAAATATGAACAGAAAGGATAGGTAAATTAAAGATCACTACTATTGAGGGCCAACATTGAGAACTATGACGAACACATGAACTGTTCTCCCATTTAGTATTCATAACCTATGAAATAGATGCAACTATCATCACCATTTTAGAGATGATGTAACTCGAATTAGAGAGGTTATGTTAACCTAGCAAAGTTTTCACTGCCACAGATGGTAAGATGGCAGACCTGTGATTTGAACCAGGTCTTTTTCTATAATTAGTTCTCCTGATATTACAAAATTTGGATTACAAAATTAGTTTATGTAAAATGTATGGTGCCATAAAAATCCTTGTTGAATTTTTTTGTTGAGTTGAATCACATTATTGGGAATATCGAGATACCCAGGCTGCCGTGCCCAGCTTCCGTGTTCTTCGGTCAGCCACCAGTTTTCCCAGCTGAGAGATTTCCCCCCGCCCCCCTTCTCCTGCTACACCAGGCAGACACAATTTCAGGTTGCCTGGTTTAAAAGCAATTATACCTCTAGAGAATCTTGTTGCCTCTGATTTCTAAGTGCTGGTTGTTTATAGAATTACCGCTCAGATCCCTTTAGTTCAAAATGAACATGCCAATGAAACTGAAATGAGAATCTGCACTTCTAAATTGGATTATCGGCTTCCCTTGTGTATCAGTTTGCACCATTCCTCCCTCAGCAAAGTTGCCAGTGATTCTCAGCAGTTTAGATTCACAGCTTATGCTGGATGGTTGGAGCTAGGTGCATCTAGTTAACTTATTAGTCTTGCTGTGTCTTGGGGATGACTATTGCCACAGCAACAGACCTTCCTAGCTTTTTAAAATAGGTTCTAAATCTTAAACACACACACACACACACACACACACACACACACACACACACCTATATTGAGAGGAGGGTAAGATTCAACTATCCATTCTAAATTAGAGAATTTTTTTTTTTTAAAAAAGGAAATATCCCCTTCCTTCTTTCCCTCTTGCTTTCCGCTTGGAAAACCCTTTTCAGCTTGTCTTTGTAAAGCAGAGTTGAAATCAATATGGCTAGTTTGATACAACAGCAATTCATGCAGCATGTTTCCATCAGTGACTATTTTTGTTTGGCACCAGCATAATTGACTGATGTCAACAGGGCTGGATTAGTGTTTATCAGTTAACTGCCATTGCAGTGGTACAGAGGAGCCACACAAAGCAGTGTTTTCATGATAAAAAGAGTGGGCGGGTGGTTTAATTTCCCCCTGAATGGAGTATTAGAAGAATTAACAGGCTTGCCCGAGCACAGTAAGATTAACTTGCAGGTAAATTAGGCTTTCAGTCATGTTACCTTTTAATTTCTAGAAAACAATTTCACGAAAAGATTTGCCGAGGATTCATTTTTACAAAATCCAGTTTCAATGAAGTGCTATGTATTTATAATTAAATACTAAGAAGAAATTCCCTATATTTCCAGGATTTTGAAAAGACTGTTAATCATGAAAAGGCTGGGCAGCCTGGTGTTTAAGTTGAGGAGACCAAACATGTGGGTAGATATGGGAGATCATGTGGAGGATAATTTATGCACTTGTGTGAGCAAAAGGAAAGATGCTGATGATCTACATACCATCTCTGCCATCCTCTTGATTGGCAGATGCTCTTCAGGGAGCAATCTGCCCTCTCTGCCAAGGGAAATAAAAATATGGCAACACATTGGCAGCTGCTAATGAGAATGAAGAGGCCAAATGGGAAAAATGGAATACGTTATGTTTATTTAGCTGGTTTTGGACTGGTTTTAAAAGATACTGTGTACCAAATGCCACTCATCCTCCCAGAGTAGAAAATGTTCTCATTCCTTTAAAAATAAGAACTGAAGTGAAGGAATCGATGCTCATCAGCGAGCTTAGACTTAACCCCATTGCCTCACTGCACCTCTGCTTGTCTCCCTGTCTCACCTACTCACAGGGTGAAGCCCTGGACTAAACCTCAGCTGCCCATTAGAGTCCTCTGGGTAGCTTTCCGAAATCGCAAAGCCCAGATATCCCATTGGGGTCTCCAGCATTCTCATTAAAAAAAGAGAAAGATCCCAGGTGATTCTAATGTGCAACCAAGGTTGAGAACCACAGGGCAAGAGGGGTGGAGGTCTTGATCATGCAGGGATTCACTAATTCTGAGAGAAAGCCTATTTCATGAGAGTGGGAGCCAGAAGCAAATATTTCCCATAATGATGATGCACAACTTGTTTAAGCAAGACAAAGATTTTTAAACAGACATACATGTTGGGCATAAGAGGTAATCATGCCAAATGCCCTTTACTAGCACTTCACTGTGTGCAAGGGACATGAGTGGATACTTTGATGTGATAGTTCTTTCAATCTTCATAGCAATCCTGTGAGGTAGCTGGATCTAGCCACTTGACAGATGAAGATAAGAGGCTCGGGGAAAAAGAAGTCAGATTACACAGCTGATGGAGCTGGAGTCACATCTGGAGCTGGGAGATTCCAAAGCTGTTCCCATCATGCTCACTACTCTTTCCACAGCCTCTTGAAAGAGAAGCCGTGCAGACTGGGCCCCCTCTATACATAGTCATCTCTGGGAGTCCAGCAAACAATGGTGCCATTCTGCATTCTTCCTATTACTTGAAATTGCCTCTGCTTTCCTCCCTGTTGGTCCCTCTTTCCTTCTGTTTTATTTTCCTATCTTATTATATTCCTCTTCCTTTCACTTTCTCTGCTAAGGCCAATCAATATTAAAATGTTTAAATGGTGCATCGCACAAGCTGTTTTTTGGCACATTAAATACTTTTTTTAAAAACATTATTTGCATACATTCAACTCACAACACACATTTCATTAAGCAGATGGGGAACTGAAAGGAAGCAATCTCAGTGTGTCTCTAAGATTTGAAATATTTTCCCCAATATAAGACTTTGACCATCCATCTCCCATCCTGTACAACTTTACTGTTGCCAGAGGCTCTGTACCATAAATAAGGAGAAAACAATGAAAGACAAAACTCCTGCACTGTTGTTTTTTGTAGTTGGTAATTTGTGTGCCCTGGGTAAGCGCTTGATACTCACATTTGTTTGGGGAAGCACACTGAGATGCTAAGGGTTTGACTTAAAATGATGATTTGAAGAATGGTGTGAAATCAAGGTGGGTCCTTGCTTGAGTCACGATGAATAATGCTTTTGTCTGCAAATGGATGATTAGCTGAAATTGGGATTCCTCTTCCAGTATAGTTTAGGAGAACACCTGTTAAAATATCATAAGATGCATCCATTTATATAGCATTGCAGCAAATATAATTGTTGAGGTTCTCATTTTTCCATGTTCTTCCTCCCTCTGACTTATTTATGAGTGTTACATAGTAATGAAAATGATAGGCTGTAATGGACTATTTCTAGGCGGAACATTTTCCCAAAGTTGCTAAGAGTTTCTTTCAGACAAAATTGTTCTTTTCTTTCTCCCCATCATAATTAGTGTGTCTTTTGATGGAAAAACAGAATTAGAAAGTTGGGTATTGGTAATTAGTGCATGTTTATCATGCCAGATGATTTCTTGCTGAAGGAAACAATGGTGGGAAATAAGAAGGGCTTAAATCCTGTGATTCTCAATTTGCAAAACCACATTAGTTACCTACTGTAGGGAGACACTATCTTAAGTCTTAAATGTTGTGCTTCAGGGTGGGGATTTCTCAGATATTCAAGGCACTAGCTGCATTTCTCTTCTCTTCTTTTCTTTTTTTCTCCCCACATAATTAAAAGGCGGATCTTTGGAAAAGAGCATTATACTGGCAGCTGCAAATTTGAAAAGCCAAACCAAACAAATAGCACAGTTGTCCAACATGGCAGTGCCCATTGACATTTTTTTTTTTTAAAGACTGATATTAGTTACCATTTTGGAACATTGGCTCATTCAGAGTTTCTATATTGGAAAAAGTCCAAAGATTTTTGATGGAAATCAGAGCTAATGTATGTCTTGCCTGGAGAATGATAGCTTTGTATCTGTTCTGGAAATCATTAAGCCTCATCTTCTCTCAGCTCCATAACCCCATGTTGTGCCGGAGCCATAGAATTTTCTTCCTGCTACTTTTTATTTGCAGTATTTATGCATTTTATTGATTATGTGACATAATAAAACATAGCAAGTCAGAAACAAATGTGCTGTATATTTTGTTCAACGGCGATGCAGAACGTGAGGGCTCTGCTCTCCACTTGGGGGAACATCTTACTGGGGTATAAATAGATTTATAATGACTACTAGGCTCCGCGCCTGCAAAATATCCTGGTAGGTAGCTCATTATAGAGCTAACATCGTTAATAAAATAGCCGAAAAATTTTACAAGTACAGGAATATCTTTTATATTAGTAGCTGTAAGGAAAATACCTAGCGTATGCATAATTTGAGGCACATTGTAAAGCTATAATTTATCATCGTTATCTACATATTATAATGGCAAACAGGTTTAATTGCTTTTGACTGGATTGGCATGATGATGAGGAGAAAAGTTAGTAGCAGATGGCCCCATTGTCAAAACTGCAGGCTCTGAGTCCAAAAGAAAGTAGCCGACTAAACCAAGCATGTTTCTGGTTTTCAGCTCTATCTGCTCTTGATAAGTATTAATTAGCATTTTTTGGTATTATGGTTGTCTAGAGAAAAGTAGAAATAGTAATTATTTACAGAAGGCTGAAATAGCTGTGAAATTCAACTTTAGCAGGTTTAGATTGTGTAGCATTTTTGGACTAAAAGAAATACTTCCTGTCCTAGCCTGTTTGGCTCAGTGGATAGAGCATTGGCCTGGTCTTGGGTTTGATTCCAGTCAAGGGCACACACTTGGTTGCAGGCTCCTCCCTGGCCTGACGCTGGTCCGGGCTCATGCAGGAGGCAATCAATCAATGTGTTTCTCTCACATCAATGTTTCTCTCTCTTTCCCTCTCTCTTCCACTTTCCCTAAAAATCAATGGAGGAATATCATTGGGTGAGGATTAAAAAAGAAAAAAAAAAAGAAAAAGAAAAAAGGAGATACTTCCTCTTGGTATGACATAGTGGGTTTCCACCATCTTTTCATTCTTTACAATATTAAGTTGTTGGCATGTGCACATTTTAGGGCACATGTACTTGGGTACTACATACTATTTATTTGTCTGCTTCTCCTACAAAGTTCTGCATTCTTTTAATAATACTAGTGGCAAAAATATTTTATTTGAAATAACCAGCTCATATCTGAACATATAATTTATCCAGTAACTCTTCACAAGGTACATTATTTACATCTCACTGTTTGAAATTTCAGTATTGCTGCATCCATTATCATACAAGATCCTTTTTTATGAAATGCAACATGGATGAATAAATGTGATTTGTTTAAAAAATTCCTCCCCACCCAGTCATACAGTTCCTTAGCAGATCAAAGAATGTAGATTATAAGAATTAAAACTATAAAATTACTAAAATCAAGTCTTTTTTTTTCTTTCAAGATATTGGTGGCCCGAGAAGAACACAATTATCAGGTGGTAGATTACACTGTTGGCTGGTCAATGCAAGTAAATTAACTGCTTCAGCTGATAGAAGAGAAATGCCAGTTATAGCAACTTAAGTGAAGGTGACATGCTATCTGCAAAATAATGTGAATTCGAAAGTGCAGTTTAACCCCAAAGTAAAGGGAAGAAAAAAAAAAGAATGGAGCAATCTGCCAGACTAAAATAATGTGCGACAGAGAAATTATTCGGAAATGGAACTGGTTATAGAGATACAGATTTATTATTTGGTTGCTGTCATGATAAATTTGCCTCAGCCATGCCCATACATGTTACAGTACTCATGTCTAAGATGAGTAGGGATGTCGCAAAAGGCTTTGCACAATTGAAAATTCACTCTGAAAATATACATGAATAAGTGCTCTTTTTAAAGAGCATATATGCACATAAATACACATGTGCACACACATACACATTTTGTAATTAAAGAGAAAAATGGTAATTTAGTGAATTAATATGCCCACATACCATCAGGGATTTGAGACTATAAAATGAGTTTATTATTATTATCCATTGGCATAAATGGTGTAGAAACCATTTCAATGGTTATGAAATGGTTATTCTGATCTAATGCCAAATAGCAACATTCCCTGTGAGACAACATTAGGTGGATCAACATTATTAATAAGACCTGTTCATTGGATACTAGTAGCAAATTTAAGCTAAATAATTCAATTTAATCCAGCTATATTTTTCTTGTTTTTGTCTTCATATATGGTAATTTTTGTTATCATGTGATAGAGTCATCAGGAAGTACACCTGATCAAATATTGTGCAAAGCAGAAGATTCTGAGGCCATGCAATGACTTTGGGTATAGGAGAGTAATGAGATAATACCCCTAGTTGGGATTCATGAAGCCTCTCATGGCTTGGGAAGCCATAATTTTATTGGCATAATTGGTGCAAAAACTCACAGTTTGTTTGGTAGACTTCCATTAACACATCATACTACTATTTTCTTTTCTACCAATCTGTTTTCTCCAAGAAATATCCATGCATATGGCTCCTGTTTGGCAGTTCCAATGATATGAAGCTTGTCTCTACTCTTTAAAGATTTCTGTTGAATGATTATTGTCATTCAATAGTAGGATTCAGCTTCTAGTGTGTTTATTTGTTTTTTTGTTTGTTTGAGAATGAGTGTTAGTAGCATAGAGTTACATCCCTTGGTTTTCAAAGCTCCATGTCCCTTAATTCAGTCCTAGAAAAGGTACAGCTGGGGCTTTAGTAGAGCTAGAAGCAAAGCCAATGTCCAGAGTTTCCATTCCATGGTGGACCCGGGTCTGATGTAGTGTCAGGCTAGTTACAGTCCATTAGTCCATTGTGTGGGGTCCACATATTAGACATCCTTCTGGGGCTGAGGCATTTGTGCTTCATTGTCTTCACCTTCTCATCTCTTCCTTTTTTAAATCAATATATTTTTATTGATTTCAGAGAGGAAGGGAGGGGGAGAGAGAGATGGAAACATTAATGATGAGAGAGAATCATTGATTGGTTGCCTCCTGCAGAACCCCTACTGGGGATTGAGCCCAAAACCCGGGCATGTGTCCTGACTGGGAATTGAACCATGACCTCCTGATTCATAGGTTGGTGCTCAACCACTGAACCACACCTACTGGGCCTTTATCTCTTTCTTTTAATTAAAAAAGTCTCCTGACTCCTTTTTCTTCAGTCACTCCTGTCTCTAAAACTGAGGCATTTTACACATCTCCCACCTAAGTTGTATTTTGTATCAGGTATAATAGGGAGAGGAAAGAATATTATTTTTCTCTACTCATTTTAGGTTCATTGGCTGGGGCCCTATACATTAGACTGACAAAAGACAGAGAAAAACAAACAGAAATTTATCAACATGTGTGTCAGGCATGCACGGGGGAGCACTCAGTGATGAGTAACTCAAAGGAGTAGTTAGAACTTGGTTCTATAGCATTGAATAGAAGAACACTAAATTTGTAGTGAAGTGACAAGAAAATAGAAAATGGCTTTTGAGGTTCTAGGGCAGCAGTTCTCAACCTGTGGGTCGCGACCCCTTTGGGGGTCAAACGACCCTTTCATAGGGGTCGCCTAAGACCATCGAAAACACATATACAATTACATATTGTTTTTGTGATTAATCACTATGCTTTAATTATGTTCAATTTGTAACAATGAAATTGGGGGTCACCACAATATGAGAAACTGTATTAAAGGGTCACGGCATTAGGAAGGTCGAGAACCACTGTTCTAGAGGCAGCAAATTGTAGGAAGGCAAATATATGGAGCATCTAATGATAGATAAGGGCTAGTTTCTAAGTAAGGAAGTCTTGTTTGTGTAGACTTTTCCTTAGTGCCATCTTGTCTCAGGTGTTAAGGTTATTATCCCCTTCTTGGTATGGAAAAATGGGGGGAGGGGGTGAACACCTTCACAAGGGGAATTTATGTTCTATATTTAGGTAGATAAGAGGAGGGCAGAACATTTTTCCTGTATCTGCTTTTCTTCAATTCCCTTCTCTTCAAAATAAGCAGTATGGCATATTATGGGATGCCATATTCTGCTTCTCTTCAAAAACAAGAGAAGGACAAAATATATTCTATGTGTGCATATGCGCCCACTTCTGATCACGATCACCTTCAACTCTTGTTTTCAGGCATCAGGAAGATCAGTTTAGGTATATTCAATCATAGTCTTTGGTGGTGCATGAGTCCTCTGGTCAACATTGTTGTCATTATCATCACCTTCGTCACTTCATCCTTATCATGTAAATTAATCAACAACTTATAAGATGTAAGCACTACCTCAGTGTGCATAATCACATGTGGTACAGTGGCTCAGTGAGATAGATATTTTTATGACCATCAATTTATAGATCAGGAAACCGAGGTTTAAAGAGTTGAAGTGCCCGCCCTGGCCAGTGTGGCTCAGTTGGTTGGGCATTGTCCTGTGCACCAAAATATTGCTGGTTTGATTCTCCATCAGTGCACGTGCCTGAGTTGAGGGCTCAATCCTGGTAGGGGGTGTGCAAGAGGCAGCCTATCAATGTGCTGTTCTCACATCAATGTTTCTCTTTCCCTCTCCCCCTCCCTTTCTCTCTCTCTAAAACTTAATAAAAATATTTTTTAAAAATACTTAAAATGCCCAAGGCCACAGAATGAATGGGAGTGATTTAAGGTCCCCATCCCTATCTCTTGGACTTCAGAATCTAGGCTGTTAGCCACTAAGCTTTGCTGTTTTCACCCAAGTATGTGTGTGTGTGTGTGTGTGCGTGTGTGTGCGTGTGTGTGTGTATATATATATATATATATATATATATATATATATATATATATATAATTTTTATTGATTTAAGAGAAGGGAAAGAGAGAGATAAAAAAAAAAGCAACGATGAAAGAGAATCATTGATCAGTTGCCTCCTGCATGCCTCCTACTGGGGATACAGCCCGAAACCTAGGCATGTGCTCTGACCAGGAATCAAACCATGACCCCCTTGTTCATAGGTTGATGCTCAACCACTGAGCCACCCAGGTGAGCTAATCTCTTTTATATTTAAATTCATCTTAAAAATATAAGATTGTTTTGTTTGTTTCTGAAATAATAGGTATTTGAAAACCTATTAGAAAAAAAATAGAAATAAAAACAAAGACTAATAAATAGGGAGAAGGATAGTAACAGTCTTTTGAACAAGTCGGAAACAACAATAAAGTTAATGTAAAGTCAAAGCTATTTGGTGGGGGTATGGGGAGGAAGTTTTACTAGAATAAAATATATTTCATCTAATTTCTGTGTAATGATTTGTAATGTTCTCTAGAACAATACAAAAAGAGCTTTTTTGGAACTATGCTGTTGAAAATGCACATTTTACCACTGCAATGTATAATTATAGCCTACTATAGCAGCTTACATTATCCTTTAAATATTTATCCCTTTGAATAATTAGATTTAGGAGATTTGAATTCATTTGGTGAATATGCTATTAATTTTTCATGTATTTTGATAGTATACCAATCGTTCACTTGTCTAGCACCTTCTCAATAGTGCAGAACTTTACAGCAAAAGTATTCATCTTTCTGGATCCTTTTGAATATTTACATCCAAATAAAATACCCATTAAAAATGAAAAAAAAATCAGTTACTGATTTACTTCTGGTGGCTAAAAGTGAATTTGACTAGACTTCTATTTTACTTCTCTTCATAGCTGAAAGTAATGGTTAAAAATAAATGAAGACAATATTACATCAAAACCATTCCAAAGCTCAAAGAGGTTTACAAGCTGTTTCCATGGTACCCAGTGTGACAGCTCACCAGCAGAGTTTGGCAATAGCCTCTTCAATAAAATGGGCCTAACTTTTGTTTTCTATAGGAACAGTAAGACTCCAAAGGCCTGTGTTGACAGGTAATGAGATTTAATTCATAAGAGGACAAAAAAAAGGAGAAGCGGGGGGGGGGGGGGGGGGAGGGGGCAGGGGGGCGGATATCCATATTCATTGCTTAATCAAATACTATTCTTTCAGGGGATTCTGGGAATTCTCCCCAGTTGCTTCCAAAGCTTCCCTTTGATAGCTGTAAACAAATTACCTTGCGAATAACTTCTTAATCAGGGAAAAGAAGCTCTGTTCTCTACTTCATCTAACCCTTTGGGTGGTCTCAGCCAGAGAGCAGCAGTCTTCCTCTGGATAGCTTGGCTTCTGAAAAGCCATATAGTATTATGCTGACAGCTGTAGACCTCTTTTTTGTTAGGATAACAAACATCCTGTGTTGAGGACAGCATCAATCCAGCTTGCAGTATGCCCAATTAGAGAGCTAAAATCTCATTTGTTTCACCATGGGAGCCCCCTGAAAGCACACCATTTTGGCCTCATTACAGTATTTTTAACTTTACAAAAACAATTTCATTATGGAAATTAAAGAAGCTCATTTGGCCTTAGCATGTATACAGAAGTTAATAAATTCCAGAAGTATTTCAACTACCGCAGCATGCCATTTTGTCTTCGCTTAATCACAGCCAATAGTGGCCATTGTAGGAAATATGGTGGGTTCAAAGAAAATTGTCATTTTCATTTGCTGTTTGCTATACTTTGATTAAAAAACAAACAAACCTGCAAGAAGAATATTAACTTCAATTGTGTTGGAATGGAATGAATTCCTAAAATGAGTATCTTTCTGGACTTGTTGAACACACAAATGCATGAGCTATGCATGCTCTGTTTATGTGTAACTTCTTTGGACTGTAACCACAAAAGAATAAAAAATAATAATGTTATTTATTATTTTATTCTTTAGCTAAAGAATAAAATTGAAATTATATTCTCTACCCACTCAGTACGCATGGAGTTGATGGTGGATGTTTAAAGAAAGTGCTAAAAAATGTCCACGGTTATTATTAATTGCAAAGGGAGGTATTTTCCTGTTTCGGAAATAGTGGCCTTTTGTCATACCAACTAAGAGGAAAAATAATACAACAGGTAACGGTGATGTTTGGGGGCGTTGGATTTGAAACTTCAAATAGTTTTATATAAGACTAGAGGCCCAATCACAAAATTCGTGCACTCGGGGTGGGGGGTGGTCCCTCAGCCTGGCCTGCACCCTCTCAGGGGATGTCTGACTGATGGCGGGGAGAGGGCCTAAGCTGTCAGTCAGACATCCTTAGCACTGCCACAGAGGTAGGAGAGGCTCCCGCCACTGCACTTGCCAGCTGTGAGCCCGGGTTCTGGCTGAGCGGCACTCCTCCTGTGGGAGTGCACTGACCACCAGGGGGCAGCTCCTCTGTTGAGCATCTGTCCCCTGGTGTTCAGTGCACATCATAGCAACCGGTTGTTCCACTGTTGGGCTGAAACCAGCTCTGTGACATTCCCCGAGGGGTCCTGGATTGCGAGAGGGCACAGGTCAGGCCGAAGGACCACACGGGTGTATGATCGGGGCAGGGTATGGATGCAGGAGATTGGCCAGCCGGGAAGGGACAGTAGGAGGGCTCTAGGGCAGGGGTGGGCAAACTTTTTGACTTGAGGGCTACAATGGGTTCTTAAACTGGACCGGAGGGCCGGAATAAAAGCATGGATGGAGTGTTTGTGTGAAGTAATATAAATTGAAAGTAAACATCATTACATAAAAGCGTATGGTCTTTTTTTTTTTTTTAGTTTTATTCATTTCAAATGGGCCAGATCCAGCCCGCGGGCCATAGTTTGCCCACGGCTGCTCTAGGGCATGTCCTGCCCGTCTTGTCCAATCCTGATTGGCCAGACCCCAGCAGCAAGCTCACCTACCAGTTGGAGCACCTGCCCCCTGGTGGTCAGTGCACTTCATAGTGAGCAGTTAAGTGGCCTTAGCATATCATTAGCATATTATGCTTTGATTGGTTGCATGGCTGACTGAACAACCAGACACTTAGCATATTAGGTTTTTATTATATAGGATAATATCTCTATAACTGCTCAGGCGGTGGAATGCTGTGCTGGCCCCCAGCTCCCCTCACAATGGACCCTGTACAAGGCTACATTGCACTTAGTTATTTTCTGGGAACAGAAACTATTGTTATTGGTGGGGAGCTCTCTGTGTCCCCATCTGTTGCTGGTGGAAGTGGGCTTCTTGCGATGTCATGAGAAAAGGAACTTTCTGAGACTCACACAGGAGAATGAGTGGCATTTATCTGTGTGGAATTATACCCCCGAGTTTCCAAGGTCCCATTTCCCTCCATCCCACCAAGGAAAAAGTCCCACTTCGCTTTCAGCAGAGCTAGGATTAAAGCAGTTGTCCAGAATTTCCATTCCATGTTGGAGCCTAGTCCAGTCTAGTATCAGACTAGGGTAGTTTGCATTCCCAGCTAGTCCATCTGTCTGTTGAGTGTGGGGTCGGCATAGCCATGTGGCTTCTAGGAACACAGGTGAATGCAAGGAAGCAGGAGCAAAACTAGAGAAACAAGAGAAGAACCAGAGAGCACCAAGACAGCAAGAATTCCTTTGTCTTGGGATTATGTATCCCCAAATTTTCATGGGCTTGCATTGGCTCCATCTTCTCTGACCAATGATCTCTGTTCTAGGTTAGACTGACAGGCACCTTCTGTATATCACCCCAACTTTACTGTGCATGCGTCCATCTCCCATTTGGTGACCCTGCCCCCCAGTTATTTGCAGGGAATGGACCAGTTGTCCCCTGGAAAGCATAAAGTTGTTAAACAGAAGACCTCAAAAATTACAATATTGAGGCTTGAAATTATTAATTGAGATGTAAATATATACTTTTCTTTCCTCCATCAGTAGACAGAAAAATTATATATTAAAAAAATAATGAGAGGAAAGGGAGAAAACAAAGATTTTATTTATGCTAGAGAAGGGGAACTGTCAAAAGAAAATGCAATAGTTTGGTTTGAAAAAGAAAAGATAATGAACCATAATTCTACCTTTCTGACACATGGAAATCTATTATTTATTTTTGTGTGTTTTCTCCTAGTGACTCTCTCTGTTCATTCCTCTCCTCCCTCCCTTCCTTCTTTCCTTCCATCCAACCATCTATCCATCTAGCCATCATCTCTATCTGGAGAATAGTTGAACAGTTCCATACAATGTTCTTTGTAACATTATGTCTATCTTGTTATACTTTTTATATATTTCATTGATTTCAGAAAGGAAGGGAGAAAGAGAAAGAAACATCGATGATGAGAGAGAATCTTTGGTCAGTTGCCTCCTGCATGCCCCCTACTGGGGGATCAAACCCACAACCAGGGTCTGTGCCCTGGCCGGGCTATCTTGCTATGCTTTATCAGTGAGTGCTGATCATTTGATGCCTCTTCTAGGTGAGATTAATTCCACTGCCTGATTAGTTTCACTATCCTCCATGAAGGTAACTTTGCTGGCTCATAGTGGAAAGTTCTGTCAATGTCTCCAAAAACATTAGCAATTTAAGCTAACTATTCATGACCTTTCTCATTCTCAAAGATAATAAGCAGCAGCTTGATGTAGTAGAAAGATTACTGGACTTGGAGTCTGAAGGCTTGAATTTTGTTCTAGCTCTGAGTATTGGTTAACAATTTCTGCATAATATCTTGTAAAACTTAGTGGTTTAAAATAAAACATTTATTATCTTAACACAGTCTCTTGGGTCAGGAACTCAGGAGTGGCTTATTTGGCTCTGGTTTGTATTAGTTTTCTAGGGTTTCTGTAACATATTGCCACAAGCTGTGTGGCTCAAAACAGTATACCCTTAGCATTGTACAATTCTGGAGGCTAAAAGTTCAAAATCAAGGTGTCAGCAGGGCCATGCTCTTGCTAAAACCTGTAAGAGAGAATACCTTTTTGCCTCTCTCTCTTCTGGTGTTTGCCTGAAATCTTTAGCTTTCCTTAGTTTATAGAGGCATCACTCTAATCTCTGTCTTTATCATACAATGGCTATCTTCTCCTGGTTTGTTCCTATAGAGTCTTTCCTCTGTGTGTATCTATCTTCTGTGTCTAGATTCCCTACTCCTTTTTTATAAGGACGCCAATCATATTGGATTAGAACCCACCCTAATGACATCATCTTAACCTGATTACATCTAAAGACCCTACTTGAAAATGAGGTCACATTTATAGGTACTGAGGATTAAAACTTAATTTTTTTTTGTTTGAGAAATAAAATTTGGCCCATAACAGGAACCTTTCATGAAATTGCAGTAAGACTTCAGATGGCTGGGACTGAAGTCATCTGAAGTCTTAACTATGGCTAGAGAATGTGCTTCAAGGGGGCTCATTCATATGGCTGGTGCAGGAGAATAGATATGCCACCCCAAAATATGCCTCTTTAACATAGGATTCTTTTGAGAAACAGAAGACAAAGGAGAAGCCCTGAAGACAGAATGTAGGTTTCCCTTTTGTAAGGCAAACTTTTTTAAAGGAAATCTCTAGTTTTAAGGACGTCCCTCCCTCTCTGTATCAGAAGAGAAGGATGACTCTTAATCACAAGAGACTCATTCATAAAGAAGGCACCAACTTAAATCTGCATAATATACCTAACCCTTCTTTACCATTCTTTTCCTGATCACTTTCCTATAACTTACACAGAAACCCAACCCCCTTTTTGTTTATGCCCATATTGGTATATAAACCCAAATTCTAACCACGCTTTTGAGTTACTCATCCCCAAGTTTCTCCTGTGACAGATGAGATTTACATGTTAATACATTTCTGTCTGTTCTTCTCTTGTTAATATCTTTTTACAGAGCCCCAGCTGGGAAACTAAAAGGATAGAAGGAAAATATTTTCTCCTCCCCTGAACTGGTATGCTGATTCTGGTCCTGGCAAGAGAACTCAGTTTTATCCCATCAGGCCTCACTATAAGCTGCTGAGTGTCCTCACAAAATAGCCACTGGCTTCCTTCAAAATAGGCTATCCAAAAGAAGCCACAGCAGAAGTGGTAGTGTCTTTTGTGACCTCAAATTAGAAGTCAACACCATAATTTCCACCACATTCTGTTAGAGCAAGTCACAAAGTCTTGCCTACATTCATGGAAAGGGAAATTAGACTCTACATTTTGAAAGAAGGTCAAAATCACCACACTCTGCTATCCAGTAGCTGTGTGATCTTAGCAAAGCCATGGGTGTTGGGAGCTATGATATCAACTTAATCGTCTTGCAGTTATGAGCATGAATTGACTGTTTCATAGACCTGAATGACAGTTCCAGTCATAGAATCAGAGCAGGAAAGACCTCAAACCTTCTCTAGTCTAAATATTTTATGTTGCATATTTTATGTTAAAATTTTAAGCCTAAGGCAGTAAAGTCTCTAGGAAGTACTTAGCCTACTTTTCTAGAATACTTGGATGAGGAAGATTTTTCATCTTCTCTGGAGGTCTATGGGTGTTGTAGGGGAGGAACAAACTTTCCTCTATCCTCAAGGTTCTTTTGTCTGGTTTAATAATCAAGTAGACATGAGGCAGATTAGCAAGAGAAAATACATACATGCACATGTATGTTTGGGAATCCTACATACATGAGAGAATTAGGGATCCTGCATGCACCACAGCATGCATACACACATGTATGAGAATTTCAGAGACAGAAACATGGATTGAGATATATAGGATTTTCTAGGCTAGGGATGAGGTAATGCACCTTGGAGGCTTTAAAGCAGCTGTGGGCAAACTATGGCCCATGGGCCGGATCCGGCCCGTTCGGCTGTTCTATCTGGCCCGCGGAGCCAAAAGAGCAGAGGGTTCTCTTGCTCTCCCCTCCGCTCCTTCACCAGCAGCAGTGTTACCATGTATTAATTCACACAAACACTCCATCCATGCTTTTGTTCTGGCCCTCCGGTCCAGTTTAAGAACCCAATGTGGCTCTCGAGTCAAAAAGTTTGCCCACCCCTGCTTTAAAGGGTCATTGTAGGATGATGAGAAGAACAGATGCCTAATAAATAGAAGTTTGTCCTGCCCTATAGATAGGTCAAAAGAGTTTATGTCTAATAATAGCTTATTATGGGCAAGGCTCCTAATTTAAGTTCTTCTAGGTAGTCAATGGAGGGGCAGAAGTTTCTCTTGAGCCTGTAGTGAAAGTTGCCTGTAGCTCAAAACCACCTGCATATCACAGAGGCACGTCTTGGGGTGACTCCTCCTGAACCCTAAAAGTGTACTTTCCTACTCTGCTGAGCTCAGTATGGTATGTCCATTCTGCTCTCTAGTGCTGGGGATAGATGTCCAGCTCAACATTTAAATGTGGTGATGGTCTCACTATGTTTTTAGGTCAAGTTTAAGTGTAGAAAACAGAAAACACTCTATATTTCAAGCAAAAGGGATTTAATACACAGATTTACTGGTCTTTACAAAACCAAAGTGTGATGGTGAGTTTTATGTGTTAAATTGGCTGGACTAAGGGATGGCCAGCTAGCTAGTAAAAGCAATTTTTGAGCATGTCTGTGAGGTTGTTTCTAAAAGAGATTGACATTTGAATTGGTAAACTGAGTAAATATGATTGCCCTTATCAATGTAGGAGGGCATCATCCAATCCATCGAGGTCTGAATAGAACAAAGAGGAGGAGAAAGGGCAAATTTGCTCTCTGCCTGAGCTGGAACATTCAACTTCTGCTCTTAGACATTGTCAGTTCTTGGTCTTGAGCCTTCAGACTCAGACAGGGACTTAACACCCCTGGTGGCAGACTGTGGGACTGTCTCTCTCTATAATTAGAATTAGAGAGGGAAAGAAGGAAAAAAAGAAATGGAGGGAGGAAGAGAGGGGAAAGAGGAGAAAAGAAAGGGCAGAAGGAAAAGAGCTTGAATAAACAGAGCCACTAGGAACACACACACACACACACACACACACACACACACACACACACGTATTATGTTTCTCTGGAGAACCCTGACTAATAATGAAGGAAAAACTAAAAGAGCTGAAGTCAGTGAGGGCTCTCCCAGAATGCTGGTTGAAGGTTCAGCACTGTAGCTACAATCCAGACATCAACAAACTGCTGTAACAAAACTGCCTTATACACATGGAGTGGGTCCACATGAAATGAAGTTCACCATTATAAACACTCAGTGGTTGGAACTTGCTTTCCAGCAGACGGCCACATCCATGGGAAGATGGGCACTGCCTCACTATGCCAGGGAAGCCTTAATCTCTTGCAAGTGTATCTCGTTAACAAAACACAATTCATGCTAAAAATCCTTGCTGCCAGGGAGTCCCAGAAAATGCCATTTTACATTTTCTAAACTATCCAAATAGACTCAGGGTAAAATGAAGGTTGAGAGAGCCAATGTAAGTTTATACATATCATGCAATCCAACTTAAGGCTTATGTGGTTGCTGTCAGATATCATGATTATTCTTTTCTTATGGCAATGACCTTCTGACACTTTGCTTCCACTACCAAGCCCCTAATCCCTTCTGGAGGGTTGTTTATAGTCTTTCAATGATTGCTAGTGACTGTGAATGCCTACCCACCCACTAACTAGACTGCAACAATTTGAAGGCAAACACCTTGTTTGATGTTTTCACCACATTACTCCCAGCAACTGATCCAGTGTTTCTGCTTATTAGGAACTCAATACAAATTTGATGAATGAATGAATGATTGAGAGCTGTTATGAGTCTGTTTTGAGTCTGTCAAGCACCTTCTTGCCTTTTTGTCGGTGGGCACAGGGGTTGCAAAGTGTTTACAAGGAACAGAACCTCCCTCAGCACCAGAACCAGTGCAGATATAATTCTGAAAAGTAGTCCTAGGGAGGGCTGTGTAATCAAGAAACCAATTTTCAGCTCTCCTCAGAATTGCGTGACAATCAACTATCTGGGTCAATTTGGTTGAAGAGTTCTCTTATTGAGTGCCATTATTTCATACTTTGAAATTTCACATAACTCTGGATTGATTTTTTTAACTGGCTCTTGATATCTTTTTTAATGGAATAACTTATTTACTTACTTTTCACTTATGCATCCTTTTCACAGAGTCTGCCTATGTACTAAAAGATCCTTTGAAAAAGACCAAGATAGTAATTTAGTCCAGCCTTGTGACCCAGCATTTCACCTTCAACAGGACTATGTGCCTAGAGAACTTAACAACTTAATTAAAAATATACATCCCCCCCTTTTCTTTTAAACTTTAAGTAAGATCCCTTACCTTTTCTGCTTTACTGCTAAACATTGTGCCATTTGTTTTTGTGGTTTCATAGATGCCTCTTTCTTCCATTTTTCTATTGAATGAGCTTCCATTGAAAGGGCAAAATAAGAGTTCTAAAATTTATTCTCAAAGTGCACATCATTCAGACTCCAGATGATATCAAAAGAATTTTTCACACGTAAGCCACATGAATCAGTTCTAGTCCACTTATCTCTCCTGTTTAACTTTATACTTGGTGGCTCCAGAATTCTACATAGGAGAGCTTGAGGAATACAAGTCTGGCTTATACATTGTAGCTGTATGTGTGCGTGAGGGAGAGTTTTGTTCTTGAACTTGTATTTGCATAACAAGCATACTCTTTTTATTTAGGTTGCCTCTCTTTTTTTTGGCTGCCTATGGAGAACTGCTGGAGGTTTTGGGAGAAGGTATTATTCAATGCCCCTCCGACCCATGCCACAGTATACCCATTGGGAATTTGACTTTCTCCAACCACCAGATAAAATAGTGCCCTGCATCTAAAAAACTGAACTTTGCATCTAACATATGGAGAAAATGGAAATCCTAGAATCACCGACTATCAGAGCTATGTGAGACTTTAAGAGATTTTCCAGTTTTATTTTTACTTACAAATGAGAAGTTAAGTGATTTTTGGGAGAAAAAATGAAAACCACAGTTAGGAGAGTTGACCTGGTTTTGAAACACCTGGGATAGACCAGTGTACTTTCCACTACATCTCTACTTACTCCAATGTTAAAAGACAAATTGTCTTTCATTGCCACTCAGCAGTGGGAAAATTAAAAAAAGGCTCTAGATACACTAAACATCAATAGTCTTGGTCCTATGAGTACTTATATTAACTCATTTAGGAGAGAGAGGCTATTGATAAATAGATTTGGCTGCTGTGGCTAGTGTAAAAAGCTCCTTCATTGTCTTAGAAGTCAATGATTCTTTTTAAACATTAGACATATCTCCCGAGAGATACAATTATCATTCCTAGAAGTTACTGAAGAATTTGAGACTTTGAAGAAAGTTTAAATCAAAATCAAAAGAAGGAACTAATATTATACAGTAGGCAGTCTACCCTGTGTGCCATCTGATTCCCAACAGGAACATTGTTTTATAGATCAAAGGTTCCATGCTTATACCTTCTGCACCAATAAATCTGAAAAGTAGAGCTTTTCTTTCTCTCTAAACTGTGGCTGAATTTTAAATAATGGCATTCCCATGATTCTAAATATTTTGAACAAAGTAGTGGAGAAAATCGTCCAAAGCACTTAACCAAATGAGAGATTTTGATCAGTCGCTTAACCTTTCTTATCCTCCATTGCCACACCTATATAATTAAGGAGTTCTTGATGCTTCCAATGGAGATGGGTTAAACAGTGATTTCCTTATTCATTTACTCATTTACCCATTTATTAATTTAATAATTCCTTTAACAAATAATTGAGGATCTAGGATGCTTTCTATTTCTAACAGTGCCCTGCTCCTCATCTCACAAACAAAATGGTGTTGTCTGTTTTCTGCCTGAACCAAAATATAAGCCCACCGAGGGCAGGCACTATGTCTTTCTTATTCGCTGACAAATTCTGAGTACCCAAGAGTCTGCCTGTCCCATCATAGATATTCAATCAAAAGCAGTAAGTGAATGCAAATATGTCCCTAAAGAGCCTGCAGTGTGCTGACAGAGACAGAAGGCCACACAGACAGCATTCCTGGCTCCTGGTGTGGGCTATCAAAGGAGCATACATTCAGCTTTAAAGGAAGCATGAAGGAGAGGCATTAGCTTCAGCTTAGTGGGACCAAGGAGAAAGCATTAAGTCTTTACTAAAACTGTGAGGTAAGTGCTGTGCTCTTCACTTGTGTAGATGAGAAAAATGAGGCTAGATACTCTTAATCTCAAGGATCACACAAAAAGCAATGACTCTGGGTCTTAAATTCATGTGTTTACATCCAAACCTTTCCCCATGACTCTGCTTGCTGTTTCTTCACCAGAAAGTTCATAGATCCCTCTTTCCTAGGGAAGTCCCCAGGACCATGGTGGGCAAACTGTGGCTCACAAGCCACATGCGGCTCTTTGGCCCTTTGAGTGTGGCTCTTCCTAAGCCTTAAGAGTACCCTAATTAAGTTAATAACAATGTACCTACCTATATAATTTAAGTTAAAAAATTTGGCTCTCAAAAGAAATTTCAATCATTGTACTGTTGATATTTGGCTCTGTTGACTAATGAGTTTGCCGACCACTGCCCCAGGAGTATCGTGAACATCTGAATCACTTGAGTTGAAAGACATTTCGTGTTGAGGTGACTTTGAGCTGATAGAATGCTTCCATTCTTATTCTCCTTTGTTTCAGGTGGTCCTCCTGACGGCAGGCAATCTCATAGGCACACTATTCTTATCTTTTTATCCAAATCATTCATATAAGGGTCAATATCATTTCAATTTTTTCACTTTCAGATATATATTGATTGATGGATCTCCAAAGTACCTTTTCTCTTCATTTTGTAGCTGCAAAAGAAAAGTATTTAAATTCCAAAAATGAGATCAGTGTTCCCACCCTCTTTCCTTTTAGTTATGTCTTCTGTTTTGATCCCTTATGCTCCAAAAGGTAACTTCAGTACTATTGGTTACCAATTTACTTTCAGTTTTCTATCCACGGATCAAAATGTTAGCTGACCTTTGTCTTTGCCATAAATCCCATCAAAGTGCTTACATCAACCCTCAAATCTCTTTTAAATGCAAATAAACAAGTTCAGCAGAAACACAAACACCACGTGGATCGTTAACTGCAGCCTGCAGACTGTTCCAATCGTTAACTGCAGCTTGTAGAGATTCTCCACGGGAAAAAAAAGGAAGAGACGAAAGTGTGGATGGTCTCTTTAATGAGGCTTTCCTTCTCATTTATCAAAGATGTTGCATCTTTGCCCAGCTGGCCTGGTTTGAAAATTGGAAAATAGCTTAATCTGATTTACATAGGACACCTCTCTAACAGGTGAAGAAGTGCATGTATTAAGGTGTATATTTCTTTGATTTATTTTTTTAAAGCATGCCCATTGCCTTCAGGCTTTAGGGACTGTGGTAGAGCTGATTAAAGAACACCGTGCCCTGGCCAGTGTGTCTCAGTTGGTTGGAGCATCATCCCATACACCTAAAGGTGGTGGGTTCCAGTCTCATCAGGGTACATATCTAGGTTGTGGGTTTGGTCCCTGGTTGGGGCCTGTATGAGGGGCAATCAATTAATGTTTCTCTCTCTCTCTCTCTCTCTCTCTCTCTCTCTCTCTCTCTCTCTCATAAAAATCAATAAGTGTATCCTCCAATGAAGATTTTAAAAAAAGAACAAAAACCTGGCCGTTTGAGTAAGTGCCATATTGAATAGAAAACATCCTTTCTGGTTATTTCTCATATGTCCTCCTCGGCAAGATTATTAGGCAAGTATGAGCGGAACTAGGGGGCTGGAAAGCCCTGAGAAATCCTCCAGGTGGGACCCCTTAGCCCCCAGATGGAAACACTGAGGTGCCTGCACTGACGCACAGGTAGTGAGGGGCACTTGTGGAGCCGGAGAGCAGGCCTTCCCGTGCCTAACCATTTTTCATTACTTTACTATTGGAGGTTCGGCTTGGAAATGCTGTTGCTATTTCCTTCTTTGGAGAGTGAAATAGGCAACACAGTTTTTCAAAATATATTTTTATTGATTTCAGAGAGGAAGGGAGAGGGAGAGAGACAGAAACATCAATGATGAGAGAGAATCATAGATGGGCTGCTTACTGCATGTCCCCAACTGGGGACAGAGCCCACAGCCAGGACGTATGCCCTGACTGGGAATCCAACCGTGACCTTCTGGTTCTTAGGTCCTCACTCAGCCACTGAGTCATGCCGGCTGGGCTGCAGCACACTTTTTAATCTCTTTGGCATGGTGTATTCAGGTCAGATGCACAAGAAATTAAGCTCAAATGGGCTTCAGTGAAGAAACAGACATTAGCGGTTCATGCAAACTTAAAGTCTAGGGCTTAATACAGACCTTGGTCTCTCTTAATTTTGGATCTCCATCATGGCTTCTTTGTAGTCTCTATGCAGTTCCTGCCCACAGTGCTGGGACTGCATCTTTCCAGGTTCAAATGCAAGGCAAAAAGAGAATCCCTCTCTTTACCAGCCCTTTGAATTAATACTTATTAGCACAGTTGGGTCACATTATCTGCAAACTAGCTTATATATAACCCAGGAGAACGTGATGCTTTACACAGACAAGCCTGAGTCACATGACCCTCCTTTAAAGCCAAGAATGCCATCACTTCTCACAGAAGCAGTGAGAGTGGAGGAGAAAGTGATACTCTAGAAGACGCTTGGGGCATGTTTACCTGACAAAGGTTGAGTGAATGTGGATAATACAAAGAAAATCATTACAAACAACATTTTATGACAGTCTTTTCAGAAGTCAATGTCTTCCTTTCCTTTGTTCATTTGTAAATTTCTTTCAGCTTTCGCCCAGCAGAATCATAAATATGCAAATAGTTAAAGTCCTGTGGGAGAGGGTATGCTTGAATATGATAATGATCCTTTCATTAAAATGTAAGTTCTTATTATTTTAGAAAAAAATACAGGGTGAAATTTTAAAGCAATAATCTGAGTTGACTACTGATAGGCTAGAGAACTCAGGACATACAGGCAAGGGTCTCTGGAGGAGAAGAAATTCTTTAAGCCTGGCTGAGTCTCTCTTCCCTCCAGCTCACCCACTGTGCCCCTCAATGAATATGGCCTCATGTCATGGGCCTCTTAGGATTCAATTGCTGCAGAATTTCCTTCTCATTATTCTAATACTCCTACAGCATAGAGAAAAAGTCAGCACATACTGACTGAAAAAAATTTTTTCAGCCTCCCTTTTCTTTTCTATCTGTGTTGGATAGTTAAAGGAGTTTAGATTTAGTTTGACCTCAGAGTAATCCAGTGGGTTTGACAGGAATCTTCCTAAGCTCCCAAAGCCCTCTTTTGTGGTACCTTTTAGGTTTCCAGTCTGTTCTGGTTTGGTGGGGCATATCCTCTCAGTCTTGGTATTTAGATGTTCTCTTTCTACTAATTGTCCTGAGGATGAAAGGAAGGACTCATGTGGCCTCAGGACCCTGTTATCTGGGATGCTTCATTCGGGAATTGATGGGGCCTCTGACAAATGGACCCCATCCATTCTTCAGGATGAAAGTGGCTTCATATTCCTGGGGTTCATGCATCTGTCTGTGTGTGGTATTAGCCTCAAATGTAAGGCTGAGGATGATTCATTTAAAATCCCACCTGGAACTATTCAAACAGGCATCTATCTATATTGATGAGCTCTACATAATTTCCACACTTAGAGAGCCCTGTGGAATTGGAATGTGTATACAATATGCTATTCAACCCATTCAAATATTAATTAACAAGTATGTTTAAGCACTTGTACCACCACATTCTCTTTTGTTAAGTAAGCTTACATATGGATAATATTCTTCAGCAAAGTTGACCCTCTATGAGTGAGACGTTGATGAGAAGCAGAGTACCATAGTAGTAACATGTACCCACAGCATCCCTTTTCCTGTGAAATCTCTCATATGGGCACAGCATGAATATGCACTTTTATGATTCAGCCAAAAATGGGAGATTTGCTTGAAGCCTTTGATTAATGCAAATAATTGCTGCACTAGAGCTGCTCTGATGCTTGGAGGCCATTAGTGGTGCACAGCTGCCATCAGCCAGAAGCAGGCTGCACATACAAAGATGATTCATGGACCAATTCTGTGGCATGAGCCTACTGAGTACCCTACCATTTAGTCTGGTTAATTCTGAGAGTTGAACAGTGTGTGCATGGAGGTGAGGGACACAGGTGGCTAGAAGAGAGGGCCAGTAGAGGTGGTAGAGTAGAATGTGTGATAAAGGAAAGGTCCTCATTAATAATGTCTTCTATTTCTCTACCACTTTATAGTGGGTCTGTTTTGACTTAGATCCTCACAATATGTGTGGTAAATAAGGGAGTATCTCCTCCATTTTACAATTAAGGAAAAGGAGGATCATGGAAATCAAATGACTTGTTCAGAATCATAAGTGCTAACAAATCAAGACTGAATTAAAATCTAGCACTCTTCCAACTCTGCCAAGTTGTAAGCATTGCTGTCTGGCTGGATAGAGATATATGTGAATTCACTTCTTAAAATCATTGGTGAAAATGGGACATCTGAAGGAGGTGAAAGTTATCTGAACTGTGTATGAAGATTGAATACTGTACCACCAAATATATGTCTAATTGACTAAATTTGAACATTGCTCTCTATGGAGTGTAGACTTTTTAGCATGGGTCATCCTACCCAGTTCTTGGCAAATACCTTGCACAGAAACCCGAGTAGTCAGTCCAGGGGAAAATGCATGTATTTCTGTAGAAGAATTATATTAATCAAGTTTTCAGAGACTAGGAGACCAAATTACTGATTTGCTCTGAGAAATATAAAATCAGAAAGGGGCAGCTCAGTATCTTCCTGTGTGCATGCTACATGGACTACTGTGGGGTTTTATTTATTATTTTATTACTTGTTCATAATTCTTCCTTTTTTCCCCACCTTTGTCATGATTAACTGAGGGCAGAATATTTGTACCTGCCCTCACTGACTTTGAGCTTGTCTATGTGACCTGAGTTGACCAATGAAATACAAGGGGCATACTGGGTAAAACATCCAATTTGAAGGTTTAAATGTGCTTGTATGGTTTGACTGTACTTATGATGCTGCCCTGCATAGTGACAGGAGTATGCTCAAGTTTGGTTCTTTATCCTGAGTCCTGGAATCAGAGACACCCATCCTGAAGTTTAAACTAGGGTAACCATACCAATCCAAAGATCTATAAGCAGGAAACAAAAGTTTATTGTTGAAAGCTACAACAATTTTGCATTGCCTGTTATGGAATATTATGCAATAATAGCTAGCCAATAGGGATGCTAAATCATAATTAGAAAGGTAATGCTTGGGCATAGGATAATCAGATGGTTCAAGGCCTCAACCTCACATATCTTCTCTATCTGCCATTTGGTCCAGATGATGACTTTCTCTTCTAAATGAACATTCCAATTATCAACTTCCTCTTCCTTTGTTGTTGTCTTATAACTCCTCTTCTGATTAACATAGTCTTTTTTTCTCAATGGGAAGTTCTTCTATGTGAGTTCACTTATTTCTTTTATGTCTACTTTAAAGATTGTTATGTGGTGGTCTCCAGGGTAAATTGTTAGGGAAAAATAACACAATCCTGATCTGTGTATATAGCATGCTGTCTTTCTTAAGAAAGGAGATTATATAAAAATTGATGTGGCTATTTGCTTACTTGTTAGCTAAGCAACACTGGAAAGATAGGGCAGTTTTAATAAAAATAGCTACTTATATGGATTGGGAAGATGAAAACCAGACTCCTTTAAGTGTAACTTTTAATATAATTTTGATTTTTTATTATATGGATACTAGAGGCCTGATGCATGAAGATTTGTGTAAGAATAGGCCTTCCTTCTCCTGGCTGCCGGCACCACCTTTGCTCCGGCCTGGAGCTGCCTTTCCACCTTCACACACTGCCCAGAGGCCCGGAGTGGCTGGGGCAGGGCAGAACGCCTGTGTTGTCACCATGGTGATGATGCAAGCATCCCGGCCCAGCAGCCACCATCTTTGTCACATCAATTTACATATTCCCTCCTTATTGGCTGTGGGCATAGCCATCTTTGTTGTGAAGTGATGGTCAATTTGCATATTATGTCTTTATTAGATAGGATTTTAGATATTTAACAAATAAAATTAATTCAAAGGATTAAAAAAAGATAAGCTCCCAAATGCAAATGAATGAAAAGAAATCAATCTGATTCTATATCAGAATGATAACATAATCATACAAAAAAGGACTTATGCCACCTGACTTTTTTTGTATGTTAATCCTCACTCAAGTGTATTTTTTCATTGATTTTTAGAGAGAGTGGAAGAAACAGGGAAAGGACGAGAGAAACATCGATGTGAGAGAAACACATTGTTTGGTTGCCTCCTGCAGGAGCCCTGATCAGGGCCCAGGCTGGGAAGGAACCTGCAGTCAGGGTACATGTCCTTGATGGGAATCAAACCTGAGACCCTTTGGTCTGCAGGCTGATGCTCTATCCACTGAGCCAAACTGGATAGGACAGAGGTCATCAAACTATGAGGCTCTTTCACAAAATACCACATGCAGGCACGCACATACAGTGCGATTGAAACTTCATGGCCCATGCACAGAAGTTGGTATTTTGTGGAAGAGCCACACTCAAGGGGCCAAAGAGCCACATGTGGCTCGTGAGCCGCAGTTTGCCGACCACTGGGCCTGGGCATCCACCTGACTTTTGAGCACAATGCAAAGACTATTTATAAGTGGGGTACTAGTATATAATTGAAAACAACTATAAAGAAATATTAAATTTCACTTAGTGATTTTGTTCTTAGTAGTAGTAACATTGGCATTATAAATTTGAAACTAATATATAGTGTATAAAAACAAAAAATGTTAATGTTTTAGAAACCAAGGTATTCTAATATAAATATAAAACCAAAGACATTAATAAAATCCTCTAATTTAAATTTAAAATGGGAAATATCAATATGAACTTGTAATTTCTAAATCGCTAAGGGCTTTATAAACAATAATACCCCAATAGCAATGAGTACATTTAATACTGGATCTTGTCTTACATTCTCCAGTCAAGGGTGCCAGAGCTCATTAGAGAAATGGCTAACTCCAGATTTGGGACGAGGGGCAATATGAACAAGGGAATATACTGCTAGAAGACAAAGAAATAATCAAAGCCTAACAGTGGGGGGTCAGAGGGCTCATGAGCAACTCCATAGGGTTGCACTGCCCCTAATTTGTGGCAATTTGAGCATCAAAAGATTAAAAATTATAATTAAGTTTAAAACATTGAATAAATACCCCTATGTTTATAACACCACAATTTATAATAGCTAAGATTTGGAAACAACCTAAGTAGTCATCAGCAGATGGGTGGATTAAAAACCTGTGGTACATCTACACAATGGAATACTACACAGCTATACAAAAGAAAGTATGCTTACCATTTGCAATAGCATGGATGGACCTGGAGAGAATTACGCTAAGTAAAATAAGCCATCCAGAGAAAGATAAGTATCACATGATCTCACTCATATGTGGTATCTAATCAACAACATAAACTGATGAACAAAAATAGATTCAGAGACATAGAAGCATTGAATAGACTATCAAACCTCAGAGGGAAGGCAGGGAGGGTGGGTGGGCAGGAAGAGATCAACCAATGAACTTGTATGCATATATGCATAACCCAAGGCCACAGATAATAAGGTGGTGAAGGCCTAAGGAAGAGAGGCGGGAGTGAGCTGGAAGAGGTCAATAGGGGGAAAAGGGGGATGTATGTAATACATTCAACAATAAAGATTTAAAAATAAATAAATACAAGTCATGAATCTAGAGTAAGAGAGACAATATTGGAAGAGGCCATTCCATCAACTCTTTAAATGTAGTGATTTAAAAAAAAGCAAAAACACAATACAGTGGAGCCTTGACTTATGAGTGTCCCGACTAACAAGTTTTTCAAGATACGAGATGTCTCTCAGCCGATTTTTTGCTTTGAGTTGCGAGCTAAAATTCGGGTTATGAGCCAGCTTCAGATACCCCACCGCTAGTTGGCGCAGCGAACGTCATAGTGAACGCCACGACATCAGCCCAGCATCACGTGTTTTACTCGTTCACTTTAAGGTTTGACATACGAGTAATTTGAGTTACGAGCTCTGTCACGGAACGAATTAAACTCGTAAGTCAAGGCCCCACTGTATAAATAATTTATTATATGCATTTTAGGAAGAATTATAGTTTATCTCTGGTTGTTGAGGAAAAGCTCTTTTTAAAAAAAATCTCACAACTAAGTTTAGAAGAATGATGGGATTAGAAAAATCACCATTTTGCAGCCTCTGGCAAAATTTTTGACTTAGACAAAGATCATAAATGGATAAGAAAACAGCTTTAAAAGACATTTAAAGGTAAGCATGCACTGAATGATAGATGATATTATGGAATTATTGTTAATTTTCTTAGGTGTCATGATAGAATTATGTTTATGTAGGAGGTGTTTATTTTTAGAAGCTGCTGCTGAAGTATTTACAGGCAAAATGTTATATCGTCTGCAATTTACTTTCAAACGACCTAGCAAAAAAGAAAAAAGATCTATACAGAAGCAAATATGAAAGAATATAAATAACTGTTGAATCTAGGTGGTAGTTAAATTGATATTCATTAGACCTAATATACTTTCAATTATTCTATACGCTTGAAATTTTTCATAATATAAAGTTGGAAAAAATAGAGACTCATCTCACTAGCTGTTTTTAGTGATTTTGATGATTTTGAAACATCTATATTATTGACAAGCCCTTCTATTAGATTTTAGTCAAGCATAAACCAAATAATGCCACCACTAATCATGAATATTTCTCTCTTATGGAATTTATTTCTTTGCTATTAGTAATTTACAGACAAAATGAGCTGTGAGAGGATCTGTCCTTTAGAAACACTGGTTTGTGTTTTGTTTTTCAGTGACTGTCATGTCAGAATCCAAAAGAAAACCCATGTAGCACTCTTGTCACCACTGATCAAGTTTGAAAGAATGTCATGTGTCTTCTCTCAGAACTGTTTGAATAAGAGCCAGATTCCACGTAATAGAAAGGTTGCTTGAAAAACTAATACATTAGAACTACTATGCATCATTTTGGGATTTGAGGAAATGTACTAACTTTTTTTTTTTTCCCAATGTGTTTAGTACTTGAGTGATTTGGCTCAGAGAATCCAATGAGATGGAAAAAATATGAAAATTTATTTCAGAAACAAGGCAGATCAAGATTTATTTTTATACTGCCTCAGGGATCTTGGCGTGAGCCTGACATTAAGATTCTGCCCTAATGAATATTTGTGAGCACGATGCATTAAGTAGAATAGAAGAAACTGAATGGAGGACATCCATCCAGTGAAGCTCTGTGATCCCTTTATGTAGTGATTTCTTGTGCATGTTCTCCACATGTGTGTGTATCCATATGTATTCCCTTTCAAATGCTTCATTCACATCTCTCCCACCACTGCCCACTATAGCAGAATTCTCTCTCTTTCTCTGCCAGTTTCCTTCATACAGCTGGACTCCTGCTGTCAGGGCTTCTGTCTTAGCATGGCCTTCCTGTCACTGAGTTGGGGACTGGACTTCTTGAACAATATTGAGTCTGCAGACATTTGGAAGGACATAGTTAGCACTGTTATTGATGTCCTGATGCTTTGATTCTCCATCCCCCCCCCCCCTGCGCCCCCCCCCCCCCCTCCAGCCCCGTCACTGAAAGAGGAAAAACAATAAAGTTAGAACCTATGGGGTGGGTAATCAGGAATTTGCAAGTAAGAACTACCTATAAAGAAAGGTACCATGAGGAAGACTCAAGTGATAATTTTAATTAAAACAAATAAACACAAAACAAAAAAACCCTGATACTTATTTTAAGTAGAAAAATAAGAAACTAGACCACCTTCTTATACCATAAATAAGAATAAACTCAAAATAGATTAAAGGCTTAAATATAAGACTCAAAACCTTAGAAGAAGACATAGGCAGCAAAATATCTGACATTTCTCATGTCAATATTTTTGTCTGATATATCTCCTAAAGCAAGTGAAACAAAAGAAAAAATAAACAAATGGCATAATATCAAACTAAAAAATTTTTCCACAGAGAGGACAACCTACTGAATGGGAGAACATATTTGCCAATAATATATATGTTAAAGGGTTACTATCCAAAATTTATAAGGAACTTATATAATTTAAGACAAATCAATCAATAAATAAATAATCCAATTTTAAAAATGCACAGAGAACTTGAATAGACACTTTTCCAAAGAGGACAATACAGATGGCCAATAGACATATGAAAAGATGCTCAATGTCAATAATCCTTAGAGAAATGAAAATTAAAATCACAATGAGTTATCACTTCACACTAGTCAGAAAAGCTATCATCAATAAATCAGTAGAGAAGTGTTTGCAAGGATGTGCAGAAAAGTGAACCCTTGGGCACTGTTGGTAGGAATGGAAGTTGGAGCAGACACTATGGAAAACAGTATGAAAGGTCTTCAAAAAATAACCCATGGTAGTGGTATGTTTCACCCTTGGTAGTGGTATGTTTCTTAGAATTCATTCAACCCATTTTTAGTTGATTCATATAAGATGGAAGCATTTATTAGTTCTCTCATAAGATTAGAACTATATCTTAGAAGTGTCTCTACTTAGAAATTTATCTTAACCCTAAGAATTAAGTTTCCTTCATCTTAATGCTTATCATTTTGAGTGAAACCAAGAGAGTCATGATCCAGAGTCTAGATCCAGGCTATTGAGTTCCTAGGGCAGACAGTAGGTCACAATGTGTGGGCATCTTTACTAGCTGCCAGAGTGCCTGGTATATAGCAGAACTTCCTCCCCACTCTACCCCCAAGCTTAAAGGAATGGATGAGGGTAGGTCATGACTCTTTGCACCTGATAGTCATGTGTTTTGCCTTCTCATCTGCTTTTATTGCTCTTTATCACTTGGAACTCCTGTCTGGTGTTCTGGATTGCTCTACTGCTTTCTGGAACTCAGAACTGGATACAAGGAGCCAGAATAGTTTCATTTCGAGTTTCATCTGCATAGAGAAGAACCAGGAGGGGGAAAAATAGATGAGTACTTCATACCATCTTTCCAAGACAGAAATATCTAAGAGTCATCTGTTCAATCCTGGCAAATTTTCATCAGACCTTTGAACTCAACATATCAAAACTAGAATCTACCATCTTCTCCCTTTCTCTCTTTCCTGCTCTACCATGTTTTCTATCTGGTCAGATATAATCAGCATTCACCTGGTTGCCCTAGACAGAAACCTGGGAGTCATTCTTCCCAGATGCTTCCTCCCTTCTTAATCCCTGCAGTGATTCAATTTCTGTTGATTCTGCATCCCAGGTATCCCTGGACCTACATTCACTTTTCTACATGCACTGCTACTGACCTTTTTAGGGCTTCTCCACAATTATATCAGCCTCCTATTTTCAATCCAATAGGATTGGTCTTTCTGTAGTCTCCTTTATTCTATCTTTCACTAGTTCACTTATTCAATAAATATTTACTAAGGATCTGCTCTGTGCAGGAACTCTTCTAGGCATGGGGCAGTAAACAAAACAAATGAAAATTCCTGCCCTTACGAATCTTAACTTCTAACGGGAAGAGACAGGCAATAAAATATATAGGTAAACTAAATAGTATATTAGAAAGTGATAATTGTTAATAAGGTAAATAAGGAAGGAGATACCAGTGTTGGGCAGAGAGAGGTAAAATTTTATATAAGGTGGTCAGGGATGGTTTTATTGTAAATGTGGCCTTTGGGAAGGGTCTTGAGAAGACTAGGTTGTGATCCATGCAAGTATCTGGGAGACAGGTATGATTAAGAGGGAAGGTAGACCTGTGCCTAGTATTTTCCAGTGGTTGAAATGAGTGGAAAAGACAAAGAGATAGAGCAGTAGAAAGAGAGCTAATGGGAGCCAGAAAAGGTGGAACCTCTATATCTATAGAAGTAATAAGAAGGCCCTGGATTTCTATTTCTTTGAAATGGGAAGCCCTTGGAGATTTTGAGCAGATGTCAGGATCTGAATTACATTTTAACAGGATGAGTCTGGCTGCTGTATTGGGACTGGACCATAGGAAGTAAGGATGGAAGTAATTTAAACTGTTAGGAGACTGTTACAATACTCTGGGTGCCAGAATGACTTTATGAACATACATATCTGACCATGTCATCCTCTGACTCAAACTTCTCTAATGAATTCCCAGCACGAATAAGATAAGATTGAAACTCTTTGAATAGCTTCTAAGGTTAGTCATGATTTCTTACCTTCTTCCATTTTGATCTCATCTGTTGCTACTCCTGACTCCTGTCCTCCTCCCTCATTCTCTTGTCTGGTTGACAGCCTGGTAAGTGCCTATTGAATTTTCAAAGTACAATTTCAATGCTTCCTCCTCCATGAAGACTTCCTTGAATTTACCTATGTTTCTATTCCACATTTTATTTAAGCACCTGTTCCTTATAATAATATTTTTGGCTCTCTCCCCACTAAAATATGTGCTTCCTAAGGTTAAGGACCCTATTTTTCATCCTGTTACATAGAAATGGCCAAACATTTTAAATTATTGCCTTCAACAATGGAATACGTGTTGGTTTTCTCTATATACAGTTCAGGATAGGGGAGTGGAAGAAGGGTGGGAGAAAAATACTGGATGTTGAGATCATGTGAGTTAATAGATTCTCCGGCCTCTCCCCCCACCCCCATTTAGTTTTATAAAACTCCAGAGGCCATTGAAATCCTTCTTATTGGGTCGGTTGTCATCTCCCCCTCCCTTTTAAAACAATTAAATCCCTTTCTATTGTTCCTATATTCATTCATTCCAGAATCCCCCCACTAACACTTCAAGAGAAAAAGCAAAACAAAAGAAGAAAAAAGACTTATCTAGCTTCTACTTTATAATACTCTGTGGTTAGTTATTTATATATTAATTTTGTTGGGGGAAAGGATTGTCCTAGGCCTTTAGGCTAGCACTTATCTTCAGGGTTGGATTAATATTCATTTTATTCAAATATTCAAAAATTCTATTTTATAAGATTTAAGAAGTGCATATCCCCCCAATCTCACAAACCATTTCCCCCCAAATATCAGTTTCTAAGGTATTTCTTCCCGGCTGTTCTGCATGTTTATTTTCTTTTTGCAGACCTCTCAGTAGAGACTGGAATTTACAGCATCTCCCCACAGTTTCCTCAATAACATTCATCAAGATACTCTTTTGCCTCATCATGTAGATCATTAATGAAGCTATTAACTAATACTAGAGCTTCATTGATTCCTGGGGCAGGGCTACCAGACATCTCAGTAATGCGACACATTGCCTTTATCCTCAGCTTCTGTCATCAGCCCTCAGCTTTCAGCCAGTATAGGATGCTGGAGTCCAAATCCAATCTAATTTGAATTCATTTTGCAAGTAAGACTTTATTACTTACTGTATTAAGTGTTTTTACCAAAATTAGGTTATGTCACATCTTCATTTTCTCTCTCTCCTTTATTAATCATGCAATTCCCACTCCTGTTAAAAAAGAAAGAAAGAAAGAAAGAAAAAAAACACACACACACACACAATTAGGTTTGCCCAGCTTGATTCAATCTTAAAATCCAGGCTGCTTACTGCTCATGGTTCCATTATAATCTAAATGCTTGCAGATGCTACCTGTCAGGGTCTCTTTCTTCTCTATGAATGCAGTGCCACATCAGCTTCTATCAAAACTTCACATCTCCTAAGGCCTCAGTTGTTTTAGACTGAAAGTCCCACCTGATTAATGATGCTTGGAGCTGGAAGTCTCCCCAGAGGCATCAAATAATGGGGTTTTCAAACTGCTTTTCTCAAACTCCTCTTTCCCCAAAGATACCTTGAGGACCATAGGGAAATGATAAGGCAGGAGTCCAGAGGACAGGGTTCCTTATTCCTGCTTTAATCAGAGCAATACAGTTTTATCTGTCTTATGCATTAGCATTCCATGCAGGGCTACCTTTAGTCCATTTGGAGCTTTTGTGTAAATTAGAAAAAGTCAGCCTTCCTCAGGGCAGACACAGACCCACAACAGGGTGCTATGGTTTTGTATAACATTTGATTTCCCAAAAGGGGCTCTAATTCAAAAAATTAAGTTGGAGAACCTTTTAACCCAGGCTAGCCTATGTTGTAACCCAAGGAAAAAGAAATCAACAAGACCGAGCCCTGGTCAGTGTGGCTCAGTGTCTGGAGTGTTGGCCCCCACACTGAAGGGTAGTGGGTTTGATTGTCAGTCAAGGGCACATACCTGGGTTGTGGGTTCGCTCCTTCAACCTGCCAGTCAGGGCACATATAGGAGGCAACCAGTCAATGTGTTTCTCTCACATCGATGTTTCTCTCTCTCTCTCTCTCTCTCTCTCTCTCTCTCTCTCTCTCTCTCTCTCCCCCCCCCCCTCTCTCTCTCCCTACCTCTCTCCCTCCCCCCCTTCCCCTATTTCTCTAAAAAAGCAATGGAAAAAATATCCTCAGGTGAGGATTAACAAAAAAAAATCATCAAGACTAACTTTTCACTATTCTATAACACGCCTGTGTATTCAGTTTCTTCCATCTTGAGTATATAAATATTTTTGTCATATTCAGTGGATAGCCACTCTTGACTTGAGCACTCATGTATGCTCAAAGATAAATTAATTTATTCAACACATATTTATTAAGCACTTATGAAGTTCTCATGAAGCTTATATTCCAGAGGAAGAAGACAAGTTATAAACAAAATCATACATAAATGAAATGCCAGGCAGTGAAATGTGGTACAGAGAAAAATAAAGAAAAATAGAAGGACAGAGAGTCAAGGAAAGGGAGTACTACTTTAGGTATCTCATAAAATATTAACTCCAAGGGTTATTATTATCTCTCTTATCTTCTTTTTTTTGAAGGTTTCTATGTAACAAAGTTTAAGAAACAAAGATATTCTTCTTCTCCACTTAGTATTCAGAACATACTAATCATGTCAATAAAAATATGTATCAAGCATTCAACAATTTTTTAAATTTATTCAATAAATGTTACTGAATAGACACTGAAAGAAATACATGCAAACAAATAATATGTGTAATAAAACATTTCCTGCCCTCCAGGAACTTGAAGTTTAGTGAAAGATAGGATACACATTTAACCAACTATAACATATTCATAATGAAATAACAAAGGTCTTTCAGAGAACAATGATTAATTGCAACTGGCAAGAGATGTTGGGAAGGAGAAGGTTTTAATCAATAATATTAAAAAACATTCGTGTTTGTATTCAATATGTAAAGATGGGTCAAATGAACTAAGCATCAAAGATGAGAAGGGTTTTAGTGGGAAGTCATGGAAGAGAAGGAAGAAGTAGAAATAAGGAAGCTATCCTGGTAAACAGAGAGTAGCTTAATGAGGTAGAATGTGTAGTATGGGGCATAAGACCATGGAGGCATTGAATAACAGGCTAGGGAGTCAGGCATTTCTTCCATAGGCAATAGGGGAAAAAGGCAGAATCTGGGAGATGAACAAATCAATCTAAAAGAGACTTGAAATTATTTTGTAACAGATATATTGTATTAGTCGACATATTGACTAATATATTGAATATATAATACAAATATATTGTATTAGCCTGGAATCTCCAGATAAATCGAACCAATAGGAGAATACAGAGAGAAAGAAAGGGAGAGGGAGAGAATGACAGAAATGAATTTTAAGGAATTGTTTGTGCAATCCTGAGTACTGGCTGGTCTAAAATCTACAGGATAGAGCAGCAACAGGCTAAAGGGAGTCTGCTGGAAGAATGATCTCTTCCTCAGAAGTCAACCTTTTTTCTCTTAAGGTCTTCAACTGACTAGATGAGGCTCACTCACATTATGGAAGATAATCTGCTTTAATTAGAGTCTACTGATATAAATGCTAATCCCATCTAAAAGCTACCTTCACAACCATATCTAGATTCATGTTGCACCAAATGCCTGGGTACCATATTGCCTAGCCAAGTTGACACATAACAGTCAGCATCGTAGACCTCTTCCTACCATCTTGTCCATGGTATTCAATACATAACTCAGCAAACAATTCTACCGCTGGTTTGTGGTCACTGTAAGTTGAAACCTGTACTCAAGTGATAAGAATGGAGGAGGCCTCTGATGTATTTCAAGAGATGGCACAGAGCTGGAGCTCAGTACTTGCCAAACACTGACCTACTTAGAACGTAGCTGGAGATCTTGTTAAAATACAGACTCTGATTTGGGAGGTCTGGAGTTAGGCCCAAGACTGGCATTTCTCACAAGGGATGCTAATACCACTGGCCCATGGCTTATACTTAGGGAGCAAGGCAGTAGGATTTCCAAAGCCCTAATTTTGGCAATCTAGATAAAAGTAGGAACAGGGGTTCTGATTTGAGGGGTAGCAAAAATTGTCCCTAGTATCTAAGGGCAATGGTTGTCAGACTTTTGTGCCTCACAATCCCCTAGAGAACTTATAAAACATAGAGGCTTGCCCTCTGGAGATTATGACTGACTGTGTCTGAGGCCAGGATGCCATGTTAACAATAATAATTCCAGGAGCTATTGATACAGATCTGGGGCTACCCTTTCAGAAACACTGGTTTAAAATTTCAAGGTTCAGGAAACACTATAAATATATTTTCTGGGAAAAGTCTTTGAGTCGCCTGCAGCCACAGGTTTATTTGCTGAAAATAAACAAAACTAGAAGGGTGGAAAATAAATGTTGCCAAATTTAAAGTTTTACTAGGCTGAGGGGGGCACATAGCTCTGGATGATGGTAAGTCTACCGCTATATGGAAAACTTCTTAACCATACTGGACATCAATTCCTCTGTTCTTCCAAGGGCAAGGATCAGGAGTGTTCCCTAAGACCTGTGCATGGATACAGAAAGTCTCTAGCTGCACTGGTTGTAGTTTTTCAAATTAAGGTCTAACTTTTCTATTAAAAATGCCTGAAATAACAGTGACTTAAATGACACACACATACATTTTTTCATGTAAAAGAAATTTGGCAGTAAGTCATAGTGTGGTGTGGCTGGTGTGGTGACTCCAGAAAATTCTCAGGGGCACAGCTCCTTCTGTCTTGCCTCAAGGTTCTCTAGCAGCCATCACTTCTAATCATAAGCAGCGAGAGAGAGGAAGGGTTGAAGAAAGGCATGTATTTTTTTCTTTTAAGAGGACTTCCCAGAAGTCCCATCTATTACTTACTTTTACATTTTAATGACCATACTTACTCAAATAGCCAGTTGTGCTGGCGTATCAGAAATGTCCTCTCTCAACTCCACCCCATGTCAGTATTCTCTGCTAAAATTGAAGTTTTGTTTTACAAAGGAAAAGGGAGTATGAACATTGGGAAACAGCTAGGGGAAGTAAGTGAGGTCCTTGGGAACAACCTAGGATGGAATAATATATACTAGTAAAAGCAGGGGTTCCCCAGCTAATTTTGAAATCATTCTGGCTTCCATTCACTGATTCAAAAAATGCCGATGGATTCCATCAGTGTGCCAGGCACTGCACTGTTCACTGATACACCATGAATCAAGTACAATCCCGGTCATTCAGAAACTTCTTGTGAGAGTTATGATAAATTTACGGGCTATCATAATGTGTCAATTGCAACATTAGTGTTAAACATAGGTGCTGACGTGACCCATTGGTGTGATATCCAACCTCATTTTGGGAATCAAGGCAGATGTCCTAGGCGAGATGAGGTGTCTGCTGAGAGCTGAGGGGTGAAGAGGAATTAGTAGAAGTGTGTGCATGTGTGCTTGTGTCTGTGTCTGCCTCTGTGTGTGCACGCATGCACATGCCAGGGGGAGTGTTCCAGATGCACTAACTAGAGAAAGATGTTAAAGGGACCCAGGATGGCAAGCTGCAAAGAAGGGTGTCTAGATCCTGAACTACAATATACGTGTGCAGCCAACCCAATGGTAAGCCAGTGAGTGTGCGTGCTCACATGTGCAAGCATGCTCACCTATGTACTTTCATAGAACGAGGATGATTAGTTTGGAGTAAGGCTGACAGAAGCAGTTACTTGCAAGACCATGTAGGTAACCATATTTTCAATATTCTCTACACAAAAATGAAATGCATAGGTGACAAAAGGTATTTTCCCCAAACATAAGGGCTCATGGTACTATGGTTGTGACAGTACAATAAAGGGATGGGACAAAATCCAGGTCTGCATCCTTGTACATTTTATGTGCATGCCTGGGAAACAGCTGGGATCGTTCTCCTGGGGTTAGCTTTCCAAAAATAGAATTTTACATTCACAAGAGCAGAAAGAGCTGTTGAAAACAAGGATTATTTTTCTTTCAAAGATACCAAGTTTGAAAAGTTAAAAAAAAAATGTAGTGAAAAGTTCTCATTAAGGTCTCTCTGGTCCACTGTACTGGATCCATCACAAATCCTAAAGAGCCAGGAGAGAACTTTAGCGTGCTGATAAAACTTGTCCACAGCCCCAGAGATGCTGTCATAATTAAGAAGTTTTTGTTTTTCCTAATGGAGTTTGATGGTCTTAGTTTATCAGCAACCTTTGAATTGAATTAACAACACAAAACTAATTAATCCTGGTATACCCTAGCAAGCCACTTAGAATCGGCATGCAATATTCAATTATGTCCCTGTGCCTTTTATGAAGCATGCACAATCGAGAAGCTTCGGTTTGCAGCTGAGAATTAGGTAACAAAAAGAAAGAGCTTGTCGTGATTTTCACACCCAACATTTGAGATTAGACAATGGGTTTTAGAATTCTCCCCTGATTCAGAAAGTTGGGATCTAAAAGGACAGAACAAAAACCCTCTCAGAGCTAATCAACCTCTTCCTCTCTTGCCTTTCCTTAGATCAGAAGGAAAAGGGGGTGTTCTGTGCCTCTGCCTCGTTGGCCTTGGTTTGTCACCAGAACCTTATAGCTCACGCAATTTCTTGAATGCTTTTTGCAAACTCTTCTTGTCCTGGCTTCTGGCATGCTCTGTGCTGTCAGTCTTATTGATTAAAACCCTTGGTGGATTTCAAGACCTTCTCGCCCTGCATTGTCACAGATCTACTTAAAATGGATTTTCTCTTTGCCAGACCTGCATTTCTCAGTCGGTTGAGCAGATGCAAAGCAGGTGGTACTGAGATTTCAAATAGAGGCTGTTTCTAGTTACCAGGGATAAATGGTGGCATTATAACTTCTTTTGTTTTCTTGTCTCTTTACATTTTTATGTATCTAAAAAAATCTTTGTACCTCTCGGTGTATACAAGGAATTCAAATAAGGAGCATTTGTTGCTGTTAATAAAAGAGTATTTGGCAGAGGTAACAATCCAAGGCTTTGAATATCTGAGACCCAATGTGAGAAAGATGTGATAATGCGCTGCAGAACAGAAGCTGTGTGCTGTGAAACACTAGTTGCTTCACTCATACCTATTTTTCCTTTCCCCTTCCCAGTAATCCTTGGCATTGAAAAAAATTCATGGAATCTGATAACATTGACTTCAACCCTTCCAGCTTCAGATTTGGAACCCATGACTTAGAGCATTTCTCCCCCTGACTACATTGATTGGTTGAGTGATCTAAGATGGTCCTATTAGAGAGAATTTCAGGACTTTTGCTTTCAGTGATGGGATAGAAGCACACTTTATCTTTCTTTTCCAAGATGAAGCATGTGATGTGAAGTATGCAGATAGCAGACCCAGAGCTTTTGCGGTCGTCTTTCTGCCAAGAGAATAGTTTTGTCTACAGACAAACCTGATGCATGGAAGAGTCCAGAAATTGCAGTGAAATTTGCAGAGGATTTGAGACCTCTAGGTCTAACTGAACCTAAAGCCAAAAATATCCCTGCCCTTTTCAGTTTGGTGAAACAATATTTTTTTTAATGTTTCAACTAGTTATAGGGTCATTTTTTATCCTACTTTAAATGGAAAACATTTTAAGTATATGAGTCAGTTTTTGTTATATAACAAACACTCCCAGATTCAATGACTTATTAAAAATAAATATAATCATTTATTAATATAGCACAACAGCCAATGGGATGTTTGGTGTCAGTTGATCTAGGCTCAGCTTTGCTGGGCTTCTTTGCTGATATCTCCTGGCCTGCTCATGGGTCATCTAGATTATTCATTCTTCTGAGGATAACCTGGGGCTGTGCGCGAGTCTGAGCTGGGTTGAGTCAGCTTACCTGGGGCAGCTCCATTTGACAAGGTCTCTCATTTTCTTGGGATCAGAAGGCTAGCATAGGCATGATTTTTTCTTGATATGAGAGAGGCACATGGTAATAAGCAGAAACATGTCTAGCCTCTTAAGGCATAAGCTCATTACTGGCTTATTTCTGCTTCATTCTATTGGCCAAAGCAAATCACATGACCAATACCAAAATCAAAAGTTGAGAACATAGACTTGACCTTTTTGGAAGGAGGTAAAAAATCACATGGTAATGGGTAGGAAAAAGGCAGGGGGCTGAAAAAATTGGGGCTAATAGTACAATCTGCCATACTAACTGATATAGGGCCAGGCACCAACATTTATTGTTATCTGGATAGCTCAAGATGGTTAAACACTAAGTTATAAAACTATATAGAAAGACACAAGGAACAGACTGAAAGAGGTCAGATGGGAGGGGGTTACTGGGGGGGGGCGGTGAGGGGAGACTGGATAAAAGAAGGAGAAGAGATTAGCTAAAGAACATGTAAGCATAGCCCATGGACACAGACAACAGTGTGGTAATAGCCAGAGGGGGGAAAGAGAGGGGTCTGATGGGAGGTGGGTAAAGAGGGGGAAAATGTGGACATCTGTAACAGTGTCAACAATAAATTAAAAAGAAACTATATAGAAAGTTGTTTTGCCAAAAGTATCAACCATTTGAAAACTACCTTTTATTAGCTAATGTATTTGTTGTTTTTTCCAGTAAAAAAACAAAATTTAATTTTGAAGTGTACTTTGGTTTCTATATAAGCTGATCTCTGTTCAGGCATGAATTAATCATCCTCTAGATTTAAAATATTAATTTCCCCTGTATATACAATTGATTTAATGATTATAAAAAACAATTATTTCTTTGTAAAAATCACACACATTTATTTATGGATCTAACAGTGCACCCTTATGTATGAACATTTTTAACTTGTTTTACTGGGAAGGGCACAGATATTGAAAGTTTGGAACTTTTTACTTTCATCATTCAGCTTAGATTTAAATACTCTATTGAGATTATGAATATAATACTAACAACATTAGCTACAATAATAATTAATGCTTATATAGTGCTTAAGATGAGCCAGGCACAGTCCTAAAATGCTCTAGATAAATGACTTCATCTAATCCCATAACAGTCTTATAAAGTATTATCATCATCCCCATTATATAGATAAAGCAACTGAGGTACAAAGTCATATACATGGTACATGGTAGATCTGGGATTTAAACACAGTTGGGTTCCAGATTTCATGATCTTATGTGTTAAAATAATATTGAAAACTCCATTGCACTGTACCACACTATGATACTTTTTTTGTAATCATATTATTGTTTCTCCAGTCTGTGAATTTCTGGAGATTAGAGATGGTTTTATTAATTTTACACCCCCAATGCTTGCACTTGTCTAGAATGTGGATAATAATATGAAGATTATTGATATTCATTGAATACTGGAATGCATTTACCACTATAAAAATAAGTAATTATTCTAATTTCTAGTTCACTTATGCTCTTGTTTGCCATGATACCCTCATATGCACTGAATCTTAACTCATACTTCCTGTTATATTTTTGTGAGTGAATTCGTTTTTTCTCCTCTTAAAATTATGGAGTCCTAAGTACTTCAAAGACTTTAGTCTGTTATTGACACCAATAGTCAACAAAGCTCCATAAATGTAAATTAAATGAGATATTTGGTCAAGTGTAGAGTTTCTTCTTTTTCTGTTTGATATTGTAAGAAAATATAGGTATTGGCATAGAAATGAGAGTTCTTTCATTATTTTAAAGTGAAATATCAAATCTCTAACTGCAATTAATTCTTTTAAAATATGTAGAATCAACAGAAGTCTTTTTGAATTCTAGCAACTAATTGTAGCATTGCCCTTAAAACTTTATAGTTTTTTATTCCATGGTTTTTATTTTGATTATTTATGCTCTTAAGCATCTCCATTATTGTTTTTGGAAGGAACTTAAATTGTATTTCAATCACATTCAGTATCATGACATATTAGAAAGAAAGGATGCTTAGAGTAAGCAGATTAAATCTTCTGGTTCCCTTTAATGTTAAGTTCCATGATTTATTAACTAACACAAATATAATGCAAATAGATTTGACTTTGTTTCTTTGATAACATGTGCACAAATGTTGATTAATTAGACCTTGAGCTAGAAACCATCATGAGATTATAAATTTCTTGAGGGTAAAGTTCATACCTTATTTATTAACACACCACCACAGCTAATATGGTGGCTGGTGCACAACAATTAATGGAAAGAAAGATGGAGGGATGGACAGATGAATGAATGAATAGGTGGAAAGAAATAAAATTAGTTTTTGTAAGATATATATTAGTGTCTTCTGATCACAAGGAGATATTGTCTACTCAGTAGGCTTATGCCAACTGAAACATATTCTCACTCAAAAAAGTAACAGCTGTCATAATATTGATTATTAAAAATACAAGGCGAAGCAAAAAAAGCAAAAACAGTATATTTTCAACCATCTGTACCACAAATTATACTTCCAATTGAATACTGTCTTTTAAACATGGGGTGACAGTGTTCTTATTTAATCCTTCTTTGCTAGTTAGGCTCACAATATTTTCGCAATTTCCTTGAAGGAGATATTGCTCTCTCAGATATACATTTGTGTGTGCTTGTTAAAAGTTATTCACATTACTTTGTAGCCACATACTCATATTTTATTAAGGTGAAAAGATGACATCTGGAAAAATAAGAGGCAACAGAGGCAAGATGTTAACTTTATTGAACTAATAAGATAATATGGGAATTAGCTAGGGAATTTGATGGAAAAACAAGAGTTTTAAAATATTTCTTAGATTCCTTAGCTACAGGACAATGATAAAATACCATATGTAAATTACAAGACCAGGTTTGACTTGCATTTCACTTTGGAAGACTACATATTTCAAAAGGCTCAATTTTAGCTGTTGCTTCCTTTGATTTATGTTCCATAATATTTAAGTAGGTGACTAGATGGAAGAGTTGGAAGCATGCCTCCAATACCTGGCTATGATTTGGCAACTTCTTGCATGAACTCTCTTTAAAAGCAAGTATCATTATCTTGTGTACCTTCATGGCAAGGACATTTTGACCTTTCTCTAATAAATTATTGAAAAGTGCATTGAGAGACTTAAAGAGCTATGTAACTGTTATTATCTGGCTTTTAAGCATCCCATAGTTCATTTTGTAATGCCCACCATTATCATATCTCTTTAGTTCATTGAAACTATGAGAATTCTCTGGGTTCATTAGCATTTATATCTAAAGAGGTCTTTGGGCTTTTGAGGCTTCTATGGAAAGGATTGATTATCAAAGAGGAATTCAGGATTTTTTTTATATGTCTGAAATTGTTATTTTTCCCATCATAATGTTTTTAGAGATTCTCCATCTTCCTCATCTCAGGACAGAGATTACATCAAAAGATCTAAAAAATGGGGGGTCTCTGGGTGGAGGAACAAAGTTGGCGGCATAAGTACACACCTGTACTTGCTGCCTCGCACAACCACATCAAACCTACAACTAAAAGACAAAATGGATATCATCCAGAACCACAGGAAGGCTGGCTAAGTGGAAGTTCTACAACAAGAAGGAAAGAGAAAAGCACATTTGAGACTGGTAGGAGTTGTGGAAGCGCGGAGGTATGGAGGCACGCATGAAATGGGCTGGCAACTGGGTTTGTTATTCTCTTTTTCAATGTGGAGGAAGATACAAGCTCCTGATTGCTCTGAACTCCAGTTCCGGGCGAGACGCTGGGGACCCAGACTCATACAGGGAGAAACTGGACTGTCTGGCATCAGGCCGGAACACGAGGGCAGCTTTCTCTCAGAGGTGCTTGCAGTGATACTTGTTCCTGCATGGGGGTGTGGAACGCTGAAATGTGGGAACTGCTCCAATACAGGGCTGACTGGCAGCCATTGCTGTTTGCTCTGCCCTGGTGATTCCCTGAGACCCCAACCCACCCAATTTACAACCCCACCCAAGCTGTGCCAGTGGTTTTTGCATATGAATGGCCTGTGCTCTCACCGCCTAAAACCTAACAAACTGCAGCTGGGTCAAGAGAGCCCCAGAGCTTCCAACAGAAGGCCTAAGGTTTGACAGCAGCCTGCATTTCTGGGCCTCATCTGGGCACCTCTAAACCCCAAACAAAGAGGAGGAATCTGCAGATGTCTCTGTAGCTCCTTCTGGGTGGCCTTAGGCAGTGGCTTACTTTGCATCTCCTTGGAGATCCAAGAGCCAGTCTACCCAGCAGTCAGAGTGAGACCATACCAGATTAAAACTCTTCACATTCATAAGAGACACACTCAAGGGGCAGACTCAGTGAGCACCAAAACCCCACTGAAGCAAGTCCTTCCCCATAAGGGTGTCTCCAGCACAGCAGTTCTCCCATTGTAGACACAGCTGGTCCTCATAACCAATTGGCCCAGTGATACCAACAGCAATCAAGGCTTAACTACAACAAGATGGTGCACACAGCCCACAAAGGGGTGCACCAAGAGTGTCCACCTCAGGTAATTAGGGAGGCTGAGCCACTGGGACCTATAGGACACCTAGCACACAAAGCCACTCTATCAACCCAGGGAAGCAGCCAAAATGCAGAGACAAAGAAACATGTCACAAATGAAAGAAAAGGAGGAAAGCAAACTACTGGATATAGAGTTCAAAACCATGGTTATAAGGTTACACAAGAGTCTTCTAGAAACCTCCGAGAAATTTAGTTAGACCCTCAAGGATATGAAAAAGGACCAATTAGAAATTAAGCATACGCTAACTGAAATAAAGAATAATATACAGAGATCCAACAGCAGACTAGAGGATCCCAAGAATCAAGTCAAAGATTTAAAATATGAAGAAGCAAAATACATGCAACCGGAAAAGCAAAAAGAAAAAAAGAATCCAAAAATATGAAGATAGTGTAAGGAGCCCCTGGGACAACTTCAGGCATACCAACATCTGAATTATGGGGGTGCCAGAAGAAGAGAGCAAGATATTGAAAACCTATTTGAAGAAATAATGACAGAAAACTTCCCCTACCTGATGAAAGAAATAGACTTACAAGTCCAGGAAGCACAGAGAACCCCAAACAAGAGGAATCCAAAGAGGACTACACCAAGTCTCATCATAATTAAAATGCCAAGGGCAAAAGACAAAGAGAAAATCTTAAAAGCAGCAAGAGAAAAACAGTTAGTTACCTACAAGGGAGTACCCATATGACTGTCAGCGGATTTCTCAACAGAAACTATGCAGGCCAGAAGGGAGTGGCGAGAAATATTCAAAGTGATGAATAGCAAGAACCTACAACCAACATTACTTTACCCAGCAAAGCTATCATTTAGAATTGAAGGTCAGATAAAGAGCTCCACAGACAAGAAAAGGCTACCAGTATTATATGAAACTAGAGGCCCGGTGCATGAAACTAGTGCATGGGGTCAGGGGGGAATGTCCCCTCAGCCCAGCCTGCACCCTCTCCAATCCGGGACCCCTCGGGGGATGTCTGAGTGCCAGTTTAGGCCTGATCCTGGGGAGTGGGCCTAAACCAGCAGTCAGACCTCCCTCTCACAATCCGGGACCACTGGCTCCTAACTGCTCACCCACCTGCCTGCCTGATCACCCCTAACTGCCCCCCATGCCAGCTTGATCTACCCAACTGCCATTCTCCCGCTGGCCTGGTTGCCCCTAACTGCCCTCCCCCTCTCCCCCCGCCAGGCTGGTCGCTCCAAACTGCCCCACATGCCAACCTGGTTGCCCCCAACTACCCCCCCTGCTGGCCTAGTCACCTCTCACTGCCCCCCCACACACACACTGGCCTGATGCCCCCTCACTGCCCCACCCTGCTTGCCTGGTCACCCCCAACTGCCCCCCCTGCAGGCCTGGTCACCCCACACAGCCTGCTGCTTGGTCGTTTGGTCGCCCCATGCAGCCTGTTCGGTCATCTGTTAGGTTGCAATGGTCAGTTAGGCTTTTATATGTATAAATGCTGAAGGGTATTCTTTAAGAAGAGGAAGAAGAAAAAGGTAAAGATAACAATTATGAACGACAAAGTGACAACAAATACATATCTATCAACAAGTGAATCTAAAAATCAATTGAATAAAAAATCTGATGAACGCAATAAACTGGTGATATAATAGAATCAGGGGCATAGAAAGGGAGTGAACTGGCAGTTCTCGGCGGGAAGGGGATGTGGGGGTGTGGGAAGAGACTGGACAAAAATTGTACACCTATGGACGAGGATAGTGGGGGCAGTAAGGGCATGGGGTGTGTTGGGAACCGGGTAGAGGGGAGCTATGGGGGCAAAAAAAGAGGAACAACTGTAATAATCTGAACAATAAAGATTTATTTTAAAAAAAGAGATCTAAAAATGTAATGTTCCATTGTGAATGTTGAAATCCTGGGATCATGGTTATTCTGTCAGCCGTATCCCAGTTATATACATCATATTTATCATTGTAACTGTGACCATTGCTAGCAACTTCCCCTGAAAAGACTTCTTTTTTTTTCCTTAAGCACATTTTGACAATATTTTTAAAGAACTGTCTCCAATTCCTTGTAGAAAATTATATTCTATTCTACAGTTGAAATTCACCATACTCCACTTCCATTTGGGTTTTACCACCATAACTTTCTAGGTCCTAGGGGCTAAAATCACAGATTTGTGTGTCTCCTTGTTTATTTTATTTCATCTTTTTACCTCCACTGAGCAGATGCCTAACTTGTCAATTTTAGGGTTGCTGAAGGAGGAAGGCAGGAGACCGAAAGTGGTAAAGAACTATAAATGTATTAAGTCATCTGAACCCCAAAATGGCACCAGCACCGAAGGACCGGAGAGTCAGAGTTTTTAAAGGAATCTACTCGGGGCTTTTTCGGCAGGGAATTTTCTAGGCAGGTCTGAATCTTGGGCAAGTACAGAAGGGAAAGTTGCTGGTCTTAGCAAATGGAATGTGGTCTAAGCAAAACAGAATGTGGGTTGCAAAATGATCTAAAGGACAGTTTCCGAGGGGAGAGGATTCGATTGTTTGATCAGACCTAACAGTCAATAGTGTATTTTCTATGTCTTTTATTATTGATCTATTGTCTCTTACTTTTGAAAATTCACACTCCCCCACCCTTTTTATTTACCAAGATTTTTTTTTAAAGATGTGTGAACAAATAAAATCCTCTGGGGATCTAGTGTAGACAGGAATTGACCTAACTAACTAATGCTATTTCATAAATTATGGATGATGTAGGAAAATAAAAGAGATTGTTCCCTATGGTAAAATATTGTCCATTTCCCCAGCACCTCCTACCCCAACCAAATATATGAGAGTGGTTTAATAAAACAGAGACAATAAAGTAATCCTTTCTTCTCAGTGCTGTCCTCTTGTTACTGAAGTTCTAAGTTGTAAGCTTGATTCTGCCACTGGCAATAGTAATTATGAGATGTGTGGATTAGAGAGAGAGAGTGACAAGAGCCAGTGAAAAGATTTGGGACACATCAAGGAGACAGGCTTCTAAAAGCTCACTGCTTGCTAAAGTAGGCTTTTGTGAAAATGGAAATCTCTAGTCATCTCTAAAATAATTGATTGGCAAATACAATGAGTGACCTGGCTGAACCAGAGAGAATTTGAAAAGTGCCAACAACAAAATTATATCCCTTTAGCCAAATATGTTTTCTTTTCACTAAAGTATAATTGACTCATAATAATGCTAATTATGCCTAATTAGCATCTCAATTATTTTATCCTAGCAAGCACATTTCATCATAGTGGTGTTTATTAGTTATCTAATAATCATTTATATTTTCCCCTTTTGAAAGAAAAGTTTGACTGACTTCAACACTCTCATGGTAAGATATAAAATTATTATTGTTGGTTTTTCTTTGATGAGTTAGACTAGGTATCTCTAAACTCTTCTATAATAAGTTTTATCAGGGGAGTAATTTAAGTGGTATTACAGGGGCTCTGTGAGAAGGCCACCTGTGGCTTTACTTGATTAATTGAAGGAGTTCAATTATCTTTTTGTGGGATGAATGTGACCAAGGATCTGACACAGAGGCAGCAAGAAGAAAACCTTAAGTTGCTCCTGTAGCCTCAGAGTTGATTAAAAAAAGCCCCCACAAAACTTACAGACCATTAAATGGGAGAATTCCCTTTAACATCTGTAGCATGTCTTCAGCCTTTGAATGTCTCCAGGCTTGAAGAAGTCATTTGACAGGAATAACCCCTCCCACCAGTGAAACTCCTTCTTCCTGAACAGAAATACTCCTATTTCTCTGTCCCACCTCTACCTCTCCAGGGCCACACAGAACACACCTAAACTCTCTTCTCTATGACAGGTCTTCAATTTCCATAATAATGGCTGACATTTGTAAAGCATTGGCTCATTGACAATGTGGTTTCCCACACATTATCACATTTAGTCCTGTATATTGCACTGTGACATAAGCATAGTTCTCCCAATATTTTCCTCACTCTGCTGTCTCGCTTTCCCCTTTCTTCAAACCTGACTCACTCAACTTTGAGATTTTGATTACCTTTCTGTTGTGGCAGCTGCCTCTGAATTCTTTCTCTGTCCATTGGTCTTTGTTTTAAAGTGTAACTCTGAGAACTAAATGCCCTGCTTTAGGCCCAGTTGTCATGAACCATACCTTAACCTACTATGAGGTCAAAGACTATTCTCTTCAGGTGATATAAGATTTCATTAGTGTTTTTGTCAATGCAATCTTCTGCAGGATCTATCTGGTCTTGACCTCAACTAAAACTTCCAGAGTTTTCATCATGAAGCTGCTAAGTCACCTTCCCCAATCCTGTACTTGTGCAGGTTTTTGTTTTCTGTTTTTGGTTTTAAGTGTAGAAGAGCCCAAATTTTCTCTTGAGGGATCTGGGGTGAATGGACTAACTACTGGTCAAGGGCAGGTATGACCTGAGTTCAACTTCCTGCTGTACCACTAAATAGTTGTCTTTCCATCTTTGTAAATGGCCACCCCATCCTTCCAGTTGCTCAAGCCCAGAACCGTGAAATCAGCCTTGACCCTTCTCTCAAAAATTCCTACCAGTTTTACCTTCAAACATTTCTAGAAGCTGATTGTTTCTCAGAACCTCCATCCTTTTTAAAATTTTTAATTTAATTTATTTTTTTCAGTACCATTTATCCTCCCATACCCTCTTCCACCTCCACCCACCTCCACCATAATCACCACACTGTTGTTCATGAGTTCTCTCTCTCTCATTCTCTCCCTCTCTCTCTCATTCTCTCGTCTCTCTCTCTCTCTCTCTCTCTCTCTCTCTCTCTCTCTCTCTCTCCTCAATCTTTCCATGCCCCACCACCCCCCATTTCCCAGAAGCTTTCAGCTGCTTCTCTATCTATGTGTCTGTCTTCATTTTGCTTGTTAGCTCAGTTTGTTCATTAGATTCCACATGAGTGAAATCATATGGTACTTGTCTTTCTCTGACTGGCTTATTTCACTTAGCATAATAATCTCCAGGTCCATTCAAGCTTTTGCAAAAGGTAAATTTTCTTCTTTTTAACAGCCGTATATTATTTCATTGTGTAAATGTACTGTTTTATCCTCTCAGCACCTCCATCTTAACTTCTCAGTTCAAGTGCCATCAATTCTTGCTTGGATTGCTGCAACAGCCTCCTAATTGGTCTCTTCCCTTCCACATCTGCCCCTTTACAGTCTATTGTTCATACTACAGCCAGAATAATCCTTTTCAGTCACGTCAGGACATGTTCTTCTTCTGCTCAGAAGTCTCTGATAACTTTTTATTTAATTCAAAGCAAAAGGTAAACAATTTACAATACCTACCACCCCCATGATCCTCTCCTTATCTCCAACCACTTTCCTTTTCACTTCATCTGGCCCTGGACTCTTTGTGTTCCTAAAATGCACTAAGCCTGGTCCCTCTTCTGGACTTGTTCACTCATGGCCTCTACATGAAACTCTCTTCTACCAGATTTCTGCTTGGCCCACTCCATCACGTTTTGGAATTTTCTGCTTAAATGTCCCCTTATCAGAGGACCCTTCCTGAACTGTATAGAATAGCACTCCCAGTCCTCCATAGTCTGCTTGATTTTCCTCCATAGCACTTTCTACTACATGCCACATTACATGGTTAAAATATAAACTGAAGCATATTGCAAATTTTAAGATTTTATTTGAGCAAAACTTAATGCAAATTAGGCAGTGTGAAACCAGAAGTGGTTAGGAGCACTCTACCCACAGAAACCAAGGGAAAGACTTAATATAGAGAACCTATGGAAGCAAAGATAGGAAATTATTGATTGCTTATCGCCTAAACCCTAATTGTGATTGGTTGTCCTTAGGTTTTGATTTTGTAACCTTGAGGCATTTACAAGCTTAGGCTTTGGTTTGCTTATGAAATCACTAACACATTATAGTCTAATGGACTCCTTGTTTAATTAATGACATATTCATATACTTGCTTGATTTAATATGTCTTCCTCAATTAGAAGAAAAGCTCCTTAAGGCCAGGTCTGGCATCTAGAATAATGCCTGGTACATAGCAGGCACACAATAAACATTTTGTCAAATGAAAGATTTTTGTAAAACTTTTACATTTCCAACTTTGGTTTCCTTGTTTGTAAAAAAAAAATAATAAAATAAAGGTGTTTGTTTTAATTTCCTGGAGCTGTGGTAACAAATTACCACAAATATTGTGGCTTAAAACAATAGAAATTTTCACTGGTCAGTGTAGCTCAGTTGGTTGAGCCTTGTCCCATACACAGAAAGATCACCAGTTTGTTCCATTCCCAGTCAGGGCACATGCCCAGGTTGCAGGTTTGATCCTCAGTCTGAGTATATACAGAGGGTAACAAATCGCTGTTTTTCTCTCACATTGATGTTTTTCTCTCTCACTCCCTCTCCATTCCTCCCTCTCTAAAATCAGTAAACACATATTTTAAAAAATAATGGAAATATGGTCTGTCATAATTCTGGAGGTCAGATGTCCTGTCAGAAGGGTTGGTTCCTTGTGGATGCTCTGAGGGAGAATCCTTTCCATATGTCTTTCCTAGCTTCTGGTGTCAAAAACCCAGGTCTCTGATTCTTCAGACTCAACCTGTGGTCAATCCCCTTGGAAATGTCTCTTGGTCCTTTGAGGTATAATTCATGCAAGACAGCAGACCTGAATCCCTTACCACAGTGTCCCTTGGCTTATAGATATGTCACTCAGTCTTTATCTTCATCTTCACATCATCTTCTCTGTGTAGTATCCCCATCTCTTCTAAGAACACTTTTCATTGGATTGAGAATTCATTCTAACCTAAGTTGATCTTGCCTCAAGATCCTTCTTTTCCAAATGAAGTCACACTTACAGGTTCTGGATGAACATGTTATTTTGGGGGAGCCACCATTCAATCCACTGCACAAAATAAGGTTAATGGGGGCTCTTTGTAGAATTTACTGTATTATTCAGGTATGCATCATTATGTTAAACCATTTTATCCTCTCAGGTCTGATTCAGTCCCAGACTATTGAAATATGTTTAAATGCTAATTCTAGTTTCCAGGTTATTCATTGGCCTTGCTAACTCCATGTCAATAGTAAAATTGCTAAATATGATTTCTGTATATTCATCACAGATATTGATTTTAAAAGCAAATTAAATAGAGCAGAGCCATGGAGAGAGAAGTGAGATTTGAAAGCAGACAGCTTTTCTAGATTGCATGAATTGGTTAATCAGTACATTTTGGCTATAAGGCTTTGTCCAGTTAAGTATCTTCCTCAGGATACTTTCATCTTTCTATTTCTCCATATTAACACAGTGATATTATATTATTCTGTTGAATGTCTTATAAAATATAGATATAGCTGGCCTATCCCATTGCATTTATTTGTTGATTTATTCAACCAGAAATCATTGAGTGTCTGCTAGGTGCCAGGGACTGAAGAGTTGGCAGTGAACAAATAAGACAGTGTCTCTACTCTAATGAAACTCATTGTCACTGGTTGCCTGGTCTAGTGACTTGATTTAGAATGAAAACTGTGTGTGTGTGTGTATGACAGGGAGGGGACTTGGAAATGTTATCAGCTACTCATGACTTTTTCCCAGCCCACCCTAAACATCACCATTCCTTTTTAGGTGTTTCAAACCATCCCAATTAACTGGTCTGTTCCCAGATTCCAGCTTTCTCTTTATCTTGTTTGAAAATTAGAAGTGCATTTGTTGGCTTCCTGTCTTAGGTTATGTATTTAGGTCTCTGATTCTTCAGATGCAACCTGTGGTCAATCCCCTTGGAAATTTCTCTTGGTCCTTTGAGGTATAATTCATGCAAGATAGCAGACATGAATCCCTTACCACAGTCTAGATGCCCTCTTTTTTGTAGCAATTATATGAGTATTATTTTAAAGACAACAATCACTGCTGTAATTTTCAGTAACTCCAATGGTCTAAATGCTTAACAAACATTATTGTTTAAAATCCTCACAAATTTATCCTACAAAGAAAGAATTTTACTTCTGCTTTACAGATCAAGAAGCTATGGCAACAAAGAGTTAAGTAACTTGCCCAAGGTTACATAGCTAGTGATGGTCAGAGCCAAGTTCAGACCCAAACCTCATATTCTTTCACCTCTGGGCAACCTGCCTGCATTCTTTCCCTTTGATCTCAGAGCTCTTTAACTCCCTCCTACTGTTCTTTTCATGATTGGTTCCCCACCCCTTTCAGTTAAGAAATCCCCCACTCTTACATAGCCCTGTGTTCTTCTTCTTCTTGGTTATCCATCAAATTAGACCACCAGCCCAAGGCAGAAAGCTGCTTATCCCTGTCAATGTCATGTTCTGAATAAAACTGTAAAAACTTCCTTTGTTGTCCCTCACATTTTTCTCATCAAGCCTCGGTTCACTTGGGGCTTTCGCCTTTCTGACATAGTTCTTAACAAGTCCATGCTTCTTTCATCTGGTTAAGAGCCCTTCTTACCATCTTTTGAATATCTCCATTTTAAAACCGGAATGTCTCAGAGAATTGGCATCTTTAGGTCCTTCTTTTCTTCCTGATGGAATGTACTTGCAATTGTATGTCAGAATTACTTTTCTTTTTTAGAACTCCCCACTTTTTTGAGTAATTTCCTTTTTAGTATTTTACAGCCTCGGTATCACCAAACAAAAAAAAGTTTGTATATATACCCTGGGTCAAACACTGTATTCAGTAAAGAAGTCTAAGAATCTGGTTCCTCAATCTCTTGAAGGTGATATTATGATATAATACTAGTATATATGACATCGTATACTGACACACATATTAAATGCTAAATCTATGTTTACATGTCCGGTGTTGCTCAGTGGTTAGAGTGCCAGCCTGCACACTAAAGGCTCTGGGTTTGATTCACAGTCAAGGGCACATACCTTAGTTGCAGGCTTGATTCCTAGCATGGTAGGGGCACATGTGGAAGTCATTCAATTGTTGTAGCTCTCTCACATCAATGTGTCTCTCTCTCTTCCCCTCCTCCCTTTATCTAAAAGCAATGGAAAAATATCAGTGGGTGAGGATTAAAATATATCTATGTTTGCTTATTAGGTGGCATAGAATAGGGAAAAAGCTGTGGGCTACAACACTAGAAAAAACCTTCACAGAACGGGAGGGACTTGGATGATAACAATATAGTTAGTATATATAACATTTTAAATCCACTTAATCCTTCCTACAACCCAAAAGGGCAGTGGTTCTCAACCTGTGGGTCGCGACCCCTTTGGGGGGTCAAACGACCCTTTCACAGGGGTTCACCTAAGACCATCGGAAAACACATATATAATTACATATTGTTTTTGTGATTAATCACTATGCTTTATTTATGTTCAATTTGTAACAATGAAATTGGGGGTCACCACAATATGAGGAACTGTATTAAAGGGTTGCGACATTAGGAAGGTTGAGAACCACTGAAATAGGGTATCCTCATGTTTCAGATAAGGTAAACAATGGCTAAGCAAGTTGTTCAAGGACACGCAGCTTATAAGTAGCCAAGTAGAATTCGAACTTTGTGCATATGACACTAGAGTTTAAATTCTTAACTGTTCACTTCTCCTAGGAAGCTTCTAGACAAAGATAGAGGGGAAAAGAAGAACTCCCAGATTAAGAATGTTCAGGATTTGGATGGGGCAACATTGAGAAGAGTTTGGTTGAAGGACCTTTGGAAGAAAGGGTGAGGGCACTGTATCTTAATGGTAGTACTGAAAACCACTGAGCCATGATGTCCTCAGAGGAAATAGCACCAGATCTCATGAAGCCCAGTTCTGGTAACATGACCACAGTAAAGATGAGAGGAGAGACTCATTTTGTGAATAATAATAACAAAAAATTAAACAAATTGGAGTGGCAAATGAGAGCAAGCAGTGTCAATAGATACCCCTTGCAACTAATCAAATGTACTCAATGTGAAAAATGGTTAGAGAACATTTTGACAACTTGAGTCATTCCGTGCTCACAGGTAGTTGTATTGTTAACAACACTGTCATTGAAAAGGAAGAGAAATGACACACATAACAGATAAAAATAAAGCCATGTGAAAGGTATGGAATTTCTCAGAAAAAAAAAATGAATTTGGAGAAAATTCAAAGATACACACATCTGTTCCACCATTCAATTCCAAATACCTTGAGTACAATAACACATGACTTTGAATACCAGTTGGCTATATTGTCAGCTGGTGGGACCTACCCCCAATAGGCAACCCTGTGAAAATATTACTTTTGTGATTTAACCCCGTGTTTTTCATGGAGCATTACATTGCTTTCTAAGGATTTCTAAATGCCAGGTTGCTGACCGGGTGTGATTATTACCAATCAAAGAGCCCTATTCACAAGTGTAAAGGCTCTAGTCCTGGGAATCTGGCCAACTTCCAATTGGGTAATTACATACATTAGTCTCTCTTATCCACTGGGGATACACCAGTGGATGCCTGGAATCGTGTATAATACCAAACTTTGTATATACTATATTTTTCTTCTATGCATACACATCTGTGGTTAAGTATTTATAAATTAGGCACAGTAAAAGATTAACAATAGCAACTAATAATAAAATATAACAATTATAGCAATATACTATAATACAAGTTATGTGAATGTGGTCTCTCTGATAACTGATCTGATAATCTAGACAGCTACTAAGTGGATAACAGGCAGGTAGCATATACAGTGTACATATGCTGAACAGAGGGATGATTCATGTCCTGGATGAGACAGACAAGATAGTGTGAGATTTCATCATGCTACTCAGAACAGGGTGCTATTTAAAATGTATGAATTATTTATTTCTGCAATTTTCCATTTAATATTTTTGGACTCCTGTTGACTGCAGGTAACTGAAACCATGGAAAGTAAACTAGGTAAGGGAGACTACTGTATAGAGGGCCTTGTTGAATCTCTCTTGGAGTTCTAGTAACGAAAGCAAGTTATAGGGTTATTTGTAATTGTGCCTGGTGGCCAGAAAAATAATGCAATGCAACAAAAATAAAATAAGTAACAGCCTCTGCTGAAAGGATAGAAAGAAACCATTGTGTCTGCTAGGGAAAGCCAATGATCACTCTTAAAATAAAAGAAAATAATTACCAATACAATAAAATAAAACATAAATGAATCCTTTCTACTCTTAGTTTTGAAGAATATAGTTAACTACCAAACTATAGCAACATGTCAGAGAGTGTTTGGGGTTAATAAAGTATTTGCTCTGGTAGTATCTACCTGGGAAATATTGTTTCTTAGGACAAAATTGAAGTCCGAACCCTCTTAATTATTTTTGATATAATAAAGCAAAATGTTTTTTATTTTATACATTATATCATCCTAAACTTTGCATCCAATAGATAAGGATACAAATAACTGTTTGGGCATTAAAATATTTTATAATTTGCATGACCAGGTCCCAAAACCAACACTTCAGATGCTTAAAGGTAAAAAAAATTCCATGTTCCTAGGCGCCTAACATGCATTGCTTAATTAATCTGTAATTGGGGTTAGAATTTGGTAATCTGGGTAATCTGTATTTTTCAGAAGTACCTTTTGGTGGGTGTGAGGTGCAGCCAGGTTTGAGAACATCTGATTAACTCTACTCAGCTTCTAGACAACTGCTTTCCTTATGAACTAGATGTTTTTTAAAATATATTTGATTAAAAGAATGATAGTGACCAAGATAACATCCCACTCTAAGGAGATCCAGCAGCTCTGGGGATGGTCAGTAAGTTCTGGGCCAAAGGCAGCTGGAACCACAACCTTTTCTTTTGAGTGGGCCTCAAAGTCATTGACGGATGAAGGTAGAAACAAAATGTTTTAAATTTGATTGCTATGTGGTTACTATTAGACAAAGATCATCAACCACTGAGAAATTCTTGTTTCTTAAACACATCTTATTGGAATTTTTGAAAATAAAATATGCTACAGTCGTCTTCAAAAATGATTTCTTAAAAAATGGGGGGAGTTAACTAGGAACTGCAACATTTTCTGTCAAATTCTCAAAGGGAAACTGAGTAAAATTTAGCAATTGCTCCTTCAGGATACATTTGTTTTGGCTCCCAAATTGATGGTATATTTATGAAAACTACCTAACCTAAATTGATTTTGTTTATGCAAAAATTTCATTTTTTTGTGGTGTGGAGAAACTCCAGTGACTTAGGTAGAACCATGGCCGTCTCAATTCATCAGATCACCTATAACTCAGCACAGTGTAGTCATCAGATTTTGTCATTTTATTGGCAATGGAAGAGAAAAGTTTATTCATCTTGTTGGATTAGATGGTCTCTAAGGTCCTTTCCATCTATAAAATTTTATTATTCTTTTACATTCCAGTGATAGATAAAATATAGAAATTCATCATATCTCTCTGGTACCACAGAAACAAGTAGAATCCACAAGTATGTTAACCTCAAAGTTTTGGTCACCTTATATTTCACCAATGAAGAACCTTATACATCCTTAATTTTTTAAAATATAATTCAAAAGCAGAAATTCATCAGTAATAGTGGTTACCATCAACATGGAGGTGCTGAGTGAAGATAGTAGATAACAGACCAGTATGTTTATTCTCTTGGGTCTCATTCCTAGCTGCTGCTGAATAATCTTTGAGATATAGAAGATCCCCTATAGATATAGAAAGATAATATATAAAACCTATGGAATATCAAATAGTTGTGCCTCTATTTTTGGTGCCCCTGTAGTTTTTTACATGTCTTTTAACATTTATCTTATTTATTTGTATATTTCCTGTTATGTGTCTGTGTCACTTACTAGACCAGGAGCTCTTTGGAGATCAGAACCATTTATTGTTACATTGCCAGGAATCGGTACAGTGCTTAGTGTAGATTTAGTTGGCAGTTGACTGGATATCGCTTGAATATTAAATAAGTTCCACTGTTTACAAATAGCTGCTTAATTTTTTGAAAAAAGTCTGAAAGACAAAAATCCTTCTGCAAAGTCTCTGATGAAGCTTAGAAAAGAAACTATGGAAACCTCAAGTACCTAGAAAATGTTAAGGAAGAGGAAGAAGGCTGGAACATTTATTTATCAGGTCAATGTTTTCTTGCTTCTGTTTTTAGTAAGGACAGGCAGATCAATGAAACAATCATCACTTCAGTTTAGTGTTTCTTGGTGTTTAGATCAAATAACACCATATGCACCATTGCTTTCGTGGGGAATGTTTTTCTAAGTCAGTGTGTAGGTATTCTCTTTGGTAAAATATTTAACCTGTCTGAACCTCAATACATTTTTAAAGTGGAAAGTTTAAATAGATGAACAGTTTTCTAACATTATGAATAGTGAAATCCTTTCTGTCTTTGAACACATACTTACGTGAAACCGTTTATATAAAAATGATGCAGTGCTATGTAGATGGGAGGAGGAGTGTCTTTGTTAACACTGGTACTGTAACAAATGACCCTGAATCTTAGTAACATAAAACACACACACACACACACACACACACAGTTTATTTCTCATACACATAAGGTCATTCTATAGCCAAGATTAGGGGTTATAGGCCAAGATTAGGCCTTTCTCCAGGTGATCACTCAGAGACACCTGTAGATGAAGTCTCTGCCACTTTTAACATGGGGACTCTAAGGCAATTCTAGGTTTGTATCCCAACCAGAAAATGTAAAAAGAGAGAGAGGATTACCCATGGTACGTGTTTTATGGTCCAGGCTTGTAAGTGAGCACACCTGCCAGGGAGGCTGACAAATGTGGTCTTCTGTATCCATGACAAACAATGAGAAATGGGTTTGGTAAGCAGATAGCTAGGCTCTGACAAAGAGATAAGACCTGGCATTCAGGAAGAGCACAGTTTGTAATCCCTCAGGAGGTGCTCACCAAGATCCCCTTCAGCTTAAATGTTCTCTTATTGTACCAAGCACCATGCCTGATACATAGGAGTTCAAGAAATGCTTCAGTTTTCCTGTACTCTTGAAATAGATGTTACTTCCTGTTTGGTGTAGCATGAATCATGTTTGGTTCATCCCCTCTACTCACCCCTGAAATGTGATAACTCTCTCAGCAGTTTCAATTGACCCTTGGACAAAGTCTGAGCTTGCAGAGATCTCTTCATTCTGGCTTGCGGCTGTGAAATCGATTTGGCTGTCTTTCATTCATATGAAGGAGAACTTAGAAGACATAAATGAAAAGTTTCACTCACCCATGTCAGGTAAGAATTCAGATCTATGTGATGTGTAAGATGTCAATTATTCTTTCCACCTTTAATCACCATTACAAATTATTGGTAAGATCTTCTTATATTACCCCTGACTTCTACTGGGTCAATCCTTTCACCCTGTCTACCTCCTGCCAAACAATCTCTTACCTATGTCTTTCACTATTTGTGCCTCTTTTTTAAATATATTTTTATTGATTTCAGAGAGGAAGCGACAGGGAGAGAGAGAGAGATAGAAACATCAATGATTACAGAGAATCACTGATCAGCTGCCTCCTGTATGCCCCACACTGGGCGGGGATCCAGCCTGCAACCTGGGCATATGCCCTGACCTGAAATTGAACTGTGACCTCTTGGTTCATAGGTCAACACTCAACCACTGAGCCACAATGGCCAGGCAATTTTTGTGCCTTTCTTAAGCAAACTAACTACAACCAGGGTTTTGGTTATCATCTGATGACTTTCAAATCTGTTTATTCAACCCATATCTGCAGATTAGTATAACCAAATGCTCACAAGACATCTCCATTTGGATATCTCAGTGTCATCTAACATTCAAAATGTCCAACAGCCCAAATCTATTTTTTTCCTTCTCTCACAACTCTTTCCCTGGAATCTCAGTCTTGGAAGATCACACCATCATTCACTGGTTCATCCAATTTGGGTCCAGGAGCCACAATATCTGTTGCACCCTTTTTTTCATCCTCATCCAAGCCAAAATGGTCATCAAGTTATAATGACTTATGTACCTTTGAAAGCTTAAAAAATTGCCCCCTCTCTCTTTAAATTGCCACAGGAACCGAACTGTGCATCTTCGCTTAGCTGGAGTATTTCCATAGCCTCTTAGTTGACCTTCTAGCCTACAGTCTCTCTCCTCTCCAGCCTGCAGTGCATCCAAATCCCTGACACACACTCTCCTATGTAAGTCATTTGCCTGGCTATGAGGCTATTCATCATCTCACTATCTTCTCACTCCTGCCAACTATATATCTTGATTTACTGTCCTTATCCCAAATGAACAATTTGCTACAAAGTACTCCCCATTCCCTAAATACACTGTGCCTCTGTTGCTTCTATGCAAAGTCTAGTAACATCCACAGACAATAAGCACATGAATGGGCATTGCAGTGTTCCAATAAAATTTTATTTACAAAAGTAGGTGGGGGTTGGATTTGATCTAGGGGGCGTAGTTTGTTGACCTCTGCTCCATACCTTTGTATTTGTTGTTCCTTCTGCCTGGAATGCCCTTCCATTCTCATTGTGCACCTCATTGTCTATACCCCTGCTCCCATTTTGAACTTGTAATTTTTCAAAAGTTTACTTGAGCATTCTTCTTCTATAAAGGCATCTTTGAAGAATGCTCACTCTGAGAGCATATTATACATAGTCAATTCTCATTATTTGTGGTAGTTGTATTCTGTAAAGTTGCCCTGGACACTTATTTAGTGAATACTGCACCATTATTTTTAGGGCAAATATGGGGTTAGGTTCCTGCGAGCCTATGGAACCAAACATTTCACCAACTGATAGATATATAACCCTGTTTATGTGTGTTTCTGTCTAAAGACTCCTTATTTAATATATATTATTAGTTCATTAACATTGAACTCACGGCCAACAGCACTCATGCCTAAATGGAGCTTATCTGACACTTATTTTCTCTGTGAGGCACATGGCAGCCTTCTGTGCTTAGGAATACCAGACAGCACTTCAGCATTTGCTTGGAGGGCATTTTTAAACATCAAGATCACCAACAAAAGCACAAAAATGTGAAAACCATGGCACTAAATACACCACAAAAGGGACAATTGCTTAGAGTATGAGAGCAGACACAGGAAAGCAAATTGTCACCTCAGATTGTTCTACCTCAGTTGAGAACCTGCACATCAGGCAATTCAAAAGCTCCACTGCCCTGCACATGCCTTCGAAAGAAAGCACCATGACGACTAATTCAGGGTTTACAAACACATTTTAGCGAATAGGGGAATTTGCAGATATGGAATTGGTGAGGATTGACTATATCTTCACAGCAGTCAACAGACCAGACAGCTAGGTCCTTATAAGCTAGTTAATTTGCTTTATCTTTTCTATGTCTATGTCATTAGGGCTTAAATGAAGGTTTTGAATATTTGTATGAATGAATGAATGAGCAAATGAATGAACTTAAGGATTTATATTGTGCTTAATATTTTCAGTACAGGCTTTCTACATGCAGGGACACTTAAAAATATTTCTTTTTCAGCATTTGCTAAGTGATTAATAAGTCTACTGCAGTATATAGGGAATGATACAATCATGAAAATACAAAGTAGAAATCTAGTCAAGCAAATTTTAAATATTCAGGAAATCTGGATAATTCTGCTTGTCGAATTTAAATTACCTGTGTATTTATTTATTCAACAGGCATTTATTGAGGTCCTACTATGTTCTTAGTCCAGTGTTCTATCCTGGGGTTATCAAAGTAAACATGATAGTCAAGGCTCTTGCCTCATAGAGTTTATATTCCAGAGAAGGAGATAGAAAAGAGGAGTGAATGGTCAGAACCTTAAGATAAGTGAGGGAGTGATATTGGAGTTGAAACAGAAAGGATGAGTAGAAGAACAAGGGGAAAGAGTGCTCCAGAGAGAGGTATCACCAGGGCAAAAGTCCAGAGGAAAAAATATAAGTGTGGCAGACACAAGGAGCAGAAAAGGAAGATGGCTGGAGCTTAAGGTAGGTGTGCTCTGGAGGATAAGGGTAACTTGTGATCAGTAAAGAGCAGGTAGGGGACAGGTTATATAGTGCCCTGTAGGCATTGTGAAGGAAGCTGGATTTTATTCTAGGTGTCATGGGAAAGCATTGAAGAGTTTTAAGCAGCATAAGAAACATAGTTAACTGACATTATTGGGGCAAATATATACCAAGGAGTTCAGTTAGGAGGCTATTGCAGTAATTCCAGCAAGAGAAGGTGTGGCTTGGACTAAGACCTGGAAGGGAAAAGCTTTGGGAGGATTGGTAGCTGTTTTGGAGGGGTAACTGGCAGGGCTTGTAATGGATTGGCCAAGGAGGAGGGTGAGAGAGGGAATGGAAGGACAGGGAAGAATCAAGGGTGAACTCCTACATTTTTTGACTTGAGTAACTTAGCCTGAGCAACCAGGAACTGGAGCTACTAACTGAAATTAGGGAGGACTAAAGGAGGAACAGTTTAAAGAAGAGGAGGTAGTATAAATTTATCCTGTGAATATATTAAGCTTGAGGTGCCTGTTAGACATTCAAATGAGATTTCATTGTGAGTTTAGTTTGCATTTTCCTGAGGTTAACGATGTTGAATGTTTTTCATGTGCTCATTGCCCATTCATATATTTTCCTTTACATGTTTTTTGTTTAAGACTTTTGGCCATTTTTGTTTGGTTGTTTAGTTTTGCTAATATATGTTGATGATTTTTGCTTGTATGATCATAGAGAAGATGGTCTCTAGTTCTTTTTGTCTTTAATGTCTTTGTCTAGTTTGGATACCAGAGCTGGTAATTAGCTGATTACTGTTCCTACGGTAGCCATTGATGAGTAGAAGGTTTTAATTTTTATAATGTCCACTATATATTTTGTTATTATTTTTTACTAGTAAATGTTATGGTTATGCTTTCTGGTTTCTTTCTAAGAAATTTTTGCCTATCTCAATGTGGAGATTTGTGGAGAGTGACACACTCAGAAAGGACATAGTAGCTCTCTGCCTTTCTTCATACCTTGCCCTATGCATCTCTTCCATCTGGCTATCATGAGTTATAGCCTTATAAAATAAACCAGTGATTTAGAGAGTAAAAAGTTTTGCTGAGATCTGTGAGCTATTCTAGCAAATTAATTAAACCCAATGAAGGGGTTGTTAAAACCTCAGATCTATAGCTGATTGGTCAGGAGCACAGTGACAACCTAGGCTTTTGCTTGGCTTCTGAAGATGGGAGTGGGGAACAGTCTTATAGGACTGGTAGAGTTTGTGGAATCTGATACTATCTCCTGAAAGATAGCATCAGAATTGAGTTGAATTGTAAGACACCCAGCTGGTGTCTGAAAATTGGTGGTGGTGGGGAAACCACTTCTTCCACATTGGAAATTGGGTCCAGAATTTTATTGTCTACCTACTGAGACTTAATGTGTGGGCTAACATATGGTGTATCCTAGAAAATGTCCCATGTGCATTTGAAAGAATGTGTATTATGTTGTTGTTGGGTAGAGTGGCCTGGGTATGTCATTTAGATCTAGTTGGCTCATTGTGCTGTGTACATCTTCTATTTCCTTAGTTTTCTTTGCCTGGATGGTCTACCCATTATTGTGAGTAAGGTATTAATGTCTCCAACTTCTATTGTTGAACTGCCAGGTTCTCCCTTCAATTCTGTCAGTTTTTGCTTCATATATTTTGATGTTCTGTTATTAGGTGGATAAATACTTATAATTGTTATATTTTCTTGCTGTATTGAACTTTATATCAATTATAATGTTCTTTATTTCTTGTAAACTTTTATAATTTGCAGTCTATTTTATCTGATGCTACTATAACTAACCCGGCTCTTTTCAGGTTGCTATATGCATGGGATATCTTTTTACATGGTTTCACTCCCAACCTGTTTATGTCTTTGGATCTCATGTGAGTCTCTTGTAGATAGCATACAGTTGGATCATGTGTTTTTTCCATTCTGCTAATCTCTATCTTGACTGGAAAATATGAACTCACCAAGTTCCTCCTGTGTGTAGGCACTGTGCTTGGCCCTAGCAATAAAGCCATGTATGAGACAGAGACCATCTGTGGCCCCAGGGAGTTAATGTGCTCTTAGAGGTATACAGCATTAAAAATTAATTACACAATTAATTTCTCACAATTATGTAAATCATACAAGGGTAATATGTAGATGGATGAGATTCAGAATTATATACTTGTGATTAAAATCAGACCTAATTAATTAAGTCTGGAACTGACAAAAACAACTGTAGTATAAATGTTCATCTCTCTCCATGACTTTACTTGACATGCTACTTACATATAATTTTTTAATGTATCACTATTTCTCTTTATAATAAAGTACATCCAGAAACCATTTCAATGTTCATAAATAGACCAAAGTGGATATGCTGGTAATGATAACCTTTCTTAGAAACAAGTAATATTAATCTGTTTAACACTTGTTTTCATCACAAGAACAAACACTTGGTGTTTTTCTTAGGACTGCATTATAGACATTAGAGATGGAAAGAGCAAAGTTGGCCACAAATTGTCAATTCTCCCTTAAGAAAATGTCTAAATCTCCAGGAGCCTGTCTGGCCTCTTCATTTCGGTCCACCACTTTAGAATGATTGCTTCAGACTCCCAGTTGTGTTGGACAGAGATAAGCACTCCTAAATGTAGACACCGGGAGGGAGCTGTGGTGAGGTAGGCTATTTCCCAAAGCTCTGTGATTGTCTCGATTATTCTGTGGGCTGGCTGGCCATGCCTTGTCTGATTACTTCCTTCTTCACATTTTTGATTTTGAGTTATCTTAGCTAAAAGTTTAGCTTAATTTTAAAAACTCTCTGAACTCTGCTTATTTAAATGAATTTAAGTAGATTCAATATCCTCAACCTCATTATACGCTGCACCAAATTCATTAATAAATCAACCATAATTCAACTTGCTTCTATATAATGGATTTTTGCTGGAGGTGCTGTAATTGGAAGAACACCACCAATTGCTTGTTATTTAATCTAGTGATTTATACAGATTTTTAATGCATATAATAGGAAACCAATTAGCATTAAGTTTCATTTCTCAATTAATTTTTGGACTCTAATAATTAAACATAGCTACCTGAAATAGCTGGTAATGAGCTGAAACATGATGAAAATATAAGCTATTAATTGACTCATCAATTCATATGACACAAACTGTTCATGTAACACATTTTTAAAAATTTTGAAAGAAAAAAATTCTCTTTGGAGACCGAGGCTAGAGGATGGTCATAACCTTGGGTAAGAAACTCTAATTTTCTCTTTCAATATAAACTTTGTGAATAGTTTTAAGCCCAATAAATCTAAAATTTAAAAATGGACTTCAGTAAGGGTGGCATGTGCTGGAAGCCTGTGCTGTCACAATGCAGAGATTTTTTCAGGCATATGCGAATCTGTCACAAAAGCCCATGTCCTGCAAAGGTGGGCAGGGTTCCTGGTTTCTGTTTTGGTCAGCTCTTTGCATTGTTGATTGATTCGCAGTAGTGCTGTTGTCAGTATTTTATCAATAGTCACATAAATCTCATGACTGGCATTTTGCCTGTTTAAAACCACCCCCTTCGCCGCTGTAGAGAATTGGGACCTCGAAGCCTGTGGGGAATGGCTGGTAGCAGTTTTATTATTATTTATGAATTCATCAGAAAGGAATATTGACCTCTAATTAAAGCCAGAAAATTACTCCTGGAATAAATTGCTAAAGGTCAGTTTCTTTGCAAAGAACTTGCTATGTGTCTATGTGCTTTATGTTATCACTGTTATAAATAAGGCAGCATTCAACCTATTTGTAAAGACTAAGTGACGGTAACGAATTGTTACAGTAGTTTTTGCTTTTTGATATTGACTTTCAATTAAACTTTTCTAAATATTTTTTTGTTCTTGGTATGTTTCTCTTCTGAAGGTGGGAGAAACTGCTCTGTACTAAAATCAATTAGATTATTCCTTTTTTTTTTCTTGAGAAAACTAATACGTGTATTTTTGTTCTAAGAGAATTAAAATGGCAAAAAAATACTTTGGAACCCCATTTTCTAACAAAAGAGAACATCTTTCCCCAATTATAGAAAGTTCTAGGAAAAGCATTTGTCTATTTTGGATTAGGATATCAAAGTGAATCAAAATACTGTAATAATCAAAAGAAATATTCAAAGGAACAACCTCACTTGAGAATTTGGCACAGTGAATAGATATTTAAATATTTAACAACTCTTTTTATCTTTACCTGTTCACAACTTATAAACAGGGAGTTGGAATGAAATGAAAAAGCTGCCTATTGACTTTGAAATTACAGTAGTTATTGCGCTGAGGGTTTCAATAACTTCCCTCTGTCTGTCAGAAGGTTCCGCGTTCACTCGTGCTGCTGTTAAATTAAATATGTGCCTAAAGAGGTGTTCATGCTATGTTGTTCATGCTTTGTTCACTCATATTTTTAGATGATTGAGGAAGTTTTGAAACTTATCAACTCTGAAAAAAATGTCTTAGAAATGATTTCTGAAATCTTGTTGTTTATTAAATTTAATGATTAGGGCATGGCCAGTGTTGCTCAGTTGTTGAGCATGGACCTATGAACCAGGAGGTACAGTTCCATTCCTGATCAGGGCACATGCCCAGGTTACGGGCTTGATCCCCAGTAGGGGGTGTGCAGGAGGCAACTGATCAATGATTCTCTCTCATCATTGATGTTTCTATCTCTCTCTCCTTCTCCCTTCCTCTCTGAAATCAAGAAAAATATATTTTAAAACATATAATGAGTAGGTTTAAAAAATCACAATCTTTCTAATTTAAGCATTTAGCATTGGGGTTCTCAGCTGGGGTGAGCCTGTCAATGTCTGGAGACATTTTGGTTGTCACAAATGGGGATGGTTGTGCTACTGGCAGCTGGTGGGTAGAGGCCAGGGATGCTGCTAAACACTTTACAATGCACAAGACAGACCCCAACAACAAACAGGAATCTGGCCCAAAATATTAATAGTGTGGGGGGTTGAAAAACACTGATTTCAAAAAAATATGATAAAATGTTGTTAAATAGTAACAATGACACTAAAATTTCACTTGGGAAATATAAATTTAAATAACAATGAGGTGTCTTTATCACCCATATGAACAACAAACAGCAAAAAAATATGATAATACTAGTTCTGGCAGAAATGGTAGGAGGCAAGGACACTCATTCATTACTGGAGGGAGTAGTCTGGTAATACCTACCGAAAATGCAAGTACAACTTTCCTTTATGCAGCAATCCCTCATTCGAAAATATCAGTACACAAAGATCCAACTTTTTTGTTGTGGTTAAAAAAAATCACTGGAAAAAAACTGAATATTAACAGATAGGAGAATAACTCATGAGACATCTATTATATAGAAGAGTGATTTTCAACCAGTGTGCTGCAAGAATTTTTAAAAAATGCAATACATGACTATTTTTAGGGATATGATCTCTTTTCCCTTAGATTGTCAAACAAAAACAAAAAGACAACAGTCAACATAATAGCTGTCTGGCGTGAATGAATCAAAATTATACCTATTTTTTTGTCTGATAGTTTTTGGTGTGCCACAGAATTTCAGTAATTAGTTTATGTGTGCCATTAGATGAAAAAGATTGAAAATTGATGATATAGAGTATTATGCAGTTATTTTAAAATACATGTAGTGTTAGAGAAGGTTATCCATGATGTCTTATTAGATGAGAAAAATCAGTTTCATAGCAACATGTATATTATAAGCTCATTTTTGTAGAACAAAAAGCCAATATCTTCTATACATTTGTATATTTTTAATGAGCATGTGGAAGACTATTAAGCAGATGTTTAATTTGGTTGCTTCTTTTGAAGAGATAAGAATGAAGATGGCTGGAGGTTATTTATTAACTTTTTCCTTTTTCTATTTGCGTTTCCGCTTCCAATTCTAAAGTTATAACATTACATTTCTGACTTACAGACAATTTAACAAAGATAACCTTAAGAAAAGTTTGTATCACTCTTCTGGGACTATTTAATGTTTAGTATTATTGTCTTGTGAACTTCATGGGAATGTATGGCTCGGTTAGTATAATTACAGAAGGATAGTTGGGTTTTATTTTTGTTTTGTCGATGAATGCTGAAATGAAAGGAATTACAAAATGAGAATTTATGAGTAGGTATTTTTGTATACATTACACATTTTATTCTATCACTTATGATATACTATAGTTCCATATGATAACAATTGCCTTCAGTAAGAAAATCTTAATGTGATGGTAAATAGTGAAGAGGAGCAACCGGGAACTCCAGAGTTGTCTCCCAGCTTGGACTCATGGGCCAGTCACTCAAGCTGCCCAGGGACCTGTTGATCAAAGGGCACTGTTGTTTTCCTTGATGTCAACTTCAAAGGTTAGGAACCTTTCCTGAATACTTTATTATCTTGTTATCTTCCTGTTTGTGGATGGCTTTAGTGTCTCAAAACATAGAAATTGTTGGAGATGGGATTTGATTGTTTACATTTTCTTGAAAATTACATGTGAACACTTTGGTGTAAATATTATAGTAAAAATATGGCATTGGCTACCATGGAGCAAGGGAAAGGACAGTGAGAACATTTAAGGATCCGCACCCTCTTAAGACTTTAATTATTATTAAACCACAACAGGAAAGCATTAACCGATCTGATCACTCTGTCCCATCCCTCCCCTACAGAATCAGCCAACACTACTAAATACATATTACATTTCTGACCCTCGTGTAATCAGTTCACATGACTTATTTTAATTTTCATGAAAATCTAATGAGACCAATGCTAAACCTCATTATATACATGAGAAAATATACACAGAGAAGTTAGGCAACTTGCCCAAAGTCACACAACTACTATATAACAGAGCCAGAATTCTGGCCAGGGAAGAATGATCCCAGGGACTGTGAAAATAGAGTAGAAATTTGAGACTATGGAAACTGAAGAAACTTATTGTTTTCTTTTGAGTAATTAAAAAGCACACACAACAACCCAGAACATCCAAACTGAACACTTTTTTAGCTTTAGTAACAGGTAATTTGGTAAAGAAGACCCTTATGGATTAATTTGTGAATTGATATCACCTACTATGGACATTAGCATTTGGTATTTAGTGAGGAACTATGACAATTTTAAATAATGACATTTATTTTTGTCTAGTGAATAAATAATATAATTTCTTCAACTTTTCTTCATCTTTAGAATGAGTATGTACCTATGCATATGTTTCTGCAATTGCCATAGAGAGCAGTTTGTAAGCAACACAATTTCCTATAAATAAGAATATTGAAAGATTCAATCATTTGGACCATAACCCAGCTTTTCTGGCCTAGTGATCTTGTGTCTCTGGTTATAATGAATGCAGTTCCATTACCCTTTAATATTTCATGTATATGTTCAAAGGAATTGTGACAGCAACACATCACAGAATGTAGGTTATTCAATGAATAAAAATAGTTTGAGAGTGCTTTCTCACATTTGAGGTTTAATTCTCTCTCTGCTGGGAGTGTTATATTGAGAAGAACATATTTTGCAGATCTTTCTGCCTTTCTGCAATTTCAGTCCTCAATTTCTGTCTCCACCCCCACCCCCCCCCTAACACTTTATAATTTTCATGTCTCCGTATAATTTTTTATTCATAAAGCCTACCACTAGATGACTGGCTTTGGGGGATCAATTTTGTATTTAAGTTTTCTTGCCACCAGTGAGTGTTTTTCCCCCTTCTCCTTTTATGGCATAGATTTTTCACATAACACGTAAACCAAGCATCCTAAAGTGAAACACGGAGTATAAAGCCCATTTGGAGGACGCTGAGCCCCCCTCCTTTTTTTTGCCCTGAAGAAGAGAAAATTCAAAGCATGAAACACTATAACAACTCATCCACTGTTTTTGATGAGCAAACATTTGTACTGACAAGGTGAAAACATATCTAAGTGTGAAGATCTTTGAGCAAGAAGAATTTTGACAGTTGAGGTTATTGGAGCTGGGAATAAACGACGGGGGTGTGGTGGTGGTGGTGTCTCCGTTTTAGAGAAGCCTGTGACAGGGCAGACAGCTCTAGGGTCGGACTCCCTAGAGGACAATTCTTCATGGTGATGCCCGTGATGACAGAGGATGGGGGGGACCATCTCTGTTAGTCCTTCCTGGCGCTTTCCTAGAAATAAAATCAAATAATGGAAATAGCTTGAGGAAGAATCAACACAATCGTATTCATTAATATACCATGGGGTTCTCCCCAAACAAGGGTGCTATCTTTGAGTATGATTTATCCAACCGAACCTGTGTTACCTCCCTTTATTCATCATAATGTTCTCTTACCTACTAGATGTGGAGGGTGGACAAAGTTGAGTAAGACATGGCACCCGCTCTCCAGAGATAGATGGTCAATTCATTGTGGAGATGATCATCCCCAGAATTAAGTCTAGAAACTTAGATTGAGGTAAGAATTATTATGAAGAATAAAAGGTATGTGATATTGAAAGGGAACAGAAGAGACTGGTTATAATCAGGGATGGGGAATCTAGGAAGATCACCTGGAGGAGGAGGTGGTATGTGAACAGGGACTTTAAAAATGCATAAAAAACTCTGACAGAAAGAAAGTGAGGGATGCATGGGAGAAGGGTATAGCTTGGGTAAAGGCAGAAGAATGCAAGTTGTTTAAAGTGACTACTTCAAGATGGTTGGAATAGAGGATATCAAAGAGGATGTAATGAGATAAATTTGGAGTACAATCCTAGAGGAACTGTGCATTTCAATCACTTGCTAACTTGTGTCTGAGACCGCTTTAAGAGAAGGAAATATCTTGTATGTTGCATTACTGGCCCTCAATAAACATACAATTCTCTGTAACCTATAGAGCTAATTCCAGTCTGGCTGTATGCTCAAGTTTATTTTGGCACTAGTCACTTCCATTCACTGTCCACGTGAATTTCCATCATTAATCCAGTTTTAGGCGATATGGGTTCTGATTTTTAAAGCTTATGCAGAATGGAACTTTACCTTGTGACACAGTTTATGTGCATAGGTGTAAATATGGGATAGGTGGCAGTTGACTGAAATGGGATTAATGCCGTCCCTCATTTGTTTGGCCAATTTGAAGAAGACAAAACACTTCCGTATCTAGCAATACTCCCAAACGCTATAACTCTTGGCATTGGGAAAATAAAAAAACCTGATGAAATAAGCCTTGGCTACTCCATCTTTTCTACCCTTTCCATCTTGGACATTGGATTGAAGGGGAGGCAGCCTCTGAATACAGTGGAACAAATCACGTCAGCATGATGGATGGAGGCTGTGCTTGGCACACCCCAGGTGATTGTGTTGGGTAGAAGAGTCATCAATTTGCTCCCCCAAAAGCGTGTGTGGTGGAGTCATAAATATTTCACAAAATGTGGGGAGGCATCTGCTTTCTTGTTTACTGAGAACAATGCCTGCTAGAATGTTTCTCCTCCAGATAGTGGTTCCCAGCTCTGATCTCTCAAAGACTTATTCACCTGCTGACGGGAAGTGTTGCTGTTTCGTTCATTTTCCTTTGAGTTTTCATTTTGATTTTTGATAACCGCCTATTCTCCAGAGGCTGAACTTTATTTTATTATGCATTTGGTGGGAGGCGAAAGAAAACACACATTCTTGCTTACGGGTTTGAAGCAGGAGCAGTTTCTAAAGGGCAGAATCATTTTTCATGTGCTGGTATTTTGTGGCTCAGGAAAGAGAAGCTGAGTTCTTGTAACATCACAATCAAGAAGAGAGAGATCAAGGTGCTCTTTGGAATTTTGGTTGGTCACCTGTTATTGCTTGTACATTTTCATAATACTTCATAATTTTTAATTACTTCCATATGTATAATGTTATGTGGTTATCTCAAAAACTCTGGAAGAAAGGGTAAGGATTTTTTAAAGAAACCACAGAGGAGCAAGCCAAGCCTCGGGTAGGTTAAGGAAGTCACCTGAGTTTATGCAACTTGTCAGTGGCAGAACTAGGGATAGAACAGCGACCATCTTTATAAAAATTCTTTAAATATTCACAAGAAGAAAGGAAGAAAGGGAGGGAAGGAGGGAGGAGAGAGGGAGGAAGGGGGAGATGGCAAGTGGCAGGAACTAAGTGTGGCTGGGAGAGTGCCTAGGTGATTGGTTCCACCTCAGCTCCCCCAAAGTTGTCCCTGTCACAAGGACCTGGGTATAAATAGTTCATATCTTTTTGCCTGTTAATTATATTACGTATGGAGCATTCAAAATTCAATAAAGCTTTGAAATCATGGTTGACCATGGATGTTATACTATTTTGCCCTCTTTGCAGTTAGGAGAAATTGGGGCAGGAGCAGGTGAGGTGAGTGATTTGCTTGTGGCCATGAAACAAGCCACCACAGGAAAGACAGACAAGACTGATTTTCTAGGCTCAGCTCAGTGGGGTCACACTCCACCTGAAGTCTCTTCCCGTTAATCCAAATAATGAAACTGCAGAGGCGACGGTGTGCTTGCAATCAGGAGCAGGTCTGTAACTGTGCCATCCTTCCCCGTGTCATTGTTATGGACTGGAAATGCGGCCACCCTGCTTAGCTGAGGGTTCCATCCTTTGTTAAAAGTGCTATAACCCTGAGTTATGGCGAGGCCAGGCTGCACTCGGGCAGTTTCCCGTAGAGGTGAATTGTTACCTGGTTCTCCATTGTAAGAACTAGGAATACATTTTTTCAAAAAAAAAAAAATTTCCAAGTGGAAATAATTTTGAAACACAACTTAATGAGTTTTTCTGTGGCAGCTGAACATTAAGGTGGGCACAAACCCGAGCTTATTTAGATTTTAATATCGTTCCCTCTCTGGGGGAGTTACAACAGGGAGTGGCTTATATTTGTGATGGGACCCTGCTTTTAGCTTTTAAAAAAGTATTACAAAGATTTAAATTAAGTTCTATTTCCCCTAATTCCAGGGCCAAATCCTTTTCAATACAAAAAAAAAAAAATTGAGGGGACATCATATTGAGGGGTGATACTAAAAAATATTATTTACAAAGGATATATTTTATTTTCCTTCTGTTCTGTGCTTATAAGCATGCATCTGTCACCATTTAAACTTTGAGAATGTGTTGAATTCAGTTTGCTGCCTGCGGTGGAGATAGCCTGGAGGAAGCTGGGCTGGGGGTTGCTACCAGGACCTTGCTTGTGGAAGAATAGAATCATGGTGTTTATTTCTGGTTGGATTGTTTTTGTGTCTGGCATTCATGGGAATGTACTCAAAGTCATACATGGGACCTGGGGGACGAAAAATTAGTGCCACACAGATAGGCTTATTCTTGAGGACAGCAAGGAAATCTAAGTATAGACTTGGTTGGATGGATTACGCATCCCTCTCCTCTCTACTCATCAGTATAAACATAAACCAGCGCATGGGGGCAAAGATGCTGATGCCCTGAGTGCCACTGCAGAGGCACATTGTCCCTGGGAATGCCAAATCATGTTGGGCATCCTTTGGGGTGATGGTGTGGTAGAGAAGCCTCACTATGCCAGCCCCAGCTAGCTCCTGGGACGTGAAGATTCTGAAGTTTCTCTTTTATTCTTTGAAATTGGTTTTCCTCTGAGTTTTCAAGTTTAGGGCATAGTTTTGCTTTCTGAATACATTTTAAGAATTTTAGGAAATGGTCAGACCTGTCTTTATCTAATTCACATACACCATGGTTTCTCTTTTGGTTCTAAGTCAATAAGACTGTTGATCTAGGCCATGGAAAATAGAGTCAGATGAATTTTCACCTTTAAATGAGATTAGTGGGTCTGGTAGACAACTTCATTCATTTTATTTATTCAATCAACCCCTCAACAAATAGTTACTGAATGTTGACTGTGTGGCCAGCAGTGTCCCAGGCATTGGGATACAACAGTGAAAAATAATACATCAGCAATAAGGGTGACTACTTATAGAGCATTCACAATGTATCTGGTACCATTCTAAGAATTATACCTTAGAAATTATATTTCATACTTGCATATCCTACTTAGCACATCACTTTATTCTTCACGACAAATATGTGAAGTTAGAATAGAAAGTACAGTTTTAACTGCTTGTCATGGATGAAGAAACTGACACAGAGAGGAACTTGCTTGAGGTTCCATGAAAATGTTCAGGCCTGGGGAATTCCACTCTCCCTGTACCCAACCACCCTCTGATTGTTATCTGGGTTGGCATTCTTGTTCACATTGCTGTTGTAGTACAGTTGGCTAAGTTTTCTAACATCTCTACAAAATTAAAACCACTTGGATTTATACTGGGATTTGGACTGATTAGACTTGTGGGAAGAGAGGGCCCATAAGTTAGAGAAGCTTTGATGAGTCAGCCACTATGCACGACAATCATCTCTAATGTGCACAGCAACCATGAGGTGGGTATCATTCTCTCCATTTTATGAAGGGATGACAAAATGCAGTGTAGTATCATGAAAGAATTTATTCAAGGTCTAGTGGCCGAACTGGGATTTGAACCCAGGATTTTGTGATTCACTTCCTCTTGAAAAATTCTGCGTCCCATGCTTATAAGAGATTCACTTAACTCTTATTCTCAGCATTGCCATAACCTTCAAAGGTATCACGAGAGCTAATGTAAAAAGATGAGGCAGTAGGAAGGAATCTGACCCTACTCCATAGAGAAACAAAAGAAAAATCTTCCAAGGAAACTGTTTTTTCTGCTTTTTAACCTCTGTGCTATTAAAAAATATATAAGGAACAAAGAAAATGAAACCTTTCTAATATTCCTTTGAAAAAAAATATTCAGTGAATTCCCTTTTGAGTAGAATATGATTAACTTAGTCTCATTTTGAGAAGTTAAAAATGCATTCATTTCTCTTGATTATTCAACATTTCTGAATAACCAACAGCAGTATGTAAAAGCCAGAAAGAAAACGTGACTGCATCAGCCAGGCTCCTGTTAATAACTTGGATGGTTCTGGAAGCAAGCATGTGGCAGTTGCTCTACTGATTTATCTAAGAGTGCAGTCTAGTGGAGTAAGAAACAGATATGAATCTCTAAAGTTCATGGTGTGACTGTGGACAAGTCATTTCTGGCTCCTTCAGGCTTATTTCTGCCTCTGAAATTACACATAATTATATCCTCACAAAGGTTCCAGGAGAAGATTCATTAAGGAAATTACCACTCATTTAGAAAATTGCTGCTCAAGTTCACTAAGTGTTTCCCCGGTGGGCCTAATGAACACATGGCTCTCCTCAAGGTGAATGAATCACCTAGGGCTCCCTGGGAAGAGCCTCACTCACTCCTTCTCTACCTCACTCCTTGTTGAGGGGTGCCCAGGACTAGCAGGTCAGTTTCCTTAAGAAGAACATTGACCTACTTACACTATCTTTAAAAAGAGTTATGCTTTTCTAAAGCGATAGTTTGGTCTGAATATTTTCCTCCAGTTCATTCTAGACTTGTGAACATGGGGGGTTCACAGCCTACACAAAGCAGCACTAAGACGAGCCCCCTTGATGTTTCCATAATCACGGGTGATTATTCACTCTGTAATTTTCAGACACGATTGGTCAGGATAAACACTATTTTGTGCTGAACTGATTTATAAAGGAGCATCAGAGTGGCATAAGAGACAATTCAATGATCTTACCCACTGTTAAGTATTTTATAACCTCCTTGATATCTCAAGTCATCAGTGAGCACTGGCAGAGAATGCCAAAGACAGCCTTACTTGTTCAATAATCAGCTGGGTAGTTGAAGATGCCTGGTCAAAGGCTCCAGTGAATATTTGACTGTATGAACAAAATGATGAAGTAGACACTGTTATATTGGAGGTGATGGATGGGAGGACTGGAGCATTAGCAATTTGTCTCCCCCTTGCCTCCCCCCCCCCCCCACCAACCTCCCATTCACTGATCACTTCAGTCTTCAACTATACTCCATTCCACATTATCTTCTTAAAAGAGAAAACACATGAGTTATTCTGATTGACTAGGAACATTGACTGATAGGATATTGTTCTTTTCTTCTATTTCTGGCCCTGCCAGTTAGTCACATAATGATCTCTGAAATCAAGGACTGGGCTGGCAAACACTATAAGCAAAGATTCCTCTTTTGGAGGCTTGGTCTGATTAAAATTTTTGTCTTTTTCTTTTCATTGATTTGGGCCCTTCCTATAGTTGGCTGGGGGACCTCAGTAAGGGCTACAAAACCAAGCTTCAGGTGACTTTACACACCTAGAAAGTCAGCTTTTTAGATATGTTTTCTCTATCAGTTCCTGACATTTCTCAGCATATTTTAAACTCACATATGAGAAAATAAGAGTCTATTTATTTGTACACCCAACCAGTATTTTAGTTGAGACTTTCTATATGACAGTATCTCTATAACCCTATCTATAGAATAGTGTCTCTTCATGAGACTCAGATCCATTACATCAGTTAAAAGCAGAATTAGGAAAAGATGGTGAAGTGTGTGTATGTACTGGGGGTAGGGGTGGGGTAGCAGAAACAAAGACAAAAGGCCTATAGAAACATTGAACAAACATCTTCTCATTGAATAAATATTTGTCCTAAGTATTGGGGAATTAATGGTGGCAAGGTCTCTGCCATCACTGTGTTTTTATTGTGTTGATTAAATAGTTTAGAAAATTATACTTTAGAAACTTTATTTAAGCTCTTATAGTAATATTCTAATATTTGCTAAGTAGTGGAGGGAGGTCCAGCTCTTTGGGGGCCCAGGAAGTGGGGGGAAATAAGTAAATGACTCTTTCTTGCATCTCTCCTGTGAGCCCTGCGAGGAATCTTCACTGCTCTCCTCTCACTCAGGGTTTCCACAGTCACACAGGGAAGGTCAGATTCCCCATGTTTTTAATGACAAGGCAGCCTCAGAGAGATCATTTAGCTTCTTCAAATGAGGAAGGAGAAGAAGAGGAAATGCACACATCCAAAAAGTATGCAGTAATTAACAAGTGCTTCTTGATCTTGGCTGCACATTACACTTTTGCAATCCTTAGTGTCCAGGCTACACCCAGACCAATTAATTCCCACTCTCTGGGTTAGAGCCCCAGCATCAGTGTTTTCAAAGCTCCAAGGTGATTCCAAATGTCAGCTCCTGTTGAGAAATACTGCTGGGGGTATTTTCTCTTTGAATATATATTTGTTCTAAGTTTTGGGGAATTAATGGTGAACAATAGACTCAGAATCAAGGAAAGTTAGAGCAGGAAATAACCCTCAAATCACCTGATTTAATTGCTTAATTGTACCAAGGAAGAATCTATGGGTGAGATAAGTAAGGTGACTAACAAAATTCATATAACTAATCATGGACAGAGCTGGGTTTCTTCCTTTAACTTTGACTTGCTGACCTCTCAAGAAAGGCTCAAATACTGTCACTTCCATATTATAACTAATGTGTATGATTACTCTCAGAGCTTTATTACAAATTTTATTTTTTTAATTGTGGGAGCCATTTCTAAACATACAATGATATTTTAGTACTTTAGTATCTGTTCTGATAGTTTTGTGTTTGTTTGTTTATTGGGACTGTGATTTTTTCCCCCCAAACAAAGAATATCCAGAAGGCGAGGCTAGAAAAGTAATTTAAAATTTGTCAAGTTTTTGCATAACTGGTGTATCTTTGCTGTCTCAGAAAAGAACTAGGGAATCAGAGGTCAACTTGCAGCACCTCATTTATATGATAATTACCAGTAAGCAGTGGCCAGTGATTCATGATACAAATCATTTGTTCCTCTGGGACTTGTATGTTTACTGGGCAGGAAGTATGTGATTATAGACTAATTAGTTTCTTGGTGACAGAAAGAATGTAGCACAATTGAACCTAAGTTTGTTAATTGTGTGTTGTTTAGTTTCTTTATGTACTTGTCATGGCAGTGTTTTTAATTTAATTTTTAATCTACAGGAAGTTTCTGCATGAATATACACCTGGATGACTGGACACCAACCTTCACATTATCACCTTTAAAGTTTGTAACATGCTTTAATATGCCAATCTTATGTAATCATAGCACCAGTCCTTTGAGGCACATATTACTATTGTTATAAACCTCCCTTTACAGATGAACAAATGAAGGCAGAGCAGTTAGAGTAAGACTTAGAGTTCCTACAACTAGACATGTACCATATTACGTGGTATTCATATATCTTATGATTATTAATTAGGAAGAATATAATGAACAGCCAGAAATGATCATTGCTCAGCTGACTTTTCATAATTTTCTCAACTACTAAGAGAAAGACCATAAAGAAAAGAGATAAGCAACCATTGTATTAGGGGTGGAGAATAAAATTATTATCGGGGAATATAAATTTGAAGAGGTGTTATTTTCTCAATGAGGGAAAAGATCTTCAGTGGGCATAAGCTGAATTAAAAAACAATGGAATGAGCCCTGGCCAGTGTGGCTCAATTGTTTGAACATTGTCCTGTGCTTGGAGAGGTCACTGTTTCAATTCCCTGTCAGGGCACATGCCTGGGTTAAAGGCTTGATCCTCAGTAGGGGACATGCAGGAGGCAACCTGTCAATGTTTCTCTTTCATCCATATTTCTCTCTCTCCCTCTCCCTTCTTCCCTCTCTAAAATCAATTAAAAACATATTTTAAAAATGAAATGGTATTTCTAGTTCAGCACAAGAGAGGTACAAGAAAAGTGAAGAGAAGGTAAGAGTAAGCTTGGGAACTGAAACCCTCAAAGAACAATAATAGTAAATGCAGGGAAGGACAGAAGAAAGTGAGAAGTAATGACCAAATGCAGTGAAAAAGAAGTATGCCATCAAACCAAAGCAAGATGGGAAGTTAGAATTAGATAAATAATAAATTTTGTTTTTAGTGATTTTTTTCATGTTCCAGAGGTCCAGAAATATTCATGTAAAAGATAGACAGAAAGTCGTTATTACCTGAAATGGAATAAGAAAAATGAATAAGCAACACTTCTACCTACAGCATAGTGTTCACTGCATTTGTCTCCCAGGCAAATGTTTCCTGAATATTTATGACAGAATCTTTCTGACAAATAATACAGAGAGTTGTATTACCTGAAATATAGAAAAAATGTGAGCTAGCATGGAACCCAAAGGCTCTCTGATATGGATGATGTGGAAAGAATATTATCTCTGAGATAGCAGATTTTGCTATGCTTAGAAAAAGCCTTGGGCAAAATGTAGATACTACAAGAACCCGAAATATCATTCTATAGGTGATGCATTCCACAATCTGATAGGCAAAATAGTACTACCATAGAAGATTAAACTTCACAAACTCAAAGGGCATCCAGTTTTATTTAAAGCCTTGTATTAATCTCCAAATGCTTTTTGAGGAATATTTTCATAAATTTACAGTAAAAAAAAAATAATCTATGGCCAAGAGCACACTATATATTGCTACCTGTTGGGTCTTTATTACATAAGCTTGTATCATCTTAGGCCCTCATGTAGCCCTTTAGGGGAACATTGGAAATACCTTGTGTATTAGTCAGGACTTCTCAGAGAAACAGAGGCAACAAGATGAGTGGTGTGTGTGTGTGTGTGTGTGTGTGTGTGTGTGTGTGTGTGTGTGTGTGGTGTCACTTTATCCCCCAAAGAAAAAGAAGCATCATTGATTGACTAGGGAAAATCAATACTAGAATTTGAATTTTTGTTGGTGTGTCTGGGAAGCCTAAGAACGAATGTGTAGATTGAGACATAACTTTTGACAACAGATTCCAGTTAGCTTTGGATGATGATATCTGTGGAAATGACTATACAAATATGTAAGCATAGAGATGTATATTCCCATTTTAAACGAATAATCCTCAAGTGTACATAATAAAGGAAAGTTTCGAAATTCACAAGATGTTCCAAAGACTGGGTCTTGAATCTTCAAAAGAAAAAAAAAATACTACTACCATTGGTTTATAGAGTAGTAGTAGTAGTAGTAGTAGTAGTAGTAGTAGTAATGGCTAACATTGTGCCAAGTGTAATCCTCAAGAAAAGCCATTCTGAGTATGCAAATAAGGAGAACAGTTAAATAATCTGCCCAAGGTCAAGAAGCCTCTAAGAGGCCTACGTCTCCCATCCCCTTTCCCTAGGAAGAAGGTATTTAAATCCGGATTGTAAGCCACCTTGGGGAGTTATTTATTTTTCCCTGGGATCTTCCACATATACAAGAGGTACACATGTTAATGAACTTCTGTTTTTTTCTTGGTAATCTGTCTTTCATTATAAGGGCCTCTGCTAAGAACTCAGAAGGGTAGAGGAAAACTATTTTTCCTCCTCCATAATTCTATCTTGGGAAATCAAGTCCCGGACTGAACAGTGAGGTTGGCTCAAGTGCCAAGCAGTCCCAGCTGAGGGGTGGGAAGCTTCTAGGGGGAAGTCAATGATATTGGCATCAAAGTAGGACAGAAGGCACATGCATGGTTGCTGGTGGGAGTTGAAAGTGGTTCAACATTTTTGGAGGATAATTTGGCAAAATCGATAGAAATGTTCAAGGTACACCCAAGAGTCTTCTTCTAGGAATCTCATCTGCTGAGATAAAGCACAAGTGCATAAGCCCTGGTCAGAACTCAGGATGCTACTGCAGGCTCCCCTCCCATGATAGGAAAACCTGCTAACAACCTGCATTTTTAGGACAAGGTGGCATCTATATTAATAAAAGTGTAATATGCTAATTAGACTGAATATCTTCCAGTTGGCCTTCTGGACATCCTTCCGGACAAAGCCATGGTGGGGGGGCTGAGATGGAGGTGGTTAGAGGTAATCAGGCTGGCAGGGGAGAGCAGTTAGGGGGATCAGACTGTCAGGGGAGAGCAGTTAGGGGGATCAGACTAGCAGGGGAGAGCAGTTAGAGAGATCAGGCTGGCAGGCAAGTGAGCGGTTAGGAGCCAGCAGTCCTGAGGTGTACCGGATTGGAGAGGGTGCAGGCTGGGCTGAGGGACCCCCCCACCTCCCGTGCACGAATTTCATACACCAGGCCTCTAGTAATAATAGCAACAAATAAACACTTACTGAGTACTTATCATATGGCAGCTACTAAGTGCTTTATAAGGACCTCTTCATATAAAGATACTTATCCCGTCTTGTATCATGAATTCCTGTGAGAATCTGATCTGGGTCTTTTTCCCCACTCAGGAACAGCCACATATCTCCTGTTTTGTTTTCTATTACTATGAAACAAACTGCCCCCAAACAACAGTAGTTTTTGTTTTTTATTTTTAGTTTCCATGATTGTGTGCATTGACAGGTGATTCTTCTGCTTGATCTGGTGTCAGCTGGACACTGGGGCAGCTGAAAATTCCAAAATGGCCTCACTCACATGACTGACCATTGGTGCGAGCTGCTGGCTTTTGGCCAGGGGTTTCAGTTGTCTTCCTCCTGGGCCTCTCCAAGAGGTTGCTTGAACTTCCAACAGTCTGGTGGTCACTGAGTCACTTCCTCTGAATTATATTAGTTAATATATTTAATGAATCTTTTGCACAGATTCATGGGAGGAAAGTATACAAAAGCATGAATACTGGAAGGCATGGTTCATTGCAGGCCACCAAAGTTACAGCCAACAATATTCACACCCAATTTTGTATAATAATTTCAGGAGATATGCACACCGTATAAATCCGTTTAAGGACCCCTTGGAGTGAATAGACTTCAGGTTAAGAACTCAGGATTTATTATTAAACAAAGGGAAGCCGTTGCCCAACCTGTCTAGTGTAGAGGAGAAGAGAGACAACCCTGACTATAAAGGGAATTGCACACAATTAGCACACTGCCCTAGCTGGTGGGCAGAACATTGACCTGCAGACTGAAGGGTCCCAGGTTCAGTTCTGGTCAGGAGCTTGTATCTTGGTTGCAGGCTCAATCCCTGGACCTGGGTCGGGCACATGCGGGAGGCAACCAATTGATGTATCTTTCTCCCACTGATGTTTCTCTCTCAGTGTCTCTTTCACTCTCTCTAAAAATCAATGGAAAAGATATCCTTAGGTGAGGATTTACAAAAAAAACCCAAAAAACAAAAAACAAAAGCACACTGATGTGATCATGCATGACATGCTCCAGGGATGGGGAGAGATGAGTTAACTAAAAGACTAGGAATTACAATTAGATTCAGATTATGGAATATTTCGAAAGACAGCTCGTGGAGCTTGAACTTTCTTCAGTAGGCATTGGGGAGCCATTGCAAGTGGGTTACTTTAAAACAGGTGTAAAGAGCACAAATGCTAAAATAATTCAGGAGAATTACAAGAATTAAGAAATAAGGAGAATGGTGAGGAGGGAATTACATTAAGGAGCTTTATGAGGTTGTAGAGTTTTGACTCAGAAGCCAGTTTTAAAGTCAGGATTAAGAAAATAGCTCTAGTAAAGAATGGAGGCAAACATTTTACTGTAGAAAAGGGTTTTGTGGTACATTATATAGCAAATATATAATAATTTAGAGAGCCTTATAGACCTGGTATCATTTTGTGTGATTGAATTAACAGAGAGCTCAGTCAGCCTTTATAGTTTCAATTGATATGAAAAGAAAATCAAACCAGGAATTTTCAAAATGACTCTCTACCCAGTGTTCAAAGAGTTCTCCAGTGTGGCTGTAAAGGATAATGAGTCTAAGACTAAAACATGCTTATTTGGGTCCATAAGAATAAAGCAGATGCCTGTGGAGTCAGAGCAAACCTTGAATGTTAGCAGGTTGCTTTTCACTAAGGGAGAATGTTAAACCTACAGCAAAGATCCCAAAGGGCAGAAAACTACCAGTAGGGGTTCAATTTCTGCTTGTCAGCTTATAAAACTGAGAAGATTTCCCCATGTTTGGCCCTAAAATGATACCTGAAATAGTATTCAGAGGATATATATTAGGGGTTAGGTGGGAGGGCATAAAAGCATGTTTATTTCAGGGATGACATTTCTTTTGTAAGCTTAAGTCTGCTTCTTGATTTCTGAAGCCACCTTTGTTAGGCTTCTTTATCATTCAGCTTCAGAGTCCATTGGTACTTATTAGGAGTGGCTCTGCCAGGTGTGGCGGTGCTTGGTGCTAAGTTGTCCACACATAGACATTGGAGCTTTCTAAGGTCTACTGGCTAATATTTGAGGGACTGAGCAAGATGGGATGGACAGTGCTATTAGGGGTATGAAACAGAAAAAATTCGGTGGGACCACACAGAGATTTCTCAGTACTGTTGATTCTCAAACCAAAAAGAAAAAGAAAAAAGCTTGTATTTTATCCCCATTAATTTAATTTTCATTTAATTGGTCTCATGAATTGTGTTTTAAATCTTTTTGCTTGTTTTAATTTTACTGAAGAATAATTGACAAATACGAGTGTACATAAAGTGTACAATATGTTGGTGGATATATATATATATATATATTACATATATATAATATATATGCACATATATATAATATATATGTGCATATATATTATATATATGTAATATATATATATAATATATATAATATAATATATATATATCCTATAAAATAAAAGGCTAATAGTCAAATCTACCAAACCATGAAACAACTGGTCTCTATGATGTCCACTGACCACCAGGGGGCAGGCACTCAACACAGGATCTGCACCTGGTGATCAGTGCACTCCCACAGTGGGGAGTGCCACTGAGCCAGAAGCTGAGCTCATGGCTGGCGAGCACAGCTGCAGTGGTGGGAGCCTCTCGCACCTCCGTGGCAGTGCTAGGGATGTCCGACTGCTGGGAGTGGGCCTAAGCCAGCAATCGGACATCCCCTGAGGGCTCCCAGACTGCAAGAGGGCTGAGGGACACCCCCCCCCCCCCCAGTGCATGGATTTCATGCACCAGGCCTCTAATTACCAAGATCAAGTAATTGCCAAGATCAAGCTGAATATCTGTACCTGTTGACCTGCATCACTGGAGTGGGGAATTTAACATCCTGTCTGGATGTTTCTAATGGGCCACCATTTGGAAACCACTACTGTATACACTTTACTTCTTAGAACTAAGCTCTTACCTATTGAGCTACCTAGCCATGGTTCCTGATTTTATTGGTACCAAAATTACTTGGGATAGATTGTTTTCAGGCACCTATCAGGAGATTCAGGAGATGGATGGTGATAATAAGTGCTATGTCTATGGTATTATGAGTTCTTGACATGGAAAGTAAAAATAAAACACACACACACACACACACACACACACACACACACACACACACTCAACCAAACTAATGTCTTAGAGGATTTTTAGCTCTCTGCTTTCCTAACGGTGTGTCTCTGTAATGGAAGCCAGGCAAAAACCAACCTGGAAATTCAGTGGCAGCAACACTTAAGCATAAAAGAAAAAGTGAAAACCACAGTTGTCTGATCGTACACTGGATGTGCCACAGTGTTGATGGGTTGTATGTTTTGTACTCTGATTCTCTATTCAAGGAGTTCCTTCCATCCTCCCTTCTCAGCAGCACAACATTATCACTTCTGAATTTTCGTCCTCTCCCTTGCCATTTATAATTATCACTTCCTCCTTGCAATGCCTAGCTTCTGGCCCTCAATCTGCTAATTGTACTTTTCAGCTCTAATTCCATGTTGGTTGTTCTGCATGGAGTCTGGCCTTTCATCTCTCAGATCTGTGTTTTAAACACTGTCCCCTCAGTCAGCATTGTAATCAACCAATCTCTCTCTCTTTCTCTCGCCTTATTATTCTATTTCATCTCTTTTTTTCTAACTTTCAACAATCACAAAACAGCCTCTCAAGCAAAAGTCACATTCAATAACTTGATGTTTCCATTCCCTTAAGTAGAGTGCACATTTTTTATTCTTACTCCAACGGCAAAAGCCTTTTGCTGACAGAGCAAGGGCTTTATTCGCAGTAGAGGAAGAGCTACAAATAAATGTATGTCTGTGTATGTATATACATAGCAAGAGACAGAACGAGAGAGAAGGTTTACAAGTGAAAATATGGGAAAAGATACTGGTCTGTGCTGAGCTTGAGAACTAGTTGGACAATCTGTCTTGACTTTAGTTGAAAACTTTCTGTAATGCATTGCCCTCTTGGGGATTGAATCTATTCAAATTGATCTCTTCTATGAGTGGGCACATCGTTTTCGACATGTTTCTATGAAGATGTGCTGTTTTCATGCTTAGGGAAGCACACTGCATGCTGAGTGAGACTGAAGGAAATGCCAAATTAATTCATTATGTCCGTGGCAATGTTCTTTTCCCAGCAAAGGGCTGCCTTAATAAGCCAGGCGGAGGTGTGTGCAGGGGTGTCCCTGCCTCTGCAGGAAGCTTGGCAATCTTCCCCCCAGAAAACTCAGCTCTGGTGTTTGTTGTTTGAGGCTCTTGATTGTAATATTAGTTTTCTGCCCCACTCTTGGCCGTATTATATCACAGTAGGGGAAGGATGACAATGGAAATTATGGCAGCATGGCAGCGAATGATTTCCAAAATGGACAGCATTGTGCATGGCTGTGGGTCTGCTTTCAGCACCCTGCCTGAAAGAGTGAATGGCTGCTGTTTCCAGCCAAATGCTGGCGACTGCAGGGCCACTTCAAACCATCAGTGGAACAATGTTATCAAGCGGCTGAGTCCCTGCTTGTGTCAGTAAGCCGTCATTATTCCTCACGAGCCAACTGCAGGAGAAGGCTACGGTGACAAACACACTGTTATGTTGTATTTTAATGTGTGCCAATCAGCTTAATGCTGGCCCTGACATTTAACTCAGGTACCGCCTTTTCTATAACAGATGCCTGCGTGCTTCCTTCGTTTGCAGTTCCCAAAGGTGCCAGAAAGAGCAGATAGGCACCATGAGAGGTCACTTACAAAGAAACATAAAGGAACGAAATCCATGGGATGGCTGAGCTCTTTCCAATTAAGTTGCGTGATATATTCCAAAATCCTACAAACATCTGTGGCTGAGCAATCTTCACTTTTTTAAAAAAAATTATCTTTATTATTGGAAGAATTGCAGAAATCTCCCTCCCTCCTACCCCATTGACCTCTTCCTCCCTGCTCCCGTCCCCTCCCCAGGGCTTCGCTGCACTATTTATTGTCTGTGTCCATGAGCTATGTATATATGCATCTAAGTTCTTTGGTAAATCTCTTCCCCCATTCTCTTCCTCTGAGATTCACCAGTATGTTGCATACTTCAATGTCTCTGGATCTATTTTGTTTGTCAGTTTATTTTGTTCATTAGATTGCACATATAAATGAGATTTTTTTTTAAAGCTGTGGTACATTTACACAATGGAATACTATGCAGCTGTTAAAAAGGAACCATTACACTTTGAGACAGCATGGAAAGACCTGGAGATTATTATGCAGTCTTCACTTTGACAGATATATTTGGAGATCAGATCCTCAGACACCTATTCAGCCTAATTTCTGCTGTCAGACTCCACCAAAGAATCTATCGATCTTTAGGGACTTGTAGGTCCTGTGGGGACTTCGTTTTGTTCCTTAGCAAGGGCTGTAGGATGTGGATATGATGTTTGCCACCACTTAACATTTATTTTAATTTAGGCTTGGATTTGGAGGCATCCAGAAATTATTGCCTTTGAGCTTTCATACCTTGATCCAAGATAGCTATCAACTGGATGCTGTGGTTGCTGGATTGTCACTTTTGGGTGGCAGTAACCAAATAAGAAGAGACAAATAAGACAGAGGTCATTAGTAATACTTCTGTCCAACCATGTATGTCCTATGGGAGAGAATTTTATTAAAACACCTGAGCCCGACAATCACTGCATTTTAAAGAATCTCAATGCATGCTTCAAACCAAGGCTGAAAGAAACACATGTACTTTGGTAAACTTCTCACTGATCTTCAACTGTTGTCCTTTACATTGCTGAACTTTATAAAATATTCACCTTGAATTTCCTAAGCAAGTTAAATCTCCTTGGGGGTGTCCTAGGCTGTCTTGTGTCAAGAACTCTTAGTTCTTTCTCTATTAGGACATTCCTTTAGCCCAGGGTTCCCAAATGTTATATCGATCTACAAGGAAAAGAAAAGAATATGCACAATGTGGTGAACTTTTTCTTAAGATGGATTTATTGAAATTAAAGTTCTGTTCTTTGTCTATTTTGAGATTGTGACTTTACTACTTATGGTTTAATTGTCCATTCTTTATGAAATAATAGTGACAACACATGGTGATTTTTTTTTCCAATAAATGTCCTAACTTGGGAAAATGAAGTCTACTGTCTGTGGCAGTATACCATATCCACCTATTTATCTAATCACCTTATTTTAAAATTTTTCTTTGTTTTTGAATCCAGCAGCCTAGGAATTAATGTTTCATCAAATGAATCACAAATTCCTAGAAGGAAGATTCAAAGTGCCTGTGGGCTCTTCTAACTGCCACATAATAACAAACCAAAACAAAACAGAGAGCCAATTATATATTGATGAGAGATGCAAACCTGCAAAAATTCAAATTTTTTTCTAATTAGCACTACTCTGCTCAGTAGCTTCTCTATCCCTTCAGTCCTCTCTCCCATCAAGTATCTAGTTAGTAGATGTTTACCAATTAATGTACATCAAATACAGTTCTCCTACGTAGTCATGAAATGCTCCCCTTAGTGTTGTAGGTAGCTTTAGCACCTTTTAAAACATGTGGCCTTTGACAGAGACATCTGACATAGACTCTTTTAAAGTGGCCAAATTCCTAGCCTATTATAAAACTTTAGTTTTTGATCACTGGGGCCAAGGCTTCAAACAAAGTTATAATGTGATTTCTTATGATGGTTGTCTATACATTCAAGCTTCTACCAGGTATTACATAAAACATTTTTTGGACCCCTGCACCCAATTCTTTCATCCACCGATTCCCACCTCTGACAACTACCAGTCTATTCTCTGTATCTTTTTAAAAAACCTTTATTGTTGAAAGTATTACATATGTCTCCCTTTTCCCCGCAATGACCCCTTCTAGCCCATTCATGTCCCCCACACCAGATCTTCACCACCCTATTGTCTGTGTTTGTGGGTTACCTATATACGCATATAAGTTCTTTGGTTGATATCTTCCCACCCATCCACCAACCCCACCTTCCCTCTGAGATTTATTCTCTATGTCTTTGAGCATGTTTTTTTATTTGTTTGCTTGCTTTTTGTTTTATTTTGTGTGGGTTTTTTTTAGATTCCATATGTAAGAGAGATCATGCAGTATTTGTCTTTGTCTGTCTGACTTATTTCACTTAGTGTAATACCCTCAAGATCCTTCCATGTGGTCTCAAATGGAAAGATATCACTCTTTTTATGGATGAATAATATTTCATTCATCCATTGATGGAACTTAAGTTGTTTCCATATTTTGGCTATTGTAAATAGTGCTGCATTGATCAGGAGGATGCATGTGAGACCACATCTCACCAACACTTGTTGTTTCTTGTCTTTTTTAAAATAGCCATTCTAACAGGTATGAGGCAGCATTTCATTGTGGTTTTCATTTGCATTTCTCTGATAATTAATGATATTGAGCATCTATTCAGGTACCTGTTGGCCATTTGTATGTCTTCTTTGGAAGTATTTACTTAGATCTTCTACCCATTTTTAATTGGATTGTTTGTTGTTTTTGCATGGAATTCTTTGAGTGTTAACCTCTTAACAGATATATGATTTAATTTGCAAACAAATATTTTCTCCCATTTAGTAGGTTGCCTTTTATTTTGTTGATGTTTTCTTTTTATTCTTTTTCTTTGCAGAAGTTTTTTAGTTTGATGTAATCCTACTTGTTTATTTTTGCTTTTTTACTTTTTTTAATTTTTGCTTTTATTTGGGTGTCAGATGTAAAAAGTCATCCCCAAGGCCTATGTCAAGGAACTTACTGCCTGTGTTTTCTTACAAGAGTTTTATGATTCAGGTCTTACATTCAAGTCTTCAATTCATTTAAGTTTCATTTTTGTATATGGTCCAGTGTCATTATTTTGCATGTGGCTGTTTTCCCAGCACATTTATTGAAAAGACTGTCCTTCTTCCATTGCATATTCATGGTCCTTTGTCATAAATTAATTTACTACATGTGCAGGGTTTTATTTCTGGGCTCTTTTGTTTCATTGATCTATGTGTCTATTTTTATGGCAATACCGTACTGTTTTAATTACTATAGATTTGTAATAGAATTTGAAATTAGGGAGCATAATGCCTCTAGCCTTGTTCTTCTTTCTCAAGGTTGCTTTGGCTATTCGGGGTCTTTTTATATGATATGTATGATTGTTCTATTTTTGTGAAAAATGTCATTGGAATTTTGATAGGGATTAGGTTGAATCTGAAGATTGCTTTGGTTAGTATGGATATTTTAATAATATAAATTCTTCCAATTTATGAGCACCAACTATCTTTTCATTTATTTCTGTCTTCTTCAATTTTTTTTTCCCTTAATGTCTTGTACTTTTCAGTATACAGATCTTTCACCTCCTTGGTTAAATATATGCCTGGGTACATAAGACATTATTCATCTCTCCAGCATGATTGCATGAGCTTCTGTGATGTGAGATTCCACTCTCAGTATCTGAATCACACAGTTGGTCCTTTTGACAGGTACAGCTTAAAGTCAGTCATTGAAAGAATCACAGATACCCTTTAACATTCTGTATTTGTTATCCATTGCTGCATACTAAGTTACTATGAACCCAGTGTCTTAAAACAATACACAGTAATTATTTCACAATTTCTGTGTTTAGGAATTGGTGCACAGAGTAGCAGGGTCTTCTGTGTCAGGGTCTCTCATGGGCTGCCTCAGATTTGGTCAGGGATGGTTCTCATGTAAAGGCTCACATTTATTGACAGCATTCTGAAGGGTTGTTGGAACAGGGGCCTCAGTTACTAGCTTACTCTGGGCTGAAGGCCACCCTCAGTTTTTTGCATTGTGGGCCTCCCCAAAGTGGCTACTTGATTCATCAAATTGTGTTAGTCAGGAAGGCAAACGAGTCAGCTAGCAATACACAAGTTACAATGTTATGTAACACTAGAGGCTGGGTGCACGAACTCGTGCACGGGTGGGGTCCCTCGGCCTGGCCAGCGATTGGGGCCAATCAGGGCCATCTTGCCCAGTCCTGATCAGGGCCGGCTAGCTCAGGGCAGGGACCATGGGAGGTTGGCTGGCCATGGGAGGTTGGCTGTGGGAGCACACTGACCACCAGGGGGCAGCTCCTGTGTTGAGCATCTACCCCTGGTGGTCAGTGTGCATCGTAGCTACCGGCCAGTTGTCTGGTTGACTGGTTGTAATGGTCACTTAGTCTTTCATATATATATAGATAATCATGGAAGTAACATCCCATTTCTGTGCCAAAGTCTATTGGTTAAAAACAAGTCATAGTAGCAATCCTCCCTCCCTCCCCACTCAAAGGAAGGGAATTGCATTAGAGCATAGATATCAAGAGGCAGGAATAACTAGAGTCTTTTTAGAGTCTGTCTTCCACACCCCTGGATTTGAGAGATATGAACCCAAGGGCCATGGTTAGTTCTTTGTTTCCATCTCATCTTAGAGAAAGGATATCTTTGAGTTCATCTGGGGGAAGTGAGTCTGAAAGGGCTGAATTCTAAAACAGTATAATGGCATATAATTTTGCTATTCTTAAGGTGCAAATATCTTAAAATTTATGCAAATAAAGTATATTAAGGAAAGGTCCTATCTGATATTCTTTAGTAACTCCATGATATCCATTTATAATTATCATTTTGTTTCATTCTAGTCAATAATTGAGGAAGCATTTTTTTTTTTTTGCATTTCTAGTGCATGCTAAATGTGGTAGGGAATACAAACTAAGGTTATGACAAGGTTTGCTCTTTTCAGAGATTTGTATTTATAAGCAAGGGGTGAGAGGGAAACAAAACATACAATTGCAACAGAAAGAAAATAAAATTAGACAATCAAGTGCTAAATGCATTTAGTAACTATGGTACAGGAAAGAGAGAAATTGATGTTGAGTGAAGTTACTAACAGCCTTGTCAGGAAAAGCAGAACTTGAAAGATGACGAGTTTAGATAGGAAGTAACAAAGAAAGTTAGGAGATTTAAGGAGAAGATGACGGAAGGCAGGACGACCCTGGGACTCATGGAGAGGACTGAGGAGCTGTGGGTAGTGAAGAGAATGGGGAGCAATGAGCAATAAAGTCAGAGTGACATGGATAGGTTTGCTTTAAGGCTGTTGAATATGGGGGTGAGAAGAGTGACATGATGGACAATGGGGAATCATTCTAGATTGTTCAGCAGAGAAAAAAAGGGGTATTTGAGGGGAACTGTTTGTGCATGATAAATAATTTGAACAGTGGGGTGACAAAAACCTGGGCCAGGCTGTTGGAAGTAGAAATGGTTAATTGGAATGATATTTATGATGAAGAATCCACAGTTTAGATAGATTGCCTAGATATACTAATAGCAGCAGAATGCATGTTCACCCCTGCCTTTGACCAGCCTCTTCTCTCCATTTGAAGTGGATAGCATTTGGGCAGCTAAGGGCCCAATTAGGATTCCCATTGATCAGTTGATTGCACTAACTAGTTGTTATCTCTTGGCTTTGAATCCTGAAATACTCATATATTAATAAAGGCCTCAAAAGTCTAACAGCCTCTAAGAGCTATTGACACTTTAAGCATTGTAATGGGGTCAGGAGGGACCTTTATATGTCATCAAATCACACTGTATATGTGGTCACGTGTAGCCTATAGCAATGCTTTCAAATGTGTTCCACAAACCAGTAGTCTCCATAATATTTTATAGGGTTTCTTTAAACAAAAAACAAAAGAGCAAAACCATATGTGTATTATGGAAAGGTTCATGGTCAAATGTTTGGGAAACCCTGAGTGGGTGGGAGGAGTTATAATAAAAAATGTTTCCCAAACTTTTTCACTAATGGAACCGTGTGTGTGTGTGTGTGTGTGTGTGTGTGTGTGTGTGTGTGTGCTGCATGCATGCACATCATCTCTAGTACTAATGTTCTGCCTAACACACTTGGGTGAATGCCAGGGTGTTAACTAGTTTTCAATGAAGTCAACAGCCATCTATGAATTTTTTGGCTTGTGGACCATCAGGTTTCTTCTTGTCATACCTCCTTTGATGTTTTATATAACTGAATTTTAAAGCTGTTTCTTTCCCATCAGTGCTGGAAATTGGGCAAGAAAAAAAAAGAAGAAATAAGCAAATGTAACTCTTTTGCTTGATGTTTCTTATAAGTGTTTTGAGGAAAAGGCATAGGAAGGGAAATGATTCCACCTAAGGTTGCTACCTGCCTGGGTTGGCAAGTTGCCCAATTTTCAAAGATTCTTTGCTTTCTGCCACTACCCTCATTCAACAGGCAGACCTGAGTTTAATAGTGCTGGATCATTTCTCCTGTTGTGAGACCTGGAGTAAGTTACTTAACCTTGCAGCTCCTCCATCTCTTCCTGTGTTTTTTTTCTCTTCATGATTTATATTTTTTAACTATGTAAACTTTGTTTCTTAGAAGAGAGTTTCTATACGAAGAGCAAGTAACCCTTTAAGCTCAGAATTTGAAATACTAACTTTAAAAAAACAACCTTCCATTAAACTATTTTATTAAATTTGGATTCCAGATTATCAGTTTTAGGATGGTAAAAGCAGCAGTTATAAGAGGTGGTGGTTGGTAAAGAGATTGGTGTTGGCCTGAGGTGTCAATTGACCTACTTTATTAAACATGTTCTCACTTGCTATTGTCGTTCAAAATGTGTTATTTTGTTTTTGCAAGATCAGTGTCATTGTAGAAAATGTTTTTTATGTCCATGCCCTGCCATGCTTGTGCTCCATTTGCAAGGTTTCTAACATGATATAGGTCATTTAACTTTTTATATATATTGAGAGAAACAGAGGGAGAGAGGGAGAAGGAGAGGGGGAGAGAGAGAGTGTGTGTGGGGGGGGAGACTTGGAGAGAGAGAAAGAAACAGTCTTTAGTAGGATACTAAAATATTTATAGTTTTAATTTCTATGTCCTAAATGAAAACACCATGCTGTTTAACAAAACCTACAAAACCCTCCACGCAAAGTTCATATAATATGGGTTGCTGGGTTGCCACCATCATTGAAATTAATCTTACTTTCATCATTTGGGTCTTGCATTAATCTTTGAAAAACAAAGCTTATAAGTGATGTTCCTATAATAGTTTTGCTTGGAACATAAGCATTTGAAGGTTATTTTAACTGTGATGGAGTTAAAGCCATGACGATGGATGAAGTTGCCCATGGAGAACATGTATTTGCATGTTGAATTGAGTGCCTGCCGAGAATGCAACTGGGAACCAAGGGCAATAGATTCAACAACACTGGTTTAGGTCGGAGAACAATGCAGAAATGTTGTTCCCGCAAAGGCACACATACTAGGCTCTTACTCATCTCTAAAATGCTGAATTCATAGCAGCCAGCTGCCTCTGGGACCTAAGGATGACTCTGCAATGCTATGTTTTGTCACAATAAAAGTTCTTTACTTGTCAACCACCAAAAGGTCTAATGGACTTGTTCCCTTTCTTATTTATTTGAGTTGCCCTTTCCTCTCCCAATTTCTAATGACTGTTGTTGAGCTAAGTAGTAGTTGCCCATTAATATTCTTTAGTTAAAGGTTTCCTTTATGCATTCCATCCCTTGATTTTTAGTACTAGTTAAAATGTACATTAAGTTTCAATTTTCTAATTCATTGAGTTCAAATTCTGTCATCTTATGAGGTTACCTCTATAAACCTTACCCTGACCCCCCTCATACCCACCCCAGATGGAGCCAACCATTTCTCTGCTTCTATCATATGAGTGGCATTTAATTATTTAGATGTTGAACTCACCAAGCTCAGGAGCTATATATTAATCATCTCTGTTGCTATCTCATAGCACAGAGTCTGAATGATAAATAATAGTTGAATTGAACTGAGCAGGCACACAAAAAATAACACTGCCAGGGATCACAGCTAGGAATATATTTCTGGCCAGCCTTTACCTCGTCTCCAAGCCACCATATTCAAAGCTGGGAAAGGAACCAGGTAAAGGAAAATTCATTTGGGGAATTCCAGTGAGCATAGACATGCCTATTAGAACAGAGCAGATTCCTTTTTGCTTCTTTTGATAAATACTTACCAGAAAATCTTAACAAGCAACCACTTCCAAGAGTTCACACCAAAATAGGAAATGTCCAATACATTTAGTGACTTGTAAATATTTATTTTTTAAGCATATGAAAACAGAAGTTGTTGCATATGAATGTTTATGCCGAGGAAATGCAGAATTTGCCCTTCTGACAACCTGCTATGAATTTTAACAATATTTGAAATTTTTGTTGCTAATTAGTCAATTTGATATTTGGCTGTTGCCTTGGGGAATTTACACTGACCTGCTAACAATTTAACACAAGACCAGTTAGGTAAAACTTCCAGCTTCCTGGTAATGCTTAGGTATGTGCAGAAGGACATGATGACATCATACTTAGGTCACAGGTGTTAACCAGTGCACCATGCCCTCACTCCCGCCTGGGAGATCTGGATATGTTTCTCAATAACCACAGTTCTGTGGCTTGTGAGCATTTATAGCTCTGCTCATGTGGCTGGGGGTGGGTGAGTTACGATGGCAGTGGTGGAGGAGGAGGAGAAGGTGGAGTTTGGAGAGAGTGTGCTTACTTTCTCTGCATTCTCTCTGTCTTTTATCTCTCTCCTATTGCCTTCCTTCTCCTCTCATCCCCTCCCCTCACCTCCTCTCTGCTGAACTACCACACTATCATGTCAGTATACATGAAGCCCAGCTCCTTCCTTGGCTTCTTTTTTTAAAAAAAATATTTTAATTGATTTCAGAGAGGAGGGGAGAAGGAAAGAGAGATAGAAACACCAATGATGAAGATAATCATCGATCGGCTGCCTCCTGTACACCCCACACTGGGGATCGAGCCTGTAACTTAGGCATGTGCCCTGACCAGGAATCGAACAGTGATCTCCTGGTTCATAGGTTGATGCTCAACCACTGAGCTACTTCAGTTGGGCTTCCTTGGCTTCTTAAAAAATTCACTTGAAGCTGAGTTTAGCATCTTTATTAAAGAGTCAGGGAATGGGGTAGAGAATGAATACAGGGTTTAGTCACAGACAATGAGAAAGTTGGCCTTCTTGTTGCCTTCCCCCTGCCACTCATCTTCCTCTACTATATCCTTCAGTGTAACTAAGTTTTTCCATTTCCCTGGTTCAGGAAAAGTCTATCTTCATTCAGATCTATTCTAATGAAGTCTTTTCCCAACAAGGATAGGCTTTTCTTGGAATAAGTTCTAGAGCCAAAAGCTACATTTTCCTGATATTATTACTCCTATAATACTTACAAAACTAGTTTGTATTAGTTTAAAGTTATATTAAACTAGAGGCCCAGTGCACAAAATTCATGCATGGGGTAAGGGGTCCTCTCAGCCCAGCCTGCACTCTCTCCAATCTGGGATCCCCAAGATAGGGACAAAACTGGCAGTCAGACATCCCTCTCACAATCCTGGACTGCTGGCTCCTAATTGCTCACCTGCCTGCCTGCCTGGTCGCCCCTAATTGCCCCCCCCCAGCCTGATTGCCCCTCACTGCCTCTGTGTGCCAGCCTAATCACCCCTAACTGCCCCCCCTGCTGACCTGGTTGTCCCCAATTGCCCCCCGCTGCCAGCCAGGTCACCCCCAACTTCGCCCCCCTTCTGGCCTGGTCGCTCCTACTGCCTCCCCTGCTGGCTAGGTCACCCCTCATGGCCCCTCCACTGGCCTGGTCGCCCCACGCAGCCTGCTCATTCAGTTGTTTGGTCATTTCTTACTAACCCCCCTGCTGGCCTGGTCATAGGCAGCCATCTTGTGAGGGTATGAGGGTTAATTTGCATATGACTTCTTTATTATATAGGATGATTTCTTGGATTTTACTGTAACTGTGCATGATTTTGGGTGAGGCAGGGTAGGAAGTGACCTGGACTGTAAAAGTTCTGCAATCACAAATGCTATAGACTCCATCCTATCCAATTTTTTAATATACTTGATATATAAATGAATTTATCACAAAGAATTGGCTTACATGAATGTGAAGGCTAGCTAAGCCAGTTCAAAATCTGTAGGATGGGAAGGGAAGATCATCAGTAGGCCGGAACTCATAAGCAAAGATTGAAACTGCTGTCCACAGACAAAATTTCTTCTTTTTTTGAGAGAATCCTCAGCCCTGACTTAAAAAATATATTATTGTGGTAAAATACTAGTACACACATCAGTTCTACCCATGTTATTTAGGAATAAATCCTGAATATTTTGTGACCTTAAATTAAGTTGGTTAGGAGCTTTAATTATATCTACAAAGTACCTTCACAGAAACAGCTAGGCTTCTGTTTGATGGAATATGGAATAACTTGTAGCCTCGCCAAGTTGACATTTCAAAATAGCCATTTCAGATTAGTAAACTGGATAAAATGCTTATCAAAGAATGGTGGTTAAAATGCATTTCAACAAAAATTTTAATAGTTAAATAATGACCTAAAGGACATATACATGCCTAAGAACTCTTCTTCTACTATATCAAAGTCTTCCCCAAGGTGCTTTTCCTAAGGAAGCATTTAAAAGTACTGATGGCAGGTGTATAGATTAAAGAGTTATTCTGATTTGTATTGGGAGATATAATGCTTAATTTATTCATTGCATTTTCAGACTCTATTAAATTTGTAGTTATTGCCTAAAAAAAAGAATGAGATGATTTTTGAAATGGACCACGAAGATTTTTTTTTATCATTATAGAACTCATTGATCCAATAAATACATTCAACAAATATTTAACATGAACATAGTATATATAGCAGACACTATTCTAGATTCTGTGTATAAAATACTGACTAAAACCAATGATGATCTTGCCTTCAATAATTCTATAGACATCAGGGAAAATATGTTAATCAAACAGTGACAAAATATTAATCAAACATTGACAAAAATAATTTTTACAAACTGTGGTAATTTTTATGAATCTACAGTAAATGGTGCCTGTCCTCTGGAATGTCTGAAAGTTTGCCTGAGCTTGGATCTAAAGAAGGGGCAGAAGTTAGTTGGGTAAAGAAAAGGAGGAAGAGGTTTCCAGGTTGAAGTAAAAACCTCCTTGAAGAACCTGACCAAGGCTAGGGATGCTAGAACATAGAAAGTCAAGGAAAACATGGTCAAGACAATGCTGGTGAAATTGTCAGAAGCTAGTAGCTTGAAAATTACATTAAAAACTGATTGGTCTTTATCCTAGGAGCAATGCAGGGCATTAAGGATTTTAAGATTTTACAGACGGGAGTGACACAATCAATAGATAACTTCTTTCAAGACTTTGCGAGATAAAGGTTCTACTTTTGCCCCCGAGGCGGTTATAGCAAAAAATTTCAGCTTCTACATACATAAATCCTTGTGCCTTAACCATGGCAGACATCACTAATCCATCATGACAATATTTTTTTCCTGATGGAACCAACACTTAACAGTCTCAGAACATTCTAGACAATTGATATCAGTGTGTTCCAGCAACTAAGACAAAGCCTATTTTACAGAATTACTTTGCCTTTCTTAACAAAAACACAAAATTGTTTGGGATAAGGTTGCAAGATAAAATACAAGACACCTAATTATATTTGAATTTTAAATAAACAAATGATTTTTTAGTATATGTCCCATATAATCTTTGGGACATACACTAAAAAAAAATTACTTTTTGTCTAGTCAAAATTCATATTTAATTGGCTACTTGCTAAATCTGGCAACCCTCATTTAAGAGAATTAATTGAACTTAGGTCATAACAGTCTACAACACAGTACCAGCCCATAATAAATGCTTAATAAACATTTATTAATTCAATCAGTTCATTTGTTCTAAAGGCATAACTTTAGGAAAGTGTAAAAAAGTATTTTTTTCTGACTTACCGTGATTTTTCTTCATATATTAGCTATCCTATATAATAAAATCCTAGTATGCAAGTCGACTGAACAGTGGAACTACCGGTTGCTATGATGTGCACTCAATGCAGGAACTGCCCCCTGGTGGTCAGTGTGCTCCCACAGGGGGAGTGCTGCTCAGCCAGAAGCTGGGCTCATGGCTGGCGAGCCCAGTGGCAGTGGCAGGAGCCTCTCCTGCCTCTGAGGCAGCACTAAGGACCCCTCAGCGGACATCCCCTGAGGGATCCTGGACTGGGAGAGGGCTCAGGCCTGGCTGAGGGACTCCGCACCCCCAGTGCATGAATGTTGTACACCAGGCCTCTAGTAAGAAGTAGTCACAAAGGGTCTGAAGCTCAACTGCTTTTCCACTATTCTTTGCCTAGACTAAGGGCTTTCCATGATTTTTTACTGAACCCCATAAGACAGTGCAAAAACCCCACCCGTTTCTACTTTCTAATGACAAAAATAAATGGTAAGAACATGTCAGTGCCTAAAGATAAAAAAAAATTAAATAATAATTTTAAATTCAAAAGGAATAATGGAAATTATTCAAATCATGACCAACTCAAGAAAATTCTTGGTGCAATAAAAACAAATCACCCCTCCTGAATTTTGTGGGATTTCTAGTAATCTACAAGTGATCGTACACAATAAAAGTCTTCCATCCTCGTCAAACACTATGTGGCAGTCAGGTCTCTTAGGAGAATATTGAATTATATTCCTCAAACTCTAGGGACTGCCTGGTTTTAGTTAATGAATCACAAATTTTAGTGACTGTTAACTGATTTAGGAATTTACTAGAAAATAAACCTTGGTTGTTTATGTAAATGAAAGCCTGTAGAATTGTGGGTAATTGATCCAAAGGGACTAAAGCAGAGACTAGCAATTTTAGATCAGTCTTAGGATTATTAGGTAGCCCTGCGTGGCCCACACTGAGAATTACTGATCTGGAAAGATTTACTATCTTTTTCTGGCATTTGAACTCTATAGTAGATGGCAGCTATTAGAGTGTCTTAATTTATAAATTCAGGTAAACTTTATGAAATAAAAAATGATAATTTATGATTTCTAATTTTATTAGCAGGAATTGTGAAAGATGTGAGTTAATAAAATAAATCAAAGCCCTTAAATCTCTTGGGTCCAAAATGTATTATACAAGCACATTACCTATTGTATCTCTAATTAATTGTAATATCTCCGTGTCTCTAAGCTGGCTAGCATCAGTCTCACCTTTCTTTTGAAACAGTTTATATTACAAGCTTAACTGCCATCCTTCCTCATGGAACTTGTCCTGGGTTGACCACATTTGTATTATATTCAAGACTAATGCACTGAGAGCCCCTTTGTGGGCTCACCCAGATTCTTTTCAATATAAGGGTCCTGTAATTAAGGCTGGGAGGTGTGGTTGTGATTGAGTGCCCTGCAGATTGCTCATTACCATGCCATCTGAACAATTTAATAACCTTTTTAATTAATCCAAAATTGGCATGTCCCCCTTCAGGCTACAGTGCAGCTTTTGCAAGAGTTGGTCTCTTGGTAGTTCTCAATTTAGCTTATTATTTGAAACCTAAATCTGCCCAGGCTAATGAGCGTGACCAATTCCTCTTACCAAGACCACATAGGAGTCTCCATCTGCACTTCACTAAAGGGTGAGAAGACCAGATGGCTTGGGGTGATATTCTGGTTCTTGGCTTTTTAAAGAAGTTCCCATCAGTCTAGAAATGAAAGAAAATAATTGATAGAGTAGTTGAAAATCATTTTTTACTTTTACTTTCTTGTTCCTTTATTATTATTATTTTCTCCATTTTAGGTTTGACTTTTAGTCTCAGTCCTTCATACTTTTGTCTTAAATTTAAAATAATTTAACAGGTTTTGGTAATTTGATATTCTGAAGCTTTAGTATTCCTGAAGAAATTGGTTATCTGAATGGATTTAAAATATATATATATTTGGCAAGATTGAACTTGTATGTAATTTTTTTTTTAACTTGGGAAGATTAGAGTAGGGGGCACTCACTCTTTAAATCCAGGGGGGGGGGGGGAAAGATTGTGTGTGTGTGTGTGTGTGTGTGTGTGTGTGTGTGTGTGTTTCACCTGGCTACAATCTCCAATATTTGAACTACTTTCCCCCAATCAAACAGAAGATACCCCATTTGTTTCTGGAGGTTCATAAAAGAATGCCTCACAAAAACCTACTCTCTCTTGCATATCTGTTTCATTCACCAGGGTCTATCCACTTCCTTCTCCATTTTCAGACTTACCTGGGGCAAATGCTCCCAGCTGCCATTGCTAAGAATCTCAATCATTCCTTCTTATAACAAACATTAGTTGAGTTCTTACATGTGGCAAGTGCTATGTTAGAAATTGCCTATGCTGCTGTCTCTATACACTCCCAAAAAGTATGTTCTTGGGATACAACAGTGGGGCTGCAGTCTAGACCTGGGGATAGAATGTCCTCTCCCCATTGGCACCTGCAGACACCAGCAGTTCAAAGCTGATAAATAGCCCCTACCACTTGCCAAACAAAGGAAGGCTTGAAATATAGGTTTTCCTGGTTATGCACACTCCATCAAAGATGAGATTTGAGTCTCCTGAGGATGAGATTTGCCTGACTCTAAGTTCTGAGCACCCTTGGGCAGTCGTGTATGTGAGAAGAAAACTTGTCTAGGAGAGTTGCCTGGGATGGGCAGTTCAACCTTGGGATGTGGCAGTGGGAGGTCTATTTTCCCATCCCTCACCAATTAGCTTGAAGGAAACATATTTTGCATCAGGAAGTCCCCTCAGAGCTTAGCACTGGCCCAGTACCATACATAGTGGCTCCCACTTGACAGGATCAACAGTGAAGAAAGCCTCCCCGGTTATTACCCACATCAGCATCCTCCACCAGAGTGGTACGTTTATTACAGTTGGTGCACAGGTGGAGAGGCTATGTGTGTGGGGTAGAGGACATCTGGGAAATCCCTCTACCTCCCTCTCAATCTTGCTCTCACCATCTCCCAGGAACCTTGAAGAGCAGGTGAGATGACACCCCGATGCAAGTGTCCAGCCTCTGGCTGTTAGTTTCAGCCACCATCATGTCCTGGGCTGCTCCTCCCAAGTACAAATTCAGATGCACTTCACAGAAGAGGTAGATAAACCAAAGCCTGGCTACTGGTGAAATGGGCATGGGCCTCGCCTTTGCCTTATACAGGAGGAAGCCTGATTCCACCTGAACCTCCCTGAAGCTTAGGTTATTCATTTTCTATTCAGTCAGATTATTTTGTTGGTGCTTGAGAACCCGGGAGAACAAAATGCCGTTCTTAAAAACATGAGATGTGCTCACAGGCCCACACTCTGCCTGTGTCTCACATGCGGCTCTGAGTGAAGAAGCCACGCTCCAAACACTTGAGCCCCTTCCACACACACCTCATCCATATGGATGAAGTGCTCTGCCCCACCACAGGGCTTCTTTAAAGTTGCCATGCAGTGGTCGTCCTCCCGGTGATTTCCTCTGTACTGTCTGTGAATGGAGAGGGAGCAATGTAACTGACAGCAGAAAGTGCTAGTGGGCATGGTATATGTAATAAAAACTATAAACAGAAGAGATCTTTTTGGTGTATCTTTTAAAAAAAATACATTTTTTATTGATTTCAGAGAGGAAGGGAGAGGGAGAGAGAGAGAGAAAAACATCAGGTTGAGAGAGAATCATTGATTGGCTGCCTCCTGCACGCCCCCCACCTAGGGATCGAGCCCGCAACCGAGGCATGTGCCCTTGACCGGAATCGAACCTGGGACCCTTCAGTCTGCAGGTCAAAGCTCTATCTACTGAGCCAAACCAGCTAGGGCTTGGTGTATCTTTTTAATTGGAAGAAAATACAGGCTTTTGAGTGATAATATTTGCTATATTTCCCTAAACACAACACCTCAAAAAAGCCAGGTGGCCAATAGCTATATGGAAAAACATATGTGTGTTGAATGTCAGGTAAGATATTTAACCTGTGATGCCCAGCAGCTCCATCTATAGCATGAGAACATTGAGATGTTGAAGAATTGTGATAAAGTATATAGTTCATAAGATATACAGGTTTCTTGTGCCTTCCCCCTTTAAAAGCTAGAAAAAAGGGAAGAAACCCCACAACTGATGGCTTATCATGAATTTTTGTAGAGGTGTACAAGGTTTCCCTCAACCCTCTTAGGGTTCCAGGCTGGGACTAAAAATTAAACTGACAAAGACATTCACAGGAGAAAATCACAAATTTATTTATGCTTTGCATGGCTTGTGAGCCTTCATAAGGAAATGAAGACCTAAAGAAACAGTTAGACCTGAGTATTTTTGCTGCTGTTGTTGTTAATCCTCATCTGAGAGTACTTTTTTCCGTTGATTTTTAGAATGAGGAAAAGGGAGGGCAGGAAAGGGGAGAGAGGGGGAGAGAGAGAAAGAAACATCGATGTGAGAGAAACACATTAATTGGTTGCCTCTCTCATGCATCCTGATAGGGGCAGGGTTCAAACCTGCAACCCAGGTATGTGCCCTTGGTTGAGAATCGGATTGGAGACCCTTTGGTGGTGGGCCCATGCTCTAACCACTGAGAACACTGGCCAGGGCAGACCTATGTATTTTTTTTTCTGGATTGGGTGAAGAATGCACAGTCATGGAGGAATATGACAGGTTAAGGAGTATGAGGTAATTATAATAAACTGGGAGAAACTTAGCCAGGCCTTTTTGTTCTGATTCTTCTGGGAGTCCCTTTGTCTTTAGTAATAAGGATGCTCCTTTCCTCCTGGTACAGGGCGGGCACCTCTCACAGGAAGGTTTAATGATCTGTTTCAGCAAAGAGGAGTGAGGGGGAAAATCAGAGTGACCTTCAGCTTACAAGGTATCATATTTTGGGGTAGTGTGTCCTGAACCCCACATCTCCAATGACTCATGCTCAAGAATTTGTGCACAAAAATATTTACTAAATTGTCACAGCAAAAAGTATCCATGCCTTTTCCCCTTCAATTCCTTTCTCATTCCCTGCTCTCACAACCTTATTTATTAAAGTCTACTTTTTGGTGTGTGGGGGGGTTGGGGGGGTGGGGGAGTGGGAGAAGTCTCACTTGGCTGAATGTCAAGTTGACTTCCCTTCCGCAGCTCTGCTTCTGTGGGCAGAAGCCCCGCTTGGGCAGGCTCCTCTCCGCTGAGTGTTTTTCTGTCATTTTAAAGGACAACAGCAGAGATGCAAATTGCGGAGCCTGCTGGGGAGACAGGCACACAAAGAGGCAATTCAGGCGACAAGTGTGCAGGGAGTAGAGGGGGTGGAGGAGGGGCCCAGGCAGGGCACATTCTTCAGGTTCTTTCTTCTGCCTTTTGTTTGCGGATTTATTGGGCTTGTTAAGCACTAAGGGAACACTGTGAGGCTTGGTGGCCTCCTGGCTTGGGAGGCCTTTCAGAATTCAAAACTGAAGGCATCTTGGGACTCTCCACCTCCTAGGGTCCCCTGAGGACCCTGGGAATGGACGCCTTAGAAACCACAGAGATGAATCATATTTTTGTTCAAGGTAGCAAGTCTGGGACACAGTACATGACACGGGCAGGTAAAAGTCATAGCCTCCTGGTGTCGGACGCAGCCCCCACTTCACCCCTACTCCTACCCTGTCCTCTGCCCCTGCTCCACCCCATCCCAGGCATCTTTGTCAGCTATAGACCTCTCCTGGACCTGAACTGTGCTCCCTGAAGGAAACCCACCACACTGCTCAGAGGGAAAAAGAAACCCCAAAGTCTGGTAGAATCCAGAATATCAGAGTTCTAAAAACAGAGTGAGTCTAGGAAGGCAGCTGAGGGAGGGAGGGTCAGGCAAATTTGGGGAGATCATGGTATTATGGGTAGAAGTGGAGTTCTTGGGGTGCCATGAGAAAAAGAATTTCCTGAGGCTCCCCCATGGGAGGATGGGCTTTTGTGGACAGCTTTATTGATGATCTAACATTAAAGGGGTTCCCCTCCAAGTTTTCCACAGGCACTGTTCTCCTCCCCTGGACCTCACATGTGGCCCTGCACTGGATGGGACTGATTTCTGCACAGGCAGAGTGTCAGGCTGTCTGGAGATTTGGGTTCGGGGCAGGGTGAGGTAGTGGGGAGGGAAGCCCTAATTGGCACCATGACTCTGGGCAAGTCACTCTCCCCCTCTAGGCCTGTTACCTCTTCTATAAAATGAGGGGGTTGGGCTGGGGTCTTCAGAGCCCTGTCCTGCTCTGACAGTAGGAACCTCAGGGGCTCTAATTGCCTCATTAGAACACCAGGGAATGCCTTTCTAGTAATTGTCTCCCTGGCTCCTGTCTTACCCACTCCCTACTGGGCTCTGCCTCCCAGGAAACAAAAGCAGCTGCTCTCTCCTCTGGGGCTTCCTCGGATCTGGCGAGCCCTTCTTGTCAGCATATGTGCGCAGGCATTCTCTGCCTTTCTCCCTCTTCAGAGGCCTGTCTCCAAGGGCCTCCTGAGTGCCCCCCTTTGAGCCACTGGTTCTCTTTTCTGCTTATTTGGCTAGCAAAGCTGGCCTCTATCCCAGGTGAGATTAAACTTTCCTTTATTACTGTCCATCTTGCACAAGGATTTAACGGTGGGTGCTTTACAAATAAGCATGTGTGTTGTAGCTGCGATCAAGTCATGCTCAGACTCCAGGTGAAATGGCTCAGATGCAAATGGCAGTGAATGGCCGGAGAAGGTTAATCTCATAGAACTGTCCCTGAAGAAATACACTTTCAGAGGTTCAACAGCTGCCCTTAAGAGATGGTCTCTTTGCTTAACAGAGGATGTTTCATTTTCTATGTTTTAAGAACCAGACATAAATGGAGTAGATAATGTGGCTTTAAAATTCTCCCAAAGAGCCTGTTCTATGAGTCTCTTATAAAATTCTTAATGTGTTTAGGAGTGTGTGCATTTCTGAGGCCAGGAAATAGTTTCTGTATATTCATCTGGGCACGTGCAGGGCAAGAGATCAGAGACATGGGAGGGGTTGGTGGGAAACTCAGGTCTACTTGGAAACCAAAGAAACCCGAAAGTCTGGTAGAATCCAGAATATCAGAGTTCTAAAAACAGAGTGAGTCTTGGAAGGCAGCTGAGGGAGGAAGGGTCAGGCAAATTTTGGGAGATCATGGTGTTATGGGTAGAAGTAGAGTTTTGGGGGTACCACAAGAAAAAGAATTTCCTGAGGCTCTCATGGGAGGATGGGGTTTTGTGGAAAGCTTTACTGATGATGTAACGTTAAGGGGATTCCCTTCCAAGGTCCCATCTCTGTCCATCTTACCATGGAGGAAGTTCAATCTGGTCTTTAGCAGGGCCAGAATTAAGGCCACTGCCCAGAATGTCTGTTCCATATTAAAGTACAGTCCAGTACAGAACTGGCTAGCTTAGCTTGTGTTCCAAGGTGTAGTCCATTGTGTGTGGGGTTCAGGGCCATGGGGCCGTTTAAGGTCATATGGTTATGGGAAGAGAACAGGCAGGCAATTGGGTGAGTGTGGGTCACGGAGCAAAGTGAACAAGAGCCAGAGGGAACCCTTTGTCGGGGAGTTTTAACCAGGAGCTTCTTCAAACTAACCAGTCAACCTTCCAAGACATTGCATGCTTCTGATGGAGTTCACCCCCTAGCCAGTGCATTGTTCCCCAAACTAGAGTTAGAATCCAGTGCTGCAGTGTGTGAGTAGTGTGGCCCTGAGCAAAATAATTTATCTTTCTGTGTCATTTTCTTCATCTAAAAGAAGAAGAAAATAAAGCCCTGGCCAGTGTGGCTCACTTGGTTGGAATTCATTCCATATACCAAAGAGTTAAAAGTTTGATACCTAGTCAAGGCACATGCCTGGGTTGTAGGTTCAACCCCTGGTTGGGGAGCACATGGAGGGTAGCTAATTGATGTTCTCTCTCCCATTGATCTCTCCATTTCTCTCTCTTTTCTTCTCCCTTTCCCTCTCTCTAGATTTGATGATCATATCCTCAGGTGAGGATTAAATAATAAATAAATAAATAAATACATAAATAAATAAAAGGATAAGAATAGTAACGCCTAACCAGCAGGAGGTTTTCCAGGAACAAAATGGGAACACTCACAGGAAGTCCTTGGAAGAGAACAGATGATCATTGAATAGCCTCTTACTTAGTTTCTTCATCTCACTGTTCATCTTGTTGTGCCATCAGGAATGGCTTTTGTTTGATGGTAATATGTATTCATTTCTCTCCCCCCAGATTACCTTTGCCTCAACCCAGTTTCAGTTTCTCTCTATCAATTTGTAGTATCTTAGGGTGATAGAACTAGAAAATACCTTATATCATTTATTTCTGCCTGTATATCCACATCACGTAGGGATTAAAACATATATATTTAGTTTCTTTGGGGGCCTGTATTAGATTGGATTATTCTTCAAAAGTATTCACTCCTTCTTCCTAATTCTCATGAGAAGAACATACTCCAATGTTAGCTTAGGCTTTGCTTTGGTTGATTGACTAATAAACAGACATGATGTAGTGGAGTCTTGAAATGAGTTTGTGAAGTTAAACTGGCACCTCTGCTGTTGCCATGAGAAGATATGTCCAATCTAGCATGCTGATCCTTGGAGGAGGACAAGATACAGGTGGATCAGAGCTGAGCGACCTCAGTGGAGCCCAGCTCTCATCATCCAGCACCCAGCTGACCCCTAGATATGGCTGAGCCAGTCAGGATCAGCAGAGTCCTCTAGCCATGTCCATCAACTCAAGTCTGGCTAGCCCACAGATTTGTGATCTAAATACATAATGATATGCCATTGTAATGTTGTGGTTCATTTTCTTTCTTTCTTTTCTTTTCTTTTAATCTTCACCTGAGGATATGTTTTTATTTATTTTAGAGAGAGCAGAAGTGAGAAACACTGATCAGTTGCCTCTGAGTATGTACCCCAATCACAACCTGGGTATGTGTCCTGACTGGGAATCGAACCCACAACCTTTTGGTGCATAGGATGACGATGCAACCAACTGAACCACACCGACCAGGACTATTGTGTTCTTTGTTGAGGGCCTGATCTTATCTTCCTCTCCAGAGATTTCAGGTAACAGGCTTCGGAGACCAGGAATCTGTGTTCCTGAACCTTTCTCCCTTCCCCCTCCAAATATGATTAGGACATTCAGCTAGATTTAGAAAACACTGATCTCCTTTAATCTCCTCTTCCAGGGAGATGCTGAGAACCAGAAAGGTAAAGTGACTTACCCACAGTCTCAATACCTGCCAAGGTTAGTATTCAGAATCCTAGATTTTTTTTATATTAATACTCTTTCACCTCTATGCCACTGTTCCCATTTTTTGAAAAAAAAGTTGACATAGAAGAAGAAATTCTTCATGTCCCTGTCACTTAGATGCTTTGGGCTGGAGTATTTCAGCCCCACACTGATATCCGCCCTTTGAAAACCATTGATGAAAGAATATACACAACGGAAAGAATATATTGACTTTGCTTGTAATTGTATTTACTGTGCCAAACCACTGAGCTCAGGGTAAAAAGGCGGTCACTAGATCATGTGCTTTAGAGGGAATTTAAAGTACAGTATTCTTTTTCAACTTGGGAAAGTTTATGCTATTTCTAGGCAATTATTTCTTGTGGGAATAAAAATGTGTGACTCTTTCATCCTGTTCCTCTTGCTGTGGCTTTTCCTCATTAGCGGCGTCCTTCCTCTGGAGCTGCAGTGATGCCCTCCCAGTGCTGAATCTATTACCGCAGAGGCTGGGCTTTACAGACCTGACAGAAATACAGATTGGGATATTGCAAGATCTGTCTTGAGTTGGATTAATGTTTGTTGAGCACCTGCTATGTGCCAGCTCTGTGCAAACTGCTTGCACATACATGAATTTTTATTAAATGTACAGGAATTTACAAAGAGTGGGTGTAGGCTGTGTAGAAGGTAAAGAGAGACACTCGTGGCTGTTATTACACGCTCCTTTTGTGACATTTCTCTATTTGCCAACAGTCTCCCATTTAATCTTGCCCATCTGTTAAGTAGGGAAGAATCATCTCTTTCCGATATCAGCCCTCTAACCCAGACATCACCTTTTCCCACCCCTTTACTACACCAAGGACTGCTTAAGTAATAAAGCCAGACAAGGTGCTAAATATTTCTTGGCTGAACAGGGCAGAAGCAGTGGCTCCTTCTTGGTCTAAGGTTCTTATTGTTTCCCACGTGGGTCATTGCCATGCTCCCTCTAGACTTCACCGCACCAGCTTCTCACCTTTTTAGTCTACACTACTCAACTCAACCTTCAAATGCCATATCCCCTGACCACAACTCCTGAGAGGAGTCATTTATATAGAAAGATCTCTCTGCTTAAATCCTTCACTATCCTTCCTTTATGACATTGCTCAAATCCCACAGAATCTCTCTATTCTGCTCTAGACAGACCATCCCTCACTTCTTAGTGCTCTATTTTTTCTCTTCCTAACTTGGACTACAAATACATATGTGTGTGTGTGTGTGTGTATACACACTCACACATGGCATGATACTCTCTGCTTTCATGCCTTTCCACATGCTTTCTCCAAGCTTTAGAATATCTGCTTTCTGATTGAATCTCAATTTCCCACAAGGGCCTTGCAGTGTAAATGAAAGAAGCAGATGGATGAGAGACAATAGGGAATGGTGGGGAGCATGGCAAACTGGAGAGGGCACAGTAGGTCTAGAAGGCACAGTCACTACTAGGCCCTGGTGAATGGATGCCATGTCACAATGTGGCTTAGTGTTGATATATCTTCTACATTTTAAAATCTAGAAATCTAAATAAATAAATAAATAAATAAATAAATAAATAAATAAAATCTAGAAATCCAGATTTTGTGTGAAATATCTAGATTTTTAAAGGTATGGAGGTACATTAAAACAAACAAACAAACAAAAAAAACACCTTTCTGCTCCAAATAGACAAATCTGCTCTGTTTCTTTTGTTTGTTCAAATCCTACCAAACCTTAAAATCTGGCTTAGGCCTCCTCTCTCTTCTAAAGCCTCCTTTGATAATTCTGGCTGCTATGGTCTGTTCTCTCTAAGTTCTCCTGTAAAAGAGACCTGGATAGTTATGTGCACAATATCTAGAAGCAGAGTACTGGGAAGAGAAACTACCTACTAGCTGTGCAACCATGGGCAAAATAAGTGACCCCTTAAAGCTCTTTTTCCTTGTCTCCAAAAGGGAAAGGGTAGCTATGGTCTCTATTTTATGGTGTGATGAAGGTTAAAATAAAATAAGGATATAAAATATTCAACATATATGTGATATATCATAAGCTCTCAGTGAATGTTGGATAGTATTACTTATTGTTCACAGCCCCAAGCATCATTACATAGTGGTTAAAAAGAGGATTCTAGAACCTGGTTTCCAGGGTTAAAATCTCAGATTCACCACTTTCTAGCTATGTGACTTTGGGAAAGTTTTTTTTACCTCAGTGTGCCTAAGTTTTCTCATCTGTAAACTGGGGATAATGAGTTATTATGAGGAAATTCCTCTTGAGTCATTTTTCCTTAGCTATAGGCATGGCATTGTTCTTTCTAACCTTACACCAGGCTCTTAGCTCAAAATTTAGCCTTGAATTCCTGGTCTGCAATACCAGTAGATTGGAGGGACACTAAGCATTTCCCTTTAAGGAGAGCATTCTGTTAACCATTGCCAGTAGAGGGCGCTGGAATAACACTGTGGGAGGTGTGTGGGTTGGCGGGTGGGGGTGGGGAGGTCTTCTCTTCTCAGTTCTCATGGGATTTCTTTTCATTCTTGCCCTGCAGCATAGCATGGCCGTGAGTGGTGTGTGTGTGTGGGGGGGGGGTGGGGGGGGTGGGGGGGGGGGCATCTGGTGCTGCTCTGTCCCGTCATGTACCCAAAGCATGCCATCTCTTGGCCAACTTGCAGTGCTGGCCTAGGCTTGATGAGCACCTTGCTGTGGCCCTCAGACTGCCTACTTCAGGGGTGCCCACCACCTTCTGTGTGCCCATCCCCAGCACTGACTCACATCTGAAGGGCTGGTTCCTGCTTGCTGTGCAACCGTGGGTTAGCTCTGGCTCAGGCAACCCAGCAAACATCTCATCCATTCATTTCCTCCAATGAGGTCTGAGCCCCAGCTGTGGGTGCTCTCCCTCGGCCTGAGGGCATTCTTTAGAGTGCTCTTCACATCTTTGTATTTACTCTCTATCATAGGTTAATCATCCTTCTTATTAAACTGCTGCTGTTTAAATCACTGTGTGATTTCTGTCTTCTGTTTTACCCCATTCTGTAAATATCTTGAGTCTCAACTTACTCTGTGGTAAATCAGACATTCTGGTTATAGTCTTTTCTCTTCATCTACTTATACTGAATTTGCTTCCTTTCCTACCAACATATTATTTGTTGCTTAACAGATATTCACCGAGCTCACCTGCAGCCTAATGTATATGTGTCTGCAAATCCCTTAAACCTAAAAAGACTACTAATATGCACTATGGTGTTGCTTCTCAACATGTTATCTGTGATAAAGTTCCAGTTTTTAACCAGTTAACTGCCACACGTCCAAAATGTAAATCATCGATATGTCTATAGACGCTTATGGCATTCAAAGAGCTAAAATTTAATTTCCAAACCTATCATAAACCAAAAATTCTGTGAAGCATAATAAAATGCACTACTACTAATAACATTTTTTTAAAAAAGACATACAAAATACAAGCCCAATATTTAGTATTAGATTCAAGAGACATGATTACTCTATGAAACTGCTATAGATGTTGCTAAATACCCTCAACTTCTATACGGGTGTTGCCATGGGTGGCGATCCTGTATAGACCATACCTTGACCAGCACTGATCTAGGCTATTCACCAACGCTAGGAATCACATTGCACCCTGATTTTCAAACCTGATCCTCTCATTGCACCTTGCTTGCATTGAGGGGGGTTGCTTTACTACTTTAAGGGATAGTGAAAGGACTCTTATCCATCCTCTGGTTCTGTCCAAGTGCCATCTCCAGCACATGCTCCTATCGGCATCACTTCCATGAGACATCTTAGCCTAATGTGGTAACTTTGCCATAGGCACAGTCCCTCTTTCATTTATCAGGAGGTAGTAGCTGTGACAATGAAGTGTGCCCATATTCCCCAGGGCTCCAGGCCACTGAATTCATGGAGAGACACCCCACTATTCTTCCTGCCGCCCCCCACTATGTTTGCAGCTGATAAGAGCCAGGAGATGAGGGTTATTTGCATATGTGAATTGTCTTAATAGCATGGGTTGCACCTATTATTACAGCCAAAAGCCATGTGTCAAAGCCTGAGTTTAGCCAATCAGACAGGAAAAAACAAATGAACTGGTCGGGTTGTCCAGCAAAAGCACCATAATTGTAGCTTTAAATGTTAACATGGAGGCTCGCTAGAGTCCCTAATCTCCCTGTTCTTCTATTATGATGTGGGCACAGCATCCTCCTGTCTCTTAATTATTGTCATTATACTAGTCTATCTAAAACTATATTTGTAAAATTCTTTAGACTCCATGGTAATTCTACTGAGTTCATTTTCCCATCTCTCCTCTGGGTTTGTGTCCTGCCTTCCCAGCTCAGTTTGTCAGCCAAAGATTCATTTTGTATTCAGGGGAGCTGCCACCTCATTGTTGGTGCTCGCTAGATTGTAATAGAAACGCCATGCCACCGAACTGTGAGTCGAAGCTGAATTACAATGATACTGCCCCAATTTTACAGATGCTGCCCAGTGCCAAAGAGCTTTAATAAAATGCTCAAGGTCACCGAGCAAATCCAATGCAGAATCAGGGGTGGGACCAGCTGTTGTGAATTTTGAGCCTAAATCTCATTTCTTTGCATCAGACTGCCTCTCCAAACCACAAGAGATACTCTTATCACTGTTGTTGGATGAGTGTTCAGTTCGCTGCAGTCGATACCGTCAAATGAAATCTTCAAATGCCAGAAGTATGCTGTGAGACAGTCTTCACCTCTATGAACTCTAGCATTAGAAGCTGCAGCAGCACAGAGGCAACTAGGAAATCCATAGCCACAGTTAATGCTGGCTGTTAAAAGTATGTCTGTTTGGAAGTCATTCTAGGGTGACAATGATCAATGCTGGTGTTCATTAAAACAACAGTGACAAAAACAACACAACCACAACCCACCTGAAACAAAATCTAAGAAAGATGGTCCATAGTTCCTATAGAAGGCATAGAAATAGATCACTAATAATCCAAGTAATCCAATTCCAAATAATGGTAATATGGGATATGCTTTTATCAAACACTATTCTCTTCTTCCCTCCTTTTCTCTTTTCCTCTTCATTCTGATCACTTCTCCCCCCTCCGTCCTGCCCCCTCCATACACACTCCTCATCCTCCCACTCCCCTCTCAGTCATTAGTATCTGGGACAAGGCCAGTTGAAATAGAAGTAAGGAAAACTGGATTAAAGATAATTTAATGTAAATTGCCAACATGCATTCTAGGTGCTTAACATTTATTGTGTTAACTACTCAGAGCGAATTCTATGACGGATGCTTTACATACATCTCCCTCTAATTCTTAAATCCACCTCATAAGGTAAATTTTATAGATGAAAAAAACTGAGTCTTGAAGATAGAAGCTTGCCCATGATCATGGGTAGGGAATGTCAGGCTCAAGGGCCCTGTAAGGCCATCAAAATCATTTGGTCTGGCCCTGACAAGGCGTTAAGGGTGAGTTAATTAAATGTTTGACCAAAGATAGCAGACTAATTTTTAAGTTGATAATTTTGTATAGTCTGTGAATGATATTATAAATATCCAAATGGCCCTTGGCAGAAAAAAGGCTCCCCACCCCTGATAGATGATAAGTAACTGGGTTTCAAATTGGGTCTCTCTGGTTCTATCCTTCTGCTCCACTCTGCACTGTCCCTTTAAGAGATGGAAAATTACGTTCAGTGATGGCAGTGGTTTATTTATTTACCTTTAACACCAGTTATTTTAGTGCCTGGTTGGAGTTGCTATACTAGTCAATGTGAACTGTGTAAAATGCAGACAAACTCTGGATACTGAATGCAGAGCAACTTAAAAAAAAGTCAGTGACCTGACTCTCGTTTATAGGTTCTGTTTTAGATGCCAAGTGCTAATCATAAAATCAAAGAAAAACTATGAGAAAGGGATAATAATTTTGCTGGCATTCAGTTATTCTCTGTCACATTAAAGCTTGACTGTTAGAGAGCATGAGAAGGAATATGAACTTGGAAAATGAGGCTTTCTATGAGAGATATGGAAGCTTTTTCTCTTCTCCCAGCATTCCCTACCCTCTCTCCTGTTCCATGTGTATTTCTCCCTCGCTCCCCCCCAAATCATTTAACTTGTTTTGACTAAATTAGACTTAGTAAGACAGATTTAGGAATTCACCATGTCCATGGGGTGGATGGATGTCTCTGATAATATCTGAGGCTAATTTGGGATAAAGTAGAAATAGCAATAATTATAAGAATATCTTGACTATTTTTGACTCCTTCCTTTTTTAAGGCGTTATTGAGGTACAATTAACAATAATAGTATATATTTACTAGAGGCCCGATGCACGAAATTTGTGTGAGAGTAGGCCTTCCTTCCCCCGCAGCTGCTGGCACTGGCTTTCCTTTGACCGCCGGGCCAGCACCTTCCTTCACAGCTCTGGCTTCACCTGGAAAGTCATCTGGAAGGATGTCCGGAAGGACGTCTGATATAATTAGAATACTATGCTTTTATTATTATAGAAGGTAGACACCTTGATGTTTTGATATAGGTATACATTGTGAAATGATTGCCACAATAACTCTAATCAATGTCATCATCATCTCACATAGTTACCTTTTGGGAAGGGGTGAGAATACTTAAGATCTATCATCTTTGCATATTTATAGGATGTAATACTATATTGTGAATAAATTAATAACTTAACAGTCACATTGCTGTACATTAGAGTCCAAGAATTTATTCATCTTGTATAACTGAAACTTTATACCCTCTGGCCCATTCTTTTCATTTCTCCTTTCCCTCAACCTCAGTAAGCAACTTTCTATTCTCTGTTGTTATGAGTTAAGGTATTAAGTGAAGTTGTGCAGTGGTTGCCCTTCTGTCCCTGGCTAATTTCTCTTAACATAATGTCTTCCAGGTTCATCCATGTTGTCTTCAAATGGCAGGATTACCAGACTGAATAACATAACATTCTACTGTGTAGAACATGCACCACACACACACACACACATCCATGGATCTTTCATTTGTTTCCATATCTTGGCTATTTGAATGCTTCCATTTGAATAATGAACATGGGGGAGTGCAGACAATGCTATGATATACTGATTTCACTTTCTTTGGATATATTAGTATAACAAGAAGTGGAGTTACTGGCTTCTATGGCAGTTCTATTTTTAATTTTTCAAGGAACTTCCAGACTGTTTTTGATAATGACTATCAATTTACATTTCTATATTCAGTGTATCAGGGTTCCCTTTTCTCCACATCCTTGTCAAAACTTGTTAGCTCTTATCTATTTTATAATAGCCATTCTAACAAGTATGAGGTGATATTTCACTGTGGTTTTGATTTGTATTTCCCTGATGATCAGTAATGTTGAGGGCTTTTTAAAATATATATCTCTTGACCTTTTATACGTCTTCTTTTTGAGAAATATCTGTTAAGGTCCTTTGCCCACTTTTTGAGTTTTGTTTATTTGTGTGTTTTGCTATTGAGTCAGAGTTTCTTATATATTTTGGACATTAATCTTTTATCAGATATACTAGAGACCAGATGCATGAAATTCATTCAAGAATAGGGCTTCGCAACCACAATGGCTGCCTCGATCTCTCCCTTGCAGCTGCAGGCGGCTGCCTCAATCCCGTGGCTGCAGCCCTGGCTTCGTCTGGAAGGCCATCCAGAAGGCTGTCTGGAAGGACATCTGGTCTAATTAGCATATTATGCTTTTATTATTATAGGTGTTTATAAATATTTTCTTCCATTCTGCAGCCTTTCCACTCTGTTGACTGTTTACTGTGCAGAAGCTTTTAGTTTGATGAAGTTGCACTTGTCTATTTTTGCTTTTGTTGCCTGTGCTTTTGGTGTCATATCCAGAAAGTCTTTGCCCAGACTAACGTTTGACTTTTTTCTTTATTTGTACAAGATCATGACATTCCAAAGACTTATTCATAAAATATATTGACACTTAACTCATTCAGAATTGAGAAGCAGCAGTTATTATCTTCCTTTTGCACATGCCTAGACTAAGGCATGTGGCCACATGAAAATATTTGTGAGGGGATGCAGTCAATTGTGGGGGAATATAAGGCAAAATCTGGAACTTTTAAGTCCCCATTTTATGGCAATTTAACAATACATCTGATGTTCAAATCCTGCTGGTATTTTCTTCATTGAAACTCTTTTAATTGTATAACAAATTTCTAGCTGAAATATGTAGAACCACCATCAGAACAGTATTTCTGTAATTATATTCTAACACTGTGCCAGCCATACTCTACTCAAGGGATATGTGAGAATGTTCTAAATGACGTCCAGCAGAGTGTTACCTCTTGGGAGGACATGAGGGTAAGGAAGACATGATTAAACCTTCAAAATGCTCTGAGTCTGATTTGAGAAAATAAACTCACTCCTATAAAGTCATCAAAGCCCAAAATATGAGGTGCTGACAAAAATAACCAGGGGGTCAATGGGACAGAGATATTGATTAGAGATGGCAAGGTCCATGGAAGACATATTGTTGAATCATGAAGGATGGATAAAATTCCACAAAGACAAAAAGGAGAGGAAAAGAACATCCCCTGCAACCTTTGTGTAGTGCTTTTTAGTTGGCAGAGTATTTTCAGGTTCATCATGGGATTGAACCCTGCAATAACTCAACAAGAAATATTATTAGTCTCATTGTACTGGTGAGCATCCTAAGCCCAAAGAAGTTAGGTAGACTTTGTAAGGTAGCACAGCTTATAAGGGATAGAGTTTAGAGTCAAATCTACATCTGATGCATGCTCTTTGGTGTCAGATTCTGGAAGGTTATAAAACCAGATAGAGGGAAATTATTACTAATTCTAGACAAGGTATATAATATAATGAAAATGGAGTACTGGAGGGTTGGAGGGATAGGAGACAGGGAGATGAACCGAGGATCTCTCCCACCCACCAAAACTCCTGTGCTACATCTGTTGTGTGTTTATGGCACTCGGATGTACTTGTCAATTCTGGTCTGTCTGAACCCCTGACTCTAAAATCCTGGAGGGCAGGCTTCCCCTTTAATATCAGTAAGGCCCAGCATGATGCTCGTCTAGTAGGAAGTTATAATAATATTTTGAATGAATGAATAAAGTAATTACAGCTCTGATCTTGGCAGGAATAATGGTAATCTGGTGACAACAGTGGAATTAGGACAATGAAGGTGAATCCATGGAAACTGGCAAACTAAGAAGTGTTAGGATTGTCAAAGTGGAGCCCATAAAAGAACACCCAAGGCCTGGCTAATATTCTGTTTCTTAACTTGAATGAAAGGATACACAGGTGCTTGTTTTGGTCTTTAAACTAGAAATACAGGAAAAATAGAAATAGAAAAAATAGATAACATTTGGTGTTGAGCTTGATAGGAAGGATAAAGGGGAAGAAAATAACAAAATAACAAAAAAACTTCAAGTTTATTGGTGTGACACTTAAAGAATGGTTACCTGCCAGAAATGGGACACTTGGAGGCAAACAGGAGGGCAATTTAGTTCATTGTCAGGTAGCCATTTGTGTACCTACAGGTTAGGTCTTAGAGCCAAACCTCCATCCTGGGAAGTCCCTTGTTCCCTTTACTTCTAGCCCATTTCCAAATGCCAGCATCTTCTTGATATTAGGGGGATGCTCTTCTTTCCAAAAAGATTTGGTATCAGGATGACTCTTTTTAATCCCCCTCTTCATTAGTGTCCCCCAAACTAAACTCATAGGTATTTTATTAGATATTTTACTGCTGACCTCTGTGGAACTATAGATAAAAGTTAGCAAAACTTGTAAGCACTTGCAGAGTTATAAAGTTTATAAAAATCTTACAACAGTCTGTAACAAGCCAAGTCAGCATTTCTGTGTTCTTTCAATAGTATTCAGAAGTCTCTCTTATGTAGTTCTGAAAGTTTTTCTTAGATGGTTCTAAAAGACATTATCAACTTTTCACACATATAACTAACTAATCCTCGTTGCATGCTTATAATGTGCCAGACAGTATTCTATATGCATGAGGTATAGTATCTAATTTAAACCTCAAAAAAAAAACACACCCCAGAGCCATGTACTATTATTATCTTCATTTTACAGATGAGGATGTTGAGGCATAGACAATATAAATACTGAGCCCCAGGTTACACAGCTAATATGTGGATATGCTGAAATTAGAAGCCAGGCAGCCTGATTTCAGAGCCTATCTACCTGTCTTAGAGTGTACACTGCTCAGACATAGTCCCAGAGGGCGGAGGCTAGGAGCTTTGAAAGGTTTAATGCAATCCATGGTTCCTTTCTGAGTCTTGTGTTTGAACCATGGACCACTTGGGCTCGGGTTGTCATCCCTACCCTTAGACATTCCTTCCCTGGGTTTTAGGCTGTTGTGCAGCAACAACAAAGATTCTTCCATGGATGCTCCTCTGGCTGCCCCTGGAAATTTAGCTCTTGTCCCAGGCTCTCTCCCCTTCCCTATCTGGTTTCTGCAGATTCTTCCCTTGGGTTTTGAAATTATTCTGCACAGACTTGAAAGTCTCTCTCCTTCACCTTTTACTCACTTATTCATTCAACAAATGTTCAACAATTTATTGTGTGCTGAGCACAATGCCAAGACTCTGTGGAATACCTGAATAAATAATTTAAGTACCATCCTCCAAGGTACTCACAGTCTCATGGGATATACAGATACCGAAGTGAATGTAGTTCCCTGCAGTAAATGCTGTGGAGGAGGTATATACAAACGGTGAAGGGGGTGTACTGGTATTTGGTAGTTAAACATGTTGTGGGTATAGAGAAGGTTTTACAATAGAGACGATAATTTGACTTTGGATGGTTAGAACTTTTCTCAATGTATCAGGATGGAGGGTCATTCCAAAGACAGAAAAGAGCTTTGCATAATTTACAGTTGAAGAGGATCATGAATGTGAAGAATTAATTCAGTGATTCACTCACTTACCCATTAACTATTTATCGAATGCCTACTTTGTGTAAAGTCACATGCTACATGCTGGTGGTAGCATGTGCAGTAGAGTTCATTGCCCTGATGGAACTTTCTGTTACGCAGTTATTTTCAACAGGCCTAAAATCTAGGTGTTGGTAAAGTTGTACTTCTCCTTAGGGAAGACCTGTTTCATTGAGTTTTCCAGCATCTATTCTAGACACTGCCTGTTTCCCTTGGCTCATGGACCCTTCCTCCATCTCCAAAGCCATTAGTGTAGCATCTTCAAATCTCTCTCTGAGTCTGATCTCTACTTGTCCTTCTCTGACTCTTCTGCCAACTTTGTTGTTCAATAAATGCCTTTTACATGTTGATGTTACTACAGTTCCATATGTAACTAACTTTTCTAAGACCTTCTTGTCCCTCATCTTCCAATCTTTTTAATTCCAGGCTCCCAAAGTTTTGTCTCATGGGAGGATTTTCCCTCACTAATGTTTCTCAGGACATTAGAAGTGCATTTTTCATTGCTATTTACACTGAAATAATTCATTTGTAAACCAAACTTGGCTTTTTTTTTTTCCACCAGCTGGCTATAAGAGACCCCATTGAGGGACCATTGGTGTGGGCTGAGAAGAGGTGATGGTGCAACAGTAGTGACATGGGAATCTGGACCACTTGCTAGTACAGAAGCTTACTTGTGTTCTTCAATCCTGTTGTGCTTGAGCCCGTTTGTACTGCTATGTACCCATCTTATGATAGATTATTATCGAGCTGTCCAACCTTATGATTTGGGATATATGCCAGAGCCAGTTCATGATGGGCATCTCCAGCTGTATAGTCATATGACCCCAATATCAGACACTCATTTCCAGGCCCCCATGGCATGTCAGGAACTATTTTGTGAATAGTGTTTAATTCTCTAATGCAGAAGGTACAGTCTTGCTGCTCCAGAATCTTAAGGAGTCTGCATCGTGATTCTCTATTGGGTCTTACCACATAGTTCCATGAGAGGAGTTTAGGTCACTTACAGTAGCCCCATAAGACTGCCCTTTGACACAAACTGCATGTTTTAGGGGAGAGGTCTAAAGCCACCCTCAATTTCTATAATTGGCTGGAAGACATTACAGATGTGGAGCTTTCATTGTCCTCATCCTGAAGAGTCAGGAAGTGTTACTTTCTCAGCATTAATGACAATACACATGGAGGATTGCCAACTAGGTAAGCTCACCCAAACCTCAGTCTTCAGAGTTTTTATTGGGCTCCATTGCATATGCATGATTGATTGGGTGACCACATGTTTGATTTCAATCTCTAGGTCAACTGATATCATAGGACTCAAAACCCTCACGGTAGATCATATGTTGATCTTTCTGGCATAGCTAGTGTCCAACTTAAGGTGTGGCCAGCCCCCACTTGAAATCACACTGTTACTATCTAGCTGGCCGAAGATCCCCAGGCAAACAAAGATTACATTCCAGGAGCCAAGAACAAAGGGTAGAACACTTTTTTACAAGGTTAAATTCTTTGCTACACACTCCACACAGTGCTTTTTCTCTCTACTACAGATAATGTCTATTACCACAGGGACTGGCAGGTTTTATGGCCCAAGCAGCAGTTCTGTGGACCTGGACCTGCTCAGGCAGACTTCTGTGTCACTTAATGAATGGGCTGGGAAAGAATATCCAAGCATAAACTATGTTGGACCTAGAATCCCAAACCCTTGGGTTTTTGTTACCAGCTGGCATGCAGGTAATCCATCTCCAAAATCTCATTTTAGAATTGACTTCCTAGGATGCCTTCCAAGGCCAATTCTCCAGGTTTTCCAAGGTCTAATGCCCCAGGAGACAGACTCTGAGGCAGAGATTTCCCATGCAGGCATTTTATTGGAGAGCATTCTCATTCTTAGGAATTATACCCATAAGGTAATAAGCAAAACAAGACTGGAGAAAAGGAGAATATGAACTTTGGTGACCCCCTAATCACAAATATATATTGATGAATTTGACTCTATCAACACCAATGATAGCTGTTCAACTCAGAACATATGGACAAAATTGACAACATAAAAAGAAATCTGTGATGTTTATAACTGACAGGGGGTTATTACCTGGAAGTAAGAGAGAAATTATGGTAAATCAGTGACAAAAATCAATAGAAAAATAGGTAATGTGGATAAATAAGTAACTTCCAAAGGGGAACTCTAGTTGACTAATGAATGACAAAATACTCATTAGTAATCAGAGAAATGCAAATTAAAGTGACATTGAGATACAACTTTATACCCCATAGATCAACAATTAGACAGTAAAATTATATCAAGTACTGGCAAAGATGTAGGGATACAACCCTTCATGAACTGCCGAGTGAAGCATAATTGGAACAACCAATCTGGAGAAAATAGGGCTGTACATAATGCAATTAAGCATGTGCATATCTCATAACCTAGAAATTCAGCTTCTGAGAATCAATTTCTGACAAGCTAGCTCAGGGCCATTTGGAGGCACTTATGATGTTTATTGTAGTGGTGTTGGTGGAATAACTTGCATTGAAAGGCTCAATGTTTTCCTCTCTCTCTCTATTTCTCTTTCTCTCTCTCCCCCCCCTTCCTCCATCCCTCCCACCTTTTCTCACTCCCTCTGCCCAACACCCACTGGTGTCAATGCACATACACTGGTGTAAGGTGAAATGAAAAAATATATATGGAATCCTTTAGTGTAGAGGTGAGGGGGGATGGGTAAGATCAACCATACTTTATGCATCTACAACCTCAAAAGAAGAAAAAGCAAATAAAATACTGGCAATTAATTTGATGAATATGTGTCCTTTGCAAATACACATATATTTATGTCATAAATTATAAATTATGGAATTATATAGTTATTATAAATTATAATTATTTACTAGGGGCCCGGTGCACGAAATTCGTGCACTGGGTGGGGGGGGGGAGTGTCCCTCAGCCCAGCCTGCCCCCTCTCACATACTGGGAGCTCTCAGGCGTTGACCCCCATCACCCTCCGATCACCTGATCGGCCCCTTGCCCAGGCCTGACGCCTCCGCCAGAGGTGTCAGGCTTGGACAGGAGACCTCCATCTCCCCCCGATCACTGGCTCTGGCCCAGGAATCATGCCTGGGCAGGGGACCCCCATCTCCCTCTGATCGCTTGCTCCACCCCCCGCCAAAGCCTGACGCCTCTGACCCAGGCTTCAGGCCTGGGCAAGGGGACCATCATATCCCCCCAATCCCCGGCTCTGCCCCCCACCCAGGCCTGATGCCTCGGCCAGAGGAGTTGATCCTCATCACCCTCCGATCACCAGTCACCGGATCGGCCCCTTGACCAGGCCTGAGGCCTCCGGCAGAGGTGTCAGGCCTGGGCAGGGGACCCCCAGCTCCCCGCGGTTGCAGGCTCCGCCCCTGCCCAGGCCTAACGCCTCTGGCCTAGGCGTCCGGCCCGGGCAGTGGGGACCTGCAGTGGCAGCGGGGGGCGCCGCGATCGTGGGCTTCGCTTTAGGCCCAGGCAAGGGACCCCTAGCTCCCGGGACTGCCAGCTTCGACTGTGCCCAGCTCCCATCGCTGGCTCCACCCCTACTTCCTGCTATCACTGGCCAGGGCGGCAAAGGTGCCTGATTCTCCGATCATGGCTGGGGGGCAGGGCAAAGGCGACCCCAGGGCCGCCTTTGCCCTGCCCCCCAGCTCTTAGATCCCCCCTGGGTTTCCAATCACTGTCAGTGGCAGGGGGCTTCTTCCTGCTTTCCCTTTCACCTCCCTGCATTGTGCCTACATATGCAAATTAGCTGCCATCTTGTTGGCAGTTAACTGCCAATCTTAGTTGGCAGTTAATTTGCATACAGCCCTGATTAGCCAATGAAAAGGGTATCGCCGTACGCCAATTACCATTTTTCTCTTTTATTAGTGTAGATAAGGTATTAACCCATAAAGCACTAGTAATGCATGAACCTCTATCTGTCTATCTATCTATCTATCTATCTATCTATCTATCTACCTATCTAGAAAGAGCCAGGGGCTGTCACATCTGAAACAACTGAATGGCAGCAACCAGGCCAGCAGGGGGGTTAGTGAGAGATGACCAAATGACTGAGCAGCAGGCTGCGTGGGGGCAACCAGGCCAGCAGAGGGGGGCAATAAGGGAAGACCATGCTGGCGGATGGGGGGGGCAGTTAGGGGTGACGAGGCCGACCGGGGGGGGGGGGCAGTTGTGGGTGACCAGGTTGGCAGGAGGAGGGACAGTTGGGGGCAACAAGGCCAGCAGGGGGGCAATTAGGGGCAATCCAGTCATCAGGCAGAGGTGGTTAGGGGTGATCAGGCTGGCAGGCACGTGAGCAGTTAGGAGCCAGTGGTCCTGGATTGTGAGAGGGATATCTGACTCCCAGGGATCGGGCCTAAACCAGCAGTAGTGCATCCCCTGAGGGTTCCTGGATTAGAGAGTGTGCAGGCTGGGCTGAGGGGACCCCCGTGCATGAATTTCATGCACAGGGCCTCTAGTCTATATATATATAAAAGCCTAAGCGACCATTACAACAGAATTACCAGAATGACTGGTCACTATGATGCACACAGAGCAGACAGGCAGGTGAGTGGTTAGGAGTGAACAGACAGGCTGGCGAGTGGTTAGGAATGAGCAGGCAGGCTAGTGGTTAAGGGTGATCAGCCCCAGATTGCAAGAGAAATGTCCGACTGCCATTTTAGGCCCGATCCTGCCTAAACTGGCAGTTGTACTTCGCCCAAGGGGTCCCAGATTGAAAGAGGGCTCAGGTCAGGCTGAAGGACACCCCCCCCCCCCCAGTGTATGAATTTTGTGCACCGGGACTCTAGTTAACAACAATAATAAACTATTATCTAGAGTTACATAGAGCTTTTCTTCTAATCCCCATGGAAAATTTCATCCAACATTTGGGGATTATTTTATACTGAGATTCTAATTAGCTCTCTCTTGAGGGCTTGGCTGACATGATGACCTTCACTGAACACCTATGAGGAATGAACCATAATCTTTATTTTATAGTTGAAAGGAAAAGGCTTGGAGAGGCTGAGTGGTGTGTTGATAGTCCTGCATGCTCTCAATAGATTGCAATTAAAGTGCATATAACTCTGACAATTATGGCTGATTTAGTTCAAGTATCTGCAAAACATTGAACAATAGCAGTTTCATTTCATGGAGTTTCAGAGTGCATATCTTGCTGACAGAAAACAGGTTGATTTTTTTTTTTTATTTTTTTTTGAGACAAACTACAACCTCACACTGGGACTGTGGTCTCTTCGAGGCTCAAATATCCAATGAACCACGCCTGGCAAGGTTCACACTTGATCTGAGGAAAATGACTTTCTCTTTGGAAAGTGCTACATTTGGGCTCTCCACTCTAGCCAATTTCTCTCCTCAGGAGCTTTCCATTAAGAATTAATTTACTGGCATAGATAAATATAATCTTCATAATCCTCCTCAGCATCTGGTGCTATTGTCTATCTCCTTTTTATGTCCTTTCTGTACTTTCCTCAAAACACAGATACAATTGAACTTGGCTAGTGATTCATCTATACTTCTTTGGGAACAATAGTAACTGGCATCTGTCTACTGCCTTACAGTTTTTATGAAACTGTATATTTTCATCTCCACATATTACATCACTGCATCCTTAAAACAGTCCCCGAGGTGTTACTCTTTCATGATGCAGAAGAAGAAATGAGGCTCATAGGAGGTCACACATTTATCTGGTAGGTAGAACATGAATTCAAATCCCATACCCTTTTCTATATAGCTATGTCTTCTCTCTTGAGAGCTTAGAAAAAAGTTTTATCACTCCCACAGCCCATATCCATATTCCCATCCACCATGCTCATCTTAGAGCTGAGATACAAAAGCTTGCAGAGGTTAGGATAGTTGCCCAACATCAGACAATTAGCTAGGGAGGGCTGTTCTTGGGGTTCTGCCTTCATACTTCTTACTTTGTTCACAACTATAGAAAAGAATACTCCTCTGGTTTAATGTGTGGTTTCTCTCATTTTAGTCAGAGGTGCTGCCAATAAAATGCGTAAGGGTGATGAATGGTGCTACCCCTTTTGTGAGACTATGAGCATGCAGTGAAAATTTCAGGAGAGAAATTAACCTGTTGTAAGTTGCTCAGTAGAGCTAGAATTGGAGCACATATTCCCTCCTTTCTCAGTGTCTCCTAGACTGTGAAGAACAGCTAGGGAACAGGGAGCAGGAAGATGGAAGAGCCTTGGTAAGCCACAGAGCTCTATAAAACAACTGAGATGTGAAAGATAGTCCATAAGGTCTGAGTGAGTCAGGGAGTGATTAGTCAGTGATGCCTTCTACCAGCCCACCTTGGTTCTCAGCCTTTCTGGGGGCTGCCTTCCTTCCTTCCCATCTATGTTTTCACTGCTCATTACAGTGTCCAACAGAGGATGTTAGAAGAAATGAATGCAGGAGTAGTTGGCTTCATTACTTGAATCAGTATAGATTTGGGGTACGAAGGAGTTCTGCCTAACACCTCTCAAGCAGCTGTCCAGACTCCTGGAAGAATAAGTTGTAACTCAGGCTCTGATTAGTAAGCTTTGAACTAGGTCTTTCCAGAGAAGGCCTTATTTTCAAGGCTGTGACCAAGGGATGGTCCTTCTTAGACTTGGAATCAAAGGTGAGATGGAATCTTATATAGAAGAGGCATTATCTATCAATGATGCTTCTGTGATAGCCTGGCTAGCCTACACATAAACACAGGCAATCGATGTTTCTCACTTGTTTATGCTGTTCCTAACCTTGGCCTTTTATTTATAAACTAGAGGCCCGGTGCACAAAAATTTGTGCACTCGGGGGGGGGGGGGGCAGGAGGGTTCCTTCAGCCCGGCCTGTGCCCTCTAGCAGTCTGGGACCCCTCGGGAGATAACAACATGCTGGCTTAGGCCTGCTCCAGGTGGCAGAGGGCAGGCAAAAAACCCTAGGTGCAACCCCTGGGTGGGCTCAGAGGAGGGCCGATTGGGGAGTTGGGGCGCCTTCCCCTGTCATGCACAGAGCAGGGCAGATTGGGAGGTTGTGATGCCACCCTCAGTCACACTCAGGGTAGGGCCGATTGGGGGGTTGAGGCACCGCCCCGTCACACTCAAGGCAGGGTCGATGGGGAGGTTGCGGTGCCACCCCCTGTACGCACGGAGCAGGGCCCATCAGGGGGGGTTGGGGCTCCGTAGCCTGTCACGCACAGAGCAGGGTCAATCAAGGGGTTGGGGAGCTCCCCCCTGTCGTGCAGAGAGCAGGGCCGATCAGGGGGTTGAGGAGCTCCCCCCTGTCACTCACAGAGTAGGGCCGATAGGGGAGTTGGGGCACCACCCCCTGTCACACTCAGGGCAGGGTGGATCAGGGGATTGGGGCGCCTCCCTCTATCACCCACAGAGCAGGGCTGATCAGGGGGTTGGGGTGCCGCCACTCTCACACTCAGGGCAGGGCCGATGGGGAGGTTATGGCTCTACCCCATCACACGCAGAGCAGGGCCCGTGGGGGCGGGGGGGGGGCGGTTGGGGTGCCGCACCCTGTCACACACAGAGCAGGGCTGATCAGGGGGTTGGGGCACCTTCCCCTATCACAAACAGAGCAGGGCGGATAGGGAGGTTGTGGCCCCGCCCCCTGTCACACACAGAGCCGGAGGGCAATCAGGGGGTTTGGGCGCTGCCCCCTGTCACTCTGATCCCGGTGCCGGGAGGCCTCTCAGCTCCGCTGATCCCGGTGCTGGGAGGCATATTACCCTTTTACTATATAGGATAGAGAGGCCTGGTGCATGGGTGGGGCTGGCTGGTTTGCCCTGAAGGGTGTCCTGGATCAGGGTGGGGGTCCCCACTGGGGTGCCTGGCCAGCCTGGGTAAGGGGATGATGGCTGTTTGCAGCTGGTCACACACCCTTCAGGGTGGGGGTCCCCACTGGGGTGCCTGCCTGGCCAGTCTGGGTGAGGGACTGAGGGCTGTTTTCAAGCCGACTGAAGCTCCCAACTGCTCCTTTTTTTCTTTTTTTCTTTTTTTTTATTCTGTGCCAGCTTTAGCTCTGGCTCCAGCTCTGAGGCTTCTGTTGCTGAAAGAAGGTATCTGGTTTGTTTCAGTTCTATAATCGAAACTCTGTATCAACTCTAGCTCTGAGATCCCGGGCTCGCTGAAAGCAGGTTTCTGGGGTTTTGTTTAGCTTCTATATTTGTTACAATGTTTCTTAAACTGCAGGCTCAGAGGCCGGCAAAGCAGGCAGGGAACGTTGGTTTCCTCCGTCACTGAAGCAAGCAAGCCTCATGTTAGTTTCAAGTTGCCTGGCTGCTGGCTGCCATCTTGGCTGGCAGTTAATTTGCATATCTCACTGATTAGCCAATGGGAAGGGTAGCGGTCGTACACCAATTACCATGTTTCTCTTTTATTAGATAGAACTAGAGGCCTGGGACACAGCATTCGTGCACTAGGGGGGCTGTCCCTCAGCCCAGCCTGCTCCCTCTCACAGTCTTGGACACTTTCGGGGATGTCTGACTGCCGGCTTAGGCCCGGGCCTAAGCCGGCAGTCAGAAATCCCTCTCGCAGTCCAGGGCTCTTGCAGTCTTGGACCCCTTACTCCTTACCGCCTGCCTGCAGCAGAAGTGGGAGAGGCCCCGCCACCATGGTTGTGCTCTCCAGCTGTGAGCTGGCTGAGCAGCACTCCCACTGTGGGAGCTCACTGACCATCAGGAAGCAGCTCCTGTGTTGAGCATCTGCCCCCTGGTGGTCATTGCCCATCATAGCAACTGGTCATTCCACTTCAGTTGATTTGTATATTAGCTTTTTATTATATAGGAAGCATGAGGTAATAGGGCAGGCTGATAGATGGAGTTTGATGACTCAGGGCCTCTGCTGTCACCGCTGGTAGATAAACAACACTGAACTCATGTTCTGGCTGCAAGTTCATGGCATTATCTCTGAGTTAAAGGGCAGCCCTGCTGTATCACTACAGTATAAACCAATTAGCAGATCAGTCTCACAGATGGCACCTCTGCAGTGTCCCTAGAATCTGTCTTTTTCTTCCTATTTTAACAGCTGCTACATTAACTCAGATCCTTCTAACCAGATATACTCACAGGCCCTTATATGGTCCCCTGACCCCTGCCTCTCCCCCTGGCATCCACACAACCCAAGGCGTTCAGATTCTCTTTCTCAAGCACAGCTTTTTCTGTGCCACTTACCAGTAATGGATCTTTCAGAAAGCCAAATGCCTGCATCCTCTGAGCTGTCAGAATCGTTTGTTTTTACTGTGCTACCTATAGACTTTCATCTTGCATCCTTTTCAAGCTGCTTCATAAAAATGAATGAGCATGTGGGTCTCTTTCCTTAGATTGTGGTGAGCTTCCTTTGAGGCAAGTCCAGCCTTCTTCACCTTGTATGTTCCAAAACCTAGCTCAGTGAATGGCTCATAGTAGGGATCTATCATATTACTGCAGAATAAAAATATTTAGCGTGAATTAAAGTTTTATGTATCTACATACACATATGTCCTGTTACTTCTAGAGAAGGTGATAGCAAATTAAAGCCAACCAGTAACCAACTAAACCAAAATCAACCAACTACTTGATTTTATAAATAAATTTTTATTTGAACACAGCCATATTCATTCATTTACATATCACCAATGGCTTCTTTTGTACTACAGGTGAGCTGAGAAATTGCAAAGAGATTTGCCTGCAAAACTGAAAATAGTTACTATTTGACATTTTACATAATCTGAAGTATAAATGCTCTGAGGGCAGGAATTTTTCTTTGCGTATTTGTATATCTAGTCTACTCAGCAGGAAGCACAATAAATACTAATTGAATAAATTAATCAATGAATCAATCTTTAATGAGGAATTACAATCCAAAAACTTGGTATATTTTCTTCTTGAGAAGAACCATCCTAGCTAGCTTCCTAATGATGGATCTATTCTATTCATTCATTCATTCCATGATTATTTATTGAATATCTACTATATGTTCCACACTATTCTGTGCTTTGAGATAAATGTTGAGTAAAACCCTACTCTCATGAACCTTAGAATCTTCAAGGGAGCCAGACATCACTCAAACATTAATTGTATTGTGTTCATTGCAGTAGGGAGAGACAAATGGGGTGCTGAGAGCCTGTGCCCGTGGGGTTACAGAGGTCAAGTAGTGCTTCTTTGAGAAAGTGGCTCTGGAACTAAGAATAGGGGTAACTGTCTGACAGTTGAGGGAAGACAGGATTCTGGTAGAGAGCCTTTAAGGAGTGTTCTCTCTCCCGGGAACCTTCAGTGGAAGGATAAGCAGGGAAATGCTAGTAGAGGGGAGGTGAGGAGGGGTAGATTTTAATACAATCTGCATTTTAAAAAGATCACTCTTTTCTTTGGAGGAAGAATTTTTAGTGAAAGCTGCTTTCGGATATTGATTGCATATTTCTTAACAAATCAAACTCGGGAAAATGACAGGCATGTTCTTATTAAATATTGTGATAGTGATACCTTGTACTTGTTCAGCTTAAAAAGAAAAAAACCCAACCTGCTGTTTTCACATTTAATGCTGTCTCTTTTAATAAGTATTGCACATATGGTGCCCCAGGCAGAACATTTGAGCCCCCTCCATAACTCACACACGATGGCACATTAACGGAGGCCTTCAGACATTGGTTTTAATTCCAGGGTTAAGGTTTCTGGAGCTCTTCAGGCCAAAAGCTCCTGACCCAGGTTCACTGCTTAAAGAAAGGCTATGTCATGGTGCCTGGGAGCCTCACTCAGGGATAGCACCTTGTTGTTGCATTTTGTTGTTTGGTTCAGGAAACCTTTGGGCTGGCTCTAGTGAGTCACTCTCCCCTGATTGTTCTAGCTGTGATTCATCTTACTTCTCTTACCTTTCCCCTTTTTTTGCCCCATGTACCTTCCTTTCCTCTTAGTCATTAAAATGTTCCTCTGCTGCCTTGCCACCCTCGTTCTTAAAAATTTTCCATCCCTTCTCAGCTGGAGCAGATGCTTGTCTTGCTGTTCTGTGAGGAGCTGTGAGCTGGCTGGCAAGGCATTGACTGAGGCCCAGCTGCTGGGCGCTTAGGGAAGCCTTGTGCTGGGTAAGCCAGGACAGAACATGGGACACAGACCCGAGTCTCTGTGCCTTCTTCCCTTCATTGGACCTGGGTGGCTCTGTGCGTGGGGATGTCCTATAAAGCCCTGATAAATCATGTTGGGACACTGGGTCTCCTCACAGTGGACACCAGGAGGTCTGGGAGAGCTACTGGATTCCAGAAAAGTCTTGGCCAACCGGTGCCTCTTTGGAGGCAGCTGGATAATTAAGAAGATTTTATGTGTGTGTGTGTTTTCCCCTTGGTGTCACTCTGTATCACATTATTTATTTGTTACTCAATGAAGTCATTTTAATGAAACCACACCCACTGTTCAGAAAGAGAGGGGGTTTCCTTATTTCTGAATTCAGTTGTCCTACTTTGAGCCTAGCCTAGTATTTGTTTAGCATTTTCATTGTGAATAAATGTAAACTAGAAAATGGTGTCAATAAAATGCCGTGAAAATATTTTTCTTTTTGAAAGTTTCCCTTTGGGGTTAAACCATCTCTTTGGAGTTTTTTTCTGCATTTTTTGTTGTTGTTTTTTTAACTCATAAATGTACATGAGTCTCAAGTTTGATGATCAGATCTACATTTTGATTCACCTTCCTCCTTAGGTATTTGGTTTTCTCTCTTTAAATTTTTTTTTTCTTTGAAATTTATTTACTCATTTATCATCCTTTGGTTCACTAGGTTCCTGTTCACTCTAACCATGATTGCATTAACCTCTTGGAGCAGAATGAAATAGTTGGTGGGAGAGAGAGAAGGGAGAGAAAAACAGATTCAATTTGGGAGCAACCCTGATGATCAAAGAAGAGATGAGATCTGTGAACCATGAAAGATAAGAACTCCAAGAAGTCTGATATATTTGTGACCTTGGTTTATGTTAAGTGCCCAGAGAATCATAGTTAGTAAAATTGCAGTAGACACCCTCTCGTTCTGATAAAAATGAAACCAAAAAATAGATTGAAGGAAAATATGATTCTAAAAATTGGATTACAAGATTTTGACTAAGACTAAAAACCAGAAGGTTCTTAGATTTTCCTCTCTTGCCCTAAACAGAGCTGATCTTGAATCGATGACATTTCTGGTATCTCTTAGTGTTAGAGAAAGAAAAGTGAATTTGCAATTTCTATTTCAGATGCCATCCAAGAAAAGTTCATGTTTGGTTACCTGAAAATATAACTGTGCCTGTTTGGTTCTGGAGTGCCCTGTGGACAGATTGAAAGCTTCCCTTTCATATGTCAGAGACAATGAGGCTAGGTCACATAGTCCTGTAAATTCATCACAGACAGAATAGTGTGGCCTTACGTAAGCCAGTGGGATAGCAAGTAAGACAAAGAGTTTTCCCCACCTTCAAGTTGGTGGGATCAGCTGTTTGAAGTACCCCACACAGGAGCTAGATGACCAACTGACTCACACATTTTTTTTAAAAAAAGTAGCAAATCCTCGGAGGATGCCATATGCTATCTTCTGGGCAGCAAGCTGCTGACAGTTACAGACCTGAGATTCTGCACCACCTGAAATCTGGTGGACAGGAATCTCTCCAGCCTATTTTCATGGCTAATGGGAGCACACACCTCCCTTCCTGATATTTAACCAAGTGAATTTGTTAAGATGCAAATTGTCCCTGCCTGAAGAAGTCTGTATGAGGTACGAATTAATAAACTATTATTTTAAAGCACTATGTTGAAGTTACAGCTAGAATCATCTTGCCTCTCTGTCATCATAGCCCTGGACATCCTAACATTCTCAAGGCTCGGCCATGTAAACCTAACCTATTTCCTTGTAGCCTGGGTCTGAAATGAAGTTGTTCCAGATGCTTCTTTATAAATATTTATTGCAGAGGCAAGGGTGACAGTGTGGTCGCAGGACAGGTTTGCATACAGAGCAAGTATCTATGGGCCTGTATCATTAAAGGCACGTCTCCTTCCCTTTTCTCCATGCACAAGAAATTCTCGCGCCTGTAATTGCGGGCTGGGAGCGCTGCGCCCGCAGTGTGAAGCACAGGCCTGTTGTACAAGCCATGATGGATGTGTACCACGTGCTGGCGGAAGGACCATCTCCTTTCACAGGCACGGTTTGCTGCATATTTATTATGTATTATTGTAGTCTTCATTGTAACCTAGCCCACAGTGAGGATGGCACTGTGATTTCCCATTGTAATTTCTTATTTTCATTCACTCACAGCCCTGAGAAATGAGGTGAATTCTTTCATGAGGGCACTCACAGCCCCTTTAGTTGTACTCTGGCTATTCACCTGGCTCTATCTGATCCGATGAATGTAACGATAAAAGCCCTAATATATATTTCCGGGAGAATGAGACGAATTTATGAGCCAGTGATAGTTTGCAATGGCTTTTGCATAATATTCACTCTCCATATTTTTACTGCTGATAGTTCTCTCTATTAGCATGGACATTTATGTCACATTACAGCATCCTATTTAATGCCCAGTCAAGATCTGGCCTGCCTGCTAATAATTAAGCAAAACAACAGGACAGAGGGGCTGGGGGGGGGGGGGTGCGGAGAGACTCTGTTCCATATTTAGAGAATCTGGGTTAGTGATTCTGGCTGTTTTCAACAACCCTCTCCTCATTTGATCGCTGCTTTACTGACTCTCTTTGCCTCTTTATGGTTTTTGTCCATTGCTCTCAATTTAATGTTCCAGAAAATTTAACTCTGTTATAAAGCTGTGTAACTCAAGATAAAGGATTCAGCACAAACAGTGAGGTGCTGGACAGGTTGATAGGAAGCAGTGGCATAACCAGGAAAACATTTAATAACACGGAGATAAGGGCAGAAGAAAAGTAATGGGATGACAGGAGAGATGATTCAAATATCAACAGAATAACAATGTTATTCCATTGAGTTCCAGCCAACCAGAATGTTGAGCTTTAGAATGAAGCTTTTCCCTACATCTGGCCATGGTGTGGTGCTGGTTGTATAATTGAGACTTTGGGGGAGAGCAGTGGTCCCTAAACCAGCAGCAGCCACAGCACCTAAGAACTACTTAAAACTAAATTATTGGCCCCTTCTCCAGGCTAATTGAATCAGAAACTCTGGGGATGGGACCTGAAATCTGTGTTTTAGCAAGAACTTCGGATGATTTTGATGCAGCTTAACATTTCCTTCTTCAGATATGAAGAGTTACTTTGAATGTAGTACCTTTGACTTGAACTCTTATTTATTATTTGAATGTTTTGTTACCAGTGCTTGGTCAAACCAAAGGTAAGGAGCCTCAAATACCAGAGTTCTTTTGGTTGTATTATCAAGCTAATGGGTGACTTCTAAATCAATGACCAGCAGGCTATTCGGTAATATGATTCTGATTTTGATGGCTGATTAGCGCTAAGAAAACCTGAGGATTTTTTATTTAAGTTTTTAAAAAGAATGGCCTGTTGTTTAGTTTTGTATCATGAAGTAGGCATCCTGTAGCCTCTTCCTCAGTTTGCCAATTTCCTGTCTTTTTATCTGTAAAAACCAGTGGAATACCAGTAAACACTGTCATTCTGAGAACTTTTTGTCCAGTATGTGTGGTGGGGAGGAAGTGGAGAAGGTCCCAAAGGATGTCAAACGTTATTGGTCATTTTGTACTATGACCACAGAGTACACAGCTTAGGAAAAACTGCTTCCTCCTCCTGCTCTTTTGCATACAACTTTGGCAATCCAGTGTACCTGTTAATAGTGACCTCTGCTGTTCAGAAGCGGTACTACAACCACTTAAATCCATATGGGAATTAGCGTTCATAAGAAGAAAGTTATGTATTTACTGAAGTTATATAAAAAGGATAAGGGGTATCTTACTGCAACCGTATTTGGATCTTCTCAAGAAAAATGTACTTTTCTTGAAAAGAAAAATTACAGTGTCTCTCTTCCATTTCCAGTTACGAAATGTTACCTTTGATGGCATTTGTCAGTAGGGTGGGGAATTAATAGAATTAAAAAAGGAAGTCAACATATCTCCTAACTACCAAGAATATTCTTAGCCTCACACATGTGGCATCATTACTGAACAATAGGTCATTTTCTGTAATTGTAAAAAATAAAATTTTACAATTTTCAAAGTCAAATCAAATCAAACAAACCAAACTATTTTTATCTGCCATAAAGTACCTTTACATACATTGTGGTATTGGTGGGGCTAGGGTTCCAAGTACCCAATAGTGATCAAATATATTTGTTGAGTGATTATCTAAAGGCAAGTGGTACAAAAAGTGGTACGAAGTTAAGGTGTTACATCTGCAGCACCCAAGACAACCCCTTTTACAGTAGAGAGGCCTCTTTAAAAAGTAGGACCTAATCTGGAATTGAAGGACCATCGTTCAAATTCCTTTTTTTCTGTGTGTGCAAGCTTTGTCAATGAGAAGTCCAAGCACTGTGGGACAGGTGTTAACTATTCTAGGTTCTTTGGCTAATAGTATTTTGTAAATTGAGCCTTTGAATACTACTCTTATGTCAACCAATTTAGAAATATTTACCAAGTACTATTCATGTGCCTACCTGTATCATATCTTAGAAGAAATTTGGGCTTTGGAATTAGGTAAGCCTTAGTCCAGATATATGGTTCTCCTCCTGCTTGTGGCCATCAGCAAGGGGCTTCACTACTCGGAACCTCAGTTTTTGCATCTGTAAAGGGGATAAATTACACCTACTGTAAAGAAAAAAACGTCAAAAACAGGAAACCAGGCTGAAACATGATACACTAATCTTAATATCAAGCCAAGGCCATTTTTTAAATAGTCTATGTGAACGTCATCTGGATTTACAGAGAAATGTAAACTTGCACAATAGATTAGGGTCCAAATATTTTCCACTTCTGTAAAGTTGATAATATGCGGTAATATACATTTCTGTCTGATAAAAGAAGATAGCTCCCCAAATTATAGTTTTATTGCCTTGTAGGACATTAACTAGTTTTGCAACTAACTTAGCAATACTTTCTCAGCATTCCTTTTTTTTTTTAATCCTTTATTCTCTTCCCTCTCTACCCCACTGAGTATAATTCTTGTTTCCCATAAATTTTTTGAACTGAGTTTGCCATTTAGCTAATATCCTTAATAATGAAATGAATAAAATTTGACACTTGCTCACTATATATTTGTATAAGAATTATGTTTTTACATTTTGAAAATTATGCTTTGACCTACTACCTTGAAAGGTTTTTTGTTTGTTGGTTGGTTTTGTCAGAATAGTTGGCACATAATATGCTTATTTCTTTTTCTCTTTCCTGGGTTTAAAATGTTTATATGTGGTTCTTGCACTTGAGGAAGAAAATATATATTGAATAAATGAATTGGTGACACACATTCACACACCATAAATCCTTTAACCATCATTTTATAGTTTACACACTTATTCTATGATCACTGCATTCTCAAACAAATGGGATGGTTGATTTATACTATTTTGCATAGAAATGCTTTTCTTCTGGATCGTTTAGGGTTAAAGCTCTTAAGTTAGTAGCTTCATCATGGTCATCATTATCAATGCTATTGAGAACTTACTATATGCCAGGCACCATCCCAAGCCATTTATGAAAATCATTTCATTCAGTTCCTACAACCACTCCAGGAAGTACTTGCACTTGACAGATAAAGAAACTTCACTTTACAGATAAAGAAAATTAAGAGTAATTTACCCCAACTCACACAGCTGGATATCCCAGGCGACAGTTTAGATCCACACAACTGACTCCTAAAACTGTGTTCCTGATGGCCTCACTCAGCTGTCTGCTTGGCCATGGGAGTAAAGTTGTTGGCATTGAGTCAAGACACCAGTGACTGCAGGAGAGACAGTGAGAGGAGAAAGAGCAGAGAAGAGTGAGCTCATTCCCTGCACCGTGCTCTAGAATTGCCTTGAGAGCTTCCTGGGAAAGAATATTATAAAGTGTTCCATAGTTGATGGGTGGATGGTATAGCATTTCCAGGGACACTTGGGTTCAAGTCCTAACTCTACTGTCCTCTAACTGTGACTTTGGGCCAAGTCATCTAATATGTGAGCCTTGACTTCCTCTATAAAGTGGCAGTGACAATAACCTACTCCTCAGGGTTACTCTGAGGCTCCATTTAAATGAATGGTTGATAAGAGGCTATAGACTGGTTTTGGTTGTTTTGTTGTCTATCTTAGCTAGGAAAAATCATCAGGTTAATGGAAGCAAGAAGGAAACTAAATTGGGAGCTGGCAACTTTCCATTTTCAGTTTATTAAGGTTAACTATTAGTGGACATCTCCATGCAGGGAGGACCTTGACTATGTTCACTGCTAACTCATGTAGATACCTGGAGCAGCCAGCCTAAGGAATTTCTAATATTTGAGGCACTGTGGGATCCTAATGACCTTTGACTTCTCGAGAGCTTTCTCCCCCCAAATGCCATGTAGTTTATATTTAATTTTAAAATTAGAGTGATATCACTGAGTCTGTGAGATAAAAGAACGTTCAATAAAAGCCAGGAGATCTGGATTTTCATCTTAGCCCAGTCATTACCTGGTAACCTTAGACAAATCTTCTAACTACTCTAGTCCTCCATTTCCTAATTCAAAAATGAGAACATAACCCTCTCACTGAAGCTTCATGGGTGCTGGTGTGAATAAAATGAGATAATTTATATGCCAGCATTTTGAAACAGATAAAAGTGCCATGGGAATGAATGTAAGGTTGGATATATTCCTTGTTTTTTAAGCAAGATTGAAATCATGTATTCATTTATCTCTGACAAGTCATTCGGAGTCTACAATATGAAAAATATTATCTTTGGCATTAGAAGGGTCCAGTGACAATTGCAATTTACTGGGTGGTAAGTGAAGAGAGGAGTACCTAGACTACAAATGTAGGCACACTGGCAAATGTCTTGTCAAGGTATATGGCACAAGGTGTCAGAGAAAGGGAGAAATTAGGGGAGGTTCAGATGGTCTTGGAGCAGAATCTGGAAGATGAATGAGATTTCATCATTTGGAGGTAAGAGGAGCAGAGAAGAAAGAAATTGAAGTAGGGAAGGAATCCCATGGCCAGATCACAGACACAGCAGGAGTGATTTCCCTCGCATGGAATCACTGATGAAACAACTGGCAGTGGAAGAAGGGAGGATGGTTAGGAACTTTATGACCTGAATAATTCCTTTCTCTAGTCCAGGGGTTTTGAGAAGTGTGTTGAAAAATGTACTTAGCATTTCTGCTCCTTGTCAGTGTTATTATAGGAGTAATCAACCATGCCTTTTTGGCTTTGGGGTCCTGACATACCATACCTAGGTCATGATGCCTTCCAGAAATCTTCATGGACAATTTTGTCCCAGAGAAATTGTGTTTTTATTCAATGCCAAAATTTATAAGCAGTTTTAAAGTAAGTGAGATCAAAAGAGATGATCATGAAAATAGAGATTGTCTGTTATGAGGGGGAAGCAACAAGAGATATATCGAAAGGGTAGATACATCGAAAGGGAAAGACTTATTAGCTCACTTCCTTACCTTCTATTGCCTTAATAAAATGAGAACATAATAGGTGACAAGCAGGAAATATAACTGTCTCAGGTTGGCTGGTTGTAACAAGAGTAAGATAATAAGGGGTGCCAGGAACCTTGGTGGGCATAGTCACCTAGAAGTTACAGCCAGGACTTAGATCCATGTGATTACTGTCACTCAAGAATGCAAGCTTAGTTAATAGACCTGGGAGAGTGCATGTAAAAGAGGCTACAATTGTCCATGCTTTTCAATATCCACTCCCCTATGCAATGGGACTTTGTACCTTCTCCCATCAAGAGGTGAAATCTATTTCTCCACCCTTTTAAACCCAAGTTGGCCTTGTGAATTACTTCAGAATTAGAATGAAGAGACAAGGTGCCAGTTCTTGTGTGCTACCTCTTACTCTCTTGGAACTCTGCCCAACTGCCATATAAGCAAGCCCAGGCTAACCACTGGAGGGTGCAAGACCGCTTGGATCAGAGTTGAGTCAGCCCACTTGTCCTAGTCTAGAGATGGACAGTGGCTAGCCAAGATCAGCAAAGCCACCTGCCCAACCTGGAGTTGACTGATGCTATAGGAGGAAGCCCAGCCAAGATACAAGAACCACCAAGCTGAGCCCAGTCTAAATTGCCAAACTGCAGAATTTCAAGTTAAATACATTGTGTAGACCAATGAAATATGTCTGCAGACAGAATTCAGCTATCAGGCTACCAATGGTCTGACCTTGTATATTCTCCCAAAACTTCGCAGACCTGGCTACAATCTAGTTAGACTAACAGTGTGTCATTCTTCATTTCTCTTAGGAAATTGTCACTGTATAGCTATTCTACGGTCACCCTTCTTATTCTCCAGCTCCCATGGCAACCCACCTTACCCATGCTGTTTCCTAACCTGAGACTGTCTCTAGTTACTGAATCACTAATGCTTATTCTAATGCAGAACTTGTCTTCCAGATCTGGCCCTCAGCTGTCCATTTCCCTGTCTACCTCTGAGACTGAGCATTGAGTGACCATAGATATCACCACTTTATAAATAACAGCTGGAATGGAATGGGCCACCTGCGTAGGGGCTCTTTACAGCTGTATCTGTATACAGTGCAGTATTTTTTCCCCTGTAAGACCTGACTTAAAAGAAAAGGGTCATCCTCTTTAAAATCACATTGCAAACACTCATCTGAGCTTTACAAGAGTATGATGCTTATACCTCCCTTTCCAACCTGGATGGACAGGATTATAGTTATTGGATGCTTCTCTCAATAAACTCCATAATCTTTTTGCTCGGTAACTGGGCACCAGAGAAATCTGTATCAGTTATGAAACTGTTCCTGATAAGACTGTAGATAAAATGGCTATGGTCATTCAGACAGTGCAGTCATTTCATCCCTTATCCTTTCCCTCCTCTTTTCCTAATGCTTTCTCTCAGGGTCTCTTGGTTATCAAGCCCTTACTAGGTGGGTGTGAATTGTATATATATTTGTGTCCCTATTCCTGGTTTAGTTTTGTAATCATTTTTATGTGTTAAGCTCAGTAAATCCTTTATCCATATGTTATTTGTTTGGTTTAGTTATGTACAAAATATCTCAGCACCTGTGATAGAATAGTTTGTAAATAAATGTGGTGTGTGTGTGTGTGTGTGTGTGTGTGTGTGTGTGTGTACAATAAAATAAAGTCTTACACATCTCCTTATTGGCTTTATGGACAGTATTTGTGTGGAGAATTACATTTTATATTGAATCTGAGAATGAGTGTACTTGTGTTCCAAAGCACATGTCACTCTTCAAGTGAGACCGCCTGTCCATTATGTAGGACAAACCTTTCAAAATTCAAATTTTGTTTTAAATTACCTTCAGGTTGGATTATTATCTCTTCTTCATTGGCTGGTTAGTTTCATTTCTGGACAAGACTGAAATTTGAAATCATATGACAACAATCCCGATTCTCGTTAATGTGGGAAACCTGTTCCCAGCATACATTTAAAGGAGGTCACAATGACAGGTGACTACTCACTCTTGTTTTAATCTTTATTAACAAAGAGCTGGTCACACATGTTCATGCTAAAATGATTAGCTTATGTACCACCGACCCTCCCACCTAACATCTCAAATATTTATATTTGAATTTTGTTTTATTTTTATATTTTATTTTTTATTGATTTCAGAGAGGAAGGGAGAGGGAGAGAGATAGAAACATCAATGATGAGAGAGAATCATTGATCGGCTGCCTCCTGCATGTCCCCTAGTGGGGATCGAGTCCACAACCCAGGTATGTGCCCTGGACTGGAATCAAACCTGGGATCCTTCAATCTGAAGGTCGACGCTCTATCCACTGAGCCAATCCAGCTAGGGATGGTTTTTTGTTTTTTTTAATTCTTTTATTTCAGTTCTCTGAGACTGGAGAAATAAGATTGTGTGTGGTGTGGAAGGTGCACTGTGTTCTCGGTTATTATATAACTTGTTCATCGTGAGCTAAGGAGCTCCTCTCCTCCACAGTAGAGAGAAACCACCATTCTTGGGCTAGGTTGGAAAGGGGAAGTATAAGCATCAGACCCTTGAAAAGCTCAGGTGAGCTTTTTCAATGTGATTTTAAAGTGGGCAATACTTTTCTTTTAAGTCAGGTCTTACAGAAATAAAAATATACTGCAGTTCATACAGATACAGCTGTAAAGGGCCCCTGAGGCAGGTGAAAATAGGAGGCATGAAGGCTCTGGAATAATCTATACTAATAAAAGGGTAATATGCTAATTAGACCGGATGTCTTCCAGATGTCCTTCTGGACAAATCTGAAGCAGCTGCCTGAGCTTTGGCCCTCGCAGCTGAGGCTCAGGCAGCCACAGAGGCTGCTGCGAGGACTGGGCTGAGGCTCAGGCAGCCACAGTGGCCAGCAGTGGCAGCAGCAGGGGTGTGATGGGGGCATCGCCTTCCCCTGATCAGCCAGTCACCTCCTGCAAAGGGAGGCCAGAGGCAGCAGCAATGAGGGGGTAATGGGGGCTGTGTCTTCCCATGATCGGCTGGTCACCTCCTGCAGAGAGAGGCCAGACTATGGCTTAGGCATGCTCCCTGTGGGGAGTGGGCCTAAGCAGTAAGCAGGACATCCCCTGAGGGCTCCTGGACTGTGAGAGGGGGCAGGCCTGGTTGAGGGACCACCCCCCAGTGCAAAAATTTTTGTGCACAGAGCCTCTAGTAGTTTATAATAGTGCTGGAACTTATGCTGTGCAGAGTGAGGGAGATGATGGCAGGTTGACTTGAGTAAGGGCTGGAGCATGGGTCCTCATATATTACTTTCCAAATCTTTCCTATTAGTGGGACAAGCCCTGTTTCCAGCAGTTCTGGGGAAATGGGAGAATTATTTGGGCTGCGTGTTTATTGACTAGAGACCAAACAGGGCCACAGATGTCATAATTTCCCTATTATCACTTTGCCGAGCACTTCCTGGCCTCCCTTCATTATCTTGCTCCACATTAACAGTTATGAGTAGCTTCTTTATAGGATCCAAATGCTGTTGACTCCCTTTGGCAGGGCTTCTGCTTGTGGGGACCCAGTGGGAGGACATACAGGAACAGAACCTCTTTTTCTCCAAAGTTGTTAATATGGGATGCTCTGCTCACCTCTCTCTCCAGCTTAGGGGGGCATTTACTTCTCCATAATAGAAAGACAACTATCTCAGCCCACCACCCCTGCCTTTTTCTCTCAGGCAAGAAGAGAAAGGCACAAATACTGCAAAGTGGAAATCACAGGTCAGGGCTGTTGTGTGTGTTCTAAGAGGAAAGGTTATTACCACTCATGTGCAGCCATTCAGGGGGCACCTGCTGTCCAGGTGACTTCCCAGGTGTGTGTGCATGAACAGACCAGGTGGCCCAGCTGAGCAGGTCAGGCAATCGATTTTGCATTCATATTCTGGGCCCTGATCATTCTTTTAAGGCTTCTTTTCTCTGAGACAAATTCAACAGAGTCTTACAAAGTTATTCTTTCACAAAGGAGGCTATACCTGGTACAAAATGCACAAAGTTCAAAACAGGGATTTCTGAGAGAATTCTTGATATCCATGGTACATTTTTTTTTTTTTGTACTCTTCATGCCAAGATAGGCCTGAGCTTTTTGGACACAGATGGGGGGAATCTTAGTTTTCTTTTCTTTGTCATTGCTAGTAATGCCAATGTGTGTATTTGTGAGCAAGATTTTACACCCTTCACAAAGAGATCCTATGGAATTGAGGGCCTAGAACAGTGCCTGACTCACAGTCAAGCCTCAAAATAAATAGTTGTTTACTGGAGGAGTGAATGAACCTGACTCCACCATGCACCAGCTAAATAAACCCCAATGTCCTCATCTTTATGAGCATAGATTATCATAGCAGCTCTATATGGCTGCCCTAAAGAGTTAAATGAGACTATGTATATAAACTCACCCCCACCAAAGATGCCTACTTATAGTAGTTAGACATTTAAAGTTAGTTTTGTTTTTTTTCTATTCTTCCATCTCTTCCTCCTGGGTTGGTGATAAGCTGCCAAGAGGATTATGGGTGCAAATGTTCCAAAAAGTCTACCCAAATATACTGTGATTTTATTGTTGTCTGGTGGGTCCTGGTGGACAAATGTAGAAGCACAATGGCTACATGTGTGGCTCATTTGAAAGACTTCCCATTCTCCCACCGGCAAACGAGCAGGAGAAACATAATGAAGTCTGCTTAACAGTGCTTTTGTTGAAGCAGTAGGAGAAAGAGAAGGAAAATTCAGCATGTAGAAATGCTCAAGAGTTTAACTAGAGAGTCTTAGGTGCCTGTGCCCTTTGTATTTCTAGTGATATTTTCGTTTTCAAAATCACTAATGGCTGCCCTGAGCACCCAGGATGAAGGTGTGACCTGCATCCCCTCTAGAAATCCATGCTTTAATAAAGTCGAACCATCCAGCACTTGGAGAAAAAGCAAGTTTGAACAGAGTTGCATTTTTCAAAAGCTCTTGGAAGAAGAATAACTATTCATTTGGTCTATTTTCCCCTAGCATGTTTATAGAATATTTAGGGTGAGGAAGTATTAGTCTGCTCATGTTTATGCATGTTTATGGGGAGTAAAGAAAGAAAGGAGAAGAGAAAATACTGACTAGAGACTGTGGAGCAGGAAGGACAGAGAACTGAAGGAGGGAGAGACAGTGGAGCCTGTGAAAAATGAAAGTGATTTAGCATATATAAAAGGAGCCAAGATGAGGGTTCATAGAAGGAGAGAGGGATGGTGGACACCTGAGCAGCAGGAAGGAGAGACTTGGTGGATGCACACAGTGGAGGGTAGAGGGGGAAGAAACGCTGGCTGCCTTATAGGGGAGAGGGGGAGTGTAGGTAATAGAGACCGTCCTCAGCAGCGACAGAGGGGAGTATGAGACAGACAGCAGATGCACACAGCAGGGAGCAGAGAAGCATCACAGAACTGGGGAAGCAAAGAAATTAGGGATAGAAAAGACCTGCTCAGTCATTCCCTGCTCCCCACCGCTGCTGGCACCTTTGTCTAGCATAGATTTTCAAATGTCTTCTGGATTACTACACCCACTCCTTCCAGTCCAAACACTTTGACGAAAGATGAGGTGTCTTTCCACCACCTCTAGTTTCTGAATATACATATGTAAGTATAAGATGTAAAGAAAGACTAAGATAAAAATAAAAGGCAGAGAGAGGTCCTGAATGCAGAAGCACACACCTGTTTGGCACCTGCTGCCTATCCCATGGGCCCTTGTCTACAAAGATGATGACCATAGATTTCCAAAATGTTATTTAGAGAGTTGGTTTAGTCTTGATTTGGGAATGGGGGGAAGAGGAGCTAAGTGAGAAGGGATGGGAGGAGGAGGAGACTGGAAGGAGAGGGAGGGTGGGAGGTGGAAGAAGCCTTTTTATTTGTACAGGTTGGAAAATAGAGGGGTACAGAGGGAGTAAAATGGTGGAAAAGGGACATGAGAAGATAGAAAAGCTCATTATGTAGGTTGCTTCAGTAATGTAGAGACCATGATCCATTGTCAGAAACATTTTACAAGTAGTGCTGTGGTTCATAACTGGGAGAGATTTTGCTCAGGGGGGGCATATTTAGCACTGGCTGGAGATATTTGTGGTTGTCCCAACTGGGTGTGTATAGGGGTGGGGAGTGGTACGAGCATCTGGTAGGGATCAGGTATGCTGCTAAACATTTTATAATGCACAAGACAGTCCCTTCCAACAAAGCATCATCAGGCTCAGAATGTGAGTAGTGCTGAAGTAGAAAAATCCTGAACATATGCATACGTGTGTACACAAAAGTGAAATGAAGGTTGCACAAAGAATAGTAGCTATTCATCTTCACTCTGTGCAATGCATGCTGATATTTTGTAGTTTAGTTTATTTTGTTATGTCATTAAATAATGTCAATCTAATCTACTGACATGATTTCTTCACCCACTCTTTGGAAATACTATGGAAAATTATAGAAACAGCACACAATTCACTGCTCCTTGAAAAGTGCCCTGCAGAGTAATAGATGCTCAGTCTAGTCCTAAGGACTTTGATGATTTGGCCCCTGGCTACCCTTTTCATCTTTCCCTAGTCCTCCTTCCCTCCTCTCAGTCTGCTCCAGGCACACTGTGCCTCTCCTTTTCCTTCCTGCCTCCAGCTTCCTGCCTCATGTCTGGAATGTGTCTCTCCTGGCAGTGGGCCTGACTGGCTCCTTCTTAGCATTCAGGTCTTAGTAGTATCTCTCCCCACCGGAATGAAGCTTTTATAGAATGGGGATCTTGTTCTGTTTATCACTCAATCCCAATTGTTTAGCACAGGGCCTAGAATATAGCCTTCACTCAAAAAATAATTTCTGGAAGCTTCTGAATGAATGAATGACCAGATTTTGAACTGGGTAGAATGAAATTTTTCCATGCAGTATTCTTTGAGAGAGGTTTGAGATCAGAATATTTCTACCTAAATATGCCTAAAGTGGATCCAAGGGATATGGTTTATATCTCTTACCTTTGCCTTTCCCCAATATCATCTCTTTCTAAAGCACTTTCTTTCAGCACTGTCCTCTTAAAGGAATGCTTCTCTATTCTAGAAGCACCTGAGAGGATCTGGTATTTGTAGTGGTTTTGCCCTACCAAGTGTTATCATAATGGGAGTATAATTAATGGATCCGTACATTCCTTTCCAATAAGTAAGATGGGAAGTCCTTTCCTTTCCTGTGGTAGATTTAGATGAGACTTATTTAAGACATTTGACATGGCTGGTTCTTCTTTTTGAGTGGACATCAGCAAATGATCCCTTGAATAACACAAGGATTATTTTTTTTTCATTCTACTTTTATTGAGTTGAATTGAAAGTGGAAGAAGATCTAGGGAGATATAGGCAGACCTACTCATTTTACAGATAAGGTGACTGCAAAAGGTCTAGGGATACAAATTCTGATAGGTCGAACAACCACCTTACAAGTGAGGGTGTGTTGTTATATCTACTCTTAAGGGATGGAGGTACTAACTAAGAGTTTGTGACATGCTCATCCTAGATAGCTGATAAATTGTATGACCAGGAATCAAGTCACATGTTCTTCTGACACACACAAAAAAATATCTAGAGACGTAGGCTGGGGATACATAAATATTTATGGAGTGCCTGAAGCCATGGGGGCTGAAGAGTCTATTTGGTACATCATGAAGAATGAGAAAATAAGGGGGCCTGAGAAAGAAGCTAGTAAGCATTAGTATTTAAGATCCATGCAGAGGAAGATCAACTAGAAAAGAGTTATTGAGGAGGAGTGGAGATGGGTTGAGGTGGGAGAGGGCAGGAGAGTGTGTTATCATAGAAGCCGAGAAGGTCCAGTGCTTTAAGAAATAGAATCAAAAGTGTCCTGGTGAGCAATGTTCTAAGTATTTGGCAACATGGGAGTAAGAAAGTATTTGAGTAGTTAAGTATCAGTGAATTGAGAAGTGAATGAATGGTGAAAAATGAGACAGAGTGAATGCAGTTTGATGTTTGGTTTAAGGGAAAAAGCAGGAGATAACTCAAAATCATTTGTTTTTAAGATAATAGAGAATGACATCAGTGTAAGTGATATCAGGGTATCACTTTGTAAGCTTTATGTTTGTCTACCTATTTTCGTGTACACCTGAAACTGATACAAAATGATATTGAATGTTAACTGCAATTGAAAAATAAAATAACCTATAATAAAAAAGGTCCCAGGAGAGAAGAGAGGTTAAAGATACTTGTAAAAGAAGATCATTAAGAGCTCAAGGCCCCTGAGTTTAGGAAAGGGTAAGTTTGCATTAACAGGAATTGAGAGTGAGATTTTAGACACAACAAATTAAAAATTCAAGCCTGATATTAAGTATCAACAACTCATTTTCTATAAAGTCAAATAATTCATATATAGATAAATTTTACCTCTTCTAGAGAGATCATCTCTCCATCTTTTTTCTTTCATAACATTTATAACATTCATTTATTTATCTTTGTTTCCTTACTTTTTTATCTGTTTGTGTGTGTTTTTTTTTTCTTTTTCAGTAGAATGAGGGATCCATCAAGCAGGGTCAATGCCAGAGAAATGGCTAAATATTTAGGAAGTTTTTCCCTGAGACAATCCTTTTTGGGAGCTAGGATGATGCTAAGACAAACCTCATATAAGAACATTTTTAATTAAAGTTGAAGAGTGAGACAAAATAGTCAAGTCATTAAAAAATGTGAGTGTGTGGACTTAGATTGCATTGAACAAGTAATAAACCCGAGAGCACATAGACAAAACAAAAATTCTCTCTTGAGCATGCAAAGGCTCTTGAAGTAAGAATACAATACAGTTTCCTCTTGACCCTGCCTCTCAGCTTGATAATTTTCAAATTAAAAACTGAAACCATCAATGCAAATTTGAAAAAGGTAGAATGTGCTGGAAGGGAGTCTTTAAAGGAAACTTTATATGTTCTTGTTCTCCTCTCTCAATTCTCTCCTCTGTCTCTACTCTCTTGCTAGCTTACCCCCACTTGCAGATCGAACTTGGCATTGTCTGGAAGAAAATAGGAGCACACAGCACCTCCAGGCCTATTTGTTAGTGTGAGTCACTGAAACTCTCCCCTGGGCTCCTCAGGACAAGTCAGGAAGTCTTCCAATCTTTTTCTTTTGAGAGGAACTTTCTGTTTTATAGATCACATACTGATCTTCAAAATTAAATAAGATGAAAATGATGTATCTCTTCCAAACTCACATAGTGATGGGTGCCTTGGGACTGTGTGGGAAGCATAATGAAGAAGAGGGCATCAGGCACCATGCAGATAGCAGGGCACAAGGCTTCAGTGTATAATTAGGTGACAGTAGCATAGCATGGAATGCTCAAGGGCATTTAAGAAAGAAGGGACCAGATTTAGATTCTGTTCTGCCACTCACTGGCTGGTGACCTTGGCCTGTATCTTAACTGCTGTGAACATTAATTTCCTCATATGTAAAACAGGAAATTATGCATTCATAGACCTGTGAGGCTTGAATAGATCACTTATGTACATTGCCTATGCAGTGCCTCAACAAATATAAGGATTCTCCATGTTTGTACTTAATTTTGCATCCTAGATTACTCTCCTCTTCAGGCTGTTTTGTGTGAACAATACCGTTAAGTGGGTGTTTTGTCCCAAGTATGTGGTGTTTCTTACAAGAACCTGAGATGAGGAAAATCAAAGGAGAATTCCAAGGTGGGAGCAGGAGGTGAGTTCAGTTTGGGGCATGTTAATTTTGAAATGCCTCTGAGACTTTCAAGAGAGGAACTAGCAGTCAAAACTTCTGGAGAGATATCAATTACTGTATAGGTGGTAGTAGATAAAGAAAGTAAAAGAAACTCCTTGAACTCCAAGGACTTCCATTTCTTAAAGGGCCAATCTGAGAATGAGACTGAGATGTGTGGTGCAGGGGAATCAGGAGAGACTGGCCACAGGTACCAAAAGAAGAAAGAATTTCCAATAGCACAGCCTATATCACTGCCAGTTCTGAAGAGTACTTCAGTAAGATAGTAAAAAGTGCCCCTTAAAGTTTTTAAAGTATGGAGTTCATTGATGAACTTGATGGATGTATTTCCAATGAAACAGTAGGGATAGAAACCAGAACACTGTGTGAGGAACTGAAGATTATGAGTGTCATCTAGTTTCTCATCAAAGAGAGTCACAACTAGAAAAAAAGATGAGGTCAAGGGTGAATTTTATATTTTGGAAGAAGAAGCTTGAATATGTTCATAGTCAGAAGGCAAGGAAACCTAAGGGAGAGGAAGAGATTGAATTCATAAGAAAAAGAGAATATTTGGGGGACAAATTGAAAGGAATGGGAGAGAATTTGATTAGCTGTATAGGAGGAGGATTGGTCTTAAACAAGGGGCAGGAGGGGATACCTCATCCTCTGGGACTGGAGGAAAGAGGATGTTTGTATAGGCAGAGGGATTTGTGATGGACAATATTTATGGGTTGCTGGAGCTCATTCCTAATCATTTATTTTATCTTTACACATTATGATGTGGTAAAATTTGGAATGGTTATTAAAGGGTTTTAAGATGTTTAAAGATTTTGAGGTTTGAAGGTGTTTTCTTAGTTCTAGGTCTCTTGCTCACAATGCATTTGTCCTGCATGGGAGGCCTCTATCATAACTGGATCTTGCCCTGCTATGGCCTGGGCTTTTAAGGTATGGCTTCTGCATTATTCACCATTTATTTTGTTTTGTTTTGTTTTTTATTTTGGGGGGCCAACCTTAAGCATTGAAGGATGTAAGATCCATTGATTTTTTCAAGAATAGCATTCATTCAACAGCAACTTAGTGAGCCCCTTTGTAGGGGCTAAGTCAGTGATTGAAATCATATGGTCTCAATCCTCATGGAGTTTTCACTCTAGTGAGGGTAATAAGAAAGCTAAACATAAATTGCAGGTGATGCTAATACCTGTGAAAGTGAAAAGCACAGGGCATGCTGATAGAGAGAAAAAAATGAGGAGAGAAAGGGGCCTATTATTGATTGAGAGAGGGAGACACAGATCAGACCATCCTGAACCTTATGAACACTCATGGACCTTATGGTGAGTACAATGGGAGGCTACTGAAGAGTATTAAGCTGTATGTGGGGCTACGGAGAAGTGTAATGTGATAATATTAGCTATTTTAAAAGGATTCCTCTTGTAGCTGTGGAGAACCATTGAAGAGAACCAAGAGGGGAAGGCGGTACAGAGTGACCTGCTAGAGACACTGTAATTGTCCCTGTGAGAGAGAATGGAAGTTTGGATGAGGATAGTGACAGGAGCTATAGAGAAAAGAGGACTGAATTCAGATATATATTAGGAATACACTCAACCAGGCTTGGACATGACTCTTATGGTTATGGGTTTATGGATCCACTGAGTTAACTGACTTAGATTGTACCTTGACACACCAAAACCATATAATAGTGTGAAGCTATATTTATCTTATAAGACTATTGCTTATGAATTTATTTCTTGAATTCAATTATATTCTCTATCTGAATTATATAGTAATAAAAGTACATGGATCTCTATTTCTTCTAATATGTTCTTTCTCAAGTTTTAGGAATGTAGTCACTTTAACTATACATATAACACTGATTAAAATAAGCTTTGAGTCATGTTATTCAGATTCTTTGTGATCTTAAATAGTTGCATATTTGTGTGACATTAGGCAAGTCATTTAGCTACCCCAGCATTAGTATCTTTATCTGTAAATATAGAAATTCATGAATAGATATTTCAGGGTTATATTGAGGATGATTAATATAATAAGATGAAGTTGTATCTTATAAGATTAAATTCCAAAGTCAGTACTTACAGTCAGTCACCTATGAAGTATTCTTGAACCTAATCAAGCATATATATCCAACCTCCTGGTTACTGGAAAGTCAGAAACAGCAGAACAAATTAATTAGTGTTAAGAAATAATCAGATAAATTTAGCATGTGGGATATTCTATAAAATATCGAGACTGGTCTTTTAAAAAACCAATATCATGGGGGGTGGGGGGAGGGGAAAAAGGACATATCAATTAAATGCAGTTCATGAATATGATTAGATCTTGATTTAAAAAAATTAACTCCAAAAGTTCTGCTAGGGACAATTGGGAAACTTTGAATATGGATCATGAGGATCATATGAGGGAGTGACTACTAACTTTCGTTGGCATGATGATGGTATCACAGTTATGTAGGAGTGCATCCTTTTTTCAAGAGCTGCATTTTGAAGTGTTAGGGGTGAAGTGACATGCCCGTGACTTTGTAATAGTCATATACAAATAAGGATGTAGAGATGGATAAAGAGGTTGAGAGATAAAGCAACTATGGCAAAATGTGGACACTTGCTGGAGATACTGGATAACTGAGTTTTCACTCTTTTATATACTTGAACATTTCAAGTGGAAAAGCCAGAACAAAAGGCAAAAATTCAATGTCATCAGCATCACTGAAGGAGGAAGTTAGTTTCTGTTTAGGATCCAAGTTGTATCGAAGCATAGGCACCTTCAAACACTAGAGTCATACACAGCCTAGGAAGACATAGACATTATAAGATGTCCGTGGGGACCTGACAACTAATCTCTAGTAGGCCTGGGTGCCCCATGTCACCCTCATGTGGAAGCCCATGCTTATGGATGGACTGGAATGGAGGGCAGGAGTATTTGAACTGTGCAAATTTCTAATTTCTTGGTTTGTAATTTGTTTTGCCTAGCTATTATAGTTGACTCTACTGTGGATTCAATACATGCATGATGCAACTACAAAATGATTTATTTCTGGAAACTGCTCACCACTGTAAATATGTAATAAGATAAATGCTATTTTAATAATGTGGCTTCTCATCATTTCAGACCAAAAGTCCTTGTCTTTATATTCTGTTACCAATGAACTGTCTACCCCCGGCAATTAATATCTACTTCCCACACCTCATCTTCTTTTCCTTAGCAAACAAATGCTTTAATTTTTGGGGAAGGTGGAATTTTAACAATTTGGTGGGTTTCTAGGTCAAACCATTATGGGCTAATGCTGTGAGTTTACAGAGGGGTAAATTCAGGTCAGGGATGAAGTTTTGAGGGGCTTTTTAAGAAAAAAAATTCTAAATTGTACACACAAAAATAGACAGTGAATATTTATTTATAAATAGAGGCCTGGTGCATGAAAATTCATGCATTTAGGGGTGTCCCTCAGCCCAGCCTGCACCCTCTTGCAGTCTGGGACACCTCGGAGGATGTCCACCTGCAAGCTTATGCTCACTCCCCAGGGGATTGGGCCTAAGCTGGCAGTCAGACAATCTTAGCGCTGCCAAGGAGGCGAGAGAGGCTCCCGCCACCTCTATTGCACTCACAGCAATCAGTCCGGCTTGTGGCTGAGCAGTGCTCCCTCTGTGGGAGCACACTGACTACCAGGGGGCAGCTCCTGTGTTGAGCATCTGCCTCCTGGTGGTCAGCGCACATCATAGTAACCAGTCATTCTGCTATTAGGGTCAATTTGCATATTACCCTTTTATTATATAGGATAAGATAAAAATAAAAACAAATTATAAGATTTTTTAAAAATCTGTAAAAGTTCATGGACAGCATAAGATCCAAAAATTAAAGCGCTTTAAAAAACTAACTTTATGACACATAGCTAAAATACTTTTTTGTTTGTTTGTTTGTTTTTATTGCTTAAAGTATTACAAAGGGTATTACATATGTGTCCTTTTTTTCCCCCTGCCCTTGACTATCCCCTGGCCTCCCCTACCCCCCAGTGTCTTATGTCCATTGGTTATGCTTATATGCATGCATACAAGTCCTTCGGTTGATCTCTTACCCCCCTCCCTCCTGCCTCCCAACCTTCCCCAGGCTTCCCGCTGCAGTTTGACAATCTGTTTGAGGCAGCTCTGCCTCTGTATCTATTATTGTTCAAAAGTTTATAATGGTCTTTATTATCCATGAATGAGTGAGATCATGTGGTATTTTTCCTTCATTGACTGGCTTATTTCATTTAGCATAATGCTCTCCAGTTCCATCCATGCCGTTGCAAATGGTAAGAGTTCTTTCTTACAGCAGCATAGTATTCCATCGTGTAGATGTACCACAGTTTTCTAATCCATTCATCTGCTGATGGGCACTTAGGCTGTTTCCAGATCTTAGCTATGGTGAATTGTGCTGCTATGAACATACGGGTGCATATATCCTTTCTGATTGGTGTTTCTGGTTTCTTGGGATATATTCCTAGAAGTGGGATCACAGGCTCAAATGGGAGTTCCATTTTCAGTTTTTTGAGGAAACTCCATACTGTCTTCCATAGTGGCTGCACCAGTCTGCATTCCCACCAGCAGTGCACAAGTGTTCCTTTTTCTCCACATCCTCTCCAGCACTTGTCGTTTGTTGATTTGTTGATGATAGCCATTCTGACAGGTGTGAGATGGTACCTCATTGTTGCTTTGATTTGCATCTCTCGGATGATTAGTGACTTTGAGCATGTTTTCGTATGTCTCTTGGCTTTCTGAATGTCCTCTTTTGAAAGGTGTCTATTTAGGTCCTTTGCCCATTTTCTGATTGGATTGTTTATCTTCCTTTTGTTGAGTTGTATGACTTCCCTATAAATTTTGGAGATTAGGCCCTTATCAGATATGACATTGGCAAATATGTTTTCCCATGCAGTGGGCTTTCTTGTTGTTTTGTTGATGGTTTCTTTTGCTGTGCAGAAGCTTTTTATTTTGATGTAGTCCCATTTGTCCTAAAATACTTTTTACAAGCATATTTTGTTTTGCTGAAGTTTTTAACTTATTAATGAGACAACAATTTTGCCAAATTATTTTCTATGGAAGAAGTAAAAAACATAATCCCATCTTACCTCCAGCACTCATTACTGAAAGGTTTGAAAAGTTTTTCTCATCTTAAATGTTTTTTATTGCTAATGTTAGATACCTTATTGGGATTATTGAGCTTCTATTATGCTTCTTTCAGAGATGAGCTGTAAGGCTTTAGGGCATTTCAAGTTTTTCAGTGACTAATCACAAATTCTCTTGGATTTGACTACATTCATTAACCACTTTTTCATCAATGTCATAATTTTTTTAATATACTTTTATTGATTTCAGAATTTCAGAGAGCAACGGAGAGGGAGAGAGAGAGAAACATCAATGATGAAAGAGAATCATCCCCTGCACACCCCCTACTGGGGATCGAGCATGCAACCCAGCATGTGCCCTTGACCAGAATCAAACCCGGGACCCTTTAGTCCACAGGCCAATGTTCTATCCACTGAGCCAAACCAGCTAGGGACATAATGAGTTTTTTTTGTCAGCCTTGAAATTTTATGTGGGTAATATGAATTTTCCTGCAAACCATTCTTATAGTAGGGCAGCTAGCAATAACTTTATTGTACAGAAATGGCAATAACCCATGATAAATATGTTCTACTGAAACCAAAACTAAATATATCCTCCAATCAACTTTCCCTTTGTTGCAAAAGTGTCTCTAACCACTCTGACACCATCAAACACAGGGAGAAGTATAGAAGGAAAATTAGAGAGATAGCAGTGGTAAAACTACTAGTATATGATTTTTGCTGATTTTATAAAACAATGTGAACATGTCAACACATTGCCATACCTCTCCAATGGTTCTGTGCAAATGAAGGCCCTGAAATTTAGCTCATTAGCTTTCTGGTGAATCCTGCTGTACCTGAAGTAAGCATTTCTTTATTTCACATAAGCTTACAGCATCTAGTAGAGTCATGCTTATAGTGGGCTCCTAATAGTTGCTAAACTTAAGTTGATTTTGGAGAAATATTTTATGTAGTATTTCACATGCTATTTAAAAGCCTCAAATAAAATAATCCATGAGGAAAATATTTCTTGAATAATATTTTTCAAACTTCTCCCTCTATAACTTATGTATCTCCAAAGAATCTTCTAATATTGTGGTTTTCAAGCCTGGCTGTATCCTAGAATCTCCTGGGATACTTTTAGAAAAATACCAACATGGGCAATGGTAGTCTTAAAAGCTCTCCAGGTGATTCTAATGTTCAGCCAGAAATTGAAATCCACCGTTTGAATGCTTAAAATTCCTTTTTAAAATTGTTTTAATTTTTTTTTTTTGCTTATATGTCAAAATATTAGTCTAGTTCTCCTCGGATTCTTTTGAATGAAATATAAGGATATGATGTTCAGGAAATGTGTTACACATGCATAGCACAATAGGCATTATGCAAAGTATATCTTTGCTAGTAAGGAACTGTTCTGGTAAAAATTGCTGTTCATGTAGAATGCAGTACCATGATGTGCTGACTGGATGAGAGAGGCACCAGACGATGTGAACAGCTCCTAATTAAAAATAAAATAAATTTTCTAACAAGCAACCTCTGCTGTACTTGAAGGCAATTGCTTTTGTGTGTGTGCATGCTTATATATGTTTTGTGAAAGGGTCATCTACAAGAGTATTTCAAACAAAAAAGTATCCAGCATGATAAATCTATCCCAGTCCATCCAACACACACTTTCTGACAGTGGCTCAGGTAACCTATGGAGTTGGGCAGAGCTTTCAACTGGCTTCTGTTCTCTGACTTCCAATAGAATTGGGTTGTACATTACACATGATTAATATCAGCTTGTTCAGTCTGTCCGCTCTGAATATATTGCTCTTATTTCTCTGAAAATGGCTAGTTTGAAGAAAACATACAATAATTTTTATGTCAATGAAAGAAAATTAGAATTAAGAGCTTTTTTATAAGTGAGATATTTAAGGCTCTCCAAAGTTATTTTATGTTGCATAAATATAAGCTTAAAGAGCTGTTTTTTTGATACATAACAAAATTCTACATGCCCATCCTACCTTTCAGTTATTTCACTCAAACTCATATTTATCAATAAAAGCATTTTTATATTTACATTTAAAAAAAGACCTTATAGACAGACAACAGTATGGTAATTACCAGAGGGGAAGTGGGGTGGGAGGTAGGAGAGAGTAAAGTGGGGATAAATGGTAATGGAAGGAAACTTGACTTGGGGTGGTGAACACAAAATACAATATACAGATGATGTATTATAGAATTGTATACCCCAAACCTATATAATTTTATTAACCAACATCACCCCAATATATTCCACTAAGAAAATAAAACTATATATAGTATGTACAGAGCCCACTCTACTCCTGGAAAGTAATCTTGCTCTGATATACGTAAAGAACTTACCTCCGATATGGAACTGGCCTATGATGGCCTGATTTCCTAGGCTTACTGCTGAGCAGCTCAGCTACTAAAGTGTTTGGAAGTGATTTCCAGCCCAAGGAGGATTTATAACATGGTAGAAGGAAACAACAACATAAAGAATGTCAAACTGAAATAAATTTTATAGTAAAAAAAAAGCAAGCATTTGGACCTGCTGTATACCAGAGCCAAAGCATTTCTTTCTGTTTTGATGGCTCAGAACTCGTTGAGCAGGGAGGTCTTAAAGCTGTAACGAGAGTATCTACCATCTGATATATATATATATATTTTTTCTTGGAACAGGAAAAATAGGGCTACAGAAGGCATTCACAGCCAATCAAGAGGGAAAGGCTTCTCAGGCCAGGGGAAAAAGAGAAGCCAGAAGTACAAGTTAGTGCACCCATGGCAAGTATTCTAAGGACCCAACAAGAAAACGTGGACTCGTGCAAGGGGAATTTTTAGTTAGTTGCAAGAAAGGATTTCTGAATAATTGTGAAACTACCTTCAAATTACTCTTTACTTATAGAGAGGTGGCCTCATCAGGTCAGGCTCTCAACTTCACCATGTCCCAGAGAAATCTTCTTAAAACATAGAACCTGATCATGTTACACCTCTGCTCAAAACCCTACAATGACTTCCCCCAACTTCCGAATCAAGTACGTGTAATGCAAGATTATTGTTTAAATATAAGCCCTTTGCCTTCCTCTACAATTTTATTTTCTCCCAGTCCTTCAACACATTAAATTACTTATCACACACACACACACACACACACACACACACACACACACACAGAGGATGTGGTGTCTTTGCTGTATATTCTATTTGCCTTGCATGATCCACTTGACAAACTCATCCTCCTCCATGAAAATCTTGCTTAAGTGTTGTTTCTCCATGAAGTTTCCTCTGAACTGCAGTTATCAGTAATTTTTCAGAATTTCTAAAGTTTCATAAATTCTCCTGTATGTTTACAACTCATTCTACTACCATAGAGTGTAAGCTCCTTAGGGGCGGGCACCATTTTTCTTTTTGGAGGCCACCAGCACATACTATGGACCATCACAAAGAGATTCCCAATCATTTTTCAATTACACAGAAAAGGCTAGAATGTATTGTTTTCCTTCACCCTCACTTCTTTTGATCTCTCACACTGGGTGAGCCCCCAGGATCACAGATGGACAGATATTTCTACACAGGTCTATTAGCTTATTCATAATCCCACTTGACTAGAAACATGACCATAGCAATTGTTATTTAGCTCTAAGTTCTAACTCAGCATATATATCATTGCTTTTATCAAATTATTTCCCATAAAGCTTGCCTAGAAAGATTTTTATAAGCTATGTTGGATTACAGAAGGCTACAGATTCTTTGTCATTCTTTCCATTGAAAGGGAAAGTCAAACTCTTCTCCCTTTGAATCTGGCCTGGCCATAGTGGCATTTTTGACCAATAGAACATGTTACATTCTGAGATTCAATCATGCCTTGAGACTTCCTCCTGAACTTTTTAGATAAGAAATCCAAATACCCTGCAACCACTATGCTGGATGGTCCACAAATAGGTGTTCTGACTGACAGACCCACCTGAACTCTACCCTTCCAATCATCTCTGCCAAGGGACTAACATGTGAATGAATACTTCTTGGACTCTCCACACCACATTGTCTGCCAGCTGAATGAATACCACCTAGTGACCTTTGTCAACATCATATCAAATAGAAGAATCATCCAGCTGATCCCTGCCTAAATTCCTGGCCTACAAATTCGTGTAATAAGAATAAAATGGTGGTTGTTCTGAGCCACTAAGTTTTGGGACAGTTTGTTATGTAACAATAGACACTTTGAACATAGGCCCTCTTTCCCCCACTTCTGCTTCACTGCTCAGGACGCTTATCATCTGAGTCAAATGTAGAAAGATTTCTGCTCTGAGTTCTTAAATTATGGAATACATTTGTGTCTACAGGTCCTTTTTTATTTATCCCTAGTTAGCCATATTTTCTATTTCTTTCTCAGACTGAATTAGTCTTTAATATTTCTAACCATTTCTAGCCATATCTTCCCCCTCATTTTCTTCTATTCCAATACACTCCTACCCCTGTAGTATCATTGCTAGGGACACCAGTGATTCTTGAATCTCCTTGTCTTTCTCCCCACAAGGGCTCCATTTGAATAGGCAATTTAAAAAATGTTAAAGACTCTACATCAATGGAATACTTTAAAATAGGATAAGCAATAGGTAATCTATTAGGTGGGTGGTTTAAATATTTCTCATCCCAGAATCAGAGGGCCTGGATTAGACAAGCTCTACTGATTTATTTCTGCCCAACGATTCTATAATAGATTCAGATTCATAGACCAAGTCACAAGCCTAAAACATGTGAGCCATCCATTTTTTAATATAATTTTATACTACTATTACAATTAAATGACTGCTAGAGCATGTTTTTGATATATACTTGAAGAATTTTATCTGTTGAGAACAGGCTTTATTTTTTTCAAAAGAGTTATAAATGTATTTCTTCTAGCTATAATCAATGTTTATCCCTATATTGATTTCCTTTCTGGTATTTTGTAGTCCATCATAATTTTTTTCTTTGTGAACATTTTCAAATTTTATCTGCAATGTTTTGCTTCTGGTGTTTTTAATTACTGCTCAAATGTGTTTTAATTCACTGTGTGTTTGTGTTTGTGTGTGTGTAAGAGAGACAGAGACAGAGAGATAGAGGAGAGAGAAATCTACTTTACATAATTGCTTTGGTGACTAATCTATACACTTCAGAAGTGAGCAAGCTTTATTTCCACATGGCAATATGGTTCCCTTAGAATGTGGAAAAGATATAAAATTCTGCTTGTCTTTTCTCTGAAGGTCTTACCCTCAAACCAAATGAGGAAAAGAAACAGCAGTATCAAGAATAATAGTTTAATAGCTTATGTTGGTCTTTAGAATGTGCCTAGTTACCCCTGTAAATAATTTTGGCCAAAACAATCAAGATAGTTAGCCATTCTGTAGTCTCCACCCAAAAACAGTAGAAGTAAAGAGCTCTCCTCACATGATGTGTGGAACAGCCAGAGGAGAGCTGTGGGTGAATCCATATCCTAAAGCAGCACAATTAGAATGAGGACATGTGATAGGGGTGGAGGAGAATGCTATAAAAGGTCCCACACTTGCATCATCTGCTGATTCTCACCACTATGGCAAAATTTGGTTGTTATAACCAAGAGGCCCAATAGCTCTAAAGGCTTACTTTCAAGTCTAATTCAAGATGAGGTTGTTATCAAGTTGAAACAGACTGAAGGAGATTCTCCACTCTATCAGGAAGGGAAAGCAATGTCACATAGAGGCTGAGAACCAAAAGCAGTCACATAAGGACAGCAGCCTCGTGGAGCTTATAACAGCAGAAAAGTCTGGAGACTCACCAAAGGGAAAAGGAAACTAAGGCTGTGCCTTCAGGCAGGAATATGTCCACAGGTGAAGAAGCCACGTGATAAAGAAGAGAACCCTGAGAGACTGTTTCTAATCATCTTTCATCCAATAAATTTTTACTTAGCGTCTACTAGCCACCACATACTACTGTTAGGCACTGAGAATGTCACAATGACCAAAGCAATAAAAAACTCTGGCGCTCATAGAACTTAGCTTGCAGCTGGGGAGATAGCCAATAAACAAATGTTTCTCTTTTTTATAATTGCAAAGTGACCTGTCAAGTGGGAATCAAAACTTTGGAGAAAAATAAAACAGGGACAGGAAGTAGGTGGGATTTAGGTAGATGAGGGCTTTCATTTTAAAATAGGGTGGCCAAGAAAGGCATTCTTGATCAGGTAATATTTGAGTGAAGACCTAAAGGAGGAAAGGGAGTGAGTCAGGTCAAGATTGGAGGTAATAGCACGTTTGGGTCTAATTGGTGTGTGGCTCTGCCCAGTTTTGAACCTTCTGGGATTAGTGGTCCCAGGGTGATCTGCAAAGGGGCCGTGCAAAGGAAAGATCCTCCTGCGTGCAGGGATATCGTGTCCTGACAGTGATCATCTCTTTCTTCTAGGGAGAGACCCACACCCCTGGTTAGTAGTGAAGCCCAGTGCATTAGCAGTAAACCCTAAGGCTTAGAGGATGTTTGAGGTATAGGGTGGAGCCATATATTCTTCACTCCCAAAGGGAGTTTTGCTTGATTGGTGGATTTGGACATAAGGAACTGGGCATGGATACCTCTACCATTTCCTCCCTGTTTTGTCTTATAATGTGAGTTTATTCTTCCTATTGCTTGGGCCATGTGGTAAGCCTTGTGCCTCACAGAGGAGAGTGCCATTTGGAGCACTCTGGCTCGGTGATAAATCTTCCTGAGTATGGTGTTTGGCGTTAAGTCCCCTTGTCTGCATATAAAACACAGTCTCCTCTAGCATTTGAGAAAAAGATGCTCATTTAACCTTCCTTTGTCATTCCTTTGTTTTCTTTTGATAGGTCAGAATTGGGTGGGGAAAAAGAGTGCTATGTATTGGGAATCTTTAACTCCAAGTTTGTGTGTGTGTGTGTGTGTGTGTGTGTGTGCATATGTGTGTACGCGCACGCAAAATCTCTTATTCATGGAATAAAGTCACTGAATGGAAAGATGAATGGATGACAGTAGAGGCTATGCTCTTCTTAATGACCTTGATATTTTTTGGAACTCCAAAATCTAGTGAAAAGGGTAATGTAATTCAGATAAGAGTGCGCAAAGTTCTAATGGATAGATACATTAAGAAAAAGAGACTAAAGGGAGGGGTGGTTGCATAGAACCAGATTTTTCCATTTTAATGGGTAAAACTTTATATTCACCAGGACCCTCACCTTGTGGCATTTAAATTCAAAAGGGTGGCTCCTTTAATTGAAGTTGCTGTCCATGTATTTTTTACATACCTGCCCAGATTCCCCCAGTGGGAAAATCACATTCTTGGCCTTTGATAACTTTGAAAGCTTCACTCACTCTGTCAGGCCAGTGTTCGTAAAGGTCCCTGAACAAGTATATTAAATATAGTCACTGTTCCTTCCTGACACGGTCACTGAGAACTTGGTCTGTCCTGAAATTCTGGATGAGGCTTTGCTTTGTCCTTGGGAGGAAGAAGGGAATGAAGGAGCTGGATGCTATGGAAAGTAGTGGATATTATATTGAAGGAAGTGTTTTCTAAGCTAAATAATTACAAAAACATTGAAGAATCTGCAGTTTTCAGAGACTGCTGAATGGACTGAATATCTGAAGAGGTGTGCGGTCAAAAGGTAGTGGAGATACCGTGTGTCACCTCAACACCATCTCTGTGCTTTCTCAGCTCTAGATTGTTTCACGACCAACCATGTTTTTCAAAGTTTTTCCTTCTTAAATAGTTACTGGGGAGCCTAAGGGCTCAGACAATAATGAGAGAGTCAAAACAGGAATTGTGAGAACAACAGTTTGCTGTTCTTTTGTATTTGCTGAGCATTAGAATTATGTGCCTGATTTTAAGTAGAAATTGCAGCATAAAGAGATACCATATTCCACATTTGAGTTCATTTGGGTGGTTGAATTTGGGTGTAATGGGATTTGCTTATATTCTACTGGCTGATAAATGTGACACCATAAACCAGCCTGGAGGTTTCTTATGTAAACAAAAGAACGGAGAAATTAGCATTAGGATGAACTGCGTTTATAAAACTCTATTAGCTTTTGAGGTAGATTTAGATTGTTTTCTCCTTTTAAAAGCCCTCTGCTCTGTCTTCTTTCTGCTCTTTATCTGCTGAATTCAATGCTATAAACACAAAAGTACTTAATAAGTAGAATCCGATGACAGAGTTGGACATAAAAGCAAAACAGTATTCAAGATTGCTAAAGTTAGTTGGTTATAGTTAGATTTTTTTTTAAGGCCACGGTAGTTTAATATATTACAACTCTAAGCTACCCTTAAATGATGACAAAAGGTAGCCCATGCTGTCTTTGTAAGGCCCCTGGGTGTCTAGAACAAAGATGGATTAGGAGGAAAGATCTGAGAGACAGCAAAAAGCTTTGTCTTAATAAGATGTAGGGTGGCATAATTCTTAAAATCCTCCATGAGGAGTCATATCCATTGGATAAGCTTTCCTATACTTCTCAGAAAAGCAGGAGTAGAACTGTATTAACTTGTTGCATGAAATGATACATTACCTTGTCGGGTCTGGCACATTTTAAGTGACTTGGTGGGCTTTGCCAATGTCCCATCTCTGGAGTTCATCTTGAATACTTTATGAATGATGGCCGACCTCTGAGACTATTCTCAACCTTTCTTGTGCGGAGTTGGTAATCCATAAAGTGATCATCCTTTAATACATGACCAATTTTGAACAGATTTGTGAGAAAAGGGACCTTTACTTTTAAACTCAGAAATCATATTAATGTGAGTAGGGAGAAAGTTGGGAGAGAAATCATCCTGATATATTACTATCTCAATTCTTTTTGAAGACTAAAACTGGGAATAATTATATGTAATCCATTTTTTAGGGATTTTCTATTTTCACAGAAATTCAGCATAAACGAAGGGAAAAACCCAGGTAGAATTTTTCAAGGTTGTGCTTAGGAATGGTTTAGTTGTTCCTTCAAAAGGCATGAGGTAGATTTATTGGCAGTTTATGGTTGGATTTTCATAACAAGCATAAAATAGTTGAAGCACCAAAAGATTTGTGAGTTTGTGTGATGGATGGGGGTTGGGGAGTATATGTTATTATCTCTAGCAATCTGCAAATCCATGGCTAGTGCAATACCACTTCTCTGAATATGGGATGACCTTATCTATCTTTTGCTTTTAATATTTATAGATTCTGGCCTTTTTTAATGATTTATTTTTTACCTCCAATTAAGTATTTTTGCAATTCCTCTGTCCTTAGATATGTGCTGTATACTGAGAGTGAGAGCAAAATGAATAAATGCTTCAATTACAAACTGTTCATCAGGTTCTCTTTCTTTCCTTTTTAAGTTTCACTTCTTAAATTCTCTCCAGGTTTAATTTAGAGTCCTCTTAATGTTTGGAGACCAGGCCTGGGTCTGTGATATGCTTTAGCTGCTCTCATGACTTTTCACAATAATGCTTCTTTGTTCTTCAAACCCCATCATATTAATGAAGATTTATGCTAATGATTATGTACTATGTAAGTACTTCAAGTTAGTATTTATCAGCAGATCAGAAATTGAAACATAGCTCAGTTCTTCATTGTGAGAACTCATTTATTTTACTTGATCTCATTGGGATGTAGTTTTGCTTCTATAGAATGGAGATCTTAATAATGATCGTACAGTACTGTGGTAAAAATTCAGTACATGAAAATTTTATAGTCTGTGAAGTACTGTACAGATGTTATGCATGTAGCAGAGACTGCTATCTATCCACTCAAATCCATTCCCCTCTTTTTTAAGTCATAGAGTTCTGTCTGGATCCAGGCTGGGACTGCACTTTCCAGCCTCCTTTGAAGCTAGGTGTGGCCATGTGGTTAAGCTCTTGCTCAAGGAATGAAAGAGGGAGAGAAATATATCATCTTTGCTTTATTTACCTTGGAGGATATCTCTTGTCCTGGACTTCCACTTATCCTCTGGCCAGAAGGGTTATTATCAGAGTGACTTTTGGAGACCAAGTATCATTACACCGGTTTCCTGAATCAAAAAAGAGGGCAGAGATGTCAGGTGATCTAAAATACCTGCCCTGGACCATTATATGAGAGAGAAAGGAATTCTATTTTTTTAAATTTAGGCTTTGTACTTTTGGGTCTATTTCTAACAGCAGCTTATCCTACTGTAACTAACACCAGCATTATTTTTTAGTCAATTTTGATAGAAATTCATAGAGCTGCAAGGGCCCATAGAGATCAGATGGCATATAAAAATAAAGTTTAGAGAAGAAACAATTCTTGCTTGGCCACAAAGCAAACTAGTTCCAGACCTAGAATAATATCCAGTTTTAATTATGCAAATTTGCTTCTTTGTAGAGTGCGTAATAAACATATGGAACTGAATAGTACCTGAAAGATTGTACATGCAGAACATATGAATCAATTCAGAAAGTGTCTGTGTAAAATTTTATAACCACTTTAGAGATGGCAAGGTAGGGCAGTGACATTTTACCTAACATCCTACATTGAGATCAGGGTGGATGACCAGGCCCTTGCAGAACAAAAACTCTGGGGGTTCTTTTTATCAATAGTTTTCAAGCTGGTGGGTTCATGTGTCAGATGAAGGATTGCAACCCCTGTTGGTTTTGTGTGAGAACGCAGGGGAAAAGGGCCAACCTAGAAGTGGTGCTGAGTATATTATAGCCACAGCTGCTGAGAGCTTCTATGCTCAAAAAGATTGATCTAAAATGACTTCTCGAAACATAACCCAACAAAAGAGAGATGAGATTATGTTTTTAGCATTTGAACCAGAACACACTCACACTCTGCTTTAAAAGGCCTTATGGGACCGAAAAAGCCCAGGGAAATAGAAGTTGCTGTTCTCATTAAAGGAGAGAGAGAAGTATTTTTATTCATTGTTTTATTTATATCAGTTTCTTTAACATGCCTTCAAGGGGCCTCTTCCAGGGTAGCAGAATTAAAGTAGCAGCTTACTCACTGATTATAAACAAACATTAGTCATGTTGACTTATGAAAATCGGTGCATGGATAAAAAGAAAAGGAATTACCTTCTACATGACAGATGGGATGAGTCCCAAAGGTCTCTTTGGGCCTTCTAACGATATGCCATGTAAGAAACTTAGAACAAAATACAAACTCTTTAACCAGGACTTGTAAATCTCTCCATGGTCTGCCCATACCTACCTCTTGCCCTTGTCTCAAGACCCTTCAACCTTGGCTCACTACTGAGAAGCCCACTTGGTCTTTCTTTTCAACAATCACAGCCTCTTGCATATGCCATAAGGTCCTATACATGCGATTATGTTGCTAGTTAATTTTATTCTTTGGTCTCAAGGATCACCTCTTTAGAGATGTCTTTCTGGACTACCCTCCAAAAAGAGGATCATGCCACGCCATCTTTCCTTCAGTTTCGTTTATTTCCTGCAAAACACTTACAGAAATTACCATGTATTTTATTTATGTGTCTGTTTATATAATTTTCATGGGGCATTAATCTCCCCAAGTGGACAATGACTCAACTGGCTAATGACCCATTTTGATCACAAAAGGGGCAATTTAATCCAGGAAGAGTTTGAAAACTTCATGTTGAGGCGAAGCTAGAGTGCAGATAGGGAGAAACAGAAACCAAGAGACTAGAGATGGAAAATGGGATTAGTGTCCTGATAGGGTTTCCCTGGGAAGGATGGCAGACAAGCCGAGATAGACTCCCAATGAAGGTCAATCTCATAGGAGAAGTTGAACAAGAAAACTGAGAAGGCCAAGGACCCAAGAAGCAGCCAACAGAGTGGAAGCCAAGGCAGGGAAAGAAGCAAAGTCTCAGACAGACTGAATGAGACTCACTTTCATGTTCAGTTCTTCAGCAGAGCATATCAGTATTCGTTTGGATGGCCAGCCCAAAACCATTCTCAGTACCTATAAGGACCTGGGAAATTGGGTATTAGAGTCATGGTCCCCTGGGCCAATGACTTTACCTCCCTCTGAAGGTAGTGCAGTTGTCTCAGACAACTGCAGAGTGAGTCTGTCTTCTGTCTGGTGTCACCCCTGACCATTTCTTAACTCTACCACACATGTTAGCAATAGGATGTTTTCCTACAGCTCTGATAGCTGACTTCTCTAATAGCAGTTTTGTTCCTTTGGTCTAGAACAGCTGTGGGCAAACTACGGCCCGTTTGAAATGAATAAAACTAAAAAAAAAAGACCGTACCCTTTTATGTAATGATGTTTACTTTGAATTTATATTAGTTCACACAAACACTCCATCCATGCTTTTGTTCCGGCCCTCCGGTCCAGTTTAAGAACCCATTGTGGCCCTCGAGTCAAAAAGTTTGCCCACCCCTGATCTAGAAGCAGGTTGTAAATCTTGAGTTGCCCTTCTACTGATCTAAAATTCTGACTGCCCTATACCCCATCCATATATCAAAACTCTCCTCAAATTCTGCTTCTTTTAATTAAAATTCATCTTCAGCCCCTTGGAGATGAACCCAAGAATACTCCTGGTTTGTGGACTGCCCTCTAGTGCAAATGATACTCTTTAGATTTTGCCTTTCTGTTGTTATAGTAACAGCAGATATGCCTTCTGGAATGGTATGTTTCTTGGAAACACTGTGTGAGGATCATAAGAGAAATTTAGTTGGTCCGGACTCTATTTTAGACTTTAAAAAAATTCTTGTACCCACAACTGGATTTGTTTTATTGCAATATAGAAGCCAGGAAAAATTGACAGGGTAATAGAATCAAATATTTGCAAGAAGTAGGACATATAACATGATGAAATCTGACATCTAGTATGTTCTACTTTACTGAAGAAAGCATAATGCTAATAATTTACCTGTACTGTGATTATCAGCATAAATTGTTCAATAAAATATATGAGAATAATGGAAATTTAAAAAGCATAAAATATATGATAAATGATATTAAATATAGTGGATTATTTTACTTAGTTTTGATTTTACTATTTGTAAAATAAGTGAAACAATGCACTTACATGCAGAAACTCATATTATCATAAACACATTTATTGAAACAGAAGACATGAATTGTGGTTAAATGGAGTAATGTCTGATGGTATGCTTGAATGTTTCTTTGTGATTAAATATGAACAATTGCTCCTTTAAGGTAAAGGTCTGTGTATATGTGATTAATCAGATTGAAATGAAAGTGCAGACAGCTCATGCCATGCCTAGTTATCAGAATGATTGATTTTAGTCTGTGCTTCTAGGTGAAGAAATATCTGTTAATAACCCCAGCATCCAAACCCCCGATGTCACTGATAACTCAATGATTTGTAAACATTCTGCATTATGGCACCCATTTGTAGGTAAGAGGGTCTACACAATGAGCCATTGGAATTGCAAACTTATAACATGAAAAAGTGCCATCCAGATTTATGCAAGAGTTATGACTGCAGAGTGCATTTCATCACCACAAAGTCTCAAATTTTTGCTGTGTGACTGTCATGGGCACTTTTTTTTTTTTTTTTCGTTTTTGTGTAGGGAAGCCTGTCAAGTTTTTCCTTACACAAACTGGTGTTTTTGTGTACTATAGCTCCCTGCCAGTCTCTGAACCAAGTTATGATTAAGTCTACAACTTATTAAGATAGTAGTTTACCAATGTGGTTGAATTCTACTCTATCTACACCTTAATGTTTTACTGGATATAAAAGCTTTAAAGTAGCCTGGCCGGTGTGGCTAAGGGGTTGTGTGTCAAACTGTTTATACCAGGAGGTCACGGTCCAATTCCTGGCCAGGGCACATGCCCGGGTTGTGGGATCGAGTCCCAATGTGGGTCATGCAGAAGGCAGCCAATCAATGATTCTCATCATTGATGTTTCTATCTCTTGCCCCTCTCCTTCCTCTCTAAAATCAATTAAAAAAAAAAAAGCTTCAGACCAAACCATGAAAGCAGCTCTTCTGTAAGTTCTGGTGAATTGCTGATGAGGACTGTTGCTCTTCTCACCACAGAGGAAATGGGGTCAACTCAGAAGTCTCAGTTGGGGCCTCTCAGAATGCAGGACCAAAGTGAGCAGGAGACATCTCACGTAAAATTTGGATGTCTTCTCCATCCTCTAACCCCTGACTTCCAGACCTGATTTCTAGTCACTGGATCTTCCAATTGTCCAGCACTATGTCCCTGAACCCTTCTGCCAAGAAAAGTTCTCTCACACAGCTACCAAACTGTTTGTTTCTGGGTGCAAATGGATATAAAATATCTAGGTGAATTTATTTGGAACCAACTCTCTTTTCTGTTAATTTTTATTTTTCTTATACCCAAATTTACTGTTGGTGCCTACTCTAATGAAACCAGGAGAAACTGACCAAGTATTAGAGTCCTATCTTGGTAGGAAAGTGGTGAGATATGTTTTATGTGATGAAATATTATGCCTAACGTGTTCTACCTTTATGGAAGGAAATGCAATACTAATACTTTATCTGTACTTTGATTATTGGGACATATTGTGAGGTAAAACATATTGACATAAGGGAAACATCAAATACTATGAATAACACATCTAAACCTAAATGGATACATTTATTGAGTTTCAGTTGTTATACTTTGAAAATAAATGAAGCAATGTATGCAGAAACCTTTTATTAGGAGATTCCATATAGTTGTGCCTGGCACAATACCTGACCCACATAAGCACTCTATAAATAGAAGCCATTAGTAGTAGCAATGTTGTTATTTTAGTATTATAAGCAAGAAAGGAACATAATTACATGTACATTTATGTGCTGAATGGCCAGATAACAGAGGCCAAAGCAAGACCACAGAGTAAAGGAGAGTTCCTGCAGAAACCCACACGCAAGGAGGCAGGGCACTGCTCTCACTGCTGCCTGGTTTGGCTCTTAAATAGTTTACATCAATCTTGACCCAAATCTCTGGGGCTGTGCTATCCAGTGCAGCAGCTACTAGCCACATGTGGTCATTTAAATTTAAATGAATTAAAATCCAATAAAATAAAAGAGTCAGCTCCTTGGTCACATTAGCCACATTCCAAGTGCTCAATGGCCACATGTGACTAATGGTTACCATATCGGACAGCACAGAACATTTCCACCATCACCGCCATGAGTTGTATTTGATAGCATTACTCTAGGATAAACTCTGCAAAGAACCTGGGATTTTGATCCTGAGGTCTGCAAAATATAGAAAAAAAAGAAAAAAAACTCAACTATGCAATCAGGTGAGTACCAGACTTGTTCAACCAGCAGGGAATTGAAAAGAAACAAATTGCACCATGTAGATGCATTTTAAAGGTGTTGTTGGCTCCTCTTGAGTGGCACTGTCATGGTTGGTAGAAATGGGCAGGCGTACAGGGAGGATCATCAGTCACCATTCAGCATCACCTTGAAGCATGCCATGAGTGGGGGAGCATGGAAGCAATGGGTCCTAAGGAACTTCCGCAGAAGGAAAACCAAACTAAAATCAAAACCCAAATTGGGATTATCAAAAGAAAGTGTTTTGTAACTAAATTAGTCTGGGACCATGTAGGTCATCTCTTCAAGACCCCCAAAGCCAAAGCAATCTTCAGAAAAAAATAAAAAAGCTGGAGGCATCATGCTATCTGATATCAAAGTATACTAGAAGGCAAAATAGCACGGTACTGGCATAAAAACAAACACATTGATCAGTAGAACAGAATAGAGAGCCCAGAAATAAACCACTCCTATATGGTCAATTAATCTATGACAAAAGAGGCAAGTATATACAATGAAGTAAGACAGTCTCTTCAATCAATGGTGTTGAGAAAACTGGATACATACATGCCAAAAAAATGAAACTAGACCACATTCTTACACTATATATAAAAATAAACTCAAAATGGATTAAAGACTTAAATGTAAGACCTGAAACCATAAACAAACAACCCCCCCCCAAAAAAAAAATAAGCAGTAAACTCTCTGACTGCTCTTAGTAATATTTTTTTTAATAAGTCTCCTTGGGCAAAAGAAAAAAATAAACAAATGGGACTACATCAAACTAAAAAGGGTTTGCACAGCAAAGGAAACTATCAATAAAATGAAAAGACAATCCCTGAATGGAAGAAAGTATTCGCCAGTGATACATCTGATAAGGAATTAATATCCAAAATATATAAGGAACTTAGAAAATGTAATACCAAAAAGACAATCAATCTGATTTTAAAATGGGCAGAGAACCGGAGGAGACACTTCTCCAAAGAGGACAACAGATGGGCAACAGATATATGAAAAGATGCTCACTGTCCTAATTATCAGATAAATGCAAATTAAAACCACAATGATGGCTCTAGACCTGGAGGGCTCAACTGGGTTCTCTGCTTAGGGTTCGGCCAAAACCAAGGTATCGGGTAAGCTTGGCTCTTATCTGAAGGCATAGTAGAAGAATTTGCTTCTAGTTCATTCAAGTTATTAGCAGGATTAGGTTACTTGTGGTTGTAGGATTGAGACCCCTGTTTTCCTGCTGGCTGTCAGGCAGGGGTCACTCAGCTTCTGTGGGTCACCTACATTCCTCATGGCCTGTTCCATCTTCAAACCAGCAACAGCACATTGGATCCTTCTCATGCTTATAATCTCTCTGATTTCTTCTGTTACTAGTCTGAGAAAACTTTCTGCTCTTAAGGGATCAAGTGTTTAGATTGAGCCCGCCCAGATAATTCCTCTTGCTGAACTCAAATGACTAGTAGTTACCTTAAGAACATCTGAAAAATACCTTTTGCCATGTAATATAATCAGGGACATAATAGCTCATCATGTTCATAGTTGAAGGAATTGGGAATCTTTTAGGGAACTATTTTGGAATTCTGTCTACAACATAACTAAAAGTTTTTGATTCTGTGTCTTCCAAACCTACAGAGAATGCTCTTCTGTAAAGTTCTTTGCTTCTCTCCCTTCTGCAATCGTTTCCTGACATCTGATGTTAGTTTCTCTTGCTGCAATTTAAACTCATTGATTTTAGTTCTGTCAATATTCTTCCAAAATCAGGTTTCATCTTGCTACACTCCTTAGTGCCTGGAGAGAGTAGATATTTCTAGAGCCTGTTGCTCATCTCAGTGCAGTGCCATCATTTTCCTAGTGATGCAGACCGAGGAGGCTGACATGGGAGAATGGAGAACAGTTATTTTACTAATGCTTATAGACGCTTTGATGAACTACTGTTTAAAAGGGGGCAATGAAATCTTCTTATACACTTATCAGTGGGCAATAGGGGAGAGGCAGAGGGATGGAGCAGTCCGGCCTTCATTCCTTAGTACAGTGGTTCTCAACCTTCCTAATGCCGCAACCCTTTAAAACAGTTCCTCATGTTGTGGTGACCCCCAACCATAAAATTATTTTCGTTGCTACTTCATAACTGTAATTTTGCTACTGTTATGAGCCGTAATGTAAATATCTGATATGCAGGATGTCTTAAGGCGACCCCTGTGAAAGGGTCATTCGACCCCCAAAGAGATCACCACCCACAGGTTGAGAACCACTGCCTTAGTAGCATCCTCTGTTTAGGGCATTTGTAGGGAGACATTAAAATGAAGTTGACCTTTCTTCAGTCTAGCCCCTTTGTAGTGATTTCAACTGACTTATGTATGGTTATTCTAATGCTCTTTATAGTGATTTTTTTATTAGACAATAAATGAAATAAAATCTGAAAGTACAGATTATCCAGTAGACAAGAAGGAACATCACCACAATCGCTTCATTCAGGGTAACCACCACTAATATTGGGTTGTATATATTTCTCAATGTTGTTCTATGATATGTGCATAAATTATTTTTAAAATTATATTGCACAACATTTAACAATTTATACTGAAAATTTTCATGTCAATAAAGATATTTCTAGGATATCATTTTAAATGGCTGCCTTCTAACATTTCATCTTGTGGGTATACCAGTGTTTGTTCAATAATTTCTGCTACACATTTAGGTTGTTTCTATTTCTCACTGATATGAATAATGCTTAAGTGAACATCTATGAAGCTAGATCTTTGAGCATGTTCTTAATTGCATTAGCAAAGTTTCTAGAAGTAAAATTGTTTGGATGGAGCATACATGCTTATTAAAATTTTTTGTAACGTGTTGGCAATGCCTTCTAATTGTAAAATGCCATTAGTTAATATGACATAATGGGGAAAAATTACTGGGTTTGTGGATAATATATGGCCTGAGCTCCTCTTTCATTGCTTACTAGCTCTACCTATAATTTTTATCAAATCAAAATCCCTGACCCTCAATGTCCTCATCTGAAAATTGGGATGAATAATAAGTATTCTATCTCTTATATGGGGTTATTATATAAGGTTAAGAAAGATGGGTTATTGTCCAAGAACTTTGAAAATCATAAAATTATGAATAAATATAAGGCCTTTATTTACCCCTTCTGCCCAAAAAGGACAGTGAGCTTCAGGAAAATCAACCATAATTTTTCCCCATTAAATTACACCTCTTTTGAGAACATTTTATTGTACTGACATCCCCCAAGTGCACACTGAATTTGATCACACTCCTCCAATCATACCACTGGCTCTAGTCCTTATCTGCTGTGTGCGTCCATATTTGTTTGCCTGTGTCTTCTCTTGCACAATTATGTCTATGACTTTGGAAATATGGTTACTCTATTTTATTTATTTATTTTATTTATTTATTGTTTGTCATCTTGCTTTCTCAAGCTGGCTATTCCCTCATTTCCCCTACTGATCTATTATATTCTCCATGAGGTTGTCTTTATTGGTACTCATAGGTTGCATTTAGCACTCATACGGTACTTTACATCTTGAAAGCACTTTACCAACATTAGTTAATTAATTTTCACATCACAGCATGATAGGTAGGTAGGGAGCTAATCTAAGCATTTGAGCTATGGCAATGGAGAGATATATTACAAGTTCAATGAATTATTTTTTTATTATTCTTTGGAGGAGGAAGAGATGGTTATGTAATTTGTCCCAAACCGCAGAAGGCATTTACATTATAGTTGAAATTCAAGCCTAATCTCATAAAGTCCATTGTATCACGGCCTTCTTTCCGGTTCTGATCCAGCTTGCTCCCAAAAACAGTGCTGTGGGGGTGAAACTGGCCAGCTGGCTTTCCTTTCCACTCTGCAGGGGCAGCAGCATTACTGCCACTTGAGTCACTTTCTTCCTTTCTTTTCTTTCTGAATGACAATACTTATTGGAATGAACCTGATGAGAAATTTGAAAATATTTCAGAGGGACCGTCAAGTTTATGAGAGAGAAGAACAGACAACAGCAGGAGGCAACACCCCATATAGGGCAGATATGGATTATAATTGGATTTGGAGTTGGATTGTAATTTGCTTTTGAAAGCTAAGAGTTTTTTAATTGGTAAAATGATGATATCACTCTTGCTTGGGCAGATGGGGAAGTAGTGAGGGTTAAAAACCCTTGGCTTAGCTCCCCTCCTATACCATTAGGGATCCTAGCGTGGAGAGGGAGGAAAGAGAGAGGAGGACCCAAGAGTGTTTGATCTGGATTTTGTTTGTTAGTCCTTGGGCCTCCCTAAAGCTGATAAGGATTTCCCAACTGCCTAGAATTCTTCAGAATTTCCCTTCATGAAAAGTTCATGGATGAAACTCAGGCAGTGATAGGCTATGAGTCCACAGGATTTCTCTCTTCAGGGAACATAATGAAAGGTAATGGGAAGATCAATTCTTTTAGGAGAATATCTAATTCACTTGCCTGTGTCCTGAAATGTGGTCAAGATTTGCAACAATAGTAATTTAGGTTCTAAAACCTTTAGATTTTGGAGAGTTGGTGGTGGTGCCAGTGGTAGAGGGAGCCAATAAGAACAAGTCCTGATATTTGAGTGCTTTGCCAATAGCTCTTCTCTGATAGATTTCCCTGGTCTCTATAATTTCTCATGCCAGTGAGCATCAGTCTGAACACCTAAGCAGATGGCATAAATAAGAGGGGAGATTTGACATTTAGCTGTTAATTTATTTTACGATATGAGCTGCCATGTATTATACATGAGGTAAATAAATGTGGTGGACTAATTATGGAAACGTGCGCTGCCTTCCAATTATTTTTGGATTATGTGTTTAATATTTTGAAGTATTCCAATTACAGGGAGATTTGTCACCGCAGCAAACTTTTTTTATTAGTGGAATTCCAACTTTATCTGCTGCAAGGCTCAGCTGATTTTGTTCTGCTAAGTGAATGAATGTCTTAGACTTTCCAACACATCTGGGATTTTTTTCCTGGTTGAATCATATTTTAGACTTATATTTTTGACAACCTATTTCACAGATGACTGACCTCCCCTTCCCAATCTGGGATTCTGGTCCACTTTCAAATAGGAGATCCATATTTGTTATCATAAAAGGGCAATCTTGTCATTTAAAAAAGATCAGTTATGGTTAATTCAAAATCTGTAACTTGTTTGGGTCTATTAATTTTCTCATATTTCTTTCAAGAACAATTTGATTGGTACAGGAATGGATCAACTCAGCAAAGTGATTTAACATGATCCAATTGTCTGGTTAAGAGTTACATATAAATTAAAAAAAAACAACACAGAAACAGCTAACTTCTTTTACTCTTAGTTTAACAGTAATAGGGGCACTAGAATGTTTGAAAACTAGAGGTTTGCTTTACTTTGTGTCTAAAGACTTAGTGGAACTCAATTTTGTTTTGTTTTGAATTTATATTCTAATTTATGCTAACTATACAACCCAGAGCCATCCTTCTCAATTTCATAAAATTTGAAATTTTATAAAAATGGAAATTTTTTGTCTGCTTGCTTTTCCGTTTAAGAAGAGTATTGCCTTGAATCCAGAGCTTGCCAACTTAGTGTTGATCTTTTGCAGAAAGTGAGCTTCATACACCCATTTTAAGTGTAGATTCTATACTCATATGTAACAACCATTGCAACCTCAATGTAGAATATTTCCATCAACCCAGCTCAAGTTTTAAAAAACTGAAGAAATTTTTCTGATGAAGTACTTACTCTATAAACCAATCACCAGGAGGCTGAGAACAGGTGGACTGCCCCTACTAAAACCAAACTTGAAGGGGCCCCACCAGACTTGCAACCAGAGCAGCAATGGGCAGTGACAGTTCATCCCAAACAATGCCCCCTAAACCTGCCCGCAAGGCTCCCTCTTCTCTGACTTCTTAGTGAGCCAAACAGACTAGCCTAGACCCATTTTCCCAGTCCTTTCTGGTTCCACTGTCCCAGGTTTAATAAATGCCCTTTAAAATTCAAGATAGAGATTGATAGATAGATGATAGATAGATAGATAGATAGATAGATAGATAGATAGATAGATTGATAGATGATAGATGATAGATAGATAGATAGATAGATAGATAGATAGATAGATAGATAGATAAAACCAAATACTTGGAGTCAAGAAAGACATGGCCCCTGGAGAAGTTATTATGAGTTTGAGGGGAAAACACACCATATATACCACTTTTGGTACATTCAGAAGACGAACATTTCACAGTCATTTTAACAGGAAAATTTTACTATAAAAATATTAACTATACCAAGGACTAGAGCACCAAGGGATTGGCATCTGAATCTCTTGGACTGAGATTTGGACCTTGGAGTGGGCAGAACTGGAGGTCACTGAATAGCGGATGCACTCATGCTGGTGGAAACTGCCAGCATTCCTTCCTCTGGAATTTTCTGGAAGTGCATTTCCTAGGGTATCAGGAAAGCTGTTTACAATGAGATGTCACACTGGAGGCATCTATAATAATAAAAGTGTAATATGCTAATTAGACCAGACGACCTTCTGGATGAAGCCGGGGCTGCAGGGTAAGTCCAGGTCCCAGCGGCTGGAGGAAAGCCCGGGTCCCAGGTGCTAGAGGGAAGCCGATGCCAGCAGCCTGGGGAAGGAAGGCCTACTCTTGCATGAATTTCATGCATCGGGCCTCTAGTCCACTATAAAACTGCCCAACATGGATGGTGGGAGAATCAGTGGCTGATGTGCACTGAAGGAGTTGGAAAGTGGAGAAATCAGGGGCTAGACAGCTATGGAGGGAACCTGCTGAGCTAGCATACCAGAACCAGAAAGCAAAACTCTCTCCTATTATGACAAATCTTAACTTCATGATAGCTGGCAAAAGGATACTTAAAGGGCCCAGATTCATTTTCTCAAATGAAGCATTTCAGTCATCTTCTCACATGGATATCAAGGAAAACTTCTTTAGAATTATGACAAGAACCTAGATTCTAGCTTACATCAGTCAGAGTTCTTCAGAGAAACAACAACAAAAATAAATGTGTGTGTGTGTGTGTGTGTGTGTGTGTATTCAACTGATTGTATCAGGCGCCCAACATTATAGAAGGTAATCTACTTTACTCACATCCACAGACTTACATATTAATCTCATCCATAAACACTTTCACAGAAGCATCCAGAATAATATTTCACCAAATATCTAGGCACCATGGCCCAGCCAAGTTGACATAAAAATTAAGCATTACACTAGTGTTAGACCCCTGCCATGAGGGCTGCTATGAGGAATTTTTCAGTCCACATTCTTCTCAGAGTCACTGTGCTGAGGAAGTGAGTGGGCACCAAACTGTAGTCAGTGTACTATTTACTCACCAAGCTGTGTGCCCGGACCAACTGCATCTGCTGGCAGGAAGGGCACTTTGTCCTAATTGGTGTGTAGGCGCAATCTATTGACAAATCCCTGTGCCTTTGTACACCTTTTTCTAATTTGCACAGAGCCTTGTAATGGATAAGCTTTGGTCTTACACTTGGCTTCTAATTCTGACGCAGCTTCTCAATAGCTACATGCCCATGGACCAAGTCATTCATGTCTCTAAAGCCAGTTACCTTCATCTGTAAAATGAGATATGTACCTGGGTTGTAGGAGTTAGATACAATGAGTTAACATTTATGAAATGCCTGGCTGTCTTGATGTCTGGCACACAGTAGCTACATAGGAAAAGGTAGCCAGATGTGACATAGCACCTCCCTGATACACAACCTGGTATCCCCTCCAGAAATAACCTCTCAGCATGTTCTCAATTACCAATATTTCTTCTTTATGTGGCTTAACTATGGATTCCATTTAGAACCATTGGGTTATCTGGATGATCACAAAGGTTGTTTTCCAACCATTCAAGCCACAAAAGACTCAAACATTGAAATTCCTTGTCTGGCTTAGGTAAGGACTGTCTGAAGCCCGCAAGTTCCCATTGCCTGAAACACACAGTTGGCAAGTCTAATTTAAGTCCTTCTGAAGTCCTTTTTGACATCATACATGCAGAATGTCCTATTTTAATGAAACAATAAGGTGTTTTGTTTTTTTGGGGGGGCGGGGGGCGCGGGGCAATAAACCAATGACTGCCATGCAGCCTTCCCAAATGCAGCCAAACACATGGTCACAAATAACGTTTATAAATAAATTAATAAGCTGTTCAAAGAAATGCAGAATGAGCAATGGATAAATAACAAGACTTTGTTTTCCATAATTAAAAGGACTTTACAGACTTAAAATATTAAAGTGTCATTTGCCTTTGTAGAGGAGGGGCACTTGGAATCAAGCATACATCTCTTCTAGTAATTTAACAGCAGTTTATAATTTCAAACATATAATGTTTTTAGTTTGCCATCCTCCTCCAGTAAAGGGACAATGCTTTGAATAAATCAAATGTTAATGAGTAGAGAATAAGAAAACATCTTATTCTTGATTTCAATAAAAGCTACAATTTGAAAACACCTGAGAATGCAGTTCCTCTGTAGAGTGTGTCTCTACTCTACAGGACTGCTCCAGATTGTTTTAAAATTTTTCTTAACAAAGCATGTCAGCATCTTCACTGGCTTCCTTCTTGTCCTTCCTCTTCCTCTTCTCTACAGAAAAGCAGACTTGATGGTGACAATGGTGTCTATGCACTCTAGGCAGAAAGAAAACCAAAAGCTAGTAATTCCTGGATGTGAGGGCGATCTGGCTGCGACATCTGTCACCCCATTGATCTCCAGGGTTGATTTGGCTGATCTGGCTGGCTAGGCGGGTGTCCCCCTCCTCCCTCACCAATCCATGTGCATCCCTCCCGAAGCTGTGCGCTCTTCCCCCAACTGCCCCCCCCCCCTCCCAGGAGAGGACCGATCTTCAGTCAAGGGTATACCAGTAGCTGTTCTCCCCTGCTAGAACCTCCAAACAAGCTCTCAAAAGCTAGTAATTCCAGTTTGTTTGCTTTTCTGTAATTTCCCCTACCAATGGCTTTTTCTCCCCATCTCCCTGAAGTCAGGCCTGTGTATTTGTGTACAAGAAAAAATAAAAAGAAAGAAAAAATGGAAGGGAGGAAGGAGTAGGGAGAGGAGAGAGAGGAGGGAAGAACGGAGAGAGGGAGGGAGGGAGGGAGGGAGGGAGGGAGGGTAGGAGAGAGGCAGGGAGGGAGGGAGGGAAAGGAAAGAAAAAGAGACCAGTAGTAAATGGAAAAGCATTTTGATGGTCCCCTTGGGTTTTTTCCTGGTGTCCACTGAATGAGATTGACTCTGTGATAACTTATCAAGGGTAGAAAGAACTCTGTGCTTTGGATGCGATTTCTGCTTCAAATGCATTAATCTGCCTACAACTCCTGAGGCCCTCCATGGACTCAATTCCCTCTAAGCCATAGATAATAGAATCACAGCCTCAGAAAAATTTTAAAAAGGCTTCAAGGTCTTCTAGTTCACTTTGTGAAGAAAAGGACAAGGCCTTGTAAGAGGTGGCTGAGCCAAGGTCTTAGCCAACTATGGCTGCAGCTGCACTAGAATCCATGTTTCCTGAAATCAGTTCAGGGCTTTTGTCACTGTTGTGAGCAAACTCTCCTCAGATAGCTAACCATTCTCATTATCTCTAGTTTGGTGTCACGTGGAGATTTCTGGAAAATACAGTCAAACAAATGCCAGTAAGCTTGTGCATTAATTTACTTTTCTTATACTTTTCCAGGAGGCTGAGAAACACAGGCAGTCGTATTAACTTTAAATATATTGGTTTAGCTTAGAACATTTGCCTCTATCGTCATCCTCCCCAGTCCTCCTAGGGCTCATGCTTCAATGACTCTAATCCACTCTCTTTCCTTACACACATTTATTCCCACCTGTTCATCCTGCATATGCCACACCTTCTGCCTTAAAAATCATAACAAGTGGCAGCAATTGACATTTATTGGTTACATCAATGCTTCACCAGCTATGATTGATTGGCAGATCACTAGTTCAATCACACAGTGACTTAAAACATTGGCAAAATGACTAACCATGCAGGGGTATTAAGAAACCACAGAACTGTCATTCATTGCTTCTGAGGCTGAAGGGAACATTTCATTGTGTTTACAGGGAATTTCATGGTATAGCAGTTAAGGCTCCGACAGGAAAACAGAAACTGGCCAAGTAATTTAAACAAGAAGTGCCTAAAAATAGGGGAGTTGATGCATACAAAACTGGACACTGAAAGGTCAGGAAAAGGCTCTGTTAGCTGAAGTTGCAGGATCCACAGAATGTCACCATTGCATGAAACACTGAAAAATATGTTTCTCACCTGCTGACGACCATGCATTTGCCCACCTCTGCTGGAAGAGCACTAATCTCTCTATGTTGCATTTCTGCCTTCTACATACTATGGGAATTCTTTTTATTGATATGATCTAGCCTGGAAACCTTGAAGTAAGGGGTTCTGAGAAATGTAGTTTCCAGATTTTTAACCTATGAGATAGAATGGGTAATATGGAGAAGAGAATGGTAATAAATTGCCAAAAATCTAGCACAGATGGCATCCATGGTTCTTCATATTGCAGTGGGAGGAGGAAGAGGAAAATCCTTTTAGCTTCTATTTCCATTCTAGGTAAGCAGTTACTTTTCTTATCAAAAGGAGTTTCAACTTTCTCCTTTCATCACCATAGCCTCCAAAAGAACACTGACTGTGCAGAGATAGAAGCTATCAATGACATTGCAAACATAAACATAAGTTAAAGGCTGCAGTCATTTCCAGGTTTATAATATAGATCAGAAGTTAAGGACCTATTTCAGTTAGAGGCCAGAAGTAAATATTTTAAACTTTGTGGGCCATCTGGTCTCTGTCTCAGCTACTCAACTCTGCCTTGGTAATGCTAAATGAGTCATACACAGTATGTAAATGATTGAATAACTGTGTTCCAATAAACCTTTATTTACAAAAAAAAAAAAAAAAAAAAAACAGGCAGTGGGCCAGATTTGGCCTGCAGGCCATAGTTTTCTGATCTCTGATCTAGATCAGTAACAAGCAAAAAAATTTAAAAAAACAACCTCTTCCCCCAAATGAAAACATTTCAGCCACCTGGTAGAGTTATTGGGGACAATGACAATTCAGGAGACAGAAGGATCAAGAATAGGAAATTATTTGTTTACTTGTATTGGTTACAGGTTTGGGGGTGAGGGTTTTTCCTATTTTATGATGAGGACCAAGCAAGGACAACTAGAATTCATGTACACCTTTGAAGTTGCTTATACTTGTGACTGTGTATAGTACCTGGAACACACAGTTCTCATAGCGTCTGAACCTACGTTTCTCAACAAAACTTTTTGCACCATTATCAACAATCTTTCAATTGCAAGTGATGGAAACCCAATCCAAATTGGCTTGTGCAAAAGGAAGAATGCCTTGGCCCTTGTAGCTGAGGACACCAGGGTATAACTGACTTGTTACAAAGTTGGCCCTAGGTGTGTGTGCAGTGTCAGTAGAGACCAGTGTCTCTCCACTGGTCAGCTCTGCTTCTCTCTACTTCATTCTCACTCAGGCAAACTTTCCCTTTGGGGTGGCACCCCTATAATCAGCCAGCCACACCAGCCTATTTGGAAGGAAGTGGCAATTCCCCCATAGTTCTAGCAAAGTCCCCAGGCTCACTCCAGTTAGCCTGAACTGAGTCTCAGGTTCAATACAAAACCCATTATTCTGGCAAGAGGGAAGGAAAACGTTGAGTGCCTACACCTAGGTTCTGTGCCCCTTTTCAGGTAGGATTGGCTATATCTCAACCACACAGACGTAGAAGAGGGGAGGAAGGATAGTTCCTTAAAGGAAAATCAGAATGTCATTCGTTATGAGGGTGTAGTGAAATGACAGCCAGGCAATAACTACCATGAGTCTACTAGTTGGACTTGCTTTCATAAAGTTTCAAATTACCCCATACCCACTGAAGCATAGATACCTGAACCAGGTAGACTGTATCTGATATATACAGTTCAGGTTCCAATGTCCCTCTAAGTTAGTGGTTCTCAACCTTCCTAATGCCGCGACCCTTTAATACAGTTCCTCATGTTGTGGTGACCCCCAACCATAAAATTATTTTTGTTGCTACTTCATAACTGTAATTTTTCTACTGTTATGAATTGTAATGTAAATATCTGATATGCAGGATGTATTTTCATTGTTACAAATTGAACATAATTAAAGCATAGTGATTAATCACAAAAACAAGCCGAAACCGGTTTGGCTCAGTGGATAGAGCGTCGGCCTGCGGACTGAGAGGTCCCAGGTTCGATTCCGGTCAAGGGCATGTACCTGGGTTGCGGACATAGGAGATGTGCAGGAGGCAGCTGATCGATGATTCTCTCTCATCGATGTTTCTAACTCTCTATCTCTCTCCCTTCCTCTCTGTAAAAAATCAATAAAATATATTTTTTTAAAAAAACAATATGTAATTATATATGTGTTTTCTGATGGTCTTAGGCACCCCCTGTGAAAGGGTCCTTCGACCCCCAAAAGGGTCGCGACCCACAGGTTGAGAACCGCTACTCTAAGTAGTGATACTATCTTAGCTGCAGGCAATAGCTGGTATGAGGCAGATCAGTAAATACAGTTGAATGACAATAAACATTTAATTTGGGTAAGTATAAGATGCTTTCTTGTGAAATTTCTTTCTGATGATTCTTAAATGGGATGAAGACCATTTTCCTTTCTAAACCAGAATTATTTTATCATTTATTTATTGTTTTTCTTTAGTTCTCATGAAAGCAGTCAAGGAATGAGAGAGAGAGAGAGAGAGAGAGAGAGAGAGAGAGAGAGAGAGAGAGAGGAAGAGAGAGAGAGAGAAAGCTCACTGTTTTCTTTCTAAGAGGCTGTAGCACTTGACCTTACCTTTCCTTTAGCTTATTCACTGAAGTGGATAAAGACTTTGAAGCTTTTAAAAGCAAAGAGCATATAGATTTCATTTTTTCAGCTTAAAGAGTTGTGAGTTTCACCAAGTCCCTACCCTGCCAAACGTGGATATGCAATTTAAGCATGGCCACCAGTTCAGTGGTGTGAGCAAGCACTGACCTTTCAGATTAGTGCCTAAGCCTTCATTAAAAAGAGCATCCAAAATGACAGCCATGCCGCTAAGGAAGCCCAACATTCCACACTGGTAGCCCAAGCAGTGAAAATTGATTTGGCATGGGATTCTCCTCTCCAGGGCCCCCATACTGGGAGCCAGGAGCACTAGGCAGCGTGTTGGCAGATTCCAATCACTTAGGAGCTTTCCTTTATGACGCTGCTTTATAAGAATGCATCTAGTTAAATTCATAGGGTCATTGACTGTGGCTTTCAGAACACAAGGTTTTATGAAGGAATGTGAAGCTGGAATCCAAGGTTCAGAGCCCAGACCTTCAAATAGATTAATTACCATGGGGAGCATTATAAGAGTTTTCCAACTTTGGCTTCATTCTGTGCCCTAACAACTGTGGGGCTCCTATTCAGCAGACCCAGGTGTCCACTATGGTCCATTGGACAGAGCAATGGGCGGAGAGCCAGGAACTGGGACAAGCTCATTTCAGCTCCCCAGCTAGCTCCCTGTGTGCTCCCTTGAGCAGGTTCTTAACTGCTCTGTCTGCATTTCCATCCTATTAAGTTAAAAGGAGAACAGTAATGCCCCAAGACACAGTGGTCCAGGGTTGGGGTAGAGGTGGGACAGGTGCCTGTGTGTGTTTGTGTCTGTCAGGGAGGGGGAGTGTCTGGAGGGCAAGTAAATCATTTGAGATGGAGAAATCATCCTACTCTGTCTAGTGCATAAAACAAGTGACTGTTTGATACTTCTGCACTTGCTTTCTGATAAGCTGAAGAAGAACGGTAAGGAGACAAAAGAAATAATAAAACTGAGGAACAAATGAAGAATTGACAATCTAGCCTGTGAATTTAATGTAACCTTCTTTAAGAATTTTCTGAAATTAAAATATAAAGGTCTATTTTTCTAAAATTGAATTTAAAATAGTACTTTCCCACAGAATAGGGGTTATATTATATGGGAGGTACTAAATATTTATCATATTCATAAAATAATTTTACTAAAGAGGCTAAAGGTGGAGCCTCACACTTTTGTATAGGTTGTCTCATTTTCTCCGAATAATAGATGCATAAAATAGGATGTTTGCTATTATCCCCATTTTACAGATTTTTAAACTAACCTAAATGTATAAGGAGTTAAATTTCCATGAGGTTGTAGAACTGAGATTAGAAAATACCAAGCAGTCCAGTTGGCTCTAGAGCCCATGTAACCCGGTCCAGGACTCTGCAAGTGATTGTCCTGTCTACCCGGCTCGGTCACATGAGACTAGGAAGACCTGGCTGAAGGCACCACCTAGATAGAAGTGCTAGTCTTGAGAAGAGTTGCCAGACTTAGCAAATGAAAATACAGAATGCCCCATTCAATTTAAATTTAAGATAAATGACAATTAATATTTATTATAAGTATGTCTTATTCATGCTTACACTAAAAAATTATTTGTTTAACTGAAATTTAAATTGAACTGTGTCCTCTATTTTATCTTAACAACCCTCTTCCTGAGTCATATGGCTGCTGTCAAAGACAGAACCCATTCCATGAATCTTGGTCCCAAAGAAAAACACCTGCATGGTGACCTCCTCTTTACAACTTACCACTCAATCTCAACCTCCTACCCAAAGCTACTTGCTTCTCCAAACCAGGTGAAATCTAAATTATCTTAAGCACTTAGAGTGAATATAATTAATTGATCATGAAGGAAGAGTGGGTACATTGTAGAGGAAGCCATCTTTATGTAAATCTGCCTTGAGTTTGGGGGGGCAGGAATTCAGGGGCAATTTTTTGCCCATATATAGTTGACCCTTAAACAATGCAGGAGAAAGGGGTTAGGGCACCTACCTCCTGCACTATCAAAAATCCGTATATAACTTTCATCTCCCCCCCCCCCCCAAAAAAAAAAATACTAACTCTAATAGCCTACTGTTGACTGGAAACCTTACCAATAACATAAATGGTCAATTAATACATATTTGATATGTTATATGTATTATATACTGGATTCTTACAATAAAGTAAGGTAGTGAAATGAAAATTTTATTAAGAAAATCATTAGGAAGAAAAAATACATTTACAGAATTTATTGAAAGAACCCATGAAGTTCAAACTCTTGTTCAAGTGCCAACTCTAGTAATAATTGTAGGTCTGTACCCTCTAACTGTCTGTGGCTCAGAGATGTGTTTTCTTTGGCTCAATGATTATTGCTGATGCCCTGCCTTCTGTCCATCAAAGTCTTCACCTATCTTATTTTTTTTATACTTGGCTACTTGCTTATTCTACTCATTTATGTTATGTGCCTGAGCCCTCTCCCCAGCCCTTTGTGTTGATAACTACATTTTTAAAATATTGATTTTAGAGAGAGGAAAGGGGAGAGAGATAGAGATGATGATGATGATGATGATAGATATACTAATAAAAGGGTAATATGCTAATTAGACTGGGAGACCTTCCAGGTGACCTTCCAGACGTTCTTCTGGACAAAGCCATGGTGGTGGGGCCAAGGTAGAGGCAGTTAGAGGCTAAGAGGGGAGGGCAGTTGTGGGTGATCAGGCTCATGGGGGGCGGGGCTGTTGGGGGTAAGCAGACCAGCAGGGGGGCCAGTTGGGGGCGAGCAGGCAGGCCATCAGTGAGGGTCAGTTAAAGGTGATCAGGACAGCGGGGGGGGGGGCACAATTTGGAGTGATCAGGCCAGCAGGGGGGGCAGTTGGGGGTGAGCAGGCCAGTGGGGAGGGGAGGTGGAGGTGAGCAGGTCAGCAGGGGGGGCAGTTGGGGGCAAGCACACTGGCGGGGGGGGGGGGTGTTGGGGGCAAGCAGGCCAGCAGGCAAAGTGGTTAGGGGCAATCAGGCAGGTGGGTGGTTAGAAGCCAGCAGTCCCAGATTTGTGAGAGGGATGTCCGACTGCTGGTTTAGGCCCGATCCCTGTAAACCAGCAGTAGGACATCTTTTGAGGGATCCCAGATTGGCGAGGGTGCAGGCCGGGCTGAGGGACACCCCATCCCCATGCAAGAATTTCGTGTACCGGGCCACTAGTATATATATATAGATAGATAGATAGATAAGCATCAATAAGTTACATGCACCCCAACTGCAGATAGGACCCACAACCTGGGTATGTGCCCTTACTGGGAATCAAACCTGCCACCTGTTGGTGTACAGGATGATGCTCCAACCAACTGAGCCACACTGGCCAGAGTGAGTTGATAACTACTTTTAGAAAGACACCTCCCCAACAGTTAACCAAATTTCAATTTTCATCATACAACTGCATTGGATTATATGTCATAATATAAGCAAATGCATGCAGGTTTTAATATAAGTTATATGAATTCCTAGTGTCCTACTATTTTATACACTAAAAGCAATGCCCATTGGTAAAATCCTAGTGAAGCCCAGAGGTACAGAATGTGTGTAATTGAGCACTGGATTAAGTCAGGGTTCTGTGAGCCTGGAAAGAGCATGTAGTGTAAATGGTATTCGAGATTAACATGAAGAAGAAGGCCCCAGGGGCTGGACTAGAACATCTTTGGTTTAGAGGCAGTGAGGCATTTAAGCTTTGATTTCTAAACAGCCCAGAATTAAATGTAGGAATATCCATTTTCTGCTATGAGAATCTCTCTCCAAAGAAATAAAGCACTCTATAATAATAAAAGCATAATATGCTAATTAGACCAGCCAGCCAGATGTCCTTCCGGACAAAGCTGTGGGAGGTGAGGCAGGGGTGATTAGGGGTGATCAGGCAGGCAGGCAGAGCCTTTAGGGTCAATCAGGCAGGCAAGTGAGGGGTTCAGGGTGATCAGGCAGGTAGGCAAGTGGTTAGGGCGATCAGGCAGGCAGGTGAGTGGTTAGGAGTGATCAGGCAGGCAGATAGAGGGGTTAGGGGCGACCAGGCAGGCAGGCAGGCAGGTGAGCGGTTAGGAACCAGCAATCCCGTATTGTGAGAGGGATGTCCAACTACCGGTATAGGCCCAATCCCACAATCGGACAACCCCTGAGGGGTCCCAGATTGTGAGAGGGTGCAGGCCAGGCTGAGAGACACCTCCCCCCCTCCCCATGCATGAATTTTGTGCACTGGGCCTCTAGTCTCCCAATAATTAAAATGAAGAAAAATGGGTCTTAGACTTTCATGTTGCCTGCCTTCATGTAAACCAGATTATGAATTTGGAAGACTTTAACCTTATTCATGGCTATAAATTCTGAACAGAATCATACTTGAAATTGCTGATGGAGATCTGCTCCATTGTAGAAAAAAGTTGTTGAGGATTTGAAGAAATGATGTTAACCAATCATGCTCACAATTTCATTAAACAACTAATTTTTTGACCTCATTATTACATCAACACCTTTTGTTGAATGTCACTTTCTTTGTCTTTACTCACAACTCAACTTCTGACTTATAAATGGACAATGAAAAGTGCCATTTGGTCTGGGGAGAAGAATGTATCTAGGATTATTTTCCTGTTTCTACCCATGAGGTGGATCAGTGATTAGGGGCCACAGGAGGTGCTGCATATGGGAGTATAAACGCCAAAGCCTATTAAGTATTGAAATCTGACTGGTGACTATTTATCTTCATGTTCCTTTTATCCTCACCCAAACCATTAAGTAATCAAGTTTAGACTATTCACTTATGCATTTTCAATATTTATCTTCAGGCCATTTAAACCAAGGTGCATTTCCATGATTAAAAGTGGCACAATAAGGAGAGTTATGAAAAATTACTATAAAAGAAGAAAATTGGACAGATAAGCTAAATAAACGAAACCAACTAGAAAACAGGCCTCACAAAGATATGGAAATACATGTAATTTTGTGGAAGACATAGATAATGTTAGTTAAAGGTTTATAAAGTGCTTGGAGGGAAATGAGAGCAGATATTTAAATATGAGGCAGAGATGAACTAGAAATCAGTGGATTTGATGGAGTGGGGGAATAAATTATTTGAGATTCAAGGTTTTAAATAGGGTTTCAGTGGGGTTTTGGGACAGAATGTCAGTGGACCCACATGGGTGAATTACAGAGATCAAGATGTGAGATAATGAATAAACTGAGGAGCCTGGATGAAGGAAAGGAAAAGAATGAATTCTAAAAGGATGAAAGTGAGCTTGAGTGGTGATAAGTAGCATAGTGAGACTAAAATATGAATATTCAACAGTAATATAAGATCATCAGTTTAATAGTTAAGAAATGATATGAATATAATAGGAAATAGAAAAGACAGGGTAGATGGAAAATAAGGCATTTTTTATTTCTTTTTTAGCATTATGAGTTCCAATTGCAAATGGAGGGAAATACATGTCAAGATAAATAAAATTAATGTGCTCTTGGCAAATAAAGGAAGCTACTACCAAAGAGAGAAGAGATGGTGCCCCCCAACACACACACACACACACACACACACACACACACACTCAGGTAAACTGTATTTGGTAATCCTTACTTCTTCCAGGAAGCAGTCCTGAAAATTCTTACATAATGTTCCATTTATTACTGTATTCAAACCTTTAAAGTAGCACAATTTGTAGTATTTTTTTCTTTCTTAATTTGCAATTACCTTTGTGTTTTGGATGAAAAGTTTTTCTCATTGTTATCAGACATGTGAGTTTCATGTTATTTTCATTGTTTTTTAAGAGTAAGGAACAAGGATTTAATATTGTTTGTCCTTTTTCCACCACATAGTACCTGCTCACATTGCTTTTGGACTGTTTTACTGACTATTATGCATTAAAAAATATAGGTATGAGAAGAGAGTCACATTTTAGGAGAAAGAGACTAAAATTTGGAGTGGAAATTAAATTCATAAATAAGTAATCAGGATAGACTAATAGAAAAATATTAACCGATGAGAGCCAATTCAACCAGCTGTCTGACTGCTGAGTGGTCACTATGACCAGGATGGAACAAAGACATTTCAAATTCAAATGCAATGTCAACTTAAGCATTATTTCACCCGATAAGGAATATTCACATACTTGCACAAACGAATACCCTACCACCCTGCAGGCAAAATCAATTACATAATTTTTCCAGGGTCCTCTTGTTCTGCTGGTAATGGATAGGAATGTATCTAGCCTACATAAATGATCTTCAGCCCCTGTGTCAAATATTGAATTTGACCAGAGTTTCTCCCAAGTGTTTCTCAAGGGCATTGGAAAATTTTCCATCTGCAGAGTAAAATGAATTCAACAATCAAAACCATGGAGAGAAATTAAAAGAAAAACAAAACAAACATGGAGAAAACCCTGCTGGTTGACCTGACTATCAGTTGAGTAATCTACTGACATGCTTCCCTCCCCTCCCCCTATGAAAAATGATCTGATCTACAATTAGAATCACAGCTAAAATGTACAAAACTGAGAGTGACTTGTTAATTTAGAAACAGCTGCAAAAGAGAGGTATACTGTATGCAGGTGTGTTCAAGTAATTTATAGGAAGTGTGTCTAGAAGCCATTGACTCAGGCACTGTTTCATTTACTCTCCAGGCTCAGCTCACTAATAGACCTGTTGGCAGAATGCAGAGATCTCTATTCCTTATCATCAAATGACCACTTGAGTTAGGTTCATCAAACTAGGTCTCAATTAAGCATCTTCCTGCTCTCGAGTGATTTCCAGGACTTGTGTGATTAAGGGTATCCATTTGTGATTTCCCAGTGCAAAACAAATGAGAAGTCTTTCTATGAAATAGAAGTCTATATTACAGGGCATTAAGCATTCATTCTTTATGACACCAGCAAGATATAAGGGAAGTGTGGATCTTTTCTTTACACAGTGCTAATGTGGTACTTTCTGGAATCAGAGCATGGCTTCAGGAACGGGAGATATTATTCACTTTAAAACTCCAAAGACTACTTTCAGCTGAATTTCAACATGATCCAGGTCCTTGATTCTGTCAGAAAGCGGGCAGTAATTGTTTCCATGGATCCCGGCTGAGAAGCTGTGAATTTATGAGCCTGGCTTCCAGAAAAGAGAAAGCACATTTCATGGTTCCTGCTCAAGGCTTGGAATTGTGGGGTAGGGATTTGAATGGTCTATTGCTTCATATAAATTGAAATTCTTTCTAGATTTACCTCTATTCTACATTTTAAAGGGTTGGGACCTTCGTTTCCCCCTCCCTCTGCCTGCTTTATTAAAATCTCTCCCTATAGCTATCTTCTTTCCTTTTTTTTTTCCATCTAAATAGAAGCCAGTTTAGTGACCCTACTCAGACTGCCTTCTCTTTTCTATTTTTCTTCCATCCGCCCCTCCTCCATTTCTTCCTTAAGCCTTGCTATGGGCCAGGCACAGCATTGGTAGTGGGAACACAGAGCAAAAAGAGAAGTAGACAAATCTACTATTATAGTTGGAGACCTCAACACACTCTTTCAGTAACTGACAGAGAAAAAGAAACCTCATGGCCTCACAGTCCTGTGGAAAATTAGAGATGTGTGCCATACATTATGGGACAGATGGTTAAGTGCACCAACAAAGGTATTCTCTCTGTGTTAATGGGGGATGATGTTCAAGAGGGTCTGGGAAAGGTTTTTGAGTTAGATTTAAAGTTGCTTATATCAGACATTCAAGGAGGTTAAATACTGGGTGATGATGGTTAGATAAATAAAGGTGTGAGAGGAGAAAGAAAGAAGGCAGAATTAAGTGAGACAATTGCATCTTATCATTAGCTAGAGGCCTGGTGCACAAATTTGTGCACCAGTGGGGTCCCTCGGCCTGGCCTGAGAGATCAGGCCGAAACCAGTACTCCAACATCCCCAAGGAGTCCTGGATTGCAGGAGGGTTCAGGTCAGGTCTAGGGACCCCACCGGAGCATGATCAGGGCAGGGAGGAACACTGGAGGTTGGCCAGCTGGGGAGGGACCGCAGGAGGGCTCCAGGGTGTGTCCAGTCCATCTCACTCAGTCCCTATTGGCCAGACCCCAGCAGCAAGCTAACCTTCCAGTCAGAGTATATGCCCCCTGGTGGTCAGTGCACATCATAGTGAGCGGTTGAGCAGCCTTAGCATAACATTAGCATATTATGCTTTGATTAGTTGGATAGATGACCGGACTACCAGACACTTAGCGTGTTAGGCTTTTATTATATAGGATGTTCTCTCTCTCTCCCTCTCCCTTTCTCTCTGAAATTAATAAAAATATATTAACATAAATAAAAAAATAAAATTCACTGGATTTGAGGTTGGAGACAAGAAGACAGGCACCCTCTGCAATTGAGGCGGAGAATACTAAAGGCCCAGAGGAGGCAGCTGCTTTATGTTACAGGAAACTAGTAAGGGTTAATTTTCTGCCTTATCATTTCTATTCTTCCATTGAACTTCCCTGGACCCTGAGTAAGGGAAGAAATTGGTAAACTGGAAGGAAGTTCTAATTTAAGATCAGGGAACTTTTGTTTAGTCTCCCTTGGTAACAAAGCTGAGACATCTATCCTCATCCTAACGTGCTCAGTTTATTTTCAAAAATGAAATCTTAAAATGTATACATTAAAAGTATTGCTACTGATTTCTTTGGTATCTGAGTCCAGTCCAATGGTAAAGTGACTGGATGCATAGACATTTGGCAGGAGGAGAAAAGGCCGTGGTGGGAGGATCAGACTGCCTTAGCTTCCTCAGGCTGCTGCAACACCAGTTCCCACAGACTGGTGGCTTAGCACAACAGACCTTCTCCTCACTAGAAGTCTGAATTCAAGGTGTTGACAGGGCCACAGTCCTTTCGCAGGCTTTAAGGGAGAATCTGCTCTGTGCCTCTTCTAGTTTCTACTTTGGCCTTCTTTGACCTGTGGCCGCATTGCTTTAGTCTCTGCCTTTGTCTACACATCACTTTTCCCTCTACATCTGTTGTCTCTGTGTTTCTTTTCTTCTTCTTTTTAAAATATTTTTATTGATTTCACAGAGAAAAGGAGAGGGAGATACAAACATCAAGGATGAGAAAGAATCATTGATTGGCTGCCTCCTCCACACCCGCTACTGGGGATTGAGCCCATAGCCCGGGCATATGCCCTCCTGGTTCATAGGTTGACACTCAACCACTGACCCATGCTGGCCAAGATTCATATTTCTTTTCATGAGACTTGTCATTGTATTTAGTGCCCATCAGTTAATCCATAATGGTTTCCTCAATGCAAGATTCTTAATTTAATTATACCTGCAAAGATTCTTTTCCCAAGTTAGATAATGTTCACAGGTTCTGGGGTAGGAACATATTTTGGGAGGGCTACTCAACCCAGTACAGATGTGAAGTGTACTTTAGCCAATATTTGTATTTGACATGTTACCATAAAAGATCAGACCTATCCATTGGCTATAGATGGAATGTTTGCATCCCTATCAAGTTCATTTGTTGACACACTAGTCCTTTAATAGGATGGTGTTTGGAGATGGGGCCTCTGGGAGGTAGCTAGTCATGAGGGTAGAAGTGTCATGGTGAAATTAGTGCCCATATAAAAAGAAATAAGAATGTGTATGCCTCCTCCCTTCCTCTCTATTGGCCATGTGTGGACACAAACAGAAGGTGGTTGTCTGCAAACCAGAAAGTGAGCCTTCACCAGACACCAAGATCTGCCAGCACCTTGTTCTTGGACTTCCCAGCCTCCAGAACTGTGAGAAATATATGTTTGTTATCAAATCCATTAGTCTATGGTATTCTGTTATAGTAGCTAGAGCTGACTGGTACAGAAGCCAAGCTAACGCAACGTGGTAAAAGATTCATTCAGTGGGTGATGCTGAGCACTGATGCCAAGGCAAGTGGGTGGAATGGTGAGCAATGAGGCCAAGATTCAGAGCTAAGGTTTTGTTTCTTTCTTTGTTGAGGGGGGGTGGGGAGATATATGTTTAATGGGTGGGAATAACCAAAGGACTTGTATGGATGCATGTAAACATAGCCAATGGACAGACAGTAGGGGGGTGAGGGCCTGTGCTGGGGGGCAGGAATGGGCAAGGAGAAGTCAATGGGTGGAAAAGGAGACATATGTAATAAATATGGCCCGGTATATGAAATTCGTGCAGGGGAGGGGGGTCCCTCAGCCCAGACTGCATCCTCTCCAATCCGGGACCCCTCACGGGATCTCCACTGCCTCTTGCAATCCAGGACCGCTGGCTCCTAACTGCTCACCTGACTGCCTGCCTAATTGCCCCTAACCTCTCTGCCTGCCTGCCTGATTGCCCCTAACTACATCTGCCTGCCTGATCACCCCTAACCATCTCTGCCTGCCTGCCTGATCACCCCTAACTGCTTCCCTGCTGGCCTGATTACCCCTAACTGCCTCTGCCTTGCCCCACACCCAGGACCCAGGATTCCCTCCTCCGGCCAGTCGCATGCACCCAGGACCTAGGGCGGCTTTGTCCAGGCTGGCCGCAGCTGCAGGGGACCATGGGCAGATGGCTTTGCCCAGGCAACAGCCGCAGTCACCAGGACCAAGGGGTAGGTGGCATGTCCCTCTCCCAGGCCACAGACGCAGGCACTGGCACCTGGGACCATGGGGAGGGCAGCTTATCCCTCTCCCGGGCTGCAAATTCAGGTGCAGCCATTGGCACCTGGGACCACGGGCCAAGCCGCTTGTCTCTTTCCCAGGCTGCAGGTGCAGATGCAGCCGCTGGCACCTGGGACCACGGAGCGGGCAGCTTGTCCCTCTCCTAGGCCACAGGTGCAGCTGCTCGTGCCCAGGACCATGGGGACCATGGGGCATGCAAATTGTCCCTCTCCCAGGCCACAGGCACAGGCACAGCCGCTGGCACCTGGGACCACACGGACTGTGGGGCATGCGGATTGTCCCTCTCCCGGGCCACAGGCGCAGCCACCGCCGCTGGCGCCGACCAATGCGAGGGCGTGATGGCCATTAGCATATTAGCTCTTTATTATATATTTTCCTATGGTACTCTTCTAGGAAGATAACCCCAAATATGTAATGCAAAAGTGTACTGTGTTAAGAAAGGGATGCCTATGTATATAATTTAGGGCAATTGACTAATCTCTCAGAATCTCAAAATCCTCTTCTGTAAAATAAATGAGTTAAACTGGGTTATTCTAACTTTCTTTCCATTTTTGCAATTATTTTCTTCTGTCAGAATTTTATAGCAAATTTCTAGCACCCCAGCCCCCTTTCCTCACTTTTTGCATCTCTAAGTGCTGGTAGTTCGCTCATGTTTTCACAGGACAGCTTGCTGGTGTATGGGGAAGCTAAACCCACAGCAGCCTGTTTCTCTACCAGTGAATGGGTCTCTGGAGAACTCCGGAATGGAAGCTACTTTCTTAAGCAAATTAAAAGTTTTATTGGCAAAATATAACTCAGTAATGTGCCATATAGACGTTATCATTATAACTGAGCAAGAAGAAGATCCAATTTGGAATGCCAACAGAAGAGCAGATGTAAGTTTGCCTGTGAAGCAGGCAGCACAGTCCCGTGGCATCGTTAGGTGTTGAGTAATTGCGTGTTGCTTTTGCACGCACAGGTCTGGGAAAGTAATTCACTGCAGTCTCTACTTTAGAAGGAAACCTCTGGAATCCCAGTCACTGGATCACCCACATTTCCTTCCACTTCAGAGTTGGAAGCCTGGGGTTGTACTCGCCCCAGGGTCCAAACAGCCCCCTCCACTTCAAGAACCCCAGCCTTGTTGCTATGGCTCTGTTCCCTTCCCTTCAGTGTCTGGAGCGCCTGGCATTGCATGCACTTCAGGACTCCAGGGTTCAAACAGCCCTGCAGGCACTCACAGCTTTGGTTCTGAATGACCTCAAGCAGTTTTGATGCTTTGAGCCTCAGAAGCATGGCACTTCTGGGTTTGTGGCTTCTATGCTGAAAACCCCTGTACTGCTCCCCTTCCCTCTAGGCAACAAACCTTCAATTAGCTGTTTCTCCTAACACCTAGCAAAGGCCCTTCTAGGGGATAACCTTCAGTTTGCCAAAACCACCTCTCTCCCTGTCAGGCACTATCCTGCAACTTTCCCTTTTTCCAAGATAGAAGAGGGGAAAACAAGGTAGAGCCTATTCTTAGGTGCCAGCCCACAAGATCTAGCCCAACTCTGGGGCACTGTCCCCACAGGCATTTCAGAGGCTGCCTCAGTTACTGTGGCAACCTGACATTCTCAGCGGTTCCCAGCCTTCATTCATACTTAATAGGGATTCCACATTTTACAATTTCTCCACTCCAGACTTGTCAGTTGAAGCACAACATTAACCTACCTTCTTTAAATGACTCAACCTATTGTTTATTTTAAGCAAACATATAGATATAGGAAGTCTCCAATAAATATTTGATGAATGAATGAATGCTTTGAAATGCTTTTGGTCTGTAATAACACAAGGTGATCCACACAGTGGTGGATTCTAAAGGTTCAGGTAAAGATTCAAGAAAATCTCTATGAGATTGGGACACTTCATCTTCCCTCATATAAGATCTACCCTTTTTTTTGAAATGGAACTGTGCTATTATTTATGATTCCACACTATATTTGGCTATAGATATTTAACCACAGCAGACACTACTTTTATACTTTAGTCAAATAAACATTTTCACATAATCTAAACATGTTGAAGTGTTACCGCCCTTCAAAGACATTGCCCTTCCCTTTAGTGCTTATGTAGCTGCCGCCCCACTCCAAAAACGTCCCCTGAACCTGGCTACAGTCCTCTGCTCTCAAAACTCATTAATCCTAGGTTTGTCTCTCTCATACAACATGTGATATCATATTAAATCTAAGTGTGTCTGCCTCCCTTCCTAAATTGTAGATACCTTCGGTTCTTGGACTTGCTATTCTTCTTTTCCCAGTGCATCATTGCTGAGCTGAACCTTCTCAATTTTATTCCCCCTCCCTTCCCTGAGCAGGGCATTCCTACTTTTATTCTTCAATGGGCCTTTGGGCTGCTGTGTGGCTGGCTGTATGTGCCTTGGAGAATGAATATCAGCATGGGACTTAGGGTAGAAAATGCAGTCAAGTGACCAGTCTGTTTAAGAGAGATGTAAGCCTTCAACATTCACTCTAACCATCCAGCTGGAGAGGATTCCTGAAGTCCATAGACTCCCTTTTATGAGGATTTATCCTGATAATAGCAGCAGGAAAACTGTCCCCCCAAAAGCAAGATTCACCGTCCAAATCACAATCATTTTCTGGAGTGTGTTACCTATCTGTTTGTTTAATTGACAAATATTTATGGTGCCTACTATGTGCACTTTCAGACCAGATAGGCTAGAAACCAGTGGGTTCTTAAAAATAGGCATGCAGCCAACTGAATTGATATCTGAGTATAAGGAAATTACTACAAAAAGAACTTGAAATCCCCATCTTGGGGAGTCTTAACATTTTGTACTATTTTAAAATGATTTTCAGGGTTGGAAACTCAAATCAAAATGCTATGACTTCTGCAACCACCAGATACCTCCCCTCCCCTGAGAGGTTCTTTTTCTCAGTTCAAGAGGATGATTTGAAAAGTTTAAAGCACAAAGGGATTAAGCAAAAGCCAACAAACAACAAAACAAACAGCTCATAGACATGGACAATAGTTTGGTGATTGTCAGAGGGAAAGGGGCAGGGTGGGGTAGGGGGAGGTAGAAGACAGTACAAGGAGGATAAATGGTGACAGAAGGAAACTTGGGGTGGTGAACACAAGATACAATATGCAGATGATGTATTATAGAATTGTACACCTGAAACCTATGTACGTTTATTAACCAATGTCAACCCAATAAATTCAGTAAATAAAAAACTAAAAAGATGAAATAAAATAAAAAGTTCAAAAAACAAACTAGCTTTTTAGGGGTTTCATCATAATTTTTCCATTGTTATCATTAAGATGCCTTAATCAATAAAGAAAAGAAAAGAAAAAAATGGCCCTAACCAGTTTGGCTCAGTGGATAGAGCATCAGCCTACAGAGTGAAGGGTCCCAGGTTCAATTCTGGACAAAGGGCATGTACCTTGGTTGTGGGCACATCCCCAGTAGGGTGTGTGCAGGAGGCAGCTGATCAGTGTTTCTCTCTCATCAATGTTTCTGGCTCTCTATCCTTCTCCCTTCCTCTCTGTAAAAAATCAATAAAAATAAAAAATAAAAAAAACTTCTAAAAAAAAAAAAAAAAGATGTGGTTTTTAAAAACAAGCCATGCCATCCCCGATTTAAATGCTTAAGTTTCTGGTCTTAGGTAAAACTGCTGAACTCTGTTAAACACCCCATTTCTTATTCATCTTAAATATTTTGTTATTTTTTACCTTTTATGTAACTTTTAATATTTCAGTTTGGCTGCAGGGAAATTTACTCAACACACCCTAGGTCAGTGATGGCGAACCTATGACACACATGTCAGAGGTGACATGCGAACTCATTTTTTTGGTTGATTTTTCTTTGTTAAATGGCATTTAAATATATAAAATAAATATCAAAAATATAAGTCTTTGTTTTACTGTGGCTGCAAATATCAAAAAATTTCTATATGTGACACGGCACCCGAGTTAAATTAGGGTTTTTCAAAATGCTGACATGCCGAGCTCAAAAGGTTCGCCATCACTGAGCTAGGTGGTGGTCTCTGTAATAGACACAGGGCTATAAAGGTGAATAAAATGTGATGACTGTTCTACGGAGGCTCTATTTTGGTTTTGTTTTTAATTTAATTGATTTCTAGAACTTTATAGTGATATGTTTGTGAACAAGTGGTTTGCTTTTTAAAGATGCCAGAACTCTAGGATGGAGGTGAGGAGACCTGAGTTTGAGCCTTCACTCCGCCTCTTTCTAGCAAGACAGAATAACATCACAGTTGTCAATGTGGGCATCGCGGGAGTCAGGACTGACATTGGAAACTCCATCCTGCCCTTTCTTCTTTTCCCCACCTTTCAGCTCCATAGTCCACTCTAACTCCCATCAGTGATTCTCATTGCCCAAGACTTTTCACTTGTAGGACCACCTTTTTCAGAAGTCAGTTGGAGTTGGTATAGCCAAAATAATTCACTGTTGCTTTGGTCTTATTCTAATGACTATATGTGTGTCATGGGGCCAGTCACATCTTTAAAATGCAGTGGGCTAGATCATCTTTAAAGACCTCTCTGGCTCTAAAATTCAATAACATTCCATATACTGTTCTTTGGAGAAAATAATAGATGTTTAAATATACCTTATGTAATCAAGATAGGGTCAGACTCATTTTCCTTAGAGGTCGTTCTGTATCTTACCTTCCTTAAATCTTTAGAGACTTTCCAATGCAGGCTTTTTTACATTTATTCATTCAACATTTACTCAACACACCCTAGGTGGCAGTCTCTGTAACAGACACAGGGCTATAAAGTAAATAAAATATTCTCTCGACTGCTGAAGTGTCTACTGGAAGAGGTAGCCTTGAAACACTGAACTGTAGTAATATATAGAGATCTGAACATCAGTGAGTGGGTACTTTTGGAATATGTCCTTACCCCAAGAGAGGATGGGCATTTATGAACAAGAGGTAGATTGTTTTTGCCCTCAATTTCCCCTGCTTCCCACCTCACCAGACCAAACACACAAATGCACACACACATTCAACATAACATGCACAAAGATGCACTGTGTACAAAGTACTTTGACTTTGCAAAATTGTGAGAGAGGTATAGTCTGTTTTATCAAATAGTTTGTACCTTATCGCAGGAGATAGGAATAAGTTCATTAATGTCTGCCACTGTTAAGTAAAACAAGGTACATACCTAAGTAAGGTCTAAAAACAGCCCTACAGGGATTCCTAAGGAGAGAGCACTGCCAGTTTATATAGCAGGAAAGGCTTGATGGAGAGGCTGACATTTCTGATAGACTTTCAAAGTGCCTGAGAATTTTCAATTAAGTTTTGGGTGTCTTATATAAGTATTGACTTTGAAAGTAAAATTTTGCAGTATGGAGTAAAATCACTTAACATTTCTCTTTTGGAAATGATTACCTTTCTTTTTTTTTTCTATTTAAATGTGTTTAAAATACTTAATGAAGTTAGCAGTTCTGGCCAATAGAGATCCTTCTGACTCCTCAGTTTGCCTGGGTACTTTCACTCCTACTGGCTGCTTTGTACGCCTACCAAGAGTTAGTTGTATTTGTTCCCAAACTGGGTGTGATTTAATTAAATATTATGTAAGACTGATGAAATATGAGTGAGAGAGAAGACAGGAGTTGTTATTTCGATAAAAATTAAATTGCGTTTGAAAGGCTAAATAAAGGTGAGTCATTAAAAAATTGCTGTTATATTGGGAACGGATGAAAAAGGTAAAAGATTTGGGAAAAAGTAATAAAAGAAACTCTCTCTATTCAGCAGACCCACACTTAAAGAAGAAGCTTTGACTAGTTGAAATAAAACTTTGGATTTAGTCCTGGCCGGTTTTACCCAGTGGTTAGAGGGTTGGCCTGAAGACCAAAGGGTTGTGGGATTGATTACTAGTCAAGGGCACCTACCTATGTTGGGGGTTTGATTCTGGTCCTGAGGAGGAAATCAATGTGTCCCTCTCACACTGATGTTTCTCTCTCTCTCTCCCTCCCTTCCTCCCTCCCTCCATTTCACTCTTTCAAAAAATAAAATAAAATCATTGGGGAAAAATACCCACAATTGAGGATTAACAACAACAAAAACACCTTTGGATTTAAATATGTATTATTTTTATGATTCCCTGTACTAATTGGCTTTTTCATTTGAATATTTTAAATTGTGCTATGTAATAAGGTCTCTATCCTAAACCTACCCGTACTCTGAGCCCTTGTATATTACTGCAGACTTTATCAGAGCCTTTGTGTAACTTGCGAGAGTTCTACAACAGTTCATTGATTTGATTGATTGTTCTAGTACAGTACATTTATCATTAGGCTTAAATCCCAGCTCTCAGAAAGCCAAGACAGCCATGAAGCCCATACCGTGAATTCTGATACAAGAGAAAGGAAAAGAGTCTCCTGTCCCAAATATTTTTTCCTCAATCTACATTTTCTCCATGCACAAGCCCTTCCACCTCTACTTTTCTCCTACGTGCTAACTCCCAAATCTGTATTTTCTGCCCAAGCTCTTCACATTGTTGATACGGACACAAAGCCTTTTACTGTTAATGATAACACTTTCAAATTATATTATACAGTCAGTGCTCCACATGTGGGTTCTGTATCTATGGATTCAACCAACTGCAGATCAAAAATGTTGGGGGAAATAAAATTTAAGTTGTTGCTGACGTGTACTATGTAGTTTGGCCTGCGATGTTTGCACCTGTACTGAACATGTACAGACTTTTTTCTTGTCAGTTTCCCCTTAGCAATACAATGTAATAACTATGTGCATAGCATTTACATTGTATTAGATATTATAAGTATTTTAGAGATGATTTAACGTATATGAGAGGTTATATGCAAATACGACACTATTTTACATAAAGGATTTGAGCATCAGCAGATTTTTGAATCCTCAGGGTGTCCTGGAACCAATGACCCACAATACCAAGGGACCACTATACTAGTTAGTTGTCTACCCATATTTGTGGTGTATATTAATGTCCCACCTCCCAATACAGCATCTCCAGGTATCAGCCTCAGCAATGAGCATGCATTACATATAGAAAATGTACATTGTGAGAAAGTGAGCCAAAATAAAACATTTAACACAGGTTAAATTTTGGGTCCTATTGGTAGTTTTTAGAACAAAGACAATAAGACACAAAGGATAGCTGATCAGATTTTTGTGTCACCCTCCTATAATTTGAGATTTAAATTATTTATCACTACAACCCTTGATAGTGCCAGTGTTCACTGATAACCAATATTTTTATTTTTTGTTTCAGGTATGGTATTTTTTCCAATTAGCCTATAAATGGATATCCATTTTTTTTACTAGATTTTAATATACAGCATACTTTATAATTTTAAAACTTTATTTCCCCCTACAGAACTACCTAAAAATTAGTATAAAGATATGTTTGGCAGAAAATACTTACATGGCTTTATTTTTCTAAAAAAAAAATGTCTTTGTAAAGTTAGTATGCATCCTAACTCTGCCTGACTTATATGTCAGCAAATACAGTGCCCATATATTCTTAAGGATGTGGGGTCTTTGAGTTCAGGCCTATGTCTGATTCACCTTTTTATCCCCACCCCTAGGGCAGAGCCTGGCACATGAAAATGCTAAACAAATATTTATCAAAATAGGCTGGGGCATGCTCTCTAATGATGGTTATTTTATTAGGCAGGCAATTCATGGGTAAGTTTTATCTTAGCAAATGTGTTGTTCCAAATGATACTAGCTAAAATTCTAAACATCTAATAATATATCTAGTATCCTTAAGCTTAAGAAGGGATAAAGAATTACTGTCCTATATAATAAAAGGGTAATATGCAAATTGACCCTAACAGCAGAACAACTGGGAATGACTGGTCACTATGACACACACTAACCACCAGGGGGCAGATGCTCAATGCAGGAGCTGCCCCCTGGTGGTCAGTGCGCTCCCACAGGGGGAGCTCTGCTCAGCCACAAGCCAAGCTGACAGCTTCCAGCACAGCGGTGGTGGCAGGAGCCTCTCCCACCTCCTTAGCAGCACTAAGGATGTCCGACTGCAGCTTAGGCCTGCTCCCTGCTGGCAAGTGGACATCCCCCGAGGGCTCCTGGGCTGCCAGAGGGATGTCTGACTGCCAGCTTAGGCCCAATCCCCCAGGGAGCGGGCCTAAGCCAGCAGGTGGGCATCCCCTGAGGGGTCCCAGACTGCGAGAGGGCACAGGCCGCGCTGAGGGAGCCCCCCCTCCGAGTGCACAAATTTTTGTGCACCGGGCCTCTAGTACTTATATATTTAACTAGAGGCCCGGTGCACAAAATTCGTGCATGAGAGGGGGAGGAGTCTGTCAGCCCAGCCTGTACCCTCTCCAATCCAGTACCCCTCTGGGGATGTCCAACTGCCTCTCACAATCCAGAACTGCTGGCTCCTAACCACTCACCTGCCTGCCTGCCTGATCGCCCCTAACCACCTCTGCTTGCCTGTCTGATTGCCCCTAACTGCTCCCCTACCAGCCTGATCATCCCTAACTGCTCCCCTCCTGGCCTGATTGCCCCTAGCCACCTCTGCCTCGCTCTGCACCTGGGACCCAGGATTCCCTCCTCTGGCCAGTCGCAGGCACCCAGGACCCGGGCTTCCCTCCCTCTGGCTGGCTGCAGGCACCCAGGACCCAGGCCAGCCACAGCCACAGGGGCCATGGTAGGCAGCTTCGCCTGGGCCACAGCTGCGGGCACTGGTGCCCGGGACCACAGGGTGGCAGCTTGTCCCTCCCCCTGGCTGCAGCCATAGCCGCTGACACCCGGGACCACAGGGACTGTGGGATGTGTGGCTTGTCCCTCTCCCAGGCCACAGCCCCAGCCGCTGGCACCCGGGACTGCAGGGCAGGCAGCTTGTCCCTCTCCCAGGCCGCAGCCTGGCTGGTCCCCATTCCTCTCTTGTGAGCTCATTTGTGCATGGCTGGTCTCCATTCCATTCTCCTCAGTGTTGAGTGTCTGAGCCATTATGACATTACAGCATGAGGGTGTGACAACCATTTGCATATTAGCTCTTTATTATATAGGATGTGACTGACTTTATCAACCAAGTCCAGGTTCAGTGAAGCCAGTGAAGAAAAAAAAATGTAGTCAATTAAAGGAGACAGGATACCTGAAAATTCAGGATTGAAATCCCTACTCTTTCATTCATTTGCCACTTGGGCAAGTGCTATTTGCCTCCCTTAATTTTTTTTGTATCTCAATTCATCACTGATAAAATGGGAATGATAATAATAGGATCCAGTTCATAAGTTGTTATAAAGATTATTATGAAGAATAGTTAAACATATTTTTGTTTATACACCCATACTTATTTTTATATTATTTATATTTTATATTATTGGCATATATAAATATTTGGCACTATATACATATATGCTTTTATTATTAAATATAAAATTATTCTCATTGGTCATTTTGTACTTTCTCTAAATATTCTTCATATCTTGTTTGACATGTCAGGCCCAGAGATATAAACAACTTACCTAATTAGCAGATAAGCTCCTGGTGAACATGAGGTTAGTGCCTTTAGATCTTTCTCTTACTAAATTCAACCATTAATTTCATACAAGATTGACCCCTACTATATAAAAGGTCAACATGAATCCTTGATAGGCTGAGAGAGGGATGTTTCAGGTACTTATGCTAGAGATTCATTAAAAAAAGTTACTTTGAGCCCACCCAGTATGGCTTAGTGGTTGAGCATTGACCAATGATCCAGGAAGTCACCATTTGATTCCCAAACAGAGCCCATGCCCAGGTATGCAGGAGGCAGCTGATCTATGATTCTTTCTCATCACTGATGTTTCTATCTCTCCCTCTCTGAAATCAACAAAAAAAGTATTTTATTAAAAAATAAATTACTCTGAAAGCAACTAAAAGGGCCTAGGATGTTGTTTTTATTACAATTTTGCTTTGTGTGGCTTACTACACAGTAGGAATCTATTCAGGATTAGCATTGGAGATATGATAATAGTTTTATTTAGTTTTTTTAAAAAATTTATTTCTTGTGTTTATCTCTAATATCGAAGTTACTAACATTTTGTGAGGAAACCAGATTTATAAAGCTGCATTCAAACCCAGCAATTCCCCCAACTGACTGTAGGTCAGAATCTCTGGGGGGACGAGGGGAGTTTAAAAAAAAAAAAACAACATAAGAAAATGTAATTGCAACTTGGACTTAGGTAGACCTACAGGATCAGTATGCTCACAGGTGTGACCCAGAATATTTATTTTTGAACTCTTGCTCCCATTCCCAACCTCTAGGACTTGCAGCCAAACATGAGCACTACTGTACAGCACACCACCATCTGGTGGAAGTTAGCTGAAATGCAGACTCAGGGTCTTGGGTACACAACTTTTTGAGCAATATGATTGGCCATTTGACCAGGCTTCAGAGATACAGAAGCTATCTATCCAGTGGCACTACTCTATTAAATTTTGCTGCTTAACAAATATAGGAAAGCACTTAAATTGGAGAGCTAGATTTGGAAATTATGCGTTTTCAATTGATTCACATTGGTTCAAAAACAGAGTTAGCAAGAGCACATGGCTACACACATCCATCTCACATTTGATGTGACTTTCTGTCACAGTCCATCCCTGCTTCTCACTCTACCCTGCACTTTGTCTGAATTGACTTTGATCACAGTAATACTTTTAAACCGCAATTGATAATAGAGAACATTGTTTTTTGCAAAGACTAACAGGCAAGAAGGTTAGTGGCTTTTGAAATAGTATTTTTCTTGGATGGACATGTTGGTTTTCTCAGCATGGCTGCCTTTTGTCACTGTCTAGCAATCTACATCCTTGATTTTCTTGCCCTAGAATCAGGTTCTTGACTGTTAAGGTACCATTTGCCTGTTCCTTTCCATTGCGACATTCCTCGTTCCTCTATGTAGACTGGTTTAAATTTGCATATTGAAATTTTTTTCACCCTTCTTCTCTTTTAAATTTATTTCCTCTTGAGCTTTCTGTTTAATACCTTTCTGCAGGAGTGCAAAGACAAAACAAATAATCTCTTTATTACTTAGATAAAGGTTATTAACCCAATGTCCTACAAGGGCCAGATGAACACTATAATGAGTCAAGTAAGTAGGTTGGGGATTGACGTGAAGGGCCAATAACATTTGCCCACCTGGATGCTGTCTTACTAGAATATAAGACCAGGGGTGCCAGACCACCCAGGGTTTCAACAGAAGGCAGTAAACCAAGATTTTAAGTGAAATAGCATAATTTTCCAATATTTCATCTAGCTCACCAACGTGGCTCAGTGGTTGAGCATTGACCTATGAACCAATAGGTCACAATTCGATTCCCAGTTTGATTCCCGGTTCGATTTCCGGTCAGGGCATATGCCCATGTTATGGGCTCAGTCCCCAAGTGGCAGCTATGCAGGAGGCAGCTGATCAATGATTCTCTCTTATCATTGATGTTTCTATTTCTCTCTCCCTCTTCCTTCCTCTCTGAAATAAATTTTAAAAATATAAAAAATATTGGCATCTAATTTAATTATTTTTAAAACCCTGTGAAAGAAAAGAAAAATCAAGTGGTGGGTAAAAAATGGGCTACAATGCCTTTTCTAGAAATGATGCTGTCTTTTCTGTTCTTTTCACCCTCCCTTCCCTCCTTCCCTCCCCCCCCCCCCCCCCGCCTCTTCCCCCACCGGAGGTTGGTTCTCATTGTTGCTTGAGTTCCAGTCACTTCCTAAAAGGAGGGCCACAAACAATAAGTGGTTAGATCTACTTGGGTGTTATGGACTGAACATCTGTGTCTCCCTAAATTCATATATTGAAACCTTAACCCCACAGTGATGGTATTAAGTATGGGGCCTTTGGGAGGTACTTAAATTTAGATGAGGTCATGAGGGTAGGAACCCCATGTTAGATAAGTGTCCTCATAAGAAGAAAAGACTAGAGCTCTCGCTCTCTCTGTCCACAGTGTGAGGACACAGCAAGAAGACAGACATCTGAAAACCAAGAAGCAGGCTCTCACCAGATACAGAATCTGAGGACATCTTGATCTTGGACTTCCCAGCCTCCAGAACTGTGAGAAATAAATGTTTGTTATTTAAGCCACACACAGTCTGTGGCATTTTATTATTGTAGCTAAACTAACTAAGTCACTTGGTCAACTGGTTAGTTTATATTGTACAGGCAGGGTATTCAGGTGGGAACCTACCCCCCACTTCCCCAGTTTCATGTTTCTGTAAAGAGAGGCATCATGAGTGCCATCCTCTCCTATTTGCTTCTTCACTTGTTTCTTCCCAGAGGTGGAAAAATAAACTGTCTAAGTGAAAGCATGGAAGCAATAGCAGGACATATAGCGAAGTGTCTTCTCTGTCCTTTTTGAGCCAGGAAGTGCCCGTTCTACTCTGCTTTTCCATGTGGTAAGTGGAAAGTCTGCAGTTGCAGCTCTGTCGTGGTTCAGTGAGTAGACCGTTATACTACCCGGCTTCAAATGAGGAAGTCCAATGTTGTTTCCCACCTCAGCTAAGTTTTGCACAGGCCAAGAAAGCTGGCATTTTGATCTTCATCGACCTGATATCTCCAACTCTTCTGTCTTTTAATTGGTTCAAAACTCTAGCAATAAATAGGGTATAATTTCTAATCTCAAACACCAATTGCCGGAAGCCGGTCCATCCTTGCTGCTTGACACAGTTGCTGCAGGGAAGAAACATCTGCACAGGATATGTTTCAAGGGACCTGGCATATATGGCATACTGTTCTTAATATGTTTGCTCACCTTCTTGGCACTATGTGTTTTAACCAAGGTCACCTCTCCAAGAAAGGTTGTTTCCCCAGGTAGGGATTTTTCCCTGAAGTTAGGGAGGGAATAAAACTCCTTAACTAAATGCCAGGTGGGTAGTTAATCTCTTTAACTATGAACAATCACCCTTAAGCTACATAATCTTTACTCCCTGGAATGGAGATAAGAAACGCCCTAACCTTTGGAATAGAAATTGACAGGATTAAAATCAACTGGTATAAATACAGATGTAACAAGACAAAAAAAAGACAGAACTTGGCTGGAGATCATGGCTAGAGATCCTGGCTAGGCTGCTGATCAACTGAATGCTTTCTCCGTGTCATTTCTTCTTCGCCGACTCCGTCCACACCTTTGGGGACCCCTGGATCTGCAGGGGCAGGACCCCAACTACCAATGTTTAGGTTCTTTAAAGTTAAATAAACTCCAATTTCAAATCTGTTCAGAAATTATCTTTCTGTGCTTTCCTGGAAGCAGATGCAAGATTCTGGTCCTAATCTTCCTCCCATGTCCCAGGATGGGCAAACCGATTGTATCTTAGAAAGTGGGATGCCAGAGATAGTTTTGTTTTGCCATCAGGGCTTATGATCAGTGATTGTGCTTAAAATATCCCTCCAAGACCTTTCCTATTTGGGCATAAAACTTGAGTTTGTGTTTTCTTATTATTCTGTAATTGTTAGCTCTCTTTTTATTTTCTGCCTGGAAGTAAGTAGATAGGCTTGAGTTATCATACTTCATCTCTACTGATGTTAGATCAGAAAGCAGGGCCAATACTTTTCTTCTTCTCATCAAATGTCAAGAGAGAGAAGGGAGGTCACTCTACAATGTGCCTCAGATCCTAATTTCTTTCATTAAAAGCAAGTTCCATTCAGTTGGGTTCATTAGGAACTATAAAGTTCCAGGGCTTCAACAATGACCAAAAAAAATTGTGGGATTTTATGAAGAAGACCAGAAGCTTAGAACTGTAGAAAAAAAAATATATAGTCTTATGTTATCATGGGTTATCAAGGCTCAGCAAGTGGAATTCATCACTGTCCACTAACCATATGTTAAATCTCAGGATAGAAGATTTCACTGCTGGATTTCTGACCCTTCTGTAGAAGAAGGTCTCTCCAGGATTGTAGTGATCTTTCCCAGGTGCACCCTGAATCTTCTAGCCCTCAAGCACGCCTTTCATTACAACCTCTGGAATTCTTACTCATTTAGGGATAAATTATAACCCTACCTTTGCTCAAATGCTTCTTCCACCTCCCAATTAAAATGTGTATTTTCTGTGACAATACCATTTCCTTAGAAGCTGCCTGCATTGAAGGGTACTACTTTGTCCATCTTTAGTCAGTTGTTTAGGAAGAGGGATCAGTCAACTATTATTCCCAACCAGTACTCCCAGGTCTTTGTTTTGCCACCATCACTCAGCAATACCTACCTCTTAAAAATGGATACACTGTTTTGGAGAGGTATCACCCACCTGGGGCACACAAATCTTACCCAGAGACTTTGGTACCGAAGTTCCTCCTTTACCCTATGCCATACAAGGGACTCCTTGATAACAACATCTATGTTGATGGCCTCTAGCATCCTGGCTTTGCTTGTTTTCTTCTCTGAGGATGTGCCTTAATCTGGGCCCTTTCTTGCTCTATCAACTGTCACTCCCTCTTTCTCTCTCTAATCATCAAGACTTCTCAGCTTCCATTAAGAGTGCTTCTTTTTTATTAATCTAAACAGTTGTGTCTTTCTTCTCCTAATGCCCATAACGCTTTGCTTTTCTCTTCTTTCTGTCTCTCACTGTGTGTCTGCCTTATGTAAGAGTCACTCATGTTCCTCTCTTCTCAGTACTTTATCAGAGGCAAGGTGGAATAGAAGAAAAATGTGCAGTAAAAGCAGACTGGTTTGACTTCCAATGCCAAAAGTTCTGCTGCTCTCTAGCTTTGTCATCTTTGAGAACTTACCAAATATTTTGAATCTCGATGACTTTGTTTTTTTTTTCCCCATGAAAATCGGGGATAAGAATAGCTATGTTGACAGGTTGGTTTTGAGGACTAACTGGAAAAAAATGCACATAAAGCACCTAACATAGATTTTTGTTAAACAACAGTCAGAAACTTCAAGGAAATTATTAGTACTGAAGCTAGAAGCATCTATTACTGATCTTCACCCCTGATGCTTAGTGCCTTGCCCAGTGGCTGTGATGGTTAATATTCACTGAACAGATAAATGAACAAGTGAATGAGTAAATGTTTTAAACACACTTCTTGTTAATGAATTATTTCACTTCTGAATAAAAATAACAGACATTGCATTCAAAACTGAGAAGGATGCAAATTAAGTTATTAGCCTTGCCTTCTGTATTAGTTTGTTAGGGCTGCCATAACAAAGTATAGCTAACTGGGTGGCTTAAGCAACATAAATTTATTGTCTTATAGCTCTGGAGGCCAGAAATCTGACATCAGGTTATTGACAGGATCGGGTCTGTCTGAGGGCTGTGGGGAAAGGCTCTGTTCCAGGTGTCTCTCCTAGCTTCTGCTGTTTGCTGGCAGTCATGGTGTTTGTTGGCTTGTACAAGCATCACCTAATCTTTGCCTTTACCATCACATGTTCTTGGGTCTCCAGGTCATCTTCCCTCTGAATATATTTTTCTCTTGCATACAAATTCCCACATTTTATAAGGACATAGTCATATTGTGTTAGAGCTCACCCTAAAAACTTCACCTTAACTTGATCGCCAACAGAGACCCTATCTCCATATAAGGTAGCAGTCACAGGTGGTGGGGGTTGGACTTCAACATCCTATTGGGAAACACAATTCAACTTATAACAGCTTCTCATTTATAGAAACTATAACATAGATGGAGACACAAGATCAACATAAAATAACTGAACAACATAAAAGAGAATATATTTAATAATTACACTGAATGACATAAACCCTTAAGTATTTAATAAAATGATGCTTTACAGGGTCAAGAAAAATTTCATGGACAAAGGGTGATTTGAAGGTGGGCTCTTCCCTGAATAAATATTATTCCTTAAAATAATATATTCTATATATTGTTACTGGTTACCATTTTGAAATAGGTTTAGATTACTCGAGCTAATGAGACAGCTCGAACAATAGGATCAAGCTGTTAGTGCAGCATCCAATAAATGTGTGTTGCAGGAAAGAAGTTTCCAGGGAACAAGAATTGCTATGGTAACCTGATATATCATTAAAAATGTAATGAATAAATATCATCAGGGTCTCAGATTCATTGCACACAAAAAAACTTAAAGACGGGGATCACTAAGTAGTTCTCATGCTGATTGCTCAATATTTGTATAAGCTAAATAAGACTCATTGACTGTTAGAAAAAAAGTAATAACATTTAAATAATCCAGGACTCCAGAAAGGTACATAAAAACTCCTTTGGTAGAGTGTTTTGATTTAAATCACTGCCATTTCCCTCAAAATATTAATTTACCTTTAAAAAAATAATAATGTTGCCCTAACTAGTTTGGCTCAGTGGATAGAGGATCAGCCTGCAGAGTGAAGGGTCCCAGGTTCGATTCTGGTCAAGGGCATGTACCTTGGTTGCGGGCACATCCCCAGTAGGGGGTGTGCAGGAGGCAGCTGATCAATGTTTCCCTCTCATCGATGTTTCTAACTTTCTATCCTTCTCCCTTCCTCTCTGTAAAAAATCAATAAAATATATTTTAAAAAATAGTAATGTTAATAGGACTGGTTATATGCTTTTCAAACAAAATCATAATTTGTTAACTCTTAAGAGTACATTAGATGCTTAGATGCTGTAGTATCTTGGTTTCAATAGAGTATTAGGTAGGAGATATTTTCCTTAGAGGTCTCCTTTGCTGATATAATATCCACCTCCCACACTCCCCCTTTTTTCTCTCACCCCATCTCAATAACTCAGTTATAAGATGTATCTTGCTGTTTGTTCGTTGCTGCAGACTTCCTGTATCTGTCTTTAAAGAAATGAGGCAAGTACTCTAGCACGTGGAGTGTTAAATGCAATTCAGCCTCTTGGGCAGTAGACATGAAAAAATACCCTGGGAAGGGTGATAAAGGAAACACTGTAGACAAAAGAATCCATGTGCCTGCTTTCATGGATCTCTGTAGCCACTTTCTGGATCTTTCAAGTTATATTTTACTTTTCTCCTCAGTTTCTTTATACCCATTTTCCATGACAGGAATATGGCAACAGCAGCGCCAATCTTTATGCCCCTGCCATGCTCCTCCTACCACAGTGCCTTTGCACAGGCTAGTTCCTCTCTCTGGAACACTGTTCCCATGAAGGACCCACTGTCCTTCAGATTACAGCTCCAGATTTATTCTCTCAGGTAAGTATTCACCTGATGGGTCCTATTGTTTCATAGCAAGTTTACCTTTTACTCATAACACTTGTCATGGTGGCACTTGTATGACATTCATTAGTGAAAGCTCCATCTTTGGCATCAGCTATGTCTATTTTTGCTCACCACTGTGTTTCCAAATCTAGCACATAGTCTGGTCTCAATAAGTGTTTATCAAATAAATGAACGGATAACTTGTGTTCCTGGGATTACACTTAGGCATATCTGACTTAGATATGCTTGCATCCAAAAAGCATTCTGTTTCGTGTTTGCATTGGCACAGTGTTTTCGCAATTAGTGAGATGTGGTCTCCCAATCCATAATGATACCATTAATGGCTGTTGAAAACGGAAACATTATATTGCTCTCTTATTTCTTGAAGTATGTTTGGTAAATTGCATCACACAGTTATAATGTCACCACGCTGGTTGAAGTGTATTGTTCATAATATAACACACACAGCTGTTGATGTAATGTAGCCAGAAATTTAATATGGAGAAGACTGCTAAGCTTTTATGGTTTTTTGATGTAATAAATGATTACCACTGAGAATGAAGCTGAAAGAAAAGTTACAGACAGGCAGAAGCACTTTAAAGTGTAATTAGTTCTTTAGGATTCGAGGCCATGTCAATATTTGGCAGAAAAGGATTAATGTTACAGACTCTGTGGGCTGAAGAGGTGGGAAGTGATAATTGTAGATTTAGTATTTTAGAATCTCAGAGAAGTCCCAAAGAAATATGAGAAATGCTCTCTGTCTTCAAGAAATTTATAATGTAATTGGGAAATGACCCATACAAACAGAAAGCAACTCTGGATTTCCAATCATATGGTAAAACACACACACACACACACACACACACACACACACACACACCACTGCATTCTTCTATATCCATAATTATGAGACAAAATTACCCCAGTAATCTACAAGGACCTACACGATGTGAATGCCAAACCTTCTTATTTCTCAGACGTCACCTTCTATTGTTCTTTTCTTCTTTCACTCCACACTGATCCGACTCCCTATTTCTACCTCAGGGCCTTTGCACTTTCTGGTCCCACATGGCTGGCTTCCTCATATCCTTCAATACTTGACTCTGTCATCTTCTCAGTGAGGCCTACTTGGGCCACTCAGTTTGAAACTATAACATCAGCCAATCTTGCTGCTCATAATCCCTCTCCTTTTATTTTCTTCCTAAAGATTTTACAGTCTAATAATTCTATATATTATACTTATTTATCATGTTGTTTTGCTGCCTTTTCCCACTAGAATGAAAGATCTCTGAAAACAGAGATTTTTGTTTGTTTTCTCATTGCTGCTTTTCCAGTGTATAGAATACCTGATACATAGTAGGAGTTTATTAGATATTCATGGAATGAGTGAATGAAAACACTGCATAGAAGAAGAGGGGAAAGTACACAGGCTTTAGAGTAAGACCCTATCTTCACCTTTTACTTTCTGGGCAATTTCAGGCACAGCAGTGAACCTCATCTATCAAATGAAGACCACCCGCTTCATTACTGTCTAGAATTGTTTCTATATGTGTCACCCCTTCCTGAACTGCAGAAGTCAGACTGGTACTCTCATTCTTCTACGGTTGGCCCTGCAGGGTGGCATATAGCAGGCCCTCAAAGACAGCCTTTGTTATTATCAAAAGGCTTTCTGGAGGAGTCAGTTTTGAGTAAGTAGAGATTTCAAAGAGACATTAGCAGAGTCTACCAAAGCAAGTAAGTTATGTGTGGAGATTGAACGAGGTAAGGGTTATTAAGTGGAAGTACAGAGCTTGCCTGGAGTAGGGGCTTGATACCCAGTGGTGGAACTTGTTTGCTGTTTTCGTCATGCTTAAGCAAAGGGCCTGCTCTGTGCAGAAAGAAAGGCGAGTGCTGGTCAGGCTAACCATCACTGAGCCATGTGGAGGATAGCAAGATGAAGGAGGAGACATGGGAAACCAAGGCCATCTCAGGAGGTCATGATGACCAGATATCGTGTGGGGAAGGTTCTTTCTTCAGTTGGATGTCTGGAATTGTGGAAACCAAGTCACAAGGCTGACAGGTGGTGATATGAAGCTTTCCGGGGGGCTGGAAATGTATTTTTTTGTCTTGATCTGGCTGGTGGTTATGTTGGTGAATACATATGTTAATTCTTGATGCTGTATACTTCTTAGTATGTTAGTTAAAATTCATCAAGCTGTATACTGTACTGTGTGGAAGTTATGGTTCAATAAAAGAGTAAAATTGTGTGTGTGTGTGTGTGTGTGTGTGTGTGTGTGTGTGTGTGTTTAAATCCCATGGAAACTTGCTTAGCAGTGATGAGGCAGTGATGCTATGGATGGCTATGCAAACACATGAGAAAGGGTATTCAAGCAAGACATTTATTAGTCATGAGTGGCTTAGAGAACTTGGCAGTACTGCTAAGGCTTGTGCTGAGGAAGGAGGGAAGAGATGCTTGTTACGCTGTGGAGGGAAGGAGAGGAGGCACAAGGAGGTCCCTGGGGTCATTCAGTGCTGTCTCCACGTGGTGAGCTGTGAGAAGCTTCAAGTAAGAGAGTCCTCGTTAAAGTTAAAAGAGGACCTGATAGTGCTTCAGACCCTGAACATTTCTGCTTTGAGTCTGTGGTGAGAGCTGTAAAATCTCCTTGTGAAAGATGGAGATATTTTTTAACACCACAAAGCAACGTGGAAGAGCTCTAGAGATTCTGGCTTTCAAAAGGAAAATACATTAGTACCAACTGTCTATAAGGAAACTTTTATGAACATTGTGAGGCTGATTTTCTTGCATAGAATCACAGAATGGCAGGACAGAAAAGGATCTCGAAGCCACTGATTCAATAGCCTCATTTTCTAGAAGCTAATCCTCAGGAAGGTGCAGTGTGGCTGTAGTGAGCTGGAGGGAACTTAGTCTATGAAATTGACTTCTTACGACTTCCTTCCTCATGCCCTCCCCACAAGCTTTAACTCTTCCCTCCCTCCTTCTGTTATTTTTCAAATTAGGAAGGTAAGTTTAGCAATCCATTTACCCACAGGATAAATAATTACTTTTAGATATTTAGAAATCGTATTTATTTTTGTTCATTCTATAGTCAATGAAAATAAAACAATTGGAATGAAATTGTTCAACATATTGAAATGTGTTGCAAGTTCTTTATCTAATGAGAACTGTGAAGTATAATAGCTTATTTCTTTTCTGCATGGGCACTTTCTATAAAATGTGTAATAAGATTGTTTTAGGGTCAATAGCACCTTCACAAAAGGAAAACAGAAACATTAATATTATAATCCTAGGTAAGCTGTTCAAACAAACACAACAGCAGACTTAATTCCTTTAATTCACACTAAGTTCTTAGTTAAATTGCTTATGTTCCCAGCATGGGATTTTACTTCTGGGTCTGTAACACTAAAACTAAAAGAAATTACATGGAAATATTGAGAGCAAAGTCAACAATTAAAATTTTCAAACTTAACTGAGTCATCATCAATTAAACAACCAAGGAAGTGAGTCAGTTTTGAGCTGGATCTTAGAACACTTTTAATTAAAAGGAGCACATTCGTTTTCATCTCTTAATTATATTTAAGGTGCAATTTGAAATCCTAAAATATTATTTTTAAATTGGGCACTATGGCTAAAATTTAATAGATCATCATGCACTCTATTAACTTGCAATACGTTTCCATTTTATTTCAATTATCAAAATGTAAAAATGTTCATTATCGCCTTTTCGTAAAGTATTAAATAAAAGACATGAGACCAATTTTCTATCCCTGCAAGTACATCTGGGGAAAAGAATTTGAAACTGCTTTTACCTGGAGCTCATATGGGGTTCTACCCCTAACTGGACTTTGCACTGTTTGTTCTGTTCCTACCTGTGAATCATTTCTGACCTCTAACTCAGGAATGAAAAGGAAAACAGGAATGGGGAGGTGTGTTGTCTCTTTGATGCATCGGTTGATCAGAAAGGAAACTGGGAATATGGAAATGCATTTTCTCTTTGATGCAGGTTTTGATCAGCATATTTATAAGCAGCACAGGGAGTTCTTGCCGAGAACTAGAGATAGAAGAATTCTCTCACCCTGCTGCTTCTTTGGTTCCGGTATATCTGACATGATTACAGGAAGTACAAGGGAGCTCAGCTTTCAAGGTGAGGTTAAACCAGTGTCAACAAGTATTTATTGAGCATCTTCCACAGGGCGCATAACTTTGAACCGCACCCCAGGCATAAACTGTAACTTCTCACGACTCAGCTCGATGGGTAGGAGATTTAAGTATAGTTAAGAGCTTCATACTGGCACACTTTCCCTTATTTGTTCTTAACCAAGAAGCTGGCATTAAATCTGATATCAAGCTGTTGTTGCTGTGGGCACATTCACAAGGTTGGTATGGAAATGCATCCAGAGCCTGGGAAGCTCGCATCTTTGCTCTGTCTTGGTCCTGGGGACACTGTTGTATTATCATTTTTGACATCTTCAGTTCCCAACATCGCATGGAAGTTACACTCTGTGATTTTGGTTATACCCCAGCCATTGAAAGTGTGCCGGTGACATAACAGACTTCTAATTGGATTTTCCTTCTTGGATTCATTTCTACTGACACACCCCTCCCCACACAGAACTCTAAATGCTTACCCAACTTTGCCGTTATGATTATTCACTCTCTCACCCAGTGAGGTCAGGAATTCCCCTGGGGCCTTGTCGCCATGATGTCTGACTCTGAGCTGCTTAATTCCAGAACTTCAGTATCTCCTTCTGCATATAGTATCAAAATTCAGTGAAAGTTAGGTGTGATATGGACTGGTGGTTCCCACTCCTTGATGGTGATCTCAATTATCTAGTATCTTTCTTTTTAATAAAAAGTCCCTGGGCCCCATCTCTGGAAATTTCAATTTCAGTAGATCTGAGATGAATTTGATGGTGGGATAGTAGGGGAGACACCACTTTAAGCTACTGAGAGTATGGTCTTCAGACCAGCAGCCTGCGCTCACCCCAGGGCTTATTAGAAATGCAGAGTCACAGGCTTCCCCAGTCTAGACCTATTGCATTAACAGGAATTGACATTTTAACCAGATCTCCGTGCATAGGCATAGGAACATTTGAGAGGTTCTGTGAAAAACTGACCCAGACGCAGAAACTCTAGATTGTGCTCTCAAATTGCTGTTAGCAAAACATGAGTGACTTAGGACTTGGGGTTTCTCTTTACTCATTCCGCCTAGAAAAAAGAGAGGAGAGAGAGAAGCAGGGGGGATTTAAATAATATTTTATATGATGGGAATCTATTTATAAAGAGGTCTTTTAGCAACAAAGATGAATAGAAAAATAATGAAGAGAACTGAAAATGTCAGGCTGCACGTATATGTGTGTGGTGAGTGGGGGTGTGTGTATGTGTTTGTATGTAATGTGTGTGAGTGTGGTATGTGTGTTTTTGTTCATGGTGATAGCATTAGTTTGCTAGGGCTGATGTAACAAAGTAGCACAAATTGGCGGCTTGGACAACAGAAATGAATTGCCTCGCCGTTCTGGAGACTGGAGTCCGAATCAGTGTCTATAGGACTGGTTCCTGCTGAGGGCTGTCGGGGAAGGAGCTGTGCCAGCCTCTCCCCAGCTGCTGTCATTCCCTGGCTCCTGGTAGCTTGGCTCCAGCCTTCACAGGGCACCCTCCCTCTGTGTGTATCTGTCTCCAAATTCCCCCTTTTTATAAAGACACCAGTTATATTTAATTAAGGCCCATCCTAATGATTTCATTTCAACTTGTTTACTTCTGTGAAAACCTTTTCTTCAAAAGAGGCCACATTCTAAGGTCCTGGGAATTAGGACTTCAATATGCCAGTGTACAGGGGAATGATTCAACCCGTAACATCCACAATATTAGCAAACTACAAATGAGAAGGGGGACATAAGGGCTCCTGCATCCCCCCTACTATCATCCCCATCTGGGATTAGATCAGGACCCTTGCAGACAAATCCTTCCTGAGAATTCCTATTCCCTGATCTTGAGGTCACACCTGCCCAGACTGATTATGCTCAGCATCATTCGAAAAACAAAACTCCTTCTGGTTTGCTGACTTTTACTTCTTGACATAAGTGATTGGGGGACCAAGACAAATGATGTCCGATGGACTACTGGCAAGGTTTATTTCCACTAAAAATCAAACCCACCATAATTTCCTTCTAATGGCCCAACTGATCCCTGACCGAGGCCTACAAATCTACCAAGCCGTCAGTCCTCACAGCTTCAGGAAGACAAAAATGTCAGTGATTTTCTTTACTAGGCCCTATGCTGGGGCCCTTGGGTCCTGGTTTTATTATTGCTGTATCCATGAGGTGTGGTCTGTGCATAATCTGAGAAAGTCAGCTACATGCTGGACAACCTTGATTTAAAGCAAAGTGCCGTGGATGGACTAACTTCCCCAAATAATAGCAGGCTCAGAGAAAGGAGTGAAATGAAACCTGGAGTGAGAAATGGCCCAGATTTGAGCATCTTGTGTAGTCACAGACTCTGAGTGGACATAGATGAATCATGCTACCAGGTAGGAAAAACTTGCACCCTACAACCATTTCTGAGACTCTACACAATTATAGTGAGGGACTCATAGTGGAATAAAAATTTTTCATATGAAATCTGTCAGCTATACCTCTTTTAGTGAACGTAAATCAAGTTCAAGGTGACCCAGACAATTTGGAGAAGTGGACACATGCAAATGGAGCAGTTTCACAAGTAATTCATGTAGAATGATTCAAACATTGTAAATTGATGAAATTGATTTAGCAAAAGAGTGACAAGTAGCTATCAGGAGCAGGTTGAGAGTAGAGCATGCAGGATTAATATGTGCATATAGGATAGAAAGAGCCTAGGATAAGGGTTTTCAAACTTTTTGATTATGACATAGTATAAAATAATTTTACATTGTGATCTAGCATATGCACACACATCTTATATATATAAAATCCTAATATGCAAATAGACCGAATGGCGGAACAACCGAACAACTGAACAACTGGTTGCTATGATGTGTGCTGACCACCAGGGGGTGTGCACAGAACATGGCGGGCATTGGCCATGATGGGATGGTGGAGCAGGTGAGCGAGGGCGCCAGACCAAGGCAGGGCGGCAGTCGATGTCATCAGGGAAAGCCTCCTTTGGTTACAGAAAATTTTTTGCTCCTGCATGCCGCAGTCCTGCCGGGCACTCTCACCTGTCGCCAGCGCCAGCCCCGCTTGCACCCACAGTCGGCATTGGAGCCATCACTCACACCTGCTGCTGGTGCTTGGCGCTGGTCCTGATTGCTCAGTGCCATCAGCAGGTGCAAGCAGTGGCTGTCAGCCCTGATCGCCCCAAGGGCTTCTACACCTCCCCCTGCTCCTAAGGGGCGATCAGGGCAGCAGCCGCTGCTTGCATCAGCTGACAGCACCGGCCCTAATTGCACCTGCTGCTGGCACTGGCCCCAATTGCGCCATCAGCGGGTGCGAGTATGGCCGGCACTGTCAGCAGTGGGAGTGGCAGCAGCGAGAGTGGAGCTGCTGGCAGACAGGGGACCAAGGTCGTGGTGAGAGTGACCAGGTGGGGGCACAGAGGATGGGCCGAGACCCACCCCTGTGCCTACTGCAGCCTTGAAGCCCACAGGCTTCTTCAAGATGCACAAATTTGTGCACTGGGCCCCAGTATATGTATAAATCTGGAACAAATGTTTAACAAAATAATGCCTTTACTACATTTGAGACTATATTTGTATTTTATTTAACTCTCTCCTCTTCCACTCTCCCCTTCTCTTCTCTTTTCTATCATACTATTCTATTTTATCCTATTCTACCCTATTTTATTTGTCTTTATCTTGCTTATTTATTTTGTTTTTGATGATGGTGTGACCCACTAAATTGATTTTATGTCCCACCTAGTGGTTTGCAATCTGGAAAGAATTATCTCTAACCAGTGGTTCTCATCAGGGAGAGAGTATTTGATGCAGGTTTTCTCAACTGGGAGGATACTTCTGGCATCTAGAAGACTGAGGTCAAGGACATTATAAAACTATAGTGCACAAGACACCTTTCCACAACAAAAATTATCCTGCCCCATATGTCAGTGCTGCTGCTAAGAAATTGCTCTGTCCTTAGCACTCTTCTAGATACTTTTTAGAATGTGATTTTCAGTCTGAGTTCTTTGGAGCCCATCAAAGTGGTTCAGGCAATGAGAGTTGGGGGAGGGTTATAGGGCCCTTTGACTCCTGCTCTCTCCCACAGCAATCAGAGCAGGCTAGATTTCTATGTGTAGGATGACCAACTCATCCTGGTTTGCTTGGAATTTTCCTGGTTTTAGCACTTTAAACTCCAGTGAACAAGGACAGTTGGTCAGTCTATAGTATACTATATTTCTTTATTTTTCTGATATGCTTGACATACATTAATATATTAGTTTCAGGTGATCATCCTGATAAATCTTGAACTCATTTGACACCACACATAGTTATTAGAATATTATTGACTATATTTCCTATGCTGTACTTTACATCCCCATGAATATTCTATAGCAACAAATTTGTACTTCTTAATCACTTCATCTTTTTCATCCATCCTCCCAACCCCTACCCATCTGGCAACCATCCAAATGAATCTGTTTCTGTTCTGCTTGTTTGTTTATTTTATTTTTTAGATTTTATTTTTGATGAGTATGTATTTATTGCCATTGTATTGTTTCCTCTTCTCCTTCTTCTCCTTCTTCTCCTTCTTCTCCTTCTTCTCCTTCTTCTCCTTCTTCTCCTTCTTCTCCTTCTTCTCCTTCTTCTCCTTCTTCTCCTTCTTCTCCTTCTTCTCCTTCTTCTCCTTCTTCTCCTTCTTCTCCTTCTCCTTCTCCTTCTCCTTCTCCTTCTCCTTCTCCTTCTCCTTCTCCTTCTCCTTCTCCTTCTCCTTCTCCTTCTCCTTCTTCTTCTTCTTCTTCTCCTTCTCCTTCTCCTTCTCCTTCTTCTTCTTCTTCTTCTTCTTCTTCTTCTTCTTCTTCTTCTCCTCCTCCTCCTCCTCCTCCTCCTCCTCCTCCTCCTCCTCCTCCTCCTTCTTCTTCTTCTTCTTCTTCTTCTTCTTCTTCTTCTTCTTCTTCTTCTTCTTCAATAAGAACCTTTAACATTTCATGGTGGTGAACTACTTTAGCTTTTTCTTGTCTGGAAAGCTCTTTATCTGTCCTTTCATTTTAAATTATAGCATTCCTGGGTAATCTTGGTTGTAAGTCTTTGCTTTTTATCACTTTGAATATTTTTTGCCAAAGCCTTCTGGCCTACAAAGTTTCTGTTGATAAATCAGCTGACAGTCTTATGGGAGCTCCTTTGCAGGTAACTAGCTGATTTTCTCTTGCTGCTTTTAAGATTCTCTCTTTGTCTTTAACCTTTTGCATTGTAATAATGATGTATCTTGATGTGGACCTCTTTGGGTTCATCTTGTTTGGGACTCTCTGCATTTCCTAGACTTGTATGTGTATTTCTTTCAGCAAGTTAGGGAAGTTTTCTGTCATTATTTATTCAAATAGATTTTCAATTTCTTCTCCTCTCTTTTCTCTTTCTGGTATCCTCATGATGCGAATGTTGGTACTCTTAAAGTTGTCCCAGAGGCTCCTTACATTATCCTCATATTGGGGATTTTGTTTTTGGTTTTGCTGTTCCAATTGGATGTTTTTTTGATTCCTTATATTCAAAGTCACTGTTTTGATTCTTGCCTTCACCTACTCTACTGTTGATTACCTGTAAATTATTAAGTTATCCTTCACTTTAGTTAGTGTATCCTTCATTTCTGATTAGTCCTTTTTTATGCTGTTGAAGTTCTTGCTAAGTTCATTGAGCATCATTATAACCAGTATTTTGAACTCTGCAGATAGTAGATTACTTGTCTCCATTTTGTTCAGTTCCTTTTTTAAAAAAACATATTTTTACTGATTTCAGAGAGGAAGGAAAAGAGAGAGAAACATCAATGGTGAGAGAGAATTATTGATTGGCTGCCTCCTATACACACTCCACTGGGAATCGAGTACACAACCCAGCCATGTGCCCTGACGAGGGAATTGAACTGTGTCCTCCTGATTTATAGGTTGACACTCAACCACTGAGCACACTGGTGGGGTAGATGCCAATATTTGAAAATTACTATATTTCACTTAAAATATTGGTTTAATGTCTTCTGTGTATCTCTGGTGCCATTCAAGCTGCTGCCGCAGTGCTGGAGCTCAGAAGGAGTGAGTCTGAGTAAGTTCGTGCAAGGTTCCTCTATGAGGAATGCCTGGGACTCCAGCAGCCCTCTAGCTTACTTATCCTCAATCCCCACAGTCTTTTGCAGCCAGAAGTTATGTCGACTTCTCTTCCTGGTGCTGGAACCCTGGGCTGGGGAGTCTGGTGTCATGCTGGAATCCCCCACTCCTCAGGGGGGAACCTCGGCAGCCAAAATATTCCTCCCAATTTTTATCTGCCATACATGGGTGTGGGCCTAACCCCTTTCCTGTGTCCACCTCTCCTACCATCTTGATGTGGCTTGTTCTTTCATTCCCTAGTTGTAGGACTTCCATTCGGCCAGATTTCAGATGGTTCTGGATGATGATTGTTCTATAGCTTAGTTGTAATTTTGATGTGGTTGTGACAGGAGGTGAGTACTACATTTACCTACCCGCCATCTTGACTGGAAGTCCCCAGAAGAGTGGTTCTTGAGAATAAAGGGTTCTGCTTAAAATAATAGGGGGAGGCTATTAAAAGGAAAATCTTTTAAAAGCATAAATATTATCATGGAAGAACGTTGAGGAGAGTGTGGAGAAGATCTCCAAGGGATCATTTTTAAAATGTTATTAATGATTTGGGGAACAGTCTGGTGAAGAAATGTTAAATAACTAGGTTTTCTTCCCCAAGTTGAAAACCCTGGGTTGAGAAAGATCTTAATCACCATCTTCACTAGAAAGAAGCAAGAACTCTATTTTAATGATTTTAAGCAGCTGTTCTCTTTTTCTGTATTCGACGGGTTAAGAAAAATTCTAGTGAAATATTGGGACAACCTTCTGGCCTTTAAGAAAATATTTATAATGTCTTATTCTGTTTTTTTAAATAAAGATAAGAATTTATCTTTTAAAATATGTAAGTTTTTGAATTGGGTACTTCTTATAGTCAAGGGACTATAGGCTGTGGCCTCTTGAACTTCCTCCAGTCTGGTTATTCTATGAATGGCTTGAACCTTTATCTGGTAAGTGCCCTGAGCTAGATGCACTCTGTAATTAATGGAAAAGGACACAAATCTTATCTTTTAGGAGATGACATTCCCCCAAACAGTCAATCAAAATTCAACTGCATTTTTTAGGTCAGATTTATCTTAAAAGTGTCCCTGTAAGGATATTTTTTTTCTAGTTCCTGCAAGCCAATTTATTGTAGTTGCTCAGGTAGTTTCTCTCAGACCTCAGAGGTACAACTAATTAAACTTCAACAAGGTAGCACCCGACCTCCCTACCTGACCTTCTTTCAGTGCCATTTTCTTATACTTTGGCTCAGTGTTCTCATATACCTTTAGCAGAAGGTCAACAAACATTTTTCAGAGCTATAATTAATAATATAGCTGTTGTCTTTCAATGCTTTAAAAGCAATAGAAAATTCCCTTTGATGGCTATTCACTGCCCAGTTAAAATAGTTATATAATCAAGATAGCTTCTTTTGTACCTTCTTTCTCTAGAAAAGACTGTAATAGCATTTTCTCTTGAGAAAAGGGGATATCAGCCCAAAGGTGAAAAGAAGGAAGACATTCCAATATGCAGAGTGTCTGTCCACAAACATTTTAAAAATAGAAGCTATGTTTTATTTCCCTGATGGGTTGAGATCTTGCAGAGTGTGACATGTTGGTGAAGTCTGACTCAGGAAGTGAAAGGGCTGCTCATTGAGCTGGAAAGCCCTAGAAAGGGGTGTTAGCGTGAGCTCAGCTGCTGTGGCCTTCACTGCCCCCTTCATGGAAACTCCCTGGGAACTGCAGAGGGAGGGCTACAGAGGGGCTATGTATGGATTTACAAATGAGCCTCTTCCACCAGTTTGACAAGATGCTTCTCCATGTAAATAGTGCCTTCCTAACAAGGCGACACCTCATTTCCTTCCCTTAGGACTAAAAAGAATGTCTTTGAAAACTCAGGAAGTGTGTCACCGGTGTTTACAGTATTTTAATTATTATAGACCCATTTGCTCAATTTAAGAGGATAACACTTAAATACCTGAATGGTCTAGCCTGCATTCAAAGAGTCACTGAGCTATAAAATACTCATTTGCCAAACTCCGTTGTCTTAGACCATTAGTTACTACTGAGATCCATAATGATCTGGCCATTTCAAGTGATAAGCAAAAGAGAAGCAGCTCATTGTCTGCAGCACCCACAACTAAAATTACTTGTTTGCAGTCCTTAACTGAATGGTTCCATTGGCTAGTAGTTCTTCCTAAAATTAAGGTTTTTTTTTATTTGTCAAAGTTATTTCTTTCCTCAGATAACAGCATATGCATTGTGTTCTAGAATACACATTATGTCCTTAGCCAAAATTGACAGCAGAAATCTCATATTTCAAGTAAAATATTAAGTAAAGTTCTTCAGGCTTAAGTGAAAAAAGTCACTGCAAATAGTCTCATACAAAGTAAATGGCCTTATTCCAGTTTGCTTTCTGGTTGGAACACAATGGTTCACACAGACATTTAAGAACTAAGTTGGAAAGAGGAATAATATGAAGAGAAGAGAAATAAATTGCAGATTCAGGATGGTTTGGTAATTTGTTAAACATTTCTAGGCTGGAGAAGAAAATTAACTCAATAAATACCATAGGGGTAGAGGGTCAGAACCTCAGAGCCTACATTGGTAGGAAAGTAAAAACAAAAAAACACTAAAGTAATTTAAATACATTACAAATAGGAATAGGGGTGTGTGGAAGGGAGCAGATAAGCAGAAGAAGAGGAGAAAAGGAAGACTGAGGGAGCTGGTGAGGAGTTAGGCTCTTCAATGGGAGCCTATTAAATATGTGAGACCATTATGCACTCATTCTTTCCCCTGGAGATTTGATTAGAAAGTATGCTCAGTATTTTCTGTCCCCAAAACAGTATTTCTTGTGCCTTGAGTTTTGCAGACCTACAGGAAACCTGCTCTTCAGCTTCTGGGCCTGATTTTTCTTCCAGGAGAAAAACTTAAAAGTGCATCCTTCAGCTAGTGTGCATCAGGTGTTTATATGAAGAACAATTAAATTATCTTCTTTGAGCCAAAACAATACAATATTCTGTCCTCCCAAAATTAACCCTTCGTGCATGTCAACACATGATATCAGTACCCACTGAAGGGATTGAACAACCAGTTCTGAAAATAGAAAGATTAATCTGTCCTTTCACAGTCTGACTAAAACGATGTGTTCTCTCCAGGCCCTCAGAAAAGATGGAATTCTTATCCTGTCAGATATGAGGTTGCCCTCTCTTAGGCAGCTCAATTCCTTTCATATCCATTTGTAGAAGTTTAATTATATCCACAAAGTTCTAAGTGGGTCAGATGTATTTGAAGAGGCTGCATGGGATTATCTGCTCTCCACCTTTATTGCTCAGTCTCATCTCATCTCCCTGAATTTTCTGCTTTCTGTGGTTGAAATGGGACTAATGTAGGACCTCACCAAACTGAGGGTAGATAAAGGTGATCAGCAAATCCCTAGCATTTTCTCTGCTTCCTTATATAAGGATGGAGGACCAAAAGGTAATAACCTCAACCTATCACTATCTGGGGGAGTGACTGACAGGTTCTTAGGAATAGTTTAGGAGTTGTTAACAGTTTAGGAATTTAGTTGTTAATAGTTTAGGAGTCTCTCCCTCTCTTTCTCCTCTCTCTCTTGTTCTCTCGCTCTCTCTATTTTTCTCTCTTCTTTTTTTTTTCTTTTCTTTTTTTTTATTAAATCTTTATTGTTCAGATTATTACATTTGTTCCTCTTTTTTTCCCCCCCATAACTCCCCTCCTCCCAGTTCCCGCCCCACCCTCCGCCCTCACTCCCCACCCACTGTCCTCATCCATAGGTGCACGATTTTTGTCCAGTCTCTTCCCGCATCTCCCACACCCCTTTCCCCCCCAAGAATAGTCAGTCCATTCCCTTTCTATGTCCCTGATTCTATTATAATCAACAGTTCATTCTGTTCATCAGATTATTTATTCACTTGATTCTTAGATTCACTTGTTGATAGATGCATATTTGTTGTTCATAATTTGTATCTTTACCTTTTTCTTCCTCTTCCTCTTCTTAAAGGATACCTTTCAGCATTTCATATAATCCTGGTTTGGTGGTGATGAACTCCTTTAGCTTTTCCTTATCTGTGAAGATCTTTATCTGACCCTCAATTCTGAATGATAGCTTTGCTGGATAAAGTAATCTTGGTTGTAGGTTCTTGGTATTCATCACTTTGAATATTTCTTGCCACTCCCTTCTGGCCTGCAAAGTTTCTGTTGAGAAATCAGCCGACAGTCTTATGGGTACTCCCATGTAGGTAATTGACTTTCTTTCTCTTGCTGCTTTTAAGATTCTCTCTTTGTCTTTTGCTCTTGGCATTTTAATTATGATGTGTCTTGGTGTGGTCCTCTTTGGATTCCTTTTGTTTGGGGTTCTCCGCGCTTCTTGGACTTGTAAGTCCATTTCTTTCACCAGGTGGGGGAAGTTTTCTGTCATTATTTCTTCAAATAGGTTTTCAATATCTTGCTCTCTCTCATCTTCTGGCACCCCTATAATTCTGATGTTGGTACGCTTGAAGCTGTCCCAGAGGCTCCTTACACTATCCTCGCATTTTTGGATTCTTTTTTCATTTTGCTTTTCCGGTTGGGTGTTTTTTGCTTCTTCGCATTTCAAATCATTGACTTGATTCTTGCGCTCCTCTGGTCTGCTGTCGGGAGTCTGTATATTATCCTTTATTTCAGTCAGTGTATGCTTAATTTCTAGGTGGTTCCCCAATATAAGATCGAGGGTCTCATTAGTTTTCTTGTAGATCTCATTAAGTTTATCGGCGGCTTCTAAACAGTTCTTGAGAGACCTTAAAAGTGTGGTTCTGAACTCTATATCTTCCATTGACAATTTTGTCCTGTTTCTTTGTCTCCGCATTTTGTTATGCTTTCTTGGTGCACCCCCTAGTGGTCTTTGTTCACAGTCTTATAGTTAAATCTTGATTGTTGTAGCTGATTCCAGGGAGGGTTTGACCTCCAGGCCAAGTGGCTATGAGAATCAGCTGTGTCTGCAGTGAGAGAACTTCTGTCCTCTAGGGAGATGCTAATCTAGCCTTTGCCTGAGGCTATCCGGAAAATGCTTCTGTGCAGGGCTTGGGCGGGGCGGGTCGCACGGGATCAACAGGGTGGGCCGGAGAGAGCAGTTATGGCGGCTCTCAGTCCTGTCCCCAGGGGCTCTGCCTCTCTGAGTCCCAGCAAGGGCTGCAAACCTCGGAGAGAAAGCTGCACTCGCTCTGACCGAAGCCAGACAGTCCCGCTTCTCCCGTTTGAGTCTGGGTCCCTAAAGACTCGCCCGGATCTGGAGCTCAGAGTCTGCGACTCCCTCCCGATTGAAAACGCCAACCGTGCCCTCCGCCGCCAGCCCGCTCCGCGCACTCCGCACCTCAGAATTTGACTTCAGCACTGCGCCTCCTCTGAGTGTCCGTATGCGTTTCTCTTTCCTCCTAGTTGTAGGACTTCCACTCAGCCAGCGTTTCTGTGGTTCTGGGTGATGTCCCTTCCATTTTTTGGTTTCACTTTTGAAGTAGTTGTTCAAAGCAGCAAACTCCAGCGTTAACCTATGCCGCCATCTTGGTTCTCCAGCTTCTCTCTTCTTTACAAGTGTTATTCCCACTAGACCCAAACTCGATTACAAAAAAGTGCATTTGACATTTGAAAAAAACACATGAAATAAATGTAATTTTCAAATGTTACATATCCTTCAGGAATTTAGGAGTAATGCAGTCCTACCTAATCTCTTAAATAACAAAGATAAAGCAATCACCAAGTCACAAAATGTTACCACCAGAAGGAATTTAAAAACCTGACAAATTTTGGATGTCAAGGGATTTTTAGAGGATTCTTACCAAATGGGCCAACATAGCTATGATCCTAAAGAAACTTTCTAAAATAGAATTTATTTCTCCATACATATTTTAGGCATCAAACCATTCCTTTTAGAGTAAACTAATATTTGAAAACTAGGGGCCCAGTGCACAACATTCATGCACTGGGTGGTGGTGGGGGTCCTCAGTCTGGCCTGCACCCTCTCACAGTCTGGGACCCCTCAGGGGATGTCCGCTGAGGGGAACTTAGCGCTGCTACGGAGGTGGGAGAGGCTCCCACCACCGCAGCTGCCCTTGCCAGCCGTGAGCCTGGCTTCTGGCTGAGTGGCACTCCCCCTATGTGAGCGCACTGACCATCAGAGGTCAGCTCCTATGTTGAGTGTTTGCCACCTGGTGGTCAGTGCATGTCATAGCAACTGGTCGTTCTGCCGTTCAGTCGATTTGCATATTAGCCTTTTATTATATAGAATAGACTATTACTAATTGGCATTATCTTGAATATTTACTGTGTGCCGGGCACAGTTCCAAATGCTTTACATATATTGATTCACTTAGTCCTTATATCAATTGAACATAGAATTTTGCATAAGTTCACACAGCTCAGATGGGACTGAGCTGGGATTTCATCAGAGATAATCGGGTTCCAGATTACTGTTTTCTAGTGCAGATAATAAACTATGCTAATTAAAGAATTTGCAGTGCAACTACACTTTCCCAATCTCCCTTCCTGTTTGGTTAAATTACCCCAATGTCAGCTACTCACATTGCTCCCGATTTTAGACTACATCCCCCAATCTGCTTAGCAGCTACATTTGGCCTTAATGACCAAGCTCTGGCCAATGGGATACAAGAAGTGTTGGGGGAATCCCAGGAAGACTTTTTAAAGGGAGCTGATCCCACTAAGAGGCATCTCATCCTGTCCTTCTGCTTGTCCTCCTTCAGATGTGCAACTTGAATGTGAAAGTTGGTCTAATCCCATGATATCATCACCTTGAGATTGAAGCCATGTGCTGAGGCGGTGGAGTAGAAAGATAAAAGCCCACACACCAGACTTCATTTTTAAAGACATTTTTGTAATGTCCAAAAGAAGCTTGTTACAGCTTTTTAAAAATGGAGATCTCACTTGAACCTTGTTTCTAAAACTTTCCCCTAATTTTGTCTATACTGAATTGTCCATTTCTTGCTCTCTCTTCTTTCTATCCAGTCTCCTGAGGTGTTTTTTTCTGCCCTATCCCTTTCCTTTTCTACCTCCATTTTTCATCATCTTTGTCCCCTTTGCTGTTCTTTCATCTCCTTATTATCCTTTCTAACTTTCTTTATGCTCCATGTATGATTTCTCTTTTTCTTTTTTTTTTTTTTAAAAAAAGTAAGTATATGAATTAAGAATGCATATGGAAGGCACTATGTAATTTTGAATGAAAATAATAGTAATTGTGTTTGCATGGCAGGATTATGGATGATTTTATTACTACTTTATCACTAATAATACATTCTAATGTTATATGGGTTTTTCAGTAATATATAATGATAATTTGAATGTTTAAAAATCTCTGTAAAAATTGGTATTAGCCATTCTGTATTTCTTTTCTTTTCTTTCCTTTTTTAATCCAGAGAGGTTTTCTTCATCATTTAAATGTTCAGAGGTTGCCATTGATATGTGGCTGGGAAAAGCAAACCTATTTTAATATCAGAGCAGGGTAAATATAATTAGAAAGCTAAATATATATTTTTAAATCATGTGATACCTTTTAATTCCCAAAAACTAGGATTTGGGGACTTTCTGCAGGTTTGTATTATCTATGCCAATGAATGCCTCCATGCAGGAGTTGTGTGAATTGAAAATTAGCAATTGGCTCCTGTAATCCTAAAAGTATATTCCCTAAAATCACTTTTATTTGTAAGAAAACAAAATGTATACTGAGAATGAATAGTATAACATACAAGGTAAGCAACTGCTCTCTTTATTACTGATACCTGGGTGTCTGTGCAGAGTGAGGAGCCATGAATGGGCTAATTTTCAGTTTCTAAGTATCTTTTTTCTAATACACAGTGGACACTTCCCTTCTCAGAATCTCCAAGTATTTTATAGATTTAGGAAAGATAAGTCACTTTCAAATTCTCCAATTCTGCAAAAAGAGATTGAACAACGAAATAATTTTTTAAACAGAGCCAAGCCACTTGAAATGAATTCTATTTCATTAGCGCACATTTTCATTTCTTAGGACAACCTTTAGTTCCCAATGGAAGAGATAATATGAAATTGTCTTTTAATGTTGACATTATGAAGATTCCAGTGGAGACTTTTGCTGAGGAAGCTAGGAAAAGGGGAATCTGATTTACATCTGTTTCTTAAAAGGGGAACATTCCTGACAACTACAATAAAATATATGTTCATTTCTAAAACTTTTGAAATTCGGGCAAATAGGGCTCTATCATTGATTACCCTGGAAAATTGCGTATGATCTGATAACATCATGGATCTGTCAGTATTAAATCACTGTGCAACAGGGACCTATTAGTTTAAGAGGGAAATAAAGCATTTTCCTGGGCATTTAGCTTTCTTCAAGCTTTTACTGCTATTTGTGTCTTTCATGAGTGGCTTGTCAGGTCTTGCAGCTTCATTATGTCCCAGGATTTCACTGTTCTCTTTTAACCCTTTCATGCGTCCCTGTTTTCTCTGGGCCCTTTTTTTTTGCCATCAGTGAGAAAGCTGGCAATTTTGATGTAGGAGGAAACATAACCTATAGTTTAAAGTCACTATCAAGAAATGTGAAAAATTGTTATGTTTTGGGAATCATAAATTGTGTTGTCTCATCCAGATAGTTCAGATTTTTGTTGTGGGCTCCTACAGTCTCCCTTTTTCCCTTTCTCGCTCCTTTTTTTTTTTTTTTTTTTTTTTTTTTTTTTTTTTTTTACAATATTAAAAGCCAGTTCAATGATTTCCTTATCTAAGGAGACCAGCTGTTTCCTGGAGGTTGGATCATCTCTCTCCTTTCTAACTCAATGTCTTTTATAGGGAGACAGAAATATGTGTATGACTTACAGGATTTGTCTTCATAATGATGAATGTTTGGTTAGAGCATTGATTATAATAGAAACCAGACTTTGAAAAGCAATTTAAAGCTATGGTATCTGTCTGTTACAATCATTAAAAGCGAATGAGTTTATTTCTTTGGCGTGGTTAATCTTTCTACAGTCTAACAACAGTGTTAATGTGGGAAAGATTACATTTAGTGTATGATAAACATTTTGCTGATTAGCCCCCAAATAATATGCTAACTATTTAGCCCATTATTTAAATGTGATATAGAGTAGAATCTGCTTCTTAACCAACAATCATGTGGAAAATATCCAGATTCAGGCAGAATTGAAAGAACATTTCTGTGTTCTATACTGCAAGATACATTGCATGTGATTAAAATTTTAAATTGTTGCAGGAACAGTTGCTTTCAAAGAGATCAAAGCTTTGCTTTATGCATACATCTTACCACAGTTGGTTTATAATTATTTATCAAATGTTTGACAAGTCTAATGAGCTTTGTCTGCATTTTCCATCCCTCTTACTAGAATTGTAGTTTATTCTATTCACTTTTGAAGACCATAAATGTGCATAAAGCCAGAACTGGCAGAATAATTTTTTTTCTAAATTGGGGGACTTTATTTTAAAGCAAGTAGAAAAAAAAACCTGGAGCTTAAGTTTGAAACATCTGAAATTTAAAAAATTTCATGTAATAGTAGTTTGATTTTTCAAAAACGTATAGAGTTTTAGATCTGGTATCTAAGTATAGAGATTGTTTTGTCCAATTCCTATTTATTTTTAAAAAAGAAAATATGGAGGACAAAAATCAATCAATAGGGAAGTTACTCTTAAGAGATAATTTACTTAAAAATGTGAGGTACTAAAGACAAGGAGTCTCTTTATATTTATGTAAATTAATGTACACTGGTATACCCACATGTCTTACTCTATAGTATAAGTAACAAAAAATGTAAGATGGCTTTAATGATGAAGAACATCTATTGGCTTCTGTAATCAGAAAGTCTAAAGACCTGCCAGGTTTCAAGGTTGGTTTAATTTAGCAATTCATTGAAACCGTAGAGGTCTTTATTTCCTTCCCATCTTTCCTATTGACAGCTTCATCCTGAGGCTGACTTCTTCCATGGTGGCAGAATACTCTGGCAAGTTTAGGTTTTATATCTATACTAGGGGCCTGGTGCATGAAATTCATGCATGAGGTTGGGGGGAAGTCCCCTCAGCCCAGCCTGAACCCTATCCAATTCAGGACCCCTTGGGGGATGTCTGACTGCTGGGGATCAGGCCTAAATCGTCAGTTGGACGTCCCTCTCACAATCCTGGACCACTGGCTCCTAATCACTCACCTGCCTGCCTGCCTGGTCACCCCTAACTGCCCACCCTGCCAGCCTAGTTTCTCCTCACTGCCCCCCTGCCAGCCTGATTGCCCCCAACTGCCCCCTCTCTGCTGGCCTAGTTGCCCCCAAGTGCTCCCCCCACTGGCCTGGTCACCCCTCATGGCCCCTCACCGGCCTGGTTGCCCCAGGCAGCCTGCTGTTCAGTTGTTTGGTCGTCCCTCACTAACCCCCCTGCTGGCCTGGTTGCCCCACACAGCCTGCTTGTTCAGTCATTTGGTCATCCCTCACTAACTCCCCTGCTGGCATGGCCGTAGGCAGCCATCTTGTGAGAGCATGAAGGTTAATTTACATATTACCTCTTTATTATATAGGATATTGTACCAACCAGATAAAAAAAGAAAATTTGGGCTTTCAGATGAACAGATTACCTTCTTTTCCAGAAGTCCCCAGAGAACTCTCCTCATGTTTGCATTGGACCAATACATCTCACCAGAATTACACCACAGGTTGATTGCATAGAACCAGGTATATTGGACAAGTAGCTAGGGATCTGGGTTTAACTACAATTAAAACTGACTAGGTTAAACTATCAGGGCCTATACCTGGAGTTGGAAGAAGACCTATGCTCACTCCCCTAACTCCTACCTCTGCCCCATATTTACAGGGCAAATATGCATCTTTTACTTTTTTTTTTTTTAATGAATGAATGCATGTGATCTTATTTATTGTATTTGAGAGAGAGAAAGAGAGAGAGAGCACAATTTGTTGTTCCGTTTACTTAGGCATTCATTGATTGCTTCTTATATGTGCCCTGACCAAGGATCAAACTAGAAAACTTGGCATGTCAGGAAACCGTTCTAACCAATGGAAACACCTGGCTAGGGCTATGCATCTTTTACCTTTGGTAATCATAAAAGTAATTTATGCTCATTGTAGAAAATTTGAAAATTTTTTTCCAGAGTAATAAAAACATAACTCATATTCTCACTTAGAAATTAGAACTAGCCCTAATATTAACTAACCATGAACATTTGGTGTATCTTCTTTATCTTTTTAAAAGATGCAATGTTAACATTATACAATATCTATTCTGTCTTTCAGTCTGTATATTTTTGTTCCTGTCTTCAGTTTTATATCCTATTTTAGATTTCAATCTAGCACTATTGGAAGCCTTTCTCCATAATATTGAGAAACTTGACTGTCAAAGATAGTTGAGGAGTAGACTTATTTGGGAGACAAAAACAGTTATAAGCAATGCCAAGTACCTATCATACTCCAGTCATTGATAAGTTTCTCAGATATCTGTGGTATGGTGTCTGCATTTATAAAATGAGGATAAGAACTGCATATACTTTAACGCGTGATTGTGAGGATTCTATGAATGACACTTTAATAATTGTGCTGTCATATAGTAAACACTTAATATTAGAAAGTATACTACAAAAATGCACACAGTCATATATGAGCAAAGATGTTTCCAGAAACATTGATCGTAATAGTGTGCAACCAGAAACCACCAAAATGTCTATCCATAGGGGCATAACTAAATAAAAATTAATGCATTACTCTGTGGAATATTGTATGGCCATTGAAATGAATCAGATGTACCAAAACTCTTCCATTAGATTGTAAGTCCAATGAAGGCAAAGATACCACTCATTATTTCATCCTTCAGGAGCAAGACTAGCACATAGACAGTTCTCAGTGGTTATTAATTAAAAGAAAGAATAAGTCTTTATGAGTTAACAGGGATAAATAACTATTACATATTAAGTGAAAAAAGCAAGTTATATAAGTTTCCTCCTGTTCTTCACATCCTTTTCTTATCCTTTAGGTTTTCGTTTCTCTGAGAGTCTTTTCTGATCCCTTTACCACATGCAGGTACTCTCTCTGTTTTCTATTCGAGCCCTGGGTTTGTTGCCTTCCTTGGGCTGATGATCATTTATAATTTTTTGTTTATATTTCAGTCTGAAGTTTTTGTTTTTCTCTATTTCCTTCTTTCACTAAAATATAAAGTAACTAAAGCAAGGATCATGTCTTCTGTTCACTGTTATAACCCCAGCAGCCAAATACTTAGTATGTAGTCAATAAATATTTGCTGAATGAAGGAATATAAAATTGATATTAAAGGATTCACAGTAAACTGCAGTAATCTCTTCTAAAGAGAGGAATAACTACAAGAATTTGGTAAAAGGAATTTTTATTTTTTTCACTCAACCTTCTGAATAGTTGATTTTTTTAAGCTGTAAGTCTGAATTATGTTTATCGCTAAAATAGAGAACAATGCCAAGACATGCAGATTTGACTAGGAAGGAATTAATATTCCCTAATTTATCTTTGCGATGACCGTCTCCTTCAGTGAAGTTATAGTGGGGGACAGCAAGGGTGACAAGTTTTCATGCCATCACCCTCCACTTCCATAGGAAGGACCCTTCAGGTTTGTAAAAGGATGAAATTCTTGCCAGGGGACTCATGCTTTATGTAGGATTTGTTTCCTTTCAGTCTGTTATTTGATTATATGTATTGCTCTAATGAGTTTATTTAAAATGCATTTTCTAAGAGTCTCTCAAGGTGTGTTGAAGTATGGCCACAGGTGGTTGGAAGATTATTTACCTATTAATGGTGATGAGTGAAGACATAATGCATGGGAAGACAGAAAGGCTTAGGAAATTAGTACATAGCAACGTAGGCTTATAGAAATAGTCATTTCCATCCTTGTCAGATGAACAGGTGCTGAAATTGGGGATCGAACAAAAGCTTAATTGGCGTTCCCAAAATGAAGATAAGAGGCTACCCCAAACTGCAGCAACTAAAAAGCCCACCTGGAGATATTCTAATGACTCAAATTTGAAGCTAATTTTATATGTACTACTGAAACCATTTTTCCACATAAACATCTGCTTGTTCCTTCCCTAAGGGCAACCTGAAATTGTCATTGGGTGATGATAACTTGATTGGTAAAATGCTTACCTCAGACACACTGATGAGGACAAGGTTCAGCCACAGAAATCTGGATGACCAGTAGATGCAGATACATGGGTGATGGAAGAGAATGCATTCACTCTACAAGCACACCCCACCTTTCACAAACACACACACACACTCACACACACACGTGCACACGCACACGCACACGCACACACACAATGACATCTGTTAGGTTTGATCGAGCAATTGAATCGATACCCCTCCCCGACTTCCAGGCCATTTCACAATAGACATTCCATTTTGCTGAGACCACATTTTACTTTCTAAGACCACATTCCACTTGGTAAAACCATTATCTCTCCCCTCCAGACCTGCACAGAGAATTCTCCGCCCAGAAAAAGCCGGTCAAAAGTCCTTTAAAAATCTCTGACTCCCATCACTAGGGGCTGGTGCCATTTGGGGGCTCAGCCACCGGGTGTGCAGATGATCAAATAAATTTATAATCCCTTACCATTTGGCCTCATGAATTCCACCTTCGATGACCCTAACAGCAGTGTATCCCTATGGCCACATAAAATAACTACTGCACTTCCTCTAAATCTGGATTTTTTCAACACTATTGACTTTTAGGGTTGGAAATTCTTTGTGGGAGATTGTCCTGTGCATTTGTAGGATGTTTAGCAGCATGCCTAGCCTCCATCCACTAGCTGCCAATGGAACCACCCTCTGCTCCCCTCCCCAATTATGACAACCAAAGATGTCTCCAGACATTGCCACATGTCTCCTGGAGGGCAAAATCACTCCTTAGTAGAGAATCATTGCTCTAAACTACATTTTTCTAATAATGAGAGCAGTTATTATTTCACCTTTGTTTGTCTAGCACTTCATAGTATACAAAGCCCTAAGAATATGTTTCAAAATATCAATTTTATTGCCACCAGGGAAAGCAGTATGAAAAAGGTGGATGATCATGTTGTACAATGATCTTCCACAAGCTCTTATCAGAAGATATTGTTGGCCAGCAGGAAGCTGATGAATGGAATTTTCCTCTTGGTTTTAGTTCCTTTGATGCCACCTGCAATTTGCCATCCTGGGGCAAGGTTTTGGTTCAATTTCTTTCTCCTTTAGAAAATTGTAAAGAGATACTTGCTGTAAAGAATAAGTTAAAACTTAAATTACTAAATATATTTTATTAGTTTGACACTTATGTTCCTATTCTTCAGGGGCTTAGGGAAAATGTGAAGGAAATAGTTAATGAAACCTTACTAATTTCCTGATATTCAAGTCTTTAGTCACATTCTATAAGAGGAAACCTAAAAGTGTAAACAAGATTGATGAACCGCTAGCCAGGCTCACCAAGAAGCAAAGAAAGAGGACTCAAATAAAAAAATCAGAAATGAAAGAGGAGAAATAACAACAGACCCCACAGAAATACAAAGGATTGTTAAAAAAAATACTATGAACAACTCTATTCCAACAAACTGGACAACCTGGAGGAAATTGACATATTCCTAGAAAAATACAACCTTCCAAAACTCAATCAGGAAGAATCTAAAAATCTCAATAGGCCAATAACTATGGAAGAAATTGAAGCAGTAATCAAAAAGTGCCGGGAGCCAGTCCATCCTTGCTGTTTCAAGGGACCTGGCATATATGGCATACTGTTCTTAATATGTTTGCTCACCTTCTTGGCACTATGTGTTTTAACCAAGGTCTCTGAGAAAGGTTGTTTCCCCAGGTAGGGATTTTCCCCTGAAGTTAGGGAGGGAATAAAACCTCTTAACTAAGTGCCAGGCGGGTAATTAATCACTTTAACTATGAACAATCATGCTTAAGCTACATAATCTTTACTCCCTGGAATGGAGATAAGAAGCCCCCTAACCTTTGGAATAGAGATTGATAGGATTGGAATCAACTGGTATAAATACAGATGTAACAACACAGAACTTAGAAGACAGAACCTACACAGGACCTAGAGACAGAATAACTTCGCTGGAGAGAACATGGCAAAAGATCCTGGACTGAACCTGACTACAGAAATTGGAAAGAGAACCTGACTAGAACCTGGTGACTGAACCTGGCTGGAGAACCTAGACAGAACCTGACTGGAGAACCTAGCAAGGGAACATGGCTACAGAACCTGGCTGGAGAACCTGGAGAACCTAGCAAGAGAACATGGACACAGAACCTGGCTGGAGAACCTAGCGAGGGAACATGGCTACAGAACCTGGCTGGAGATCCTAACCAGAACTTCGCTGGAGATCCTGAACAGAGCTTGGCTGGAGATCCTGGCTAGAGATCCTGGCTAGGCTGCTGAAAGCCCAGAGCCAGACGGCTTCACAGGAGAGTTTTACCAAACATTCAAGGAAGAACTAAAACCTATCCTTCTCAGACTATTCCAAATAATTCAAGAGGAAGGAACACTTCCAAGCTCATTCTATGAAGCCAGCATCACCCTAATACCAAAACCAGATAAAGACAACACAATGAAAGAGAATTACAGGCCAATATTCTTCATGAACATAGATGTCAAAATCCTAGCATATCGGATCCAGCAGTACCTTAGAAAGATCATACACCATGACCAAGTAGGATTTATCCCAGGGATGCAAGAATGGTACAATATCTGAAAATCAATAAACATGATACATCATATAAACAAATTGAAAGAAAAAAAAAACACATAGTCATATCAATTGATGCAGAAAAAGCATTTGACAAAATCCAACACCCATTTTTGATAAAAACTCTCAGCAAGGTGGGAATAGATCATACCTCAACATAATAAAAGCCATATATGACAAACCCACAGCCAACATCGTACCCAATGGCCAAAAACTAAAACCATTTCCCCTAAGAACAGGAACAAGACAGGGATGCCCACTCTCACCACTCCTATTCAACATAGTACAGGAAGTATTAGCCATAGCGATTAGACAAAAAGTAGAAATAAAAGGCACCCAAATTGGAAAAGAAGAAGTAAAACTATCCTTATTCACAGATGACATGATATTGTACATAAAAAGCCCTAAAGACTCCATCAAAAAACTATTAGAGTTAATAAATGAATTTGGCTATGTAGCAGGATACAAAATTAACACCAAGACATCTGTGACATTTCTATACACCAATAGTGAATTTACAGAGAGATTAAAAAAGCAATCCCATTTATCATCACACCAAAAAAAAAAAATTAAGCTACCTAGGAATAAACTTAACTAAAGAGGTAAAATATCTCTACTCAGAAAACTACAGGACACTGAAAAAAGAGATAGAGTAAGACATAAGCAGATGGAAGAACATACTATGCTCATGGATTGGTAAAATCAACATAATTAAAATGTCCATACTACCCAAAGCAATCTATTAATTCAACACACTCCCCATTAAAATACCAATGGCATATTTCACAGACCTAGAACAAACTCTCCAAAAATTCATCTGGAATAAAAACAAGACCCCGAATAGTTGCAGTGATCCTGAGAAAGAAGAACAAAGTAGGTAGGATCTCAATACCAGATATCAAGCTGTATTACAAAGCCACTGTTCTCAAAACTGCCTGGTACTGGCATAAGAGCAGACATATAGATCAATGGAATAGAATAGAGAACCCAGAAATTGACCCGAACCAATATGCTCAATTAATATTTGACAAAGGAGGCAAGAACATACAATGGAGTCAAGATAGTCTCTTCAATAAATGGTTTTGGGAAAATTGGACAGATACATGCAAAAAAAAAAAAACTAGACCACCAACTTACACCATACACAAAAATAAACTCAAAATGGATAAAGGACTTAAATGTACGATGGGAAACCATAAAAATACTAGAGGAATCCAAAGGCAACAAAATCTCAGACATATGCTGAAGCAATTTCTTCACTGATACAGCTTCTAGGGCATTGGAAACTAAAGAGAAAATAAACAAATGGAACTACATCAAAATAAAAAGCCTCTGCACAGCAAAAGAAACCATCAACAAAACAATAAGAAAGCCCACTGCATGGGAAACATATTTACCAATGTTATCACCGATAAGGGTTTAATCTCCAACATATATAGGGAACTCATACAACTTAACAAAAAGAAGATAAACAATCCAATCAAAAAATGGGCAAAGGATCTAAATAGACACCTTTCAAAAGAGGACATTCAGAAAGCCAAGAGACATATGAAAACATGCTCAAAGTCACTAATCATCCGAGAGATGCAAATCAAAACAACAATGAGGTACCATCTTACACTTGTCAGAATGGCTATCATCAACAAGTCAACAAATGACAAGTGTTGGAGAGGATGCAGAGAAAAAGGAACACTCATGAACTGCTGGTGGGAATGCAGACTGGTGCAGCCACTGTGGAAGACAGTATGGAGTTTCCTCAAAACATTAAAAATGGAACTCCCATTTGACCCAGTGGTCCCACTTCTAGGAATATATCCCAAGGAAGCAGAAACACCAATCAGAAAGGATATATGTATCCCTATGTTCATAGCAGCACAATTTACCATAGCTAAGATTTGGGAACAGCCTATGTGCCCATCAGTAGATGAGTGGATTAGAAAACTGTGGTACATCTACACAATGGAATACTATGCTGCTGTAAAAAAGAAAGAATTCTTACCATTTGCAACAGCATGGATGGAACTGGAGAACATTATGCTAAGTGAAATAAGCCAGTCAATGAAAGAAAAATACCACATGACCTCACTCATTTATGGATAATAAGGACCATTATAAACTGATGAACAAACATACAGAGGCAGAGAAGCATCAAATAGACTGTCAAACTACAGCAGGAAGGCTGGGGAGGGTTGGGGAGAGGGTGGTAAGAGATCAACCGAAGGACTTGTATGCATGCCAATGGACACAAGACATTGGGGTGTAGGGGAGGCCAGGGGAAGGTCAAGGGAGGAAAAAAAAGACATATGTACTACTCTTTGTAATACTTTAAGCAATAAAACCTAAAAGGTGGTTTAAATTCATGCAGCAGTGAAAGTTTTGTTGGGTGCAAGAAATAGCCTTGGGTCTTTGACATTGTATAACTATTTCATTGTATCAGCTTTGTTCAGAGAAGTTTTGCCCCTTTAGTTATTGATTTTTTTTCTCTTATGTGATGTTGCCCAACAGTATAATCTCTTCACCCTATATCTCTCCCTCTCTGTCTTTTTCTCTCTCATTCGTTGTCTTTCCTCAGTGGTACCTGATACCTCAGTATCAGGATGTTATAGGAAGAATGAGGGCTTTGGAGTCAGATAATCACGTTTCAAATTTTGGTTTCAACAACTCTATCATTGTGACGTTGGTCAGGATTTCAAGTTTCTCAATATTTCAGTATTGTACATTTTATTGGTCAGGAAAATAATGGCTACATTATCTGCCAAGACTCCTCAGTTATGAGTAACATATAACTTTACTAAAGCTGACAAGAGGAAAAAGGAAATCTGTTAGCTAATATGAGCTAAGAAGTCCATGAATAAACCCAGCTGCCTTCAGGCAGGGCTTGACCTATATCTCAAGTATTTTTACAAAGACTAATTTTTCACTGTGCTTGAGTATATTCTCCGGTGCATATAGTGACCCCTGTCTACTTCTACTTCAACACTTGACCGGTATGGGAGCCTGCTTCCTTAGTAGATCAAACAAAAGTTCTGGCTTGTCATTGATTTGCCCCAGTTGGTAGAGTCCAGATCTGGCCTGGCTAGCATAGCTCAGTGGTTGAGCATCAACCTATGAACCAGGAAGTCATGGTTCGATTCCTGGTCAGGTCACATGCCTGGGTTGTGAGCTTGATCCCCACTGTGGGACATGCAGGAGGCAGCTGATTAATGTTTCTCTCTTATCATTGATGTTTCTATGTCTCTCTCCTTCTCCCTTCCTCTCTGAAATCTATAACCATACAGTTATGTGAGCTAAGAATTTCCCAGGCAGAGGAAAAGCAGGTGGTAAGGCTCTGAAACATAAGTGTGCCTGGTATGTCCAAGAGAGAAGCCGGTATAGCTTGAGTTGTGTGCAAGACAGAAAGTGACAGGAGACTATTCCATAGAGGCATCATTGCAAATCATGGATAGCCCACGGCAATTGTGATGTTGGTTTTTACTCTGCATGAAATGAAGAAACATTAGAGGGTCTTCAACAGAGGGATAATGTGATTTTGCTTCCATTTATAAACCATCACTGTGGTCAACATGTGAAGAATAGACTATCAGGAGAGAGGGGTAAAGATGGAAGATAGAAGGCTATATTATTATACTTTCCATATATTTCTATTTTATTAAGAGTGTTTCTCAATGATATATATTTAAGTTTATCATACTCTGATTTTAGCATGTTTGGCAATAATTATAATTTTTCTTCTTAGATTTGACATAGTGAATCATAATAATAGATTTCCAAATAAAGAACCAATCTTGCATTCCTAAAATAAACCATGCTTGGTCATAGTATATTATTTTTAATATGCTTGCTGGTTCTCCGTAAAAATGCTATTTATGGTATTCTTTTATTTATGTTCATAAATCTAATTGTAGTTTGTAGGGTTTTTTCTTTTTTTTCTGTGCAACCTCTTTTTTTTGGCATTTTGAATCAGTTTTTTTGTTACTACATTTTTTTTAAAAATGGAAGCTTTTTCTCTTCTCAATGGTCTGAAACAATTTAAAATAGCACGAGAATTAACTATTTTTTTAAAGGCTTATTAGAACTTCTGTGAATCCACTAAGCCTTGGAATAGTTTTTTTGTTTGTTTGTTTTGGGGTTTTGTTGTTGTTGTTGTTGTTGTTGTTTTTAGGGGTGGGGAGATAAAGCTATTTAACAAATTTCTTCTATAGTGATTGATTAGTTTAGATTTTCCCTCTCTTTTGAAGCAAGTTTTCATAAGTTACGCTTTCCTAGATAGTTGTCCGTACAACCAAATTTTCAAATTAATTTGCAAAGTTGTTGATCAAAGTCATTTGATATGATTACTTAATTTTCCTCTGTACCTATAGTTATTTCTTATTTTCTTTGTTTAAGTCCCCTCCTTTCTGGATTATATTAAGTTTATCTATTTTACTATATGTGGGAGTGTTGTTGCATTATTCTTAAAGACCATCTTTTGGATTTCTTTCTTTCTTTTTTTTTTTTTAAATATATTTTATTGATTTTTCACAGAGAGGAAGGGAGAGAGATAGAGAGCCAGAAACATCGATGAGAGAGAAACATCGATCAGCTGCCTCCTGCACATCTCCTACTGGGGATATGCCCGCAACCCAGGTACATGCCCTTGACCGTAATCGAACCTGGGACCTTTCAGTCCGCAAGCCTACGCTCTATCCACTGAGCCAAACCGGTTTCGGCTGGATTTATTTCTTAGATCTCCATATATCCTGTATTCTAATTTACTAACTTTTGCTCTAATGTGTACTCATCTTCTGATTCATTGTGTTTATTTTATTAATATGTTTCTAATTTCATGAGCTGGATGCTCAATTAATTTATTTTAATTTCTTTTTGTTTATTAATCTGAGTATTTAAATATGACTTCAGTAATGACTGCTTCTTTACCTAAATCACAGTTCTTATATATAGGGTTTTATTGTCAGTTTTAGACATTTGTAATTTTGATTTCTGAATATTCTCATTTGACCTAAGAGTTGTTTGAGAAAGAGTTTCTGGGTTGTGGGTGATTCTTTACTTTTACTTATTGTTGATAATATTACAGATGCCCCTCATTTTTACCCCCTATAGGCAATTTTTGTTTTCTGGTTTTGTTATGCTGCACTGGGTTCAGTGCTGCTTCAACTTTTTTGAAATTTTTTTTATGTTTTCTTTGACCTAAATGACCTAATAGTCTTTTTAAATGACTATTCATTTGATCCCTGACAATAGAGACATTCTCTATTTTCAGGTTATAGGGCTTGATATGTGTTTATTGGAGCTACCATACTTATTTGTATTTTGTACTTTTGATACATTATGGATTAAGTACAGTAAGTCTATATCTGATCATATGGCTCTATTTATTATTGTATCAAATGTAGTTTTGGCTTTAGGAATGTTATTTGCTAATACATGTTGATTTAAGGACTTCTTTGTGGATTGTACCCTTTGGTATTATATCATGCCATTTATATGTTTTAGTTAATATTTTTGGTGCTGAACTAACCTGAATCTGTGATTATGATCACATCCCTGATTTCTTCTTGTTTCTACGTAGTTGCTACGCATTTGCCCATCTTTTTATTCCCAACCATTCTGAATCTCTTTGCTTTATTTCTGTCTTTTATATAGCATACATGAAGTTTCTTGCATGATACTATCTATACATCTTTTAATAGATACGATTAGACCATTTGCTTTTAATGATATGAGAAAGGTTTGCTTCTAATTAGGTTTCTTACTTTATTTGTTTAGCTTCTGTTTTTATTACTTTTAAATCCATTCACAGTGTAGCTTATTTTTATTGCTACATTTTCTGGTAAATTTGAAAATATGATATACATATTTTTGTACTTATTTATCTTTATAAAAACTTAGCATAATTTGTTTAGTCTCCATTTCCTTTGATGTTACTATCCCTATCAGGAGTAGCAATAAAATTTTTTATTACTTTTTCATCCTTCTCTTTTCTCCTTCTCTCTCACTACCCAGTTTTATATAATCATCTTATCTTTTTATTACATTTTGGTAAAATTAAACTTTTACTTTTTTTCCATGATATGTCAATTTCTTCTGATTTTCTTTGACTTCTATTAAATATGAGAAAAAAACACTGTGATTAAACTTTTCACCTTCTGTCCTAGCTTCTCCAAACTTTTGTTAGTTATAACATTTCTAATTTCCAGTATTTAGATCATTATATTCTCTTCTATAAACATAATCCTCATAGTGTTTAGAATCTTAATCCTGCAGTCAAATACATTCAATGTTCAGTAGTGGTATTTTGCTATAACTTTTTTTGAGTTATTTCTGAGTTTACTTAAGTTTATTTTCTATTAGATTCTTCATGAAGTTCTCATCTGAAATACTCTCTGAATTCTTTAACATTTTAAACTCTTGATTTTCTTCATACTTTTATGGTATTCTAACTAGCTTTAGATTATAGGGTGACACTATGTTTTGGTTAGAATTTTGTAGTATGTTTGTTGGTTTGGAGAAATTTAAGGCAAGTTGATTTTTTAATTTTAATTATTATAAATTATTTTACCATTTTGCCTTGAGATTAAAAGTATTCTTTGTGCCATAGTCGGTTTGGTTCAGTGGATAGAGCGTCGGCTTGCGGACTGAAGAGTCCCGGGTTCGATTCTGGTCAAGGGCATGTACCTTGGTTGCGGGCACATCCCCGGTGGGGGGTGTGCAGGAGGCAGCTGATCGATGTTTCTAACTCTCTATCCCTCTCCCTTCCTCTCTGTAAAAATCAATAAAATATATATTTTTTTAAAAAAGTATTCTTTGTATTCTAATAACTTTTTTTAGTATCAAGTCATTTTTTCTGGGAATAGTGTTCATTTAATAGGAAGATAAATTTCTTGTATTTTATAAATTTTTCTTTCTTTATTTTACCACCTGGTCTATTTCATTACTTTGGTTCCCTTTTTCTGAGACTCCAATTATGTGTATGTTGGATTTTTTTGCTTGTCCATAGCTACTCTTGACTTCCTTCTGTTCTATTCTTCCTCTTTCTATTTTTTCCCTTCTCTCTTCTTTCCTCCCTCACTCTCTTCCATTCTTTCTTCACTTCCTTCATTTGATTGCACTCACCTATTTCTGTTCTTTGTATTTCTTACAGTATTTCAGCAGTGTCTATACACTATTACGCTCCTTCTAATTTTGCTTTCATTTCTTGGTTTTATTTTTCTTTCACTTTTTCTGCAACTCTCTGGGAATTTATGTTTCATCTTCTGTCTCCTAACTACCTCTTCCCTGGGGTTCTATATTCTAGGTTGTTTTCTTGCTTCACAGAGGCAATTGCCATATTATTCTTGGCAGTAGTATTTAATTCATAATAAATATTTATCAGAGTTTTTATCTGCTGAATTGAAACATTTAACAGTTTGTGTTTTTTTTCTGGTGAGTGTTCTTCCTCTATCATTGTACTTGTGGTTTCTTTTCTTATTTTCTTTATTGTGTTATCTCTATAATATAGCCTCACCTGTTCATTTTTTATTGTTCATCTTGAAGTAGAAAACTTTCTTTTTTTTGGACCCACCATTTGCAGGAGGTTTCCATGTGTGCATAGGGTAGACCCAAGACCATGCTTTAGTTTTGTAGGAATTTTCTTTTTGACCCAGGTGATTGTTATGAGAATTTGTTTAGCTTTTAAGTTTCCCCAGCTACTAGGGAAAGCCAACTGTGGAATAATTCAGGATGCAAATTCTCATTTCTCCCCAATGACACAGGCTGGTTCTTGCAAAATTTGTCTTTTCTCTGTTATTATTCTTTGTCTGGGATTCTTTTGCTCTTCAGAGCCAAATCAGATTCAGGGAAATGCCCAACTCCAACTGGTGCATATGAACCTTGTGGTAGTAGGGTAAGCCCTTAGGTTTTTACCTTAACTTTGGGAAAGAAAAAAAAATAGTTCTTTCTGATTTCTGCAGCTGAAGAACCTCTCCTGTTCATCCTCCTGCATTTGCTCCATATGATCCACATTGCTGTTTGCAGCCATTCTAGCCATTTTTTGACTTAAGGTTTCAGCTGTAACTGAATTTCATCAGAAATAGAGCTTAAATTTCTTATTCACCTAATTTTTTATAGGGAGGGGGATTTCCAACTGGGAAAATACTAACTATATCACTATATGAGAAACAGAAATATTGCTATTTTGGTAGTTTTAACTCAAACACTTGTTTAAAGTATTTCAACCATGCCTTTTCATTTTTATCAGAAATAACTACATCTCACCATCTCACAAACCCCGAATAGCAACGTTTTAATTTACTAAGGAATTATTCTAATCCCTTTTCAAATGGAATTATCAACACATTACTTGTTGTTCTTTTCAGTAGTGATTAAATAAATAAGTCCAGATTTTGCCTTATAAAATTTGTATTTCAGTCTTTATTTTAAAAGAAAAATAGGAACTAATGGTCCCCGAGATTGAGAGGTTTAAACAGCTAATTTTAAATTGTGTTTTACTTTTACTAAAAGTAAAAGAAACATAGTACCTTTAAATTATCAGTGTTTGATAACCTCCCTGGTTTCTGAATCTATTATTCAAAAAGTGTTTATGGCTGCATAATATGAGCATAAGGTTAGATCAGTAACATCAATGTATGAAAGTAAATCCAATCCCACCATGTGATTAATTTTATTTGAAAAGTCTAATTGGAGAAACTCTAATAGAAAATCCCCTCTAAATTATATGAATTGAAAATAAGGGGGGGGGGGCCTTAAAGGACTTCTCAGAAATAATATCAAAATTATAATAATTATTTCAGAAAAGATCATCTATCACCTTTCCTCTACCACCCACCCTATTTCTTAAAACTATAGAAAGGTTTCCCATTCCTCTTAGAATGAAAATCAAAACACCTTACCGTATCCAGCCAACCTCTGTGTGGCTTGGCTCTTGTCTACATTTCCAGCTCCATCTTACAGCATGGCTCTACACTGCTTTTTCTGGAGCAGAAAATTTTTATTTCCCTCATTCTTAGCATGTGCTTTCTCACCCCAGAGCCTTTGCACCTGCTTTTTCCTCTGCCTGCAGACACTTGTGCCCTACCTTTGCCTACTTAACCAATATTCATCATTTAGATCTCAGATGAAGTATATAGGAAGTTTTCCCTGGTCTCCTTGTCTAGCTGCATTATTATATCTCCTCAAATAATCTATACATTTCCTTTGCAAATTTCATGTCTCCTCCACTAGCTATTTGGTCCATGAACATGGCTGTATTTTATTCCGAGTCCCTATCACATTGTAGGCACTTTATACATATTTGTTGAAAGAATTAATAGTGATACTTAGCATTTATTGAGTGCTAACTTTTTTTCAGGCTTCTGTGTTAGCTCATCACAAGAACAGACCTGTCTTTTAGAAAATATGAAGTAAAGCAAAGGAAAAAGAAAAAAAAATCTAATTAAGTATCCTTGAGGAAGAATTTTTTATCTTGCAAAGTTTTTCATATTTACTTCTTACTTTGGTTGAATATAAAAGGTACCCAGGAGTCTAGAATTTGCATCAAAACTACTTAAACTCTTAAGCTTATAAAAATGAGCAACGATTCTAATGATGGGTTTTTAGAAGATATATTTGGCATTTTCTGCTTGTAATTGGATTAGAATTACAATCAGCTCAAATTTTTCCACACATTTCTTACTTCTATCCTTGATCCTATACTAAATCAGAAAGCCCGAGGTAGCAAGAGGATACATTTTTTAAAATGTATTGTAATTTAGGCCTTTGTCTTTTGGAACCTAATGAGAAGCTTGCTTTGGGTTTTGATTTTTAATTTCTCATATGTATTATATTTTATGGTGCCTGTTGGATATGCCCCCATACAGAGCTACTTTGAATTTTAAGAGAAGTATAGAAATTAAGATTTATAGAAGGTTAGAGATAGAAGGGGCTACAGAAATGGTCTGTTCAACGCATCTCATTTACAGATGAAGAAATGGCTACCCAGAGAGCATATGTGCTGGAAAAGTGTGAGAACTCTGGTTTTCATACCTTCTTCCTAGCATCCATTCCCAACCACACATGGTCATGGAGAAAGACTAGGGTCAGACCCAGTGTTGAACCTTACTTGTACATCAAAACTAGTTTTCGCCTTGATCTGGCTTAAAGATACAAAGATTAAAAAAAATCACATCTTGAAAATACATGGGTTTTATACAGACACCATCTAATAACATAAAAGCATTTCAACTTTCAAATTTATTTTCCTTGAATTTGATTTTTTTTTTTTTATATTGTAGAGAAGGTACCACTTTCTATCTAAATGGCACCTATACAGCAGAAAGCTCACAGAGTTTGGGCAGAAACATACATATGCTCAATTCCTGGCCCCTCCATTTATTAGCTGAAACCTCACTTACTCTTAGAAACTTAAAAACTTGAAATATTACTTACACTCAAAAGTATGTAATTGAATTAGAATTAGGTGTCTTTATTTGCAAAATCAAAATATTAGTACCTATTTCATAGACTTCCTGAAATAATTTTTGGGAAGTCAATATGCAGATAAATATGTTTTTTAAGAAATAGAATACTTCAGATTGCTGTGAGAGGAACTGATGATATAACGGTGCCTGGCATATAAAAGCTGTATGCTAAATCTTCATTTCGCTTCCCTCTAAAATTATTGGAGCCACTCAGGTCAGCTTGGGTGAAAGTTTGCTTTGCATCCTACTGAGGCAGGCTATTTGAGATCTCTTAGGAAGGCACCCTTGGAAATATTTCATGTCAGTGTTACCTGACATGGAACAATTATTGAGAAATTTTTATACTGAATATTTATTAGATGACCCCTATAGTGATGGCTGCTGTAAAGGACAAGAAATCATGCATGTGCTTGTGATTGAAAATTGCTGCTTGCTGGCACACCAAACTTTTGTTAATGTATTGATGGAGAGTATTTGCATACTAGGTTGAAAGTTCTGTCGGTTTAATAGATTTGACTATCAACCAGAAAATCACAGATTTTTAGTACAAACTAGCAAGTCAAATTTAGTCTGCCTCATGAAGCATATTAAATTCTTCAAAAGGAGGCAATTGCTACATGACACTTGAAGAATAAACCACTGCAGGCTGCAATATTGTTTCAAACCTGCAGATTCTGGCTTTTTCCACATAGAATCCTATAGCTTTAGGGGAAGGCAGAATGTAGTGGGATAATTAACTCTATCTTCCTCTAGTTTCCAGGACCACAAAGAAGGGCTGAATTAGATTCCAAGTGCCATAGTGTTGTTGAAAAACCACTGAACTCCGAACCTTGGGTTTTCTCCTAGCACTATATGGCATTGGACAAAAATGCCTTTCACCTTCAGTTCTCAATTATCCTATATAATACAAGCAATAAAAGCCTAATATGCTAAGTGTCCGGTCGTCGGATTGGTCATTCAACCAATCAAAGCGTAATACGCTAATGATATACTAAGGCCACTCAACCGCTCTCTATGACATGCACTGACCACCAGGGGTCAGACTGTTGACCAGTTGACCAGTCGCTATGATGTGCACTGACCACCAGGGGCAGACGCTCCAACCAGTAGGTTAGCATGCTGCTGGGGTCTGGCCGATCGGGACTGAGCCAGATGGGCAGGACATGCCCTGGAGCCCTCCCACGATCCCTCCCTGGCTGACCAACTTCCCACGTCCCTCCCCGGACCCGATCATGCACTGGTGGGGTTCCTCACCCTGGCCTGTGACCTCTCACAATCTGGAACCCCTCAGGGGATGTTGGAGAGCTAATTTCAGCCCTTTTCCTCAGGCCAGGCCGAGGGACCCCACTGGTGCACAAATTCGTGTACCAGGCCTCTAGTCTTATTAATAAAATCATAGAACTGGAGTAGACTCTCATTAAAGCAAGAAAATTCTGCGTCAGCCTCACTAGAAAGATATTTTGCCAACAGTCATAGTGGTCCAGCGCCTGGATCTCATTGTTCCATAAGGTAGTCTATAATATGTTTGTGTACATGTTACTCTTCTTCCATGTAACTAACCTTAAAGCTTTTAAAGACATAATTTTCATGCCCCCCCCCCCCACACACACACACACACACACTTGTCTATTCTAGGGCAAATATCCTTATTACTCCACATACTGATGTGGCTTCAATTTATTTTACCAAACTGGTGTGTCCTCTGGTTAAATTCCTACTGCTCATGATCCCCTTGTCAGCTAGAGTCCTTGACTTTCCATAATGCTCCTTATAGAAATTTTCCAGGACAAAGGATGGAGGCCACAGTTTCTTCGCTGTAGATCTATCTCAGGTTCTCCATCTTGTCCATAAGAGATCTTAAAACAATGGTCTATTGCTCTGGAAAGCTCTTATCAAAAAGAAAATATATTTTGTTTGGGATAACTTACTTTTTAAAAAATCCCTGGGAGAGGCTCCCAATTATTTTCATTTTCTTTGTTTATTATTCATAACTTATGTAGTCCATCATCTCTACTAGAATTTTCTCTAGAAATTGACATCAAACTCATTGACTTGTAGGCTCATATACCCAACTTTTCTCATTTTTCTTGAGTACCAGAACAATGTTTACCCAGATCTATATTCTGGATTTTTCCCATTCATTTTTTTACATAGTAAGAGGACTCAAAATGGTCCTGTTCATCATTTTCCTGACTTGACTTTTTTTCAAAGTCCCTAAATGCTTTTTAGAAATTATCTCTAAATCTCTTTAAGTGAAAAGATGCAAAACTAGTCCTCCAGGAAGCCTGAATCTGAATGCCTTTGAGTAGGGCATCCACTCTCCAGTCCACCCAGTCCTCGCTAAGCTTTCTACTTTCTTAACCTAGAATTTCCACATAGTTATGCTACTGGACTGATTCATGAAGTGTTTTGAGTTTGCAACCCCTGTAAGTTTTATCCCTTTCAACTTGAAGGTTATTTTTCTTGTTAGTGAAGAAGGAATCACAAAAAGAGTTGCTGCCAAAGATTTCCTACCTTTGCTCAACTATGCTCTCTTAACTGTTCAGAATTGTTTCTGCTTATTTCATACTACTGACCTGGTGCATGGATTTGTGCACATTGAAAGGAAATTAATTAGAAGGTGGCCAGTGGAGTGGGACTGGGTGAGATGGCCTGAGATGGGTTGAACACTCTCTGGAGCCAACCTCCCATAGTCCCTCCCCAGTGCCACTGTTCAAAGGGCATCTGCAGAGTGAGTGGGGTCCCTCCTGCAGGTGGGGTCCCTTGGCCTGGCCTGCGGGTATCAGGCCAAAACCAGCAACTCTGACATCCCCCGAGGGGTCCTGAATTGTGAGAGGGTGGTTATTGCATGACAAACCCCGGAATCAGGCTCCCTCCTCTCTGGTTCTGGGTGCATCACCCAAGAACCTCCGCTGCCAAGTCACCACAGATCAGCAGTATATATATATATATATATATATATATATATATATATATATATATTAATGGCCTGGTGCATGACATTTATGCGTGGGGGGGGTCCCTCAGCCCAGCCTGCACCTTCTCCAAGTGGGGACCCCTTGGGGGATGTCCAACTGCCGGTTTAGGGGATTAGGCCTAAACCGGCAGTCAAACATCCCTCTCGCAATCTGGGACCACTGGCTCCTAACAGCTCACCTGCCTGCCTGCCTGATCGTCCCTAACTGCCCTCCCCTGCTCGCCTGATCTCACTTCCAACTGCTCTCACCTGCTGGCCTGATTTAGCCCTCAACAGCCCTCCCCTGCCGGCCTGGTTGCCCCCAACTGCCCTCCCGTGCTGGCCTGATCTCACCCCCAATGGCCCTCCCCTGCCGGCCTGATCTCGCCCCCAACTGCCTTCTCTGCCTTGGCCCTCCCACCATGGCTTTGTCTGGAAGGAAGTTAGACATCCATAAGATGGCTGGTCAACCTGGTCTAATTAGCATATTGCCCTTTTTTTAGTATAGATAGATTATATAGGATAGGATTGCTTTTTCATCAGGAGGAGATGCTCTTGGCAGACAAAAATACATAATCCCTATATCTGGACTGATAGCTAGCCATATGCACTATACTGCCAAACCAGTCATTAAAAAATTGAACCACTTTCTTACACCTTACACCAAACAGCTCTTGCCCTTAAAATCCCTCCTCAGCCCCCACCTTAGGTTCTGCCTTCACAGTTCACACAGATTAGATTCTGATTGGTTGGTTTCTATGCTAGTCAGCATCAAAATCTCCACCTCCTAGGCAGCCGTTGGCTCCTCGCACTTCACCCAGATTTGGTTCTAATTGTCTGGTTTCTATGCCAGTCAGTGTCTCTGGGCCTATCTCTGGGCCTGATCAGAGAGGTGGGGCTGATCAGCAGCCCCCATGGAGGCCTGGAGAGAAACAGAGGCACAGCTGCTGGCAAAGCCTGGAGAGAAAAAGAGAGGCAATGGCTGATCAACAGCTGCCACGGAGGCTGCAGATCAGACCCTGCTTCTCTTTGGGCCTCTCTCTGGGCCTGATCCACAGCCCCCACTGCAGGACTGACTTCCGGTCAGTCGATCCTTCGGTCATTACAGACCCTGGGTTTTTATATATTAGGATAGAAAATAGCAGCAATAACAACAGCAGTGTATTGCGAACATACTATAACCTAGGCACTGTGCAGGGGATTAGGAAATGAATAAGACCTGTTCCAATTTCAAATCCTTGGTACAGTGTAGGGGAGTGACATATAAAGCTACACTTACAATGTGGTATGTACAATATAGTAGTTTTGCACATGGACTCAGGAGCCACACTGCCTAGGTTCAAATCCTCTTTCCAACACCTAGTGACCATTTAGCACACAAAACATTCTTAAATTGTTCTGTGCCTGTTTTCTCATCAGTGAACTGAGGATAATGGTAGTATCCCCTCCACCCCCCTTATAGAGCTGATGTGGAAATTAAATAGTTAATACATATAAAATATGCAGAATACTACTTGGCATGTATAAAATCCTAGTCAGTGTTTGCTATCATTTTTTATTATTAAATTATGTGTAATGAGAACACATTATCTGACCATCTTCATGCCCCCTATATTCACTCCCATGTATTAGAAGTTCCTTTTCTTTGCTATAGCGCGCTATGCATAGTATTCCTTTTTAAAAAAATATGCTTTTATTGATTTCAGAGAGGAAGGAAGAGGGAGAGAGAAATAGAAACAGCAATGATAAAAGAGAATCATCAGCTGCCTCCTGCACACTCCACACTGGGGATCAAGCCAGCAACCAGGGCATATAGCCTGACCTGGAATTGAACCATGACCTCCTGGTTCATAGGTCAACGCTCAACTACTGAGCCATGCCGGCCGGCCAGTATCCTTTATTGAATCAAGCACTTTTAAATTGTATACTGTCAAGCAATACTGATTTCTTCACATTTTTATTGATTTTTCTTCTTCATACCCCCCCCCCCGCCAAAAATTGAAGTTGAAAGAATTTCGCATCATCCTTGAGACATCTTCACTCTTCTGCTCCTTCTGAAACATACAGACTCCCACCTATATTTCCTCCAAACACTGTGAAACCTGCATACATGGAGTACACATGTCCACACTGTGGCTCCTACAAACCACAAAAAATAGGGGTGCTCTTCCTAGGGTACCACCAGTTTAACCCCCCAAAAAACATTACCTTTGGTACTTAGGGTCTACTTTTGGTTTCCAGCAAAACACATAATAACATCTCAAAAACATTTTGTTTTTAAAGAATTCAATGTTTCCTTATGGATCAGAATGAAGCTCAGGGAATCAGTCCCAGTTATTGCTTATCCTATCATTTGAGAGGTAAAATGTTGTTAGGATTAACTGTAAATTCTCAGATTGTTCTTCTTGGACTAGAAAGGGATTTTCTGAACAAGTCCAGATCCTTGGCGTTACTCATCATTATGTCTTTCTTCTGTGGTTATTTATTTTATAAATTGTGTTTTCCAGCAAGAAAATCTACAGGACACCCAATGGCATAATTCTCTCCTCACTCATTTTCATCCAAGTCTTTTCTACCTGCAGGTTGATGCAGTTCTCTACTGGCATTCTCTTTCTTGACATACTCTATTTTACTTCCACTGCTTTCATTATATATGTATATTGATTTTGAGCAAAGTTTACCCTTTCCTTGTCATAGTCTAATCATGATGGTTAACATGTCAAACACCAGGAATACTTCAGAATAATTCTTTCTTCCTAGGTTGAATGCTCCATTTCAATTTATTGCCCAAATATTGCTCATTGATATCTATGTGTTGGAAAGTACATTTATTACTTATGATACATTTCTGGTTACTTGATAACTTAAGTACTTATTTCCTATTGTTCACTATTGAGCATAAATAGCTTCTTCTCTACAATTTTGGGTCTTTGCCTCCCTCCCAAATGTCATTTTATCATCCTTATAACCTGGTCAGAAAGTGTCTACTAAGAACATTGTTTCCTGAACACATCATTCATGACCAAGAGTCCTTTATTCAGGAAATGTTTATCGTGTTCCAGAAAGGCAACCCTGTTCCTTGACCCCATATACTTCTAAGGTTCTTAACTTCCTTGTTGTCTATAGCCTATTTCTCCACTCAGGCTCAGTTATGCATGATCATTACCCTGAGCCTTGATGGAAACCATACTATCTCAATTACAAATATATCAGAGCTCCATCTCCCATCCCTTCATTTCAATTCTTTCTTCCATCTTCAACCTTGTCAAAACATACAATCCATGGATCCTAACTATTCTCATTCCTGAGGAGAGAGCCTGGGACAGGATTCCATAACCATGCTCTAGCACAGCCCTGGACAAACTACGGCCCGCGGGCAGGATCTGGCCCGTTTGAAATGAATAAAACTAAAAAAAAAAAAAAAGACCGTACCCTTTTATGTAATGATGTTTACTTTGAATTTATATTAGTTCACACAAACACTCCATCCATGCTTTTGCTCTGGCCCTCCGGTCCAGTTTAAGAACCCATTGTGACCCTCGAGTCAAAAAGTTTGCCCACCCCTGCTCTAGCAATTGGTCCCTAATTCATTTTATCTAATTTTCTTTGTTGTTTTTCTTGGCACAGCCCCTTCTCAAATCAAGCAGTTATAGTTCATCAGGAAAAAAAAAAAATCAAATATGCATCCAGAATTTTGTTTCATTTTAAATTCAGGATTGTAAATCTCAAATCTGCCTAACAACACTTCTATATTATCTGATGAGCCCATGTTTCTACTCCACCAATGACAAAGACACTCTTTGTGACAAAACTTTGAACAGGCTCCTCTGAGCCCTTTTGTGACTAGGCTCTGACCTCACTTTCCCTTCTTGTCTCAGTCTAATTTTAGGAGGAATCTTGCTGAGTCACTTTAGCAAAAATTCACCATCTTTGGTATATGATCACCTTCAATATCTAATCAAATCCCTTATCCCTCTACTCTTGATATCTTATCACCACAGCCGGCCTTTAGCAAAAATGATGTCAAGTTGTCTTACCCTTACCCTTGATGTTTTTTCTTAGTAGTTTTCTATCATTGATAACCACCCTCATACTTGGCTACACATCCTCACTTGTCCTAGTTGGATTCTGAGGTGAGTGGATCTCTCTCTCCTACTGAAAACCCCCATTTCAGTAGTCCCTCTCAAATAAAGTCTTCCTAACTATTTTTAACAAGTCATAATTTTTTGACACAGATGACATATTTCATACTTTCTTTTCAAACTCCCACTGAAGTATGGTACCTATTTGCTTTGTTTAACAATGGACAGGTTACTCTGATTTTCTAAATTGTATAAGTCATCCCATTTGATTGAATGCCTTATCGATTGAATGACTATCCCATTGATTGTTATCATACTAGTCTTAGAGAGCACATTCTACTGTACCTGGAAACAGGACAGCTCAATTACCCTAAATTGTTTTAGTGGCCACAGGTGGTGGGTTCCAGCTGACTCAGTGGTCCCAAGGCCAGGACAGCACAATTACTCTAAATTGTCCTCACAACTCAGTGGTCGGGAGACCCGAGAGCTCTAGATAATGTGTTTCTATCAACTCGGTGATCCGGAGACCCAAAACTGTAATTTAGATAACATGCCTAAGTTTAACCCAGGTTACCCAAGGGCCCTAGATAATGTATTTCTGTCAATTCAGTGACCCCGAGACCCGAAACTGTAATTAACATGCTTAATTCTGCTTCTGTAATCTGCTTTTTTGCGAGCCAGGTGCCTCATTCCAAACCCTGGGATGTAATCAATACCTTTGTGATTTTTGCCTATATAAGTCTGGTTTTGCCACCATCTTATTACTATGAGATTTGGGAATGGCCCCTCATAGTCCTGGATTGCAATAAATGTGACTCTTTAATTCAACTTCTTGAGGCGTCCTTCTGTGATTCGCGGGGTACATTACAACACCACATCCTTTCTTCTCCCCTTGCTCTTAGCTGATCATCTTGATTCGCACTTCACTTAGAATATAAAAGCTTTTGGTCACTCAAAACGCATACTCCTCTACCACCAAATCTACACATCTCCTGCATCTTCACCTATCTTCTCCCCTGTTACAGTGGTGCAATGTCCCTTCTCCTAGAAAAATAATAAAAATCAGTCCTTCCATTTGTGTCCCAAATCCTATCCCTCTTCCCTGTCAAAAAGCTCACTTCTTCCTCATTCTCTTTCTCTTCAATCAATAAATGATTTTTTTATGAGCGCATTACTCCCATCACTGTTAACATGCTCCAGAATCCTTCATATTGGAAAAAAAAAAAAAAGAAAGACATCTCCCTTAGCTCCATCTCAACCCCAAAGCTGCAGTACCATATGGTTTCTTTCATGACTCAAAGATTTGTCTAAACATGAGCTCTATACTTCCTTACCTCCTAATCATCCCTCAACCCCTTCCAATGTAACTTCTACCTCCAGCATTCCATATATCACCAGTGAAAAATTAATTCAAAATTCCATTTTCTACTCTTATTTGACCTCTAAGCAATGTTCTGCACAGTTCACCATTTCCTCCTTTCTGAAATAGCCTCTTTCTGCAGTTTCTGAGACACCATGATTCCCCACCCCCCTCCCACCCCCCCCCCGACCCCCCATTCTTTAGATATTTCTCAGTTTCCTCTTTGGCATACCTTTAAATGTTAACATTGATCAGATCTCTAGCTCAGGACTCATTTTCTTTCTGTATAGGTTTTTCTTAGGTGATTTTTTTTTTTTCTGGAAAAGAAGGAAATGTCTTTAAATACTATCTATATAATGACAACTCACAAATTTATGTTTCCAATACAGACCTTATCTCTGAGCCCTCCATAGATGTTTAAAATCTACATGTCCAGAATTTAACTTTTGCTCTTCCCATCCCATCAAGTATTTCCATTCCTCTGTATTTTTTGTCTATATCCCCCTTCAGAACAACCAGGAAATTGTAGTCTCCTCCTCCTGACTCACCAACCACAGCCTATCCATCTCCACATGCTTACAATTCTATTTCCATCATCTATTCAAATCTTCTCATCTTAACAAAACCCTTAACCTCCCATTCCAGGCCATTAGCATCTCTTTACTTGGTCTCTATAGTAATTTAATTTATGTCCTTGTTTATTCATTTTGCTTTGGTCCAATGTATTTTGTATATGATATCCAGAATGTTTGTAAAAAATATCTGACCATATAAATTCTCTGTTTAAAACCCTACAATGATACTCCCTTATGCTTAGAAATAAACTGACCTCCATCCACAATTTATGCCCTCGTTAACCAGCTCAGGAGCTGTCATCACTCTTGCTCACCTTGCTGCACTCACTCTGGCCTTCTTTTACTTCTTCAAGCATAGAATGATCTTGCTATGTCTTGAACACTCCTCCTACATAGCCTATATGTGGTGGCTTCGTTCTTCAGGTCTCAGATTACAGACGTTTTTCTCATATGCATCATTATCATCTTTAATACAATTACATATTTTATTTGCTTGTTACTTATTTTTCTCCCCATCTCCTACCCAGAGTAGAAGCTCCATGAAGGCAAAGATACTGTCTCTCATTCACAAATGGAGATGCATCCAGTTACCAAAGTGTCTGGTACATGATATGTTCAATAAGAATTTGTCCAATGACTGAATTAATAAACTTTAGCTGACAAGGTCTCTAGTGCTTCTTTGACTCCAATTTTAATGTCTGTGAAGTTGAGAAGTATAATTCTGTAGACTGGTGTGAGATTTCCATGTTAATTATTAATTTGTGTCTTCTCACACTTGACCATTAGACACGGTAAATCAAGGGAATCCCTATTCCTTGACCTCCAAAGAATGTAACTAAAACAGTGTCTTTTTACATGCCTACCTACCTTATCATCTCTTGGAATTCTCACTATATAAGTCAATTTATATTTTCCTCTTTCAAAATCCACTTTACAGCTTATTATCGCTAATGAAAGTGTAATGAAAGGAGGAGAAACCTAATTATGGTATATAATTTTGTTCCCACTGAATAAAAAAATCAGAAACAGCTAGCCTATTTAGGTTATATATTCTTTGAAAATTAGAAAAAAAAAGTATGAGGTGGAATAAAGTACATGTTGTAATAACCATTACAAGGTAGAAACCATAGATCTCTATATCTCATAGAAATTCAAAGATTTTAATATGAAATATGTAATAATATATTATATCTTAAGTACTTTCATGAAAATGTTCTTTTCTAAAATGACAATTATTTTTATATGTATTGCCATTTCAATAGTTTAATGTGTATATAAATAGAACATGAACTTCAGTGGTAACTGGCATTGGTGTTATTTTTCTCACAGTCTTAAAAAACATTCAGAACTATCCGTGGTCAGTATGACTTAGTTGTTTGAGCACCATCCCTTGCACTGAGAGGTCACCGGTTCAATAAGAGTCAGGGCACATGCCTGGGTTGTGGGCTTGATTCCCAGTAGGGGGCATGCAGGAGGCAGCTGATTAATGTTTTTCCTTCATTGATGTTTCTATCTCTCCCTCTCCCTTCCTCTCTCTCTCAAATCAATAAAAACATTTAAAAAAACATATTCAAAGCTAAAAGTTTACTTGCAAAACATCTGCATCATGACAAGAATTCAGTATATAGGGTGGGGCAAAAGTAGGTCCAGTTTTTTGTATGGAAAATAACAAGTAATTCATAAATAATAATACAAGAATAAACTGTTTCACATACTCCCAACTGTAAACCTACTTTTGCCCCACCTAGTATTTAATAAGTACTTACAGAACAAACATTTCCTTCAGGATTATAGCAACCTCTGATTAGAATTATTCAGGTGTTGACATTATTACGTAATATGAGAGTTAAAAGAAAAATCAGTATATTATTTAAAATTCACCCAAATGTTCAATTTTAATAGGGAGAAATACATAAAACAACATAGAAGTAAATTAAGAACTGATCCCCCACTTTATTAAGTATAGATAGAAATGCATGGGCATCTTCCATGGGCTTTAACTGTTTGCTGTGGACAGTCTAAATTAATTGACAGATGCAGTGCAGTTTTTCCCAACAGGAAAAAAAAAAAGTGAATCAGCTGAAACATAAAGAAGAGAAGAATAAACACTGAAATAAACATTGAAGCCGAAACTAAAGTAACTGAAGTGAAAATGTTTTCATAATGAACTTTTATGTTTAACAAGCCCAGACACTGGGAACAGTGTGAGCTATATTAAACACTTTTATGAAAAGATTATGTTTTGTATGATGAGTGTTTTAATATAAGTATGGTACACAGCATAAAGTACAACTACATTTAACTCAAAGTAATTACAAGAATTCAGGCAAAATTATTTTCTCCTGTACTGTCACATTGATACGGAAAAAAAAAAAATTCTTCTGGAATCTTTCACCAACACGTCTCTGTTTCAATTATTTTTGGCAGTATATATTGCGTCTCTGCCTCAGCTACCTTTTATATCGACAGTTGGTAGCACAAGCCTTGTAATGTACAAAGGGTAGCAGCTCTTCAGCCAATCTGTGATAAAAGGGAAAAAAATGAAATCACTATGGAAACTGCAGGAAGGATCTAAAAGCTCTCTTTATAAAGTAAACGTCTGATGTTTGTGACTGCAGGGGTAAAAAATTCATAAATCTGTATGATGCTATCATTTCTGATTTGTTATCACTGCAAATGCCAACTGGAAGCCGCCTGACCTTCGCTTCATTAAGTGCGGTCTATTCAGGAAGAGTTACTATTCAACAGGAGGAGGGAGACGTGGTCTGCCGAGAGGTCGGGGGGTTTAAGGGAACAGTGTGAGACAGAGAAGAAACTAATTTGCTTAGAATGTTTCCTTTCTTTTTCTCATTTGATTGTCTCTTTCTTTTAAATCATGGTGACTTGATGGAATCAGGCACACGGCTTGTTCTGCTTTGTGTTTTATTTTGCTTGGTTTTTCATTCAGAAATGGAGCAAATCTCAGACCTAAATTCAACTTAGAAAAGTATATCTGTCTTTGATTTTGCATTGAGGGCGGGGAAAAGACAAGGAACAAACACAAAAATGTTAACCTTCTCCTTTCAATCAAAAAGCAAACAAACACCAGGGAGAAGTCATTCTTGTTTCAGTACCCTGGACCCCCAGGCGGAACAGAATGAAGGTGGTGGTGACTATGCAAGCTCTGGTGAGTCTGCTCAGACAGCAGACAGCAGCAGACACCTGTGTCATGGAAGAAATTGCAGGATATTCAGTTCTCAGAATTTAAGTGACTTTTAACAGACAGTAGTATGGTTGTTTAAATAGGGAGCTTTATATTTGATATTAGTTCACCTGTTGAGGAGGGACTGTGGGCTCAAGAGGACACTGAAAAATTCTCAAAAGTGAAATTCTACAAATCCAAGAATAGCCTTAATTCAGAGGAAGATGAATATTCAAGTAAGTAGACTAGTTTCATGCTACCATACCTATTTCTGCAATGTTTATAATTGAATACTGCTTCATTGGTTAGAATTTCAGGCAATAGAAACTGTGGCTTTGTTTTTTTAAGTGTATGTCAACTTTATTAGAGTTGTAATTCATTGAAATGTCAAAGATTGATGTGCATGGTAATTGATTGTATATCGTCATGCTGTATTTAGACAATTATAAACATTGCTAATCTAATGTTTCAGGGTACTTATGAACAATTAGCAATTCTGCTCTAGCATCTCAAACACACTTTTAATGATAAATAATATACTGAGATAGGTTCTATAAATCCTGAAAAGGCTATTGTGTAAATGATGATTAAAAAAAATTTTTTTGAGCTTTTTTCCCAGTGAAATGATGAAGGCTTTGAAACTAAAAACACAAGTATTCTGGAAGTGAGCTTGCAAAAATTCAGCAAAATTAGCAGGGAGGATGCTTTGCTTTACAATAATATGCTTGTTTAAAAGAAAAGAATATGACAACCACCATGCTAACTTTATTGAACTTCTACTACTTACTACTAAAGACTAACTTGCCTGCTTGCGCAGCCTTTTCAATTTCCAGTGCTTTCTCTCATGTTAGAAGAGCGTTAATGGTCAGTGATGCAGTGTCAAATGGAAGTGTGTGTTTGGGCACCCAAACATAAGTATATGCATACTTTCATTTGAAAATATTTAAATGCCTCATACATACTGACTTCACTGATGTTTTTTGTGCATATAATGAAAACCAATTATCTGTGGAGAAAACTTGACTGGGTGGAAGGAAATTAAATTGATTTTTAAAGACTTCCTTAAACAGCAGTAGCTAGGAGAAGCTCCAATAACATTTTAGCTTTAGGATCGTAATGACTTTGCTATGTTAATAAATCATGCTTTATCCTGACTTTTATCAAAAGATTTGGATGGGGAAGATGGCACATGGCAGAAAGAAAAGGGAAGACACTTTCAAGCTGAAGTTTTGCAGGTATCAGACCACTATCCTAATGCCTGCAAAGCTCTGGAAACAGCTATTGGAGAAGACAGTTAGGTCCTGATTCACAAAAAAAAAAAAAAAAAAAAAAAAAAAAGGTACACAGGATAATGTATGTCTACTAACAAAACTTCCAAATTGTAATTCTTAAAGGAAATAATTCATGTTCTAGAATATTCTGTGTTGTACAAAATAAATGTAGGGAAATCTTTACCAACTTTTCTGCCTAATTCCCTTCTGGGAGTTTCCCAATGTCTACGACATGCTTTGAGTATCAACTCTCATTCATCAGCTCCATGTTAATTTTTTTTTTTATTGTGCTATAAGTCTGAGACCACTTAAGAGGACATTTATGGAGACATGAAAAACATATAGTTTCATTTATCCATGCAACAATACAAAAACTTTATTACTATTCAAAATGTTAGCATTCTATTCTCTGCATTTTTGTTCTCAGAATTGACTTCCAGCAGCTATTATAGAATAAGAAAGGCAAAATACTCTACTATTGCCTCAAAATAGCTGATTGCTTACTAATTGATGAGTAAAATATTTCATTGAGCTTTTCTTAAACCACATATTTACCTAATTTAAACTCTGTGAACAAGTTGATCAGAGACTCTAATATATATTATTGAGCTTTGGTGAAGGGATTGATAGAGAAAATAAATGCTTTTCCTTCTATTAATTGTCAAATGATTGACATTTAATATTGCAGGTGTTTGAATGGTGTAAAGTAGCCCCTAATATTTTCCACTACATTTTCACTGTCTTCTCTGAACAGTGTTCTTAGAGGTAATGTCTTCATTAATAGCATACCTTATCCTGTACCTTAAACACTGAAAAGTTTGAGTTTATATATTTCATTTCATATATTTTAATCTATATCTCTCATGTTTTCTAATCAGTAATGTTACATGATCAGATTTTGAACATTTCAGTTTTGAATGTAATCATGCTAATACTTTCCTCTCACACCCAGCAGAAATTTTATCTCCCTTATCTCTCTCTCCAACTTCCAAGAAAGTAAAGTTCTGCGGAATACATCACTGGGGAATCTCTTCTTTGGCACTAAATCCCCTGGTCCAAAAGGGGTCTCACAAGTAGTTCATGGTTTTGCATTATTTTCTTTCCATTGGAATCACATTGTAATTCTGCCATAAGCTTCTAACTTGCAGCCAGCAGAAATCTCGCTTCCACACGAGCTTTCACTCTCAACCAGAATCTACTCTCTCATCTCAAATTGGCCCACCGAGATGAGACAAAAACTTTTAATTAGAATTTTAATATGTAATCCAAGCCATTTATAGATTATGCACAGAGGTGATCTCCTCTGTATTTAATAACTATGTGGAGAACTTAGATAATGTTTAATTCGGTAGAGAGACTATTTTTAACTTTTCTTGGAGTCAGGTTACCTGCAATGTTCCCGGAGAGTCTCTTAGAAGTTCTGTAGGCATGAGGTTTATTGTGTGAATGAGTAACTAACTGACTGTCTGTAGAAAATCCTGGGGGGGATTATAAAAATTGAAATATTCAGTAATAAAAAGAAGATTTTTTTTTCTTTTCACATTGCTTCTGGGAAACCTGATTTCATGTCTCTCAGTTCAAGCTAAGTGGGTGAAGAGATGAAACCCATTGGAGTACCAGGGACTTAGCCTACCTGTTAATGAGTGTGCCCCTAACCTCATGTGTTTATTCCTTAAAAACCCAGCACATAAAACGGTGGGTTGTTGTTTTTCGAGAAACAGTTGGCACTTTATGTTGGACTTATGCTTGGCATGAATTATTTGGCAAATTGGGCACTGAGGTGTGAATTATAAACTTAGGGCTCTATAATAGGCTTTAGGGGTGTTCTTGGAGAAAACCATCTTTGTAGGGATTTCACCAAAAAAGTTGATTGAGAAAAAAAGGCAGGTCTTTTTTCCTGCTCATGAAACAATAAGAAAACAATATGTGCCTTGCACGAATACTGATACCCGTTTGTGTGTGCGTACACACACACACACACACACACACACACACACACGCACACACACTTTGCAGGAGTGTATCCTGCCTTTTATTGAAATGTGCACGTGACTCTCATTAATGTTGATAACCCTCTGCACATGCCACCAAAAATAATGGACCCCCAACTGTGCAAACTGTCTGTATTCAAACATGTTAAGAGCTGAATATTTAAAAATCTGTTTGGCACACCACGCTTGGTTTTCTGAAGACAACAGAAGTTGGACAGAAAGATCAAAGAAGAAGAAAAAAAATCAAAAGCACCATAAAAGATAATGACATCTGGATGGGGCCTGGATAATGCTCTAATTAAATGTACTTACACCTAAGTCTTATCACATGCTCAGGAGTGAGAGCTTCGATGCCCTTTTAAACCGCAGCATTACAGGCAGCATGGGAGGCTTGCATGGGAACTGTTACCTCCGCTGTGATCAGCTCTGTTCTGTATGTGTACCTACAATCTGTCCTCTACTTTCTTGCTCTTTAATTGAATGGGTTTCTGCTATGTTGCTATTAAGAAGATTGTGATAAATTAGGTTATCCCTACAGCTTCCAAAGATATGTATGTTCTTTAAAATGGGTTTGAAAAAAATCAGCTTATCACTTAGATAAAATAGGCTGCAAGATTCTCTTGTTTCATTGCTGGCTCATAGGTTAAGATACTTTTAGGAAGAAAACTTGTCTACTATTCTCCCTGTCTAGGTAATGTCTTTCGACATCCTTTCCCTTCAGAGTGTAATAGAAGTTTTCCTGAGTACAAAGCACAAGGTAGACTTTCAGAAGTCCTCAAGTCAAGCACTTTTAATTTCAAAAAGAATTTCTAAAGTTTACCTTAATTGGACAAAGTTCTAGTTAAATTAGTGTGACTTTTTTTCAAAATGCTGGGATTTAGGACAAGAGACAGTGTGAAAGGAGGGAACTGTGCTTTCTAGGTTCTTTTTCTTTTTTTTATGGAGTTTTGAAATGTCAGGATCTCTTCTTAGGTTTTCAAAACAATAATATATACTGTAGATTTTCATAAGAAGATGGTGGGCAGTGCATAGATATATACTGCATATCTCATTGCCATTAACAGTCATGCGTGGTTAAGCCTCCTACTATTGCATTGAGTATTTGCCCTCTGGCTTTGTAAAGTGATGCTCGAGTGTGGGTTTTACAAAGGAATTTCATACCTATCATAGACTCTGCAACACACCTACTATAGCTGAATATACAACATTTCCTGGGAAAATGGTAACAATGAATGAAATTGGTGTTTGGTCTAGAAAAAAGGCCAACATGCTTGTATATAAAGAAAAAAGGCCAACATGCTTGTATATAAAGTTTATAGGGGGAGTATAAGTCCATTTCTTATCTTAACTCGATGAAAAGCTACTTTTTCTTCTTTTTCTCTTTTCTTTTGTTTTCCTATTCCAAGCTTTTTAATAGTGCTAAATGATCAAATGCAAAGCATTGTGCCTTCTCTCACTCCTTAGAAGAAAATTATTCAGTTAATACACCAAGATGAAATTTGAAAAACCACTGTAATCTAGAAAGGTCCAGGAATTTAAAGAACCGAATGTACTCTGGATCTCAGGGTCCATCAGGAGAATGTAGAACAAGTTAGTTTTCTCCGACTTCCTTAATTGTGTTTTACTGCCTTACGCATAACTTAAACACTGGCGAGGCTTTGGGGAAGCAGGGTCTTTGGGGGGTGCTTGCAAAAGCAGTGGGGTCTAGAGAGAGAGAGAGACCAAAAAGACTTTAGCCCCTAGAAAAATTAGGGGGGTTATTTTTGTGTGGAATGTATTCAATGTACCACTCCCCTAGGCAAAAGATTGGGCCCCTTTGGTTTAGGTAACCCCATTTATGTTCTGGAGTATATATATTTATATCCAGGATGCTTTGGATAAACCCAATTTCTGTCTTCCTTTTAAAATTGGCTGTGCTGTTCATCTTGGATATCAAGGTTTTCTTTTACTCACTAAGTCTTCCCCGTGTAATCTAATGCTTCATTTCTTCCCAGAAAAAAAAGAAAAAAGATGTTTGCATTAAACTTAGCCTTTCAATAATAGTCCTGAAGAGTCTCTCTTTGTGAAGGATACAGGATTAGTTCCTACCATGAGCTCATCTGCATCATCTCCATTTATTTCTCTTGGGTGATGCGAAGACCTTTGCGTTGTCCAAAAAGCACTAGTAAATAAGGAGTTAAACTGAAGGCAGGCTCACTGGTTTGCTGAGATCTGTCAGAGTCTGACTGGCTGGCTACATATCTGTCTCTGGAACAATAGGTACCTGTATTCTGCACGGGCTGCTGGGCAGCACTGACACTCCGGAGAAGGTCTGCCTCTGTCGGCGCTTTCCTGGTGAGAATCCCAAATGACAGTTCCACTTTTCAGTGGAGGAGGAAAAAAATATCTGTCTGCTCTCTTGATGAAGGACAGAGCTTTGATCATTTTTATTCCGGCTTGTCTTGGCCGGAGGTTTTAGGTTCTTAGTCTCAAGTCAGCAGTCTCTCCCTTTTGCTCTCTCTCTCTCTCTTCCTCTCTCTTTCTTTTTCTCTCTCTCTCTTCTCTCTCTGACACACACACACACACACACACACCCTCTCCCTTTCCCTCTCTTTCTCCATTTCTCTCTCTCTCTCTCTCTCTCTCTCTCTCTCTCTCTCTCTCTCTCTTCCTCTCTCTCCCTCCTTCTCTCTCTCTCTCTCTCTCTCTCTCTCTCTCTCTCTGCCCCTCCCTCTCCCTCTCCCTCTCCCTCTCTTTCTCTTTTCCTGTCTCCCTTCATAGGTTCTATGCAGGCAGATGTGTGTCACAGCTGTAACTGAGGCACAGAGCAATAAACATAGTGGAGCCAATTTCCACGATGGCAAGAGGGGCCACCGGAGGTGACAACAATGACAAGGACTCAAGGACCATCCTTCTGACAAGTTTCAGGTAAGAAAATATTTATACCTCGATTCTTGTGTTTTTGCATCCCTGTGGCTGAGAGCGAGTCTCACTAGGGAAACATTTTCGTGAGGGTATCATCTCTGCTGTCACTGCCTGCAAACCTGTGTTCTTGGGGCTTTGTGTTACTAGAATCTTTGGAGGTGAGGCGTGAACAGACTGGGCAAAAGGGTGAGGTGCTTTTTATGTCTATCTGGTGACATTTATCATGCTGTTTAAAATCATATCTGGAAGAAATTCTGTTTGACGATAATGAGCAATGTTTTGTGCAGCGTAGAGCATATGGCCATGTAGAATTCAAGCGATGCTCTTTCATTCTTAATTTGTAATTATTTTTACACTCAACTGTACTGAGGTCAGAGAGTTTTAAAAATTAATGAGCTTCCCTGTGGAGTTCAAATACTAATGTCTGTGTGAGCTGCCACAAAAAGATAAGATTATGCTGGTATATTTTAAACTTCAATTTAACTGTATTATTTTGAACGTACTCCATTTGAAATAAGTGAATTGTACATAAGTTTATGGAAGCCTAAGTATATTAGGATATTAGTTCTTAAAAATTATTTTCAATCACCTGGAGAAATTTTGTCAAAATTAGACTATAGAAAATGATTACTTTGTGTAGAGACATTGCTAAAACTTAATAGACATTATTGTATGACAATGGAGAATGCCTTTTACTTTCGAGGAAATGACAATAATGAATGAGCCACATGCTCAAAAAATCTGCAAAAGGGCTTTCCTTGTAAGTAACATATAAAAATTCAGGAGATATTTAGGGTGAAATTTTGCTGGCATGAACAAAGAAACAAGTGTGCACATAGATGAGAATTCTTTGTCACAAAAATGAACCCGGGGCATGGATTTAGGAGGTTAAGTGAGTCTACATTCTTAGTGCCCCTCGAAAGGGGGTGAGTCCGGACACTTAAAAATTTACCCAAAACTTTCATTTCCCACAATTTCAAAAGCATTGTGTATGTTCCAGATACCACACATTGTTTAAACCAGGGGGATTGAAAAGCAGTCTGAGGATACAGTAATCGGGGCTAAAGATGCTTTTTATCCGGAGTTCCCCATTTACAAGACCCATTCTGAGCTTCCTGTGATATATTGTTATGTAAATACTGTGCAGCCAGGGAGAGCAGCCCTATGGAGATTCAATTTACTCTGAAAGTTGTTCATTATAGCAGGGATGAATGTTATTTATTTGATGTGATTCAAAGGCTGGAAATGACTTTTTCATTGTGGCACCTTTTGTAATGGGTGCTGGGTGATCTAATCTTTTTAATTTTGGCTTTCACACCAGTGGAGATGAAAAGAGATCTGAACTCATTTATCCGTTGCTAGGTCCTCTGGAGACCAAGTCCTGTTCTTGGTTGCTATGGCCAGTCTGACCTCAATCTCTGTGGTTTGGGGGACTTAAGCTGGTTCTTCGTCTTTTTTTTTTTTTTTTTTGAGGAGCATGTACCTTGATTTATGTCCAAAATTGTGGCTGAACATCTTTGTCTGCGATTGATAAATGGTGCCGAACAATTCATCAGTTCTTACAAGTAAACACGGCTGTCCCACTAAAAATATGTTTTGTTCCGAGTTAATGGTATGGAACAAGGCAGCCTCCACCAACAGCTATCTTTCATTGTGGAGGGGGCCTCTGAAACTTGGAGCAAAGTGGAGGAAATGGGCTTTCATTTTCTTGGGTATTAGCATCTCATTTGTGATTCAGCTGGTGCGGCTCTGGGTGGATCGGAGGAGGATCGAGGATGAGAGGATCACCTTTCTTTCCTCACTTTCTCTCCAGTTGGGGCTGCGGATGCCTGGATTCCGCTGGGGCGCTGGGAAGTCAGCAGTAGTTTCTGCGTTGGGGTGGGTCTTTGGTTCGCAAGTGCCAAGTACTCAGGCACAGACAGGCAGGTGTTGTGTGGCTCTGGTGCCTTCAATCTCATGCTGGTTGTTGGAGGGAAAGTTGTAATTTTGGTGACTCCCAGGCATGTTCCGTTGGTGTGCTAATGACGGGTCCCAGGACGACCGCCTCTAGAACCCTGATAGAAGAGAGCCCTGGTGATTAAGAGGCTGTGGAGTGGACAGCCGTGCTCTGCAGATGAGCCCCCATTGCCTTAAAAACTGCTTAATGGATGCTGCAGGCAGCCTACTCTGCTAATAAGAGGACGGGGACAGAGGAGGTGTCTGGAAAGGCATTGATTGCTTACAAGCGCCAACAGCTTCCTTCCGAGATTGTGGCTCTTGCAGTGTAGTTCTTTTCTTTTAATAGTCATATGCTAATGGTTTTTATCCTAAACCGACCAGCACAGAGCATCCTCAAGAAAAATGGGTTTCCTGAGAAGAGGCATCCTCCTCGAACTGAAAGGTAAAAATTCAACATTTTTTAAAGTGCCGTTTTACAAACCATTTCATGTACTTCTTGGCGGTAGCATTGGAAAACTGCCCTCTAAATAAAACTCTTCAAAATCTAAACTATTCTTTTTAAACGTTAAAGTTTTAAGGAGGAGACTGCCTTCGGGGAATTTTATTGTTAGTCATTGGCTAAAATTGCCTAGCTTTTACTGACAAAATGCAATCAGGTGCTTTGTTTACTTTCTGCCTTTTTATGTTTTAGAGGAAAATGCTCATTTTAGGAATCAATACAAATGATCTTTATTATATTTAGATTTTATTCCTAGAACTGGTAGATAAGAACCAGGATTAGGTGGTGCGGAAGGTCTCTTCCGCCTTGAAATGCCCGGAGTTTTCAGAAAGAAGGTGTAAGAATGCCTTGATTGGGTCATCACACTTACTCAACTAATGCCTAGTTCTCTTTACTGGAACTGCAGTTAAAAGTTCTATGCGCTGTTGTACAGGTAATAATTTTGGCTGGAAAGAACTTCCAAAAAAAATTGATTTTTGAAGGTATTTTTTTAAAACTGCTGCTTAGCGCTTTATTAAGATGGGGGTTTTGCAAAGCTCAATTGTGGCTTCTTAACTTGGGTTTCTTCAAGATAATACTTTATTTAAGTGGTTAATGTCACAAGAAATATTAAATTCTAGGTATCCAAAGAAGACAAATACTCCCCGGTATGTGGTATGTATCAATGTATATATATGAGCATCTTTTAATAGAAAATGTCATATAAATATCTCATTGTGTTTTGCTTTGCTGTTATGTCAGAAGATTTAAGTGAATGTTGGATAGTGCTCAATTTCCTGAAATGATTAAATTCAGTCTCTGAAAAATCTGGGGAGAAGGCCTGTAATGACATTTTGATAGCTTTCATTTTAAGGTGTAATAGAAATTGAGTAAAATATTTTAATAGCTATTCTCTAATATCTCATTTCAAGTACAATGTTTTTATTGCTCATTCTAGCTTACAATTTTCTGGTGATGATAATGTTGGCTGGTAATTGTTTCTTACATAGAAATCATTTTATCCTTGTGTGAAAGTTCTTTCGGAAAAGTCTTCATGCATATATTTCAGCTGAAGCAATTGCATTGAACTCGGGATAAAACAGTATTTCCAGATTCCTCCTATTTTAGTTTGGTACTTCCTTACAAGAATTAGGTGTATCTTAAAGGGAGCAATATTATATTTGATAGTTTGTTAAAGAGGAAAAATAAAGAAGCATACAAATCAGGGAAAGACTGAGAAAACAGGAGGAATAAATACTATGCCTATTACAAAATTGACTGTGCTTCCCAGTGGCATGTCATTTTTTTAAATTTAAATATGGGCTGAGAAATAATGCATATGTATGTAAATATCTAGTTATTATGTCTATCTTTATGGAATAGGTAAGTGCAGATACAGAAATGTAACAGGATTGCAGCCAATGATACCAGGAAGATCTTGGCCCCTCAGTACTTTCAGGAGACTTAGACCCAGTCAAGTTAATCACATCACTTTTAAAGAATCAAATCTTTTGGGAACTAGAGTTGTGACATATTAGATCAAATTATGTAAGTCAAAATGAAATCCTTAAATCAGTCATTCTGTGCAACTTACACAAAGCCATTAGCTTCCAAACTGCATTGTTCTTAGAACTCTAGGTGGAAATATTTTTTATTCAATTTAACTTAATTGTAGTGAATATTTAAAGTCAAGATAGAATATGTGTGCTGAATTGACACGCCGTCAGTGCAAATATTTATAGGAATAAAATTAAGCTCTAGTATCTGATGATTCTCCCCTCCTAAAATGTTTACTAAATTTCCCCAAGTTTGCTTTCTTTTTGTAATTCATATTATTTTCCAAGTACTAGTGTGGCAGGACAGTTGGTTACTCTTCATTTCTTCCTGCCCTCTATAATTTTGTCTTTTGTCTTTTCTTGGTATGCCAACATTATCTGTCACCTAGAAAGTTCTATTGACTTTGAAGCTGTTTGTCTGACGTATTTGTCTAATTTGAGGGGGAACCCAAAAACTAGTGCCATTATAAATTGTGTATAAAGTGCTGAGAGACTTGAATTGGCCTTGGGTTGATATTCAGCTATAGACTTTTCCTGGTGGTACCAGGTAAATTCAATAAAATCTTTCAGCTGCCTTAGTTTATTTTCTACAAAGTGGCAAACCTTTGATTTACATTGAGCATAATCTAGAATATTTAATACAGTGAAGGCATCACCCCAAATTCCTATTTCAGCATGATGTTCGATGCATGGTAAAGTTTTACCTACTGTTGTTTCATGTGTTAATCACCTCTGACATCCAAAAGCAGATTTTAATTTGTATTGCCATCCGTGGGATACTTTCATTTAAATGTTACCAGAATAATTGAAGAAAATAAATTTATGCTAAAAAGCTTAACTATATGTTCTAGCATCCACTAATAATGAATGGAAATATTTAAAAATGTGTTCAAATTTTTAAATGTGAAAATTGAAGTTTGATTAATGGTGTTTGTGATTTTATTTTTTATCAAGAGATGGCCTGTGTATGTTCATAATGACCAGAGTGCTTCTAAAGTTGCTAGACTGTGTGTGACCTTACACCATATCTATCGTGAACAGAAACTTTTTACATTCTTAATAAGTCTCCGAGCCATCATTTATATTATTAATGTTGCTGAATGTTATTTAAGCACCTGTACGTATGGTTCATAAATCCTTGGATTTCCTGTAATTTTCTAACAGTGGAGTTCACAGTCCAACTGCAAAGACTAAAATATACCATAAGGCTAGGACTTTCCTTAGAGAAAGAAACGCAAGGCAACACACTGTGGTCAGGAACATATGGTGTTTAATTACCACAGTCTCAAGGGTTTTAACATAGTTTACTGCAGGCATCACAGAAAATACTGGATTTTCCAGAAATATTTGAAGAATTCAATTTGCTGGAAATCTGAAACATGGAAATAAATTAAGTAGTATAACAACAATGTGCTGCCATATAGATTTAGAAAACATTCATTCATTCAACAAACATTTATTCAGTGCCTATCCTGTGCTAGACATTATTCTTGAGGCTCTTAATTTAGTAGTCACCATTAATTTAATATTCATTATTTGGTTGATTTTACAAATCACCAGCTATTCATACATCATCAGCTAATCACATCACAATCCATATAATTCTGGAACTTGTATTTTTCTTGCCTATTCTTTAAATGACTCTAAGTACAATCTAGGCATAAATACCAATTCCAAAGAATACACTGGTAAAATGGTCACAATGTGTTTTAAAATGTTATCTTATTGATAGGTATTTAGAAAAGCATCACACATCTAAAAGCATCACACCTTTTCCCTCACTACTCAGGCCCCCGCTGCAGCAGACACTAAGCCAGTTTTATTATTTTTACACTTCCTTCCAATGCTTTTTATACTTCTTACACTTAAGGGACCTCTAATTCTAATTACTCATGTCTGACAGTTATTTTTTACATGCCAGTTAATGTGCTAAACCCTTTGCCTTTGTTTTCTAATTTAATCCTTTCGATTACATTTTGAGAAAGGTAGAATCACTCACTATCCCTGCTAGTCGATGAGGAAACTGAGGCTTTAAGAAGTTAAGTAACTCCCTGGAGGTCACCGAGCCACTAAGCATCTGAGATGACTTAATACCGAGGTCTTTCAGATTCCATTCATTCTTCTAGTCATTCAACAAATATCGGGAAGCTTCTTTGATGTTGTAGGCCCACTGGAAGTGTTCAGAATAAAGCAGTGGCTCTATCAGGCAGGTCTCTGCCCTTGGAATATGAGCTCAGAGCCACCTTGATCCTTTCACTATATTAATCCTCTTTGCATCTATGTAGTCCCCAGAGCCAATGGGATAAATTTTTTAAATTTCAAAACTTCATTAGACTTATCACCATTTGGCTTTCGTCTTTTCAACTGCATTATTGCCGATTCCTAAATAGGAGTTTTCTGCGCTGGAAGGCTGATCTGTTCACTGCCCTCACGAAGTCCGCCTTGTGTTTGCTCTCATCACTCCTGCACCTTACACACGTTGCCACTGCGTTCTCAATCCCTCCCATCCTTCAATGTCTGGTCAAAGCCCATGGATCCCACAAAGTCTTAGAAATGAAATCCTAAAATTATTTTATCTGCATTGATCGGTGGACACATGACATTTGCAACAACTAATGTAATTTCAGGCTAGGTAACGTTTCACCTATTTCCTGTGTCCCAGCGAAGAGTCCGGGGAACTATGAGTAAACGAAGAGAAGAAAGTAACAAAAGTAAGACTGGAAGGTTTGGAGGCAAGAACCCCACTGCCTAGCACAGTGTCTGGCATAGAGGACGCAGTTAACATACATTTGAGGCTGGGAAGAGGGGAAGTGGGGGGCTAAGGAGGGGAGAGACTGACAACGGAGGAAACAGCAGGGAAAGAAAAAGAATGTTCCTAAATGTATAGCCCAGGACCTTCAAAAATCTTTACATTTTTGAGGGTCAGAGATCCTATTAAGGCATATATAGGCATACACAATAATCTTACTTTCAAATATATTTTTTGCTTCTTCTGAGAATAATTGTCACCCATCAATATTAATACCTTATGTTTCCTATCACTATTCATGTCCATGAAATAGCTGATTCTAAATGTAGTTTTATTGTCTTATGCTGTATATGATTACTTCTCTCTCCCTTGGGATATTTTTCAGTATCATAGAAGTTGCTGACCACCATTGTCACCAAAAGAGCCATCTTCTTAACGACTATAAAGTTTTTGTGTGTGCGTTTTTTATTTTGTTTTATTGATTTCAGAGAGGAAAGGAGAGGGAGAGAGATATAGAAACATCAATGTAGAAAGATGATCATTGATAGGTTGCCTCCTGCACGCTCCCCACGTAGAATTGATACAGCAACCAGGGCATATACCCCGACCAGGAATTGAACTGTGACCTCCTGGTTCATAGGTCGACCATTTAGCCACACTGGCCAGGCATAACGTTTTATTAGTTAATACTTCATGGTGGATTTTTTCCCAATAAAAGGCAATTTAACATTCAAAATCCTAGTGCAAAATTTCTTCTGTTAACAAGCAGCTCTTCTGCTTAATTTTACTTACATTTTTGAATTGTATTCAAAAGTATAGTCTTGAAATCTCAAGTATGAATATATATGTATATATATATCATACCCAGTGCCTAAGGTAAAGTTAAAGTAGAAATTTTACTTTATAGGAAAATCTAGATGAATATTTTTTTAAAATATATTTTATTGATTTTTTATAGAGAGGAGGAGAGGGATAGAGAGTCAGAAACATCGATGAGAGAGACACATTGGTCAGCTGCTTCCAGCACACCTCCCACTGTGGATGTGCCCACAACCAATGTACGTGCCCTTGACTGGAATCGAACTTGGGACCCTTCAGTCCACAGTTAGACGCTCTATCCACTGAGCCAAACGGGTTAGGGCTAGATGAATATTTCTCTTTTTTAAAAAAAAAAATATTTTATTGATTTTTTACAGAGAGAAAGGGAGAGGTATAGAGAGTTAGAAACATCAATGAGAGAGAAAGATTGATTCAGCTGCCTCCTGCACACCCCCTACTGGGGATGTGCCCGCAACCAATGTACATGCCCTTGACTGTAATCGAACCTGGGACCATTCAGTCCGCAGGCTGATGCTCTATTCACTGAGCCAAACCGGGCTAGATGAATATTTTTTAAGCAACTATTACATATGACCTCTGCTATGGAGCTATTTTATTGACTGTGAGAGCCATGACTTGTATACATAGATATAGATACAGGGCTTCCTTCAAGAAAGTACTACTAACACATAATTACGTGCAACACACCCTGGTATTCCTGGGTGAAGCAAGCTAGAAAGGTTGCACCTTGACGCAGAGAGCATAGCCTGTGTGCACTCTCTAATTTATATGGGAGCATTCTGCTGAAGCAGCCCTGTTCTTTGGGAATTCCTACTTGCTACTTGAGATAAGTGAGGATAAAGCCTTGCCCCTGAGGCTTTCTTTGAGCCACCTTCTGCTTTGAAGAAATAAGAAATACTGTATTGTAATAGTAGCAGTTGAACAGTCCAGGAGAGTTCCAAAAATGAAACAGTGCTCCCAATGCTTGCTGCATGCTGTGTTGATGTCAGTGAAGTGCAGAGGATGGGCTTGTCTCCCCTTTAACCCTAACTATCTATGGCCCTTTCATTTTGACACTAATTTCAGGCATGAACCTTGGCACTCAGCTACAGGGTGTAATCGTTAGTATCTTGCTGCCACCTGGGTGCACAACGGAGAACAATATTTAGCCCCTGTGATTTGCCATAAGAACACACCACATGCAGTTGGAAAGGAAAATGTTTAATCAGCCAGTTTTCTCCACATAGTTCCAATCAGTTAGGTCGGTTGAAGATTTTATTTTCTCTGGATTAACCGGTTGTTTTGTGACTGTGACGATAAAGCCTTTGGCTCCCTCTTGAATTCATATCAGAAAACTTTGGGGACATTGCATGCCAATTTGAATGTGCAAACAAATATATATATATACACACACACACACACATATATATAATTGACATATATATTATATATTTAATTGATTTTTTACAGAGAGGAAGGGAGAGGGATAGAGAGTTAGAAATATCAATGAGAGAGACACATTGATCAGCTGCCTCCTGCACACTCCCTACTGGGGATGTGCCCGCAACCAAGGTACATGCCCTTGACCAGAATCAAACCTGGGACCCTTGAGTCTGCAGGCTGACGCTCTATCCACTGAGCCAAACCGGTTAGGGCAAAAATATATATTTTAAGCATGCTAAGGTAATAACTCATTTTGGCCAAATTATTTTTTTAAGTTTCCCCAGTCCTCTCTTTTGTTGTTTTGGTTATAGATTTAATATGAAAAAAGTGGCATATGAATAATATCCTTCCATTTTTTTAAGGACATTGTATGATGATGCTGTTGATCTTTAGGAGACATTTCATTTGGTGACATTTACAAATATAGTTTCATGTTAGCAGCTTTTAATTTTAATATAAAAAATAATGAGAATGGTATAGATTTCAAGTGCCAAGGAAGTCACCTTGGAGATGTACACTTACATAAAGAAAACATGAAACATACCTCACTTCCCATCAGATGTTGTGCTTATTTAGTTTAGAAAAAATAGTTTTTAAAAGTATGAACATGGTATAAGAATAGAACCATCTGTATAAATAAGCAACATATCATCTTAAAGACTTTCAAATTGCTAGAAATATTTACATCCAGAGTTTAATCCTGCTAATTCAATGCAATACAGTCCACTTCAATTCACCAAGGCACTCATTGGATTTCTAACTGTTCTGAACATTTTAACCTCCCCCAGTCAATTATCTCTTTGGTGGTGTTATTATTATTATTTTTTGTTCTGTAAAGACAATATAGGAAATGTTGGAACATATGGCAAAGAATGTCTAGCTCTTTAGCACAAAACAAAATATTTTGAAGAGTTCAGAATTTCTACGTGGGTTGGGATATTTTTTTTTCTTTCCAAGATGGGTAAAAATTGGTACAGAATATGATCTTTTTAACTAAAATTGCATCTTTTTTACTCAAAAATTATAATTATTATCATAAATTTGAGAAGACTTCAAGTCATTTATTTACTCAGTTATTTAATTGGCCTTTTTTCTCTTCATGATTTTGTCTGACCAGTGCTGCTAAAGTCACTGGGGAGGATTTTACAAAAGGAGAATATATGATATTTCCCTTGTCAACTATAGCATAATTGGAGAGAGAAAAACAACTCAAAAGAACATATTGGATAATATAATAAAATTACTCCTAGCAATCATACTTCAGTGCTGTGAATGGAGAAGCTATTTCCTCACAGGTAGAAAGCAATACTAACAATCAGGTATCGCTTTTTGGCTCAGAATATTGTTTCAGATTATTTGTTGTGAGAACAATAATAGAACATTGAAAATAAAGGCTAGTTCTTAAAAATGGATTTTACAATTTTCACCAATTGACTTCATCAGCAAAATGAAGATTTTCATTTCATGAGGACTCAAAAATAATTAACTCTGTCACATGGTTAGTGATTAATTCAGTGAAACATAAATATTTATTGTTGGTTTATAATAAAACCAGAGGACTGGTGCATGAAAATTTGTGCATTTTGGGGGTGTGTGGGGGATCCCTCAGCCTGGCCTGCACCCTCTTGCAGTCCGGGAGCCCTCAGGAGCCTAAGCCGCAGTCTGGCCTCCCTCTGAGGGAGGCGACTGGTTGGCTGATCAGGGGATAATGCCTGCCAGAGTGGCTGGTCACTGCCCCCAATTGTTGTCTTCTCCCTCTGCCCGTCCCCTTCCTCTGCCCGCTGGTATCCGACTTGGCTGGCCTGGTGCCACCCACTCACTGGCCCTGCCCCCAGCAGACCTGTCATTCCTCCTTTTGGTCACTTTGCATATTAGGCTTTTATTATATAGGATGTGGGGGAAGGTGGAGTTTACCATTGCCATTATCACTGTACTTCATGATATTCTTCTAAAATTTGGACACAAATGTAAACTAAAATGGTTTTTGAAACACTTCGACTTCCTTGCTATTTTGAGAAGACAGGCTAACACATTCTACACACCAGAAAATTTTTCAAAGCTGTCTTTCACAGCACCCTTGGATGAGTAAAGCCCTGCCTATAGCTTTACTCTCTGGCAGAAATATTACTCCATCCAACCATGTTGATAAGAACATTGTTCCAAATAAAACTTAACATTAAGCAAAGACCTTTGGGATTGGTTTAATTGTTAGTTTCTATCTTGAACATAAAGTTTTAGGATTTTAAGAATAAACCACAACTTTGTATGTGCATTATCATTTCCAAAGCCAAAGATTTGCGAGCCAAAGAAATTTAAAACTTTACTTAACACCTTGACATGTTTGCCTTTATTTACATTGAGACAAGTGTGCTGAAAAGCCCAGCCATCACTTAATTATTCTCTTCTCTTATCTTGTGGAGTTTGTATTTTGCAGACATAGAAAGCATACTGGCGATTTTTGGGGGGCCATTTTCTGCCTTCTCTGCTCAGGAATAGAAAAATGCTCATCCCATTCTCACCAGACATCTCCTGTGGACAGTATATGCCATCCACTAAGCACTGGAGGACAGATGTTCTGTTATTAAGGGGTCAGGGGGAGAGAGTAGCAAATAAACAATTCTCCAGTGTACCCTATTATGTGAATGGATACATCACGGGGAGAATCTGGTGGAAGGATATATAATGAGCCCCGCTTGGAGACTAGATAGTAGCATTTTCTCCAGAATGTGGCAGCTCTTCTTGTGTCTTTGGGAAGAAGGCTTAGTACACACCTGTCTAACCAGGTGAGAGCAGAGACACTACACACCTTCTCCCTGTGACTTGTGAATGCCCTTGGTGCCCCAAATAAGCAACTCCTCTCACTGCTACCTGCCCTGAGCTGCATTTTATTTTGATAGCCACGTGCAGTAGGCACTTTTGAACACCATGCAGTGTAAAAGGTATGGTTGAGAACTTCTTCAATGGGACTTCTCCCTACTTCCCTCCTCTGTGGGAGATTTGGAACATGAAGACTAGTGACTTTGAGACATTGTATCTATCCTATCTCTGAAATTACACACTTAGTCTCTCTCACATCATTTGGAAAAAAACACCAACCCAACTCTTTTTCTTAGTCACATTGGGGCTGTAAGTGAAGCAGAAGTCTTTAAGGCCAGAAGGATGTAGGCTTTGTAATCAAACCAAATCCCATTAACTGCTGTGACCTTGGACCAATTGTTTAGCATCTTTGAAACACAGTTTCTTCTTCTGTGAAACGAGGATTATAATTCTCACATTATTAATATTTCTCGGCCATTTCCCACATGTTAGGCGTCAGACTCACATGGGCTATGAGGCAAGTACTATTATTCTCCACAGCTTACAAATCGTCACGCCGAGACTTGGAGAGGCTAAACACACACATACACAAAGCACACGTAGCTCTTTAGGAGTGGGGCATCTTCTTGGTTCTTTACTTCCCCTAGAATTCATTTTTAGGAAAGGAATTGCAGGGTGAAAATGTGTGTACACGATCCATGTAGTTAGTTTCCAGAAGGTGACTTCGTTTTGAGCCCTTGATGATGAGAGGAGTATGAAAGCCGTAATTTATGGTCCACCATGTTGTCGCATGGCAAACTGATGCTGCCTGCGAGTTTGCAAGTGGCCTTGGAGAGCTATATGCTATGAGAGCTGCTTTATGCTCTTCTTCTTGAAGATGGTGATGTACTCTTCTCTCGATGGGCACAACTCCTTTTCAGTGAAGACTCTGGATAAACGGCTGTGGCATGAAATCGAATGCTAGTCCACAAGGCAATTGCTATGCCTCTGATGAAGGGTGGATGCCATTTCCAGAAGAACTTGACATTCTCAGGGAGGAGTGTAATAGCCTTAAAAAATTTTATATTTGGGATTTTTGTGACTCTTGATAGAAGAAAAAAAAAGTAAGATATACTAGGAGCTTAAAACTTTTATTCTATTGTAGCTTCATCTGCTGCCATTCTCTATTTGTAAGACACTGCTAATTTCAGTGCCTTCTCCACTTCATATGCAGGCTCTTGAAGTCTGTGGGATGTCCAAGTGGGTATAGAAACACAAAAACAGCACAGTCCCTTTGGTTAAGAATAACAGGCCAGTTTTCTTTCTTGCTTTTGTGCGCTCTCTGGAGTTCACCCATGCATGATGTTCCAGTTGACTTCAAAGGCAAGTCTATGGTTGGATTATCTCCGCAGGACAGGGAGCAAGGTAAGAAACAGGCTTAGTGCTTTCAAGGCCCACTGGGGAGCTGATAGCGCCAAGCTATGTGGTTACCAAGACGACATGTTCATTATGAACAGGTAAATTTGCATAGTTCCTTCTACTTTATCGTCACTGTTAAAATAATTTTTAAAAAGATGACTGAGCAGCCCTTTAAAAGGTTGACTTATAGCTATGTAATTCCTGCACTTGGGGAGTTTAAAGTCTAATAAAGAAGACGTAGATATAATGAATTTGGAGTGAGAAAATACCACTGAAGTCATGAAGGCATGAAACTTACAAATCATAGGATAATTTTAGGTATTAAAAAAAGGAACAGTGTAAGGAAAGATGTGTGCTTGAGAAGTTGTAATTAAGGTGTGTTTGCTTCCCTGATCTTGCCAGCAAAGGTAGACTTCTTACAGAAGGCGAGAGTCAGGCATTGCAGAGGGAAGGAAGGGAGAAGACTGGCTGAGTTGAAGACATCATCACAGACTTTGGCCACACTTTGGGAGAAGGCTTAGTGTTGAAAGAATTGTTGGATGAGGTGGGCATTGAGATAACTTGGCAGAGACTGGAGCAGGTTAAGAGACAAAGCAGACAGGGCAGGGTGACGTGTCCCCCTGGACTGTGAAGCCAGGAGGAGCCTGTGATATACAATATCAACGTGGAAACCTAAGGAGGAAGTGGAAGTAATGTGGTCCATGGAAAAGCAGGGAAACATCCCTGGCAGTTCCGCTGTGCATTAACAATAGGCTTATTTATGATGTCTGAAAGCTATACAAAGAAGAGTGTCAATTTTCAGAAATCAGAGGACCAAGATGAAAGAGGTCAAAATAATTCAAGTGAGTAATTGCCCTATCCTGGGCTGAGACAGTAAATGTGATGTTAAAAAAGAAAAAAAAGAAAAAAAGAAGAAATGCATTTAGTAGTTGTGAAGGAAATAATCAAATAAAATAACGACATCAACGAAATCTAACACCATAGAAAGAGGATTCAGAACCAGTAAAGAATAGGAAGGATCGCCGAAACCGGTTTGGCTCAGTGGACAGAGCGTCGACCTGCGGACTGAGGGGTCCCAGGTTCGATTCCGGTCAAGGGCATGTACCTGGGCTGCAGGCACATCCCCAGTGGGAGATGTGCAGGAGGCAGCTGGTCGATGTTTCTCTCCCATCGATGTTTCTAACTCTCTATCTCTCTCCCTTCCTCTCTGTGAGAAATCAATAAAATATAAAAAAAAAAAAAAAAAAAAAAAAAGAATAGGAAGGAAATAAAAATCACTTGAAGGTTTTGCTTCTTTGATAGAGAAATGACAGAGCAAAACTGAGTGAGGATATATAGCAAATCCTAGAAAGAGAAACAAACGTACTTATTGCATGTTTGGTTTTTTTCCTTCTGTCTCTAACATGAAAAAGAAAGAGAATAAAGTTATTTCTTTGCACTTTGATTTATTCCATTTAATCCCTAGGATCACAGAGTGTATGTTAGTTATATACTGCTCAAAGCACTTTTTAGTGCCCGAGCTCTCACACACCAGAGTTCTGTGTGGTCATTTCATTTGGCATTGTCCAGAGAGTCACTACAGAGAGAAACAACTGTCTGCGTGGTAACCAAAGGCATAGACTTTGTATTACTGAACCTCAGATTGAATCTCAGCTGTGGTTATGTTCTTTCTAGTGAATAGAACAGAAACAATAATGAATCATTTGTCTCCAGAAATTGTCATTCTGACTTTTGTTTTGGCAACACTGTATATGTACTCTGGCTAGAACAATCTTCCCTTGATTTGTCTTCAAACACTTGGTATTTGACTTTGAAAGGGAAGAAAAATATTGTGTGATTCAAATGAGAAGCTCATTCAAAAGAGAAAAGACTATGTGTATAGCTATCTTTTCTAATTACTACCAGTAGCCATTTTTCTCCCAAGATACATGCCATAATTTTATGACCTTGAAACATGCTCAATATTTGCTTCAATATCCACAAAACGTAATTTCATATAATTTCCTAAATCTTAGAAATTAGAACAGGACTTTCGGTCTTTTCTTTTAGCTGGAAATTCTGGAAGAGGAAGCCATCAAAAGTAAGCACCTCATTTTATAGTTACAATGAAGGCTGAACTTGAAGAAGGGATTTGTTTAAGGTCACAGGACTAGGTAGAGTCAGAAAACTCTCAAATATGTTCATATCCAGACTGAGCCTCTTTGAACTATGCTGTGGTGTTTCTTCCCAGTGTAGAAGATTATAAACTACTTTGTGCATTTCCTTGTCCCCACCTTACAAGTCCCAGCATCTGGCACCTTCTTTCACTTCACAACTGAACTGATGGTTCTTGAATTGCTAAATCCAGTGGAGGTTTTGCACTTTTCCTGGATCTATCTGCACATTTAGCCCATTGATCACTCTTTCCTTCTTAAAGTTCTCTGCTCCCTGCCTTCCACGGGGCCTTACTCACCATATCATCATCTAATCATTACTTTCTGTCTCTTTTCATGAACTTCTCTTCCTCCTACTCGTGGTTCATCCTCAGCCCATTGCTCTCCTCACTCACACTCTCCTTCCATACTCTCATCTACTGTCATGATTACAATTATTCATAAATTTTATATGTAGACAAATCTCCTTCCTCCAATTCAGACTCAACTATCCAACTGCCTGCTGGTCCATTGAGCACCTTTCAACTCAACGTGTGTAAACCAATCTTCTCATTGTTCCCCTTCACCTCTCCACCCATGCTCTCTACATTGTTTTGTGGAATTGCTGTCCATTCATTCATCCAAACTAGAAACACAGTTATTTTCCCACTTTTGCTATTTTCCACATCAGACCCATTACTGGACCTGCTACTCTTCCATCCTAAATGCTTCTTGAACCCATCTATGATGACCGTCATTACTACCACTGTCATAGTTTAGAACAGCTGCTGCTGCTGTGACTTCTCCCTTATTTGGGTGTCTGCACCATTGAAATGGCCTTTCTTCTACCAGCTTTGTCCGCATCAAACATCGTACATACAATCCAACTTAAACCTGCCTTCCAAGCTGAAAACCTTCTCATGTTTCCTCACCCTGCTAAAATTCAAAATAATCTCAACTTAAATTCTAGCCTTCACGATGCTATTTCTTGACTCTCTCTGGTCTTATCTCTAACAATTTCCTGCTTTAAATTGTGTTTTTCAGCACCACACAGCCGCTGTGAATTCTACATAAACCATATCATTTATTTGTTTTTACATCTCTTTTGCCTCTACGCCACTTCTTTGTCTCAGTCCCAATCTTCCTTTCATGAGTCAATACAAGTGTGTCACCTCCTCCAAAATCATTTCACATATATGTCTTGTCACTTTCCATTCCAACTATCTTCATCAAGCCCTTTGCATATTCCAGTTATGGCATTAACTATATTATTTTCTAATTTGTATTTTTGTGAGTTATGCAGTCCATTCACAGATGTTAGGAACCTGCTAGCAACTTATTTTTTTCCATTAACTTCAGATGTCTTTGGATAGGAATTTGGTATAGAACTAATAATATTTGCTAGTTCCACTGCTGACAACTAAGTCAAGATACTACTCATTTAAGGATATTGATAGATGGATAGATGGATAGATAGATAGATATAGAGATATACATATATTAGATGTGTCTATATATTTTGCCTTTGGCTTTAATTTAATTAACCTTTCATTTCTTAATGGTAACTGAGTCATAAATATACATATCTCTTTATTGTAACTTCTCCCCCAATATCCATACTTTAACTATATTTTACTCCTAAAAGAAGCTGAAATCCAAGAAAGATTTATATTATCGGCTTGCACAGGACACCAAGATTAGTTTAAAAATTTCGTAAGAATCTAGTTTCTCAATCTTCTTTCTATTTTATAATGTTGCTTCTCTGTGGGGTTTTTTTTGAACATTTAAAGGCATATTTTATGTGATGTATATTCAGGCACATGCTAAAACATGAATTTTCCAGGGTGGCCAGTTACCATGCCAGAGAAAAGATTTTAAAAGCTTTATTTTTCTACATTTCATATACAGGGTGTGCCAAATTGGTTTACAGTTGTGAGTACGCAAAACACAGAGCATGTTCTTATATTATTTTTTATTAATTATTGTATTATTTTCTGCTAGAAGCTAATTCCAGCAGGGCATAATAAAATGCAAAAAGTCCTCAAAAGGTTGATGGGCTTCTATATTCAGCAGGGCTGAATCATATATTTTTTAAAAATATATTTTATTGATTTTTTATAGAGAATAAGGGAAAGGGATAGAGAATTAGAAACATCATGCCCTAACCGGTTTGGCTCAGTGGATAGAGCGTCGGCCTGCGGACTGAAGGGTCCCAGGTTCGATTCCGGTCAAGGGCATGTACCTTGGTTGTGGGCACATCCCCAGTAGGGGGTGTGCAGGAGGCAGCTTGTCGATGTTTCTCTCTGATCGATGTTTCTACCTCTCTTTCCCTCTCCCTTCCTCTCTGTAAAAAATCAATAAAATATATTTAAAAAAAAAAAAAGGAAAGGAAAGGAAACATCAATCAGCTGCCCCCGCACACCCCCTACTGGGGATGTGCCCACAACCAAAGTACATGCCCTTGACTGGAACCAAACCTGGGACCCTTCAGTCTGCAGGCTGATACTCTATCCACTGAGCCAAACCGGTTAGGGTAGGGCTGAATCATATAGTTGCCTGCTGGAATAGCTGAAAGCATTTCCCTAAACCTGAAAATCTACATGTTATTACCTGCTGCTGGCCAAACATCTGAACAGCCTAAGGCATTTCCCCCAACCTGACAATGCCTATTGTATACCAAACCTTACCTACCTTTTGATATGTATATCTGCTTTGCTTTAGGGCAATTTATGTTAATAAAAAAAGCTAGGGGTCCAGAGATTCAGAGAACTTGGTTACTGAAGCTAGGTCTCCTCTGGCTCCCCCATGTATTCCAAATTTATATTTCTAGTCTCTTTATTAATTTATGTGCAGCCCTTCTCCAGATTCCTGAACCCTTCTAGATGCTGAGAAACACCCTGGCAATTTTCCATAAGAACAACTGTAAACCTACTTTTACCCCACCTCGTATATAGTTTTCATACAATGAATTAGCATAGTAAGTTTTGCATTCTCCAAAAATACTACAAATGCTATTCTCTCAGGAAGAAGAGTGAGGTTTATTTTATGTTAATGAAATACCAAACAAGCCCAGCCAACTTGCTGGGCATATTTAAATCGGCACATCTTTGGCAGTAAGCTACATAGTATTTCCATCCGTGCAAATATTTTGAAAAAATTTACCTTAAGCAATTTTTTTTGGCCAGATTATTTTCAGGACAAAGTTGGGAATTCAGGAATTGGAGCAGTTTTCACAATATTATCAACATTTCCAAAGACTGGTTAAATAAGCTCCATTATTATCCTAATCAATCAGCTCAAGCCTTTCTTTCTACTCCCATCACACACACCCAAACTTCAGCACTTGGCACACATGGGTGTGAATGTAATGAAAAGTTCAGATTTAAAAACACTGCTTGTAGAGTTATTCCATTTCTAATTTATATCCCTGCTACCTATGTTTTATTTGTTCACAATTTCTTTTTTGTTCTTCCTCGAATCAGAGAGGGAACAAACACATATTCGCCAAGAAATCACTCTTAGGTAAATAGATTTACTCTGTTTTTTTTTTAATGACACCATCTAGTTTTAATTAATCTATTCTTTATTGTGTCTACTAACCTATTCTCTTGTAGATCAAAAGCAGCCTTATATAATACACAAACAGATGAGCATGATTGTGTTCCAGTGAAACTTGACTTACACAAATAGGTGGCATGCTGGATTTAGCCCACTAGTTCTTGTTTGCCTATGCCCCACTTAACTCTTTTATTTTGAATTTTAAAGTCATAGACATAAAGACCAATGCTTCCTTAATGAGGAAAATTTTCTAAGTACCGCGCTCTAACCGATTGCACCACTGGAGCTCCAAGGAAAATTTTAGGTTATATCAAAGACAATGAATTCTTCAAGGGTTAGAAAAAATTAATAATATTTAAGATATATTCTGTATTTGAAGTTACTGCTTATACAGTTGTTAGTTTCTTGAGGGGAGTGAGTAGATCATAATCCATCTTATGCTCTCACATGACAAAGTGCTAGTTCATGGAAGAGGCACAGTTTTGAACAAACGAATGCGTGATTAGGACCCTGGACACCAACAAATAAGTTGATCACATATAGACAATATATCAGAACCAATTTTTAAAGATTCTTAAGTTCTCTGTGCTCTGTTATTTCAAAGAATCCCAGATTGGCTGCACTGATGTTGGGATATATATTGGTGCCATCAACAGTAGGGAAAGTGGTGTGTGTTCCCAACTGAGCCCATGTTCTGAAAGGGATGCTTGTGGGGTTTTATATGGTAAGCAGGTATGGATAGGTTTTTAATATGAAGAGTGCATTTTTTTCTCCAATGCTTTAAATCTGTTTTATTAAAACTAAGAAGGTTAACTCTTTTAGCTGCAAATGTGGGCTGAGGAGCATGATGAATTTACTAGTATTTTCGACTCCTTAGATTTGAGGTTATTGTGGGCATCGAGTCCTGATTGAAGCTTTGGAAGTTCTTGTTACAGGTACGTGACCATGTGCTAGAAAGTGTGCTCTCTACATCAATGAAAAAATATCTATTCTACAGAACTCTGTGACCAACATAGATAGTTATAGGCTCTATTATAAAAGACCTGTAATTATATTCAACAATCCCTAAGTATAGGTGCCATAACTTACTCTTCTTGTCTCTTTTAAAATTAATTATAAGTATAGCAGTCATAACATGGAAATTTAAAGAGTTAAAATTTAAGTAACTCCCTCTCCTCCTTCTGCCCCTCCCTCCCCAATTCTGCAATTCTCTTCCCATCTACAACATCTATTAACAGATTGACCTTTGTCTTTTTACACTTTTTCTTTACATACAATTGTCTATGTGTGTCAACAGATTGACCTTTGTCTTTTTACACTTTTTCTTTACATACAATTGTCTAACTGGGGGAAATATATATTTATATCTAATCATCTATATCTATATCTATGCATATCTAGATAGATAGATAGATAGATAGATAGATAGATAGAGGGAGAGAGAGAGATAATTCTCCCTCACTCAGTTAAAGTACTACCCCATATATAACTACTTTATACTTTTCTCCCCTCCCTTTTCTACACCGTACTGTGCTTATAGTAATGCATATTTAAAAATGTGCTTGTAGTAGTTAATTAAGAAGACAAAAATAGCTCTTCCCATGGGGGGGGGGGGGATGAATATCTACTTTCATTCATCTAGTTTTACTACTAGTTGGTTCACGGATGACTGTTGATAGCCTTATTTTACCAGCGCTCTGCCAGATATATCCTTGGTTCTTACTGTGGCATATATTTTTATTACTGTGTGTTTACACTTATAAAGCCATGAGGACCCATTTCTACAAATGTACAAATGCAGATTTCTTTATGTCAAGGAGACAATTTAGATGGCCAAGCTCAGAGTGGAGATCATTATGACATGTATGTGCCTGTTGTGATAATGGTATCCTAACAGATATAGTATTCAGATGTTGAGCTTTCAGAATGGTCTGCCATTCTACTATAATTGCTACATGCTTTTAGCCATATTAACAAAGAGCGTCTTCAGCCTTATGTGGAGAAACCTTTATACCCTACTATTCAAAAATAGCTATTTTAAAATTTTTCAAATTCACTTGCAGCTCTGTTCTCTGCAAGATCTACCCATCTATTCCAACCATGTCAAACTGTGATAAAAACAGAAGAAAACAAGAATAGACTCCACATGTCACTCAGGTTGGCTGAGCAATAAGCTGAAAAAGCAAGAATTGGATGATGGAGGAATAAATGTACCATCATTTGAAAAAGAACTCTCCTCTTTCAAGCTATATATAACTTTTGCATTGCAAACTGAGTAAGACTATTAATAGTAATAATTATAATAACACCTAACATTTGTCCAGAAGTTACAAAGTCTTCCTCAAATTTTAATTCATCTTTTTGACAGTTCCATCAATTAGTCAGGACAGAGCCTATTATTTCCACCCTACTTCCCACCTTTGCAGGTACTTCCTGCTGTTCTTTCCCAATATGGTGATTAGATGCAGAGAAGTAAAATTCCCAACCTTGAATATCTCCTAAAAATCACGATGTTTGGGCATCATACTTGGTGATCTGTTAGAATGTGGGAATTGGGAATTGCTTCTGCAGCCAACATCCCCTCAGGGAGAATACAAATCACTGAAAAGAGCAGATCAGATAACTTAGAATTATTGAGGTGATGCTACTTTGTTGAAATGGTGACGTGTGACACTATTAAAGATGGATAGCGTGGATTAATTCCTTAAATTTATGCTTAGTTATATCACAGAGTCATTTGGATTCCATCCATCTCCCTTGTAAATTAGCCACTGATAATCACAATTATGACCCTAGGTGTGATAAGACAATGAGATGCCTCCTGAATTATTAAGAAATGTTCATTTATATCCACTCTGTATGTAGTTTTGAGTACTTAACTGCATTATCATTCCTTGCAAGTTGGTCACCTGCATCTATGATATATGCATAAGATTAAATGCCAGTGATGGTGATATTTCTTTAGAAGAAAGGCCCTATTCCAAAAGCTGAATAAACATAATTATATTTATAAGAATTTTTTTTTTTTTTTGCTATATTTCTGTTTGGTGTTTATAGTCTTGACTTATTTGTTCATTAGTCATAGATGCTGAGTATTTGTATAATGCTTTATTATGAATCAATGCTTTCATTGTCATATCCATTGTCTAGTTTATTATTAAACCTCAAAAGGTATTATTACCAACATTTTCTAAAATAAGCCTCAGGGGCTACATGGTGTGCTCATAGCCACAAGGCTAATACATGGTAGAGAAGACACCCAATACCATCTTTCCAAGTCAAGAACTCTTTCTGTCAAAGCCCAGAATTTGTGTCAGGACACTGAAGCTAGCCGTGGGCCTCTCCATGTGTAAGCCCATCGAGCTGAATTGCTTTCTAGTTCCAGTCAGAGGAACTGGTATCAACCAACAAATCAGAAAATGTGTTATAATCCTATTATCAGTAAAAAGGGAAATGCCCCAATATTAGATAGTGTTCCATCCACCCGGAGAGGTGCACAGGATGCATGATTTTGTAGAGATCCGGCTTTAGTTTTCCTCCAGCATGACCAAGAGTGTGACTGAGTGGGACTCTTTGTGAGCGCCCTTTGTGAGAATAGTGAGCTTTGAAAGGAAATGTAGGTGTGGGCCTTCTCCATTGGCCATGGATACAAAACAGATTTTCGGCCTGTGCTGAAAAGAACAGGCAGTGCCCATCCTAAGGAGACAGAGAGCTCTGAACACAAGGTTATCATCACCTCTCCCTTTTTTTCATTGCATTCCAATCAGAAACCTGTTATTAAACAAGCTGCCCTGGTATTAATAAGTGACATAGAAAAGCCACTGCTCATATGAAAAAGGGCACGAGAAGGTGAGGGACATCTCTAAGGAAGAAAGGTCTTTGCCAGGAATAATGATCTGTGAGGAACAAACAGTGCCAGGGAAGTAGGGCTGGTGTTGCAGAAATAGAAACCTAAAACATTAGAGCAGGCCTCTGCTTTTTAATGAACTATTGCTGATGCTGACTACCAATTTCCAATTAGGATAATGCTGTAACAAAGCCACCCTGCCCTTGCCCATTCTGGAATATGAAAGAGAAATGTTTTCTGTATTTATCAAGCCCCTTATAATTATTTTTGACATGTCAAATATACTGGGTATAGAGAGAATAGTACAAGATTGGGGGGGAACCTTTTCTAATGTGATGTCAAGTCTTCAAAGAATTGAACAAGCAGCCCCAGAAATAACCATGCTTTAAGTACGACATTGCCATTTAATAAGCCAACAGAGGAAACACTGAGAGGAATTCTGTCAACATTCTGAGACTAGTGTAATTTTGAACAATCGAGCATAATGGCAAGATCAAGCTTGATGTCAAGCTGTATGACTTGTGTTTCTATGAAACTGTGAAACTTGCCAAGCACAGGGAAGGAGAAATATGTAGGGATGGAATGGAGGTAAGGATGCGGGGAGTTGGACTGAGATCAGTTCTGCCCCCTCTGACCTTATAGATATGAAAATTATTTCATTATGTCAAAATAGCAGAGGTGAAACCATCAAGGTTCCCGAAGAAATTTCAGTTTTACCACAGAGAAAGGTAAGTTTTGCATTTGGACCAGCTGAGAGTACCTGAAGTGTGTCATTAACATTTATGATCAGAATCAATTCACATTCATTTCGTTAAGGGCCAAGTCAGCTGGGTTGAATTTGTGTGGGGGAATCATAAAAATAAAAAGGATAATGAGAAATGACAGCAGGTCCGCAGAGTGTCCAGTGAGGACCACTCAAAGATCTGATCTTTTTCTTTTTCCTTTTTTTTTTTTTTTAATGTTCCGTTCGGTGTTTGGAGGTTGTTTGTTGTTTGGGGAATCAAGTCATTTGTTGGTACTTGGATATGATAGGAAATAAGTAGAATGCTTTCTAAAATCCCTCAGGTTAAAGGATTAAATCAGCCTTAAAGGAGACCTAACCATGTGACAATAAGGAAAAGTAAGACACCCACAAGAGAGTAAGAAAGGTGCTTGTCAAGGATGATTTTTGTGCCTAGCACTGTGCTCAATGGACTTGATGGTGCTCTCGGATAAAAAGCCTGAGCATGGGGTAACTTTCCCACAGAGTTGCTGAAAGGGTCCACTTTTGTGATCCGATGGCTCATCTTCTCAAGTAAGAAACCAGATAATCTTTCTGACTCCTCATCACCCCAGTTCTGCACATCTTCTTGGTTGCAGAGCACCTAGGACAGCACCTCTTTATGCCTCTGTAGGTGTAGGTCGGGGGTGGGGAAACTTTTTTCTGCCAAGGGCAATTTGAATATTTATAACGTCATTCTCGAGCCATACAAAATTATCAACTCAAAAAATAAGGCTGCTATATATGGCCAAACATTTAATTAACTCACCCCTTATGCCTTGGCAGGGCCAGATCAAATTATTTCATGGGACTTATACAGCCCACGGGCTGGATGTTCCTCATCTCTGGTGTAAGTAATTCCCAGTTGAAAATGTTAACATCAGTTGCCTTGCGTGTTTCCTGGCCCTTCCATTTTCCTTCCAATAATTGAATTGCTATCAATAAGTTTATTTTTTCTCTAGCTTTCCAACCACCTTCTATGTGTTCCAGTCCTAAAACTGCCCCACACTTGACGATACTTTGGGCAGATAAGTATATCTGGGGCACGCCATGCTCATCAAGAGGACCAGAGGCTGATTATTGCTAAGATCTTAGAATGAAAGTCTGCTGGTCTGTGAGTTTATAAGTTTGTGCCCTCATGAACATTGACGCTTCCATGGGGGCAGATGTAGGATTCAAATCGACACCTCGCGTGCTTTGTCTCACCATTCCATTTCCTGTATATTCTCTTTACACCAGATGAGTCTGCACACTGACCCTTTGATTCAAAATTTTAATTTTTTCTTTTTTTTAAAATATATTGTATTGATTTTTTACAGAGAGGAAGGGAGCGAGATAGAGAGAGTTAGAAACATCGATGAGAGAGAAACATCGATCAACTGCCTCCTGCACATCTCCCATTGGGGATGTGGCCGCAACCCAGGTACATGCCCTTGACCGGAATCGAACCTGGGACCCTTCAGTCCGCAGGCCGATGCTCTATCCACTGAGCCAAACCGGTTTCGGCCAAAATTTTAATTTTTGAATAAGGTGCTGCTTTATACATCAATACTTCCTTCTTCCCAGGATTGCCAAAGAATATGCCATCTGGGAAGGCACTGGGAAGTGAGGCAAAAGTTCTCATCCTCACTGCCAGCTGCTTGGAGACCAGCAAGTGGCTCCTAAGTTCTGGGGCATCTGGACCACAAAAAGGCATTTCAGTGCATCCTGGGAATATCCAGGCGAAAGAATGAGCTTTACCTCGAATAGCTTCTCCCTGATTCTCCTGCTGGGCCTGCAGGCTCCTTGTTCTCTCAACCGACATTGTGCCCATTTTAGAACTGAAAGGGGAAAAAAACGTTTCAATCTTTTCCTTTTTCTTTGTATAATACTTACCGAGTAGTTCAGTGCAAGTGGGCATTCAGCGATCATTTCCTTCTAGTACTTGCATTATTTTCTCTCAGTGATGGAAGTTTCTAGGCAGTCATTTCTGCCTAGTGGCCTGTGCAGCCTCAAAGAGTTGGGACTTAAGCATAAGCCTAAGTTTTTAAAAAATAAAGAAGGGAAGGGAAGGAAAAAAAGAAAGAGGCAAGCTGAATACATGGACAGATGGGGAGATAGTTTTACTACACTGGAATCTCAAAATTGTTAAAATTGCTGCCCAGGTCAATTTCATTTTTGCAACTCTGTGCAGAAATCTGGATAATGTAATTTTAAAAATTAAGCAAATAATCCCTCTGTGTTGGTTAAAACCTAACCTTTATGGAAACATCTACTGGCCCTTGAGGTGAGTGTCCTACAACAGTGTGAGCTCTAGTGACTTTTCCGGTAGTTTGATGGATTCTGTGATCTGCCTGTGCATCACATAATAAAGGGGAACGAACTTCCATGTGGAGATACGTCGCAATAAATTTTTAAAACCAAATTATCCCTGGGCCGAAAGGATTTCCTGTGACCACAACCAATTTTCCTAAAATCTGTATTAATACTTTCACACCAAAATAGGTAAACCTTTTGATTGTTAGTGCTCAGTTGTAGCTGGAGGCTAGCCTCATACAAGCTAAATGTATAGTAATAGCAACAGCATACGTTCACTGAATGCTCATTATGGGCCATGTAGTGGGTTAAGCATTTTAAATGGATTTGATCCTCAAAACCCTGAGAGGTAGAACTATTCTTACTCCCATTTTACAAATGAGAAAACAAAGTTCATAGAGAGATAAAAATTACTGGTCCAACTTGCAAAAAGTGCTATCAGGGTGTGACTTCAGGAGGCCTGATTCTGTGAGACAACAGTTAGGTACATGCTCTACTCAAGAGGCCCTGTTTAATCACTTTTATTCTTGCTGTTTCTTTCTCATTTGATATTTTCCACATTCAGTGAGCATCTTCCAGAATTTAAGTTTTAGAGGAATTAATTCTCTTTTGAAATGATGATCAGTGAGAATTAATTTTGCTTCTGACTGCATCTAACTTATTCTGAGAGAAGGAGATGATGGCTCAATATGAAAGAAAATGCCAAGTAGATAGCAGGAATACGAGCCTAGGAGTCAGAACAGCTCAGACAGTCTCTTGCATATTAATTCCACTCACACAGTAAAGAAAGAGACAATGTAAAGAAACCACTTTCTGATATGGATCTCCATGAATGATGGCATGGTTTGGTTGCCGCGACCAAGCAAGGGGAAAAAAAAAAAGCAACATGAGAGAGTAGATTCTGGAGCTAAGCTGTCTCGATTCAAATCCTGGCTCTACTACTTCCTGCCATATGATCTGGGGCAAGTTCCTTGCTGCCTCTGTGACTCTGTTCTGTAAAAGAGAAATAATAGGACCTACCTTATAGGGTTGTCACGGGGATTAAATGAGTTCATGCCAATAAAGCATTTAGAGCAGCTCTTGGCACACAGTAAGGACCCTACGGGTGTTTGCTGTATCTTCACGATCATGATCATCCTGATCGTGAGGCCCTCGAACATTGTGTGGCAAAGATAACAACAGTGGTTTTATATTTAGATATTTTCGGGGCTTTTATATAGAAAGAGGAAATAATAGATTCGATTTCTTTTAGACTTTGCTAAGTAAAGCAGTTCTTAGATCACCTAGATTTCTTTTGGTTTCAGAGTCTGAATGGTAATTTATAAGTTTATTCAACTAATGTGTTGCCATGACTCAGTCTGAAGGAGGAATTTTGCTCCCAGCAAAAAAGAGGATTTAGCATCTTAATTGAACAATTATAAAATAGAAACAGCCTGACCACTATCCTGAAAATGTGAAGATGGGAGTGGCAAAAAAAAGGGGGGAAGGGGGAGATAATTCTGCCTTCAAGGTCCAAGTGATCAGGGAAACCGGGATTTGGAGTTTGACATAGCAAATTTATGGTGGGTTGATATTGATAAATCATAGCTCACGAAGCACAGTTCTGATAGATTCCCACACATGTAAGCCTTCCCCCTGCTTCCTGCAAGTCATCGGAATGGATTCTCTCTGACACCCTCTGAGGGCATCCATGGGGGTGAGACAGGCTTTCTTCCTTCGAGGCAATTTGGTCCAACTCTGCCCACTCACAAGTGAGGAAGCCTGGCGAAATTCCAGAGGTGATTAGTGTTGAACCCATTATTTCACAGGGTTGAGTGTGTTTGGGTGGAAGTGTGAGAAGCCTATAATTTCATAGCTGCTAGTAGAACATTTCTGCTAAACCTCTTTTTCTTCTAGAATTCTGAAAGGATCTCACATTCAAGATGATTTGAGGGCATTGCACCCACAGTTGTTACTCAGTCTTGATGGTGCAGGTGGGAAGAATATAAATATTTCCTTCAAAATATTGATGATCATTTTGACCCATTTTTTTTTTTGGTGAGATCGAAATCCTCTTCTCAATTATTGAAACTTTGAGGATTTTTCTCCCATAAATATAAAATTAGAGTCATAAGCTTAACTTAGACCAGTTAGGAAAAAGTATTACATTTTAAAATTGTGCCACCAGTGTTCTGTTGAGAACAAATATGACATGGTTAAACCAAATTCTGAGTTATCAACTATTTCAATGCCCATATTCACACTTGCTTATAAAGTGGAAGCATTTTTCTTATATTTATAAGTCCTTTGAATTACATTCCAAATGACTACCATGCAAATAAATTAGAACCGCAATCATGTCATGCTTTTTCTTTGTCATGATGGGTCATTGTCATCAAATGCTTAATAATTTCACTGTACTTGCGTGATTAGGGGGAGATGTAACACCGAGCATCCATGGGTCAGCTATGTGGACTCTAGCTGCCAAAGGCGCTTCTCCATCTGAACAGAGCGCTTTGCTCAGCCAGTGTAGACATGGCCTGATAAACAATGGAACTTCTCCCCTGAGAGCTGAAGTTTGGATTGATCTAAGTCTTTAACTCAAAAAAATGTGCGCAGGTTTGATGAGCAGTTCAAATGCCTTCCTTTTAGCAGAACGGAAACTTAAATTGGCAGTAATATGAAGAACAGCATCATTTGTGATGAACTTGAAAGGCAGTAGCACTCACAGTTGCACAAGCTAATCAAGGGTCTATCAAATCAAAGTTTTACCATAAGCTTAAATATCTGTGACAGGGAGGTTGTTCTTGCAGGCTTACATCTGTCAGGTCTTAACACTACACCTGTCAGAGTGCCACATGGCTCTGTCACTTTTAACCAAGATGTCACAGATATTGTGGGAAGCAACCTCCTTTATGTTTTCTTCTCTAGGACTTTACTAGGAAAAGCTAACGTGAAAGGATTTCTTTTAACACTGCATTTTTATTTTGCAGATTCTCAGGCTGATGGAGTAGTGACGGAGTGGATTGACAACTGTAGTTTCTCCATTCAGTGCAGAATGGCTGCAGGGAACAAATGCAGACATGCCCAGAGAAGTCTGCCCAGGGTGAAACAAATATCTTTGAGTTTAAATCAGGTGTGTGAAAAATGCTGGAAACATGACTTTTGGAGTGGTTTTTCAAAGTTTTCTTTTGCATTTATATTTGTCAAGGAAAGTGGAAAGGTTGGTGGCTTTTGCCTCTTCTCCCAACTCCTTGAATGCTATAAAATACCCCCGAAAGGCTAACCTAACCTCTCTGCTAGGGTTTGCTTTACTCTACTTTACTGCCCGGACGGCCCTCTATTTCATCAAAACTTTAGACTTTAAATACACGATTGTATTTTTTTCATAGCCAAAAAGAGGTTTGTTTTGGAGATATTTTAATATTGGAAATTGAAGTTTGATAGGCTTTATTTACAACTTGCCAATTTCCTTAGAAACATAAATACTATTGGTAATATATGAGTTAGCTACAAAGTACTGAAGAAAACATCATTCAAGTTATCTTTAAAAATATATGTTCACATTATCTTTAAAAGGTTGTTAAATGGCTCAGAAAAAGCAAGCAAAGTTATCTTTTTTTTCAGAAAATGTAAACCATGTTTCCTTACAGGATGAAGTTTTACTTAAAAGCCTCTGTTTAATTTATTCAGAAACTACACAATTTTTGTTGCTATATTTTGTTAGAAAGGAAGGAGAGGCTGTTTCTACAGGTGTCATAGAAAAATCAATGCTGAGCCACGGATTATTGGGTCCCATAGAACCATGGACACATGGCAGTGAAATTCTTCCCAAGGTGAGTGGGGGCATTGATTTTCCTTCTCATGCCTGAAGAAATATGACACAAGGAATGGAGGCTAAACTTAGACTTAGAGACAAGTCTGATTTGAAACTATGCCTTCAAAAAATTAGTGACACTTTTTTTTTCAATAAAATAAATGAGGAAATTGAATGAACATTTGGACATATATATATGTTTCTCATGTGTTTCTTTTAGATTTACTTCTTTCCTTTATTCCTTTGCGTGCTTCTGAAGGGAAAAAATGAACTATTTGACCAACATTTTAACTGTAATTCAGAGCCAGTAATTTCTTTGTGGAGTAATTGTGTTACACACTATAAAACAGTCTCTCTCTTAAAACAACCAAGAATGCGATAGTCCTTCAGCTTCTAAGAAAAAGCATATTACTTACACATTCATACTTAAAAATATGAGTCCACCTCTCATCTTCCTTATTGAAGCAGTGCGTTTTTCCAGATAATTTGTCCCCAAATGTTTAGACACATACTTGTTTATTTGTTACTTATTTTACAGTTTCTTCTAGATTTTGCAAAGTTGAAAAGCTATATCTAACGCATTGGTTATTTTGCCGCATTGCTTAGCATTCCATCCACGCAGGCAGGCGGTGTTCCTAGGTCTGGAAGGATAAATCCCAGGGGAAGTGAGCTGCAGAACATTTTATGCATCACTCATTCTATTATGAGCCCTCTGCTGCTCCATCTCTATAAGGTAAGAGATTTATTGTGCGTTGGCTTCTGGAAGTAGGAAATGACATATGTTAATGGCTCTCACTTCAAAGTGTATGTGTTTGGAACTCATAATGGGGATTATAGAAATTGTTTTATAAGTAAAAGAATAACTGGAACAATTTAAGTCACTCGCACACGCTCTGGCACATTCATCTGTCCCCGGGTAGCATTTGGTTGTTCTACCCTGAGACCCACATTCTGTAGTATTGTCTCCCTCATGTTAAGTGAGGTGGTAAATTGGTCATTTTTATAATGAATTTGAGCAGAGTTATGTGATCGAGAAAGATAATTCAGGTCTCAATGTAGAAAATTACCAAATTACCAGTTTCCTATGTCTAGGGGTAGATATAATTTGAGTTTTAATATTTTGTGGGATCAAAAATTGATTCTGAGAAATTAAAATATGCTAGCAAGTTCATGGTAATATATAAAATTACCTTAATATTATTTTTTATTGCTTCCCAGTGGAAAATTCTTACTCTTTTTTTTCTTATCCTAAATTTTCAGACTGGCTGAACCCACGACAATAACAATTGTTTACAATTATACTCTAACTTTGGATCATCTAGTTAATACCCTAACTCTGATTATTTTGAACACAATGCCCTATAAGAAAGACTATTTGAATGATTTTACTGCATTAGTAATAAAACAACAAAGAAAAATGAAACATTTTGAATGTACCATCTGATGAGGTGAGATTTTGCCCTGTCCCATTAAATGAGATTACATTTGATTTTATTTGTCATTATCCTAGCCCCAAGAAAGTTTTCATTTATCAATTTGACACATGAACCTATAACATAAAGCTTCATATACATTGTCTAAACTGTGATCAATTTGAGACATTTAAAACCAAACTAATAGATTTACTTTATGTATTCATTATATTATTTTTATTATGTTTCAACCTTTCCAGCTTAGAAAATTATGACTCATTTAGCATGCACATATTTAAATAAAAAATAAATTATGTACATTATCATTGTTATGGGAGGGAAAGGCATACTATTTTCTAACTTTTGATAAAGTTTAACTGTTGATGTGTGAATTCTTAAATGTGAACAAACCAAAAATAATGGCATACTTTCAAGTGCTCTCCAGTTAAAATGGGAAATATAGAGTTGTGGTAAAGGACAGCCTTTTATTAACCATTATAAAATAAAATAATAAAATATAACATCTGCATGAGAAGAAAAAAATGTACAAAAGACAATGAAGAGATAACAAAGGAACTGAACATATGGAAAGCCCCACATGTCTGTAGACACAATATAAGGATATTACATATCTAGCACTTGTTATTTGGTACATATCCATCAAAGTGGTCAGGTGTTCTCTTTGTATTCCCAAAATATTAGTGTTTTCAACACCGTTTATCTTTATATCAAAGTCTCTCACAATATGTAAAATATGTTTTATCCATATCTGAGTAGCATGATAGTAGCTGTTCTCTCTTTGGGTTAAGTACATCACATGACATTGCCTAAAATGTTGCCAAGTCGGATTTCTACTAGATAATTTATAGTTTGTAAAATATCGTGAATCTGCAGGGAAAAGCGACAATTAATTGAAGCATAATTATCCTCCGCGTGAAAGTGGTCTGGGATGCCACATTGGGCCAGCACGATGTCTTGGATTCATTACAACTTTCTTCATTTGCTTTGTTGCCACCCTCCAGGTCCTTTCTGGGTGCATCTCTCTTTTGTTTCCCTTTGACTCTATTGTATTCCAGCTGACAGTGAAAGAACAGAAACCGAGCAATAAGACTGCACGGCTATGTTTTCCAGAGCCACCAGCTGGGAGTTAAGTTGACTAAGGTTGTGAAAGGAGAGCCCATTTGGATCACAGCAGGCATGGCAGGTAAAAGCATTTCTCTATTAAAGTACACATACTTTGTTTCTTCAGGTTCTTGGTCTAATTTTCTCTTGTTTGCCCGTGGCGGGGAGGGGGGGGGTGCGGGATGAAAATAGGTTGAGGACCAAATGCCTGGGGTATTTAATCAAATGCCCAGCAACTCTTGATGATAGGGTGCCGAAATTTCACTTTTGAGGATTAACTATGGTGGTTTTTGTCCACCCAAATGCATGTCTCCTTCTACCCAGCATGTTGTTGGGCTACTTTCTGCCATTGCCTAAATATAATGTGGTAGAAGAATTCCAAATAGTTTTAATAATAACTCCTGAGTTAGCAGAAACTAAACATGCAGGGTGAAAATGCTCATAAAATATAGGTATTGTTGGAGTTCCTCAAACAGCCCAGTTAAATGCTACTGTTTACTTCTATTAAAACAAGACATTGAGAATTGATTTCGCTGTGTTCTGTTAATTTGATTACTCTTTCATAAGTGGTAAGTATAAACCTCCTTAAATAGTTTATGAAGCTCATTTAATCAAGCAAATATCCTAAAGCATATCACTATATTGGTCCTTGACCTTTTGACCTACCACCCTGCCCCTTAGGATGCCTTTGTCTCAGGTCCTTGCAATGAAAGCTTAGGTGTCAGCCTTTTGCTGTCAACAGCAGACTGTGGAATTGTACCCTCAGGGGCATTTCCTTGCAAGTGGTGAAATTGGGATGAATAATATCAGTTTGCATTCATATTGGATATATTTTTAGGAAGCTTAAGAGGACTATACAAGAGTCACTTAGGAGGGATAAATGTAATATACATTTAAGGTGAGAAAACTAAATTGTTGTGATGTGTCAGATTAGAGTGATAACATCATAGCTCATTTTATAGATATGTCTAAATATTCCTCAGCTAGTTCCCGCATGCCATATATTGAACTAAATTTCACCAAGTCTCTTCCTCACTGAGTTTAGAGCCTTCATATTCATCTTCCTTCTCTGGAGTATACCCTAGTTTGTTCTGTTTTATGTTCTATGACTAGTCTATGGATATATCTTAACAGGTTAGATCTAAAGTTAACAGAGGGTGCCATGGAAAACTAAAAATAACTTTTTAAAATTTTAGCAAAAACAACAACAACATAGAAATGATTAAAAGCCCCATGGATGCCTGCACCATGACTGGACCTGGAATCTTTTCAGCAGTATAAGGTCCCTTCTGTGTTAGCAGGCAGATCAATTCTGTAACCACTTTGGCCTCAAGTTCACAAAGACTTTTTTTTTTATTTATAAATGTCCCTTGGGGTCCATGAGGAATCTATGATACTCATTTATTTTCTAAAGAAAGGTTCTGAATCAATAAGTTCAAAATATTTCAGAGTTGCCGAGGACTTCTTGTTTGACGAGCTCAGCACTGCCGTGGACATGCCCAGATTCTCTCCGACACCCGACACGGCTGACCCCCACCACACTTTAGTGCATTGAATGGCCTGGTAGTCTAATAGTGTGAGGTCTAACATTTGTCTAGTTGGTGCTGTCTGGTTTTCAAAATCCTTTTCACAGGAGAGCCCTGGTTTGGGGCAAGAGGTAAAAGGACAGGAGACAAGGATAATGATATTTTTTCTAATTTGTTAAATGAAAAATGCTGGAGAATGAAATGTCTTTCTTTTGGTTTTGGTTCAAATAATTGTCTGAAATGTGAATCACAGCATAATTGTCATGAAGAAGAGAAAAGGAAGGAATCAGTTACCTTTCAGCTGCTCTGGTCCCGAGGGACCCACTATGCTATCTGTTAATAATAAGCTAAAAGGAAGGGTGCACCATTCCTCTCTAACATGACATAAAAGAACAGTTCCCTAAACAGATTCATTTTAAAATAGGAAGGTCAGAGGTCCATAATCCAGGAGAAGTACATGCGTACATGTATTCATATGCACATACTTGTCCAAATGTTTCAGCTAAGTAATAAAAATGGTGAAGAGGAGAGAATAAGACCCCCTAAGGGTTTGAGGGCTGTTGGTGTTGCCTTAAGCAGGCACCAAAGCAAGTCCATTTTTAATTTGAAGCTTTGGGTTTTAGATTAGATATTCACTCACATTTTACATTCTGTTCCATTATGTATCATGATAGTTTTATTATTTTAAAGGGTTTAAGTTCCTTACCTTTGAGAAAATCTGCTGTTTGAGTCAAGTGTGCTATGTTTGCCTTTTAATGACTTATTCAGAGAACATTTATTGAGCTTCTATTATGTGCCAGGCACTATTTTACCTCTTTCCCCCAATACTATCTCATATCCCAGACACTTTTATTTAATTCTGAAAATGCACAGAGTAGACGTATACAAGGTTATGAGACTGATGAATTGACAGTAGACAGGTGAGTTGTAAATTACCATAATAATGTGATACTGTGCACATTTTCTTTTTTGCCCAGGGATTTTATATGATCATTCTCAGAATTTAGCAGAAAGCCTCATAAAAGTTGTAAATTTTGATTAAACTTAAAGCAATTCCTTCAAGCTTTAAAGGTTACCTTTTCATTGTTTTTAAGAGATACAGAAAGTTCTTACTTTCCATTTCTACTTTTGACAAGAGCTTTTTGCTTAATGTTTATAACCTTCTGTTTTCACTTTTCCCTCCTTGTTTTCCATCTTTTCTGACAATGAAATGCAGCATTTTTTTCCCTTCATAGTCCAATTTCATGTACTTGGTATGTGTTAAAACCTGAGTGGATAGGGGGGCTCTGGCCTCTTTGCTGCAGGGCCTAAAATAGTGTGTGTGTGTGTGTGTGTGTGTGTGTGTCTGTGTCTGTGTCTGTGTGTCTGTGTGTTATGATAGAAATATTGCATCTTAAGTTTAGGACACAAATGTACTGGTTAACTTGCAATTGGATTGACTAGTTTGAGTTTTTACTCTACCACTTTCTAGCTGTATAAACATCAGTGTCTAAACCTGCTTCTTTAGTTATTAAATGAAGCAAGTAACATACAACACCAGTTGGATTGCTATAAAGATTAAATGCAATAATGAGTGTAAAACACAGTGCTTGGCTTATGGTAAAAGATCAAAAAATGTTAGAATAATCTTTAGTGTTACTATTATCTATTACGTGCCTGTGCATATACACATCTACCCCCAGACACAATTTTTCTATAGGATGCATATTCAAAGAATGATGGCTACTGTTAGGCAAAATTGTGAAGGGACAGATCCACCTTCAGCATTGCTAGTTTCTTTGAGAAGGTGTATTCTTTCCTTACTTCCTTCAAATGTCCAGTGCCCTGCCTCTCATCTTACCTTTCCTGCTAAAACCTCCTTTCAAGTAAGGACTGAAATTTTATCTACACAGAGGTCTAGATGGTTGAGAACACTGGGGGGGGGGGGGGGCGGCGCAGTTGTCCTTGTAAAGGTCATGACCTCTTATCAAAGATCAAATACTGGGCTGATGAGATGGTAGACATCTGGCAGCAGCTGGAGACATTTGTTTGTGGGGTGATCTCTCCCTTGCTTTCTGGAGCTCTCCCAAGGTGGGAATGGTTAACTAGGCCAAGGGATGCAGTTAGTTCTGCTGCCAAAGGTGCCTGCTGGGGCTCCCCTGTGAGTTTGTCTGACATCCTCAAAGGCTGCCTCCCTTTCCAAGCCTAGGGCCATTTAGGAACAATTGTCAGCTTCCCCCCTTCTTTTTTTTCCCCCCCATTTGTGTCTGTGGGTTTTTGGATCTAGTTATGCCTGAGACCACAAGCTGCATTCCTTTAAACCTTTTTCCCTAATACTCTTCTTTATTTTTGGATACACACCTATTATTTTTTTCTACCCACATCTCATCCATATAATTCATTTTTAGTTGCCCATTGTATTTCTTTTACAAAGGCGTGTATTCATGATTTAAAGTTTTCACACATCAAACCATTATGCTGAGACATTCTCCTGACATGGTCTTCTTTGTTATGTAACTCTACTTCACCTCTATTTTTTGGTGCACAGATTTGAGGGTTTGAAGGACCAGGTTCAAGTTGAAGGTATGCCTTCACCAGCAATCTATGCGTAGAAAACCAATTTCTCACCCTGGGTTTGTCAATGAAGTTGGGATAACAAGGTCTGCCATGGTGTTGTAAGAATCAAATCAATGTTTTGTAAACTCAAAAGTAATTAGAAGCTTTCTGGCCTTCTTTTTGCCCATAATAACGTCCCCTCAAGTAACATTTTTTAAGGGAGGGCAGTGGAGACACACATTATATTAGTAGCTTGTGAAAGAAGAGATAGGATCATCACTGTCTGACATCGTTGCTCATTACTGAAATAGCTACATGTGCTTCTTTTAATCATGGTCAGTTCTCTCTGCCAGTGTGACATCTTTAATGCAGGGATAATTCTCCAGAGGAGAACATCCTGAGATGAAAATATGAGGGGAAATGTCCACTAGTAGACAAGAGGCCAGCAATGATGGGCTAGATCTATAAGCAGCTTCTCAAAGGACCCTGTAGAGCTTCTGTATGATCAGGCTGAGAGGCCCCATGTCACTCCAAAGTGTAGAATTGGACCTTGAGGCATAACGTTTGCAGGGTCCTCTACACAAGTGAGAAACAATAAAAACTAGTAGTTTTTGAGTACCTACTATGTGCAAAACACTTTCAATACTAATAACTGCTAACTTTGGAGTTCCGCTAAACACCAAATAGGCAGAGTGGCAGACTTACCCAGTTATCTAATCCTTACAACTTTTGGACACTGGGATTATGTCCATTTTATAATTGAGGAAAATGAGGGCCCCCTGACACCCAAGGCAGTGTTTTCTGGATTTTCCCCCAAATCTGGAAAAATAGACAGCATTCTGTGCATTTTACAGATGAGGCAATGGGGACACAGAAGGCTTATGTAAGTTGTCCCCATGGCTCTAAGTGGAGGAGCTGGAATCCCACCCACGTTGACCTGACCTCTTCATATTAGGCCACACTGCCAGTCTGAGTGCTCTAAATCTCAAAAAGAACCTGTTCCCCTCCTAATTTACATGTTGTGTATTGATATTTTCATAAAGTAGAATAAAACTGAATTATTGGGGACAATAGAATTTAAAAAGATATACAAAACTCAATTTCTATCCTTTATTGTTTCATTCAATAAACATAAAATTCCTCTGTCGCATTGCTGGAGATGCGTCTGAACTCTCATGATTTCTGGCTTATCTAATGGGGGGCCAATAACAAAACTGCTGCACCAGCACTGATGCACGGGAAATGCTTTGAAAAGAACAGCTCTAGTCCGTTGGGATATGAAGATAAGGCAGTTTCTTCCCTCACTAACAGAAGGCTTATAGCCATAGGTTTGATTTCAACATTTACCAGTAAGGCCTTGAATAATACCCAGGTTGGCAATAGACTAAAAACACAGTTAAATATTGAAAATCGTGGCCTCTATTTTTGCATTTTTTTAATCTCACTAACATTAAATAGAATGTCTTAACAATATACCAAGAGGAATTCAATTAATTTTGGATAGAACACATCTATACTTTGAAGGCCTATCCTCTCATAACCTACATAACCAAGAAATGTGGACCGTGGTAAATTAGCTTATTTGATAGACTAGAGATACCAATATATTGCAAGTATATCACTTTCTCTCCAGAGGACAGGCTCATTGTTGTGTTGATTAATTAATATTCTCTCCTGCTGCATCCAAGTAGGTTAAAGAAATGAAAAGAAACACGATAACAAAGCCAGCACAGCCAACATTTCTGGTTAGTTCCCACAGTGACTACAGAAATGCTTGTCACCTGCTTCCTCTTCTGGGCAGAGTAAGTTAGCTTAATGATGGCTCTTTTTTCAATATTTCTGGAAGCAAGTCTTAGAGTAGAATGGCCATGAAAAATAGCAAACATGTGTTTCCCAGAGGAAAACATGGTCTGTAGCAAGTGCCATCTCCACATCCATCTGTAGCAGTGTCTGCAGGAGATAAATGAGAGATAATGGCTTAATAAGCAGAACATATAGAGTTTCTATTTATGAAATTTATTTAGCCTGCCTCACAACTCTTGGCTACTAAGTAGACTTTGGATGGGGCCACACAGCATTTAAAGGTCATTGATGAGGAGTGCCAAAACTACAGTAAATGTCAGTGAAAGTGTGAAGGTAGTACATTCCTGTACATGACAAGAAAGTGTTAAGAATAAATCCCAGGGTCCTATTTTTGTCCAGACACATGCTCAATACCCATCCAGAATCCTGCAGTTCTGAATATGCATGAAGACAACTGAACATTTAAGGAAGTTGATAGTAAGTGCTAAAAATATGTCAGTCACTGTTCATTTATTAAAAGAGACGGATACACTTAAAACACTATTTTTAAAAACAAAACTAAGAACTTGGCATCATGCCTTTACATGTGCCAGTACAGCTTTTCTAGGGATTGGAGTCACTATAGTGAATGAAAACACTCATTCCCTATTCTATTCCAGACAGGGAGACAGATGTCCATCTCGTATTAAATATAAGACAACAGGGTATGTAGAGGGCATAGTGGGTATAACTAACAAGGGGATCTAGCTAAGTCTTGGGGTGTGTCTGAGATAGTTTCCTCAGTAAGTGAGGTCTTAGTTGGGAACTGGAGCACCCATGGAAGCTAGCCAGGAGTGAATAGAGGCTGAGATTGGGCAGGGGTTGAAGTCCAGAGATAGGATGGAGTGGGAGAAGTTGTTGAGCTAGAATTGGATGTCATAATAGGGTAGACCTGATGGCTAAATCCCAGAATATAAGAATTGGGTCTATAACCCTGGATCCAGAGCAGTGGAAGACCACTTACCAGGAGACAAAAGACCTAAGAGCTACTGCCAACTCAGACATGTTCCAGAGGTCAGCTTGCTTGTGCCCCTTGGTCTATCACAATCCTTTTGCTCACATCTGTAAAAGTGTGGAAATGATACAGGATGGGGCAAAATTAAGTTTAGAGTTGTTTATATGGAAAACAATACAATAATTGATAAATAATAATACAAGAATAAACTCTGTTTTGAACACTCACAACTGTAAGGGGTGTATTATCATAAAACCTCAGCTTTTAGCATTGACTTTTATACTACCAATAATGGAAGAATCTGAGTATTGTAATTTTTTTTTTAAACATGACGAAAGAAGTTCTTAGAAAAAATATTTTTGTTAAAAGGGGGTCCCATATCTTTTCAGATTTATTTTTACCATATCTTGTAGATCCCAATACATAGGGTTTCAGACTTCAATTTGTTTTATATCCAGAATATTAGCATAGGAAAATGAGTAATTTCACTCATCGCCACAATGAGTTCTACCCTTTGAAACATGGAAAATGATGCTTCGACTTACTCTATTATTAGAGAAGGAAATGGTAAAGGGAGTAATATAAGAAGGATTACCTTCCTAGGGGTTTTGGTCACCGTCGTTTGAGAGCTTCTCATTTTAATCTTCATGTTAGATTCAGCTCACTTTTATTTCATTTTGCTGTTGATGGCCCATCAAAGGTTTTAATTGGACAATACTAGGTTCTCATTTTCTCTCTGGGATTTATATATTTTTTGGAATCGATGAAGTGTAGTTGTCAGATGGATACAAATTATTTAGAAGTGTGTAAGGCAAAAATCAATGTAATTCCCTGAAGGTACTCACACAGCAATTAAAAATATTAATATGCAACTCCTATATTATGCTCATAGAATCACAGAAACAATTTTGAGTTAAGAATATAACTTACTAATCAGGTAATCAGTGCTGAATGCAAATATTCTCAAGTGAATGACTGCTTGCAAAGAATGGGTTTCCAAAAAGTAGAAACAAACATTGACAGCTGCATAGGGCCATGTGTAGATTTCTCTTACTGTAGTGTAGCAGGTGCTTGGATATGACAACAAAGACTGAAAAAGTTTACAGTGAAAACTAACTGAAAGTAACACTTGTTTTCTGCAGCAATGAATACTTCAGGCATCTTATTGTGACTTGCAAATAGTTTATTTCATGCAAACCTTAAATATATATGGTGACAATAACATGTTTTACTAACTCTTGTCATTCTTCTTATCCATCAACTAACAAGATGTACGTAGTAAGTGATGCATATTGATAAGTGGATGATGCATAGGGGGCTTCTGTTCCATACAGATTCTTCTAGAGGTTTTAGTATAATCTAAAAAAAAAAATTCAGAGTTGGATTTAAATTTTGGTATCACCCTGTCATGACAAGGTGTTTAAAATGAATTTAAGAAAATTTCTACTCATATAGTTCTTATTATAAAAAGAATCAAAATTTGATTTATAAATTTTTAGATAGAATGGAAAGAAGATATGGTCAGATCTAGGTATATAAAAAGCAGTTTATTTTCTTATGTATTTCCAAGTGGATAAATACACAATCAATTTAATACATGGAGGTGTGAACCATTTAAAATATGCATCGACTTCTGTATATATGAAGTCTTTTTATTATTGAAAAACCATTTATTTTAATAAAAGTAGCCATTATAAGTGCATTTAATGGTACATTGTATTCTAATATATGTCAGGTAGGTAGATTGAAAAACATAAACATACATGACCACATAAAATTTTATATTATAATGTAATGGACAGGGGGATATATTAGTTACCAAGCTATCTTGTTAATTTTCCAAATAAAACTTTATAAATGACTTTAGGATCTCCTTCCTTTTTACCTACTTAGCTAATAGTAAAAGTGGTCTTTGTATTCAACATAATAGACATATCAAAATGAAAATAATTATGAGTTTCTTTCCTTATCGGGATTTTCCCATCATTAATTTGCAGTGATTAATGTAAAACATGATTATATCAAAACTATTTTTCAATTCAGTATTTACTCTCTATATCAGGGGTCCTCAAACTACGGCCCACGGGCCACATGCGGCCCGCTGAAAACATTTATCCGGCCCGCCGGGTGTTTTTGCCGCCACTGCCTGTCCTGCTTAGCAGCCGACTCATCCGGGGCCTGCAGTGCGCATATGTGGAATGTCTGAGGGACAGTGAACTGGCCCCCTGTTTAAAAAGTTTGAGGGCCTCTGCGAGTCTATATCCTAGGCACTGTGCTAGGCTCTTGAGATAGAGATGAGTGAAGATCTCTTAATTAAATTACCTGGAATTAGACAATGATCCAGGGGTATGACAAAAGGACAGCGGGGCAAAATCTAAAAGTCGAAAGTAGTAAAATGTAGCGATGGAGGCAGAGACTACATAATCAAGATATATAACATTGCTTTTATTTTTTAGTACAATATCGGAGGTTTCAGCAGAAAGTCTTAAATTATTCTGTCAGCTCTAAAAGAAGACAAATATTTAGACAGGAATCAGCTGCTCTCTTTACTAGATTTATTACTATGTAAGGCGGCATAAGTAAAAGAGAGCTTGAGTCACTGACTTAATGTTCTTGAGTTTGTGTGGTAAAGTGATTCTCAGAAAGTTCAGCCTTTGAATAGGATTTCAATCGGGAGCCCATCATTACTTGTCTCAACAGCCGTCTTTGTCATTGCTTGAATTGTCGTTTACACTCTAGCTAGTAAGAATCAAGCTAGACCTTTGAGAAGGGATAATTATTAATTTTATAAAGACTCCATTATAAGAGTAAGCTGATACTAGAGTTCCTCTATTCTGTTTGTGTCTTAAGTCAAGCCTTTAATTGACTGCCATAGACAATTTTTGAAGCCTGCCTCCAAGTAGAAAACGCTTTTTCATTAATACGTTCTCTGGGGTGTGACATAGTGGGACTGAGACTAAACTTGCTGGCCCGGTTCTTCTCTCAACCACTTAAATAAAAATAAGTGACTTTATATCTTAGGGCTTCCATGTAATCAGCATAAAAATCACTGTACTTTCCTCCCAGATTCAGGCTGAGAGCCTGCCATATAGGATAAATCATTTTATAATGAAATCCTCTTAGATGGACAATTAAGATGGTTCCACCTCCTCTGCTTCCTTTCCCTTTCTTTTACTGCCATTCCCTCTCTCCTCCCAACTCTCCTCCCCCACCCCCCAATACTGAATGAGGTCAGAATATTCTGGAAACAAGTATATTCACATTTCTGAGTACCAATGACATGTGTGAACTTAAAACGATCCCTGCAATGCTATTTTTACTGCACTGTATTAATATTTTATACTTATGTTTATGTCTAACCCACTGGACTGACTCATCGTGTGCCTCATTTCTTCAAATTCCCATGATCTAACCTAGTTTTTGACACATAGTGGGTGATCAATAAAGATTTGTTGAATAAGTTAATTAGTGAATAGATCAGTTAACATAAGCATGTTTACATTCCAAGACTTCCAATAGAGGAAACATATTTACAGAAGATTTAGTATAATTGTCTCTTAACATGGAGTGATCTGCCATGTTAGATACAAGGAAATACATTTCATTAATTTGATCTGTTTCATAATTTCAGAAATTAATCTTGTCATTTTAGTGAATTACAGTTAAACTTCTATGAGAAACATTTTCTGCCAGTGACAACAACAGATGAAGGTATTAAAAAACCCTATTCATGTAGACCGGAGAGGGGCTGGTTAAGCCCAGAGAGAAAATAAGGTCTTTGCTTTTCATTGTTGTCAACTAATAAATGATTTCTATGAGTCACTTATTTACTTTGTAATTGAGCAAGTCATAAAATGAATTGAGCATCCACAGATTTGTTGCAAATGAAGATGTATTATCCTGTGCTTTTATTAAATAAGAAATTGAATTTTCAAGATAGTTAAAAAGGTTGGTACATTGTATGATCATAATGCCATTATTTGAACAAGTGATTTATCCAGTTTGTGTCAGTAGAATATTAGCCTATTTGGAGGGAATATTTTCACTAAATTGGCAGGTGCTTGAATTCATTGGTCAAAAGTGCCTTGATCTTTTATCACATAGGGAGTTACTTCCAGAAACCTGGTAGGTGATACAAATATGTATCATACGTGGTTACTCTATGTGACACTTACAAAAATGGTCCAAATTAAATTTTTTTTCAATTTATTCCTAATCTATCTTGGCTCATTCCTACCAAACTAGTGAATGTGTTGAATTATTTTTCATGCACAGTTTTTTCTAACTTGAATTTAGCGGTTGATTTGTCATTATGCACACACGGTTTATTCACATGGAGTCCATGATTTGAGTCTTGTCTCTCCTCTCCTAAACTTTTTTTTTTAATTATTGTTTTCTACATCAACCAGCTTCTTCTGTTATAGGAATGACAATTCAAAATTTGATATAAATTTCAAAGTTGAAAGTCTTTTAGAATGTTGATCTCTAATTGTTTGAAACTGTAGAGCAGAGAAGGGAGCATATTTAAAGGAGATCAGATTTCTACTGGGAACTTGAGATGAATTCTGGGAAATTGTACTCCTCTTTCCCAGGGAGATACAAATTATTTCAAAATGTTTCTCTTTAGAAATTTCTTGACATTATTTTCCATTATTTTTTATTTTCTAAAAAAGAGAGTGTGGAATAATGGAAAACATATAAAATTTGGTCCTGAGGTCCCTAAATTTTACTCCTGACCCTGGGATTTACTTACGGTGTGACTCAGGGCAAGTTATTAATCTGCTGTGTTTCAGCTGTTTCATGTAGGAAATAAATGTCATTTTGAAGAGTAAATGAAATGACTAATTACAGCAGGATTAAAATTGGAATGAATTGACCTATAGAGAGATGTGTACTTTGTAGTTGTAAATTGGGGCATATGATGAGGACAAAATGGCTTTGAATCCATTAAGTCTCATTGGTTAACAGGAACCATTGCTTTACAGAAAATTTTTGTTCATTTGGGTATAGTTTTAGCTATTGCGACCATTTGATCTTAACCAAGGCAATATTCAGCAGGTACTAAGCCCTATGTTTAGATTTTTTTTAAATTGGTTTCATGAATGCAGACTGGAAGGGACCTGGCTTATCAACAGTTCCAATAAGCAAAGACCTAGCTGCTTTAAATTCCTGCTTTATTCTTGTAATTCATTCGTCCAATATTTATTGAGTTCCTACTGTGTGCTCAGAACTGCTGTGTGCTCAGAACTAGAAATGGAGCAGTAAACAAAACAGACAAGAATTCCTGCCTTCATAGCCCTTCTGTTTTAATTAATCATAAACTCAACCCAACACAAATCCAGTGACGCTGCTGTAGAGAAAAAGAAAGTGGGGATTCACTTTTCTATTGCAGTTTCCAACTACAGTCAATCAGGACTCTACTGGGTTTAACACACTTGTTTCCTTGTTTCTTTTTGGTGGTACAAAATAAAGGGCATATTGGTAAATTGCAGTGTCTTGGGAAGATAGGACCATGAACGTTTTAAACCATAAGCACTGTAAACGGTGAACTAGTAGAGGTGGGCGAAGCAACTAGGTAGATTATGTTCAGAAGAGAAAAGGGCTGCAGCCAAAGACAGCTGACCTCAAGCACTGAAGGGGCTGATCCAACAGAAAGGCAACCGACTGACTTTAGGTTGCTCCAAATATAGGACTTGAAAACAAAGAGTGGCAGTTAAAAAAAAAAAAAGATTTTAGCTCAAGACAAAGAATTTTCAATCGAGAAGAGTAATTCTGTAAATAAGAGGTTGTCAGGGAGCAAACTTCCTTTTTGCTGAGGGTGACTTGGCAGGATCTGGAAGAACAGGGTCAGGGCTCCTCTCTGAGTGGGAGTCTGGCAGATATGCCTTGGATTCTCCAACCCTGTGACACCATTTTTGCTCTATAGTTAACCACTGCAATCATTGACAGCCCAAAAACTCAGCCCAAAAACTTTCCAATGACAATTATTGCTCTAGGTTTCTGATCTTAAAGATTTTTACAAGTTTGCATCTCGATTAGTATCTCTTTACCTGGGAGAGGTAAATTTTATATGAAAGGAGAATGAAGCCTATGTTATTTATCAGCCATATTAAAGAATTTTTGGGGGTGTATGGATTTCACTGTTGTATTTTAAAATGGACACTCCCTTGGAGATTTGCCTGTCCAAATCCATTTTCTTGTCAAGATTGAAGATGACAGGTTATTCTAATGCCTAAATATTAATTTCTGTAGTGTATCTATGTATTTCATTGGCCAGCCAACTATGAATTTTCTGGATTTCAATTAGCTTGTCCTAAATCCCTGGTAAGCTAAATTTCTCTAACAGTCTTCAATTCGTTGCATTAAATGCCTGTTCAACCTTGGAAGATATATTGATTTTTTTTTTCTCAGCGAAGTGACAAATACCATTTTCACGACCATAATAGAGATTGATTATATTTTATGGAACACACAGAGAGAGCTGATCTCAGTGCGACAACCTTGGGGCTTACAAAAATGAAAAAATCATTTTAATTAATAATGAAGTTAATAAATTCATCTGTTGCTGATGAAGTAGAAGTATTTTGAGAGAGAAAGTGAAGCATTCTGTTCTGCAGCTCCACAGACACTGGGAAGATTTAAGACCAATTTCAAGACCAATTTTGCAGGTCCTGGTTTTGTGATATCTTTTAAAAAGTTAATAGTAATTGTTTTCAAACCTAAAGCTATGATATTAACCCCCGGCACAACCTGGGCATGTTGCATGATAGTATTTATAAATGAATGACATTTTTCAATTAAGTCGGGACAAAAGTAAATCATAATCAATGTCAACTATATGTGAAATATCAAGTGGTCTATGGGGAGGAGTCTATGTTTCTAATATGATTTATGTAACCTCAATTTAAAATTCATCCTAAGCTCTTTACAGGTAGACCTTAAATAGAGTTAATGTTATATTTTTATCATTCTGCCTTGCTGTACAACAGCTTTTACCTTATAATCTAAAAGGAATTTTAAAAACAAATGAAAAATATGCACACGTCATAAACTTTATATCTGTAAAGGATACATGCTATTTTTTTAGCGCTAATAGAAACAAGAAGCAAAGGTTAAGTATTTTAAGGTGTTAAAGTAGTTATGGTGGACCCAGGAAACATTGCTAGGGAAGATTATAGAATTACTTTTGTAGGGGTGGGGAGGGAGGAGGAACCTTTAAAACAAGGAAACCAGATTTTGTCTGTTTAGGGACTTTTTCCATTTGTCATCTTCTATCCCTGTCACCTAACATTGTACCAAATATAGTACCTAGTACCTCTTAGAAACTCAATAGTACAGTATTTGTTAAATGAATAAAAAAGTTTTACTAATAGCAGAAAGAAATACAAATGATCAAAAAAGCAATGTTGTTAAGGTACTAAAATGTACCATGGGATTTTACTATTTTACCTCTAATATTTTCAGTTCTTACATAGCTATAGGGTGAGAAATCTTGGGGTAGGATTTGGGGGAGAAAAAGAAATTAGTATAGTTGAAGTTGAAGATATTTATACATGTTCTGAAATATATGCTTACATGTTAGGTATAGTTATGGGGGGAAATGACCTTACCTAAGGATTTGGGAAATACCAGAGAAATTGTTAGGGATATGTTGGTGGCCCATTCTTTTGTTTTTATTTTATGATTGTCTGACACATCGAAACACTATTCTTTTAAAAATATTTTCTAATTATTTCACAAGTGTATACTTTGTCTCTTCTATCAGCTCCTTGTTGGTGAATTTTTTAGTTCCTTCCTAAATGTTCTCTGTATGGATCTGACTGTACTGTTGGGTTCAAAGGGTTTCTAAAACTCCATACACTGGAGAGATGAAACATATTTTAACATATTTATGTTTTAACATATTTATGTTTAAATGATGAAAAACCATTTCAACAATAGCTGACTGGTGTGCATTTTTTTAAATCATATATCTAGAGAAACCCTTTTATATTATTTTTAAATTTTATTAAAAGTTCTAACTTTACATTTATGGAAAGGATACGTCACTTAAGAACTTCATGTTTGCTTAACTAGTCTCACAGTTTATAAAACATGAACTTAAAAAATGATTTAAATAAAATAAGAACAGTGGGACTTGCTAACTGCCATCCTACTCTATGAAACTCTGTATACGTTTTCTCCTCATTATTTCCTATCTGAATAGGCTTGGGGAAGCTGTTCCTTTCTCTGTAGCCTATACAGCAACAAAGGTGTCCCTTTGGAACTATTAAATACATGAAAATGTGACTACACCATCACTATTTTATATTTTACCTTCTCGTATTTCTTAAAATTGGAGTAAAGCTACAGCCCAGATTAAAACCAATTGCTAAAAAATTGAAAAAACTGGGAAATATATATACAAATCTACTTAACTCTAGAAAATTTCATGTTAAAGTTATGGGTTTATTTTTTAAAATAATGTTTAAGAGTTAAAATAAATTTTCTGACTTCTAAAAATTACATAAATTAGTTTTTAAATTTTTTAAATTGCTATGTTGGTGTAGAAAAAGCTTCATCTTTTAAATATTATAAATTTAGCAATATAAATAGCATCTGTTGGATGTCATTATGAAAATGAATTGCTATTAAACTTAAGTGTAAAATAAGTGTTCATATTTAGCATTCCCATATATTATAAGTTATGAATTTGTGACTATAACTGCATAGCTTTCTGTAAGACATATGTACTTGATGTAATTATTTTCTTATGTTCTTATATAGTGTCTCCACCTTTTTTCTGTAGATTAAGGGTTCTATGAGCATCTGTGTGTGTGTATTTGCACTTCTGTAGTTATATTCTAAGCTAGACATTTTGTTGTTGTTGTTAAATAGTGTAGGCATTTACAATTTTGGTAGGCATTATTGATATAGAGGGAAATTCTGATAAAATTCTGGGTTATACTTTTGAGAGAAATAAAAATGTTGATTTTTTTTAGAGCAAAGGTAATTATTATTAGCACTCACTTAGTATAAAATAAGAAATTCTGATTTGGACTTCTTGCCTAGCATTTCTTCATGTCTCCCAACCCTCCTTTCCCAAAGTCCTAATATATCCTTCAGTTCACTCTCCCCAAATACTTTTAAGGTTCCCTGTTGCTGCTAAGAGATTAAAATAATATTGTCATTTGTGAGTTTAAGAAATCCAGTTTCTCAGTTCTCATCCCTGAAGATTCTCATTCACAAGGTCTGGAGTGGGTTGGATCACCTGAGTTTTTAGTAGGATTGCCAGGTGCTTCTTCAGACTGCATCTTGAGAAAGACTGGGGAAAACCAGTCTTATGTACAAGTAAAGAAAGACTCCTCATAATTATGTGTTAACATCATGCATGTTTCTCTGTCCTCTAGCTGAATGGGATTATGTGCTCTCTCTCACTTTGGATTCTAGATTCTTCTACCTGTGTACTTAACCCCTGGAAAACCCATTCTCTCCCTTTTACTTCTTTCTCTACACTTTTCTTCATGTCCTAAATCAAATCAGACCTCTTAAGTGAGTTTCATTTCCCATTCTCATGAAATTATCATTTCTTCATCTGACAGTGGTCCATTTCTATAGCATGTATTTACATCATACAATTGACATTTAGGGTTTAGTGTTGTTCCTTATGGTTCCCATGTAATTATCTGTATCCCTCAGTGCCTTTCACAGCATCAACAGTGTAAAAAAAGCGTGGGTTGAGGAGTAAGTGAGACTATAATTAGACTGCTAGGGAGCAGGTCAAAGACTACACTCCAACCCCATGAAACCACTTCATGATGTTTTGCCACTTATTCTACTCTTGAGAGACTCTATGATTGCTTGTTTAGGTAAACAAAACCAAAGCTAATGTTTACCATATAACATTGGGTCTGTGAATCACATATTTAAACCATTCTACATGGAGTGCTTGAGAAAGTTAACCCATACAAAAGGTAAAGTTTTAAAATTTCATTTGAAATCTAATGTTATAACTTCATACAATTCCCCCCGCCCCCGTAGGTCTGTGTTGCTAAAGGTCAAGCTTGCTTAGCTTTCTCAAAAGAAAATTGTTTTTATGTTTAGAATAATTTCTTATCAGTAGCTACATCATAGCACTGGGGTGCAATCATTAGAATAAATGTGACATTTGTCACAGGCACAGAACCATAAGTGCATCTGCGGTGCTGTATTCTTGCTATACAGAACCAAATGATATAATTTAGCATAGCAATGAATATAACCTGGCATGGTGTTCATAAAAATTGGGGTATACTTCATGCTACTAAAAATGATAATTTCCTGAGAATGGAAAACAGAAATCACATAAATTACCGATATTATTCAAGCTTGATTCAAGGAAAACATTATTCACTGGAAACATATTTTGATCATAAGAGAGGCATCTCTCTAATACTGTTCCACAACATAGGCAAATTAGCACTACCTATTTTTATTTTCAATTTTGAAAAGAAAGCACTTGGTAAGTCACCTTGGGACAATGAAGGTGATTTATTAATTTGTCATTCCTCTGGACTGAAACCATCGTGACCAATAAAAAGACATCCACGGGACATATATTCCTTTCTCTTAAAACTAGCAGTTTAATATTATGGCCGGCTGGTCTCCCGTAGGTTTGACTGTGGAGGAGCAGGTGTGCTCTTCCAAAGTGTCTTTACAAGTGTCTCAGTGGGGTTTCCCTCCCACGCCTCCGCAGGAGACAGCTCATCTGTTTAATCCTTATGTTTTCCTCAACCTTTCTTATTATGCAGACAGGGTTCTGAGGCTCAGCTGGATTTTGACTCTCCGAATGAATTGATGGGGCTCTTTGATCTTAACTGTGTACTGCATCTGTTTCATCCTTCCTCTTCATGCTTAGTCTTCCAAACTCCCATTTTGGCTAGAACTCTTAAAATAAATGGATAATTGTACAAACAAATAAAAATTGCCATTTAAAACTCAGCTACAAACTTCATTTTTCATTTTGGATCTCTCTCTCTCTCTCTCTCTCTCTCTCTCTCTCTCAACTTTCTTGGGAAAAAAAATCCCCAAAGCAGTTTATTTATGTTACTCTGTAAGAAAACACCAGACATGAGAATATTTAACTATGAATGCATATGTGCTCTGTAGAATCAGATTAGCATCAGAAATAAGAATGACTGACTATTACAATTTAGTGAATAGCATGGTAGCTTCATATTGTATTAATAGACCACATCAAGAGCAAAAGGTGTACAGCTTACTTAGAAAAATTTACCATAGAACAATTGAAATCCTGTTCCTCTTTTTGATGGGAGTGAGGGAGATGGAATTGCAGAGAAAATCAGTTAGAATCAGAACTAATCCATATGGAGAATTCATTCTAGGTCACCCGATTCTAAAATAATAACATTTCTTTTCAACAAATCTTTAAAATGAAATGTGTAGGTTCTTGTGTGAAGTGGGAGTAGAGGTATGTTCGAGGAACGGCATGAATTGTTTGTTTATCCACATTAAAGCATATAAAGTTATGATTAATTCAACCGGAAAATATCAAGTTTTTATCTGAGTAACCTTTGATAGTCTAATCTGGTATTTTGGAGACTTGTACTAATTCTTTTTTATTTTTAATTCCCCATGAATCTTTTTTTTTTTTATCTTGGAGTGTACCATGATCTTGTGATGATAATATAATGTCAAAGTTGTCAGAATAATTACAGCTGAGCAAAAAACTGCTGTTTCCTAAGAGCCAGAAGCCCTTGAGAGAGTTATGAAAAGGTCTTTCTTCAAGAGGAGGAATATTGTGATATGACCTTCTAGTCTATTAAACATGTCTTTATCCCAATATAGATACACTAAAAATACTAATAATAATTATTAGTAAAATGTCATAATAAACATTTCCCTTAGAAACAAAGAGATAAGGTATATAAGGAATTGGATACCTAACTATAACTAAAATATTGCTATTTTAAAAATATTTAGCCCCCACATGGCACTCTATTCTGAACTAGGGAGATTTTCTTCACTGTTTTGTGCTTTCCATATGGAATCTGAGAATAACTGTGCAGGAAGGTTACTCGATCCTTTTTCAGGCAGAACTACTCTGAGACCCACTAAAGGTTACTCTCCTCTAACCAGTGTATTTATCTTGATACCAGCTGGGGTATGCTTTCTTTTTGTTTGTGTGTTAATGTTGCAATAGGACAGAAAAGATCTCCCAACCAGCCAACGTAAGATATGTGCTTTCAATGCATTTTAGTTAGCTTCCCTGACTTTATTTGCTTTAGCTTCTTATCTCACACTCCCGATTGCTATGTCCCCTCTGTAAAATGTAGACAAAAAATGTTTACACTCTTAGTCTATAATGATTCTGTGCTGCTTAAACTTCCAAAATATACCATTTTGCATTGCCCTCATGAAATGGATCAGCACAAACTAAAATCTCATTTTTCCCCCATGCCCCTTTTGTGTAAAAGCTTCAGTAATGTCTATCTGGTTCATTGATGTAACTAACTCCCAGATCAGTGCAGCTCACCAGATTGGAATTTATTGGAAATATACTAAATTGTACCCTGGTTTGGTAGTTCAGTTGGTTAGAGAATCATTCTGATACGCCAAGGTTGCAGGTTCGATCCCTAATCAGGGCACATGCACGATTCAACCAATGAGTGCATGAGAAAGTGGAACAACAAATTGATGTTCAAAAGATACTAAATTGCTACCTGCACAGTTCCTTGTGTTCATCAATTCAGACCCATATTCATTCTTAACTTACTTGCTTATTATTTCCTCCTAATAGTAATTGGGTAATTCACTTGAATTCCATTATTCTATCTAAATGTGAAAGGTGATTTTCTTGCATTATGTTCAAGAGAATGGAGGGAAGAAAACATTTATATTGGGTGTTTTGGTGGAGATATAGCTCCTAACATTCGCCCTTTATGGGTTCTCTGATCATGCCTTTCTTTGGTCTATGATGCCAAGCGTGGCCTCAATTCTTGAACATCTCATGCACTTGTGTACTTCTAGAGAACTAGCCTCAGCTCCCAGAACTTACCCGAGGCTATCTTATTTTGTCTGAATGACCCATTAGTAGATCATGAAATCTACTTAGTAGACCATAACCAGCATTTAAATTTAAAAAGGGGATAATAGAAAGAATATCAACGTGTTGTTTGTGGTAAGAATAAGTATTGTTTCATGAACATGCTTTTTTCAAAAACATTCCGAGTGTGTGTGTGGCACTTGGTTGTGTTACATGTGTTTCCTTGCCATGAATCCAGTAAAAAAAAAAAAAAAAGAAAAAGAAAGCCTGAAAAACAAAACAAAACTAAAACTAGTTAGCCACGTAGTTAAGATTTGCCTGGATGATAGGCTTTAGAACTTAGAGTAGTGTTTTACTATATGCAAATTCTATTACTGTTTTACACCAGTTATCCTGAAGCAAATCAAATGAATTAGCTGATAGCAACAGAAATAATGGAAGCTTAGCAAATATTTCCAGAATTGTTGAGTTAGGACATATGAGCTTACTGAAGGAATAATATTCTTACTGATTAAACCATTTAGCTTTAAGTAGTTGTTTTAGAAACAGCTATGGATATTTAGTTACACAAGAAAAGCATATGTATCACAAAAAGGTATTTTTTTAATACCTTATTTTGGTGTTGGGCCAAACAGAATGTGTCTAAATTATGACTGTATACTTGGGTTATAACAAGCAAGGAAATAACATTTATCTCTCTTCTAAAATATCTCAAGGCTAACATCTTTGCCTTTCCACTTAAAAAGTCTTAAAAAATGTGACCCTGACATTATGAATGATATAGTTGTTCTTTTTCCCTCACCTTTGTATCTACCAGGACTTAGTAGATATTGTAGCTGTACCTTTATGGTGCACTAGTATTTTATTTTAGGACTAAGAAACATAAGTGAGGTTCAGCAAGGTTCGCATGAGAGAGAGAAACATATTTGCACCCATTAATAAGTAGTTTGGTATTCCTTGTGTTCATTACCAAACATGTCCTTCTTACTCTCTGTAAAGTCTGCAATGGTATACAACCTGGGTACCCTGTTACCAGCAGCAGCCGCCTTACTTCAGATCCATCAGACATGAGGAAAATCAGGCTCCACCCCAGACCCACTCAATCAAAGTCTGCATTTTAACATGATCCCTGAGTGATTTACATGATCATGGATGTGGGAGAAGTGTAGGTCTATAGGATAAGTATTACCAGTTGCTGTGTGGACCTGTATTCATTTCCTGGCTAACACTTGCTGTGGAAAAGAATCATCAGCACGAGGAAAGAGCCAGCAATTTTTCATACCCTACAACTGCGATTGACTAGCTAATGGAATTTAAAATACATGATGATGACAATGACAATGCCGCTGATGAGAGCACCCATTACCAAGTGTTCCCACGTGTTGTCCATTGTGTCTAGTGCATTAACTAGCCTGTTTAACCATCATCATGACCCTATGAGTTCAATGATGTTTTACAGACAAGGCAACACAAGCCTCAGGTTGTCTAAGATCACCCTGGTGTCAAGTCTAGCATTCCCATGCATAATATCTGTGATTGGTATTGGTCCTGTGGGAGCAAATGTATCAAACAGGAAGCAAACGTATCACTTGGAAGATGCCTATGAAAGTATCAATCGACATCTGTTTAGATAATGCTTATGACCATCAGCAATGAGTTCTCAAAATTTTAAGCCCACATCAAACTTTAAGGTGATCAGTTCACAATTCATTATATAGTAGGTGTATGCGCTATGTTGCATCTTGTGCCCCATTAAAAGCCCTTGGCTTTGCACATTCTGCTGGCATTTGGGAACTTAGCCTTGAGAGTCACCTGCTTGTCTGAGGACAAACATTTGTATATTTGGAACATGAAGAGAGGGCTCTGTACTTGAAATGACTCTAGAATTGTACAAAATGTAGAAATGCAGTTTGCCTCTCTGGTGCTGAATTAAATCCTTTCTGAGGAAGACATCCTTTGAGAAAGGAGATGCTTCAGGAATATCTAATGTTTGGCATTTATGGGGTGGAGAAAATGAACTCATGCAACAAATGCAGTTGAAAATAGCATTGAAATGAAAGATCGAAGCAAAAGGTAGCGAGGTCACGTTATGGTTCAGAAAACCAGCTCTGTGTATCCTGTGTACCACTGGGCAGACATAAGCTGGTGAATTGTGCCTACTAGCATGGGAAAGTGGAGGTGTCCAGGCTTTTTTATAGAGAAGCTGAAATATACTGGTTGCACATTTAAGTAGGGATAATGAAATTTTTAAGTGGAATTTGTTAATGTTTTAAAAACAAATATGTTTTATAACACATTCATGCAGTAGCAAAAAATATACTGAAAAGAGTAGTTTTTCCTCCACTTCTGCCCCTCAAGCCCCTGTTTTCCTGCTGAAGCAACCACTATGAGCAGTTTCTTGTGTATTTTTCAAAGATAGTCTCTAAATATAAAAACAGTATGTACAAAATACTCATTAAACAAAATGATAAAATACAATATACATGGTTCTGCACCATTCTTCTTTCTCTTAAAATGCATCATAGGAATAATTTCAGATCAGTACTCCATTCATTTTACAACTAAAGGGCATTCCCCAATATGGATATACCTCACTTAACCAGTTACCTTTGGTGACTTTTTACATCATCCTCAGTCTTTTGCTGTTACAAACAGTAGTGCAATGAAGATCCTTGTCCACCTGTTATCAATCATATGTGAATATATGTGTTCTCCACTCTTCACAAAGTCCCAATTTAATTTTACTATACAATAGCTAAACAGTGATGAAGAAATATCCAATGAGTATAGGAGGCAGAGTCATACTAATAATTGCTTACATCATTTACTCTGTGGTAAGTAAGTGGTAGTAGTCATTTAATTCTTATTACTCTATGGGGAAGTTAATTGCTGTTGTTGTTAATTATGTAAGTGAGAAAGCCAGGATTTGAATTGACCCAAAAAGCTTGATTCCAGATCCCTGGCTCCTATTGTGGGGCTGCACTGCTGCCCAGCCATTCCACTGCCACCTCATCAATGACAGAGCATGTCTTGGATACCTGCGATGCACTTGACATGTATTATTTAACATTCACAACAGCATTATGAGGTGTTGTGGGTTTTTTTTAAACACCGTCTTAATGAGTTTGAATAACTTGCCCCAAGTGCCAGAGCTAGGAAGTCAGGAGCCTGGAATGGCATGGAAGCAGAACATCTGACTCCTGAGGCCACAGCATAACAGAGACAGGAATTTAGGCATTTGGATTTACATCCAGCAGGCTGGAAGACAGAAAGAAAATGAATATATGACTGGGACTTTAATGGAACATATTCAAGTGATCGGAGGGATTAAGAAGGGCTGTTGCAGGGGCCACTGGAAGACAGTTGGTGGCACATCTGTAACAATATCTGTAGCAGAGTGAGACCTGGTGGTCTGTATGAATCCATGGTTCTCCATAGACAGTGTCTCCAAGTCTAGATTGCTTTGTTCTCACTGACTGCTTCCATCTTTCAAAATCCTACACCTATACATAGTATTTGTATAATAAACATTTGTGATGTGGCACCGGCTTAGAGAAAGGTGACTTTGCTCGGAGTCGGAATTTGTGCCCATAGGGAACAGAAATCAACAAGTGCCCGCCCTGGAAAATAAAAGCAAGAGCACAGGTTTCCCCTGGTGTCCATTCCTCCAGGTCAATTTCTTCCGTCTCCACTGAGTTTTCTAGCATTGCCTCATTTAATTCAGTTACTTTTATGTAATGTCTCAGAAAAAGTAAAGGTTGTAGTTAGTATCAAAAGACATGCTTGGACTGTTTATTTGGTTATTATAGTAAAGATAATGATGAAGCTACATAATGAGTATTTACTGCAGATCAGGAAATATGCAGAAGGTTTTATATGGGTTATCTGGTTTAGTACCAAATCCCTGTCAGAGGAATATTATTATGATTTTTGTTCTCATTTTATAAATGTGGTTTTTAATTTCTAAGTTTTTTTTAAATTCACAATTATAATTGTGTAAGGCATGCTTTTGCCTACACAGCTTTGCCATTCCACCTTGAGCAAAGAAGAAAGTACTTTCTAACTCAACATATTTTCTATTTTTGCACTTGTCCTTCCAGCCGATGTCCAAGTACACTCAGCAATTAATATGTGTACAATTCTGTATTCTGATTTTTTCATTCAGTATGGTCATAAGAAGTTGGTTTCTCAGTCATCTTCATTATCACATAATAACTGCATACAAGTAATTGCTATAATTTCTTTAATAATTTCCCTCACTGGGGACATTAGGTTGCTTCCATTTTCTCTTATAGATGCTACTGCAATGAGAAAGTTTTTGTACGTAATTTATTTTATTCTCTTTGCATTTTCTAGGAGAAAACCCCTTGTTCAGTCAAAGAGTAAAGTCCTGTTTGACTCATCCTCTAACTTTCAGAGTTAGAATTATTTTCATGGGAGCAAATTATTGATATGCTTATTGTATATACTTAAGTGAGCATTATTGATATACTTATTCTGTAATCTTAAAGGAAATGTCTATTTTGAACCATTTTTGGGAATTACCTGTTTTTCAGTATTTTAATTGTATAATATGAATGAATATATGCTAATTAATATATAGTAAACAACATAGACCTAGTGAGTGATGCTTTTGCATTATTTAATTTTATAAGTAGGTGAATTGGGCTTGGAGGAGGATGGTGTGTACAATAAAAGTATTCAATCATCAACAAGTATTTTTTGAGAAACTACTATAAGCCAGGCCCCATGATTGTCACCACGTTGATGATGGTGAATGTGAGGGGCACAGCTCATTTCCCTACAGAGCATTACTGAACACTCACATCTAAGTTAGCTTTGTCCTTGACCTTGTGCCACAGCACACTCTTGTCATTGTAACACTTCTTACTGCTTTCTTCTTTTGCTTTTGTGGACTCTGACTCATTTCTTAATATCAGTGCAATCACAAAGGGTAAAAAATATCTTACTTCCAGAGATAGATAAGTATATATAATTTCTAAGAATTCCTGAAACCATAATTTTCCCCTCTCATCTCTGTGTTGGTAGGATTTAAGAAACCTTTTTATTTTTCTAGGATGAAAGTATTTTGCTCTGTAGTTTGGGAATCCCTAATTATCTTAACCCCATGGAATATATCTTACATTGCATCTAAAACATTGATCTTTTTAGCATTTTAGGCTAGATAGACCAAGTACAGGAACTTTGGACCCTTTATTACAGGAACATCCTCATGTGAAAATAAAACGTAAATTTAGGGTATGTACCATGGTTTATTAATACACTGCACCATACTTGCAATTTTCACAAGTAGTGATAACCATTTTGGTCCCTTGCAGTGGTTCTCAACCTTCTGGCCCTTTAAATACAGTTCCTCATGTTGTGACCCAACCATAAAATTATTTTCGTTGCTACTTCATAACTGTAATGTTGCTACTGTTATGAATCGTAATGTAAATATCTGATATGCAGGATGGTCTTAGGCAACCCCTGTGAAAGGGTCATTTGACCGCCAAAGGGGTTGTGACCCATAGGTTGAGAACCACTGCTTTAGGGAGTCAAATATATAGAATACCTATGTAAAATGCACTTCAGAATTGCATTTTAACTTTTCACCAAATTCTTTCATCCCAGAAAGGCCTACTAATTTGTTGATGAATATAACTTTGTCATGCTGTATATTACGCTTTTTTTCAACTCTGCAGTGCACAATTTTTACTTTACCGGTGCTTAAAATTTCACACATCACATTTAGTAAATATGATGTTGGTTTAATGGCTTACTATGCAGATTAAGCTTTTTTCCTGATCAACTGAATGTTTCACTACCAGAAATGTTGTTTTATCATTTTATAGGAATGTTATGCATGTTAGCTCATATGCATTTAAATTTTAGTAAAATCATTATATGCATTTGGGTGTATAACTACCTATTGATCTATTGATTGATAGATTTATACCTCTATATGATGCCAGTGGACTGATTTTTTTCAAGAGAAAATTTGTATTAGGACCTAAAGATAAATGTCTACCTCTCAATCCAAAGTTGTATAAATGATTCTTAGCTGAGATGCCCAAATTAGTTTCTCACATTATTCTATATAAACATGATTTGAATTTATATGTGCGGATTGTTCTTGATGAAAAAGGGGCAGCTGGAGCCAATAATGTCAGAATACCACTTGCATGGGTTGAAGTAAGGCTACTTAGCTATGACGCTGGCTCCTCTGGGTAACAATCTGCCCATCGATATTAACAAGGTAGCACAGAGTTGGGAAAGAAAATACAAAGGCATCTGGAAAATGAACTCTGATAGATTTTTATAAAATTTTCCTTAAATTTCTAATATCTAATATCCGTAACACTGGGATTGAAGTCCTTCCTATTGTGACTTTGCACATACTGTTTGAACTCGAACCCTTGAAACTATATGTCTGAGAGCTGAATGTGTTCTTGGTCCCAAATCACTCCTGTCACTGCTCGGAAAGCAATGCAAGACAATAAGTAGTATTCACCTGATTGCTTTCCTGCTCCAAGACAGCTGGTGACACGTGTCTCCCTGATAACCGGGAGCTTCAGATCTAAGGCAGGGATAAGGGGGAGCTCGGAGCTCGAAGAATCTAAATTTGACAGCCGATGGCTGAGGAGAGGGTCAGCAGGGATAGAATCTGTGACACGTATAAGAAAGGAACAAAATTTATCTGCTCTGGTTGCAATGATTAGATGTCTCTTTGTCGGGCTTCCTTACAGCGGTTGACTGATTGTACCCGCCAGCTGGCTAATATCATAATTAACAAAGTTGCTACTACGTTGGCAAAGTTTAATCGAAAAATTTGCCAGTGATATGATGGCATTGTCACAAAGATCACAAGGGACACGGAGCCCACTTCTGCTCAAGGTGGAACGGCAAAGCTGTGTATGCAAGCGGAGAAATCGCAAACTTGTTCAGCCAAAGGTCGGTTTCTTTCCTAATTCCACATCCTGGGAGTTCTTATTAAGATTTTTTTGTGTGAGGGTTGGTGGATTCTATTTTGTGGCATGACCAAAATGATTTGTAGAAAAGATCCATATGCTCCCTGTGTATGTAAAGCATATTTTCTGAGAGCTTTGGTGGTGTATTTGTCCCCAAATCTGGAAATTCAGAAATATGAGATAGGTTTTCGATGCTGAGCGTTTTGCCTGTTGTTGTGTCTGGCTGATCTTTATCAGGTTTCAAAATAATGATTTGGTAACAAATGTCAATTGAACATTTATATTGTGTAGCGTTGGATTTATTTTGTTCAACAATGTAAAAGCCCTGCTCTGCCTCATTGTATCGTGTCAACCTAGTTACAGGAGCAAAAAGAAAAGCGAGCATAGTTATGGAAGATGTAGAGGTTCTATTTCAGCTTCAAGAAATGCTCAAAGTAGGGGATGGAAGGACTGAAATCTTTATTTTAATTAAGCAAAGTAATTGGGGCTTTTTACATTTAGAGAGACCGGTTTTTCTTGAAATGATGTGCTATTCCCCCAGTGCCAGTCTGGCCATTGACTGTTTTACCTGTATTTTCTTTTCACTGTGATTTGCTCTGCTTGATTGAATATTCAAGCTCCGGAGAGTTTCCCAAATGATAGCCATCACATACTGCTGATGGATGAACATGAATACCGGTGAAGAGGGACTTGTGCCTCTGTGTACATGCCTGCGCTGCCTCCGAGTGCGGAGGCGGGAAGGCATCTCAAAAAATATGCAGAAGGCAAAGTTTGGCTTATTTATGCTGTGTCACACCACTGCTGTAATACCAAGGCAATCAATTTGCTATATAACTGAAGGCAGACGTTAAGGTTCTTTTATTTTCCCTATGTGGTCATCCAGGCCACTATATAATGGCAAAACACACACACACACACACACACACACACACACACACCAATTCAGTTTTTGCCTGTTATTCTTTGTCTATTGTGTTAATAGCAGTGTTCAAACATCATGAAATAACATTTTGGAAACAAATTAATTTATAGCATATATACTTTTTATCAGCCCATTTAAACTTACTCATGGGTTTCATTCCTAACCATGGGAGACTAGTAGTTTGTGTGTAGTTATTTTAAAATTTGACAATAAAATTTTATATTCTCAAATTTTAAAAGTGAATCATGTTATGATTATGAATTTTAGAGTCTTTAAGTGTCCAGGTACCTTCCTAAAAGCCACTTATTGAAATTTTGCTGAACATTTGACTTACATTTTTAATCTTTTCTGAAACTGAATGATGTTAATAAAAAAAGCTGAAAGTGAAGCTTTCAATAAATATGTGATTATATTCCCAGACATCATTTTTTAGAAGAGAATGTTATTCTCATAACAGAAACCCTCTTTTATTTTTCTTTGACTTTACATCTCCCTCCTCCTAATATTTAGTACATAATAGGCACACAATTTGTATTTATTGAGTGAGTAAATTAATGACATTAAGTCTTTCTGTTGCTATTCAAATATGGTTAACATTTGCTTCCTCCAAATCAATAATAACTTTTGTGTGTGGTAAACATTATAGACATTGTAGATGGATGATATAATCACAGACAATAAGGAGGATTAAGTTTCTAAAATAATAAAATGTTGTTTTAACCTAAACCTCCATACTGTTTTGTGTAATTGAGATTTGCTATTGTATCAACTCAGTTGGAGTAGCAGAGGTCTATGAGGATTAGAAAGGGCTAGGAAAGTGGTTCACAGCTAATGCACCCGCTCCTTTAAACAGGATTATCTCCTGAGATGTGTAGAAATGAACTCTTGTCAGAGTTTCAAAGGAATTAATATTTTTGGTAAAATGTGCTAATGTAAAGAGTTAGAAGATTAGTAGTGCATAATGAAAGCAATGCATTCTTACGCATGGAAATAGGAATGTAATAAATGTCCTGCAGGTGATTGGGGCTGCAGCAATTTTATTGAAGATTAAAGTTTGATTGACCTTTGTTAGGGTGATTAACCCTTCTGAAATTAAAAGCCAGAGCTGAATTATTCTGGCCAATTTAAATGCAAACATTGAGCAGGTCGTATGTCATTCAAATAATAATAATAAAAAACCCTCCTATTTTAATTTTCAATTTTGCACATCTCAATGGGATGCTGTTTGGAAGGATCATAGCTCTGGCAAGAGCATCTCTGTGGCAGAGAATATAGAATAACGTTTAGATAATTAGGAGCATATGGAAAGAGTCCCAGGCATCACTCCCTCCATTCAAAATATCAAAACCACCATCCTCACAAAAACAGAGAATCTAACGCAGACTGCACATACCGAAAATGCATGATCTCATTAGAAAACAATCTAAGAATATCCTGAAAAGGTTAGGAATAAATAACATTTTAATCCAATGCCAACCACCCAAGCTGCATATTATATCCGTGCTTAATCTATATGCTGTCTCCTAAAAGTGAAGCTGTTCATAAGAGAGGATTGCTTCTGATGTCTGGAATTTCATTGCCCATGATCTCTGATAGTCGATGGATATATTCAGTATTTCCATTAAGTTAAAAAATGTCATAGGAGGAGCAAACGCTAGTTATTTACAGAGCCATTTAATGGTTTGGTTTTATTTTTCCTCATTAAATTTTCTTGAAGCCTTTGAAAAGTTGCATATTCACATTGCTTCAAAAGACTTTCCATTTTTCATAACATATTACATTTCTTTATTGCTAAGTCAGTGAATATTTTTAGGTTTAGGTTCCCTTTTATGTGTCTGTGGACTATTAAAATGATAATAAAGGCTCTCTCTTCATTCCATATGTAATTTATTTCTCTCTCTTTTCATCAAAGAATTCACTCTGAATGTGTCGAGGTAGAAAAGTCCAAGGTATTATAATATAAAAATTAAGAAGCCCCAGGTGCTACAGTTTATTTTGTGCAAGCTTTTCATGTACTCTTTTAACATTCTTTTCAAAGACAGGTTTCTACTCCGGGCCTATGAAGAAAGTCAAAGATGAAAAACTTGTGATAGACTGATCTTATTCAGCCAGCCCAGGGAGTGGCATCCTCCAGAGAGCTGGATAATACCTTGCAGTATAGATTAATAACATGTTTAACTAAGATCTGTTTGCTATAAGGATAATTTCCTCATTCTTAATCGTGGGGCTAGAATTTAACCTCAAATTGTCAACAGATACATTGTTCTGTACCTGCCTGATAAAGTAGAGATTTTCTGCTTTAGCTTTGGTACATTGAATTTTCAGACTTAAAAAAACACCCTGTTGTTCCATGATGATACTAGTTTTCTTATTAAAGATAATCTTCACTAAAAAGTAAACACAACTGCTAAATTAAATCTCTAAAATAAGCACTATTAATTCTTCAGATATAATTCAATAATCGTCTCTGATTTGATTATTCTTATTTTACCTCTTACCAGAACTAAATGAAAATCATTTTTGGCATTAAACCATATTGCAAATTCAACATGCTCTAAGCACCAAAAGCTAATGTGCCGAACTACTGACAACAGACATCCTTTTCTGGGTTTCTGTTAATTATCAGCAATCTTTTCCATAGGAAAAAATCATGGCTTGAGAAAGGGAAATTCATATTGTCTTAGTGTAGAAAAATGAATTGGTGAAAGAGCAAAGACAAATAAGATTATATTTTGTTAAATTCCCAAATTCAATCATTTGTTTTGCTTTAGTGTGCTTGGAAGACATTTTTATTTCTTTATTGCCTTTGTTTCTGGCTATCTGTCCCCTCTGATCCATCCAGTTTCAGATCTGATATTTTCCCCTTATAGCTGTGAAGTGACATTCTCTGCCATTAACAAGCCAAAATTAATCTGTTTGATATTTTCATGACCTCATATTTTGGTTGGAGTCCTGTTTAAAAAGCAGGCTGCTTAAAAGAAATGACTAGTAGTGTTGTTTTATTCATTGTATATTGTTTGTGAATCAACAATTGAATTCCACTAAAACTTTAGAGTAAGCTGACCATAAGCAATTTTATTGTGTGGGGCTAAAGAGAGCTAATTGAGAAATTCAAAGATATTCAGAGTTTTTCAAATCATTAACAGTCAGAAAGTAATCACATGAACTTTTCAAGATAGTATTCTCTTTAATTCTAGAATAAAATGGGTTGAGTAATTTTGGTTGAGTGAATTATTTATTGTGATTTGTTTGACAGAATAATAAAAGTACTCTAGAGACAATAAGTGCTCCATTGTTACATTTCCAGCTAATTATGAAGGTTAGTTCCCTAGAATTAGTTTTTAAGTGAGTTGGAAGCCTACCAAAGGTAGTGTAGTGATGCATGGCCTATTGATGCATTCATGATATTTGTATGAAAATGATCACATCACCTCTACATATTAGATCCCAGAGAACTGCTTAGTAAGATAACTTTGATTAAAATTCATTTAGTATATTTCTAAAGTCATCACTGACAGACCTTTATTCAGTTTGAAGAGGTATTTATTGAGCACCTCCTATGTTCCAGGTATTCCCTCCAACCCAGTGAGGTGGGTGTCTGAGCCATTTTATGGGCCCAAAACTGAGGCTCAGGATGGAGAGTGATTTGCCAGAAGTGAGACAGCCAGTCAGTGGCACAGCCTAAGTGGGAAGCTGGTCCTGTATTTCAAGACCTTCTTCACCAAGGCTATCATTGTGAGATTTACAGCAGTCCAGTGTGCTAAAACTTGGTGACTATGAGCACAGGATTTTTAGATGAATTAAAACACTTAACTCTAGACCAGTGGTTCTCAACCTTCCTAATGCTGCGACCCTTTAATACAGTTCCTCATGTTGTGGTGACCCCCAACCATAAAATTATTTTCGTTGCTATTTCATAATGTCATTTTGCTACTGTTATGAATAATAATGTAAATATCTGATATGCAGGATGTATTTTCATTGTTACAAATTGAACATAAAGCATAGTGATTAATCACAAAAACAATATGTAATTATATGTTTTCCGATGGTCTTAGACGACCCCTGTGAAAGGATCGTTCGACCCCCAAAGGGGATGCGACCCACAGGTTGAGAATCGCTGCTCTAGATGAATAAATTTACTGAAATGAAGGAAATTAAATGAATTACCTCTCTCCTGATTGATGTCTGAGGAAGAAAGAGAGAAGTGGTTTAGAATACCAGAGACTATTCTGGCAGCTTCATCCAGTGAACTGGCAGCTTCATCCAGTGAACTTTACTTAGATGACTTATTCATGGAGATCAGAAATTGTCCTCCCAAATATTTATCATTTAGTTCATTAAAAAACAGTCATTAGGATCTTTTAAAAATGTCTTTAAGATGTATGTGCTTACCTACCTTCCATTTAAGATTTATAGAAGAATTTTACTTAACAGCATCAAAATCAGAGGTACCTTTGTCCCACCTCATATACTTTCATTGGCTGAGTAGTTTGACAATCCATTGATAAATGTGGCTCCATGTTTAAAAGTCTGTTAGATTTCTGTATTATAGGGAATTATTTATAAAAAATGTGTTTAAAGGAATATGTGTGGAATATGTTTTTAATTAACATAAACAATAAACATACAAGTTGTACGGGATTACAACAATATGCAAAAAAAGACATCGTGGTAATTGGCAAAATAATTGTGGTTCTCATTTCTTGATTTTTATGAGAACAAAACAGTTAACCAGTGGGCCAAAAAGTAAACCTCTACAAAATTAGCCTAGGAGGTCCAAAAAGTTTGGAATTGATAGATAAATTTTCACTTGGACACGGGGTTCACCTTTTGAAAGTTGATTTATTTGGTCTGTAAACTCTCTGAGCTTGGGCCAGAGAAGTGTGATAGATCTAAATCCATCTCTGTATTTCTGTATTTACCCACAGAACCTAGAAGAGTGTCTGATACATGGTGTGTACTGAAGAAATGTTTGTCAAATTATATTGAAAGGGACTATTACCATTAAAATAAAGTTAGAGAAACTGCACTCTACATTACAAAGGTCTGGTATTTGCATTAAGAAATAAATCTAAGCTTCAAAATCTGAAAAGCTAAAGAAGTTGAGATATATACATATACAGAAAAGTAGGTAGATGCAGTTATGGATATTGATATAGCTATAGATAATATTCTTATTTATTCTTCAGAATGTTTTTTAAAATGCTCCCATTTTTTCTTTTACTCCAGGCCTGTCAGTCTCACCCAGAATCATTCACTAGTCACTAGTTAATCACTTACAATTTACTAATAGTTAAACTCGTTTTTATGACTTGATTAGAATATTTAATCAAAATAATCCAATTGGGTTTTGTTTGGAGAAAAAAAAGGGAAAATAATTCATAGTATTCATTTTGAAATGAATAAAAATGTAACTAAAGGGCAATGTGTAGAATCAGGAAAGTTTAGGAATATTTGCAGGAAAATAAGAAATTACTATTATGAGTCTTAACTGAAAATGAGAGTCCTTTGCAGCAAAGAAAATTAATATCCAGTAAAAAAAACAAGACACACCAAGAACATCTTCCTTAGATGCTGAGCAAGATAGAAGAGCAAGTTTGACCATCTCTTCTAATGATATATATATACTTCGGAATTCATTAACTGTTTGAGTCCTGCATGATAATGATTAAACCCTGAGGCAGATGTGAATCAACTTTAGTATGTGGAAACACTGAGGAAAACATTTATGAAAAATATGATCCAATTTCTGAAAATATAAACCAATTAAAGTTTGAGATTTAATTTAGGAATTTTCACTCTGTCTGCATGATGTATATATTAATGATAATTTCTCTCCCCTTGTTCTGCATCTTTATAAGCAAAAGAAGATCTTTACTTATCGGCATATTACTGAAAAAATCTAGCTTTTCTCCAAAATTACACATTTTTTGGCATAAATGGGCCTAATTACCTGAATTCAGTTTTGATTAGCAGTGTTAATTGATGCAGCTGTGGATGGTATCTGTTTACCTAAATTACCATGTGCAAACAGCAATATGTCTGGAAGTGAATATGCTGAACTGAAAATACTAATTAGCTAAGACGGATTGTTATTCAAGTCACATTGTGGAGCTTTCTAATGAAAGCCCGGATGTGTCAGGGTTTTATGATATTCAGACAGAAATGTCTATATTACATATGATTTCTAAATTTAATTCATAAGAACAGATGGGATGTCAGCCAGGGTTCTTCTGCCTTATTCCAGTATAATGTGAATATTTTACTCAACTGGAGATATATTCATATGTGTTTTTTTGTAAGAAGCTTGTGATGTGCTTTGACAACATGCCAGCCCTGCCCATTCAGACTCATCTATTTCTTGACCAATATATATCCCAGGTTCTAGCCACCTCCTATCCCAAAGATGAAGATAAACCACCCTGCCAGCTTAATCACATCAACGAGCTAATTTAATCAAATCCAATAGCAGGAAGGTTCGTTAAACAGACAGCTTACACTGAGTAGTATTTTATGGGTGTTTTCTTTTTGCATTTCAAATTAATAATAATAAAGTTTGATCATATAATTCTTAAGAATCAATGAAAAACTCACAGGTCTGAAAGATTGCCTTTAGATGGTCTCATCTTTAACCATTTAAAAATAGATAGCAATGCAGTGCTTATTTTAAAGTACCCAGTTTTAAAGCTGTATAGTCTTTTCTGTGTCTTTGGTTCCCATTAACTTTGTTCTGAAGCATGACCTGCTTTGCTTAAGATTTCCCTCCAAAGAAAGCATTAATCTTTTACCATCTGCTCTGGCACTCAACACTCATTAATAGCAAAGTGACTTAGAGGCACCCAAAGATTATAGTAAAGATCTTTCACATCATATAGAAAAGAAATAATGGACCCATCTTCCCCTTCTCAAGAGGCTGAATAACTATGCTTAATGCATAATAAGTCTCTTCTTCCCAAAGGCTGTGAAAATAAGGCCTCTTGACTCAAACTTAAGAGTTTAAGATTCCTTATTAAATATTTTAAGATGCCATGAGCAAAATGGGGATAATTTCCATGATGCAAATTTTAACATAATTATAGTTTGGCATATTTAATTTAGGTTTAAGTGAGAATTATAATTACCAAAAATTGGATTATATCAATTATGCTAATTTCTATCCCCAAAGTTTTGTGTAATTTGGGATCCCTAAGATAGGTTTAAATCCAGCCAAACTACAATAGAATCTAATACTAAAATTAAGTAATTTGTTGAAAATGACTCTTTACATCTTGGCTACAGAAATGCTCAAGTACTGTTAACTCACCAGGAAAACATGAAGTGCTTGAGATAGCTTAAATCAAAATGGGTAAAAGGGACATTAAATCCTGCTTGGACCATTTGTGTCCTATTTTCTATATCGATACCAATTGTAGCATATTATTGCTATTTGCTGTCTGTTCAATGAAGCTAGTCCCAGTTTTTTTAAAAAATAAATTTTATGTGATAGTGCTGATTATTTAATAATATGATTTGAAAAGTCACCTTCAGAATTATCTTGCCTTGATTATCATTTTAGTGTTAGTCCTTTCAAATATGCTTACTGTAAAATTCCTTTATTCTAGTAATTTCTTTATCCTTGAAAAATTTGGAAGGTTTTCTTTCCCAGTGGCAGTTTGCTGAATGCTCTGTGGACAGTCTAAGAGAGTTCACTGTTATAGAAACAAAACGTGTGTGTGTGTGTGTACACATACATTCATAAAATCACCTAAGCATAGAGTTGAATTTAGACACTAGAGTCAGCCAATCAGTTTGATTGTTGACTGTGTTTACGTTCTGTGCTGCTGGATCCACTAAAACAACTGCTAAATAAATGTCAGTCTGTTTTCAGAGCATAGATAAAAGAAGACAAATCTCCACCATGAAGTTCAGCTATCTATTCCATTCAGAGTGACGTGCGGGGCCCTCTTTTCTCATCATGAGATTCTCTAAATATTTTAGAGATTCTTTTTGTCTTCATGTGTAGATGTGAAATTGTTTTGTGTCACAATTTTTTAAATAATCTTTCTTGACACATGATCATTTCTACACAGTAAACCTTCAAATGGGAAAAGAAGTCAGTGATGTGAAATGGCGTTAAAGGATTTTTATCAGACATTCCAATGAATTGTCTTCAGGCAAATCACATAACTTTAGTGTGCAAATTAGTTAATTTTAAGAATAAATATAGCTATCTGATTTATAAAGGATTTATTGCTGTGCCCAAGGTTCATTGGATCTGTAAATGAAGTGCATGAATCTTTTCTTTGAACTCTAATTGGCATGTGGGCGAAGTGGGTCAGATTGAGTTAAAGGCTGAAGGACATAATCCTTTGAAAAATTTTTGATTTAGTTTTATTACTTCTAAGTACTGCTAATGTATTCTAAAATTAATTTGACTCTTGGACTTCTTCCTATATGCTGATTTCTTTCAAAAAGGTAGACTGTAGGCTCTTTGAGGGATATCTTTTATTTCTTTGTCAAACCTTCCCCTCTGCCTTCACCTAGTTTCCTCAATGAGAAGTGGTGTGCACACAGTAGGAGCTCTCAAGATGATTCTTGATAAATAATCATGGCCATTGAACCCATTTATAACTCTTAGTAACCTATATTACAAGATACTGTGTGTTACCTGATCCAGGGGCTGTAAACCCTCACATTTTTAAAAATATAAAGCTCCTGGTTATGTTTTAAAAAAGTTGTATATTTTTAATCACTTTATGTTCTGGTCAAAGGAACCCTAACATTTCACAAAGGATTAGATTCATTTGAACTTGCTTCCTAAACCGTGTAACATATGCTACTCATGAATTAATGCAAATTTCAAATGAACGTGATTGGAATTGGTAAGCAAAGCTTTGTAGACAGGCAGATGTAAATGCATATTTTGCCTCTGTTATTTGCAAGCAGTGTGACCTTAGGTATTTTCTTAATTCTTTTGGGCCTTAGTTTACCCATCTGCAAAAGAGAGTTAATAGTACCTGCATAGAGTGTTATTATGGTGAATATATTATGTAATGTATATAAACACCTTAACCCAATGCCTACTATCAAGTTGACACTTAATATATAATTGATATAATTACTGTATAAAATACAGTGGCTCTGCATAAAAAACCAATACAGGCAACTAGAGAATTTTTGAATATAGCATTTAACTCAAAATTTTATATAGTAAAGTGATTTGAATTTCCCACCAGTAAATATAAGTCCATTTTCCCCAAGTAACTATGTGTGTATGTGTGTACATACATGTAAACATATCATTTACATAAGAATGAAATTAAACACCTGCCTTCTCAAGATATGTGGTCTGTAGACATCTGGCTTTTTTTTTTCTTTTCTAATAATTTCTTACAGCTATGTAACATTCATAGCTCAAAAATAATTCTTTACACGTTATCATATGTAATTCTTGCAGTAACAAGATAGGGCAGGTGACATTCCATATTTCTTTGCAGTGAGGTTTGCAGAAATGTTAAGTGACTTACCTAATGTTTTACTACAGTGAAAGATAGGGAAGAAATGAAAGCAGGAGAATACACTCTGAATCATTTTAAAGACTGTTTAGAAAAAAGAAGCTGATAATGTTTCTCCATGCATTATAGGCAAAAAGAACATCCTCAGTGACTATTACTGCATTTAAGTACAGAGCCCAGTAATGAGTATATTATGAGATCCAGGACATTATTCAGGTTTTCACAGGAGGAGTGGAATTTGTTTCTCCTCAACAAACATTTATGAAGATATTCTGACTCATTGCATTATTCTCAATAGGTACACATTGTCATTTTTACTATTATTACTAGAGTTTATGTGGAAATGGGTTAGCCCATATTTGGAAAAGCCGGGACCAGGAACTTGGGTCTCTTTTAGGATTAGACAAAGGCTCAGAAGTCTAAACATGGACACAAGTCTAGGGATTTCTTAAGAAATTAGCACCTAAAGCCAGATTTCAGAAAAGTCCGTTCTTTCACATAAGGAGATAGTCACAGGAAAGGGCAAATGACCCAAGGAAACCATTGCATCCTTTTATAATTTATTATGTTGAGTAAAAATATTCCACTGATTCATGCGGTATCATGAAAATTACTGTAGGTATATAGAAAGTGTAAGATGTAATGCCTACAAGGATTTTAAATAACTATCCTTTTATAGCAACAACAATATAGTTTAATTGGCAAATTATTCATCACTTAATTTTAAGGACATTAAGTATTGCATTTATTCATTCATGTATTTATTCAACAAACCTTTCTTCTGCCCTGCACTGGGTAGTGGAATTCAAATGTGGTCTTTGAAATAAAATGATCTGGGCATAGGTCAGTGGTTGTCCACTAACTAAAGGCAGGACAAAGTATTTGAATCTTCAGCTTGCTTACCTAAAAAAGTAGGTTTGATCATAATAAGAATGATATGGTGATTTACAATATTTGTAAGGCACTCCTCACTATGCAGGGTACACACAAGTGCCATTATTTCATGGAAATAAACACTCCTCCACTGAAGGGACATAAAAGTAGACTGGAGATCCACATACCTAGAGCAACTAGGGAATTCTATGGCATAAATAAGTACAATCTAAACTGTGTATACTCCGTAGGTGATGACAAAAAATAGATATAGGGAAAGTCTTAGAGAAAGGGAAAACAGTAGCAAAAATACTTTCCAAGCAGTGTGGTGTCTACATTCCAGCCATGCCTTTGTTCAGTATACGTAGCCTGATGAGCATCTCCGTGGAGACCGCTGTTAATTTGGGAACCTACATCTGTGCAATTTAAATAGGACCAGTGCCCAGACCCAAAAACACATGGAACACGATTTTCCTATTCAGTATGATTGAATAGGATAACATCCATCCCTGGGCTGTGATTCATGAACTACATGGACCTAATTGACGCAGGGTTGTTACCTTCTCAAATAGCACGCATGGAAGAGTTTCGGTGTATTTGGACTTGTTCAGGGTTCTTATGTCCAGAAATTCCAAATTAGATTTTTTGTCATTAGTTTGTCAAGCTTGTCTTAAGCCCACTTAATGAGGTCTGCTGGTGGAATGCCTTTTATGTTCCGTGGCCTTTATGTTTAGTCTCAGCTACTCTCAACTGTGGCTGAGAGGTTAATGAAGTTACCACAGTGCTTGCTTGTCTGCGGCTTTTGAAACACACCTCGTATGTGTTTGGGTATTTAAATTCTGTTTTCCAGCTTTTAGGGTTTATATCCTCGCGGTGCATTCAAGTGCTATGGAAATAAGACCAGATGGATGTGACAACCAGCCATTCGGGAAATTACATACACATTACATTTCAGAAAACCAGAGTACATATGTCTATCTGGATGCGCTCATATGCCGGATTATTTTTGTTGCATCCAAATGGTTGGGATTTCAGTGAAACCGTTACCTAGAATGTCAGCTGGAGAATTCCTTTCAGAGGAAAAGCATGGCCTGCAGTGAGCGGTTTTGTCAAACATGCTGAATATGGGGACAGAGAAAAGGTCACTGCTTTTCTCAACCTCCCTTTAGTTTTCTCCATCATACTCATCACTACAGATATTACATTATACACTTGTTCAGTGTATCATTCCTCTAGAATGTAAACTCTATAAGGACAGGTGATTTTGTTGCCTTGTTTAATACTGCATAGTGCTTAGCACATAATAAGCCCGCTGTGTGTGATAATGAATAAGCTGGATATGACTAGGTAAGGAAATGGTATTTAATTCCTCTTTGTGCTATTGGTAAGCAAAGCTTTGTAACAGGCAGATGTAAAAGCATATTTTGCCTCTTATTTGCAAGCAACAGGGAGATTTTCCACTTAATTGATCATGATGATAATCATGCCTAATGTTTACTATGTGTCAGGCACTGTTCTGAGCATGCTCAAAAACCTTTGGTGTGGGTGTTATTATTCTCCCTATTTTATGGTTGGGGAATCTGAAGCACAATAGTTGGACATAAGGGATCCCAAATTCAAAGCCACAAGCCTACTTTTCTACCTCTCACCTGTTATTATATAACATGGCTTCCAGGGTTTAAAAATAAATAATCTCAGGGATGTGTCTACCTTTTTAATTAGCAGAAGTCATCACATAACAATGATCCATGAATTCTGTGCTGTATTTTTTTTTAAGTTTTATTGCTTAAAGTATTACAAAGGGTATTACATATGTCTCCTTTTTCCCCCCACCCTTGACAATCCCCTGGCTGTATTTTTAAATATGCTATTCAGTTCAACCCGGTGGTGCAAGGGCAACTACTCCCATTTCACTCTGCTAAGTAGGAATCTGAAGAGGCAATCACTTTTCCTATTTTCTATTACTCTCTTCATTGATTTGTCTACCTACTTGCTCTTCTGTGGAAAAGGGAAAAGAAGACAGACTAGATGATAAATGCTAGCTAAAATGTTGTGTTAATACTGCCCAAAGCATATTGTCAAGCTGGATGGAAAAATTGGTATTAGGGACTCTACCTTGGCTTACTCATGGTTCCTCAGGTTTCATTCTTACTAACATGCATAGTGATAGAAGGTTTAAATTTAGATTTGAAGTAAAAACATATTATAGAACTTTGAGCCACAAATGTGCCTGCCCAATAGGGTCTCGTTAAGCCGATATCAAAGATTAGTTTCTATACCTCAGAATAGACCTCCATAGTGGTGTAGGCTTTGCCCACGGTGAGTGCCAGAAGAAATAGAGAAGCCAAAATAGAACTGTAAATTCTCTGCAAATTGGTGAGAATCAACTCCAGATACATAGGTATTCAGGGAGTGGACGTATATGGAATGTAATTGATGGCTGATAAGTCTTCAGAAGAGTGGTACTGTTTTCAGGGACTCATTTGTGTCCTGGGGAATGGTGTTCCATAGCCAGAGGGACCAGACCATCACTAGAATTGGGAATTACTTCATCACCTGAATGTTTTCCTGAAATCTTTCCTATTATTCATCCACACAACAGTATTATTTTACCAATTTATTTCTGTGATGTTTCCTCCTGTCGGTTCAGGTGCCCAAATCAATCTTCCTGCAGCATCTTTTCTTCTCCTGAATTTATAAGTTCCATAAAATCCCATTTAGAAATGAAATAGCTTTATTTTGGGCTCACATAATCCTATTGAATTCTTTTATATAATATGTATTTATATGTGATGCACTCTTATATCACCTAATACAGTAGGATATAAATTCCTTCACCTACTAGTTGAATGAGATAATTCATGCAAAATGTTTAATGATACTAGTACATGGTAAACACAGACTCACACACACAAATCTCAATAAATGGCATCTATTATTAAGCATTGATCACCTGTAAATATATTCAAATACATTGGGATAAAGTTGGAGAAATCAATTTTTCACAAGACCTTTTGGATAAGACCATGATTATTGCCATTTGGGGTCAGATAAACAAAATTATATGTTTATATTAAATTATTATTTTGGACTTTGTAGTCATACTATCTCTAGCCTGTTTCCCCATAACTTTCCTTTCATATATTATGAAATCAGCTGGTTTACATCTAACAATCATCATCATCATAAGAGTATGTCCAAAAACCACTATCGATATTTACAGAGTATTTTATAGCTTATGAGACACTTCCCTTACATTTTCTTCTTTCTCCAACCCTTCATAGTTGTCATTGCAAGTAAAGAGAACACAAATCATGTTATTAATATAGGATGGATCTAGGATTAAGAGTCTGATTTTCAGATGGCACATCTTAACAATAAATGTGCAATTATTAGTTCAGCAGAGTACTTTTAATAACACCTGCAGGTATGTCCCACATTCAGAGAACAAATTCTGGAAAGGACTTTTTTTAACTAATGTTATTGAACCTGACCTGAATGAATGTAGACATTCTCTCTTGTGTCTGTTCCCCTTTCCCTGCTTAGTGACTTTGGAAAAGGTTCTCAGGCATTGGCTTCCAGGTACCCCAACTCTTCTAGCAGATGGAAAGGCAAGCAAGTAATGCAGGTTATGGGGCCAGGAATAATTGCTTTTTAATCAGGATTTTAATATTGCAAGGCCAGAGTATAGCAGATTATGAGAATTTTTTGGAGCAGCTTTTGATTTACAACAAAATTGAGAGGAAGGTACAGAGATTTCCCATGCACTCCCTGCCCTCACACATGCATAGCCTCTCTTATTATCAACATCACTCACCAGAATGGTACATTTATTACAAAGAATGAGCCTACATTGACACATCATAATCACCCAAAGCCCATAATTTTCAAATTTACAATAGAGTTCACTCTTGATGTTGTACACTCTATGGGTTTGGACAAATGTATAATGACATATATTCATCATTATAATGTCAAGCAGAACATTTTACTGCCCTAAAAATTATTGTGCTGTGCCTATTCATCTCTCTCTGCCACCAATCCCTGGCAACCATTGATGTGTGATGTGTGTGTGTGTGTGTGTGTGTGTGTGTGTCCATAGTTTTGCCTTTTCCAGAATATCATATAGTCAGAATCAAACAGTATGTAGACTTTTAAGATTAGCTTCTTTCACTTAGTAATATCTATGTGAGGTTCCTCTGTGTCTTTTCATGGTTTGATAGAGTTTTTCTTTTTAGCACTGAATAATATTCTGTTGTCTGGATGTACCACAGTTTATTTATTCATTAACCTACTGACCCTGGTTGCTCAGGTAATGGAATTTGATGAGAGAAAAAAAATTCTAAGGATGAACAATCTGCTCATTAATTTTTCTAACATAGCAATATTATTAGGATTCCACATAAATGTGCCTCAACAGTTTCAGAGCTGAAGAAGAAATGGATGGGGCATGGTTTTTACAAATTATTTGTGTCATTGGATAGTATGAGAAATGGGAATATGCCTGTTTCTTATTTAAACAACAATTCACCTGGTGACAAAACATTCCAGATACAGGAAAGGCTTATCTGTAGGTGCCATATTGAGTGCTTAGTCATTGCAGACACAAAAGGAAATGGGAAATGGAAGAGGATGATTTATGTAACACTGAAAGGAATGCCCCTCAATCATTATCAGTTAACTATTGTTATTTTTTACATCTGTTGGAGTCAAAAAATAACTCTTCCCACTCCTTAAGTTCTGGCTGGGCTAATAATCATATTAACATGATACAGATTAACAAGAGAAAATATCCAACATTTATTGGGGATATAATTATAGGGGTTCTGTAAGATATGAGACTGGAAGACACATTGGGCAGTTGAGGTTTATACATCATTCAGGACAAAGGAGAGGGAGGCAAGGGTATGGGATTTCAAAGGCAAAGCAGGCAACTCACAGGTAGATGAGAAAAAGCAAACATGTGGACAACAAATTTTTGCTGATACACCCAGAAACAATGTGACACAGGGGAATCCAGCAAATAGTTTTGTTAGATTTGGTCCCATTTGCCACATTTAGTCTACATTTTGGTGATGTTCCCTTTCTTTAAAGTAGGTTTTTCTACTTGAATTCCTCTAGGCAGGTAACAGGAGGTGGGCCAAATGTTCTTTCTGAGTCTTTTGTTTCTTAATAACCAGTTTGAAGTCAATATCCCCAAAGGCAAATTTGAGGGTAGCAAAACTTTGGTCCATATCACATCATATATCCTGAATTTGGATGTCATCTTCATCCTTGAAGAGCTTTCATTTTAGCTAGATGAGCATTGCTGTTTTTGTTGGCTTATTTTCTTAATCATTGAGAATATCTGAAAACTACCAATGTGTGTGTGTGTAGAGGAGATTTAATCTCTTATATCTATGTTTTTAGTCAAGGTAATGTTAGTGTCAAAGTAAATTTTTGTGACTTTGACTATTTTGTGGCAGTAGAAGTAAAGGATAATATATTTTGACCAGGTATAAAACAAATGTAAATTCTACCAACTGAATTTTAAAAATGACCAATGGAGATTGACCTGAAAGGTTTATTTTTATCAAGTTCTAATAGACTTTAATATCTGAAAGCAAAAACTGTGGGAAGAATAATTTGGGAAATGAATGAAACAGAAAGATTTCAGAGTTTGTCCAGTGCCTGGTTACTCACCTTGAATAATTTTAACCCCTGAAAACATCTGGCCATCATTAGCTTTAGGAGACCCTGGAAGAAGTCAGAATATTTTTATGGGAACAAATTAATAGGGCCTTAAATCCGTTTTGGATTGTAGAAGAGGACCTGTTTTACCTTACCAGATGATCCATAGAGCTTTGAGAATACCTGTTGTATACATATGTATTTATTTGTTTGTGAAACTAACCCTTTCCCCTCACAGCCGGAAGGAGTCATTCTCAGGTAGCATGCAGGCAACCAAAATATTTTTAAATCCCAGAAGCCAAAGAAACACTAGCTTTCTAAACATTAAAAAAACAACACAAAAATACACTGGTCCTCAAGGGCAATAAACGAGGCCTCTGTTAGGCCTAGCAGATAAAAAAAATGAGGATGAAAGGGTGTTCAGCAGGAATAACCTGCAAATAATGTCTATCTCAGAATGTATGGTCACTGAGTTAAGTTTAAGGAGAAAAGGTGACATACACAAGATAAATATTTTGTGTTCACGCAAAGCAGCCAGAACTTTCTCATGAACATGCTGATTACATACTCAGGTAGGGTAGCATATTTGTCCAAAAAACTTATATGTGAGGGTTTTTCTTTCTTAGTCCCCACCCTCATCCCCAGTCTCATAACTCTGTGTCAGCAGCATGCTAGGTACTGATGAGACAATATAAACAGTTCAGAAATTGATGGGTACTCTTTGCTGGACATGTAATTGTTGACATAAAAGCAGGTATTAGGTATTAAAAGAGTAGGTTCAAGACCTGTGTTCCACAGAAAGAGAATGAAGTGACATAAACCAAGTTGGAGTTTCAAATCTCTACAGAATTCAGTATTTTGTAATGAATGTGTTCTTTCCCATTTTACGTACCAAGAGACCAAAACACACATTTGTGGAGTAACTAAGTGGCACCAAACAAAAGTTCGAAGTTGAAAACAACTTGAGAAAATCAAATGGTATTATTGGCAAAGAACCTGTTCTTATTTGTTCTAAATGCTGTATTGGTAGCCATTAAAAATAACTAAATATTAAAAGAATCAAAATAATGTAGATGTGTCCAAATATCTGGACACTGACTGTGTTTGGACATTCCAAATCGGTTCGTTCAAGGAACTTACCTGTGTCAGATCCTTTAAGTATGTTTGATAATCCTTACTTTGTTTGAATCATGTAAAATATTCATGAATTTCTGTCAGTTGCCACAAAGTTAAGATTAAACCCCTGCTCTTGGCTTCATGAGACAAAATATTTCTATAAGAATCTTTATTTTCTTGACCTTATTATTTCCAGTGCAATTTATATTAGCATCTTTGTAATTACATTACACCAGGGATCCAGAACAAAACATCATATTTTGTGGTATCTCTCCTTAATAAATGTCTTTGGGCCATATATTCATCCAGGTGCATGCAATGTAGGGGTAGAAAGTAGGCTTGCCAAATCCCAGAATCTCCAAATTATGGCATTTTCACCAACTCCATTGAGGAATATGAATTGATCTACTTTTATTGAGCACCTACTAAATTTCAGGAGGTTTATACACAGGGTGGGGTAAAAATAGGTTTACAGTTGTGAGTATGCGAAACACAGAGTTTATTCTTGTATTATTATTTATCATATAATTTTCCATACAAACAACTCTAAACCTACTTTTGCCCCACCTTGTATATAACTTCTAATTGTCACAACCCAGAAAAGTAGACACTAGGACTATTTTGTAGAAAACTGAAATTAATTATGTTTAATGGAGTTTTCCAAGGTGATGCAGATCAGATTTTTAAATGAGGGTTGACTTCAAAGACCATATTCTTCCAATCACACCACAGCATGCCAACTTACTACCTTGAGAGACTGTACTAATTTGAAATATAAAATGAATCAATGGTGTTCATGGTCCATTTTTAACAAATGCTAAGCCCACTTTTCAACTGAGACTCCTCAGTCCTCTTGGTAGTTGAATTACCAAGCCCAGCATTTCTTGTGCCATCTTGGGAAAGATAGAAAGTTAGCTGATGGAAAAAAAGAGAGTATTAGATCTGTTTACTTGGTGGTGGCTCTTAGAGGAAGAGAAAGGAAGAAACTTGTTTTCCTGCTGATTTTTCTGTTTAAAAGAGAACAAGGGTATGTGGGGAGTGGGAGAGAGGTAAAGGGCAAATAGAGAATATTGATATGGTGGTAATGAGCAATGAAGAGTTGGTTTGGGGGGCGGGTATTTCTCCAACTCCCTGGTCATTCCACCTTTCACTGAATGAGAATATTTCATTTGGCTTTCAGGCTAGGGTTGTCATGCAAGAAGTGTACATTAATTTTATATTTTCTCATAACTTTCTTTTGGGGATAAGCATTTTGGTTTTCTGCTGTTTATTATTTCAGAGGCATCTATATGCTAATATGTTTATGCTAATTATTTTCATGTTTCCCCTCAGGTTATGCTTCATATCACCCACCAGGGAGGATCATCGCTCATGAAAACTTTTAAATTTGATTTTGAAAATTATTCAGAAAAATTTAAGTGATGCTCTCTTCCAATGTAACAAAGAATATGCTCTGGAGATTCTTATAATTCAAAGAAAATGGATTGGTAGAGCATTTGAGTTCGCATGCTGCCAAAATCCTCTTGAGCAGGTACACAAAGCATTTAACATTGTGACATCAAAATGTTGGAAGAATAATTAAAATAATAATGTAATAATAGGTTTTCAGAAATTGCTAAATTTCAATGTTTGATCCAGAGAGAAGAAAGGAAAGGCTATTTTCGTTCTCCACAGCTTCTGAGGTGTGTTAATTGCTTCTATTGCTATGAATACTATGTTTTAATTGTATGTCATTGTTCCTTAGCATCACTTCTAGAAAGTTAATTCTAATAATATTGATGTCTGAATCTGATTTTCTGCTTACAGGATAAATGAGGTAAAAGAAGAACTTCATAATAAGCCAGCTTAATGCTTTCTTCCAGCTTTTTTATTACAGGGACATATTTTTTGAGATTATTATTTGTTTTGAGAGTAGGTTCCATTTTAAAAAAAATAGAAGTTAGCCAATTGCCCTGTCTTAAAACTATTTTTTCCAGGCATCTTCTTTGGAAGATAACCAAGACTAAAAAGCTGATTTTGCACCATGAGATATTAAAACTTAGATCACTTTGGGGGGTATTTTACATTTCTCCCTTTTGTTCCCAAGCATCTCAGGGGTGCAAAGAAAAGGCCCCCATTTCATGGTCATCCCTATTGTTTTTTGTCCTGCTTGGTGCTTAAGAAAATCAAGGAATCAGAAGCACTGGGGGATTCATACTCCAGACTTAAGTTCATCATGGGTACTGGCCTCCTCCTTACCTCTTCCTCTCTCCACTTTTCAGTAGCTGCACCTAGTCTCATTTCTAATCTTTAAATGCTCCCACTTTTCAAACTCAACAGTGCTTCACTCCGCAAGAAGTGCAGCCCAGATGATACTATTTCCCCTCTCAGCTCATTTTAATGCCCCTTGAGTTCCAAGGCAGCTTTGACAGTAGGAGAGTTAACATTCGGGGCTGGAAGAAAGGTCTTCTGAAAGGGCGCCTGACCAAAAAAAAAAAAAAAAAAACAAAACAAAACAAAAAACAACAAAAAAACCCCCCAAAAAACAAAAAACAACTAGGCTCTTCTAGCTTAGACAGGTTACTGGACAACATGTGCTGGAACTGGAAACCAGTACCTCAGCATTTATAGTCATCACCTCTCTCCAAACAGGAAGCATCATTGCTGTGGGTCCATTTGATAAGTTGGCTAAAATACACCATTGTCAATTAAAGGTAAAATAACATTTTGCTGAAACCTGGCTAGGTTTGGTACATTCTCTTCAAATAGTTGACGTGTTGAACTTTTGTGACCCCAACATTATTTCCTTTCCATTCTACTTATTTGCCTGTGACAATACAGAATAGCTACACATTTTCCCTTTTAACATTGTGTTTGGAGAAGAATTCATTGAACATTGAACAGCTGATCGTAAGGCAGTCCCAGCTAAGAAGAAACTAGCCCTTCTCTCAACATAATTTAAACATAATTCAAATAGAAAAGCAATTAGTGTGCAATTACATCCAAATTTATTAGGTGTAGGTGAACCATGCAATCTGATTAACGAGGCTGCTATGACTGTATTATTTTCTTCATAAACTAAATCCCATGAATATAGGAAATATATCCATAAACCACTGTTAGCTCAGAGCTCTAGAAGGTGGCTGCTATGTTTTGTGGATAGTCAGCAAACTTTTGGCATGCCTGACTCAATCTATATGAGTAGAGAAATTTGATTCAACACAACTCCAGAAATGCTGCATGATCTGAGAAGAGTAACACTCCTGGCTCTGGCAATGATCATGAACTTTGTTAAAGGCACATGACTTTGAAATAATAGGAACTAGATTCAGAAGAGCTTGGATTTTGTCTCGCATAACTAGTTTTCTGACCTAGATGAGTTTCGTGGCCTCCTTGAGCCTCAATCTCCTTGTGGAAAATATGAAAGAAAAAAGTCACATTTATTTTATTTAAATTGGCTGTGAGGATTAAATGAGATTATATAATTGCATGGTCCCCACACCAAGTAAATGCTGGACTAATGGTCACTACTTCTATTATTATTATTATTTTTACTCATAATACTTTTAGGATTGTTATCATTATAGATATTAATGGTTGTGTGAAAGGCTCAGAATATTTTTCTATGGAGAGCTTAGGTCATGGAAATAAAAAGTTGACACATTAGATTCTTTTTCTGCTGGTAACAAAGGGCCTATGAAATGAAAATGTGGAAAAGCTTGAATTTTAAGTGCGATTCACTGAAACCTCTATACCATCACATTCATTAAGTACCTTTTTTTGTTATTGTTAAATCTAATATGCTACACAAGAAAGATAAAAAAAATTTTAAATCCCACCAAATTTTTTGCTTGTATCTAACCAATGCCAGATATTCAAGATAGAAAAAGTCATTTATAAGTCAGATATTTTTACCTTCACTTTCAAGAATTCAAATGTCTATCTAACAAGCTGACTTTTTCACTTGTCTTTTGGATACCTGATATTAGCAAACTATTTTGTAATTTGCTTCTTGTGTTGCTGGTAGTGGTGGCCTTGTTGATTATAGGGTATAATTTGAAATTCCTGAATTTTATGAAATGTGGGATTGCTTAGCAATTAGTCTTTCTATAGGGAAAGCCATCTCGGTTAAAAAGCCCTAGGCGACTGGCAGGCCATCTTTATGGAGCCAGAACATCATATGAGAGCATACAGTTGGGTCTCAAGGCCATTAACGAGTTTCAGTCTTGCTGCTAAACAAGGGAAGAGTAAATAGGCTTGCATTTGCCTCCAAAACTCATGGCTCCTCACAGACAAAAAAGTCAGGTGTTACTTAAACCTTTGCAGGGTTAGAATGGATCCTGCCATTCTGTACTGAAGATTTAGCTTTGATTTTTAATCACATGCCAAAACAAAGGTTTTTACTACAGACAAGTCCTAGTAAAAAGAATTTTTTTATTTGTATTTGGAATGGTTCTAATCACAATAGAGCCTTCATTAAGACACTATTTTGAGTATATAGTTATGTTTTAATTAATTTTTACCCTTTCTTATGGATTTCCCTCTTATGAAGCCATCCCTCAAAGGAAATGCCAACAATAAATTAATATCCACACCCTGGTATTTATGGTATTTCATTTTAAATATTCACACTTAGGTGAAAGTGTAGCATCCTTTGCCTTTCACAATGCCTAGCACATAGTAGAAGCTAAATGAATAGTAATTAAGAGAAAATGGCATTGTTAGAATTAGAGCAATACTTCCCTATATTTCATTTCTATTCTGCCATTCTTCAGTGAAGTTGGTGTAATTTCTCCTCCAATGGGCCAGATTTGGAACTTTTCACAGTCACAAGTGAAAGAGAGAACAAAATAAGAGAGATTTTTCATTTATAAGATTGCCCTTCTCTTATCTACTGGTCTTGCCTCCCAGATTGTCTGTCTGTCTCTGGAAAGCAAAGTCAATAAAAAAAATGATTCGAGTTGGCATATCACAAATGTACACCCTTAAACCATGAAGCAGTAATGCTGCGCAGGAAATATTTTTCTGACCTTTTCAAATTGCATCCAACTGTCTCGGGAATTTCTCAGTGACTAGAGGTAATAAGGTTCAATCCGTTTTACTGGCTGGCTTCAAATTTAGTTCCTCCAAATCTCAAACTTATCTATTCTTGCATCTTGGCCCTGGCATCCATTCAGCACAGAAATCTATGCATCTAATCTTCTTTTTCTCCTTCTCAGGCTTTGCTATAGAATCACCCTGTGCAATCTACAACCACTAACTGTCCCTTCCGAAACAAAATATTAACATGGGAAGGTTAGTGGGTGTGATTTGTTTTGAGAGCCCTTACTGAATTTAATTAGCTTTTAGATTTCATCTCCATCTGATGTCTCCGTTTTTACCTATATGATTTATGCCTCAATAATCTTCATTAGATAAAACTTTATCAACTTAACTATACCATGGGCACTCTGGAGAATGTTAAAGAGGCAAAAATATGTGAATTTCCTTAGTGTTAAATTGATTTTGGCTTTTCTTCTGTGAGTCCAAATGCGATGGACACACTCCCCGGGTAAGGACGGGAGTCAGCCAAGTGTGTCGTGCTAACAGGCAGCTGGGCGGCCCCATTCTTCAACGTGTTCTCTGAAGGGGAACAGAAAACAGAAGCTGGGGACACATTTCTTGACCTCACAAAAGTGCTGGATGTCAGGAAGCCTTGGCAAGGAGTTAAAAAGCTTGTCTTACTTTTCATATTTAGAGTGCTTCCGTGCTGAATGTGATTCTGGGGAGATGCCCGTGTTTCCTCATTTGTAGGACACACCACATTCTGCACACACTCTGTTCTATGGCTTCCTTTCATCGCCTTTGTTCTGCCTTCTGCAGCGGTGATTACATTCTTGGCCAGAAGTTCCTGTGGTCAGTGGAGCTTGGAGCCTCTTTCCAGAGCCTCTCTGTTCATGGGCAAATAGCTACCAGGAGGAGGAAATCTGTTTGAAGTTGCCCTCCTAAGAGCTTGTATGTGGTCAGACTGTAATTGTCAAGTTGGATTGGCATAGATATTTGGCTTTATAAAAGTGAAATCAGCCCTGGCTGGTTTGGCTCAGTGGATAGAGGGTCGGCCTGTGGACTGAAGGGTCCCAGGTTCCATTCTGGTCAAGAGAACATGCCTAGGTTGCGGGCTTGATTTCCAGTGTGGGGCGTGCAGGAGGCAACCAGTCAATGATTCTCTCTCATCATTGATGTTTCTATCTCTCTCCCCTCTCTCTTCCTCTTTGAAATCAATAAAAGTATACTTTTTTAAAAAGTGAGATTATGTCAAACAATGTGATTCAGACAATGAGTTTAGAAGAAAGAGGATGAAAGCAGATATTTTAAAATTTATAGTAGTGTATTTCTTTTCTTCAAAGAAATAGTACATTTGGCCCTCCCTATCCATGGTCCCACATCCATGAATTCAATCAAGCTCAAGTGCAGGAGAAAATGAATCGAGGCCAAGTCTTTAAAGCACTGTCCCACGTGTCTTCTTCAGTGTGACAGCCTCTCTTCTCTCCATCATCACAGAGTTGCTTTCAGTACAGTGACTTATTTTATTACTTTGAAAGTTTGATACGGACTAACAGTTTGGGCTGGTGGCTTATATTATCATTAGCATATAAGGTAGTATCATTGCCTTAAAATAATAATACAAGTGGCAGGAGATTATATGTTGTCTTTTGTCAGCTAATGATTTACCAGGGTAAAAGGTGGATTGAGGAAAACAGATATTCAAAGGTATTTTGTAGGTAGCCCAGTAAAGCCCATTTCCTTTTCCTTTTTCATTGAATCTACTGGAGTGACATTGGTTAATAACATTATATAGGATTACGGTGTACAATTCTATAAGACATCACCCGTATATTGTATTGTGTATTCACCACCCCAAGTCAAATCTCCGTTATATCACCATTTATCCCCCCTTTACCCTTTCCTACCTGCCCGCCCCCGCCTTACCTCTGGTAATCGCCATACTGTTGTCTGTGTCTATGAGTTTTGTGGGATTTTTTTTTTTTTTTGCTTAATCCCTTCACCTTTTCGACCCATTCCAAAATCCCCTTCCCCTCTGACAGCTGTCAGTCTGTTCTCTATAAATCAAAATATCTAGGAGATTCAATGCCTTCAAATATACAAGTAAAATATTCTTCTTCTTCTATTTGCCTCACATATCAGTATTATAAAAGTAAACATTCCTGATTGCCAAAACAGGCTTGATACTGAGGCCTTAGCTCAGTGGAGATATAGATGCATAAGGATTCCACTTTTACTCTCTGGCGATGCCTGGTTCACTTCAATCTGCTCCTCGGTGTTACTTATTGTGGGTAACTGGGCTTCTTGTGTTGCCACAATGTCACTTGGTATCTGATGCGAGGCCAGCAACCTGATGGGGCCTCATTTGTTCCCAGGCATATCAGAAGACAGAAAATTGATTCAAATCTAAGCAGAGTAGTAGAATCTCAAAAGCTCTGTCACCACTGTTCACTGCAAACATCTCTCTTCCTGGAGCGGGTGTTCTGAAAACCTGGAAGCATCTCACTTATAATAAATATCCCCCCTTAAACATTTCAAACAGATCTACAGGAAAGGCTTCAGATGGAAATAGGATGTCAAGCATAGTCTCTCTCTCTCTCTCTCTCTCTCTCTCTCTCTCTCTCTCTCTCTCTCTCTCTCTCTCTCTCTCTCTCTTTCTCTCTCTCTCTCCCCTCCCCCCTCCCTATCTCCCCCTCCCCCCTCTCTTGAAATGCATGTGATCTCAGTACAGAGTTCTTCCTTTATCTTTGCACAAGGCCCCTTCGATTCCCACTATCCCCCTATTGGAAATAAACTTAAAACAATATAAAAAAATAAAAATAAATCACTCTGAAACTACCTGCCACACACAGTTCACCTTCAATATTTTGCTTTCCATTAGTGCTTTGGGAAGGGACATGCAGCCTCGGCTTTCCATCTGCAGGTTTAGTAGTGGGCACCTGCCTGTACCTCTGTGATATACTGGCAAACTCCACTTATTGCCAGAGCTGCAGCAGTATTTATATTTTCTTAATTGGAACCCCACTGGTCCCCTGAGGGATTTCCTCCCCTTGACAAGGCAATATATCCATATGGACATAGAGCATAGCCACTGTGGCCTATTGTAATGTTATGGTAAGAAATATCAAAGTTGGCATCAAAATTAAAACAATACCTCAGCTAGTAGAGTTTCTAGGCTGGGCTTTTTGATATTATTAAGAGCTCACCATTTTTTCTCAGTGTTTATCTTTGGAGTTAAAGAGATGTCAGCAGAAATTCAAATTGAAGACCCTTCCTTCTTCACGGTGTTTCTGCTTCAGTTGTAATTCTTCATGGCATTGCTTCCAGAAGTGAGGGGTGAACGGTAGGAATACCAGCTACCACACATAATGAACAACTAAACAAACACAGAGGCTTGGGAACTCTATATAGAAATGTTATGGTTTTACCATATCCTTTCTTTTCAGCTGAATAAAATATAAGATCAACTTTATCAAAATGCCTGGAAAACCTTAATTTTATTAAAACTAAATAAACTAATAAGAAATTAATAAGTAGATGCTCTTTATCTTCATTCTTCATGTCATTACCTCAGACATCCAAGGGCCACTGCCTTGTCTGTATTTATGGTTACAGTGTGTGTATTTGCTTCTCCCTTATGCTATTTTTATTTTTGTTACTGGAATTCATGAAGACTTAATCATCAGCCCTCTAATTTTCCAGAAAGAAAAATGTTGATTTATTGAGCTGGCTGTAGAAAAAGAAGAAGAATATGATCAATCTGACATTATAGGTTAATAGTAGGGAACAAAACACATTCATAATTAGAAAAGAAAAGGACTTTCCTTGTTCATTCCAGTTAATAATAAAAAGCCTTTCGCCAAAGTGTCTTAGAAAATAATGCATTCAGACTGAGTCGAATTACCGCCTAGCAGATTCTATTTATCTGTAGCTTAAAAAGCAGCTGCGTTTTTGTAAAAGGCAATGAATGTGGCAGTCCTACTTAAAGGTAGAAGAAAAAGAACACCCCTTGTTTTGTAATAAGGGGATTTTCAATTTAAAAGAGAGAGCGAGCCTGTTGTGTGAAGTACGGTTATTACATTCACTGTATTCTATCTCACCCACCAGGAGGCTAATAATGAAGGGGCCAGGGAGGGAGGCCAGTGCTACGAGGGTTATCTCACAGCCTCAGATGCTGGATAAGTCGAACGAGGCAGCATCGCGTTTGGATGACATTCAGAAAGGCCGGAGTGATTATTTGGAAGAGAAAAGCCTGCCTATTCTTTCCCAAGGTAAACAGTTCATTTCATCTGTCAGCTGCATGTTGCAGTATAAAAATATGTTTATATAAATATATCTATTAAAGGTTGCATTTTAAAAAATCATTGTAGGTGTGTGAATATCCCCCTGGCCTGCCGGTCCAGCAATGAATTACTAGACAAAGGATGCGCCCGGAACCCCACCACACCTAAAGCCACGCTTTGGAAGATCTGCCAAGCTCACTTTTAATCATGAGAAAGAAATTACCCACATGGAGTCAGCAGAAAATGAGAAAGTAGAGCTCGTGCTCCGAGTAATTCCAGCAAGTGCCAAGGGGCTAGTTGAGGAATGGCTTCATGAGGTGAATATCTTTAGCTTGTACTTAGGGTTTTGGCTAGCGTATAATCATTTTCTCTTTTAGGAACGATGACTTGCTTAAGTGTCATCCCTAACATACGCGTGCTCGGAGCATTTGTCAGGATGTTGACAGATTTCATGTCAGTCTCGTCCTTGTTGTTATGTACTATGACTAATTTTACATTTGCAAATATGCAAAAATCAATCGAGGTGAAGAGGCTCCCGGAGCCAATGCCTGTGAATAGCTGTCTGTATCTGTGTGTCTCGCTGTGAGTGCACCTCTCTGTGTACGTGATGTGCCCTTGTTCTTGTCTTCTCTCTGTTGTGCACGTACGTCGGTTGGGAGGACTGGCCAGCCCATGGGTTCTCAGATGTGGTCCCAGGCTTTCATTTGATTTTTGGACCAGGAAGAAAAGAATGTGTCACATCATGATTAATGGTTAATCTGAATTTTCAATTCGTATGAAAGGAGAAGGGGGAGGAGGAGCTCAGCCCAGTGATGAGACTAACCTTTTCCCTTTGGGAAGAGCATGATTCAAATTAAACATCACTTTCAGTGTGAAATTAGTTTGAAGGCCTCTTTGGGGGGAGGGGGGGGTGCCTGGTTTAACTCCTTGATGGCTGCTCTCGCAGAGAGAATCCCTTCCATTCTGCCTCTGTGCCCCAGTCTGTTCCCAGTAGCCCAGAGTTCCCCCTCTTTTATTGTTCTAAAGATCAGGTCCAAGAAACCAATAAAAATATTGAATGTTTTACTATTTTTAAAGTTTCATTATTCACAAGATTCTTCCCAAACCATGTTATTTCTTAGTGTCCCAAACTAATGTTGCCAGTAAATAAGAGAGAAGGAAGGAAGGAAGGAAGGAAGGAAGGAAGGAAGGAAGGAAGGAAGGAAGGAAGGAAGGAAGGAAGGAAGGGAACTTTATTTTAAGGATAATTTTAAATTTGGCAGGGAGGAGGGAGAGGAAAGCAAGGTGATCTTTCTAAAGACCTTTTGGGTACCCTCTGCTCTATGCTAGTTCCTGTTGGCAGAGTGAGCCACAGAGGAAGAACAGCAACCAAAACCCAGTGTTCTCTCAATTCTCTAGTTTCCCACATAACTAAGGCACAGGATTGCCATGCCAACCTGCAGCAACTTTGGCTCCAAGTGAGCATGGTCCGGGACACTTTAAAACTGCCCTTCCGTACAGGAGTCAGGCTTATAGAAAGGACCCCTGTCTCTGGAAATGCTAGCCTGTGTGCCCATGTGTGCATGTCCTTGATGCCACAGGTAGGCAATCTCAGGATCTGATGTGCAACTGATTTTCTGGAGTTTGGTAGCTTTGGGGGGAAAGGGAAAATATTGAAAAAGCTAAGAGACAGGGTTATTCTCCCAGTGTATTTTCAAAATAAAAATGTTAGGGCTCTTTAATGTCTTCCCTAAAGGATGGAGAGGTGTGGTGGGGGGTGAGCCATCTGGGGTGGGCTGTAGTAGGGGAGGGGAAGCAGCTGGAAGTGGAGGTAGAGGTGGAGTGGGGGAGGGGGAATATAGAGGCAGATGAGCAGCTGTGTTTATTTTAATACATATCATTTAACCCTCACCTAAAAACAAATTGGAGAGGTTTGGGAGTGCATTAATCTGGACCCAATTAACATGTCTTTCTCCTTCAAAAGTGCAACCTGAGATTAATGAATATAAACTAGAGTTTCAGAGGCAGTGTTTAAATCATTTGCATGTTTCATGCATGATAATTGAATCTATGTATGCACTTCCTTTCATTTAACTATTTCCAGTCCCCTCCCTGTGATTCACATAAATCAAGATTTCATTATAGTAACCTCTAGGTGGAAATGGCTGGCCTAGACCTTACTCCTAATGAGAAACTCAAGTTCTTGTTTCTTTTATTGGAATCTGCATAATACAATGTGGGTTTTTTTTAGAAAGCAGAGGACAGTGCTCCATAGTCTGGGACACTGTTTCGCAGAGGACAGCGCTCCATAGTCTGGGACACTGTTTCAGGAGCTGGTAATTAGGCACTCCCAGTTTATTTCTGAAAGGCCGTAAATACATGGCAACTTATGGCATTGGGTCTTCAGTGGGCCTGGAGAACTGGATTTTGGTGTGGCCACTTACAAGTGTATTCATAATTCCACAAGCAATGTCACTTTAATGCAGCATAAAGAATGTCCTTGGGCTCTGGACCTGAGTTATTTAGATCACTGAGGGACTTCATGCACTGTATTGTTCCTGGTAGAGTTAGGTATTTCCTTCCATGTACGGGGGTGGGGGATGGTGTCAGCCTCCATGAAGGGCTATAGGTAAGCAATTAGCACTCGTGGTCCCTTATCATGCTGTAGAGTTTTTTTCTCTTTTTTTCTTTTCTTCCTTTTTTGTTACTTACGTGTAGAAGGCTAAATGCTTAGTGAAAGCAGGTGCTGAAGTTTTCTCCCTCCCCACCTGCTCCAAAATGGAAAGGCTGAAAGCTGACTGTGGGCATGTAAGAACATTTCCCAGGGGAAGAAGTTGAAACAAGAGGCTTGAAATAAGTCCCCTGGTTTCAGTTTGTACCAGTGATTTGTCTGTCTTCTGTCTTTCCTCATGTGTTTCCAAGTCCAATGTCAAAGTGATGAGCTTTTCTCCAGGAATTCTCCCCAGTGTCCTTTGTTTTTGGTGAATTCAATGGTTGCGTGTTGCTGAGTGTCTCCTGGTCTTGTTTCCTGGTCCTTGTAGCTAAGAGTGTTGCTGAAGGATGAAATCCTGTTAATTTGTGATGTCACAATTTAAGTGTGCTTCCTGTCACTTATGTGTAGTTTAAAATGTTCCTTAATGTAGCATGAAATGATTGGTTAGCTTGGAAATGGTTGTGAAGTCATGTGAAGAAAATAAGTTTTGCATCCGACCAAGATAAATTCACTCTAGTGCTTTATGGCTTTTTATTCCTATGTGATAGTAATAAAGTCTCATGTAGGGATGGAAGCCATGAAATACATTGTGAAAAATCATCAACTAAGAAGGGGCCATCAGAATAGAAAACGTTAGCCTGTGTGGCTGTGGACATGATGCAGAAATGATTTAGTGTATAGTTTTGCTACATGCTTGGTGTTTCTTCGAGTTTCTTTATCTTCAGATTTTGACAGCTAAGGAATCTGGGTTATAAGAGTTGATTCATCTTTGTAATCATCATTCTACTCACACATTTGGGTTTGCACATTTCTGTTTACCATACATTTTTCCCTCCATTTTCTATTAACAACATGCTCTAGGAAAACTATTGATAGCCCACCAGACTGGGAGGCAGCATTCAGTTCTCCTATGCCTTCTTTCTCCTGGTGTGGTCTTTCTTCTGAAACAAAGAAGACACTGTCAAATCAGACTTGCCCTCTTAGAAATGTGGTCCAGATTGCTCTACTCCCAAGCTCCAAAAAAAGGTACACATAGGTTGGACTAAATAAAGACCTCCTCAGGTCTATAAATCTACTCTGAGATGTTTTCCACTTGTGGGTATACTGTAGTTTAGAAATACCTGATGTCAGAGGAAAGAAGGAGGGCTTTGGAGTGGAGTTGGGTTCTAATCTCTCTGCCACTCCAACTTTATGCCCTGGGCAAGTCATTTAAACTCTATGAGTCTCTTTATCTTTAAAATGGGGAGAAAAATACACCTTGCAAAATTGTTGTAAGGATTAAGTGAAATAATGCATACAGTGCCTAACAAATTATTTAGCATGTTTAAAAAAAAAAAAAAAAAACAGAAACAAAAAAACCTCATAAAATATTGTGTTTTTTTTCCCTTCCTCTCTCTCTTCCCTCTCCCATTTCTTTCTCTCTCCTTCTTATGTCCTCTCCTACCTTGAGATATTAGTCTAACAATGAAGAATGTCTACTTGCAAGTTCTTTCTATATGTGCCTTAAATATCTTAGTTGGATTAATAGTTTAATTTTTTAGTTGAACTGTTTTCATGTTGATGATTGGTGGATACACATTGTTTTCTGCATATATATTTATATATTTTTTTCCCTTGAACTACTTTAATATTGACTTTTGACCTATATTCATGTTCACTGGTTTTCTGTATTGTTTTTCATTGAGAATTATAATAAAAATTATTTCTGTTACCTTTTGCCTCTCCATTTCCTCCACACAATGGGATTTTAGCCTGTCTCCTGAAAATGTCTGGGCTGCCCCAGGAAGATAAAGGATGCCTTTTCCTTAGAAACTGCCCATTGGCAGTGTTAAGAGAACTATATTCTCCCTCCCTTTATATACCAATGTGCTTGTGGAAATGTGTCACTTTGGTTATAACTTTGCTGCTAGTTTAATTTATAAACATATTGAGAGTATAATTTGACTTTATCACTGAAGCCCAACGAATAATTGCGGATAAAGAAAAGGATTAGGAAGTAAAAATGCTGAAACTTTTAAAAAGTATGAGATCTATTGCTATAAAAGTAGAATACAGTGAGCACCAGTGACACCATATTTGTATGAGATTATTTTATTGTAACTGAGTTTAATTTTTAAGCCTCATGCTTACCCCTATAAACCCAGATCCTAATAATGTCCCTGATACTTAGTAGGTATTCAAATATTTGTGAATAAATGGAAGGGAAAGAAGGGGAGGGAAATAAATAAGTACAAGTCTATATCATCATAAGAAATATATGGTTAGGGAAGTAGAGCAAACCCACATACATAGTTAATGGTCTACTGTAAGAGTGAGGAGCATTTAATTTTGTACTAGGCCATTCAAGATAAAAATGTAATGGTGACATATACAGAATTACTATAGGGACTCGGGGATAGGAAAGGTCTTTAGAATCAGACCAAGATCCATGTCAAGATTTAGACCATCAGCCAAATTTCCATAGGCAAAAGTCACGGATTAAAAATTTACCCAGGAATTTATTAAAAGCTCAAGTGACTGGGTGCTTCTCGCAGATTTTTCTTACAAAGTATTCTACACTGGAGAACGTCTTTGCTTCTAAATATCTTCATAAATACCATTAGAAGCAGATCATAGATTTTAATGAACACACTTACTTAGATTAATTAATCACTGCTGGATCTCAGTTGGCTACAATGAGCTATTACCTATGGGAGATAGGAGGAGTCTAAGCTGCCAGCATGCCTGCGATTTCAAGGATGGCCATGTGTTTGCCCACTTTGCCCCCTCCTTTATCCTGGTATGGTTATATTTAAACTCCAGTCATTGCTGTAACTATGAGGCAACTTGTGCAAAAGTGGTTGTCTTCAAGGAGGGCTCAACCTCTCCTAACAGCTCTGGATATTGAATGTGTCACCAGACATTGGCCTTTCCAGGGTTATTGGTTGGCCATGAATCTCACATTCCTATGTAAAGTGCACACAAATGTGTTGGCCAGAAGAAGAGAATGTTGCAATAAACACTGATCTCACTCAGCAAGTGGATGAATAAATCTCTATCTGGCCAGTGGTCATGGCATACGCTGGAAACACAGCATCAGAAAAGAGTAGGAGTGTGAATATGGGGCAAAACAGTCCTTCCCACTTTGTTTCCCTCCCATGTTGTTATCAGGGGCTTCACTTCATTAGAGGTCCATTAACAACATTACCTTAATCAATGGAGAATAATGTCATGGGATCTGGGTTCGGGCATTTGAAGAAAAGCCACACATTGTCCTACATGTTCAAACCCCAAATGACACTATGGAATTGTGAGATCTAAAAAGGTGGAATAGAGTTCAGAAGTCTCTCATTCTTTGAATGGTCTCTGGCACTCTAAATCATGGCTCAAATAGCAAAGACTGACATTTTAGTCACAATTTGGACCTCACCAAGTAGGTATGTACTCTGAGTTATCTTTGTCTCAGTGGAGATGGGCTCATGCTGGCCTACACTCTCACTTATGCACCTTTATCACCAAAGTCACTCACATCTGTATGTAAGGTATGACCAAAGGAGAGGTTCCACCTAGGATCAGAGTGGGGTCTGCACAGGACAGAAGAACCCAGAACCTCAGTGAGCCCCAAATAGCATGGACTTCTTGCTCATGAACTTCAGATTTTCCATCTTCAAACTAATTATTGAAGGATCTGTCCCAGACCCTGTTCTTATAGATTAGAATATCCTTGGACTTGAAACACTGATGATGGTCAAAGGGTGAGTGGGATGAGGCTTGAAAAGAATCTCTCGTGATTCTACTAGATGGCTCTTCTCTCTGACCTTCCATAACAGACGTTCCTAGACGTAGAACAATCCAGAGATGGAGGCCACAGATGCCAGGCCTCCTTACCTTTCTTTTCACCATTTGCCTTTATCAAGACAAATATGAAATAAATTAGTTAGTTTAAGGTAATAATATTAGTCCTCACAGTTCATTCATTCATGCTATTAGCTTTATTCTCTGTTGTCACAAGTTTAATTAGGCATTAAAAAAGAAAATAATTTCTAGAGATAGAAAAAGAGATAGAAAAGAGATAGGCAAGAGATAGAAAAATATTCTGGGAGTATGTTTTAGCAAGAAATATATAGCCAGTTATTGGTCACCCAATATTAGGTTACACAATGAGGACTCAATAAATATCAATGACTTAATTTCTGGTTTAATTAAGTTCAGTGTCCTTGCAGTGACCCTCAGGGCCCCACATAGCCTGCATTCCCTCCTGTCCAAACTCATTTCCTGCCCTAGGTCATCCAGTCCAGACTCACTGACTTTGTAGTATTTCATGAATATACCAAGTGTGCTTCTGTTTCAAAGCCCTCAATCTAGAACACTCTGGTTATCTACAGTACATGTCTCATCCTCTGATTGCCTCAGGTCTCTACTCAAAAGACTCCTTATCAGTGAGAACTGTTGTGACTATCCCCTATAAAATAATAAGTTCCCTCCTCCATACTCCCACAACCTTACCATGATTCATTTTTTCCCACACATAACACTTTAAATCATCTGATACACTATATATTTACCTGCTTTAAAAAAAAAAAAACAAGAACTGATGATTGATTGATTGATTGCCTATCCTCACTGGAGCATCATAAGCTCCAGGAAGCCAGGAGATGGATCTGTCTCTTATTTACTGCTTTATCCTCAGAGTCTGGAATGGTGTCTGCACAGAGTAGACACTCAAATATTAACTGAATGAAGTAATACTTCTCTGGCACTTCCTGGCACCTATGTGTCAAGATACTGGAATTACTTATGATGACAATAAAGAATCACGTATTTCTTACCATTTGAATTAACCATGCTTTAAACATATCTTTTTTTTTAAAGAATTCGAGTATACGTACCCCAACCAGGGATGAAACCTGAACCTAGGTATGTGCCCTGACCTCTCAGGGATCGAAACCACCGCCTTTTTGTGTATGGGACAATGCTCCAACCAACTGAGCCATACACCAGGCCAGAGCTAAGCATCCTCTTCTTGTAATATACATAGTTTTGCTTTTCCAATTTCCCCCATTACACAGAATACTGTGATGAGAAACTTAGTCAGTCAACTTTTATCCCAATTCTTCCTTAGGATGAATTCTTAGTTGTGAAATTACTGAATCAGAAGTTAATGGGCATTTTTATGGCTCCTCATATATATTACCAAATGGCTTTCCAGGCATGTTGTACCAAGCCATACTCCTATCAGGAAGTAAATGTCACTAAAAAAGTTTTGCTTGACCTTTTTTAAAAATCAGTATTATGCTGTTTCTACAAAGTTAACCAGATTCAGTTATTCCCTTGGTTCTTTTGCTTTATTCATCCTGAGGGTATCAAGTAGTGATATCTTTATTTACTTTGTCAAATTTGATTCTAGGTTTCTAAAATAAAATAGATTATTTTAGAAATGGAAGGAAGTTCAAAATTATATTTTCCAATTTCCCTTGTCTACATATGACGGATTGAAGTTCTGAGATAATACTACTGGTTTCCAGCAAGTGTGGGCCTGAGGGACTCAGGACTGCTGACTCTCAAATCAATACCTGGAAATATTTAAAAACCATGAGTTAGCTAACAGGAATCAGAGAACATCATGCTAAGTCTTAACTCGGTGTCTACCTGTTCCTCATTAAAATCAATGTCAAAATGTCCACACTAGTATCTCTTGATGTTGAGAGGTTAGATGTATTTATGGTGTGGAGGATATAACTTTTAAGTTGAACTACCTATTCCACTTGCTGTGGTAACTTGTATTAGAATCTGTTGTTTATCTTAGTCTCTCTTGCACATTCTGGCTCCTTCACATTTATCTTCTTCCTGAATTTTCTAAAATTACAAGACAACAAAGAAACTAGTAGCATTTGTTGCATTTCTTTAAATAGGAGTAAGACAGTTAGATAGCTGGTCTTTTACCAAAGAAGGTCTAACGTGTCTCTGGATCTAACACAAACTGTCATTTGGAGACTTTGTGGCAATGACTATTCAAACCAGCACACACATTTATAAAAAGCTATGCACATTATAAGATAGCTATCTTCACAGGTAAACACATAATCTCTCATTTTCTGTAGAGAAATGGACACTAATGAAAAACTTTGAATTACATTTTTCCATTCTTTTGAAATCCTCAAAATAGGACTTATTTTTCTTTCTCTCACATGTATATTGCTTTCTAAGATTTCTTTTCAGATAAGGTGTTCTTACCTTATTCATGAATTGAATTATTATTAGAATGCCATAGCTGAAATCAAACAGTGGTTAACCTCCATGATAAACAAAAACAATTAACGGAGCTCTGTTGATTTTCAGATCTTGAGGGATGAATCATTTGATATCTTAAAAAAGACTCAGGGTCCTCATAAAAACCATTAGTATATGAATACTTGTCATATCCTGGGTGCTTACTCTAAATGCTGGAAGTCTGAAATTCCAAACAATTTATAAAAAACGCACTGTTATTTAATGATAAGCATTAATGTCTCTAAAGAAATGTAAGAGCCCAAGTTAAACAGATAACTCAAATGGACAGGAGAACTCCAAAGGTAACTAGAATGAATGAATTTAAAAGTTGTTCACCATAGCTGTATGGGGTAGATGTGTACATGTAGGTGTATCTGTTACTTTGAGGAATACAAATTTATTTTAAATGCAGGGGCAGAAAATTGTGAAACTTACCTGAAAGAAACCAGGCTTTGCACGCACAAATAATATACACATTTCTTGGTCATGGCCCCTTTTTATCTAGAATATACAAAATAATTTTAGTTAATATTTTCCTCAGTTTTATCAAATCCAAATCTTTAAAGCCAGCTGGACCCCCACCATCTGTCAGCAGCTAGACCATCTCAAGTCTAGAAAATAACCTTCTCTTAAAGATATTTATGACCTCATTCCCTCTCACTCCATTTCTATTAAAGCTTCTCCCCCTACCCCCAGCCCCCACCCCCCACCCCGAGTTGCATAGGAACTAAGAAAACTGTAAGCCAGCAATAGCCTGTTTCAGGCCATGGTTTTTATAAACATCCTGATGTACCCTCTCAACAATCTCACCAGGAAGTTATTGTCCACATTTCTTTTTTTCTTTTTGCAGATTTGCAAACAGGGCCTGAGAGGCTGTGATTCACCAGGCTGCTTTTCACAGTGTTCCCATTATATCCCCGAGGTCAGTCCTCAACCCCGGGGAATGACTCATGCAAGGTGTGTAGGTTATTAAGATAATATCTCTCAGCTCCCAACCCACCTTCTAAGTTTTGTATGTGGTGATACAGTAAGATCCCTTCACTCTTACTGATCCTCAGAGGTCTGAGAACTGAGTAAATGCCCAACATCCCTTTCCCTCCACACATACCCTTTTCCTTGTTTCCTCTAGTGGTTGAACCTGCCTAGGAAAGGGAGAACTTGTGACTCCCAATCACTGTTCTCCTCCTACCCTAGCTGCTTCTTTCTGGGCATTGTGGCCAACTTCTCCCCATAATTCTTGCTAAAGGTCAGAATAATGCTAGAAAATACAGAGATGGACCTATCAGAGCAGAAAGTCCTCTGAGTACCTGAGCAGCAAGCTTCCTGGCCCCCCTGAGGGAAGGAACATGTCAAGGGTCACTGGGCCCCTGTGGGAGACATTCTAGACCTTTTCCACTTCCTTGTGTGGACAGTGCAGTTGAGGAAGGTCTATATCCTAATTCTACTAGGGCAGGTGACATCAAGAATAAAGGAGAGCCCTGGATAGATAGCTCAGTCAGTTGGTGCTTCATACTGTACACCAAAACAGACTGTGGGTTCAATTCCTAGTCAGGATACATACCTAGGTGATGGGTTCGATCCCTGGCTGGGCACTTACAGAAGGCAACTGATCTATGTTTTTCTCTCACGCTGATGTTTCTCTGCCCTCCCACCCCCTTTACCCCTCTCTAAAACCAATAAAAAACATATCTTCAGGTGAGAATTTAAAAAAAAAAGGATAAAGGAGAATGAAGGAGTAGATATTTCAGAGTGACTCAGCCAGCCTTTTGCAATCCACGGAAACTTTGATAACAGAATACAGAGCCCATTAGTTGGCTGGTGAACCTGGCAGTGGTATTACAGACAGAGGGCCCAACTCTGAGCTGGATGTGTGACCATAAAGGTCACTTACTCTCTTGAAGCCCAAGTTTTTCATCGGTTATCTGATATAATTTCCATCCTTCCTTCTCATTTCAGGTTGTTTTAAGGCTCAGCTCAAGCAACACATAAGCAGAAATACTTCAATGAACTCTAAAAATTGTAATTTCTTTTGATAGAAATTTAATGGAGATTTTAAATTCATTCACCTGTCCATGTGTCACACACACTCTGTGCTAGGGCTGGGGATGTCTCCAAGAACAAGGCAGTCTCATTCCTCAGTAGGGATAAATGGAAGGGGGTGAGGGGGTGAGGAGGGTGATGTCACAGACTGAATAAGTGGTCAAAGTAGAAAGAAAAATGATGCCCAGGGTTCAGTAGATATAGGGAGAGGTTCCTTTGGGAAATCAGTGAAGGCATAGAGAAGTGACATTTAATTCTGGTTTTGGAGGTGGGCAGCCACAACATCCTAAATATCATAAAACTAGAGAGCTGGTCCTCTTTCATCCTCTGATTTCCACACCTTAAGTAAAGATTCAAAGTCATTCTTTCTATTATCACACAGATGTAAAAATAAAATTTGAATGAATTCTTAGGCAAAGGATGGTAACATTTTACACAAAGCATTTTCCATTGTAATCCTCCTTGGCTCAGTAGCTACTGAACCATGATTGGGAGATGCAAATCCATTTTTTCTGATACATATAAAACAGGAACCATAACTCCATATTTTTTGAGGGGATAAAAAGTATATTTCCTTTTGTTGTATAAAAAGACCAAGGGCTTCTCTCTAAACATTAAGAACAAGTCAACTCTGCCCTAGACCTTTTGGCTCAGTGGATAGAGCATCAGCCTGCAGACTGAGGTTCCGGGGTTCAATTCCAGTCAAGGGCACATACCTACATTGTGCCCTCCTGCAGGAGGCAACCAATCGATGTGTTTCTCACATCAATATTTCTCTCTGTTTTTCCCTCTCTCTTCCATTCTCTCTAAAAATCGAGGGAAAATATCCTTGGGTAAGGAAAGAATAAGAAGAAGGAGAAGGAGGAGGAGGAGGAAAGTCAACCCCTCCAGCAACTTTCCTAAATAAATCTCATCTCTCTGCTTCATGTATAAAACTTTTTCTGAGAATTGTCGTTGTGTGTGACCTTGGACAAGTTATCTAACCTCTCTGAAGAAAGAGTAAAATGTCAGGATGTTCCTTATAAGGTTGTTGCAAGGGTTAAACCAGTTATGACTTAAAGTAGTGCCTAGAACACAGTAAATATTTTACAAGAGTAAGCAAATATTATTATAAGTATAGTCATCATCTCCTTTTTCTTACCTCCTACTTACTCTCAGTTCACTCTAATTTGCTTCTAACCCATGATTCATCCCATAAACAGCCTTACCTAATTGCATTCTCATTACTGACTTCTCCATAGCAATCCACCATGTCTATCAGTGCCTTTTAAAAATATGTATTCTCTTCTGTTGGCATCTGTGACACAATAATGTCCTCTTTTCCTTTTGATCTCTCTGGCTACTACTCCATTTCTTTTACTGGCTTTTCCATCTCAGGCCAAACATTTAATATGAGTTACTGAAGACTGAGTCCATGTATTTTCCTCTTCTCTCCCTATGTAAGCCTTTTTAGGCCCATGGCTTCAATAATTCTTCCTAGATCTGAGTTCAAAACCCACATACATAACTGCCTTCTAGACATCTCCATTAAGATATTTTGAACAATATCACTTGCAACACGTTTAAAACAAATTAGTTGCCCTAACCGGTTTGGCTCAGTGGATAGAGCATCAGCCTGCGGACTCAAGGGTCCCAGGTTCGATTCCAGTCAAGGGCATGTACCTTGGTTGCGGGCACATCCCCAGTAGGGAGTGTGCAGGAGGCAGCTGATCGATGTTTCTCTCTCATCGATGTTTCTAACTCTCTATCCCTCTCCCTTCCTCTCTGTAAAAAAATCAGTAAAATAAAATAAAAATAAAACAAATTAGTTATTTTCCGCCCTAAATCTGGGCCTCTCCACGGTTTCCCATATCAGCAAATTATATCCACTGTATAAAGTAGAAATCTAGGAAAAATCCTTGATTCAATTCTCACCCCATTTCTAATCTAATTTCAAGTTATATCTCTACTAGAGGCCCAGTGCACAAAATTCATGCACAGGGGGCATCCTTCAGCCCAGCCTGCACCCTCTCCAATCCGGGACCCCTTGGGGAATGTCTGACTGACAGTTTAGGCCTAACAGTCGGACATCCCTCTCATAATCCTGGACTGCTGGCTCCTAATCCCTCACCTGCCTGCCTGCCTGGTTGCTCCTCATGGCTCCTCTGCAGCCGGGTCGCCCCATGCAGCCTGCTGTTCAGGGGGGTCGCCCCAACCCCCTGCCGGCCTGGTTGCAGGCAGCCATCTTGTGAAGGCGTGAGGGTTAATTTGTATATTACCTCTTTATTATATAGGATGTATCTATTGAATCCATCTACTTCTCTGTCTCCACTATCACTATCCAAGACCAATGTGCCTGAATGACTGCAATACCTAGAGCCTGGCATTTCTGTTTGTTTTTTTTTCTGCACCTGCTCTGGGCCTCAGTCTCACAGTGCAGCCAGACATAGCTCTTCAATTCAAGTTGAACATGTCAACTTTCTCACCTTAAAACCTTTTTAGAGTTTTCCAATGCTGTTAGAATAAAAGCCAAAGTCATCACCATGCCCTCCAAAGTACTAATGGATCTGGACCTTGTCCACCACTCCCAGCTCTCCAACTGAGTGATCTTCAATCCTTCAACATGTTCATTCTTTCCCACCTGTTCACACTCATAGCTGCCTCTATCTGGAAGGCTCTTCATACCCACCACTCCACCTCCTTCTTTCTAGGGAGGGACATCTATTCAACTTTCGGATTCTCCTTCTCTATCTGCCAGCTTCCCAATCTAGATCAGGTTCAACTGTCACATATTCTCACCACAGTGTGTTTCCTTTTTCCAAGAAATTTAACTCAGTTTGTAACTAAGGATTCATTATGTGATTAGTTTTCTCCAGGGGGGTATGATCCCTAAGACTGGCTTGTGATCAGGGCCATCTTCCCTGGCTGCTGGCAGCTGGCTCTGCCCCCTGACAGTTCCCCATTTGCCATTGGGTAATCAGAGCCTGCTGGCCAGGTGGGAAGGACCGAGAGGTCGGCTGTTCCCACCTGCTTGCTGGTCCCACCCCCACCATGGGTCACCCTCTGTGTGGGGGGCAACCAGTGGGGCAGGGGCCTTGGCCTGGCACTGCCTGCATCCCCTGCCACCCACCCGATTCCCTGTTCATCATCAGGCAAAGGGAGCCTGCTTGCCAGAGGAAGGGACCAAGAGGTGGTCAGTGCGCCTCATAGTGACTGGTCAAGAGGTCGTTCTGGTCATTCTACCATTAGGATCAATTTGCATATTACCCTTTTATTATATAGGATTATATTTCCTTAATATAATTGTAGGGCGTGGCTATAGGGTTAAGCCTCGGACTGATCTGTTGGAAAGCCACAAACAAGTCCCAGCTTAGAGGGCACAGTCCTCTTAGCATAATTAGGCTTGACCTTATGACGCTCCCTAGATCCTTCCTAGGTAGCTAATGGGCTGTGGGAGATGCTGCAAGTGCTGCCAAAACAAGTGAAATTCACAAGAACATTGATACTACGGTGACCACTACCTCATTTACCTCTGTCTATAAAATAAAGGCTCAGCTTGCCTCTGGATCTCTCTCTGTGGCCTCAGCCAGGCAAGGAAGATCCACCTAGACACAGCTTATTCTCTTTGTCATTTTTCCATCCGTTCACCGCCCTCACTCAGGCTTTCAAACCCTTGGCTGAGCTGGCTGGGCCCATATAATTATCAGAATATTTCATGTTCCTTATCAAAACCCTCAAATCTTCTCCAAAGCTTGATCTTATCACATTCCAGAAAATATTTAAAGATTATAATTGAATTTTTGGCTAAAACAGAATCAGAGTTCCATTTTCATAGATGTAGAGTTTCTACAAAAATGAGATTTACTAAAGTAGAAGCTGAAAGAACTTCAACATTCTCAAATCAAGTACGGTGGGGCCTTGACTTACGAGTGTCCTGACTAACGAGTTTTTTGAGATACCAGCTGTCTCTGGGCCGATTTTTTTGCATTGATAGAGTAATTTGAGTTAACGAGCTCCTTAACGAGCATGGTCTCAGAACGAATTAAACTCGTAAGTCAAGGCCCCATGGTACACAAGATTTAAACAGGAGTTCAGCTGCAATTAATTTGAAACCTAAATTGTATTTCTACATCAACAAAGATAGAAATAACAACTCATTAAGTAACTGCCATTGTGACATGGATTCATGCTATAGTTGAAGTACTTTGCGCAGCTGTAATCTTAAACTAGCTTGAGGTTTGTCACATTCTTTAATTTTCTGATTGATTAAATGGGTTATTTGACATTTTGGCAGATCACAGAAATTGCTGGATAACAAAGATTCCTTTCATTCCTCATTATTCGCTCTCTTTGTGCTTAATGCAAATTCTTTAGAAACAAAGGTGTGATATTTCTTTTTCTACAATTTTATTTTAGTGTTGTATTTTTACTGATAATGGTCGTAGTTCCCACACAAAAATTTCACATTGTTAACAGCATTACCTCTAATTAAAATATAATGCATAATGAGATATGAACATATCACATTCTGACTTTTATATTGTCATTTAGAGGATTATGTACTTTAATATTCTTGTCATTATAAAAAAGGATTTATGAAAAAAAATCTCATCTATGTAATAAAAGCCTAAGTGACCTTTATGGTGGAACAATCAGAACGACTGGTCACTATGATTCATACTGACCTCCAGGGGGCAGATACTCAATGCAGGACCTGCTCCCGGTGGTCAGTGAGCTCCCACAGGGGGAGTTCCACTCAGCCAGAAGCTGGGCTCACGGCTGGTGAGCACAGCGGCATTGGCGGTAGCCTCTCCCACCTCTGTGGCAGCGTGAAGGAGCAACGACCCAAGCAGTAATGAGCAGTGAGCAGGTGGCCGGTAAGGAGCAAAGGGTCTCAGGCTGCGAGAGGGCACAGGCCAGGCTAAGGTCCCCTCCCTCCCCAGTGCACAAATTTCATGCACCGGGTCTCTAATAGATAATGAAAAATTTCTTCAGTTTTGGTTGCCGGTGCCTGCATCCTTTGGGAGACTAGATATTTCCAGGTGGCTGGTTAAATGATGGTTTGGGGAGTGTTTACATTGATTAGACTGGCCAGAGAAGAGCATTTTGGTTCCTAGCTCATTTTCTCTAGTCCATTCAGTTAGTATTGATTATATAAATATTGTCCCTCATTCACTGGCACAGCCACAGACCTTTGTTTACAACCTTCATCCAACTTCTAACCTACATGAAGTTCCTTAGTGTAGCTTCTCTAATCAGATTCTCATGTCTCCTCAGAGGGAGAGGATATTTGTTGTAGGATGACTGCCTAGATAGTCTACCCCAACAAACTTTCATTGAGTTTGTTTTAAGTGATAAGACCTGAATGAGGCATGAGAAACAGACACTGAAAAGAAACTGACTTCTCTTTAGTCCAAGATTCTCAGACTCGAGTAGGGAAAGTAATTATGATGTAGTATAATAACTGTTAAATTGGAGGATTTAATCATCTCATACTCAGACTTAGCAAGCAGGGATGGCTTGTTAAGGAAGTAAAATCCTAGCTGAGTTGAAGAATAAGAAGGAAATCAAGTGAAGAGAGGTGGAGGGGGAACTAGAGCATTCAAAATGAATCATCCAACAGGACAAGATTCAAGATAGGTAATCAATTCAGTATGTCCCAGGCACAGACTAGAAAAAGGGCAACTAAAGAGAGGATTCAAGTAGAGACCTGAAGGGTGTGTCAAATCAGGAGCTCTAGTTTACCTTTGCATACAGTAGGTAGCCACTTAAAATTCAGAGACAAGGAAGATTATCATCAGCTTTGATTCTCAATAAGTTCTCTGTTTGTATGGTTGGAAGGTAAAGATAAGATGGAGGCAGGGAGACACATTAGGAGTCTGAAGCAATAATCCAAGAGAGAATTTACTAGGACTTGAACTACTGTGGTAGCAATGGAGATGGAGACCACAGGGGACAGATTATAAATTATTTAGGGAGAATATTAGGCAGAAATTTGCAACCATTAAATGCAGGCAGGGGAGGAGAAGCTGAGTTGATGGCAATGTTTAGGCTTCCTTGGGCTCCTGGGTGGATCCTATCATGTTAGAAAACATGTGCTTCTTATTGGCAGTGCTAATTAAAAATAGCTGGACATACGCCTGAATCCTGGGAACTTTATGTAGAAGGGATCCATAACACTTCTTAGCTGGAACCTTTTCACTCTGTGTAAGACGTTTGAGACTATGACCTTTTTCCTCTATAGGGAGTCTTCAGTTGGGTGGCCCTTTATGTTCTCACTAGAGGCCTGGTGCATGAAATTCATGCACAGGAGTGGGGTGTCCCTCAGCCCGGCCTGCACCGTCTCTAATCTGGGACCCCTTGGGGGACATCCGACTACCAGTGTAGGCCCTGTTCCACAGGATGTGCTCAACATTCATAGTATCTACTATTTGTCAGGCACTAATTCATTGCATGCTCAGAACCTTGCATAGTGCCTGCCTGGCACACAGGAAACCCTCAATAAATGATGAGTTGAATTCAGCATATGATTTGATCAAAGATTTCCACTTAATGTAAAGAATTCTCAGGTGTAACTCTTTTTTTTTGCAGATAAGTTGTTGTTCAGACTAACCTTTCTACTCATGTGGTCCAAGGATTAATAACATTAGCATTACTTGGGAGGTTGTTAGAAATACAGAATCTCAGGCCCCAGCCCAACCTAGTGAATGAGAAATTATGTCATAACAAGAGCCCTGGAGATCTGTGTGCACAGAGAGGTTTGAGAAGTGTGTCTCTGGAGAGCCAGTCTGAATTGCTATATCCATGGGTATGCAAATGGTGACTCCCCTGTATTCCCTGATTACACCTCCATGTGCTCTACTCCAAGCTAAACTTTCATCTCATGGACACCACTAAACTCCAGTCCCAGAGGGGCACATCTTTCTCCTGTCTTGTTTTATCAGTCTCTTGCCCTCTGGTCAGGCTGCATTGTGACAATACCCAATGTGGAGAGCAATAACGTCTGCTATTTTTTCAGGATATTACAGTAATCCTTCGATTTTGCATACCTTGATTTAACAGACTTCAGGTTTAATGGACAGAATTTCTGGTCCATATGTCATATGTAAAAATTAACACTCTATTAATTTTAAAATGCTTTTAACCAAGATTTGCTTATAATTACCTTATGTTTTATTATAATTCACTATTATTTTAAACAAATTTTAGTGAGTAAGCCATATGTTCAGAAAAAAACACTGTAGTAAAATAAATAAATATTACATACCTTCAACCATAGTCTACACATTTAAATCCAAGAGTCACCACTTATAAACAATTTTCCATGAATGATTAGCATGTGATCACACTGCATCTTGGGGTAATTGGTTTTGTTTCACGTGACTTGACTTTCTGCAGCAGTTTTAATGCCCTGGTCTATGTTCCCACTTGTGCTAAGCCACCACCCAGCTGTGTGCATTTGTTACTTGAGATGGCTGGTGAATGCACGCATTTATTAGACCTATTCAGTATCAATTTAAAATTACAGTAATACATATAGAAAACTTCTGTGAAATTAAACTTTCCATATATACTTTATCGTAATGACACAAACGTGTCTGCATAAGTAAAAACAAGTAAACTAAGGAATTTGTCAATTTTTTGACATACGCATTCATTGGAAAATTTACTTTAGTATATAACAGACTTTCAGCTTTAACGGACACCCCGTCACCTGAAATAGTCCATTATATTGAGGTTTTACTATAGTGACTCACAGTTGATGCATTGCAATCAAATTGTAGTTTAAATCCCGACTCTGTCACTGATTAATTGATGTTACAGCTGCTTTATTTTCAGTTGCATAGCACCCATTTCCTCATCACTGAAAGGAGGGTAATAATAGTATCTATATCATAGGATGATGGTGACAAATAAATGAGGTACTGAGTGCCTAACTCAGTAATGGAAACAAAACTCACTAAGTTATCTACAACAATTCCACCTATGGAAATCCTTTTAAACTTTCTAGCATGTATTTTATAACACTACTGAAGATTTGTGATGTAGAAAGCTCTGTAGCACAGAGGATGCAAAGATGCAAACCTCAAGTCTAGCAAAGGAGATGAAATAACAGTATACAAATTCTCATATTAAAAGGAAGCATCCCCTGAGTGACACACCTATGGTCAGTGCTTCTCAGTGTGGCTTTTATAAAATACTAGTGGCCTGGTGCACGAAATTCGTGCACCAGGGATTAATTAGAGGAAATATTTCAATATTGCTATTTGCCCTTTCTCTATAATAGAAGTGTCAGAGATGAAAGAAAATTAGTAAAATGTATATGAAAATCTTCCTCCTGTCAGAGTCTAGGGCACGCCGTGGGACCCAGAGTCAAGTCCCCACCCACCTGCAATGCCTCAAAATCACGGAAGACTCAGACCCACCTGGTCCCACCCTCATTGGGTGAGAACCAGACCCAGCTGGCCCCACTCTTGTCAAGCTCCGCCGGTTGGGGGGGGAGCACAGGCTCAGGTACCCTGCCAAGCCCCGCAGGCTGGTGGGTGCAGCCTCAGGTCCCCTGTCAAGCCCTGCCAGGTGGGGGAGCAGCCTGAGGTCCCCCGGCCCAGCACCAGGGCAGGGGGTGCACCTTGAGGTCCCCCTTCAAGCCCCTCTGGGCATGGGGGTGAGGCCTCAGGTCCCCCAGCCTAGTGGGGGGCACGGCCTGAGGTCCCCCGGCCTGGTGCTGGAGTGGGGGGCGCAGCCTCCAGTTCCCTGGCACTGGGGTGGGGGGGGCGCAGCCTGAGGTCCCCCAGCTTAGCACTGGGGCGGGGGGCATACCTTTAGGTCCCCCATCAAGCCCCACCACAGGGATGCAGCCTGTGGTCCCCCAGCCTGGCGCTGGGGCAGGGTGTGCAGCCTGACGACCCTGTCAAACCCCACCAGGCCGGGGGGGGGGGGGCGCAGCCTTAGGTCCCCTGCCCCAGCCCAGCGCCATGCAGCCTCAGGTCCTTGCTGATTGCTCATTAAGGCTCGTTACAGGAACTCGGCCTCCACTGTGGGTGCAGCCATCTTGTATTACGGAAACCTTGCCTCTGCTGTGGGTGCCACCATCTTTGTGACAGTGTGATGGTCAATTTGCATATTCCCTCTTTATTAGGTAGGATTGATGTCAGACCCTATGCTCATATATTTTGATTCAATTGGTCTGGGCATCTGCTATTTTTTAAGTGTAGCAGGTTTCAGACATACATAAGAAATCCAATGAGGAAGGAACTATTTACCCATGAGATTCGTAAAAAAAAAAGCTCCATAAAAAGGGTAATATTGAAGGAGAAATATAATAATTTCTAAACTTAATGAGGCATTGTACTTTTTATTATAAAAATTTAAATGGTAAAGACTATTTGGAAAAAAAAATAAGCAAACCCACCCCAAATCCTATAATTCCTTTATTTCTGTACAGTCTCCCTCTTTTTTACAATATACATATGTATTTGTCATATTGAAGCAGAGCTAGTCAATAGACATATAATCTGAGCCACAAATGCAAGCCATAGATGCAATTTAAAATTTCCCACAATCCATATTATAAAAATTAAATGATAAAGGTAGAAGTACTTTTAGTAACATATTTTATGTAATCTAATATATACAAGTAGCATTATTCCAACATGTAATCAATGTAGTCAATGGGATATAATACATTATTTTTACATACTAAGTCTTCAAAAGCCAGTGTGTATTTTACAGTCAGTGCAAATCCTAATTCAGACTAACCTCATTTCAAGTGTTTCATAGCCACATGTGGCTGGTGGCTACAATGTTGGACAGCATAGTTCTAGCAGGTACAATCTATATAAGACATAGAAGGGGTTCAGAACTAGCAAATATATTTTAGCTGTTATTATTATTGTCTTTATTGTTGTTGATTTAGAGATATGGTACAAAACAAATTCCACTGAGTTACAGACCACAGTGTACCAGTAGATTATTTCAATTACTGACTTAAGGAATTTGAATTTTATTTAACAGCCAAAAGAAAGCACTGGTGATTTTGAGTAAGAATATTAATTTAGGTGAGAGATGTGAGCTGCAATGAAAGAAAGGGCAACTGGAGGTGAGAAAACCAATTAGAAGTCCAATGGAGAGGTAATTATGGCATGGACTCCAGCCAAGGCAGGGGAAATGGGAAGAAAGGAATAAATGGGATAAGGTTCACAAAGACATGATGATTGATTTCATTTGGGATTGAAGTAAAGAGACAATAATTGTCAAAGATGACTCCTTGGCAGATGGGAAAGTCAGTCAGTGGGAAGGGTTTGTCTAGGCAGATGGGAATGATTCTGTTTAGGTTTAGTCATATTGAATCTGAGGTCCAAGTAAGATGACTTCCTGATCCAAATGTCTAGCCAGCGATGGTGATTAGAATGTGGGCTTGGAGCTTAGCTAGAGTGAGAGTTGAAATGGAACAAGAGAGTAGATAACACCACAGAGAAGAAAGGTAGGAGACTATGATAGCTGTCTTTAAATACAGAATAATTTACCAGTGCAGCTCTGCAGAGCAAAAGTAGCATGCCTCAGGGAAGAGCGAGGCAGAGTTTAGCTTCTTATGTAAATAAATTATCTAACACTTAGATAATTGTCCATACATAGAATAGGTGGCCTCAAAAGATAGTAGTAAATTCCTCAGACCCTTATTGAACAAATGTTTAGAAATAAAAGCACATGTAAATACAAATCAGACAACTTTCTTCCTTTCAAAGTAGACTTTGCATCATTCCTATAAGAGCTTATTTAAGCTCCAATTTTACACACAAAACCTCAGTAGAATGTTAACCTCTATTAAACTTTTAGCACAAATTTCTGGGTGAATGCCATACCCACTCATAGTTTAACCATTGGCAGACATGTGTGATTAGCCTTGGATCGATCTGTCCCTGCTCTCTGAGTCCTTCCAACAGAATATTCTCTCAACACAGTGGTTCTTCTGTTCTCCAGCCAGGTTAGATCTTCTCTTGGTAACTATTAAGAGGCCATTCTAAGGAGAGTTTATTACTCCCTTTAGTCCTCCTCTCCCTCCTAAGATTGAATCATAATCAATAAAAAGAACATTTAGTCAGTTACAGGATTAAGTTGTGATATAATTTTGGTATGAAGTGAAAGGAAGTAAAATCTGAACCTACTTGAGGCTGCATTCTCTCTCTCTCTCTCTCTCTCTCTCTCTCTCTCTCTCTCTCTCTCTTCCTCCCTCCCCCACCCCTTCTATCTTTTCCTCCCTTCTATTATCCCTCCCTTCTTTCCCTCTTCCTCCTTTCTCTGGAATATTTTGCTTATTTTGGGTTGACATTGGAAATACTAGTTAGCCAGAAACCTCAGTCTTTCTCCCACTGGGGTAAGGAGATTTTCTATTCTACCCACATTAGTTTAGAAAACAAGTGGGATTCTGTGAAGATTTGGGACATGCCAAGCGGCAACCTTGTGTTTTCTCTTTTGGTTTTAGGCCCAAATCCTCGAAGCAAAAAATGTTTTGTGGATTCATATGGCCCAGGCCATTATCTACAACTTCCTCTATTAGAGGTACAATGTAGCAGATGAGAGCATGGGCTCTGCAGTCAGGCTGTCAGGCTCATTCCCTGCTCTGCACATACTAGCAGTGTCCTGGGTCAGCTGGCTTAACCTCTGGGTTTCTCCCAGTTTCTAACCTGTAAAACAGGGATGCATTATTTCTACAGTTATGTGGCTGGCATTGAGGAGAAAGCAGTAACAAAAGAGATAATGACCCTGTTTTGATAGAGCTTACATTCTAGCAAAGTAGATTAAAAAAACAACAATAAATATATGATTTGTTTAGTGGGAAGAGCAAAGCAATACAAGATAAAGGGATAGAGAATGATGGAAGGGATACTTATTTTTATGGGACATTATTAAAAAGAGTAATGTTTCAGTGAAGACTTTGTATATATCTGGGTTAAGCGCATCTAGACTATGGGAACAGCAGGTGTAAGGCTCTTACGAGGGAAACCTCTTTAAGTGTTCAAGGGACAGCAAGGAGACCAGCATAACTGGAGCAAAGTGTGAGGAAGGAGAAGTATATAGAGTAAGGACAGATCACTTATAGCCGATAAGCCATGGTACAAAAGTTGGATGGCATTGTGAGTGAAATGTAAAGGCATTGGAGGCCATGGGTGGATAGCTCAGTTCATTAGAACATACTCTCTATTCACCAAAGTTATGGGTTCGATTCCCAGTCAGGGCACATACAAGAATTAACCAATGAATGCATCAATAAATGGAATAACGAATCAAAGTCTGTTTCTCTCTCTCTCTCTCTCTCTCTCTCTCTCTCTCTCTCTCTCTCTCTCTCTTTCCTCCTCCTCCTCCTCCTCCTCCTCCTCCTCCTCCTCCTCCTCCTCCTCCTCCTTCTTCTTCTCCTTCTTCTTCTTCTTCTTCTTCTTCTTCTTCTTCTTCTTCTTCTTCTTCTTCTTCTTCTTCTTCCTCTCTCTAAAAGCAATAAATAAATATTTTTAAAAAAGAAAGTCATTGCCCTGACCAGTTTGGCTCAGTGGATGGAGCGTCAGCCTGCGGACTGAGGGGTCCCGGGTTCGATTCCGGTCGGGGGTGTGTACCTTGGTTGCGAGCACATCCCTAGCAGGGGGTGTGCAGGAGGCAGCTGATCGATGTTTCTAACTCTCTATCCTCCTCCCTTCCTCTCTATAAAAAAATCAATAAAATATATTTTAAAAAAAGGAAAGACATTGACGTTAGAGATGACTGCAAAGTACTTTTGCCAGTGCAATTAGAATTTTGTATGAAGTTGTCATTTACTAGGTAAGGGAAGATTGAGGGGAAAACAGAATGGCAGACCAAGAGTTTATAACCAGATACATTACATTGAAGAAGCCTATTACATTTTTAATTGGAAAAGTCAAGTAGGAATTTTAGTGCAGTCTATGCATTTGGAGTGCAATTGCTGCTGTGAGTATACATGAGATGAGAACTGAGAATTGACCATTGAATTTGATAACAAAGAGGTCATTAGTGACCTGGACAGAGATATTTCAATATTTTAGTATTTCAACAGGAGAATGAAAGCCTGACAGCAGGGTGTCAGAAAGGGACTGGGAAGATTCTGCCTCTGGCTCTGATGATTGAGCTTGTATCAAACCAACTTCCTGCTGAAATAACAAGAAAAACTGGATTTAAAAATCTCTTTGAAGATATCTGAGATATACTAAGACTGAAGATACTTGAAAAGCCAAGTTACAGAGAGGATGCATATAGAGAGACGCTCAATATTTGATGCTGAATTTTTCCCCACTTAAGGCATTTGCCTATTCATAAGTGGAACCAAATATAGAGGCTGGAAGACCAAGCAGAGTGCGACAGCCAAAGAATTAAGAAGCTGAACAGACCTGTGCACAGTCTAATAGAGCTGTAAAGACAAACATTTAGAAGTAGGAGGGCTGGTGTATAACTCAGCATTTCATTTGGAAATCCTGAAGGGCTTCTCTTGAAGAGTGAGAACAAGCAGAAACAGACCAACCTTCCCATCAAGTGAAGAAAGGCCAGCTTCTATTCACCTAAGTCACAGGCTGGCGTTAACTGTCTTCCAGAAGCAGAAGATGCATCCTCTGGAGCACAGCTGCCCAAGCTTTCTGCAATGATTGAAATGGCCTACATATTTGCCTTCTAATAAGGTAGCCACTATCCACATATGACTATTGAGCACTTGAAACGTGACTAGCATGACTGAGAAAATAATTTAAAAGTTAACTTAATTTTAAATTATTTGATTTTAAATAACCACATGCACCTAGTTACTATTATACTGGAGGAAGATATGATCTTACAGAACCTCAAATTATCTTTATAATTTTTAACATTTTGTCTACTTTCAATCAAAAAATTTTCAGGCATGTCAGAATAGAATGGCAAATGACCAAAAGGCAAGAAAAAAATTATTAAGAAAGAGAATCATAGATGATGCAAAGGCATTAACTATTATTAATATATATTTTTAACATTTAATGAAAAGATGGGGAATTTCAGAAGAACACTGGTATTAGAAAAATAGATATAAGTGGAAATTCTAGAAGAAGATAAATAAAAACTCAGTGGATAAGTTTAATCATAGGTTAGAAGCAACTGATGAGAAGATTAGTGAACTGAAACATGGGTCATTAGAAAATGTCTGGCTTGAAGTACAGAGAAAAAATGGAAAATATTGAAAAGCATCTATAGGACATATGAAACAGAGTGAAAAGGTCTATCATACGTGCAGTTAAAATACCAGAAATAGAAGAAAGAGAATGGGGTATAAACAATCATTCAAGACATAAGAATTTTCAAAACTGATGAAAAGCTTTACTACACTTAGGAGGGTTGAGCTGTGACGGTATACATTTCAGGGTCCTGAACTCAGACCAGTCCCATAAATCCCTTTCATATACCCATATCAGTTTCTGGCCTAAATGAATCAAAGCACTGTACCAATAGAAGCTGGCTTAAATCTATGTACAATGCTGGACTGGTTATCAGGTTACTCCTATAAACCCAAATAGTTGACCTTATTAGAACAACCATGGTTAGAAAAATTAAACACAACAGAACAATGCATCAAAGAAAACAAAAATGAAAGCAAATAATTATTTTGTGCTGAACATCTGCCTTCCCTCCTTATCAAACTGGAAACTGCTGGCATAGAAAGGATGTGCTGATTCTGAATATTTTATTCACCTCCATTTTGTTTAAGACAATAGACCATGGACCATATACTTCAAAGAAATCTGCTCTTCTCCATATTAATCAGAAATACTCCATTTCTTTGAACTTTTGTTTTAGGGGGTAGGTATAGAGAATGGAAACACTGACAATGAACTGAAAAGCTTGGACAGAAGTAAAATAAAGGAACTAGAAAGGACCTAAACTTATATAGTTCAGGGAATTCTGGAGATTTGGAAGAGAGATGGTCTAGATTCGGAGTGGGGGGAGGAGGGGGGGTGGAGGGCAGCAAAAGGTCAACAGGGGCTCTTCTGATTTTCTCCTTTAGCCAGAACTGTCCTGAGTGTTCAATTATGATTTTCTTGGAAGGAATGTTTCCACTGATTATATAAGGAGGAAAAGACACTTTGCAAATGAAATGGTAGGTCACTGGTCTACCAATTCACTCAATGAGGAAAATCACTCAGAGATAAGAACACAGTAAAGTTTTAATTTATAATTTTGTGGAACTTCAAAGCCAGTTTTTTGTTGTTGTTGTTTTGGGTTTTGTTGTTGTTGTTGTTGTTGAAAAAAATCCCCCAAGCTTTATCCGGTAACTGTGCTCATGTGTGAAGCCTTACATTAGTCTGGTTGAGAAAATTACCTGGTTAATTTTACTGGTGAAGAAATCAGTAATCTGAAATGATTTAGCATGGGACCAATGACACTTTATATCATTTTAAGAACAGTTAAAGTTCTTAATTACAGACACTCTAGAGACTTGGAAAAATGGCTGAATAATGGCATGTCATTAATTCTAAGGAAACACACTCGCTAGAGCCACGCGATTGCCAGGTTAATATGAACCATTAGAAATTAATAGTTTCCTTGTTCTTAAGCCGAAGTGAACTGAAGTCTCTACCTGGCTGCACTGGTGTCCACAGTGATTCATTTGAATATTTTATGCTCCCACTTCATAACCTTCAGAGGTTAAGAAAATTCAGTACAAATTTTGAGAATTGGACATAGTCTAAGTAGAAGCCGAGTCCTCAAAGCTGCACATTCTAAACATAAATCTTTTAAGAGAAGTAATGTGTACTCAGTGCAAAATTATAGGAGAGAAAATAAAATATGGCACTTCTCATATTACTTTTACTTTCAACTAGAAAAGTTGAGCAAACAGTAATGCACTTCTTTTTATGACTTTATATGTGTCTGATGGGCTGAGAAACACATTTATGTTTATTTTCTTTAGCCTTGATCAAATTATCCTTTAGCGTTAGCTATGAAAGCCTTCAAGTCTTCTGGTTCTTAGAATTCAAGCAGAATTTTGCCTTCACTAGCCACAAGTACTACACAACTGTGAGAAGGTAACTGCAGACACCCAACGCATCCATGTTCTTTAATATCTGGATGGTTTCAATAACACTTACTGAGCACCAACGGCACGCTTGGTCATGCACTTTACATTATTTCCCCAGTATCATTCAGCTAACAACCTTAAAAAACACAGTAATTATATATGATTTATAAAGCCAGACACTTAAGTTTAGGGAAAAAAAGGAAAAGAAATTGCCTAATGCAACTGAGTTCATAGGATCTAAGAGTCTAGAACTCTCCTTCTTAATTCAAATGTATGCCTGAATGACTGCAGTATTTAACTCTGCTCACAATACTGTGACCAGGGAAAATATTGTATCACATTTGAAAAATAATGCTTTGTATTTACAAGTCGTTTGTACCACTTTTCATATTTGATCCACCAAACTTTTTAGTGAGGCAGGATGATGGGGAACCTAAGACAAAAATATAGATTACCTTTATCTTCAATCTGTGATGTTAAAATTACATATCCTACTAAATTATCCTACAAGAATAAAAATGAAGTATGTACCTGCCCAGGAAATGATAGTTACATGAATTTACAGTTGTCCCAGAAAAATCAAGAATCTACAAATGTATTTTTTACCTTTAAGGAATTTATACACTGCTAGAGAAGATGATGTGTCCATTTTCTCAATTATTTTCACTAACTTATTATTTTATACTATGTCTATTAGTACAAATCCTTCTCCACATTGTTGTCTGATTAACATTCTTATCATACTCTTTTATTAAATTTTTTTTCAGATATTGGCTGTCTAATATCATCTAAATCAGAAGTTATCAAACTATTTTTGTAAATATTCTGTAAATGTTTTAGGCATGTAGATCACATACAGTCTTCTTTATTGTTTTCTAAATCCCTTTAAAAATATCACAACCATCTTTATCTCATGTGCTGCACAAAAACAGGCTCTGGGCAGACTTGCCTGGGTTGTATTTCTAACCCCCTATCTAACTCTCAACTTGTTATTCAATGACCTCTACTCTCTCTGCAGGTCTTCTTTTCAATGCTATACTGCAGAGACACTCTGATGTATTTAACAGAATGAAATATATTTACTACTAGTGGCCTGGTGCACAAAATTCATGCATGGGAGAGGGATTGTCCCTCAACCCGGCCTGCAGCCTCTCCAATCTGGGACCCCGCAGGGATTGGGCCTAAATCGGCAGTCAGACATCCCTCTCACAATCCAGGACTGCTGGCTCCTAACTGCTCACCTGCCTGCCTGCATGATTATCCCTAACCGCTTCTGCCTGCCAGCCTAATTGCCCCCTAACCACTCCCCTTCTGGCCTGATCGCCCCCAACTGCCCTTCCCTGCCAGCCTGATCACTCACAACTGCCCTCCCCTGCCATGACCCGCCTCCTCTGCTGGGACCTGCCTCCTCCATGCAAGGCGGTGGAGACACTGGGACTGGCTTCCTCCACACTGTGCAGAGCTGCGGGATCCCCAGGCCTTACTATGAGGAGCGGCTGCCAGGCCCCACCTCCACTGTGCATGTGGCCATCTTGTGGCGCCATCTTGTTCTTGCCATCTTGTGGCAGCCATGTTGTGACAATGTCACACGAGGGTGTTACTCAAGGGCATTGTGCAAGGTCATCGTGTGAGGGCATGACACCACCTAGGCTTTTATTATATAGGATAAGCAATAGCAGAGGATCATATATTGTCATTCTTCTATAGGTTGACCTGGTCAAGGGACTATGTTGAGAAAATGTTCTTCTTTAAGAAGCTTATGATTTAAAAGAAGCAGTCAATTGGAGGCTTTATCCGTTCATACTTATCCTTGGAATTATGTTAGATATATTAGACTACAAAAAATAATTGGGGTCTCATCTGAAATGTGAATGATTCAGTTTAACCTTTGCATTTTATGAATGCCCTGAGCAGATCAAGCACTGGCCTAATTGCTGGGTCACAAAGATGCACTTAACAGTAATTTCTTTGGAGGACCTTTGAATGTACAAAGAAGAGAATTTAAGTGAACTAGTCAAAGAATAACAGTTTAGTTCATCAGTTTCAAACTATTGTCTATGAAGAGGACATTGCTGGAAAAGTCTAGAGATTAATCTTAAACACTTACCTAAGTCACTTAAAAAACAACAAAAAGGAAGCTTTGGCCAGACAGAAAAAATTCCGGTTATGTCATGATTGTTTTCCTTTGTCTATAATTTACACAAACATTTAAAATATATCTGTATTTCCTCAGTTTCTTATTTGTTCAGATATATCCTTGTACTCTTTGTATCACCACTAAATTCAGAGAGGGCATAGATTAAAGACTGTTCTAATCAGTCATGCTTTCTACTCAAAAGGTGGCTGTTGTATGTGGGGTGTGTGTGTGTGTGTGTGTGTGTGTGTGTGTGAGGTGTTGGGGGAATGTGTACTGTTGTTGGTAAATGGACAGGAAGGTCTCCCTTAACAAACAGGAAAACTGCTTTGCTTTCTTGGTTTCTTAAACAACTGAAAAACCCCTGTGAATTCTGTTCTGTTCCCAGTCATCAATTACATCACTCAATCAAAACCCCAGAGCAATCACCTCTAGCTCCCCACATAGCTAATTCTACACAACATAACCCCAGCCATCTCGGTGCTGAAGCCACAGCATTAACAGAATGTATTAAGTTGTTTGTGATGCTTCATTCACAGTAATCAGAAAAAGAAGTCAAGCGGGCACATTTATCACAGTGACCGTGGAGTTGGTAGGTGAGACGCTTGGAAGGGAGAAGATACCTTTGATTAAGTTAAGACAAACTATAATGGATGAGGGTTCTGCTCAAGTCCAATAAATCACCGGAGCCTTTCTGGGCTAGCAGGAATAGGAATCATTGGTAAATTAAAGCTTGCTGCATTGGCTATGCTGATGCTTTGTGTGGATTCTGCTCAGACACCTCTGCAGAGAAAGGCTGGCAAAGGAACTCTCAATAGTATTGAGAGAATATTCGTGACTGAAGACTATGAAATGTATTGGCCATTGGACTTACTCAGGGCTATGCTTTAATAAACCTTGGTTGCTTTTAACTGTGGGAGGATGTGGTGAAAGGTCACTGGGCTCAATCTCAGCAATCAAATTGGCAGGCTGGAATAGCAATGATGTTGGGACCATTGTGTACCTGGGTCAGCGTCTCCTCTGAGCGATGGAGAGTCAAAAAGTGTCATTTGAAATTAGAAAGTGTGAGCCTTTTTGTTTTTGGTTTCTCTGTGTCTATAAATTTTTGGATTTTTTTCCTGGGATTCTGAGACCATGAATAAAATATGAGTGTGTTCTATTTCTTTTTCCTTAATGAGGGATTGCCTTGGATGGTAAGCCATTCCCTGCACAAAGAAAGCCACATGCTGGATTTATTAACTCTTAGCAAATGCTTGTTCGATGCTGAGTAATGAGGAGGTTTGCCAGTGTGGCAAGATAAAAGGCTTCCCCACTTTGTGTTTATCCTTTGGGTAATGAAAAAACAAATTGGCGATTTTGTATTTTTCCTGATGGAAATTCATAAGGCCACCCGGGGAAAGCAGAGAAGGTTAACTGGCATGAACACTTGCCTGTAAGCATGATGTCAGGCGAGAAAGGTCACAAATGGATGAAATACCCCAAACCAAAGCAGCACCACTGCAAACGCAAAACCCAAAGAAAAAGAAATTACCTCCAATAAGATCAGAACCTTGGGAATTGCATCGGCTGGCATGCAACCAACCCTGTGTTTTCAGCATGCATATGTCAAAAAACACCCTTTGTAAAGACAATAGAATAATATTTCCCTTTTAAAGGCCTTCACTTTTTGCCACCTTCCATTATTTCCCACTCTGTCAGCATTTCCCCCTATTTTCTGCCTTTGTATTCTGTCCCTCCACTTTTTTCCCCTTTTCATCTATCACTGAGGAGAAATGCTACTTGCTAAGGGTCAAAGGGAGGCAGGAGGAGAGAGTTGGGGTCATTGATACCTACACAGAGTTCAAAGCATTCAGACCAGCCTTAAGCTTCGGTTTCTTAACATGGAGAAAAACTGGTTCTTTCTTTCCTTGTTAGACACCGACTTATGAGGAACCAGAGAAATAGAATTTCCTGCAAGTTTGCAGAGTTTTTCAGTCAGATATTTCACTGCAAAGGTACACCAGTCAATCGTTCCCTCTGGATGAATAAAACTATTTGGTTAAGGATTCTATTAAGTTAGAGGGCAAAGGCCACGGTCATTTCCTGCCAGCAATCTTATTTCTCAATCCTGGAAAAAATTTTGCCTTTTTCCATCCCTTTAGGAATCCCTGTTCTGCTCCAAACCATCTAGATTGGGTTAAACTTGGAAGAAAATTCTTCTGATCAATGGCTTTCCCGGAATGCAAAATAGTCCCCATCCCCAGTGGGGAGGCAGGTGATGCTTGTCCACAGGACAAGAAAACTGAAAGAAGAAAGAGGGAAAGAAGTGAGGAGGTGGAAGGAGAAGAGAGGGGAAATGGAAAGATGGAAGCAGGAAAGAGCAAACTGTGGAAAAGGAGAAAAAATGTAGAAGGAGCAAGAGACTGGAGAAACCAAACTGGGAAGGAACGTCAATGCAAGCTACAGGGGATGAGGGTGGCCGGAAAGAAGTTCATTTTTAGAAGAAGATATTGTTGGATTTCAATCATTTTTCTAGTTGTACTGTCCACCTTTCACACATGGGAAATTACAAGGTTCTGGCTGGAAAAAGATAACCTCTTCACTTGGAGTCTGGAAGCAAGGGGAGACCAAAAGGTACTCTGAGGAAAAGATACGTGGGCATGTTAACTCTCAACTTCAAAGTTTTGAGAAAGCGATATGGTCATGGAATCTTGAAGGTGAAGGGGGACCATTGGCATCTAATATAACTTTGTCATTCTGCAGGTGAGAAACATCGAAGTCCACATTATTGTAGGGGCTTATCCAAAACTGAGTTTGTTGCAGGATGCAGTTGGGAGTTAGACCCAGATTTTCTGCCTCTCTGCCATGTGACTCCAAGGCTGCTGCTAGAGCTGTCCATTTATTTCTCATTGCAGACACCTGGTTCCTGACAGACCACTGGGCTTAGGCCAGCGGCTGGCCCCTCACAGCCTGACACTAGAAACAATAGGGGGCTATAAAAGGGGAGTGATGTACTTAAACTGGGTTGGCAGAGGATCATTCTAGCAGCTGAGTGTGGTAGAAAGAGGGAGGATAAGGAAATCACAATGCTATAAAGCACTGATGAAGTACCTGCACGGCCTTGACCAAACTGTTAATCCCTGAACTCAATCTCCTCCATCTCAAATGATGACATTGGATGGTCCCATGCACTCGAACGTTTTAGGATTCTGAACTGCCCCTCTCTGTGGTTGTGACAGTTCATGGTACTTAATTGCAGCATCTGACAGGCTATGATATGGGTGTCATTTATTTTCCTCAATGTTGGCCACATAAGCCCTGAGGTAAATTGGCCACAAACAAATCCCTGAAAAATGGCAACTCTAGCATCTTGCCCGAGGCTGGACCATGGGATCCAAATGGGGAAAAGACAGGAGTACATAAATGTCTAACTTTTCTCTCTTTGATTAATGAGTATTATCCAAGGTAATACCATAAAATACCAAGAATTTACACAGCAAGAGACTCTACACTAGCTTCCCCAACCCCAACCAGCTAATAGAAACAGCGTCCCAGGAGTTCTGGCTGAAACAGTCTAGAAATAATTGAAGGCAAAGAAATGGCAGTCAGCTAATTCTGTCACTGATAACATTGTCATTATAAAGAAAACCTAACTCCTTAATTGTTTCAAAATAATTGCTCTCTTAGTTTTAAAAGATGTCATTTAAAAGAAAACTCTGTCTCTTGGCAGAACTTACCCTTTAGAATATGGTTGATAATAGCCCATTATATGGAGAAGGGTCAATAATGAGAATCTGGAAAAAATAGTTAGCTCTTGTCACATATGAAGATAGAAGAATCCTCCAAAAGAGAAAAATGTTATGGAGAGAGTATTATTCCTCCAAAAGAGAAACACATTATGGAATGAATATTTTCCCAATATTTTCAAAAATGTTGTTTGAGGTGTTCATAACGCAGTCTCTGAGGTTGCAAATGCTAAATTAACAAACAGCTTTTGGGTATTTATTACCAAAGGTTATATGTTTGATGATGTCCTTCTTATCCTTCTGTAGTTTATCTTTTTCCTCCTCTTTGCTAACTTTTGAGCTCTCTTTATCATGGGTGTTAGGAAATTTTGGAAATTATACATTTCTTGTAGATTTTTTTTTTTTTGTCCTTGAAGAACTCTGTTAAAGTAAGCTTTCATCTCCTTTCAATGCTGGGCATTTTGTTCATGTTTTTTCATTTTATTTTGTTTAAAAATTTTATTTATATGCAATCTACTTAGATTAAAATGAAGAAGTCATATGAGCACACTTAAAATTGTTTCACAAGCTGAAAATATCCTTGTAACCAGCACTAAAAACAAGAAATGGAATGATTCCAGCACCCCAGAAACCTTCCTTCTGCTCTCATCTAATCCCTCTGCCAATGTAGCCACTAGTCTGATGCCTAGCAGAAAGATTCATTTCATCTGGTTTTGTCTTTTATATAAATGGAATCAATATGTTATTTCTTCACTAATTTCCTTTTATGCATATTTTCACCCTTTCTCTGGAACTCCTGGTAGTCAGATGTTGAAGCTTCTGAATTGATATTTTGTATCTATGATCTGTTCTCTTGTATTTTCCATCTTTTCCTACTCTATGTCCTGGGACCTATTATCAATTTATCCTCTAACATTTTGATATTTGCCTTAGGCAAAGATTTCTTAGATATGACACCAAAAGCATGATCCCTCAAAGAGAAAAATGCATATGATATTACCATGATTAAGAACTTCTTTTCAGAAGACATTCATAAGAGAATGAAAAGACAAACCACTGACTAGGAAATAATATCTGTACGTTATATACCTGATACAAGGCTTGTATCCAGAATATACAAAGAATACTCAAAACTCAATAACAAGAAACAACCACCCACTTTGAAAATAGACCGAAGATTTAAATATGCACTTCACCTAGGAAGATATACGGTTGACAAATAAGCCCATGAAAATATGTTCAACATAAACAGTCATTAGGGAAATGCAAATTAAAGTCAGTGTGATATCACTGCACATTTACTAGAATGGCTAAAGTTAAAAAGAATAACCCTACCAAGTATTGGCAAGGATGTGGACCAACTGGAAATCTTAGACATTGTTGATGGGAATTTAAATAGTATAATCACTTTGGAGAACAGTGTAGCAGCTTCTTAAAAAGTTAAACATACACCATATGACCCAGCTATTGAAATCCTGTGTTCTTAGTCAAGAGAAATATAAGCATATGTCCATACAAAAATTTATGTTCAAATATTTATAGTAGGTTTTTAGGGAGCAGCAGGATTTGGAAACAATTCAAATGTCCATTAATAGGTGAATGGATAAACTAATTGTAATACATGCAAGCCATGGAATAATAATAAATAAACTACTGATGTACACAACAAATTGGATGATTCTCAAGGTAATTATGGTGAATGAAAGAAACCAGACCAAAAATGAATATGTACTGTATAATTCCACTTATATTCTACAATTCCAGAAATTTCAAACTAACCTATACTGATAGAAACCAAATCTATGTATGCCTGGAAATTAGGTGTGGGGAGGGATAAAAGAAAAGAATTACACAGGAGCACAGGGGAACATTGGGGGTGATAGTAATGTTCATTGTCTTAATTGCCGTAGTGGTTTATGGATGTATGCACATGTTAACACTTATTGATATTGTACATCTGAATGTTTTAAAAACCTTACTCTCTTTCCCTCAGTATTTTGACATCTTTTTGCCTTCTCTTTCATCATTCCATCAATCTTTAGAAAACTATTAATTTTAGGAAAATCTTTTTGCTGCCAGAGGTATGAGGGTCCATATTTTGGCTCTTACCTTCCATATATATATATATATATATATATATATATATATATATATATATTCACAAGAAATACCAGGTATGCTTTAAGATTTTTCCTTGAGGGTCATGTTCTTTTAAGATTTGAATAAGACTTTCCCCCTTTTCTTTGTGCTATTGTTGCTTTTAATAAAAGAGAGAAAGTACAGTATAGTGATCATACACCACATATACCCATCACCTTTAAACTTCTTTTCTGGAAGGTAAAAGACATTCTTATGCCTTTAAAAATGATGGGATTAATACTGAACCCACTCAGTTAGAATTATCACATAAAAATATAAATTAGATCGGCCCAACAACATAACTGGAACACAACAGAGCAGCTGAGACAGAGGTATGTTCTTCTCATATGTAATTAAGAGTGAAAGGAAAAAACAATTATCACCCTAGGATTTTGAAATCTGGATTTTGTTTTCTGCTTAGATGACAAAAGTTCAAGAGAAAACCTTGAACTGCTTGGTTAATCATAAATTTAGCAAGGATCACAACTGGCCACAAACGATATGAATCAGCAATGTTATGCTTTGCTAAAAAGCTACCACTATTCTGGGTCACGTTAAATAAGTATGAGGCAGCAGAAATCAGAACTGATTCTTCTTCTAGCAATCTTTTCAGACCTATACTTTAAAAATAGTTTCAAGTTTTGTTCATAAATATTTATTATGCATCTTCTATTTACCCCAGGTTCTGTGCTAGGTATTGATAATATAATGAAGAAAAATTTTATCCCCCCCCTCCCGCCACCATTGCCATGCTTTAAAGTGCTAAGTTCCCCTTTGTTGCCTGTACTTTCTGAGTCCCACTCACCAGAAACACCTCAAACCAGCAGCTGGGGTCCGTAAGATGCCACAAAGAGTTCTTGGACTTAGGCCAATGAGGTCATCCTGGGCCCAGTTCTGGTACCTGATTTCAGGAGATAGGCCTGATAAGCAAGTTTTTTCTGCTGACCAGTGTGACATTTTCTTCCAGGATCACATGAGCTTCCAGGATGGTGCTGACTCATACTGTTTATGCAGACAGAAATCCTGGGAAATTTGCCTGGGACCCAGCCTACCTTCAAGGCAAACCTGGGGTAAGGAACACACTTTCTGTTAGTGGAAGAGAATGCTCAGAGGCAAAGTTCAAGAGAGCAGAAAGGGACTAAGGCAGGTCATTTTGAAGCTAGGAAATGAGGTGCCTTTTATCCCACAGAAAGAAGGTTAGACATTATAGTAAGGTCAGTGGGGAGTCCGTGAAGGGATTTAAATGGGGAAGTTACCTGATCACGTATGTGTCACTATAATTCAGAAAAACTAGCAAAAACAATATCTAAGACAGTAGAACAAAGAGAAACAAAATGACCAGAAGAAAGAAGTCAGTCCTTAACGGAAAGGTTAGAGAGATAACTTATCTTCCCTCTATGATGATTTAGGGGAGCAGGAAATGGTATATCTCTATGGCTTTCTGAAAGGAAATGAACTTAATTTATATCAGGAGAAAAATTGTCTGAACATTAAGAGGACATTCTTTCCCATGAGAGGGACATATAAGAATGATCCACCCACTGTGTGACTGTCCTCTATCGCTGGAAACTTACAAGAAAACATGGTCTCTACAAATGGCAGGGGAGGGGAGAGGAGGGGGTTAGAGATCAACCAAAGGACTTGTATGCATGCATATTAGCATAACCAATGGACACAGACACTGGGGTGGTGGGGGCTTGCCCTCAGGGGTGGGATGAGTGGGGGAGTTAAGGGGGGGGGCGACATATGTAAAACTTTAGGGAAAAAAAGAAAAGAAAAGAAAAGAAAAGAAAAGAAAAGAAAATGTGTTCTCTAATGGTTCCTATCTTCTTGTCCCAAGGATGATAATGAAATGGAGAATCTTGGGATTAGTGAAGGAGATTTCAGTTTCAAGTAATAAGGATACATCTCTAATTAGTTGAATAAGGGGGGGCTTACTGGTTTACATAATTAAAAATAAAAAAGATAGATCTAGCTTTAGGCATGGCTGGATCCAGAGGCTCAAATGATGTCCTCTAGAGTAGATTTTCCTCTACCTCCTCCCTCTGCTTTCTTTTGTGTTGGTCATATTGCCCCAGTGGTTCCAAGCTTACATTCTACTTCTTGAGAAACCTCAGTGAAATGAGAATACCCTTCTCTCAACAGTATTAGCAAAATTCTAAAATTCACTCTGTCTCATTTTGAGTCAAGGCTTGCACAGAACCAATTATTGAGACTAAGTAGTTAGGATAGCTTAATTTATCATGACTGAGCCATACGCTCAACCTTGGAGCTGGGGATATTAAGTCAGCCTTACCTAAATTCAGGGCCTGAGTATGATGATGAGGTGCTGGTGGTGGTCAGTTCCCAGAACTATGGTGTAGTGTTTCTAGGAAACAAGAAGAAAGATATGGTGGGCATGCAAACCAAACAAATCCAACACAGCAAAAAAAGCCCTCCATGCACAAATGTCTACTCTACATTTTAAAGTCTCTTTCAAGTCTATATTTACTAATTTTGATATTTTAAGATGATGCCCAGCCAAGAGCATTCCTAGATTTTCTACATTTTGCTCTGTGATCGCTTATGCTTTTGCTATCATTCTCCAAAAACTTTTTCTCTGTTTCTATCTTGACCACTTTACAATGAAAGCCAAGGCATAAAGAAACTAACTATTTGCTCTGGACTGCAAATACCTCTTGGCAAGAAAATAATGAAACTGGCTGCCCTCATCAAAAGGGAGAGAAACCATGTGTAGCTTGTGTCTGAAATAAAAGACCCACTGTACGACTTTCAAACAACAGATTGTCCCCAGCAGTGGTGAACCATGGGCAGTGACAAATGAAGCCTTCTCAGGCAGTTCCCTGTACCTTAGTTGTGTTCTGAGCTGAGCACAGCCGCAGCTGAGAGTCACTGAGGCACTGTGCCCAGTTAATCCTTACAGCTCATGCCAAAACTGCCGACAAAGGGTCCCATTGTCACGGTGCAGTGGGGACTGGTACGCTCGGAACTGGATGGAGACCACCAACTCATTGACTGAATGCTGTCTTCCATTCCCTCCCTGAAAATGGAAATCAATTTTTGGCACTTAGCATTCATGAGCAGTTGGACAATACCATTCTCAATGTGCACATGCTAGTGAGGGAAAGGAATGAATATACTAAGAGCAGACTTCACTTCCGAACCTCAGAGGGATTCGCACATCATTGACAAAAATTGATTTAGCAAAATTATGGCTGGTGCTGACTGCCTTTTAATTGCATGCTGAGCTCTGTGATGATGTGTCTGCGTTTCCTCGTGCATAAATAAAAGAAGTTGCAAGGAAAATGATGGGAATCAAGGGTCCCTGAAATTTCCTTGAAAATGTTGAGTCTTGGCACTACCGTGCTGGGTGTTTCTTTTTCTTCCTTTTAAAATGACCTCACTTTCAGTGTTGGAGGTTATTCTCTTGAACCGTTTTCAGACAGTTTTCTGTTATTACTTTAATTCTCAGTAAGCTGTTGGCAATTGCTATCAAATTGCTTCATGGATCAATTCTTCCCTCATAGCCCATTAAGTTTTGCTTTTTTTTGTCCTGAGTAAGAAGTTACAAGCACATTTGGTTACATTTGGTCAGTGGGCCATAAGCTCTTACTCCTCTTTAGAACTTAGTGCAATAGACTCGCATTAGGATTTCTGAATGCCCCATATCTATGGGGCTTTTTCCTATGCAGCACCATCCTGCTATTATGGAAAGGTCTGTTGGGATTCAATGTTATTTGCTTGAGTGTGTGATCAGGAAGTGGTGTTAGTGTACAGGGTGTCTTTACACTGGTCAAATCCCAATAGTCTTGCTGTCAATTGCAAAATATGGATATAAATTACTCCTCTCCCTTTATCCAGGCCACTTGGCAAGGTGACTTTGCAGCTCCTTTTGCCAAAAAGTGGGTCTCTTTACCTAACCCTTAAATGTGAGCTGGCCCTGTGGTTTGATTTGATCAACAGCAAGGGGCAGAAGTCTTTTTTTTTTTTAAATATATTTTATTGATTTTTTTACAGAGAGGAAGGGAGAGAGATAGAGAGTTAGAAACATCGATGAGAGAGAAACATCGATCAGCTGCCTCCTGCACATCTCCTACTGGGGATGTGCCCGCAACCCAGGCACATGCCCTTGACCGGAATCGAACCTGGGACCCTCCAGTCCGCAGGCCGACGCTCTATCCACTGAGCCAAACCGGTTCTGGCAAGGGGCAGAAGTCTTGATGTGTCTGTCCCAAGGTCCTCAGTCTGGGCTTCAAGAGGTGGTGCCCACTTCCACTCTCTCTCCGGAAAGCCTGCCTCCCCCAGGTGAGCAAGCCCAGACCAGCTTGCTAGAAGATGAGATGCCACTTGATGGAAAGGCATGGTGCCCTGGCCTACAATAAACCAGACCCCAGCTGACCTGACAGCTGATTCCAGACACAGCAGAGCCCAGGCAAAATTACTGACCACAGAACCAAATAAACAATTAATGTTTTAAGCCATTGACTTTTTAGGGTGGTTTATTATGCTATAAAAATTAATTGATAAAATCCTCATCTTATTTGTTCTGGAGGTCCTTGGCATTCTTACCTTGTAAATACCACCTTTTAGCTTCTTTTCCAAACTAAGAAATCCTTGCTGAATGCCTATTTAGAAAATTATGAAGATAAAAATCTACTACTATATCACTTATGCTTATGATGGTATTTGTCTTATGTACAAAACTATGAACAGCTCATTCTTGCCTTCTGAATAATGATCACGCTCATCAAGCCAACATTTAAGACCCTCTACAATTTGGTTTGGCTTAACCTTTTAGCCTTATATATATTTTCTTTTATTCTAAAACATTCTTTTCTGGACTATCTGCATTACTCTATTTATTCCAAATCACAAGGCTGCTCCTCCTTTTTGTCTTCATGTTTTTTTACCACCTGGAATGCCCTTCCCCTCCTCTCTGCATAGTAAAATCCTACATAACTGTCAAAGTCCATTTCAAATGTTACCTCTTTGATGACGCTTTTTTGAAACATCCTGATCAGAATCATCACCTGAGATGCTGAAAGGTCTTGGCTTCTAGCCTTCAGGAATCACCAAAGGGTCTTGAATTCTCATTGCTTTGTACCCTGTGATGCTCTGGTATAGGACCTTCCCTCTCCCATTGTCATCATAGAATATACTGAGTGCTCACTATAAGCCAGACCCTCACCTATAGCTCATTTAGGCCTCTTAACTCCCCTATCTGGTAAGTGTTATTACTTTCAGTTCATGGGTAATAAAAGTGAGGCTCAAAAACCTAAGTAATTGGTCTGAGTTTTCACAACTCCTGGGTTGTGTTAAACCTGGGCTTTCAGTTTGTCTCTTAAGTCTCTATCACGGCCCCTTGTTAGGGGCACAGGACAGTTACTGAATCAGTGTCTTAGAGTATTGTCAGAGCTCTGACCCCACAGTTTGGTCCATAGGAACCCCTGTACTGAGTTAGAGAGTCAAATGAAGGTAAGATGACTACTGAGGAGACTCAGTAAGGTAGCTGGTCAGTAATACTGAGCTATAGGAAGACTTGTTTCTTCAACTTCTTTTGGCTAATCTAGAATGTTCTGAAATGTTTTATGAGTTATGATTGCCAGACAGTGGTTCATCACTCTAGATAGTTAATAAATGTCCTTCTGTTTGCTGCTAATTAGGAACTAATAACTTTTCTCCCCTTTCAGTCTTAATGAATTTCTGTTTGTGTAGTCCTGCTTATCTGTAAGATTGACACCTAAGAGGTTGGCCTTCAGTGATCAGATTTCAGCATGGTGTCTGTCTGCCTTTTGGCCCAGGCCCTGCAGAGCACATCTGCAATGGAGATCCAAAGTAAGAGGGGGAAAGCTTGGCTTTGCTGCTCAGGAGGTGCAGGCAAGTTTCTCTCCTTTTACCAGAACTTTTATCAAGGTCTAGTTTGTTTGTTCGGAGAGCCATGGAGTATTCTCTCACACACATCAGGAAAGTGGGAAAATTTTCCTACACTTGCAAATGTTTTTCTTCTTAAAATAGTAAGTTTAAAAAAAGGAATTCAAAAGGCATCATGTTTTAGTGTTATTGAAAAGTAATCTTGAAGACAGAAGCATTCAGAGTTTAGTTTTGAATGGTAGGTTGGATGAGGCTGATCTCATGATCCTGTAGCCTGCTGGACCACAGGCTTGAGTACAGTGACCCTACTGTTCATCTTCAGTTTGGTCGAGAAATGTGTCTGCTTGACAGACAGTTATCACACTTGGGGTCTCCCAATAGGAGAGGTTTGTCCTTGAACTCGGGTTCGATAGGATGCAGGCTTCCTGACCAAACCTGTGCTCCCAGTGAATTGTTTCCTGACTCTTTCTCAAATGGCCCTCCCCTTGCCCCTAACCTTGGTATGGCTGCCTCAGGGTATAGTACCTGTGCCTTGAGGACCACAGCCACACTCCAGTTCACCTAAAAAAAACAGCTACCTACTGCGGAAGGCTCTGGGCCACATGTGGACTCTATTAGCACTGGAGCACAGTACCAAATTTGGAAATGGGGATCCAGGCCAAGTTCCCTTTCTGGCTCCTTGAAAGCCTCTGACCCCAGTGGAGTTGTAGCTGGGCTGATGCCAAATACATTCACAGTTCAATTTGATACAGCAAATATCTGTTGGCACAATGAAAGCCTGACAGTATGCGAGGCCCAGAGGGGAATTAGACTTGATTTCTGTTCTCCAAAATATCTTCAAGGATATGATATAAAAACATGACATTAAAGAGAAAAAATAGACAGAACTTGTAGTATAAACTGCTTCTCATCGTGTCTCCCATGCTCTCCCTCCATCGGGTTTCATTTGCTTCCTCTTCTATGACGTCACTTTCTCATTTTCAGTTTTCAAAACAGCAGAGACAACAGCTAGGCCATGTTTCTTTAGTAGCTTCTTGCCAATTATTGTGCTTCACTCTTAACTATTAACCTGCCATTTGAATAAAGCTATTAGTGGAGGTTCATAATTGAACTCTCACAGTACCTTGCACATAATAGGTGCACAGGAAATACTGAATGGAAGAATTAGTTAATATATCAAGGAAAAGTAGCCAAGGGGTTAAATGCATGTTTTTTAACATCAGGTTGCTTGAGTTTGAAGCATGGTCCAGCCATTTACTTGCAGTGATGCTATGAACAAATACGTTTGCCTCAGTGTCTTCATCTGTCAAATTAGAATAACAACAACAACAATAATAATACCTAAATTGAGGGTTGTTATGAGGTATAAGCACTAAGCTCAGGCTCAGTATGCAGGACATATTAAGCACCTAATAAATATTATTATCATTACTGCTATACTTGTTATCATTACGAAGCATTACACAAATTATTTATCTGCATTTTTCTCATTAAATGTTCACAATGTACACTTTGAAATATATATATATATATTTTTAGTATGCACTGGACAATCAAAACTCAGAGAGATAATGAACTTATCCAAGGCCATAGAAAGAACCGACTCAGAGATCTAATCCCTCAACCCTCAGCAGTAACAGAAGATGAAGCTATGAGAATAGAAAAGCTCTTTATGAACTTATAACTATTTTTAAACAGTCTTTAAAGTTGTGGCAGGCTTATTATTCCAGACCAGGCAAATGTTATTCTGCACAACTCAGATAGTCAATAAGTTTGGCTGCCCTTGAAGCAGGATAATTCAGTTTAGAGCTAAGTTTTCTCTGAAACCTCCTTGCAGAATGCTAGTGTTATTTCCCATCAAATAAAATGCAAGGGCTTTAATTTCCTTTGTTAGTGCCCCCCGCCCCCCTCCTTCTCAGACCACTCATCACACCAAGTACCTGCAACCAGATTATAATTTAGGATTTCTTCAGCACTCAGGGGCCCATCCAAATTTGGGTCTTCATCTCCATCACATCAGCCAATGGAGCACTGAAACCCTAAAATACTTTAACTCTCTCTGATCAGCTCCCTACCAAACCACATCCCAGACATAGAGATACATGTGCACACCATAGTGTGTTTAGGGACCAAGAGTGTCTTTGGCAGGGCAGAGTGGGCTGAGGTTCCTAAGCAATAATATTCCCTACAGTATTGGAATCCAGAATATGGTCACTCCTGGTCCCTATGACCGTAGGCTTTTCTGCAATCTCTTCTTATAAAAGAGATTCTAAAGAGACTCAACTCAAGGTGGGTCTCCCAGTAATGTTGGTGGCAGCTTCCAACAACAAGGTCTTTCAGGAGCTACCCCTTGTTCATGACCTACTGTGCATGGATATCTCAGGCAGGATACCATGACTGCTCTTGGGGTGTTCCCATTTAATGTAGGACTCCTACTAGCAGTGGACAGCTGCTGGTTTTCTGTACCAATGGTAATGGACCATTCTCTGGCATCTGCATCAATTTCCAAACCTCTCAGGTTCTCTGAAGTCTTAGAGCCCATCCTCAGCATCATCCCAGAAGGCAACTTCCAGGTGGGCCTCTGCAGAGACCTCTATGGGCACTGGTGAGAAACGCTCTCTTAAAGATCATCTCAGCCTTGGCCAGGTGACTCAGTTGATTGGAGTGTCACCCCATACACTAAAAGGTTGAGGGTTCAGTTCCTGGTCAGGGCACATACCTAGCTTTCAGGTTCAATCCCCCATATGAGAGGCAACCAGTGGATGTTTCTCTTGCTCTCTCTCAAAAAATAAATGAGGGAGGAACCAAGATGGTGGCATAGGTACACACTTGTACTTGCTGCCTTGCACAACCACATCAAAACTACAACTAAAAGACAAAAATGAATATCATCCAGAACCATGGGAAGGCTGGCTGAGTAGAAATTCTACAACTAGAAGGAAAAAGAAAAGCGCATTGAAACTGGTAGGAGGTGCAGAGGTGCGGAAGTGCAGAGGTATGAAGGCATGCATGGAAACAGGCTGGCAACTGGGTACGCTGTTGTCTTTTTCAATCGGGAGGGAGATACAAGCTCCCAATTGCTCTGAACTCCAGTTCCAGGTGAGACTCTGGGGACCCAAACTCATATGGGAAGAAACTGGACTGTCTGGCATCAGGTCGGAATGCAAGTACGGCTTTTTTGCAGAGGTGCTTGCAAAGATCATTGCTCCTGCACAGGGCTGCAGGACACAGAGACCCTAGGATCTCTCTGAGGCAGAGCAGACTGGTAGCCATTGCAGTTTGCTCCACCCTGATGATTCCCTGAGTCCCCGCCCTACCCAATTTACAACCCCACCCAAGCTGTGAACAGAGGCTTTTGCATATGAATGGCCTGTTCTTTTGCAATCTAAAACCTAACAAACTGCAGCTGGGTCAAAGAGTGCCAAAGGTTCCAAAAGAAGGCCTAGACAGCAGTCTGCATTGCTTCACAGCTGGGCCTCATCTGGGCACTTCCAAACCCCCCAAAAAGAGGAGGAGTCTGCACATCTCCCTGTAGCTCCTGCTGGGTGGCCTCAGGCAGTGGCTGACTTTGCACCACCTTGGAGATCCAAGAGCCAGTGCACCCAGTGGTCAGAGTGAGACCATACCAGAATATAACTCTTCACATCTATAAGTGACACACTCAAGGGGCAGACTCAGTGAGCACCAAAGCCCCACTGAAGCAAGTCCTGCCCCATAAAGGTGTCTCCAGCACAGCAGTTCTCCCATAGTCGACACAGCTGGTCCTCACAGCCAATTGGCCTGGTGCTCAATTCCTCCCAGTGATACCAACTGCAGTCAAAACTTAACTACAACAAAACTGTGCACACAGCCCACAAAGGGGTGCACGAAGAGTGTCAACCTCAGGTAATTAAGGATGCTGAGCCACTGGGTCCTATAGGACACCTAGCACACAGAGCCACTCTATAAACCCAGGGAAGTGGCCAAAATGTGGAGATAAAGAAACATGTCACAAATGAAAGAAATGGAGGAAAGCAAACTACTGGATATAGAGTTCAAAACCACGGTTATAAGGTTACTCTGAGAAATTTAGTGAGACCCTCAAGGATATGAAAAAGGACCAATTAGAAATTAAGCATACACTTACTGAAATAAGGAATAATATACAGAGATTCAACAGCAGACTAGAGGACCCCACGAATCAAGTCAAAGATTTGAAATATGAATAAGCAAAAAACACCCAACCAGAAAAGCAAAAAGAAAAAAGAATCCAAAAATATGAAGAGATACACTCTCTTAAAGATCATCTCAGCCTTGGCCAGGTGACTCAGTTGATTGGAGTGTCACCCTAA